>NC_042620.1:34412857-35612857 GCF_901001135.1 Rhinatrema bivittatum
TGCTCAAGGTTACCACCTGAACTTTCTTGCTCTTCCACCAGACTCCCCACCTCTACAAGCGTGAAGAGTAACCAACCACTGTGTCCTTCTGGAGCAGGAGGTTTCCCTTCTTCTCCAGCTAAGAGCAATAGAACCCGTTCCTCTTTCGCATCAAGGCCTAGGGTTCTATTCCCGGTACTTTTTGATCCCCAAAAAATCCGGGGGAGTTCGTCCAATTCTGGATCTACTTGCCCTCAACAAGTACCCTCCAGTGGGAAAAGTTCAAGATGGTAACCTTGGGCTCGCTTCTATCTCTTCTACAAAGAGGAGACTGGCTCTGCTCTCTGGACCTCCAGGACACATACACCCACATTGCGATAGCCCCAGCTCATCGCAAGTACCTCCTGTTTTTAGTAGGCCCAAGGCACTATCAATACCGGGTGCTTCCATTCGGCCTAGCATCGGCACCACGAGTCTTCACCAAATGCCTCGTAGTTGTCGCAGCCTTTCTCAGAAAACAAGGTGTTCACGTCTACCCCTATTTGGACGACTGGTTAATCAGGGCCCCAACCCAGCAAGCTGCTCGATCGTCCCTGGATTTGACCCTACACACTCTAATTTCTCTAGGATTTCTCGTCAATTACAAGAAATCCTATTTAGTCCCATCTCAAACCTTGCCCTTCATTGGAGCAGACTTGGACACCTTACAGGCAAAAGCCTTTCTACCTCAACAACGAGTGCAAACCCTCGTGTCTCTCGCTCACCAGTTGCAGTCTCAGTATACAGCAACAGCTCGGCAATTCCTTGTCCTTCTCGGACACATGGCGTCCTCAGTCCATCTCACAACAATGGCCCGCCTGGCCATGAGAGTTATGCATTGGACTCTGAGGTCACAATGGATTCAAGCGACTCAGCCGCTGTCATCCATTGTTCACATCACCGACGCACTCCGTCTGTCTCTCGCCTGGTGGAAAGATCAGAACAATCTCCTCCAGGGACTGCCTTTTCATCTACCAAATCCTCAACTCATTCTCACCACCGATGCTTCCAACCTCGGTTGGGGAGCTCATGTGAACGGTCTACAGACACAAGGGTCTTGGTCTTCAGAGGAAGCCAAACACCAGATAAATTTCCTGGAGCTTCGATCAATGCGATATGCTCTCAGAGCTTTTCAGGATTGCCTATCAAATCACATCATCCTGATTCAAACAGACAATCAGGTGGCCATGAGGTACATCAACAAACAGGGAGGCACAGGCTCCTTCCTTCTGTGTCAGGAAGCTGCGCAGATTTGGGCAGAAGCGCTCTCCCACTCGATGTACCTCAGGGCAACTTACTTACCGGGAATGCACAATGTCTTGGAGAACAAACTGAGTCGTTTCTTCCAACCGCACGAGTGGTCGCTCAATCCCTCGGTAGTGACCTCTCTCTTCCAGCAATGGGGTTATCCCCAAATAGACCTCTTTGCGTCCCCTCAGAACCACAAAGTCGACAATTACTGCTCCCTCATTCGCAGCGAGCGCTCTCAGCCCAGAGATGCATTCTCCCTCTCGTGGACAGCCGGTCTGCTTTATGCATTCCCTCCACTTCCTCTTCTCTCGAAGACTCTCATGAAGCTCCGTCAAGACAAGGGAACCATGATCCTGATAGCACCTCACTGGCCACGCCAAGTGTGGTTTCCCATACTCCAGGATCTCTCCATCCGCAGGCACATTCCCTTGGGAAAGGACCCGCTTCTGATCACTCAGAACGACGGATGTCTACGCCATCCCAATCTTCAGGCCTTGTCCCTAACGGCATGGATGTTGAAAGGTTAATCCTTCAACCACTTAACCTTTCAGATTCGGTTTCTTGTGTCCTGATTGCTTCATGGAAGCCTTCCACAAGAAAGTCTTATTCCTACAAATGGAAAAGTTATACATCATGGTGTTCTTCACAGTCCCTTGATCCCTTTTCCTGTCCAATCCCAAGATTCTTGGACTATCTCTGGCATTTATCGGAATCAGGTCTAAAGACCTCTTCTATCAGAATGCATGTCAGTGCGGTAGCCGCCTTCCATAAGGGTGTCGGGGATGTCCCTATATCGGTACAACCCCTTGTAACATGTTTTCTTAAAGGCTTGCTCCATATCAAGCCTCCTTTATGTCCTCCAGCCCCTTCTTGGGACCTTAATCTGGTTCTCGGGTGGCTCATGAAACACCGTTCAAACCTCTTCACTCCTGTGAGCTAAAATATCTCACATGGAAAGTCATTTTCCTTTTGGCTATCACTTCAGCTCGCAGGGTTAGTGAGTTACAGGCCCTCGTTACCTATCCGCCTTACACTAAACTCCTGCAGGACCGGGCGGTACTCCGCACTCACCCTAAATTTTTACCTAAGGTAGTTTCGGAGTTTCATATTAATCAATCCATCATCCTACCTATCTTCTTTCCCAGGCCCCTCTCCATCCCAGGGGAACAGGCTCTGCATACCCTCGACTGTAAACGGGCTCTAGCGTTCTACCTAGACCGTACAGTTGCCCACAGGAAGAGCACTTAGTTATTCGTCTCTTTCCATCCCAACAAATTAGGGCAACCTGTAGGTAAGCAGACTCTCTCCTCCTGGTTGGTGGACTGCATATCTTTTTGCTATCAGCAAGCAGGCATTCCTTTCCAAGACCGTGTTAAAGCACACTCTGTGAGGGCCATAGCGACTTCAGTAGCACACCTACGATCGGTGCCGCTTCCTGACATTTGCAGGGCTGCCACCTGGAGCTCTCTCCACACTTTCGCAGCCCACTATTGCTTGGACAAAGCCAGAAGACAGGATTCCATCTTCGGCCAATCTGTCCTGCGTAACCTATTTCCAACGTGACGTACCAACACCCTTGCGCCTGCCCGGTGGGGTTCAGGATGCCCTCTACCAAATTCCACCCCAGTTGTTGTGCCTGTTGCAAGCCGTTGGGTACATTTGGTGCATGTTCGGACATCCTCAGCTCGGTACTCACCCATATGTGAGGACTACCATCCTGCTTGTCCTGTGAGAAAGCAAATGTTGCTTACCTGTAAAAGTGTTCTCACAGGACAGCAGGATGTTAGTCCTCACGAAACCCACCTGCCGCCCTGCAGCGTTGGGTTCGTTTTCGTATTTTACTTTTCGGCACTGCCTGTAGCTTTCAAACAAGACTGAAGGGGACCCCTGCTAGCTGCAGGGTTAGTGCCATGCTGGGCATGCCCAGTAGGGGCCAGTCAAAGTTCTGGAAACTTTGACAGAAGTTTTCCGTGATTGGGCTCCATCCTGATGATGTCACCCATATGTGAGGACTAACATCCTGCTGTCCTGTGAGAACACCTGTTACAGGTAAGCAACATTTGCTTGATGGAGAAGGTACAGAAAAGGGCAACCAAAATGGTAAAGGGGATGGAACTGCTCCCCTATGAGGAAAGGCTAAAGAGGTTAGGGCTGTTCAGCTTGGAGAAGCGACGGCTGAGGGGGGATATGATAGAGGTCTTTAAGATCATGAGAGGTCTTGAATGAGTAGATGTGAATCGGTTATTTACGCTTTCGAATAATAGAAGGACTAGGGGGGCATTCCATGAAGCTAGCAAGTAGCACATTTAAGACTAATCGGAGAAAATTCTTTTTCACTCAACGCACAATAAAGCTCTGGAATTTGTTGCCAGAGGATGTGGTTAGTGCAGTTAGTGTAGCTGGGTTCAAAAAAGGTTTGGATGGGTTCTTGGAGAAGTCCATTAACGGCTATTAATCAAGTTTACTTAGAGAATAACCACTGCTATTAATTGCATCAGTAGCATGGGATCTTCTTAGTGTTTGGGTATGCCAGGTTCTTGTGGCCTGGTTTGACCTCTGTTGGAAACAGGATGCTGGGCTTGATGGACCCTTGGTCTGACCCAGCATGGCAATTTCTTATGTTCTTATGACTCGGGCCCTGGTGGCTTCTAGAAAGCCTTCCAGTAGAAAGTCCTCTGGACGGAAGTAGAGGAAGTTTTCTGTGTGGTGTGAGCTGATGGCCCTAGATCCATTCTCCTGCCCCCCACAAAAACTGCTTGATTACCTTCTACACCTGTCGGAAGCTGGCTTAGAAACCAGCTCCGTTAGAGTTCCTTTTAGTGCAATTGGCGCTTACCACCAAGGTGTAGATGGTATGCCCATCTCTGTACAGCCCATAGTTGTATGTTTCATGTGGGGCCTGCTTCATTTGAAGCCTCCCCTAAGGCCTCCCGCTGTGTCTTGGGACCTCAACGTGGTGTTAGCTCAGCTGATGAAAGCTCCTTTTGAGCTGCTGTGCACCTGTGACCTGAAGTACCTTACCTGGAACATCATATTTTTAGTGGCAGTCACTTCAGCATGCAGGGTCAGCGAACTTCAGGCTTTAGTGACTTATCCACCTTATACTAAGTTTTATCATGACAGGGTAGTCTTGCATATGAATCGTAAATGCCTGCCTAAGGTGGTGACAGATTTCCATCTTAATCAGTCAGTCGTCTTGCCAATATTCTTTCCCAGGCCCCATTCACACCAAGGTGAACGAGCACTACACAATATGGACTGCAAGATAGCCTTAGCCTTCTATCTGGAGCAGATAGAAGCCCATAGACAATCCATCCAACTTTTTATTTCTTGTGACAAGAATAGGTTGGGTGTTGCCGTTGCTGAGCAGATACTATCCAGTTGGCTAGCAGATTGTATCTCCTTTTGTTATGCCCAGCCAGAACGGCATCTGGGGGTCATGTCAAGGCTTATTCTGTCAGATCCATGGCAGTGTTGGTGTACCACTTGAGAGCAGTTCTCATGGAGGAGATCTGCAAGGCTGTGATGTGGAGTTCTCTCCACACATTCACATCTCATTACTGTCTGGATAGGGATGGCCAACATGATAATAGGTTCAGCCAGACTGTCCTTCAGAACCTGTTCGAGGTGTAGAACCCAACTCTCCTGTGCAGGGCCCATTGTTTGGGTTCAGACTGTCTCCCCCTCTGTTACCAACAGCAATGGTGGTGTTGTGCCTGTTGGCACCTGGTAGATGTCTGCTGGTCCCCTTTTATGTTGGGGAGCAGCCTGCAGCTAGGGATTCACCCATGTGTGAGGACTACCATCCTGCATGTCCTCGAAGAAAGCAGAGTTGCTTACTTTTAATAGGCGTTCTTTGAGGACAGCAGGATGTTAGTCCTCACAAAACCCGCCCACCACCTCGCAGAGTTTGGTTTATCCTATTTTTTATTTTAATCGTAAAGCAGAGTTGCTTACCTGTAACAGGTGTTCTCACAGGACAGCAGGATGTTAGTCCTCGCATACGGGTGACATCACAGGATGGAGCCCAATCACGGAACACTTTTGTCAAAGTTTCTAGAACTTTGACTGGCACCTACTGGGCATGCCCAGCACAGCATCAACCCTGCATCCAGCAGGGGGGTCCACCTTCAGTCTCGTCTTATAGTAAAAAGTACGTGCGAAAAATAAAATAAAACGTAAGCGAACCCAACTCCGCGGGGTGGCGGGCGGGTTTCGTGAGGACTGACATCCTGCTGTCCTGTGAGAACACCTGTTACAGGTAAGCAACTCTGATTTCTCACAGGACAAGCAGGATGGTAGTCCTCACACATGGGTGAATCCCTAGCTGCAGGCTGCTCCCCAACATAAAAGGGGACCAGCAGACATCTATCAGGTGCCAACAGGCACAACACCACCATTGCTGTTGGTAACAGAGGGGGAGACAGTCTGAACCCAAACAATGGGAGAGCGCAGTGGAGGTTTTAAGTGGAGCAAGCCTCTCATGAAGCGTGTTACTAAGGGTTGTGTTGAAATAGCAACATCTCCCACGCCCTTATGAAACGCAGCTACCGCGCTAACATGCACCCTGATGGAGGAAGTTTTCAGGCCTGACTCCGACAGTTGCCAGAGATAATCCAGAAACTTTGCCGTGGAACAGGTGAAGGGGTCTATGGACATGGAAGTGCACCAGACTGTAAACCTCTTCCATTTAGAACGATAAGACCTTCTCGTGGAAGGCTTTCGTGAAGCTACCAAGACTCGGGACACCGACTCTGAAAGGTTAAAAGGTTGGAGTATTAACCTTTCAACATCCAGGCCATCAGGGATAGGGCCTGGAGATTGGGGTGGCGAAGGCACCCGTCGTTCTGAGTTATCAGAAGTGGATCCTTCCCCAAAGGAATGTGCCAGCGCACTGAGAGGTCCTGGAGGATTGGAAACCACACCTGGCATGGCCAGTGAGGGGCTATTAGAATCATTACGCCCTTGTTCCTCCGTAACTTCACAAGCGTCTTCGATAGGAGTGGAAGTGGAGGGTACGCGTAGAGGAGACCGCTGGCCCACGAGAGGGCGAAAGTGACCCTCGGTTGTGAGTGGTGACTGCGAATTAGAGAGCAGAAGTTTTCTACTTTGCGTTTGTGGACTGACGCAAAGAGGTCTATGTGAGGGTAACCCCAACGCTGGAATATGGTGTCCGCTACTGTGGGTTTGAGAGACCACTCGTGCGGCTGAAACATGCGACTCAACTTGATGCCAACACATTGTCCACACCCGGCAAGTAGGTGGCTGTGAGGTACATAGAGTGCTAAAGGGCCCATGCCCATATCTGTGCAGCTGCCTGACACAGGAGGTAGGAACCCGTTCCCCCTTGCTTGTTGATGTACCACATCGCCACATGAATGTCGGTTTGGATCAGGACTGCCTTGTTTGAAAGGCAATCCTGAAAAACTTTGAGGGTATATCTGATCGCCCGAAGCTCCAGGAAATTTATCTGGTGTTTGGCTTCCTCTGGAGACCAGGTTCCCTGGGACTGTAGATTGCCGACAAGAGCACCCCATCCTAGGTTGGAGGCATTTGTCATCAAGGTAATTTGTGGATCTGGAGCCTGAAATGGAAGGCCTTGAAGTAGATTGGAGTGTTGTATCTACCAGGCAAACGATAAGTGGAGCTGTGTGGTAATGTGAACAATGCTGGACATTGGCTGACAAGCTTGAATCCACTGGGATTTTAAGGTCCACTACATTACTCTCATGGCTAGGCGGGCCATCGGAGTGACATGCACTGCGGACGCTATGTGACCCAACAGTATGAGGAAGTGACGAGCAGTTGAGGATACTAGAGTCTGCAAATGATGCGCCAGAGAGGACAGGGTGAAAGCCCGATCCTGAGGGAGGAAGGTTTTTGCCTGTACAGTGTTTCACGCATATCTCTGCTTCAACGGCAGAGAGCTATGCTGCCGCTTAACCAACTAATCAAACTTAATATTTCACTTGGAAGCAGCTCCATCACTGCTCTCTACATTAATGGTGGGGGTGAAAGGGAGATAGAACCTAAGGTTACTAAGAGCCAAGAGAAACAGATAAGTATGAGAAAAAAGAAGTGTGAAGCTTGCTGGGCAGACTGGATGGGCCGATTGGTCTTCTTCTGCCGTCATTTTCTATGTTTCTATGTGTTTAGGTCGGCCCCTATAAAGGATAGGGTTTGGGATGGAACTATCTTGGATTTGGGATAGTTGATTAGAAACCCTAAGGAGATCAGGGTATGTAGAGTGAGACGCAAGGATACCAATGCGGCTTGTTGAGACGGAGCCCTTATCAACCAATCGTCGAGATAAGGGTAGACATGGACACCCTGACTCCTGAGGAAGGCTGAGACCACCACAAGGCACTTGGTAAAGACTCGTGGGGCGGACACTAGGCCGAATGGTAGTAAACGGTACTGGAAGTGGCGAGGGCCGACCAGGAATCGCAGGAATTTGCGATGAGATGGAATAATTGAGATGTGAGTGTATGCGTCTCAAACACCTCCTCACCAGTCTAAACCTAATACTCAATGCTTCGAAAACGGAATACCTGCTCATATCCCCGGAAAACAATAATACATCAAAGCCACCAGCCCGTCTCCAAACCACTCACGTAAGAGACTTAGGAGCCATCATGGACAACCGTCTCAACCATAAATGATTCATCAACCAAACAACCAAAGATTGCTTCCACAAACTACATATTCTTAAAAGAATAAAGCCACTCTTCCACACCCAGGACTTCAGAACAATTCTGCAAGCAATAATCTTCTCCAAGCTAGATTATTGTAACTCACTACTACTGGGTCTCCCAGCTTCCCATACCAAACCTCTACAAATGGTGCAAAATACAGCAGCCAGAATCCTTACGAACTCTAGGAGATTCGACCACATCTCCCCAATCCTCAAAGACCTTCACTGGTTACCGATCCACTACAGAATCATTTACAAATCTATCACCACCATCTACAAAGTCATCCATCAACATGCCCAGTTCAAATTACAAATTCCTTTCAAAAAACATATGTCCGCCAGACCGACCAGGGAATCTTACAAAGAAATGCTTCAGACTCCACACCCCAAAACCTACCAACACAAATCTCTCAGTGTCAGAGCGTTCTCAACAGCAGGTCCACCTTTATGGAACTCCATCCCAGCAGACCTGAGACAGGAACCCTGCCTACCAACGTTCAGGAAAAGGCTGAAAACTTGGCTTTTTAAAAAAGCCTTTCCTGTCCTTGATTAAGACCTACACCCAACATCTCCAACACTTTATCAAAATTGGATTTAAATAAGAAACCACT
Organism: Rhinatrema bivittatum; assembly: GCF_901001135.1. Classification (NCBI taxonomy): domain Eukaryota; kingdom Metazoa; phylum Chordata; class Amphibia; order Gymnophiona; family Rhinatrematidae; genus Rhinatrema; species Rhinatrema bivittatum. The sequence continues at coordinate 34,421,432 of NC_042620.1, forward strand.
TAATTCTCTGTCATCACCATCACCGTGTCCTCAATGTCATCCACTATACAAATTTATTATTTTTGAATCATTTTGCTACACTGTAAATATTTTGCTATCAGTTAACTTCCCCACTTCTCCTTCCAGATCCCAGTTATTTACTTCCCTGTTTTTATTGTAACTGTCACTCTCCTAACTATGCTCTTGTTAATGTGGTTTGAGTTTTCTCTAACTTGCACACTTTGTTAAATGTAAACCGGTTTGATGTGATTCTTGTCATGAAAGCCGGTATAGCAAAAATAATAAATAAAAAATAAATATCCTGGCTCTGGGCTGCTGTCTTCACATGATAGAGGCAAAAGCCAGCCAATGCCATTTTGAAAGAGCCTAGGAAGAACTCCAGGCCCCACTAGTCATCAGACTAGCAGGAATGGTCTCACGGGTTCGGGAGGGGGATGGGGCCACCAGACTACCTGGGACTTAATTTAAGGTGGAAGGGGACCTGGGGGTAAAAACCCTCGGGGGGGGGGGGGGGGCATTATTTGAACTGGGAGATTTTTGGAATTGGGAAGAATTTTATGTGAAAGGCGAGGGAATTGGGTAAAGAGGAAGGACATTGTCGTGATTTTTTTTTTGTTTTTTACATATAGGCCACCTCTAGAGGTGGAGGGGGAATGGGCTGGAGTCCTGCAAGACCTATGGAGGGTCTTTTTCACTTTGGGGAGGCTGATTTAGGGTCATTGCAGGTCCTTTAAGAAGCAGACAGGGGCATTGGGATGTGTGTTAACTAATTCCGGGGACATTGGGACATTATCTACAACTCCTGAGGTTTTGTTAAATTAACGTGGCTTGTGTTTTTTGAGGAAAGGTGTGTTATTTTATTACCACTAAATTGGCTGCTATTCAAAAATTTTATATTTGCAAATCAACTCATTGTATTAGGGGCAGGTTTAAGGCTTAAATATCTCACAATATGGGTAAATCCCAACGAGTGGGTTATGTACCTCTGCCAGCTGATGGAGACGGAGCAAATGCTGACATCAAGGCTATACAGTCCCGCCCCGACATCAGCCTGCCAATAATCTCAGTCTTCAACAGATAGTGGACAGGCATTTCCCTTCGGGTGATTGCCTGTGAGTTAAAAAAAAAGAAAAGAAGATAGAAAGAAGATGTCTATGTAGCACCGCTTGCCTCCTGAGGTGATACCGTGTGGACCTTCCCTCGGTAGAGTGCCTCAGTCTGGTAGCCTTTTCTGGAGTGGACCTAAATTCCAAATAACGGTTGCAGTTTGAGAGGGGTTTGGCAGTGAAGGCTTTAGCCCTCTCCTCCTGCTGCCAGGCCCATTCCTGTTCTCAGCCAGGGAGGGCTGAGCTCAGGAAAAGTTTTAAACTTAAAAAAAATAAATAAAAAAATACAGAGTCAGCGACAGGAAGACAGCAGGTGAAGGGTCTGTTTCCTCGGAGTTCGGCTATCCAACTCCCATCTCGCAGAGTTTTGTGAGGTGAGGAGAGAGTGCAGACATGGCGAGCTGTGCAGCAATTTAGCTAGGCCCCGCTTCCAGGCTTCTCCCATTTTAGCGAGTGATAGGCTGTGAGATACTTTCATGTGCCTTTTTGCTGCAGGCCGTTGACATGTCCTTGTGCGTCCAGGTCTGCACCCATTCTCATTTGTGCATGCATTTGGGCATTCTTCCTTCTGGACGTACATCTTGTGTGCCTACTTTAATCATCAGTCCTAGGCGTCCAGTTTGAGCATCCATAGGGATGAGCGGCCTAGGCGTGTTGACTTGGATGCACATTTTTTGTGCATCCATATTAAGTGTGCTTGTATGCGCAGGAAAGCTAGGCGTGAGCCTTCATTGGGCTGTGTGCTTATAACATGGCGCCCGCGGCAAAGAACCCTAAGTGCTTATCTGTGCTGTCTGCCACATCAGAGCCATTCAGCCAGAGCTTTCTTTAAGCCTGTGTCAGCACTGCCTGGATGCTTGAGGAGATTTGTCTCCTTCCAATTTTGCCGATGATGGTCCATCTCAGACTGCGGGGAGTGGGACCGAGGGAGACACTGCAGGTGTGCCTCCTCCTCTAATTGGTCTGTGAGTTGAATACTCAGGGACACGGGCTTGCAGGACGTCAGGTTCAGGCCTATGGGGCCTGGAATGGATCTGGCCGCCTTTTCCTGAGTGGGATTCTTTCAGGGATTGCAGACGTTTTTACAAGGCCAGTCTGCTGAAGTGCCAGTTCCTATCAAGGTAGGTCCAGGCGCTCCAATTGCTCCTCCACCTGCCTCCACAGTCAAGCACTGTAGTGCAGTATGGTCTGACAGAGCTCAAATGCAGGTGGATCAGGATGATACCGATGATGACGGTGGGGGATCTCCTGGTGAGGAAGGGGATATTCCCCCGGATTTGGAGCGATATAGAACTGTCTGGATGACTGGTTGATATGAGCCAAGACTGGAAGAGAGTCTTCGCGTTTCACACAGAATGTTTCCTTGCTACAGGAACTAGACTGGGTGGTGAATCTGGCCAAGAGCAATTTGCAGCCATCTCAGACCCTGGAGTATCTCGGGGTTCATTTCAAGATGAGGCAGGGCAGAGTTTTTCTGCCAGAGTCTTGGATCCACTCATTGATGCTGCGAGTCTGATCCCTGTGGAACTCTGTTTGTCTTGTCTACAGGTCCTGAGGTTGATGACTGCCACACTGGAAATGGTTCCTTGGGCGAGGACACATATGCACCCTCTTCAGCAGGCCCTTCTCTCCTGATGGAGTTCACAGTCACAGATCTATGTGGTGAGGCTGCTCCTTCCGTTAGAAGTGAAATCCTAGTTGGACTGATGGTTACACATGGACCAGCTTAGGAAGGGAATTTCCCTGATGATGCTGGATTGTTGGTACTAACAACGGAGGTGAGCCTCTGGGGCTGGGGGGGTTTACTATCAGGAATTAGTGGTGAAAGGGCGCTGGAATATGGTAGAGTATCTACAGACTGGAGACACAAGCGCTTCACTTGGCTGCTAGAGTCTTGGGTGGTCAGGATAATGTCTGACAATGCGACAACGGTGGCTTACATCAATCATAATGGTAGAACCAAGAGTTGACAAGTGTCTGAGGAGATGCATGCACTCAAGGTATGAACAGAGCAGTATCTCCTAAGCATATCCGCTTCTCACATTGCCAGAAAGGACAATATCAAAATCGATTTCCTCAGCAGAAGACACTGGGACCCAGGAGAATGGGAGCTGGTACACGAGGCCTTTCAGCTCCTAGTGGACCACTGAGGCCCAAAGAGGTAGACCTTTTGACGAACTTCAACAACGCGAAAGTTCCATGCTGCTTCATTCGCAGGTGGGACCCAAAAGTGATGGGCATAGATGCTCTTGTTCAGGAGTGGCCACATAGTGCCCTGCTGTATTCGTTCCAGCCTTGGCCTTTGATAGGCAGCTGGTCAGAAGATTGCAAGTCAAACCAACACTTTCCTTTTAAGAGCTCCGGATTGGACTTGAAGGCCATGGTACTCCGATCTCCAGAGACTTCTGGTGGACAGTCCCTTCTGGCTACCATCGTGGATGGATCTAGTACGTCAGGGGCCCATTCTACACTAGGATCTGGGTCAGTTCTGTCTTATGGTTTGGCCATTGAAAAGGCTTGACTGTTGAAGCGTGGTTATTCGCCTTTTGTAATTTTCACTCTTTTTCGGGCCCAGAAGTTTTCTATTTCTGTAGCTTACATTAGAGTTTGGAGGGTCTTTGAGGTCTGATGTTCTGAGCAAGGTACTCAACCGCTCAAGGTGGATATTCCTTTGATTTTGAAATTTTTACAGAACAGCTTGCTTAAGGGTTTGGCCCTTAATACCTTGAAGGTTCAAGTTGTGGCACTGACTTGTTGCAGGGGAAAAGTCAATGGGAGGCCTTTGTCTTCCCTTATGTACGTGTCCCATTTCTTGCGGGAAGTTAAACATCTTCATCCCCCATTGTGGCTTCTGGTGCCTTTATGTGATTGTAACTTGGTCCTTGAGTTCTTGGCAAATCCAACTTTTCGACTGCTGCGTACTCTTCCTTGCAGCTGCTTACTTTGAAGATAACTTTTCTTGTGGCAATCTGTTCGGCTTGTTGGGTTGCTGAGCTGTAGGCTTTTTCCTGCCATGAGCCTTTTCTCAGTGTGATTCCAGGTGTGGATCAGCTTCGGACTGTGCCTTCCTTTTTGCCCAAAATTGGTTTCGGACTTTCATTTGAATCAGTCCATTTCTCTGCCTGCCTTGGCACAGGAACAGAGATGAAGCTGAGTACCGCCTTTTCCATTCCTTGGATGTCAAGTGTCATTTACTGCGCTATTTGGAAATGACTAAGACTGTTCGGAAGTCTGATCTCCTGTTTGTGCTCCATGGTGGACGTAAGCAAGGAGCACCAGCGATGTAGGCAGCGATTGCCTGCTGGGTTAAGGTCATTACAGCAGACTGTGTGGCAGCTGAGGTTGCCTTACCGTAGCTTCGTTTGTTGTCACCTGCTGAAATTTGCCAAGTTGCAACATAGTCATCTTTGCACACCTTCTCCAAGCATTATTGCTTGGATGTTAGGGCTAGGGAGAATGCCGCTTTTGCATGGGCGATTCTGACTGCGCTACTGGCAGCCTCCTGCCCTTTTTGGGATTAGTTTTTGTACATCCACTCATTGGGATTGACCTGCCCAAATGCTAAGGAAGGAGAAACTACTATTTATGTGATAATTTCCTTTCCTTTAGTGAAAAGACCCGCATTTGGCTGCCAGATTTGGATTTTGTGGTTAGCCTTCTTAGGGCGATCGATGCAGAGTATGATTCCTGCTCTTCCATGATAACTGGTAAATTGCTTCTCGATCCCTTAGTTTGCCAGATATGTTCCTTCTTTGGGCTGAGCTCAGTGTTCCTGTTGGTTGAGAAACACAAATGGTTGCCTGTTGCTAATAAGGTTCAAGTTTAATCAGGTTTGTCCACAGCAGGGCTTTTCCAGAAAATACTGGCGGGCTGATGCGGGGTGGGACTATATCAGCTTTTGCTCCATCTCTATCTGCTGGCAGAGGTGCATAACCCACTCATTGGGATTGAGTGGGTTATGCACTCAAGTAGTCATTTTTCCTTTTTTGGCATATTATACCTGTATCACAACTTAGTAAATGAGTCCCTGTTCCTGAGGCAATGGAGGGTAGGGTTGTGCAGCCTCAAAATTTTTTCTTGCTGGGTTTTGTTTCATTTAATGTTTATTTCGTTTCTGTTCTTTACCAGAAAATGGTGCTAGCTAGCCCCAAGAAGGCGCCGTTTTGATATCACAGTATGGCACCAGGTTGGCTGTCACCATTTTGATGCCACGTTATGGTGCCGAGCCATCCAGTACCATTTTGATGTCATACAATGGTGCCATTCTTTATTTTGATGTGCAGATTAATAGTATTTATTTATTTATTTTATTTATTTAACAGCTTTTATATACCGGTATTCGTAGATACATTATATCGGTTTACATAGAAGATAACATAAAATACATGGAACAGGGAGAATAACAAATTGGAGGGGAGAGACAACGGAAATAGGATAAATATGACGGGTATATGAAATTACATTCTAATGAATGAAGAATAGTGGAGAAAGCATGGGGAACATAGAAGGAAGTATATACATATATACAGAGGATGTAAGATAATACAGTATTTATACTATACAAAATGTATACTATACAAAGAAAAATGGCATGGGTAAGGTAAGTAGGAGCAGCTTTAAGGGGGGAGGGGTAGGTAAGTGGGAGCAGCTTTAAGGGGGAGATAAATTGAGGGAGGGATTCGGAAGAGGGTTTCTTGATTGAGTGGAGGATTGGAAGAGGGTGGGGGAGTAATAAAGGTGTTATTGAGGAAAGGCCTTTTTCCTCATGTGCAAAAACAATTGTTGATTACTTTATTACTCAGTTATTTTTACTTTTTCCTGATTTGTTTCTGCTGTGATCTCATTACCCCACTTTCTGAAGGTAAGAAGGCTTACAGGTTCACCATGTTTGTATGTGTGTGTCCCACCCTCCCCCAATAAGCTTTGAGCCCGATTTTCAATAGAGGACTTTGCGCCCAACTGAAAGTGCCTTAATTAGGAATCTTATTTAGGTACCTATCTATATTCAGCCATTTAAAGTGCCTTAATTAAGATGCCTTAAACAGTGAATATAGACACCTAAATGTAACTTGAGCTACCTTAACTTGAGGCACCTAAAGTTAGCAGAGCTATCAGTTCCCAGTACGTACCAGGATCAGTCCAGACAGCTGGGTTATGCCTCCCCTCCAGCAGATGGAGTCAGAGAGAAAACTGAAAGCACCCCCTAGATATACTGGTGTGCCACCTGCGATCCTTCAGTATATTCTCTGACTCCAGCAGATTGAGAGGCATAACCTGCGGTCCTGGTCCGGTCGGTGTTACTCGGTACTGGGAAAGTAAAAAAAAACAAAAAACAGTGAGGTAGGACAGGGGACTAGATCTGTCGATGCTTCCTTTTCTCTCCTCTGTCTAACTGTCGGTCTGCGTTAGTGTCTGAGTGTCTTGCGCTGCGCGGCTAGCGGTCAGAGTGAGGCAGGCTCGGAGGGTTTTACCCTCCTGTTCTTCCCGGGTTAGCGTGTCCACAGGCCGGGGGAGAGCTTACCGGTGGGCCGGTCACCCTCCCCCCCCAATTCCAGGTTCCTTGTCCTGAAGGGGGTTTGAAATAAATAAATAAATAAATAAATATAGTTTAAAGTTTAATCCAGAGCCATTTAAGCCCTGTTGGGGACAGGCAGTGCGCTCCTTTTCTTTGACCCCAGCCTGCCAGTGCCTGTTCGGACCCCGGAGGGGGTGGCTAGCTCACCCGGCGCACGTTGGCTGTGGAGTTCTCCTCAGGGGGTTTTTTTTTTTGGCGCCATTTTTTCGTTGCTGCTCCGCTTCCTGTACTGATGCCGCGATCTTCGGTCTGCCTGACCTGTGGGGAGGCGGGGGCGCGACTCTCCCGCGGGGGTCTCTGCCCCCGATGTATTCCCGGGAGCGAGGGACCCTCGGGGGGGGCCGAGCGCTGCCCGCAGCGGCTCTCCTCTGTCCTCTGCGGCCCGGCACGGCAGCGTTTCAGGCAGCCGTTCTCCGGCCCCTCCTCCATCGGGGTGGAGTGCGGCGGCCATCTTGAACACGCGGCAGGCTGCATTTTCAGCAGAGGAAATCTCCCCTCCTCCCTCTCCCGAGCCACTGAGCCCGCGCTCCCAGCCCGATTTGGGGTCTCCTCGTGGCCCCCCCCCCATCGGACGGCCTGAAGAAGAATTTAAAACGGTCAGTACCTTTTTCTTCGGATTTTGTGCTTTTAATGCACAAAGCCTTTTTGCAGGCAGAATCCGGCTGGGAGGCGGAGGCTCCCGCTCCCCCGAAGGTCCCCAGGACCACTTCCTTGCCCCGGGGGAGCCCGCCGGGCGTGGGGTCCTCCGGGGTCCAGGGTCCCCGTCCGCAGGGGGGGGGGGGGGAGCTGAGGACCTGGGAGACACAGGAGCCGCTCCGGAGTCCCCGGGGGCTCCGGACTTGCTGACGACGGCTGATCAGGGGGCCGTAGAAGGGGATGACCCCCAGGTGCTACGCTTGTTTGGAAAGGAGGAATTAAGCTCCCTTATTCTCCACGTGTTACAGGAGCTAGAGTTAACGACTCCGCCTCAGGAGGCGGACACGTCTACAGGGGATATCGCAATGGCAGGGATTAGAGCTCCCCCGCAGACCTTTCCCTTTCACCACAAGGTCTTACAGATCGTTTCAAAGGAATGGGAGCTCCCAGAGGCTTCCCTGCGGGTGAATCGAGCCATGGAAAGGCTATATCCCTTACCTAAGGATTCATTGGAGCTTTTGAAGACACCCGCGGTAGATTCGGCTGTCACGGCTGTGGTTAAGCATACGACTATCCCCGTGACGGGGGGTATAGCGTTGAAGGACCTCCAAGACTGCAAGCTTGAGGTCTTATTAAAGCGCATTTTTGATGTGGCGGCACTGGGGGTCCGAGCGGCGGCTTGCAGCAGCCTTGTGCAGAGGGCCAACCTCCGCTGGGTTCAGCAGCTGCTGACCATGCAGGAGCTCCCTCCGGGCGAGGCTGAGCAGGCAAATTGTGTTGAATCGGCGGTCGCTTATACAGCGGATGCCTTGTATGACTTGTTGCACACATCGGCTCGCATTATGTCCTCGGCGGTCTCAGCCAGGAGGTTGCTGTGGCTCCGTCGTTGGTCGGCGGATGCCACCTCCAAGGCGAGGTTAGGTTCCTTCCCCTTTAAGGGCAAGTTGCTGTTTGGCGAGGAGCTGGATCAGCTCATTAAGGACCTGGGTGACAACAAAGTTTACAAGTTGCCTGAGGATAAGCCTCGGCAACCTCGGTCGTTTGGTAACGCTAGGGCTCGCTTTCGGGGGCAAAGGCGTTTCCGTGGGGGAAGAGGGGGTTCCTTTTCCCAGCGGCAGCAGGCGACAAGATCCCAGGCCTGGTCTTCTTCTTCCTTTCGCGGCAGGAGGCCTCTACGCGGGGGCTCTTCCCAAGGCTTTGCTGCCATCAAGCCCGCACAATGAAGGTGCGCGGGCCCACTCCTCCGTTCCCGTTATCGGAGGTCGGCTGTCCCGGTTCTGGGAGGAGTGGGTCAAAATTACTTCGGATCAATGGGTCCTCGACATGGTTCGGTACGGCTACGAGTTGGATTTTGTACGTCCCCCCCGGGATCTCTTTATGATATCGCCGTGCGGCCCGGTAGAAAAACAAGTAGCTATAGCCCAAACTGTCGCTCATCTACAGGCTCTGGGGGCGGTGGTTCCGGTTCCGCGGGACCAGCTCCGGACGGGTCGGTATTCCATATACTTCCTGGTTCCCAAGAAGGAGGGCACCTTCCGACCCATTCTGGATCTCAAAGGAGTAAACAAGGCGTTGCGTGTGCCCCGCTTCCGGATGGAGACTCTCCGGTCTGTTATTGCGGCCGTCCACAAGGGAGAATTCTTGGCTTCTTTGGACCTGACAGAGGCCTATCTACACATCGGAATAAGAGAACGGCATCAAAGGTACTTGAGGTTCATGGTGATGAGGGACCACTACCAGTTTTGCGCCCTCCCCTTCGGGTTGGCCACCGCGCCAAGGGTGTTCACCAAAGTTCTCGTGGTGGTAGCGGCTTCCCTCCGCCGACAAGGCGTCCTTGTGCATCCCTATCTCGACGATTGGCTCATTCGAGCAAAGTCGCATGCGGCCTGCACCCAGGCAGTCTCCTTAGTGGTTCACCAGCTGCAGGAGTTGGGTTGGGTAGTCAACTTCGCGAAGAGCAGACTCGAACCGACCCAACAGCTGGAGTTCCTGGGAGCTCGGTTCGACACCTTGGTGGGCAAGGTTTTTTCTTCCGCAGCAACGCATGCTCAATCTCATGACTCAGGTACGGCGCCTGTTGGAGCTCGAGATTCCCACGGTCTGGGATTATTTACAAGTCATTGGTCATATGGTGTCTACTATGGAAATGGTACAATGGGCTTTTGCGCATATGCGTCCGTTACAAAGAGCACTTCTATCTCGGTGGGATCCCCGCTCAGAGGAGTACGGGATAGAATTGCCTTTGCTGGAGCCGGCTCGCTCCAGTCTCTCTTGGTGGTTGACTCCAGACAATCTCCTACAGGGGGTGGACCTCGAACCCCCGTCTTGGTTGGTGGTGACAACGGATGCCAGCCTGTCGGGCTGGGGAGCGGTCTGCCAGTCCCGTGCAGTCCAGGGCACCTGGTCAGCACTCCAAGCGACTTGGTCCATCAACCGATTGGAGACCAGAGCGGTCCGCCTGGCCTTGCGTTGCCTCCTTCCACTGGTATGCGGACGAGCAGTAAGAGTTCTGTCGGACAATGCGACCACAGTGGCGTACATAAATCGACAAGGAGGCACAAAAAGCCGAGCGGTAGCGACAGAGGCGGCGCTGTTGATGTCCTGGGTGGAAAGGCACATAGAGCATCTCGCGGCCACCCATATTGCTGGCGTGGACAACGTTCAGGCGGATTACCTCAGCCGGCAGCACCTAGATCCAGGAGAATGGGAGATCTCGTCGGAGGCGATGGCTCTCATCACGCGGCGTTGGGGGGACTCCGCGCTTGGACCTCATGGCGACCCGTCGAAATGCAAAGGCGGTGCACTTCTTCAGTCGGAGGAGAGAGCACGCGTCAGAAGGGGTGGACGCGCTAGTCCTTCCGTGGCCTCGTCACATTCTTCTTTATGTGTTCCCTCCGTGGCCTCTGGTAGGGAAAGTGCTAAGACGCATAGAGTCCCATCACGGTCCGGTGATTCTCGTGGCTCCGGAATGGCCGCAGCGTCCGTGGTTCGCGGATCTGGTCAACTTGGCAGTCGACGGACCACTGCATCTCGGTCATCTTCCCAATCTTCTTCGTCAGGGTCCAGTATTTTTCGATCTGGCGGATCATTTTTATTTATTTATTTATTTATTTAAAAGTATTTATATACCGCTTTTCAAAACAGGGTATCTTGTCAAAACGGTTTACAATAAAATAAAAGTAAGAATAAATAAATGAAAGAAACTAAAAAAATACTATAAAAATACATAAAACTGATATATACCTTATAGGTAAAAATAAAAATATTTAACAAAAAATGACTATTAATGGAGCTGGGCCTAATTCAAGTTAAAAATCAAGAGGGTAGCGGTTAGGGGGAGGGGGGATTTGAAGTAAAGGAAAAAATAAAAAATAAAGATATGGGAATTGAGCGATTACTAAGTTGTGGAGTGATGTTGAGTTGTTTGTGGAGAAGTATTGAATGCCAATTGGAAGAAATGTGTTTTTAATGATTTTTTGAATTGTTGGGGGTTGGATATTAGACGAAGAGGGTTGGGTAGTGAGTTCCAGAGAAGAGGGCCTGCCACTGAGAAGGCCCTTTTCCTGGTGATGTCTAGTCTAGCCTGTCGGGGGGAAGGAGTGTCAAGTAGATTTTGGGTGAGTGATCTTAGATGTCTTACTGGTTTATAGATACGGAGTAATGAGCAAAGCCAAGTAGAAGATGGGTTATTTATTAGACCGTGAATGATAGTAAGGATTTTATATTTTATTCTGTACTTTATGGGTAACCAATGAAGAGATTGAAGGATAGGTGTAATATGATTTCGAATAGAAATACCTGATAAAATGCGAGCTGCACTGTTTTGAATAATTTGTAAGGGATGAATTATAGAGTCGGGGAGTCCTATATAGAGAGCGTTGCAGTAATCTAAGCCAGAAAAAATTAAAGATTGGAGAATAGTTCGGAAGTCTTGGTGAAAAAGAAGAGGACGGAGACGTTTAAGGAGCTGTAACTTATAAAAGGATTTTTTTGTTATAGAGGAGATGTGTTGTTTCATTGATAGATCTGAATTTATGATGACACCTAGATTTGTAGCGAATTGTGTAATAGGAATAGGTGATCCGTTTATAGACCAGTATGAGGGTGGGCCTATAGAAGTGTCTGAGATGGATGTTAGATGAACAATTTCAGTCTTGGATGGGTTCAATTTTAGACGGTTGTGAGAAAGCCAGGAGTTGATGGTAGACAAGTAAAGAGAGACCATAGATAATGTATTAGACCAGGATGTTTTGTAGGGTACTAGGAACTGAATGTCGTCTGCATAGATTTTGAATTGTAGGTTGAGTGATGAGAGAATGTGACAGAGGGGCAGGAGGTATATATTAAATAATATAGGAGACAGTGAAGAACCTTGTGGAACACCTGATGGAATTGTATAAGATTCGGAGGAATGATGATTAAAGTTAACTTGTTGGGGACGGTTTGTAAGAAAGGAAGTGAACCAGTTTAAGACTGTACCTGTGATGCCAATGGATTTGAGACCGGAAATAAGTATGTGATGATCTACAGTGTCAAAGGCTGCAGAGATATCTAAGAAAACGATGATATAGTCGGTGTAAGAGTCAAAAGCACGGAATAGAGTGTCAAAAGATGCTAAAAGAAGAGTTTCTGTAGAATGTCCTTTTCTAAAGCCGTGTTGGTTGATGTGGAGAATATTATTATCTGAAAGAAATTCGGTTAGTTGGCGAAGAACTGCAGATTCAATTACTTTGGCTAAAGAGGTGAGTGTAGCAATAGGTCTATAGTTGTTAAGATCTGTTACATCTTTTGTTTTCGATTTCAAGATAGGTAAAATAGAAGTCTTTTTTAACTTATTTGGAAAATGGCCTGTTTCTAGGGATTGGTTAACTAAAGAACAGAGAAAAGTACTGGCATGTGGGCCAAGAGCTTTAAAGAAGGCGCCTGAACATGGATTTTCAGGAGAGTTAGATGGTTTCTGCTTGTTGATTATGGTAAGTAGGGTATCTTCAGATATGGGAAAAAATTCAGACCACTGTTCAGTGATGTCTTTGATGGCCATTGAGGGGTAAGGTAGTTGAGAGAGTTCTTTGGAAATGTTTGTTACTTTAGTTTTTGTCTGGCGGCTTGGCTTATGAAAGGAAGCAGTTGAAGAAGAGAGGTTATTCGGATGCGGTGGTGTCTACTCTCCTTCGGGCGCGTCGGTCTTCCACTACGCTTGCCTACGCGAGGGTTTGGAAGGTTTTCCATGATTGGTGTGACATGGCGGGTGTCTCGGCCAGAAGTTCGTCCGTGGCGGATATCCTTATGTTCTTACAGGATGGCCTGAAGAAGGGGTTGGCGTATAATTCGCTTCGAGTTCAGGTGGCGGCTTTGGGCTGCTTGAGGGGTAAGGTCGAAGGCTCTTCCCTTGCGAGTCATCCAGATGTGGCACGTTTTTTGCGAGGGGTTAGAAACTTGCGTCCTCCCGTCAGGCTTCCCTGTCCGTCTTGGAACTTGAACTTGGTACTCCGTGGTTTGTGTGCGGCTCCGTTTGAACCTATCAAGGCGGCTTCCTTAAAGGATCTGACTCTCAAGACGATTTTTCTTGTGGCCATTTCCTTGGCTCGCCGGGTTTCGGAGCTTCAGGCTCTCTCTTGTAGGGAACCGTTTTTGCGCATCTCGGCGTCGGGAGTTTCTCTACGAACTGTTCCTTCCTTCTTGCCTAAGGTGGTCTCCACGTTTCATGTCAACCAGACGGTGGAATTGCCTTCCTTTTCGGACGAGGACCTCCAGTCTTCTCAAGGTAGGGATTTGAGACGTTTCGATGTTCGACGGATTCTCTTGCGCTATTTGGAGGTTACCAATGATTTTCGAAAGTCGGATCACCTTTTCGTGTTGTGGAACGGTCCCAGGAAAGGGCTTCCAGCTTCCAAGGCTACGACTGCACGCTGGTTAAAGGGTGCTATTGCGTCTACGTATGTTGCCTGCGGTAAGCCGGTTCCCGCTGGACTAAAGGCTCATTCTCTGCGTTCTCAGGCAACTTCGTGAGCAGAGAATCACTTAGTCTCTTGTCAAGAGATTTGCAGGGCGGCCACGTGGAAATCCTGGCATACTTTTTCCAGGCATTATCGACTTGATGTCCGTGGCCCTCTTACAGAGTCCTTTGGGAGCAGTGTGATTCAAGCGGGACTTTCAGGGTCCCACCCCAGTTAAGGCGGCTCGGGTACATCCCAGCTGTCTGGACTGATCCTGGTACGTACTGGGAAAGGAAAATTAGGTTCTTACCTTTGCTAATTTTCGTTCCAGTAGTACCATGGATCAGTCCAGACGCCCGCCCACAGGGTTCTGGGAGTCCGCTCGTATTCTCTGATTTTTCCATTTCAGTGGTCTTGCGACGGTTACCACACGTTTAAGGTTCCATTGATAGTTATACCAGTGTATCGAGTGTTACTGTACACTCTTGGTGTTCTATTTGTTGTGTCTGGTTTTATCTGTTCTCAAGGATGTTTCTGCTTGATCTGGTCACCTGGTTAATAAGAAGATAATACATAGGAGTTTCTTGGGGGCAGTTTTGAATGTGCTGAATTCTTTATTTCTGCTTTGATATCACATATACTGAAGGATCGCAGGTGGCACACCAGTATATCTAGGGGGTGCTTTCAGTTTTCTCTCTGACTCCATCTGCTGGAGGGGAGGCATAACCCAGCTGTCTGGACTGATCCATGGTACTACTGGAACGAAAATTAGCAAAGGTAAGAACCTAATTTTCCTATTTATTCCCTGTCTCAGCCCACTTTGTGAAACCTTTATTTAGGGGCCTACATAAGAACATGCCATACTGGGTCAGACCAAGGGTCCATCAAGCCCATCATCCTGTTTCCAACAGTGGCCAATCCAGGCCATAAGAACCTGGCAAGTATCCAAAAACTAAGTCTATTCCATGTTACCGCTGCTAGTAATAGCAGTGGCTATTTTCTAAGTCAACTTAATAGCAGGTAATGGACTTCTCCTCCAAGAACTTATCCAATCCTTTTTTTAAACACAGCTACACTAACTGCACTAACCATAGCCTCTGGCAACAAATTCCAGAGTTTGTGCGTTGAGTGAAAAAGAACTTTCTCCGATTAGTTTTAAATGTGCCACATGCTAACTTCATGGAGTGCCCCCTAGTCTATTATCCGAAAGAGTAAATAACCGATTCACATCTACCTGTTCTAGACCTCTCATGTTTAAAATCATGAGAGGTCTAGAACGGGTAGATGTGATTTTAAACACCTCTATGATATCCCCCCTCAGTCGTCTCTTCTCCAAGCTGAAAAATCCTAACCTTTTTAATCTTTCCTCATAGGGGAGCTGTTCCATTCCCCTTATCATTTTGGTAGCCTTCTCTGCACCTTCTCCATTGCAATTATATCTTTTTTGAGATGCGGCGACCAGAATTGTACACAGTATTCAAGGTGCGGTCTCACCATGAAGCGATACAGAGGCATTATGACATTTTCCATTTTATTCACTATTCCCTTTCTAATAATTCCCAACATTCTGTTTGCTTTTTTGACTGCTGCAGCACACTGAACCGACGATTTCAATGTGTTATCCACTATGATGACTAGATCTTTTTCCTGGGTGGTAGCTCCTAATATGGAACCTAACATCGTGTAACTACAGCAAGGGTTATTTTTCCCTATGAGCAACACCTTGCACTTGTCCACATTAAATTTCATCTGCCATTTGGATGCCCAATCTTATTTATTTATTTATTTGTTTTATTTATTTATTTATTTAAGGTTTTTTTATACCGGCATTCATGAAGCGTTCACATCATGTCGGTTTACATAAAAAAAACAGGGGTGCAATGAATACAACAAAGAACATAGATAAACGTGAAGAAGAGATGCAGTTACAATTAACAAGGACTATTGAACTGGGGTGGAGGAAATAAAGAGAGATAGAAGAAGTTAATTATATACAAGTATACAATATATACAGAATACAATATATACAGCTACTGTGTAGGATATTTAGCTGGCGAGGCGTATTAGTTGGAGTTCGGGAATGCTTGCCTAAACAGCCATGTCTTGAGTCTTTCCTAAAGGTTAGGAGGCATGGCTCATTTCTGAGGTCTGGGGGGATGGAGTTCCATAAAGGTGGGCCTGCTGTGGAGAAGGCCCACCTTCTTCCAGTCTTGCAAGGTCTTCCTGCAATTTATCACAATCTGCTTGTGATTTAACTACTCTGAACAATTTTGTATCTGCAAATTTGATTACCTCACTCATCGTATTTCTTTCCAGATCATTTATAAATATATTGAAAAGTATGGGTTCCACAGATCCCTGAGGCACTCCACTGCCCACTGCCTTCCACTGAGAAAATTGTCCATTTAATCCTACTCTTTGTTTCCTGTCCATTAGCCAGTTTGTAATCCACGAAAGGACATCGCCACCTATCCCATGACTTTTTACTTTTCCTAGAAGCCTCTCATGAGGAACTTTGTCAAACGCCTTCTGAAAATCCAAGTACACTACATCTACCGGTTCACCTTTATCCACATGTTTATTAACTCCTTCAAAAAAGTGAACCTAAATCTTAGGTGCTGAGTCCATTGAAGTTTATTTCAGTTTGATTTCTGTTTGTTCAAGAAAGACCTTCAAAGCGGTTACAGTAAAAATAAATACACAAAGAACATCGCTCATCACCCAGCATCCCCATATCAAATCTATCCCATTGAATACCTTTCCATCTAACTTACTCACCCAACAATTATGGTAAATAAATAAAAAATTTAAAACCATTAAAAATAAAACCCTTCCTACTATTAAACCTATCACATGGTAAATAATAACCAATCCACTATTACTACAAATGACTTCCCAAATAAAATATGTCAAAAGTTTTCCTCCTGTACATGCTAATAAAAATGGTGGGAATTCAGGTTCATTGTGCTTACTGTCCTATCCATACTGACCAGTTAATTTTAAAAGGATCGTGTATGCACCAATAAACGTGAGTTTGTGGGCACACGCATCAAAGCAAAGGGTTTTTGTATCGTGCGAAATATGCACAAGTTTTTGCAGAAATGTATGCATGTATATGCACGCAGATCCACGCATGTTCTACACGCACATTCTGTGCGCACGCAAACGTAAGGGTGGTATTTCCTGTGCATGGGTTTTTAAGCTTAAGATGCCAGCACAAGGGAGGCAACCCAATTTCACCGCCAAGGATGTTGCCCATCTGGCATCCCTGGTGGTGGCCAATGAGGGAGAGGTCTTTCTTGTGCCTGACCATAGGAGGCACCTGTGGCTAATGCGAAGGGCCTGGAGGGGCCTGCAGGTGACCTTCAACCAGTAGGCATCTTACTGACAAGGGGCAAGTAGAATGTGGTTACTGTGATTAGCTAAGCTAGTGCATAAGGGGAGCACTAGGGGGGTGTGAAGGTATTAGAGATGTGAATCGTGTCCTCGATCGTCTTAACGATCGATTTCGGCTGGGAGGGGGAGGGAATCGTATTGTTGCCGTTTGGGTGTTTAAAGTATCGTGAAAATCGTGAGCCGGCACACTAAAACCCCCTAAAACCCACCCCCGACCCTTTAAATTAAATCCCCCACCCTCCCGAACCCCCCCCCCAAATGCCTTAAATTACCTGGGGGTCCAGCGGCGGTCCGGAACGGCAGCGGTCCGGAACGGCCTCCTGCAATTGAATCATGTTGTCTTCAGCCGGCGCCATTTTTCAAAATGGTGGCGCAAAATGGCGGCGGCCATAGACCAAAACGATTCGACTGCAGGAGGTCGTTCCGGACCCCCGCTGGACTTTTGGCAAGTCTTGTGGGGGTCAGGAGGCCCCCCAAGCTGGCCAAAAGTCCCTGGGGGTCCAGCGGGGGTCCGGAAAACGATCTCCTGCCGCGAATCGTTTTCCGTACGGAAAATGGCGCCGGCAGGAGATCGACTGCAGGAGGTCGTTCAGTGGTCGTTCCGGACCCCCGCTGAACGACCTCCTGCAGTCGATCTCCTGCCGGCGCCATTTTCCGTACGGAAAACGATTCGCGGCAGGAGATCGTTTTCCGGACCCCCGCTGGACCCCCAGGGACTTTTGGCCAGCTTGGGGGGGCCTCCTGACCCCCACAAGACTTGCCAAAAGTCCAGCGGGGGTCCGGAACGACCTCCTGCAGTCGAATCGTGTTGGTCTATGGCCGCCGCCATTTTGCGCCGCCATTTTGAAAAATGGCGCCGGCTGAAGACAACACGATTCAATTGCAGGAGGCCGTTCCGGACCGCTGCCGTTCCGGACCGCCGCTGGACCCCCAGGTAATTTAAGGCATTTGGGGGGGGGTTCGGGAGGGTGGGGGATTTAATTTAAAGGGTCGGGGGTGGGTTTTAGGGGGTTTTAGTGTGCCGGTTTTCCTGCCCTCCCCCTTCCCCCAATTTACGATTTTTTGACGATAAATCGAGGGAATTGGTATTGTATCGTGGCCCTAACGATTTTTGACGATTTAAAATATATCGGACGATATTTTAAATCGTCAAAAAACGATTCACATCCCTAGAAGGTATGATTATGCATGGGAGGGCCCCAAGTGGCCACTATATAGAGTGATATTGAATAGGTATATATGGAGACTGTAATGATTTAACCTGATATTACTAGCATGGTTGTTCATTTGTTGACTGTGTCCTACTAGGTAATAGACATATAGTAGGCCAGATTTAGATGGAATGATTGAAGCCTTATAGGCATAAGTTTAATAATGCTGTAAATAAGAACATTTTTTTAATGCTGATTTCTATAGCAATACCTCTCAAGCCAGTCCTCAGGGAATACCTAGGCAATTAGGTTTTCAGGATACCCACAATTAATATGCATGAGACAGTCTGACATGCATTGCTGCCATTTTCTTCAAATCCATATCATGCATATTCCTGGAGGATCTCCTGAAAATCAGCCTGCCTTGGTGTGCCCCAATGACTGGCTTGAGAAACATTGACTATAGCAATGATTCTCAGCATTGATTACTGCAACTCTCTTCTGATTGACTTACCCAAAAACACATTAAAATCTCTACAATTACTACAGAATGCTGCGGCAAGGATCCTAACCGGAAAAAAGAAATGAGACCACATCACACCCGTACTAAAGAGTCTTCATTGGCTACCAGTAGAAAAAAGGATTGAGTTCAAAATGCTAACAATCATCCACAACGCAATATACAAAACAGACAACACTGCACTTCACAATGTCATACATCTTCACAAACCACAACGTATGACTAGATCTACAAGTAAAATACAACTAGAAATCCCACCACTCCCGATTGCCAAACTATCCAACACACGGAACAGAGCGATATCCATCGCAGGACCAAAATTATGGAATGCACTACCAGATCACTTGAGCTCACAAAGTAACATTAAACAATTTAAAAAAGAGCTCAAAACATGGATATTCAGTCACACATTCACAGACAGTTCTGATTAAGTCTCCTCATCACAGATAATACATATTTATTTATTTATTTATTTATTTATTGGTTTTTATATACCGCCACTCATCAGAGATATCACGTCGGTGTACATAGAACAAAATCCGCAATTGCGTTTTACATAAAACAGTAAGAGAACAACTGAGAAAAAACTTTACATTAAAAACGGTTAACTGCATTAACAAAAAGCAGTTTATAAAATATAAATAGATATTTAGTGAGTCAAGGGAGATTAGTGATATAGTGATATAAAGAGATATTTAGTGAGTCAAGGGAGATCCCCCTCAGTTAAGCTACAACGCTACCTAGACTATGACACAGTCCACTTGACGCCTGAATTTACATCATTTATGTTCCTCATTTCTTTTGCTATTCACAGATATAAATTATTATTTATGTTAATTCCAGTTGTAATGTGTAATTGACTATGTTTGAAGTTATACTGTTAATTGTAATAGGTTATTTAAGTTTTACTGTTAAATGTAATAGGTTGTTACAATTGTAAACCGGAGTGAAGGCATCTAGCCATACATCGGTATATAAAAAAGATTAAATAAATAAATAAAATTAACCTTTTTTCTGTCGGGACACACCTGACAGATGGTTCTCACATGCATGACACTGAACACATGACCATCAAAGGGCTAAATGTAAAAGTAAAATTGATAATATGTATTTAGTTTTTAAATCGTTTATTTTAAAATGCAAATGTGTTATTGATGGCTGCCCTAGGATGTAAACCGACGTGATACGATTTTACATGAATGCCGTTATACAAAAACGAATAAATAAAAATAAATAAAAAATAAAAATAAAGTACAGTTTGCATCCACAGGAACCCCCCTGACCCACAATTATGGATGTAAAGCAGAATTATGACATTCCCCGTACAACTCACCTTACAAAAAATATATTCTGGTTCTAGTGTCATCTCAGTAACAGCAACACAAACTCCAACTACCAGGCTCAATAGCCCTACTTATGAAAAGGCAGCAGTTTATCACTAATGCATGTCCTCTTGAGAAAATACAACAAATAAGACTGATAACAGTAAAATACCTCACCTCGGTCACATACACAGAACAGACCTAACATACTCCCAGGATCTGCAGTATTGCACATAAACTAATCAGCACACAGTTACACTTAGGGATGTGAATCGTTTTAGGACGATTAAAATTATCGTCCGATAATTTTAATATCGTCTTAAACCGTTATGGAACACAATACAATAGAGATTCTAACGATTTATGGCGCCGGCAGGAGATCGACTGCAGGAGGTCGTTCAGCGAGGCGCCGGAACCCTCGCTGAACGACCTCCTGCAGTCGATCTCCTGCCGGCGCCATTTTCCGTACGAAAACGATTCACGGCGGGAAATCGCTCCCTGACCCCCGCTGGACCTCCAGGAACTTTTGGCCAGCTTGTGGGGGGGCCTCCTGACCCCCACGAGACTTGCCAAAAGTCCAGCGGGGGTCCGGAAGGACCTCCTGCCGTCCAATCGTGTTCGTCTATGGCCGCCGCCATTTTTCGCCGCCATTTTGGAAAATGGCGCCGGCTGAAGACAACAAGATTGAGGAGCAGGAGCCCGTTCCGGACCGCTGCCGTTCCGGACCGCCGCTGGACCCGCAGGTTATTTAAGTCATTTGGGGGGGGTTCGGGAGGGTGGGGGATTTAATTTAAAGGGTCGGGGGTGGGTTTTAGGGGGTTTTAATGTGCCGGTTTTGCGATTTTTAGATTTTTCACGATATTTTACCCCCCCCAAACGGCAACAATACGATTCCCTCCCCCTCCCAGCCGAAATCGATCGTTAAGACGATCGAGGACACGATTCACATCCCTAGTTACACTTGTATTATGGAATGCACTCAAACAGTAACAATCCTACCTATGAAAAGGCAACACTACAAATATTAAATCAGGCCCTAAACACCAATACACCTCCTATTAGGAAAACAGAATTAGCCAAGCAGCTATAGATCCCAACACAGAAATAGCAGAATAAATGTTTCACAACAACTATGAACAGAATAATATCAACAATTAAAAACTCATTAAAATTATTTAAAATTCTCCAAACACCAATAAAATATTTCAAAACAGCAGACACAAATCATAATATTCAGTAATTCAAATGGCAGTCAGTCAAGAAAAATAAACTTAAAAAGCCACCTTTACTAACCCCCTCCAGCAGCTCTCCTACTCCTCTTCCATGCAGGCCAGTAGCACACACCAGAAGCAGTAGTGGCTGAAGCTTTGTACTCATGGTCCTCTTCCTTAGTGCCCATGACCAGTCTCTCTGTCTCTCACACACACACATACCAGTTACACCCCCATGACCAGTTTCTGTCTTTCACACACCAATCATCTCCTGACCAGTCTTTCTCTTACATGCACACCAGTCACCTTCCTGATCAGTCTCTCTCTCTCATGCACACACACACACAGGCTTCCCACTTCCATGTTCTATCTTACATATACAGGCTTCTCACTCCCATGCTGTGTCTCACACACACCCAGGTTTCTTACTCCTATGTTAGCTCTCGCCACATGCACAGGCTTCTCATTCCCATAATCACTTTCTCTCTCACACACACACATACCAGTCACACTCGCATACCAGTTTCTGTCTCTCACACACCAATCATCTCCTGACCAATCTTTCTCTTACACACACACACACACACACACACACACACACACAGCAGTCACCTTCCCAAACAGTCTCTCTCTCATGAACACACAGGCTTCCCACTCCCATGTTCTATCTTACATATAAAGGCTTCTCACTCCCATGCTGTGACTCACACACACCCGTTTCTCACTCCTATGCTAGCTCTATCCACATGCACAGGCTTCTCATTCCCATAATCACTTCCTTCTCACACACACATACCAGTCACACTCGCATACCAGTTTCTGTCTCTCACACACCAATTATCTCCTGACCAATCTTTCTCTTACACACACACACACACACACACATCAGTCACCTTCCCAAACAGTCTCTCTCTCTCTCATGCACACACACCACACAGGCTTCCCATTCCCATGTTCTATCTTACATATACAGGCTTCTCAGTCCCATGCTGTATCTCACACACACCCATGTTTCTCACTCCTATGCTAGCTCTCTCCACATGCACAGGCTTCTCATTCCTATAATCACTTTCTCTCTTACACACACAAACTCCAGTCATCTCCCTGACCAGTCACTTCCATTGTCTCTCCTATATACACACACATCACCTCTCGACCAGTTCTCTCAATCACACACATGCTCTCTCTCACACACTTTACATAGATGAACTCAATCAAATGCTCTCACTTACACACAGGCTCTCAGTCACAGTTACACATGCACACTCTCAATCACCCATACATGCTCTCACAGACAGGTTGGCTGGCTGTCTCTCTCTCTCATTTCCTGCCCCCCCCCTCCCCCCGAGCATAAATGGTAGCTGCAGCGGCCTCCTCCTCTAGCCCTCGCAGGCCAAGAAAGAAGAATCCCATCGGCCACGGGAGGCTAATTCTGCTGTCTCCTGTGCCAATTTCTGGCTGCTTCTGATTTTGCTCCAGGCCCACGCTACTGCTCAGGGCTGCCGCTGCCACCGCTACTTTTTCGTGCAACATGGCACTTTCTTCTTCCCGCGCACTCCACTGCACATCACTTCCTGTTCCGGGCCAGGGTGGGGGCAGGTGCAGGAAGAAGAAAAGGCCCAGCCGCAGTTGCCAGCCTCCACTAACACTGCTGCTGTTCCCATCCAGGCTTGATTGTGCTGATAACCCAGGCGGCAACGGCAGCAGTGGCAGATAGCCTGTCTCTCGCTCGGTGAAGGAAGAGGGGGGAAAAGCAGCAGGAGACCGGTAGCACACGACACACCTGCTGCTGCTTGACGACATACTGGTGTGTCGCGACAAACCGGTTGAGATGCGCTGGACTATAGGATAGCCAAGTATTTAGAAGACATAGATTAGGAGCAGTTGCAAGTTTTTTGGTACTCCACAAGGATATTTTCACTAGTTGCACTGCACAACTATGAGACTAGTGACCTGAGGCATCATGGCCCTTCATGGAGGCTTACGTATTCAGGTATACTTTAGGTGCAGATGCCATCCCACCACTTCTATGTGCATTAATGAATTGGCAAGAGCCACTACACAAATCACATAGTAGTAGCATACATTGTCACATACCAGTATGGAGGTGACATTACCAGCTACACAGCACACTCAAGGTACTCATCCTATTTATTTCCTATAGATTGAGGACATGAAGAAGAAGGCCCGGTGGCTGTGCCTCCAAAAGAAGAGATGGCTTGATCGGCTACATGCTCAGCAGGATGGGGCTGGTAGTAAGTAAATCTTCAAGCCTACTGGGCACTGTCCTTATAAAAAGAAAATGTCTCTGTGTACCTATAATTGGACGTTTTTGTCTTAAGATGTTGATGAAGAGGTGGAAAGGCCAGATGATGGTAAGGAAGAAGCACTAGCCCCAGCCCCCACACAACAGCAACCACCGCTGTGGGGGGGGGGGGGGGAATCAGGATACTCCTCCCCCTCCCTCTCACCACCTATGGAGGAAACAGAAGTGATCGAGCCACCCCGCCAAGAAGAGGGGCACCTCGGGTCTCCAGCTGGTCCTGACCCTTTCCCATTCCCATGGGGCCTCCTCCCCGTTTTGCCCTGGGAAGTAGAGATGCAGAGACCCAGACCAGCCAGTCTTTGCTGGCCGAGGTAGGTATGTATGGTGTTCTACTTTGTCTGCTACTCCTCTCCCCCACAGCTCAGCAGCCAAGAGGCCAGAATTTATGCCTTTTCTGGAGGGGATGGTAGCAGAGCAGAGAGCTTTGCATGCCTTTCAAAGGAGGGTACTCGGGACATTGGATGCCCACCTATATGTCTTGCAACTCCTCGGGGTAGCAATAAGAATCCTGGGCAACAGGATGCCACTGTCCTGAGCACCTTCCTACCTCCCTCCCTAACTCCTGGGGATTTGTTTTGTTTTACAGTTTTGTACAATCTTTAGTTTCTAGATGTCCTCTCCCCTGTTCATTTTTGACAGTTTACATGTAAATACATTTTGAAACTTTTAACAAAGAAATATTTGTGGAAAATTCACATGCCTGTGTTTGAGTACTTAGAGGAGGAAGGAGGGAGTGGGGGGGGGGAGGTGGGTTGGGACAGGGAGTAGCTAGTAAGAGGAGGAAGGTAGGTTGGGACTAGGAATAGCTAAAGAAGAGGAAGGGGAGAGTGAGTAAGTGTTGAAAAACAAGTAAGAATGAAGAACAGACTATAAAAAAGAAAATCAACACCAGACATGTATTATCAGTTCATGTAGTTTATTTCACCTTAAAGAAACATGCCAATGGTCAAGGAGGGAGAGGCATCTGCAAAGAGATGAGACATGCAGGCGTGAGATGCATCTGCGCTGGAAGGAAGTGCTGGAGCGCAATCACCATCCCCACATACAGCAGCAACGAGCCATGGCATTGACATCGACCTGAAAAAAGAAAATAAAATTAAATACATTCACATATTTCTGCATACCCCAGGCCCCAGAAAGGATGGTACCATTTAAAATTAGGAATGCAGCTACTCACGTATAGAGAAGAGATGAGTGAAGGTGCATGGTGGGACAGGCAATGGGTGAGTTCAGGAGGGAAGGAGAGGCATCTGCAAAGAGACGAGGTAGGCATGTATTGATATCCTTTCTTTAGTAGCAACTAGGGCCTAATTTGTGGGCAATTGGTCAGTAATGCTCTTCCACAACCTCTTATCAGGCTTAAGAAGACAACCTGCAGAGTTGTTCTTCTCTAGGCTTTCCGGTCTTCATCCCTCTTCCCCATTGCTCTCACCCTATATTGCTGGGAGAAGAACAGGAAGGGGTCATAGTGTGGCTTACACAGCAGAGCACAGAACACACACAAAAGGAGCGATTTAGAATTAGTCAGAAACTGTTAAGCACGTAAATGTTGCTCTGGGCTACTGCTTTACACACTCCTGCCTCTGAGGCTGATGACCACATAAATTAGAGTAAAAGGGGGAAGAGAGTAAAGTGGGGGATGGGGTAAGGAGAACGATGAAGGAGGCTCAGAGTAACCAGTGCAGAGATTAAGACCAGGCCTTATGAAGAGAGAAAGCCCCATTCTCCTCTACAGCCATGTGATCCAGCATTTTCATCCTCCTGCTGCCCTTCTCCTACCAGTGCTCATAAAACATGTAAATAGTGTGAACAATAGTGTACTAGTATTCTGAATAGTCTTTTTAACATCCCTCTTTGGCCCTTGGACCTAAGATGTAAGAGACAATAAATGCTAGAGTTCAGTTCCTAAACACATTCAATGCTATGCCTACCTGTTTTAAAAAAGCTGTCATAATTATGAGCTGTAGCTTACCTGGTCTTCACCATACTTAGCTGCTAATCCCCTGCTAATCAGCTAAAGGATGACCTAAGGACATCTCTTCGAAGTCCACCCAAAAAAGTACTTCTGTAACACCTACCTGTGCTGTCCCGCAGCATCTTTGAAAAGTAAGACATGCAGGCTCATGTGCTTTTTTCAGACTCAAACACCCAAGCTCCCAGCTGAAGGCAATCACGCACTCCACCGCTACCTCTTCCATATATGGCAAATGCTAAGGACTAGCAGAGTGACCTGCTTGATGGTAATCCTGAGAACTTGCCTCACACCTGGAGGTTGATGGGAAGTGTAATTGTTAGCAGCTGCTTCACAATCAGATAAATAGGTGGCTCATCAGTATTGAAAAAAGAATGAGTTTTGCATGTAAATAAACATTTACGGGTGTACTAATTATGTACGGAACAATACTGTGTATTTATATGCATGTAAGATGTACACACATATAAAGTGCCTTTGCAGGCATAAAAAAAAGTCAGCCTGGTCCTCCTCTCTTTGTGCCACCATGTCTCAGGGCCAGCCAGGACACATGCATAAGCCTAATTTTCTGCCCAGGGAGGTCGATCTCCTTCGAAAGGAAGTGCTGAAGGCTTACAGTCCTGGCAAGGCATGGACACTCTGGCTGGTCGGTTGTAGGTCTTCCTGTAAATGCTGGCATAGGTACTATATAGTTTCCTTATTAAACCTGAACCTACGCATGACTTCCTCCTCTGACATCTAAAAACTGAGTCCGTTTTCTATAGAATCTGTGTATGGGATACCTTCTCCTCTTCCTCCTCACCCCTCACTCTCTCCTCTCCTGCGCCTTAAAGCCATGAGTACTCATACAATGATAATAGTCATTTAGCTATGAAAGTATGTCTTCCTAACTTAAACCCCTCAATATGTGACTGCTGCTCCCCCTCTAACCCACCCCCAATGGGTCACAATCGACACTGGAGGTCCTAACCCCCCCCCCCCCCCCCCCCCCCCCCCCCCCCCCACTCTGGCAGTTCCTGCTTTCACTTGGCAAAAGAAGGTGGCCTGACAAACATCAAAAGGTTAATCGAAAGTCTCTTTGGTGCTGTGCGCAAAAACCCCCAGTAACAAGTTTGCGTTTGTAAGTGCACGCATGTCAGCATGTAGGTCTGATTTAAAATACGTCATTATGCTCATACATATAGCCATGCCCAGAACCCACACCTTCCAGGCCCCTAATACATCCCCTTTTGTACACATGTACTGTTGCGTGAGCACTCGTATATGCATGTGTATTTTGCGGCTTTTAAAATATGCGCTCATCCCGCGCGGCCCACATTTATGCAAATGTGGCTGTTTTTGTCCAAGCAATGCTTTTAAAATTGACCTCCAAATGTTTAGCACATGTCAAAGTATCCAAGAGGATCTTGACAGGGGTATTTCTGTATGCATGGATATACATGCGTGTCCCGGAAAGTAGGCTCCATTAGATCTACGTGGAACTTCTTGTTTTGTTCGCCTGTTCTTATATTGAATGAAATAAAGTTTCTAATTATATTCAGAATCCTGGTTTTCTTTCCTATCACAAACTTTTGTATTCTGTAGCAGGAGAAAGATTCAACTATAATTTGTATAACCACTATAGCGCTTGAAGGGTAAATGCTTATTAAGCTACAAGAATATGAAAATGAAATTTTAAAAAAACTTACAACTCCCATAGAACTGCATGCCAGGGCCAAAAATTTCAGCCACTCAACGTCTTCAGCAAGATGTCCAACATTCATTATATTTTCAAATAAATCAACAGGAAGACCCATCAGCCTCCACATTTGCAACAATTCACCTGACTCAATCGTCAGTTTGCCAGACATCTTGAAATAAATAACAGTGTACAGATCAGTGTTTTCCATAATATGATGTTCATTCAAATGTACAGAATATTTGCTGCAAGTAAATGCAGCTGGTTGAATACTGATGATATCACAATATATCTATACATTTTAAACAAACGAACGTCGGTATATAAAAGCGTTAAATAAATAAAAATAAATATTTTCTTCCATCTGAATTTTAACATGCATTTAAAGAAAATGTTGATTCTTACTTTTGAGTGCAAGATCTTTAAGAGCTCTGGGGTAAGCACTACCCAGTTTGATAGAGACATCCTTTCTTGTCGCTCTTTAATTGGCAACGGCTCCCCATTTTGTAAGGCAGTAAAATACCTGAATAAGACGACATCGGTTAAATCTTTTCCAACTGCTAAAAAAAAAAAAAATAATTTCTGAAAGTTTCTCTGGGGACCAGTTTAATAAGGGTTTGAGTCAAAGCCCATGCTATTTATTTTCTGCACGTAGGATAAATGCACATCTGAAAAGGACAAACTCATCCAACCTCATTAAGCCATTTCCTTTTTTTTCTGTGATGCACATATTTCCCCTCTGTTTGTGGCAAGGATGCACTCACTGCAAGAATCTGAATTAGCTGCAGAGAGTTTCCTCTCACTTAGTAAAAAAATAAATATATATTTAGGGTGTTACTGCATCAATAAGCATACTATGATTTTATCATCTTAATTTTCTTAGTGCAAAAATACTTAGACCTACAAATATTAGATATTGACGTTAAAAGCTTCATCCAAGGATATTATGTAAAGGTTATATCTCTGAAGACAAGCAGTTCACCACAGTCACACATATATGTAGTAACATACATATAATAACATTGTAATGACAGCATAAAAGGACCAAATGGTCCATTCAGTCTGCTCAGCAAGCTTCTTATGGTAATATTTGCTGCTCCATACAGTTTATCACCAGGTTTCTCTTAAGGATAGTCCGTGCAGTTATCCCCAAGCCTTATGATAAGGGTAGTAATATTCACAATCAAAAAACAAGCAACTGTCAAACCCATACAAAAATATCCCACAATGTCTACACCAGAGTTGTGCTCTAAATGAAAAAAAGTTAACTTAAAAAAATAACTAATTCAGCAAGATAAACAAAATTTCACAGTTCTGTCTAGTACAGCAGAGAAGACAGAAAAAAACAGTTCAAATCTCAAAATCACAGTTCACGTTCTCTCAAAGAAAATTTCCCAAACAGGTTTTCTCTTCTTTCTCCTCCCAGTTCCTTTGCAGTCCCAGGAACAACTCAAAGTCTCTCTTCAAAATCTCCGTTATTCACACACAGGTTTGGATTGGCTTACCCAGCCCTGCACTGAAGCTCCATTCTTGTAAAGCACTCCTTTCTGGTCCTGTAGGCCTCCAGCATAGTTCCTTCTCCCTGACTTCATACTCCAATTTCTTTACGTTCTCTTCACATCAAACTCCCTTGCGGGCTTGTGGAAGTTCCCCAATTCCTAAGCATAAGTGGCACCACTCCTAAGGTACCTTCTACATCTGTCCCATCCCTCAGTTTCTTTCCATTCTATTTCCCCGAAATCTTCATGGAAAGTATATTTTATACTTTCCCTTAGTACCTACCCCCTTCTAGGCTGAATCACTCTATCACTCATCTTAATGGCCTTCACATCCCTTGTCCTCTTACTAAACGTCTTTTTCTAGCAAGTTCCCCACTATAAAGAATGGAACACACTATAAATTAACTTGCTCTGTTAATGAACTTCTGCTGGAAAAATCTTATTTTTAGACATAGGACTCATTCTTTTCTATTATCAGATGCCATCTAGTGGCCAAGTAGGGGCCACATGTATTAGGTGTCACCACCGGGAGAAAGAATCTTGGAGTCATTGTTGGCAATACTTTGAAATCCTTTTTTCAGTGTGTGGCGACAGTCAAAAAAGCAAATAGAATGTTAGGTATTATAAAGAAAGGAATGGAAAATAAAACAGTAGATATCAAAAGGCCATGATGCGACTGCACCTTGAATATTGTGTGCAGTTCTGGTTGTCCCATCTCAAAAATAATATTGTGGAACTAGAAAAGGTACAGAGAAGGGTGACCAAAATGATAAAGGGTATGGAACGGTACTCCATGAGGAAAGTCTAAAATGTTAGGGCTCTTTAGCCTGGAGAAGAGATAATTGAGAGGAGATATGATAGAGGTTCATAAAATCATGAGTGGGGAAGAAAGGGTAAAAATGGAATAGTTGTTTACCCTTTTTAATTGTACTAGGACTAGGGGACACTCAATAAAATTAATAGATGTCACATTTAAAAAAAATTGGAGAGAGTATTTTTTTCATTCAGCACACAAACTGTGGACTATCTTGCCAGAGGATGTGGTAAAATCATTTAGCATAGCTGGGTTTAAAAAGAATTTAGACAAGTACCTGAAGGAAAAATCCATACAACTATTAGCCATTTAGACTTGGAAATGCCACTGCTTATCCTAGTTATTGTTGTCACAGTTTTGACTGCTGTGCAGCCTCTCCATGCCCTGATCCAGTCTGCTGTGACACCTCCCCACCAGCAGAGGCCTCCAGTGTGCTCTGTGCCATCTGATCACTGTCCACTTGACTCAGCCTGTAGTGCAGCCTCCTGTCCACCAGGTGTCCTCAGCAAGCTTCATCTCCAGCCTTGCTAAGCTTCACTTTCTGCTTGCACCACACCCAAGTTCCAGTTCCATTTAACCCTGCCTTGCCTGAACCAGGATGCTGTTTCATGGAGTTAACCTTGGCTCTCTGACCTGGCAACTCTTGCCTTGTTCTGTGTCTTGTAGCCTTCAGGCCTTCCTGTATCTTGCTCCTTGCCTTGTGGCCTGTCTAGGCCTTATTTTGCCTTGTTGCCTCCAGGCTTCTCTGCACCCTGCTCTGTGACCTACTCAGGCCTTACCTTACTTAGTGGCCTCCAGGCCTTATTCTTAGCAGCCTTTGGGCATTCAGTGTTGCTGCCTTTGAGCCTCAGTGTTTTCTGTTCTGTTGTCCTTGTCTTCTCCTACCCTTGTCTTACTTGTCTAAAGTCCTGCCCTAGTCTACCTTGTTTAGTCCAGTCCTTGTTTGGTTTTGTTGTCACCTGCCCAGACCTGTTCCTAGCATTCGTTCCTTGCTTTGCCTTACCCAAGTCTGTGTCTTTATCCAGTCCAGTCAACTTATTCCAGTATCTAGTCTTCAGTTGTTTACCTGTCCCAATAGCCAGTCCTCAGCCTGCAGTATCCATTCCTCAGCCCCTTGCCTGTCCCAGTATCCAGTCCTCATTTCCTTGCCTGTTCCAGTATCCAGTCTTCAGCATCTTCCCTGTACCTATACCCAGACCTCAGCTTCCAGTCTATCTCAGCCCACTTCATCCAGCCTGTGTCTGTCTTGCCTTGTCCATCTTATTCAGCCTGTCCAATTAAGCCCTTCTGGCCCTCAGAACCCAAGGGCTCAACTTGCTGGGGAGGGGGCTAGCTAGGCTGAAGAACAGCCTAGCTTCAACCATGATGTCAAGCTGACGTAGCCAAGTCCTGCTGGTCCCCAGAACCCAAAGGCTCAACCTACAGGGGAGGGGGCTCAGCTCCTGCCCTGTGGTCCTGTCCTATTCCTGTGAGGGTGTTTCCACATGACAGAAGCAAGGAAGATTGGATCTATTCTTTAGGATCCTGTTGGGTATTTGTCACCTGGATTGGCTGCTATCAGAGACCAGATACTGGACTTGATGGACCTTTGGTTTGACCCAGTATGGCATTGCTAATGTTTTTTTATGTTTTTCTCTACATCTTTCTGAGTTTGGCCTAAAGAGCATCACTGTTAGGGTTCTCCTCAATGCAATTAACACCAACATCTAGAAGGAAATCTTATTTTTGTACAGCATCTGTCAAATTTACTTATTTATTTAAAACTTTTATATACCGTTGTTCCATGTTCTTTCACAACATTTACAATAACAATGAAAAGATGCCATACAATATAAATAAAAGGATTAAAAATATAAATACAAACTACAATGAAAAAGAAAAGCGAATAGACAAGATAAATAATATCATAAAATTCAACAAGATAAGAGAAAATAAAAGAAGAATAAAAACAAAATAAAAGGTAAACAATTAGCCTGCTTTAAAAAACAAATTTATATGGGGCTTGCTTCAGTTGATGCCTCCCATCAAGCCTCCAGCAGTGTCTTGGGAAATCATTGTGGTTCTTACCCAAATGATGAAAGCTCCTTTCAGTCCCCCCTTCTAGACCCTAATGTGGAAGGTTGCATTTTTTATGGTGATAATTTCAACTCTCAGAATCTGTGAACTAGAGGCGGTAGTGACTTATTCATTTCATAGCAGATTTCATCATAATAGCATGGTGCTCTGCAAACATACTAAGATGACATCAGATTTCTACCCTTATCAGTCAATCTCCCACCCAACATTTTTTCTAAGCCATATTCCCATAAAGGTGAAAAGGTTCTTCATTGCCTGTCTTGCAAGAGAACTGACATTTGCTATCTTTTCACCCTAATAGGTCTGGGAGTGTGGTGATAATGTGCATCATTTCTAATAAGATCTCTTTTTGTTACGCGCAAGCAGCTCTGATCTTGGAGGTGCATGTCAAATCCCATAATGTCAGGGTCATGGCGGTGTCAGTCACCCACCTCTATTGAGATTTACAAGACCGTGTGGAGTTCAGTCCACCTTCACATCCCATTTCTGTCTAGACAGGGCCTTCTGGCAAGCTAATGGGTTGCACAGACTGTTTCCTACAGCCTCTCTGAGGAACAGAAACCAACGCCATTCCTTCTAGGGCACATTTTATAATTGCAGCTTGTCATCCCTGATTTATTTCTTTTTTTAACCCTGCTCCTTTGGGCTTCCATCTCAGTCAGAACCAGCGCTGGGACCTGGTGCTATAAGCCTTCATTTGCAACTCCTTGTAAGTTTCTCCCCCTATTTTCTATCCTTTTACAACTTGCTTTAGTCCAATCATAGCAGCAACAGTCCTCAGCTGTCAGTCATGCACCAGGGATCATTCCAGGATGCTGCAATCATGGGCCCTAAATCCAGGTTACCATTGTGCAATTACTATGACTCTCTCCCCCACCCAGGGGAACCTGCCTCCATTGCATCCCCAGCCCTGGCTGACCTGTGGCGTGGAAGACCTTAGCCAGAAATCAAACCCAGGTCCTTCCAAATGGCAGTAAAGGACTGCCACTAAGCCATCTGAGCAGCCTGGATGTCCCTGTTTAAAAACAAAAATTACAAAATTGAAAAGCATTTTCCCCAACAAAAATATTTCTAGCCTTTTGGTGGTGGTATTTTCATTTTTTTATTTTTATTTTTTCATAAATCACTCTTAGATGGTGTAAGGAACCTTTGGTTTCTTTACCAGAAGGAATATACTAACTTTCTAGTGAGGCTCAGAGAGATTAGTGAGTAGAGGTTGGGGTTTTGATTCCCCCCCCCTTGTGGAAGCAGCAGATGGTGTGCTCTAGCAGTATATAAACCCTTGCCACCTTCTTAAGTGGCAGATATCTTTTGTGGATTCTTAGTTCAGTTTTCCTGAGTTGCCCTGCTAAGGGACAGCCCTCATTGTGCAGTTCCACTTTTGGTTAATTTTCAAGGAACAAGGACTCTGAGGGACTTCGTCACAGAGACCCGGGTAAAGAGAGTTGGAACAGAATGCCTTGACATTACCATTTTAGTCCCTATTTTCTGAGACTTTGGTTTGCAAAAAGGAAATTTTTCCACCCTGTCTCTTATTAGGTCTCCCCTGTTTGTTTTTTTTAGAGTCATTTTTTGTCTGTCTCCTTATCATCTGAGACCCCTCGGGCCCTGTGTCTCTCAGTATTATTTTTTGTCTGGAGAAGTGGTGTCTTTTATCCATAAAGAACCTGAAGAGTTAACAGTATTTTCTTATCAACAAGAAGGAATGGGTTTACACTCATTGCCAGAGAGAAAAAGCGAAGATTCATTTCTCTGAGACTTTCCAATACGGTCCCAGGTGAGACATATTGGGAAAAAGAGGAGTGGATCAGTGCCCACTGGAACTAACTGGAGGGAATGACAATATTGAAGACTACAGAAGAGGTATGAGATATTTGGGACTTAATAGTCAGTTTAGTAATTGGGACTATATTCTACCCATTCCAAGTGTTAGCAGAGAATTGGAAATTCTGAGAGGTTTACACTTCCTTCAGTCAAATTTATTGGAAAGAAAAAGAAGTTAAATTATCAAGGAACTGGCTATAATAAATCCAGAAGATATTTACTAGACAGGTAAGGCCACAGATGTATTGCATCTTTCAGTGATGTACCTCAATTTACTTTAACATCAAAGAGCTGTAAACAACAATTTTCATCCATTTAATCAACTATCAGTAGAAAAAAGTTGGAAACCATTCAGCTTCCAGTGTGTTCATTGCTGTCATAGACTTAAGAGATTGGCAGTGCTGTTCACAAAAGGACGCAAGGGGCTGTGTTTTTGTGATATACGCAAAAAGGCCTTGAAGCTATACTTGCCCCACAAGGAGCCCTGGACCACTCAGAAGTTTAAGCTGTCCTGGAGAACTGTTTCAAGTAGGGCCAAATCCTTGATTGTGTGCCTTTGGGTCCAGTATCCAGGTATTATCTCGCCCAGGGGTTACACTAGGTAGTCCCATGTATGTGAGTACGGTGAACACTACTTGTCTTCAGAGAAAACAAAGTTACCTACCTGTAACACGTGCCCTCTAAAGGTAGCACTTCACCAGTCACACAGGCTCCTTCTTCCTGTCCTTTGGAGTTTTTCCTAACCAACTTAAAACAATTTATGGAACTGAAGGGAGCCACGAGGCTGTGGCAGCATGGGAGCTACCAGGCATGAACAATAAAAGGCTTTTATTCTTTCACAGAAAACTCTGAAAAGTCAGTCTGTTCGGCACCAAGTCGTGTATGTGACTGGTGAATTGCTGTCTTCAGAAAACTCCCGTTACACGGGTAAGTACATTTGCTTTACCTATTAATCTAGGCCATGTAGAATTTGGAGACCCCCATAGAATATACACCACCATTACCCTGAAAGAGAAAAGAGCAAAAAAATAAAACTCCATGGAAAGATGAGAGAGTAAGGACTATGCTGTCACACAGCTATACTTTGTTCCCACTAAGTAATTAGCAGATGGCTAATTTACATATTGATCTGTTGCACTTACCCATGCTGTGTTAACATTGATCGATGTTGCCCATATGCTACAAATTTGTAAGAAAAGTATATGCAGTGGAAAAAAACAGTCCACAGATAACCTGAGGAACATTCAGATTCATATGCTAATTAGCTCTGTGTTCATTCCTGGAACAATACACAGAATGTCAGAACTCTTAAAGAGCCAGCACTGCACATAGAGAGAGACCAGGGGTCCTCAGCAAGGTCCGCTAGTGAATCACTTTTTCAGGTTATCTACAATGAATATTCATCAGATGTGTTTGCATAGCTATAGTCTTAAGAACAAAGCTAATTTGAATGGCATAGTTACCCTGAAAGCCAAACAACTTTGAGGCCCTCAAGGACCGGAGCTGAGAGCTCCTGATTCAGAATGATAGATTATTTATTTATTTCGCTATTTGGGTACAGAAAAGCACCTTGAGCTTGTTCTTCAAAAGAGTTATCCAGCTAACTTTGGGGGGAGTTTAGCTAGACACATTTTCAGAGTTGAAATTCCCACCCTTCAGCTCATTAAGTAAATTTTATTATGTGTAACTCGGGTACACAAAATTTACCTGCATAAAAAGAGACCTTCCTAGGCGTAGCTAAACCTAATGCATTCAGCGCTGGCCAGTTAAAGTTCTGTGTATACAGTAAGTTTGGTTGGAAAAAAAGCTGACCTAAATTTGCCAGATAAAATCATGTGCGTAACTTCACCTGGAAATATTCAGCGGCAGACTTATGCATATAGGTCCCACTGAATATTCGGACATGGTTCCATGCATAACTTTATCTGGCTAACTTTCCCGCTAACAGGCTTAACTGAATATTGACCACCTTGTTCATTTTATTGATTTAAAAAAAATTATAGACTGCTAAAGGCAAAGTTCAAAGCAGTTTACAATAAAAACAGAAATATAACTATAACATGCTGTGCAGAATAACATAGAAATAAAACTTCACTAATGAACTTAACTATGTTTTTTTTGTTTGAAAATTACTTTTTTTAGACCAAGAAAGTTTGGAATATTTTTTCGCTGGTAAATGTGAGGCATTGGATAGAAGAGGCAAACCTACAGAGCAGACCATTGAAGCACATCTGGAGGCTGAGTTTTAATAGCGGCTTTAGTAAACTGTTTCAGCATTTCCGGCAGTTCTAGTGGTATGGCCATTTGTTTTTCAGATTTTGACATTCCAGATGATCCTACGGAAATAACACATCGTTTCAGGTTATTCTGATAGAGATACTGCTGTGTAAAATAATATCAGCGCTGCTTGAGTGACTTCTTATGCTTGTTTAAGTTATCTTTTCTTAGAAAATGGTAGGTTAGCCCTGGCCACAAAACAGTCAGATCCAGCAGACAGTGGGAGATCAGTGGAATCTTACTGCTCATGTATTGGTTTAAGAATTTTGCTTTCAAAACTGTTCCAAATATGTTTGTCTTAATTCCATTTTCTGGTAGTGATGGTGTCCTGAGGGCCCCTGTTGCTTGCCACATTTACCTAAAAGTTTAGGCAATAATAGGTGCAAAAAAACCCAAACTACGTACACATTAAGGGGCGAATTTTTGAAGACCTAGGTGGAGCTTGTGCATTAGAAATTGGCATATACGCGTGGAAGTAGCCTCTGGGTAAGGTAAGCAATTTTTCGGAAGTGCTCAAGTACGTGTGTGCTGTCGCTGCTGCATGGAAAAGGATGTGCATACCAAGAGGGCGTTTTGAGGGCATTCTGGGGCAGGGCTTTGGAAGCATGTGTGCAAATGTATGTATTTTATAAACAGTCCGTGCATATGTCATCAAACATGCACGCACACTTTTGCACCTGTAAATCGAGTTGCAGTAATTAAATTGGACTTCTCTTTTGTCTGCTATTTTTGTGGGGGTTGGGGGGGTGGGGGTGGACGATATGGATGAACTGGTGAAAGGTCGGACCAAGTGGCAGAGGTTTCAGTGAACTGGTGCTTGGACATATGCCCACAAGTATTTTCCTAAGCGGGATAGACACATCTGTCAGCCAACTTTATAAAGTACCTGCCTCTGCGCATAAACTGAGGATTGTTATGTGCACATGTTATAGTTATTGTGCGTGTAGATTATATCATGTACTTTTGTAAAATATTTATTTATTTATTTAAAATCTTTTCTATACCGTCGTTTAGTAAAGCACCATCACAACGGTTTACAATGAGGCACATAAATATATATTTGGTTGAACTCTTACTAACAATGTGCCAGAACATTTATCGGTAACATGTATTCATAATATAAGGTATACTTTGTGTGATCTGGATCTTTTCCTTTTTAATGATTAATAGGAAAACCATACAATCGTTGTACTTTGTACAGCAGAAGCTGTATCACCATCCATTACAAACTTGTGCACATACTGATATACATGTATACTTTCGGGGCAGAGATTTGTGGTATTTTATAGATGTGTGGCTCTGGCTTCACAGTTTATAAAATACAAGTAAAACTTTGGATGCACTGACTTACACTATTGAAAATTACCCTTTAAATGTTAAATATTTTTAATTATGTGTATATATCTTCCCCAGTGTTTCAGCCTTTAGAAAATTATGGGTATGTAATCTTTCAAATTCCTAATGTGACCGATTTTCAAAACATTTCTCTGGCAAGATCGCCCACATTAGGGATGAATTAGATTCTAATAAATTCCCACAGTCATTCTATTCTGAGGTGAATCCCTTCTTGGCTTCTCACAATTTTGAAAACGACACTTATGAGAAAAGGGCCTTCCTGGTGTTACTTATATCCTTGTGAAGGTGAAGCCTCCTGCCTGCCCATTGGAACCTTGTCCTTCATGGTTAGTTAAATCCTCCAAGAGTAGATATCTTGATTGGTTAGCACTAATAATTAATGTGCCTTTGATGGAAAGCATTATGCCTGGTGCCCTGAAAAACGTCATGGTTCATCTGCTGTAAAAAAAAAAAAAAAAAAAAAGGCCTCTCTGGCCTTCATGATTTTAGATAAATTTAGACTGGTTTCAAAAATCCCTTTTCTTAGAAAATGTGTTTCAACGGGCAATGGTTCTACAACTTCAAGATCCTTTGGTCAAGACAAATTTTTTTTTTTTGATACTTTTCAATTCGGTTTCAGATCAGGTCACTGGACTAAAACAGCTCTGGTTGCTTTGATGAATGACTCAAGTAAAGAATTAGATAAATGCAATGATTCTTTATTCTTCCAGCTACACTTGAATGCTGTCTGTGTTAGATACTGTTGACCATGATATTCTGTTAAATTATTTAAAGGGAGTGGGGGTTGAGGGCGCAGCCTTGAAATGGTTTTCATCTTTTCCGGAAGGGAAGTCTCAGATAGTATACTTAAATGATTTTTTCTCCTCTTCTAGGAAATAGAATCCATGATAAAGAGAAGGAAAATCCAAATTATGGGGGGGGGGGGGGAGAGGAAAAAGAACGTGTCCCTACCCTGATCCAGTCCTGCTACCCCTTGCATCCCTTCCTCTCTCTAACCTCCCACCCAGTCTGACACAGGCATCCAGCGCAGATTCTTTCTCTCGCACACACACACACACAAACATTGCTCCCCTCCTGTTCCTCTCTTTCTTCCACACTGTAGAAATGCACGCCAGCTGATCCCACAACCCCCAATGATCCACCTTCTCAGCCCTTCCTATCCTCCTAAAATGATCCCTCAGCTAACTCTTTCATATTCCACCCCCATCCCATGATCTCTCTTTCAGGCTATCCTCTGCCCCCACCCCGATAATCCCCCTCACATTTCCTTATCTCCACCCACCCGTAATGCCACTCACATGATCCCTCTCTCATCCCCAGTTCATACTTCTTTAACTGCAGCTGATCCTGGCCCGCAGGAGGAAGAGAGCATTGACAATAACAGGACAGGAGGGGAGGGGCTGGATTAGGAAACAGAGCAGTTTTTCCTCTGTCTGCTCAAGTCTTGCTCCATGTTATCTGCACAGTATCTTAGAGGGGAGGGGCTGGATTTAGGTAGCAAACTAGCTTTTCTATGCTCTGTCCCCCTCCAACTTCACCCCCTCCCCTTCTATTCCCTGCATATTGCCTGGGAGGGGAGTGGGTAAGCAGGATGCAGATGGTTATTCCCTGTTGATTGAGATTCAGCACAGATAGGAGGCAGGTTTTCTGCCACCCTAGATTTTTGGCCTAGTTTGCCTATTTGCAAAATCTGCATGGAGCAGCAGTTATAATCATAAACAGCAGTGTTACAACAGTATCAGGCTTCCAAGAAGGCTGGGATGACCTGCATGGAGGGACCATGGTAAACTAAACTTCAATGAGCATGAAGAGGCTGCAATTATTTTCACTATAGCATCACTAACTTGGTGGCTGTGGGGATTATTGCAAAGTTTAGTAATGAGAAAAGAAGGGGGCCTGTGGTTTGGCTTGGGTGATGGATTTGTAGGAAGCAAAGTTGAAGATGGCAAAACCTGAAATGGCCTACTATTAGAAGAGGTGGAGGCTATTGCTTTGGCAAATTTTGGGCATGCTCAGAACAGATGTGAAAGATATGTAAAAGACTGGGAGGAGCTGGTGTTGGTTGCGTTAAGGATTTTGTTTGTGTATCTACTTACATTTGATGAATCTCTCTGGGTGGACTGGATGGACCATTTTGGCATTTATCTGCTGTCATTTACTATGTTACTATGCCAAACACCAGCTAATGTAAAATGCAGCTGCCCGAGTGGTGACCAGTCGGGGATGAATTTAGGCAAGTGGATTGCAGGAAAATATCAGCCTAGGGGATTTTTTCAAAACCAGCCCATGGGGTATCTGACTCCCTCTTGCACTTTATTTATTTATTTTGATTTTTATATTCCGCTTTTCAGCACTTCAAAGTGTACATAAAAGCGGATTACATTCAGGTACTATAGGTATTTCCCTATCCCCACAGGGCTTACAATTCTCTGCAGCACATGTGTTAACAGCTCCCTAAAGCACGCCAAATTGACTCTGGAACAGGGCAGAATTAAGCCCAAATATCTCCAAAATAAATTTCACATTTTTCCTAAATAACTAAGAAATAGAGCATACTCTAGACCAGCCGTGAGTAAACAAAGCTGTAGACCCAGTTCCATCCATTCAAATTGGTTAACATACACACAGGCATATCCTGGTCTGACCAACCAAGCAGCTCTTGAACTAGTGAAAGTAATGAGACAACTACACTGCCAGCCAGTGTCAGAGACACACACACATGCTCAGTCACGCAAACAGATTTAAAGATTGCAGAAATGGTATTGGCACATATATACTGATATACTCTTTCTCAGACACTTTGTCACAGACACACAGATGAACCTGTATACTGAGAGCGTGAGGATGTGTGTGTATTAGAGACACACACACACACACAAACACACACACACACACACACACTCTCCGACACAGACAAAATGTATGTATAGGTATATGTCACTCTCTGTGTGATACAGACTCTAACACGCTACTGTTGTGCTGCTGCTTATGTGCTCATACACAGGCCGATATAGTAAGGACGCGTAACAAAGAGTGCGGTAGTGCCGGGCGCACCCTCGTTTGCCGCACGCACGGTTTGGTTCACATGCCGCTCGATACAGTATTCAAATGAGACGCAAATGCAAGCGGCGTCCAAAGTGCGTCCATGAAGCGGTAGGAGTGCGTAATCCATTTTACTGTATAGAGCAGTATACAGCACCGATACAGTATCCCGGGTGCGCTGGTACCTGTCATTTCAAATTGTAATTTCAGATGTCATTTCAAATGTCAGAAATGTCATTTCAAATGTCATTCCAATAGGTAAGTGGATGTTTTTTTTTCTCGCTGCTTGGACGTCGTTCGTGGACCTTTGGACGTCCGGCCGGGCACTCAAGGTCCATGAACGCCCAAAGTCGCATCTTGGGCATCCAGCTTGGGCGCTCAAGGCAGCGGGAAGATCCACGAACAGACCTTCCAGCTGGGCGCTCAAGGCAGCGGCTTGCGCGCCGTTCATGGACCTTCCCGCTGCCTTGAGCGTCCAAGCTGGACGCCAAAGACGCGACCGGGCATTCATGGACCTTGGGCATCCAGCTTGGGCGCTCAAGGACGTCCAGCTGGGTGCTCAAGGTCCATGAACGCCCGAAGTCACGTCTTGGGCAGCGGGAAGGTCCACGAACGGACCTTTGAGCTGGGCGCTGAAGGCAGCGTCTTGCACGCCGTTCATGGACCTTCCCGCTGCCTTGAGCATCCAAGCTGGACGCCAAAGACGCGACTTCGGGTGCTCAAGGTCCATGAACGCCCGAAGTCACGTCTTGGGCAGCGGGAAGGTCCACGAACGGACCTTTAAGCTGGGCGCTGAAGGCAGCGTCTTGCACGCTGTTCATGGACCTTCCCGCTGCCTTGAGCGCCCAAGCTGGACGCCCAAGATGCAACTTCGGGCGTTCATGGACCTTGGGCGTCCAGCTTGGGCGCTCAAGGACGTCCGGCCAGGCGCTCAAGGTCAATGAACGC
Source organism: Rhinatrema bivittatum (assembly GCF_901001135.1). Taxonomy (NCBI): domain Eukaryota; kingdom Metazoa; phylum Chordata; class Amphibia; order Gymnophiona; family Rhinatrematidae; genus Rhinatrema; species Rhinatrema bivittatum. The sequence goes on from NC_042620.1 coordinate 34,462,097, forward strand.
TTGAAGTCACGTCTTGAGCAGCGGGAAGGTCCACGAACGGACCTTTGAGCTGGGCGCTGAAGGCAGCGTCTTGCATGCCGTTCGTGGACCTTCCCGCTGCCTTGAGCGCCCAAGCTGGATGCCCAAGACGCGACTTCGGGCGTTCATGCACCTTGAGCGCCCGGCCGGACGTCCAAGGCAGCGGGAAGGTCCACAAACAGACACATATCCAGTTGTGTCTGACCCCTGCTCTAACAGTCCCTGTTCCATGCACAGGTGTATGTACCCGACCTCTGCTCTAACTCCTATGTCATATCCAGCTGTGTCTGACCCCTGCTCTAACAGTCCCTGTTCCATGCACAGGTGTATGTACCCGACCTCTGCTCTAACAGTCCCTGTTCCATGCACAGGTGTATGTATGTACCCGACCTCAGCTCTAACTCCTATGTCATATCCAGCTGTGTCTGACCCCTGCTCTAACAGTCCCTGTTCCATGCACAGGTGTATGTACCCGACCTCTGCCAGTCCGATCCATTGTACCGTGGTTTTCCATGTGCTCCTCTTCTGTTTCGGTAGAGTTTCCCTCTGTATTCCATGTGATCTTCTTGTGTTCTGTAGATTTTCTTGTATTCTATGTTCTTCTCTTGTATTCTATGTTCTCCTCTTGTGTTTCAGCTCAGTTTCCCTTTGTATTCCATGTGCTCCTCTTCCGGTTACTTTTCCCTTTCTTTTCCGCCAGTATGCTCTGCATGTTCTCCTCATCCTTGGCAGTCATTTTGTTCTTGATTATGGCCGCAGTATCAACACACAAGTCGCATGCAATCAATTGTGGAAAGGAAATGAACCAACTTTTTCAATTCAAAAAAAATATATATATTTGAAAAATAAAATTTAACTATTTACAAAAATATATTTACATGGGTGGGCATTGGGAAAAAAGGGGATGGAGCATGCCATGGGGGAGGAGGAGGAGCATCGTCATTGACGGTCCTCAGGCGGTGCTGATCCTACAGGAGCCCACGCCAAGACCAGCAGGGACTGAGCTCCTGCGATTGCTCACAGGAGCTCAATCATCTCCTGCTGGCCAAGACGCAGTTCATGCAGGATCGTCACTACCTGCACTGCCATTCCCTCCAGGGTGTCCAGGCGGCTGGTGATCTGTGCCAGGACGAACAGCATAGCGTCCAGGCACCCCCCAATGTTTGAGGGCCCTTCCCCAGACGCTATGCCGCCGTCTGGCCTATCACCAGCCCCAGGCATCCCCGGAGAGCCTTGGCCGACAACGTCAGTGACGATGTCCTCCTCCTCATCTCCCATGGCATGCGGGGTAGGTAGGGCAGGAGAGAGTTGGGCCGGAAAATTAGAGGGGGGGGTGGATGAAATACTGGGACGGGTAGGAGCATGGAGAGGCGCTCCAAAATGGGGGTGGGTGGGATAAAAGGGGGAGTAGGAGAGATTTGGGCCGGAAAATTAGGGGGGGGGGGGGGGTGGATGAAATACTGGGATGGGCAGGATCACAGAGGGGCGCTCCATAATGGGGGTGTGGGGGTGGGATAAAAGGGATGGGCTCCATCTCTCCCTCTGTTGATGTATCTGAAAAGAGAAAAAATTAAAGCGATAACGCTGTCCCACATGAATTCATGCACAACAGTGTAAGAAAGAGAAACTAGCAACCTTTTAACTGGGAACATAACCTGTACCATTACAAACAGAATGACATTTACATGTGCACATTTCATCGGCGTGACAAATGGCATAAAGTATGCCGATGCTATTAAAGGCTCACCGTGGCGTTGTTCCGGTGGAGCATATACTTCCCCACTGCCGCTATCATCCGTGCTGCTCTCTGAAAATAGAAATATTTAAATTTTCACAGCTGCGCATGCAAAAATCGAGAATGGTACAAATAGTACATTTCTTAATCGCATTTCTTAAGAAGACTTTATCGCTTTCAGGTCAACCAGGACATCTGTTAACTGCATGTAACATAGAAACATAGAAATGACGGCAGAAGAAGACCAAACGGCCCATCCAGTCTGCCCAGCAAGCTTCACATTTTTTTTCTCATACTTATCTGTTTCTCTTAGCTCTTTGGTTCTATTTCCCTTCCACCCCCACCATTAATGTAGAGAGCAGTGATGGAGCTGCAACCAAGTGAAATATCAAGCTTGATTAGTTATGGGTAGTAGGGGAAGTAACCGCCGCAATAAGCAAGCTACACCCATGCTTATTTGTTTTACCCAGACTGTGTTATTCAGCCCTTATTGGTTGTTTTTCTTCTCCCTTGCCGTTGAAGCAGGGAGCTATGCTGGATATGCGTGAAGTATCAGTTTTTCTTTTCCCCTGCTGTTGAAGCAGGATATGCATTGAAAGTGAAGTATCAGGCTTATTTGGTTTGGGGTAGTAACCGCCGTAACAAGCCAGCTACTCCCCGCTTTGTGAGTGCGAATCCTTTTTTCTTCTCCCCTGCCGTTGAAGCAGAGAGCTATGCTGGATATGCGTGAAGTATCAGTTTTTCTTCTCCCCTGCCGTTGAAGCAGAGAGCTATGCTGGATATGTGTGAAGTATCAGTTTTTCTTCTCCCCTGCCGTTGAAGCAGAGAGCTATGCTGGATATGCGTGAAGTATCAGTTTTTCTTCTCCCCTGCTGTTGAAGCAGGGAGCTATGCTGGATATGCGTGAAGTATCAGTTTTTCTTCTCCCCTGCTGTTGAAGCAGAGAGCTATGCTGGATATGCGTGAAGTATCAGTTTTTCTTCTTCTCCCCTGTCGTTGAAGCAGAGAGCTATGCTGGATATGCGTGAAGTATCAGTTTTTCTTCTCCCCTGCCGTTGAAGCAGAGAGCTATGCTGGATATGCATTGAAAGTGAAGTATCAGGCTTATTTGGTTTGGGGTAGTAACCGCCGTAACAAGCCAGCTACTCCCCACTTTGTGAGTGCGAATCCTTTTTTCCACATTTCCTCTTGCTGTTGTAGCTTAGAGCGATGTTGGAGTCACAGTAACCATGTGTATGTTTATTGAATAAGGGTATTATCTCCAGGCAGTAGCCGTCATTCTGGCAAGCCACCCACTCTTTATTGACGGCCTCTTGATTTTATGGATCCACAGTGTTTATCCCACGCCCCTTTGAAGTCCTTCACAGTTCTGGTCTTCACCACTTCCTTCGGAAGGGCATTCCAGGCATCCACCACCCTCTCCAGGGCCCGCAGGGCCCTCAGGTACTCCGGCTCCTCCTTCCGGATCCTGCGTGCCCGCTTCTTCAATGCCTCAACCTGGTGGTTATACAATAGAAAAAGGAAACAGAAGTTGAACTAAAACGTTTTGCTATTGAGGCAAAAATAAAATCAAACCAAACAAGCATAAGAATTGAAGTGGGAAGTGTCATTCTTCCAGTTGTCATCCCCATCCCAATACAAAACTAGTACCGAAATACTTCCAACAAGTCAAGTCCCAGGTGTCCTATTGTGGCACACAGCAATACAAAACAACCACCCAAATAAATCACAAACATATGTTATTTTACTTGTTGTTTTTCATGCGCCTTACAAGATGCCTATGAACTTACCTCCCTCAGAAAAGAAGCTTGGGCTTTGAATTGGGCCCTGAGCACCTGCCAGGCCTCGTTGGCCCTGTCCTGGTCCCGTGGGCACTCAGGGCTGAAGAATAGGTGTCGCTCATCCACGGCTATTAACTCTGCCAATAGCCTGACATTGCTATCAGAAAAATTGGGCATTCGCCCTCTCGGCATCTTGAAAAACTTTTCCAAGATGGCTGTCCGTGCATGGCACTGCACGTGCGAGCACCCTGCCACCTGCTTCCGGACCCGTTCCGGCGTACCTTTGGTTCCACCAATGTTCCTACAGCGGAACCTTTCCGATGCCGAAGCCTAGAATTAGGCATCCCTTTGGTTCCGCCTTGTCCCTATGGCTACAAACTGTTCAAGCGCCCAAGCCTAGAACTGGGCGTGCGTTTGGTTCGCCATGTTCCCACGGCGGAACTTATGAGACGCTGAAGCCTAGACTTAGGCGTCCCTTTGGTTCCGCCATGTCCCTATGGCTGCAAACTGTTCAGGCGCCCAAGCCTAGAATTGGGCATGCATTTGGTTCGCCATGTTTCCACGGCGGAACTTATGAGACACTGAAGCCTAGACATAGGCATCCCTTTGGTTCCGCCATGGGAATATCGCTACAAACTGTTCAGGCGCCCAAGCCTAGAATTGGGCGTGCGTTTGGTTCGCCATGTTCCTACACGGGAACGTTTCAGGCATTTAGGGCTGGACATGGACGTTTCCGCCATTTTTGCCACCTTTTTGGAACTGGAGTTTCCAATTGGTCCAAACTAGAGTTTCCAATTGGTTTTGGAACTGGAGTTTCCAATTGGTCAGAATTGGAGTTTCCAATTGGTTTTGGAACTGTAGTTTCCAATTGGCCAGCACAGCATCATAATCCTACCATGGACGTGTATATAGGTCGCTTCTCGGAATGGAAAAGTCTCTTTCGAATTCGTTTGGACTAGGACACACCGTGTACAACTGTTTCGTCGGATATCTATCGGGAGATCGTCAAGGTTTTCAGCAGGTAAGCATAACAATGCACGCTTCTTTTTTTTCCAAAAATTAGGCGTCCCTTGTGTTGATCCGTGTGCCTTTGCAACTTTTCTGTGCGCTTATGCTTGGGCGCTCAAGGAGGAAGACTAGAACCCGGCGTCCCTTGTGTAGCTCCGTGTACCCATGCTACACTTTTCTGGGCGTTTATGCTTGGGCACACAAGGAGGAAGCCTAGAATCTGGCATCCCTTGTGTAGCTCCGTGTGCCCATGCTACTCTTTTCTGTGTGCTTATGCTTGAGCGCACAAGGAGGAAGCCTAGAATCCGGCGTCCCTTAGCTCCGTGTACCTACGCTACTTTTTTCTATGTGCTTAGGCTTCGGCGCTCATGGAGGAACCCTAGAATCCGGCGTCCCTTAGCTCCGTGTGCCTATGCTACTCTTTTCTATGTGCTTAGACTTGGGCGTTCTTGCATGAAGAGTAGAGTTTGGCATACCGTACCTTTGGTTCCGCGCTGGCCATGGACGTTGGAAAATTAAAATGGCCGACGAACAAGGACGTTCCCGCCTTTTTTTCGCTATCCTCCACAGCCTCGGTATCCATGGTGGAAGGTCTGTTTTTCATTTTCTTGTTTGCAATATTTTGTTCGCCTCTTGTTTCTGGTAGTAGTTATTTAGTTTATGATTTTCACGGTCACTGTTTGCTGTATGCATGCCACTCCTCTTGGCGGAGATTTCGATATTTGTTATTTACAATACCTGTATATGCTAGCCTCTTCTTTGCATTTATTGTGTTTTTGATGTTTGTTATTTCAATGTAACCTGGTAATGTTTCCCTCTTCTTTGCATTCAATCTGTTTCTGATGTTTGTTACTTGCAGTTCCTGTATATGTAATCCTTTTATTTGCATTTTTACTGTTTTAGATGTTTGGTATTTAACTGTTACATGTTTATGTCACCCTCTTCTTTGCATTTTTTCTGTTTTAGATGTTTCGGTTTAGACTCTTGGCTGAATGCTCTCCATTGCACCCTGTACCTTTGTTGTCATTTGCTACATTTTCAGTCATTAACCCATGTTCCCCTTGTTATTTTCTCCGATTCAGACAATGATGCCCGGAAAACATAGCATTGCACGGGTGGAGGTGGAGCCCGGAGACCCGCAACCAGTTGTGGAATGCTCACCTGGCTCTTGCTCGATGCTATACAGGGGCCTCAATATATTAAAGATATTTAACAGATTAAATCTCTGCCGTGCTGTTGATTAATCACGTGCTCTTTATTACCGTTCAGGTATAACCATGCCAGAAAAGCGCACTATCGCTGAGGTAGAGGAGCATGCCATCGAGCTGCAACAAGAGGAAGGCACAAGTGCGAGCCAGCGTTCCAGAAAGCGAACCTGTAACGCTCGCTTTACAAATAAAGTGAAAGAAGTATTGTGACGTGCCATCTGCGAAAAACATAACGTTCTCTTCAAGTCGAAGATCTCGTGGACCAGCAAGAAAAAGATTTGGGAAAAGATTGCCCAGGATGTGAGCTCCCTTTCTGTGACGCCAAGGGATGTAAAACAGGTGCAGCACTGGTGGCGGGACACCAAGAAAGAGGTGAAAGAGAAGGCCGCTAATATCGACGCCTCTGCAAAGAGGACCAGTGGAAGGCCACCATGCAACATCGTGCTGACACCTGTGGAGGAAATGGTTCTCCGAACTATGAGGACGGAGGTCGTGGTGGGCGTGCAGATGCAGTATGGCGCCGACTCGGCAGCATTTGGAGGTATGCATATAGCTAAATCTGGTTACCGTAGCATGTTAACTGTATGGGTCACGAGTGGTCAACTGATGTGTGATCGCTCTTTTTCCTAGGTTTTAACTTTTTCCTACTGTAATTTAAATGTGCATCATTGATTGCCCTACCGTCACCAAACTTGTGGCAATACTATCTGATAGCATTTAGCAAATATGTCACGTCTCTCCTGAATTCGTGTTCGATAACATATATATTAAAATTTAGTTTGACAACGGTACTGCTATAAATTCCGATGAACTCTTCCCAGCTTATGGAATGACAGCGACCTCTTTCTATATCTTTATCCACAGAAACAATGGGCAATGGCGATGTTAACAGCGGAGACTCCAGCCACACTCATGAATTCATCTTTCCAATGTCGAGCGCAGACTCCCCCAGCCAACAGATGTCAGAGGACATGGTTACACTGGATCTGTATGATGTCCCTCTCAGCGAAGCACCTGAAGTACCCCTGGACCGCCAGGATTCAGCACCCCCGTAAACATTTCTAGACTCGGAACCATCTCAGCTACTGGATGACGCTGCACTGATCGTGGAAATTGCGCCAGTGGTACCGGACCTAGAACTGTCACTTTTTGGCAACGATGGCCTGAGCGAGCAATTTCTGACTGAAATAACCTCGCATCAGGATCGTCATAATGAGCAACTCCTCCAGGAAGTGCGGTTCCTGACAGCCGACCTCAACGCTGGGATGGCCGCTCAAGCAAATGCTATTAGAGAATGTATGGCGGAAATGATGGCTGCTCAGAGAGAAAGTATGGCTGCTCAAGCAAATACTATTCGAGAAAGTATGGTGGCATTGATCAGCGCAATCCGAGAAGTGGCCTCAACTTTTCGTTCCATCGACCATTCCTGAAATGTTGAATAAAAGTTATATTTTTTGCAATTAGACTACGTATCCTTTTATGTCACATCCATCATTGCATATGTACAAAAAGGGTTAAACTAGCAAATTCTTCTTATAGGTTTACACATGGGGGGTAGGATGGGCATGGCAAGGGAACAGACCATGCAGTAGGTGGTAATAAGAGCTTCATTGTTACTGCGGTTGGCGGGGGGACATACCATGTTCATAATGTCGATGCCACCCCATCCCCTAGGCCTGGTATGAAGGCGCAGAAGGCTGGAGAAGGGCCTGGGGCGGGGGAAATCCTTTGTGCTGGAGGGGTGCTCCACATGCAAGAGTATAAAAGACAGGTAATGTTGTATACAATGGGTAGACACACATTATTTATGTAACACTTCACGAAATGTTAATGTAACCTTAAAAAGCAGATTTTTATTGCTGGGAAAAACTTTCATATCCAGAGAAGGTAAACTAGATGTCGGTTATATCAATGTAACACATCAAGGGATATTTATTCAACCATAAATAACCATAGACTATTGTTAATATTTCGGTGGCTGGAAAAGGCCTAGATGACCATACAAGAGGAAAGAATTTATCAGGTTTCAGTGGGTTGATGAACTTTTAACATTTTAAGACAAATAACATTTCACAAAATAAGGATACAATGAAAATAGTTGTGAATTGTTAAGGGTTTGATGGAGGGGTCATCTTTCGGTTATATGTTCTGTTGTGAGGGGTGAATTTTTAAATAAATCAATCTCGGATTCTGAAACAAAAAGAAAAAAAGGCAAGAGTAAATAGGACGTACAGGTACAAGTACAGAAATGATAAATATCTACAATTAAGCACAGCTATGAACTACAATGAAAGCACCACATCATCATGGGGCACTGTAGACAGGAGTGGTACTATAAGAGCAGTAAGGAAACGGAATATATGACATTTAACTTACAAGAGAAATAACTTTCGATGATCCTTCGTCGGACTTCATGACCCCGTGCAGTGTTGTCTGCTTCAGCTGCCAGCTCCACAGGCGGATCTGGTGGCAAGTTTTCATCTACCTCTGCATGCACACCAAATCTCTGACAAATGTTGTGTAGCATGCAGCAGGCAACAATTATGCTCACCACCTTTTCTGCACTGTACTGCAGGGCTCCCCCTGAGCGATCCAGACATCGGAAACGCCCCTTTAGAACTCCAAAAGTGCGCTCAATCATGTTTCTGGTGCTGCCATGAGCCTCATTGTAGCGTTTTTCAGCAGCTGTGTGTGGGGACTGGAGTGGAGTTAGCAACCAGGGCTTACAGCCATAGCCGCCATCACCTATAGGATCAATAATCTGGGATGCATCAAAAACAACTTCGCAGCGCAAAACACCATAAACATTGAATGACATCATAAACATTACTGTATACCGATCATCCTGAACATCCGGAGACCTGAACACATGACAGACAGAATCACAGGAAGTAGCTATTGTCACTTACCAAGTAGCCAACCTTCACCGTACTTTCCTTATGAGAATTGGGTCCCCAGAGCTGAATCTGCGAGAATGTAGGCATCATGGCAGCTCCCAGGAAACTTCGCTACAACATTTAGAATCCGAAAGCGTGCATCGCAAACCACTTGCACATTCATGGAATGGAAGTGCTTACGATTCCGGAACGCAGTCTCTTCATCTGACCTGGGGGTAAACGCAATATGAGTACAGTCAATAGCGCCCAACATGTTAGGCATCCCCGCAATACCCATGAATCCGCTGCGGATCTGTTGCAGTTCAGCTGGATCCGTAGGATAGACGATGTACTTCCTCATCCGCTTCATCATGGCCTTCAACACCTGTAACAGATGCCGTGAAACTGAGGCCTGCATCATACCAGCAATTACACTCACTGGGTTTTGAAAACTTCCGGTACCCAAAAGATTTAAGGCGCAGAGAAGTTTATTCAATCCTGGCACAGCATGGTGTCAATTGGCCTGGGGGTCTAGGTCCCCACGCATTTCTTCATAGAGGGACAAGATTGCCCGTGAGCTCAGCCAGTAGGTTCGGACAACATCTCACTCACACATGCCAAAAAGAGTTGTCCGTGTGCGAATGAGACGTCCCGGCCTGTCGATGGCCCGCTGATGGCCTGGCATGCCGATGGCACGGTGCTCTGCCTGCATGGAATACATCAGAGGCAAACACACGAAATTCAAATTAATAGATGAACACATATAAATCCTTTAACAACTCATACATGCTTACATCTACCACACTGTGGGCTCTCAGGTGTACAGTTTGAATGGCAGCACAGAAAAATTATGTTACAGATCAATGTGGCGAGAGAGAAAGGGAAAGATAAACCTCCATCACTCACAGCTAAGTATTTTTTAAATTGATTTCAATGCAGATATAGGGGAAACAAAATCTGTCACATTTAAAAACAGAAAATATATACAGAATGAAAAAAGAAGCATGGACATGGGTTAGGGGGAGATGAACATACATGGATCAGCAACACTGTTATTCTCAAGTTTGTATTCTTAAATCAGCTATGTGTTCTTATTTCAGCGTCTAATACAGTCTTATTCCAGACGCAGGAGGAAGCCTCCGTATAGCCAGGCATATAGGTGTCCGTAGAGGAACCGGAGCCTCAGGATGCCTAGTGGACGCCCATCTCTCCGGCATCCGTAGAGGCATCCCTGTCTCCGCCTTTACGGACGCCTATCTTTACGGGTGCCCATCTCTCCGGCGTCCATAGAGGTGTCCGGAGACACGGACGCTGTTCTTTACGGGCGCCGATCTCTACGTCCATGTCCGGAACCTCAGAGAGGCCCAGGGATGGATGGATGGATGGTACAGTTAAACAGACACATATCACATACCTCCTCCGGTCTTGCTGCTGGGTTCTCTGGTTGGATGGGTTCTCCTTGCTGCGGGCCCCCCCCTGTTCACCTCCCCAATCTGCCGAGCATTTCCAGTGTTTCTCAGTCGAGCATTTCTCATTCTTCTTCTCAACCGAATGAAAAATAGCACCAGAGCAATAATATACATGTTGTCCATGGCGCTGTCTGGTACGAAGCTGACAGAACACCACACTAACGCCAGGGTAAGGGTATGCGGTAAATTAGCAGGTTAAAGACGTGGCAAAACAGATGGTTAAAAAGGCGATAATCGGGGCGCACATTACTGTATCGGAGGGAATAGCTAATCCAATCATTAACATGTCATATACATGCCGCGGGTGGAAAGGGATACGCGATCTCAAGAAGCGGTAAGGGCGCGTAAAACCGGATACTAAATCGCGGGTTAGACATACGCGTCCAAATTGTGCATACAAAGCGGGTTCGAAATGGGGTAACCGCGGCCGCGCTTTACTGTATCGGCCTGACAGTGAGTAACCCCACCCAGCACTGTTGCATCATAGTGTAAAGTTTTTGCTTACTGCCAGCCCTTCCTCATTCTGCAGCAGCCTCCTCCCTTTCCAATCCCACTATGAGACTTACTGATTCTACAGCTAAGTCCATTTACCTCAGGCAGTAACCTCCCCAGCACTGCACAGTTACTTCCTCCTGGCTCACTGTCTTCCTTCCTGTGCCTGTAGCTTGCCTCCATTTATCTGCCACCCTCCCATCACTCCAGTGCATTCCCATTGACTGCATGCTACAGGGTCTGCTTTTTTTTATGATTCCCCAGGCTTGACTCTGCCTACCTACTCCAGGGGAAATGGGTCCAGAAGTGATCCATACTTTTCTCTGGGCTTATAAAAAGAAAAACTTAAGCCCTGGCTGAGACGAGGATAAGCCACTAACCTAGCTCTAGATGGGAATCCTGCTTTCTCTTGTGGAGCCAGTGCAGCCAGGGCTGGTGCAAGGGTAATTTATTATAACAGATTTTACATGAAAAAGAACATTCAAAGTACAGACTTCTAAGGTAAAAATATCACATACAACATGTATGTTATTTACATGCACTGCTATGGTACCAACTAGAAAACTGCAAAAAGGCCACCTGCAGCCATATGGTATTATAGCTTATTATAAAGGATGTTGGGTGTGGGCTTGGCCTTCAGAAAGCTTTGAGTAAACTGAATTGCAGTATAGTAAACCTCCCATATGAAAATAGCACTAACTGCCAGCACTCACACAGTATTAGCCCTATCTATGAAAAGGCAACACTGCAAATATTACATCAGACCCTAAAACACCAACATCTGCTATTAGGAAAACAGAACAAGCCAAGCTGTTACAGATCCCTGCACAGAAACCACATGCCATAGTTTACCTCCAAGCTGAGCATGTGAGCGATTGTTCATACATTTTACAGCATTGCTCACATAAATGTTTCTTTGTGATATATTCAGAAATGGAACACTAATGAGGGTGCTAGAAAATTGTTGGTTTTAAAAAATTGTTGCTCACATGAAAAAAAAATGTGTACACACCTAGTCACTCCTTGGAGGAAGCATTGCTACATGCTAGCAGAATACCTCACCTCAGTCATACATGTAGTATACAGACAGACCCTCACCAAATACAAAATGAAGAGATGATAAATTATAAATAGAAACATGCAGACAAAAACTGAGCTTTAAACCACAACAAGCCAGACTCAGTATGGAATGGAAAAACAAATATCATTCCTGACTAAACATCAAACAATAACAACAAGAAATATAAAGTATCAATCGGATAGTAAAACCAAACTCAGAATAAATATTTCAAAACAGCTGATGAAAAAAATCTTCCAATGATAACAAACATATAACATTTTTTTAAATTTTCCAAACATCAATAAAATATTTCGAACTATCAGAAACAGTAAATAATACCCAATAATTAAAATTAAAGCTAAAATAAATCCTTTGCTCACCATACCTGGGAACTTTAGATTCCATTCATCCTTAGATTGTCATGGATTAGTAAGGGGAGATATGCACAGACTTTCTTCTCTGTCTAACACACGTTCATTTTCACAAAAACTCCCTTATATTCTTTCTCACAAACATGCTTACTAGATCACACGCACTCTCTCATACATGCTCACTAGCTCACTTATGCTTTCTCATACACATGCTCCCACATGTTCACTGACTCTTTCTTGCTCACACCCATGTTCACTGGCTAAATCGCTCTCATTTACAGTCACACACAGACCCACTGGCTTAAATAGTCCTCTTGCTCAAACTTATGCTCATTCGCTCTCTTGCTCACAAACATGCTCTGGTAACCATAATAAGCCCAACTATATTATGCAGTGCAACAATGGAAAAACAGAAACATAATCACTCCTCACAAAACATCAAGCAATAAAATCAAGATATATAAGACATTCATAATATTAAAACCATGAAAAGAATAAATATGACAAAACAGCCAACAAAAATAGGGGGCCATATATTCAAAGTGGATTCAGTGCTACTTAGCCAGATAAGTAGGACTTTTGTGGTTAAGTAGCGGCCTCTGAATATGTGCTTAGATTTAGCAGCTACTACTTAGCCACAGAGTCCCTTATATGGCTAAAAGGTTAGCTGCATAAGTTGTGAGTAGGCAGTGGGCAGAGCAACTTAGCTACATAACTCAATACTCAGTCTTGGCTGCACAAGTTAACCGGCTACGTTAGATGGTTATAACTTAAATAGCTAAGTACAAATGTATACGTGTATATTCAGTGACAGCCGTGCCACTGAATATACGTGTAATTTAGCTGGATTTGTTATATCCGGCCAAGTTACATAAACATCCATCTTTCAATATTGGGCCCCAATGATTTAAGAAGTCACATACATTTGTTCTAATATTTCCCAAACACCAATAAAGTATTTTAAAACAGCAGACACATGAAATACACCCCATAATTTAAAATAATAAAATAATAATAAAATAATAAAACTATTAAATAATTTAAAAAATCTCCAGCTCTCCATACCATTAAATATGTAGTCGAGCGTTCAAAAAGAAACTCAAAACTTGGCTTTTCACAAAAGCCTTCACTTAAGTTCTCGCCCCGAGCGTTGACCCAGGTCTAGACTCACTCACGCATTTCATATTCCCATATGCTAGAAGTCTGATGCCGTATCTATTTAATCCTATATCTTTGTCCCATAATCTCACCTGTTAGTTGTACGTTATGCTGCACTCATACTTAAGTCTGATGTTAACCTAAGTTTTGCTGACTGTTTTTTGTAATTATTTATATTTGTAATTATTTAATCCTATATTTAATCCTATTTAATCCTTTATCTTTGTCTCATAATCTCACCTGTTAGTTGTACGTTATGCTGCACTCATACTTATTAATTCTGATGTTAACCTAAGTTTTGCTGACTGTTTTTTGTAATTATTTGTATTTGTAATTATTGGTATTTATTTACAATGGTTTGAAATAATTTAAGTCTTGTTCTCTCCTTTACCTATAAGTTCTAAGTTCTTACAAAGTTATCCCTGTTATTTGTACCCACTTGTTTGATGTAATTTCCAACTTTGGTTATATGTAAACCGACGCGGTATGTACTAGTACATGAACATCAGTATATAAAAGCCTTTAAATAAATAAATAAATAAATAAATAAATAAATAAATGGCATCTTTTGATTTCCCAGCCATTGTTGTGGATTTAGGTGAAGAGGACCACACAATCTTTATCCTCTTTTCTTTAGACACATAGGCTCTCTCTCTCTCATACACATGCAAGCTCTCACACACACATTCAGGCTCTCTGTTTCAAACATGCAGGCTCAGACACGCAGGCTCTCTCTTACACACAAGCGAGCTCTCTCATACATATCTGAAGGTTCTCATGCACACATACAGGCACACTCTCTGTCTCTCATTCACATGCAGCTCTCATCCACATGCAGGCATTCTCTCTCTTATACATGCAAGCGCTCTCTCATACACATGCAAGCATTCTCTCTCATACATACGCAGATACTCATGTACATATGCAGGCTGTCTCATTCATACACACATGCACACTCCTTCTCTCTATCACACATGCAAACTTTCTCTCATGCACACATGCAAGCTGTCTTTCTTTCATACACACACATCCCTCTCAGGCTTCCTCCTTTCTTGTGGGCCTTGTCCACGCCTGCGATGCTCCTTATTTACTGCTGGAGGAGGAGTGGAAGGAGGCGGCCCTGCTACTGCCAGATGCATCCTTCTGTCAATCCCAGGCCATAGGCCTTTCTTCTGGCCGCGGGGAATTGGGCTCTATCGCAGCCCCACCGAGTCCTCCCTCAGGCCGCAATGGGTTGGGTTGTATCGCAGCCCCACCAAAAGCCTTGTTCTGCGGCAAGCCCTCTCAGCAGGAGCTGAGATGAAGACCACGTGACCAATGCAACTGGCCCATCAGGGATGCCCGATCCCCCGACAGGCCAATCCACCCCTGGATTTAGGTTTTGGCTGCCCCTGTCGCCCTTTTGGTGCTATGGCCCTCTGCCCTCCCTCCCAACCTTGTAAAGTTGGACAACAGGGAGCAAAAGGTCTAGAGTACAACCTCACAGTTTCTTGCGGCAGCTCAGGGATAGATTCTGTGGCAAGGATAAGAAAATTAGGATACATATTAGCAAACATTTCCGTCTTATAATATATTATATTATAGAAATAGTTTTCCAACCTTGTTTGTGTCTGTATAATTTATTTTGTGTTTCTCACAGGACAAGCAGGATGGTAGTCTTCACATATGGGTGACATCACAGGATGGAACCCAATCAAGGAACACTTTTGTCAAAGTTTCTAGAACTTTGACTGGCCCATACTGGGCATGCCCAGCATGGCACTAACCCTGAACCAGCAGGGGTCCCTCTTCAGTCTTCTTTTTTTCTGTGCAGCAGAAGCCACGCGGTTAAGGAGCTCCACAGAGATGCCTGATAGGAATTTTCCTCATGGAATTACTGAAAGGTTTCATACCCCACAGGGGTCCTTCCTTCGAATTTTTGACTCCGCGGTACTCCGGTAAGTTTTTACCTGTTTTCGGTCGATTCCCGTCGAGTTTGGCCCTCGTGGCCTACTGGCCGTCGACCGTACCGTGGCTCAAATTTTTTCATGACCATGGCATCAGGGTTCCGGCGGTGCCCGGACTGCAATCGCACCATGTCTATCACAGACCCTCATAAAGTCTGTGCAATGTGTCTCGGATGTGAGCACGATGTCCTGACCTGCACCAAATATGCTCTAATGACACCCAAAGGTCGCAAGGCCAGAATGGAGAAGATGGAACTTCTCTTCCGTGCTCAAACCCCGACGCCATCTATTGCATCGACGTCGTCCGAACCGGCACCGTCCACCTCATGCTAGCATCAGGCACCGGCTGGTGACCGTCCGGCGTCGATGACTTCCCAGCTATCGACTGTATCTACTCCCTCTCAGGATCTAGGGGATCGTAGAGAGAGACATCGACATCGGAAGCCTCGGACCATTGAGGGAGTGAAATCATCGACCTCGCCATCGTCCGAGCTGCCGTCGAAGAAACCTCGTCCAGAAAAGGCACCGACCTTTTCGGCGACTGGGTCACCGAGCAACCCTCACCCAAAAGGGGATTGGGAGCCGCAACTCCGCTTTTAACGGTGGTCCCTCCGGCTATGCCTCTGCTTCCTTCTTCTGTTCCGGAGCCAGGGCTGCTTGCTCCAGGTCTCCGAGAAGAACTGGACCGGCTGGTTCAGGAGGCCATCGACAAGGCGATGCATCGACTCCAAGTTCCTCCGGCACCGACACCGGTACCGATCATGGAACCGACCACTGACCCGATTCCGGCAGCGTTGGCACCGCTGCTATCGAAGATGGAAACGCTCATCACCGCTTTTCCACCGATGGATACCGAGTCACAGATGGCTCCGGTGCCCTCTCCGCTTACCTTGTCATCAGGAGGAGAAACACTGTTCCGCATCTCTCCATCGGGAGTCCTACCAATGCCTCAGCCATCGATGCCGATATGCCCATCGATGCCGATACGTCCATCGGCGCCACCGATCCCTTCATCAATGCCCTCGATGCCTGCACCGGTGCCTTTGATGCCTTCATCAGTGCCTCCAATTATTCCTTCGATTCCTTTGGAGCCTAGACCAGAACCTTCGGGGATTCCACCATCCCGTCCCCCTAGGGCTCCTAGAGGGGCAGATGCCAATCCCTACGATACCTGGACAGATGATTCTTCACCAGACACCGATGACTTGCCTTCACCACCTTCTCCTTCTGAAAGCAGAAAGCGTTCTCCTCCAGAGGACCTTTCCTTCATAAACTTTGTGAAGGAGATGTCTGAACTGGTTCCCTTCCAATCACAGACTGAGCACGATGACAGGCACCAAATGATGGAGTTGTTGCAATTCTTGGATGCTCCCAAGAAAATAACCTCTATCCCCATTCACCAAGTTCTTTTGGATCTCCTCAAAAAGAACTGGGAACACCCTGGCTCTGTTGCTCAAGTCAACAGGAAGGCTGACACTTATTTGGTACAGACAGCCCCAGGTTTTCAAAAATCTCAATTGGATCACCACTCTGTCGTCATGGAATCTGCCCAAAAGAGAGCAAAGAGATCAAAACCTCATACTTAAGAACATAAGAACATAAGAAAATGCCATACTGGGTCAGACCAAGGGTCCATCAAGCCCAGCATCCTGTTTCCAACAGTGGCCAATCCAGGCCATAAGAACCTGGCAAGTACCCAAAAACTAAGTCTATTCCATGTAACCATTGCTAATGGCAGTGGCTATTCTCTAAGGGGTAGATTTTAAAAGAAGCGCGATCAGCCTACTTTTGCTTGCGCATCAGACTCAAGCAAAAGTACGCTGGATTTTAGTAGATACGCGCGGAGCCGCGCGTATCCACTAAAATCCTGGATCGGCGCGCGCAAGGCTATCGATTTTGTATAGCCTGCGCGCGCCGAGCCGCGCTGCCTCCCCCCGTTCCCTCCAAGGCCGCTCCGAAATCGGAGCGGCCTTGGAGGGAACTTTCCTTTGCCCTCCCCTCACCTTCCCCTCCCTTCCCCTACCTAACCCACCCCCCCGGCCCTGTCTACACCCCCCCCTTACCTTTGTCGGAGGATTTACGCCTCCCGGAGGGAGACGTAAATCCCCGCGCGCCAGCGGGCCTGCTGCGCGCCGGGCCGCGACCTGGGGGCGGGTACGGAGGGCGCGGCCACGCCCCCGGGCCGTAGCCACGCCCCGTACCCGCCCCCAAAACGCTGCCGACACGCCCCCGGAACGCCGCGACGACCGGGCCCGCCCCCCGACACGCCCCCCTCCGAGAACCCCGGGACTTACGCGAGTCCCGGGGCTCTGCGCGCGCCGGGAGGCCTATGTAAAATAGGCTTCCCGGCGCGCAGGGCCCTGCTCGCCTAAATCCACCCGGTTTTGGGCGGATTTAGGCGAGCAGGGCTCTGAAAATCTACCCCTAAGTGAACTTAATAGCAGGTAATGGACTTCTCCTCCAAGAACTTATCCAATCCTTTTTTAAACACAGCTATACTAACTGCACGAACCACATTCTCTGGCAACAAATTCCAGAGTTTAATTGTGCGTTGAGTAAAAAAGAACTTTCTCCGATTAGTTTTAAATGTGCCCCATGCTAACTTCATGGAGTGTCCTCTAGTCTTTCTACTATCCGAAAGAGTAAATAACCGATTCACATCTACCCGTTCTAGACCTCTCATGATTTTAAACACCTCTATCATATTCCCCCCCAGTCGTCTCTTCTCCAAGCTGAAAAGTCCTAACCTCTTTAGTCTTTCCTCATAGGGGAGTTGTTCCATTCCCCTTATCATTTTGGTAGCCCTTCTCTGTACCTTCTCCATCGCAATTATATCTTTTTTGAGATGCGGCGACCAGAATTGTACACAGTATTCAAGGTGCGGTCTCACCATGGAGCGATACAGAGGCATTATGACATTTTCCGTTTTATTCATCATTCCTTTTCTAATAATTCCCAACATTCTGTTTGCTTTTTTGACTGCCGCAGCACACTGAACCGACGATTTCAATGTGTTATCCACTATGACACCTAGATCTCTTTCTTGGGTTGTAGCACCTAATATGGAACCCAACATCGTGTAATTATAGCATGGGTTATTTTTCCCTATATGCATCACCTTGCACTTATCCACATTAAATTTCATCTGCCATTTGGATGCCCAATTTTCCAGTCTCACAAGGTCTTCCTGCAATTTATCACAATCTGCTTGTGATTTAACTACTCTGAACAATTTTGTGTCATCTGCAAATTTGATTATCTCACTCGTCGTATTTCTTTCCAGATCATTTATAAATATATTGAACAGTAAGGGTCTCAATACAGATCCCTGAGGCACTCCACTGTCCACTCCCTTCCACTGAGAAAATTGCCCATTTAATCCTACTCTCTGTTTCCTGTCTTTTAGCCAGTTTGCAATCCACGAAAGGACATCGCCACCTATCCCATGACTTTTTACTTTTCCTAGAAGCCTCTCATGAGGAACTTTGTCAAACGCCTTCTGAAAATCCAAGTATACTATATCTACCGGTTCACCTTTATCCACATTTAAATTTATTTATTTATTTATTTATTAACTTTTATTTACCGACATTCGTGAAACACATCATGCCGGTTTACATAGAACTCAATTGGGAGATACAGTATAACAATATAACAAAATAACAGTATGACATTGAAACAATAGGATGTTACTAAAACGAGAAGCAACAAACAGAAAAACCAAAAGCAAAATACAACAAAATAAATAATGTTAAAGGAAAACGATGAGTGTAGGTTTGAAAGGAGTCAGTCACTGAAGTCAGGCTAACCGGTCTGTAGTTTCCCGGATCGCCCCTGGAGCCCTTTTTAAATATTGGGGTTACATTTGCTATCCTCCAGTCTACAGGTACAATGGATGATTTTAATGATAAGTTACAAATTTTTACTAATAGGTCTGAAATTTCATTTTTTAGTTCCTTCAGAACTCTGGGGTGTATACCATCCGGTCCAGGTGATTTACTACTCTTCAGTTTGTCAATCAGGCCTACCACATCTTCTAGGTTCACCGTGATTTGATTCAGTCCATCTGAATCATTTCCCATGAAAACCTTCTCCATTACGGGTACCTCCCCAACATCCTCTTCAGTAAACACCGAAGCAAAGAAATCATTTAATCTTTCCGTGATGGCCTTATCTTCTCTAAGTGCCCCTTTAACCCCTCGATCATCTAACGGTCCAACTGACTCCCTCACAGGCTTTCTGCTTCGGATATATTTAAAAAAGTTTTTACTGTGAGTTTTTGCCTCTACAGCCAACTTCTTTTCAAATTCTCTCTTAGCCTGTCTTATCAATGTCTTACATTTAACTTGCCAACACCTATGCATTATCCTATTTTCTTCTGTTGGATCCTTCTTCCAATTTTTGAATGAAGATCTTTTGGCTAAAATAGCTTCTTTCACCTCCCCTTTTAACCATGCCGGTAATCGTTTTGCCTTCTTTCCACCTTTCTTAATGTGTGGAATACATCTGGACTGTGCTTCTAGAATGGTATTTTTTAACAATGACCACGCCTCTTGGACATTTTTTACTTTTGTAGCTGCTCCTTTCAGTTTTTTTCTAACAATTTTTCTCAATTTATCAAAGTTTCCCTTTTGAAAGTTTAGCACGAGAGCCTTGGATTTGCACACTGTTCCTTTTCCAGTCATTAAATCAAATTTGATCATATTATGATCACTATTGCCAAGCGGCCCCACCACCGTTACCTCTCTCACCAAGTCCTGTGCTCCACTGAGAATTAGATCTAAAATTGCTCCCTCTCTCGTCGGTTCCTGAACCAATTGCTCCATAAAGCTATCATTTATTCCATCCAGGAACGTTATCTCTCTAGCGTGACCCGATGATACATTTACCCAGTCTATATTGGGGTAATTGAAGTCTCCCATTATTACTGCACTACCAATTTGGTTAGCTTCCCTAATTTCTCTTAGCATTTCACTGTCCATCTCACCATCTTGACCAGGTGGACGGTAGTATACCCCTATCACTGTAGTCTTCCCTGATACACAAGGGATTTCTACCCATAAAGATTCAATTTTGTATTTAGTCTCATGCAGGATGTTTATCCTGTTAGACTCTATGCCATCCCGGACATAAAGCGCCACACCTCCTCCCGACTGCTCCTCTCTGTCATTGCGATATAATTTGTACCCCGGTATAGCACTGTCCCATTGGTCATCCTCTTTCCACCATGTCTCTGAGATGTCAATTAAGTCTATGTCATCATTTACTGCTATACATTCTAATTCTCCCATCTTACTTCTTAGACTTCTGGCATTAGCATACAAACATTTCAAAGTTTGTTTTTTGTTTGTATTTTTATTCTGCTTTTTAATTGATAGGGATAAGTTAGAATTTTTTAGCTCAGGTGAGTTTTTAGTTACAGGCACTTGGACTACTTTCCTAATTATTGGAACCTCACTGTCGGGATGCCTTTCCCTTTCCCTCAGGCAAGGAACAAAAATTTCTAGATGCCATTGCTCGCTGGGTCTTCCAGGGTTCAATGCTCATCTCTCGGATTGCCTCTTACCAGCTGTATATGACCCAGTACAACAGGGTCTTATTCAAGCAGTTACAGGACTTTGCAGAGTCCCTGCCACAGCAATTCCAGGAACAGCTTCAAACCCTAGTAAACAAAGGTTTTGAGGCGGGTAAGCATGAGATAAGATCATCTTACGATATCTTTGACACTGCTACCAGGGTATCTGCAGCGGCTATCTCGGCGAGAAGATGGGCCTGGCTCAAGTCTTCGGACCTTCACCCTGAAGTGCAGGATAGATTGTCCAACCTGCCCTGTATGGGAGACAATCTGTTCAGCGAACAGATTCAACAAACGGTGGCGGAACTCAAGGACCATCATGAGACCCTGAGACAGCTCTCTCTGATGCCTTCTGATTATGCCTCCAAACAGCCATTCAGGAAGGCTACTAAAAAGTCATTCTTCCGTCCAAAGAAGTCCTATCCACCACCGTTTAGGACTCGTTCCACGAGACCTTTCCATAAGGCCCAATCTCGTCAGACATGAAAACAAAAGCCACAAGCAGCTCCTCAGCCAGGCCCTGCTTCCGGTTTTTGACTCCTGCATAGAGAGCAGCAGCCAGCTTCCACTGCCTCAGATATCAGTGGGAGGTCGATTGTGCCATTTCCACAACAAGTGGCACTCAATCACCTCAGACCAGTGGGTCCTCGCCATAATCTCTCAGGGTTATCACCTGAACTTTCTCTCCATCCCACTGGTCTCCCCACCTCGGCTGACGTGGGGAACATCCGACCACTCACCACTTCTGGAACGGGAGGTTTCCCTCCTCCTCCAGTCCAGAGCAATAGAACCAGTACCCTCTTCCCAACAAGGTCTAGGATTCTATTCCTGGTACTTTCTAATCCCCAAAAAATCAGGCGGCGTTCGTCCAATTCTGGACTTACGTGCCCTCAACAAGTACCTCCAACGAGAAAAGTTCAAGATGGTAACCTTGGGTTCTCTCCTTCCTCTTCTGCAAAAAGGAGACTGGCTCTGCTCTCTCTACCTCCAGGACACATACACTCATATTGCGATAACTCCATCTGATCGCAAATACCTGAGATTTCTGATAGGCCCCAAGCACTATCAGTACTGAGTGCTTCCATTCGGCCTCGCGTCTGCACCACGAGTCTTCACGAAATGTCTCGTAGTAGTTGCAGCCTTCCTCAGGACTCAAGGTGTTCACGTCTACCCCTATCTAGACTATTGGTTGATCAGGGCTCCCACTCAGCAAACTGCTCTGTCGTCCCTGCAACTTACCTTACACACCCTGATTTCGCTAGGATTTCTCGTCAACTACGACAAATCAAATCCTACTTAGTCCCATCTCAAACCTTATCATTCATAGGGGCAGACTTGGACACCTCGGGGGCATTCCCCCGTAGTGACATCATCCGCTTCCAACATAAAAGGTCTTTGCTTATGCTTACGAAAGGAGTTAGCAAGGGATTGATTGTGGGGATCATCTTGACCCGCTTCATCCTCCGCTGCTCTGCCTCCTCGAACTTACCAGGGGTACCCGCTCCTCGGGGACCCTGCTCTCTCCTCTTGTTTTCCGATTGCTAAGACGGGATCCGGTACTCGCTCCTCGAGGGCCTATGTCCCTGAACGCTCAGAAGACTCCCTATTGCCTGGAAACGATCTCAGACGTGAACATTGTGAGTTTCTATTCCAGTTGCATATAGGAACCGGTACTCGCTCCTCGAGGGCCCATGTTCCTAGAACTCTGAAGATTTTCTTCTGTCTAAGATGCTATCGCAGGTATGGAGATCGTGAGTTATTATTACAGATTGCAGATAGGAACTGGTACTCGCTCCTCGAGGGCCCATGTTCCTAAAACCCTCCGAAGACTCTCTTCTATTTCAGAAGCTATTTCATATACAGATATTGTGAGTTCTTATTTCAGTTTGCATATAGGAACCAGTACTCGCCTAGAGGCTCCTATTCCTGAATATACTAACTATTCTCTATTGCCTAGAAACCATTACAGAGATAGAAAACTGTGAGTTTCCATCGCTCTCTCAGAGCTGTCCCTGGAGCCAGGTGCTCGCTCCTCGAGGGCCTAACTATCTCCAGCTACTGAGCCTTCTTATTAATCTATGTGAGTGTATCATCTACTTCTGGTTATGTATCCAGCATACCCTGTCTACTCACTATCTATGAGTCTCTCTCTCTACAGCTCAGCAAACCCGGAGATAGCAGTTCCAGGATCTGAAGGACTTCAGCTCACTACTGCCACCTCTGGTGGTTCTACTACCTGTCTAATAAAGAACTATCTGTGTCTGTCTCCATACTCCAGCCTAGTCGGTGGTCCCTCTCATGATATCCTCCTGAGGGCGTTGTCATCTGCCATCGGCCCAAGGATTCACCATTCTACATTAGAGTGCTCATCTCTCACACTTCAAGAGCTGAGTACAACAAACTGTTACCTTGCAGTCTAACCCTCAACTGTTGCTAACATCTCCTCCTGTATCATAACCAATTGCTACTTCCTAGCAGGAACCATACAGATGGCCAATACCTCCCTTCAGGGGAACTCTCGTATATCAGGTTGCCACTCTGTGCGGAGATCCATAACAGATACTAATTCCTCCTCTCTGGAAGAACAGATCTTATATGGTTGCTGACCTCTCCCCTCTGGGGAACAACTCAATAACAGTTTGCCAACAGATTGCTAACCCTAGCAAAGCCGCTAACAGATTGCTAGCTCCTCCCCTCTGGGGGAGGAAAGCTCAACAGGATTGCTAGCTCCTCCCCTCTGGGGGAGGAAAGCTCAACAGGATTGCTAACTCCTCCCCTTGGGAGGAGCAAACCCTAACAGACTGCTAATTCCTAGCAGCTCCTACAACAGATTGCTAACTCCGCAGTCCAACCTATAACAGATTGCTAACTCCGAGCAGCAACTCTAATATGCAGACACAAGGATCTTGGTCTCCAGAGGAAGCCAAACACCAAATAAATTTCCTGGAGCTTCGAGCAATCATATATGCTCTCAGGGTATTTCAGGATTGCCTCTCTAACCAAGTCATCCTGATTCAGATGGACAAACAGGTGGCCATGTGGTACATCAACAAACAGGGAGGGACGGGCTCCTACCTACTGTCAGGTCAATACAGTAAAGTGCGGCCGCGGTTACCCTGCTCCTAACCCGCTTTCTACTCACTTTCCGGCCGCGTTAGCCCTTCCACAACCCCCTTTAACCTACTCTTACCGCCTCTTTATTTTTATTTATATATTTTTTTTTATTTAAGGTTTTTTTATACCGGCATTCAAGAACTCGTTCTCATCATGTCGGTTTACAGAAAACAGGGGTGCAAAAATATAACTGAAAACATAAATAAACGTGGAGAAGAGAAGCAGTTACAATTAACAAGGGTTCATGAACTGGGATTATAAGAAATAAAAGAGATAGAGGAGGATAATTATATACAAGTGTACAATGTAAATAAGGAGTCCTCTGTATATACAAGAGAACAAAATAAATATGGGGTCCACTATATACAGCTACTTAGCATAGGAGTCATTGATGGATCTTGTTAGGTGGAGTTCGGGAAGGCTTGCCTGAAAAGCCATGTCTTAAGTCTTTTCCTAAACGTTAAGAGGCACTGTTCGTTTCTTAGATCTGGTGGGATAGAGTTCCATAGCGGAGGGCCTGCTGTAACCCCTTCCGCCCGCGGCATGTATATTACATGTAAACTATCGAATTAGCTATTCCCTCCCATACAGTAACGCGCGCGCTGACTATCGCTTTTTTACCCTGCCGTTTTGCCGCGCGTTTAACCTGCTAACTTACCGCCTACCCCTACCCCTGCGTTAGAGGCAGGGGTAAGGGTAGGCGGCAAACTTTCCCCCAGCCCCCGCTCACCTGCCCTGGCTGCGTCCATGGGTGCTGGTCTCCGGGGCAGCCCCAATCCTCTCCCCTCCTCCCGAAGCAACGAAAGCGGAAAAAAGCGAAAAAAAAAAAAAGTTGCAAGAGAGAGAGGGGAGAGAGGACAGGCAATCCTACGTTTGTGGGCTCTGCACCGATTCCCAAAATGAAATTTCAATGCACTCTTTTCCTTTCAAACTTGCCGTGGTCATAAAGTGCGAGCTGTCGCTGGCACCTGCTTCTGCGGGTGGAATTTTGCTGGCAGAATATGCACGAAGATTTTTAAAAGGCAAGCTGCCTGGGTGCACTGAAGCCTAGTTCATTTTCTTTGCAACATGGCTCAGCTATGCGTTCATAGCTAATGAGCTGGTTTGTATGATTTTTGCATCGCAGTAGCTCACCGACTGTGCAGTTGTATTGTGAAAAATAGGTGTTTGCAAAGCCAGTAACTAAATTTTGCACGTTAAAAGAGCAAACTGTGAGCAAAATGTTGCAAGAGAGAGAGGGGAGAGAGGACGGGCAATCCTACACTCGGGATTGCCAGTCCTCTCTCCCCTCCACCCGAAGCAAGGCGCGAAAAGCAGCCTTGCTTCGGGAGGAGGGGAGAGAGGACTGGCAGTGTAAAGCAACAAAGCGACTTACTTTTGCAGCCCCCCTCCGGAGACGGACATCGGCGCGGCTCCCCTGCCTCCAGCTGCCCGCGAAGGTGGATGCCTGCACGGGCGAAAGTGGCCCCTGTGCGTGCAATTGGGCCGCTCAAGGCGTGAAGTCATGACGTTTGGCGTCACGGCATGTGACGTCACGTCTTGAGCGGCCCAATTGCACGCACAGGGGCCTCTTTCGCCCGTGCAGGCATCCATCTTCGCAGGCAGCTGGAGGCAGGGGGTCTGTCTTCGCCGATGCCCGTCTCCGGAGGGGGGCTGCAAAAAAGTAAGTCGCTTTTGCCGCCCTTTGGCAAGACAGTGATAAAGGCTCGTTTAGCATGTTGAGGAAATGCACCCTCCCGCTGGGCCGTCTGGTAGTAATCTAGAAGAGGGCCGGACAGTTCTACCTTCAAGATTTTGTAAAAATTTGCGTTATAGCCATCCGGCCCCGGTGTCTTATGTAATGCACTTGACCGTATACCCTCCAAAATTTCAGAGAGAGTTATCGGGTTATTCAACTTAGCTAACTGGTCTGGTGTTATCTTGGGCAACGTTATGGAGTGGAAGAAGGACTCCTCCGCTTCCTGCGCCCCTGATTCCCTTTCCTCTGAATACAGTTGGACATAGAAAGACCGCAGAATTTGACAAATCTCGGCCGTCGATGTCCTTTTTTTCCCTGCTCCATCAGTCAATGCGTCAATATAGTTGTGACCCCGTTTGACTCTCACCAAATTTGCCAAGAGCTTGCCCGTCCGATTCCCAAACCTATAAAGCCTATGGGCAGTATTTAGTAAAGCCCTTGTCGTTCTTTGGTGTAGGTGACAATTGAGAGCTGTTAAAGCTTCCCGGTAAGCCTGTTGGGTGACACTATTAGGGTGTGCTATATAGCCTGCCTTGACCCGTCTAAATGTCCGCTCTAATTCGAGGATCTTCCGATTAAGAAGTTTATTCCTCCTTATTTGGAAAGCGATAATTTCCCCTCTCAAAACAGCTTTCCCGGTTTCCCAATAGAGCAGCGGTGTGTCTTTGGCCATATAGTTATGCTCCGTATACTCCCGCCATTTCTCCTTAAGATAATTTTGAAATTCAATGTCCCCTGTTAAGTGCCCTGGGAATCTCCACCGTTGGGAGACACCAGAATCGACGTGTCTCTTAACCTCCAACCAGATCATCGCGTGATCTGAGCACTCCTCCGGGCCGATCTCTGCCCCACTAATGTTTACGAGATTGTTACTACTGGTTAGTAAATAGTCAATGCGCGACATAGAATCGTGCGCCCTGGCAATGTGTGTGTAAGATCTGTCTTCTGGATGTAAGATTCTCCATGTGTCAATGAGCCGTAAATGAGTGCATAAGTAGGAGACCCCCTTCTTTCTCCCCGTGGGGTTCGCCACAGTTCGAGAGTTTCTGTCAGTAGTGGGATCAGCCACACAGTTTAAATCCCCTGCTAGATATAATACACCCAGAGCCCAATGAGTTAATTCATGCATCAGTGTTTCAAAAAAACTGTGGGAATAAACATTGGGAGCGTAAACACTGGCTATAGTCACCAAGTCACCATAGAGCTTGCCTGTGATAATAACAAAGCGGCCTTCAGAATCAGTATAGGTGGAAATGTGGTCAAATGCCACTCCTTTGCCAATCAGAATTGCAACCCCCCTCTTGCGTCCCACCGCCGGAGAATAAAATACTTTGGCTACCCAGTCTCTGGCCAACTTTTCATGTTCTTTCCCACTTAAATGAGTCTCCTGTAGACATGTAATTTTAGCTTTATGGCGTCTCAAAGACGCGAGTACCTTTGCCCTCTTTATAGGGGAACTCAGCCCTGCGACATTCCAGGAAATGATCCTGGTCAACTCAGCCATATTTTATCCAGAAGCTTTGATTGAACACCATACTGAAACTTTGAGTGTGCCAGAATCCCCCCCAGCCAAGGGACCCCAGCCCCATATTCCTATGGCCCCCAATACAGTACCACTCACAGCAAACTATCTGCTTCCACAACCTTAATCTGCCCATCCCCCCCCCTCCCCCTCCTCCCCCTGCCACCAATCCAGTGTTCCCTGCCATATTGTATGACTCTGCACCTTTCCACCTCCTGCAAAAATAGGAGGATGAGGAACCACATTGTGAGCCGTTCTGGGGCTCCTCTCCCTTTGGACAATGCAGCAGATATGTTTAAACCACACTCCTGAAAAAGAAAAGCTGATATTACAGAACCTGAACTCAAAGACTTAATACTTAAACCCATCTTTGCAAGGTCCAGAACCCAGTCCAAATCAGTCGTTCGCCCGATTCACAGGTTATTCAGGAAATCTTTCGCTGCAGGTACAGTGTCCAGTACCCTCCAGGATCCCTGATGTTCCACTCTCAGCTTGGCCGGGTATTGCAAATTCAGTCGTTCGCCCGATTCACAGGTTATTCAGGAAATCTTTCGCTGCAGATACAGTGTCCAGTACCCTCCAGGATCCCTGATGTTCCACTCTCAGCTTGGCCGGGTATTGCAAATTAAAGCTTCCCCCTCAACTGCCGCTACCCGGTGCTGCGTGTCTTCCACCTGTTGTTTGATAGACGATAAGGTTTCGTTCCCAGCAGCAATTTTTTGAGAGAGCTCCACAAATTTACCTTCAAGTGCCACCGTGACTGCTCGTGAGACCTCCTCTACCAGCGCGCTCTGAGTCTCTGCTGCCGGCCTCGGGCTCGGCGGTCCGTTCGCCATCTTGGAGTCAGTCGGCTTGCTGCTCATTTTCTTTTCTCTCTGGGCTTTGCTGGCCATGGTATCCCCACCGCCTTCGAAAAAGTCCACAATAAGCTTTTGGGAAGCCACGGGTGGGTCTGGAAATGCAGTTTGGTGCGGTTCAAGATTCCGTTTCGCCGATCTTTGGAGCGGGCCCCGGGAGCGAGGTAAGAGGATGTGCTACTCGCTCATCGGTCACGTGGTTCTCCCTTAGGCAAATTTTAAAAAATAGGGTTGTTCTAAGAACTTTCCCTACATTTTACAAAAATATTATGTCTCAATTTCATCTCTATCCATCCA
Source organism: Rhinatrema bivittatum (assembly GCF_901001135.1). Lineage (NCBI taxonomy): Eukaryota > Metazoa > Chordata > Amphibia > Gymnophiona > Rhinatrematidae > Rhinatrema > Rhinatrema bivittatum. Next base: position 34,490,322 of record NC_042620.1, read on the forward strand.
TTGAGTTGCCAATGTTTTTTTCCCCAAACTTCAGTCATGTAAAGCTGAACAGACTCTTCATACACTATTACTGCAGAAAAGCTTTTTATTTTACTTAGAACTAAATCTTTCAGAAAATCTATTCAACTTTTTGTTTAATTCAGTCTGGCAAACAACTTCCTGCAAAGGTCAAAACCCACTAAGTTATAGAAACATCAACATCAACAGCCTATCTTAGATGAGCTTTGATACAAGATATTTGCAAAACAGCCTCATGGTCTTCTATTCATATGCAGGACCTCTTGGTTCTCTACCAGGTTAGAGTTGAACCATTTCTTGATTGAGGAGGAAACATAATAATAGTGTGGATGATTAGCTCCCCCATGTGGGAGAAGGTAAATTGTGAGCTTCTCTGATTATATAACCCTCTGACCACTGACCACTATATTACTGTGTGGATGGTTTTAGTTTCCCTTGCAGGGGCAGCATGTATCTAGCTTTCACCGGTTTTGATTATGTTAAAGGGGTAAGGCCTCTGGGGTTCTCTGGGATAGATATGGATTCAGAGAACCTTCCATTATTTTTGAAGAATCACTTTTCAAGATGATTTCCTTTGCGGAGCTGGGAGTTTTCCACCCTCCTGGACTCAGGTGTTTTTCCCATCAACTAGGGGCTCAATTTTTTGTTTTGACTTCGAAAAGGCAAAGATTCCCTTCACTATGAAGAAGCCTGGGATCATCTGCATCCACAGGAGGAATGACTTACAGTCACCCAGAGGAGAGAAGGAGTGAGGGGAGAAAGGAGTTTGAGTGGACCCCAAGGGCCTACATACATCTGCTGAAGATCTTGGGAGAAGAGGAGTCAACAGGTATCATTCTGATAATATGAGAAGAAAGTGAGATGTGAAAAAAACTGCTGGAGAGGTAGGAGATATATGTGACTGATTGGACACTTATTAATTTTATGGATGGGGAAAGTTATAACAGCCTCTTACTATGGAAAGGAGAGAAAAGATACATTTCAAGAATTTAGATAATTAGCTTTTCACAACTATTAATATAATAAATAGAAATCATAACCAAAGATATCAAATCATAACCAAAGATATCAAATCAGAAATTCCAGCCATCATCTTGGGAGATTTTAACCTCCACATTGATGTGACACCCCACTCCGCCAATTGTGAAGCATTCCTGTCAGCACTCAAGGCCCTGGGTTTCACACAAATTGTTAAAAATCCCACCCACAGAGCTGGCCATACTTTGGACTTAATCTTCATTAATTCAGACCTCACTCAAACCTCCCAGCCCCTCTGCTGCCCTATCCCATGGTCGGACCACCAGATGATCACTACGGATCTATCCATTAAAGAAAACCCAGCGGCTGCATGGAAAACTACAATTAATTACAGAAAACCTTGCACCCTGGATGACCTCAGGTCTCATTTATCAACAGAACTGGTGAATCTTGATCTCTCCAATGTAGATGCTGCTCTCACCTCCTGGCACAACAGCACAAACAAGGTAGCAGATACATTATGCCCTTTAAAAACTAAAAACTTAGACCCCTCCAACAAAAACAAAAAACCTTGGTTCACACAGGAACTGAAAAACATCAAACAAGAACTAAGACGTAAGGAACATTTGTGGCGCAAGAGACCCTCCCATTCTACCCTAACGGATTACAAAAAATACATGCACAACTACAGAAACTCCATCCTCCGTACAAAAAAAGACTATTTTGCTAGTAAAATTCATAATTTTATGTTTGATGCCAAAGCCCTGTTCTCCTATGTCACAGAGCTCACGAAACCTAACTCTCCAGTAATCCCAGATTGCCAAGCGCAATCTAGATGCACTGAACTGGCACAATTTTTCGAAAATAAAATCCTCAATCTAATAGCCCCCCTGAATTCCCCAAACACAAGACCACCGTCACCCTTATACTCTGACTCAAACCAGAAAGCAAACTTAAAAGCCTTCGAACCTACCACTTCACTTGAAATTGAATCCATTCTCAAAAAGATGAAGCCATCCTCACACCCGGCTGACTCTATTCCCTCAAAATTACTGCTCACCGTCCCAGAAACCATCTCTAAGCCTCTAGCAAAGATTATCAACTGCTCTCTAACACAAGGATCAGTACCTGATGTCCTGAAACTCGCAACTCTTAAACCTTTACTCAAGAAACCTAACTTGAACCCAACGGACCCAGCTAACTATCGCCCCATTGCTAACCTTCCTTTTGTCGCCAGACTCATGGAAAGAATTGTGAACAAACAACTGTCGGATTACCTAGAGGATCACAAGATTCTAGCTCCCGCCCAATTCGGTTTCCGCAAAGCTCTCAACACGGAATCTCTTCTCATCTCTCTAACGGAGAAAATCCTCACAGGCCTCGATAAAAAGACCCCATACCTGCTAGCACTACTTGATATATCTGCAGCTTTCGACACGGTGAAGCACTCCATCCTCATCAACCGCCTCACAGACATTGGAATATCAGGAACAGCCTTGGAGTGGTTCAAGTCCTTCCTCAATAACAGGAAATACAAGGTCAGAATTAGCAACATAGACTCGCACCCTGTCAATGCCACTTTCGGAGTTCCCCAAGGATCTTCCCTATCCCCCACTTTATTCAACATTTACCTCCTCCCGCTCTGTCAGCTTCTCACAAAGCTAAAGGTTACTCATTTCATTTACGCAGACGACGTTCAGATCCTGATACCTGTCAAAGAATCAATCGCAAAAACGCTCACTTTTTGGAACAGCTGCCTACTGTCTATTACCACCCTCTTTACTAACCTTAATTTAGTACTCAACACATCTAAAACAGAACTACTACTCATCGATCAAGAGGACAACAATCATGCTCGGACGCTCCACAATCTCTCTTCACTACAAATATCTACTACCACAAATGTAAGAGATTTAGGAGTAACTATAGACAATCGGCTGAATTTAAAAAAATTCGTCAACAACACAACAAAAGAATGCTTCCATAAATTACGCATTCTAAAAAATCTGAAACCCCTCCTTCACATGCAGGACTTCCGAACAGTTCTCCAAACCATCTTATTCTCAAAAATAGATTACTGCAATGCCCTTCTAATCGGCCTCCCAGCTATCACCACCAAACCATTGCAAATGCTACAAAATTCTGCAGCAAGAATATTAACCAACACCAGTAGAGGAGATCACATCACTCCCGTCCTTATGTATTTACATTGGCTCCCTATCAAATACAGAATTCAGTATAAAGTGCTAACCATAATCCACAAAACTATTCACTCTCTAACCTCCCTCGAACTATCCTTCCCTCTGCAACATCACTCAACCTCCAGACCAATGAGAACAACATACCTAGGTACCCTCTATGTTCCCCCCGCCAAGTCAGCTCTCAAAAAACGAGCATTCTCTATTGCTGGACCATTACAATGGAACAATCTGCCCTCGGAACTCCGAACAGAACCCTGCCTGCGGACGTTCAAAAAAAAACTGAAGACCTGGCTCTTCTCAAGAGCATTCACTTAAAGTTCCTTACCTGACCCTACTTTACAGAACTTAGGTTCAAACGTGACTAACTGACCGAAATGTCCCCGTAACCTTTATAATGTACTCCCTGTGCTGACTATCATGATTTTCCTTTTTTGATTTTCCCCATATTCCATTCGTCATGCTTGTTCAACTATAACTCTATTTGCATACAATTTTGTTAATTATGTTCATATAGTTTTGCTGTACAATCTTTTGTTAAATTAAGTTCATATTGTTTGATGTAATTTCCAAATGTTGGTTCACTGTAAACCGAACCGATATGTACTTGTACATGATCTTCGGTATAGAAAAGTATTTAAATAAATAAATAAATAAATAAATAAATAAAAAACTGAAGAGTTACAAATTTATTAACAAACTTGATTGTAACATCCAGATACGAAAAGTATAGCTGTAAAGATAATTTTACCATTGCACCGCATTTCAATAAATGTTATGTTGGAACCAAATCAGCTTCCAGTGTATCTCCTACTATATAGATAACTCATCACTCATCACTGCTGTATACTAACCATCTACCTTGGGAAATAATTATTTGCAATGCAGAGAGCTTAAAATAATTATCTTCCCTCTGCTCAGGGGGGATAAGTTTATCTGGCTAACAAGCTGAGCCGCTCAGCAGCTGAAAATTGCTCCCTACATCTCTTGAGGTGTAATTAACTTTCTTGGAATAACATGGCTTGTGTAGTTTACTGCAAGCCGCATTATTTTGTTATGCATTTCCATACATACAGCTCATTACCATGCCGAATCTGTTTGGGGTTTAAGGTCCAGGAACATAAGAACATAAGAATATGCCATACTGGGTCAGACCAAGGGTCCATCAAGCCCAGCATCCTGTTTCCAACAGTGGCCAATCCAGGCCATAAGAACCTGGCAAGTACCCAAAAACTAAGTCTATTCCATGTTACCATTGCTAATAATAGCGGTGGTTGATTTTAAAAACAGTGCACGGCCGTCCATGTGCATGTGGTTCCTGGCGCGTGCACATGGACACGCCGATTTTATGATATGCGTGCTCCGACGTGCGCATGTTATAAATTCTGATGACCACACTCACATGCGCACTGGATTTTAAAATCCACACGCATGTGTGCGGGCGGCTACATGCGGCGACGCATTTGGGTCTCCCCCAGTTCCATACCCCCCTACCTAACCTCCCTCCCTCTTCCTCTCTCCTCCCTAACCCCTAACCCCTTCTTATCTACTTTTTTTTTGTTTCATTACTTACTGCTCCTCTGGAGCAGAAGTAATCTGCGCGCACCAGGCAGCTGCTGGCTCACGCTTCCCTGGGACAGTGTAGAATGGCGCTGTCCCAGCCCGCCCCCCTCCCCGCCTAGACCCTGCCCCCAGCTCGTCCCTTTGGAGAGGCTCGGCACTTGTGTGCGTACCGGGGTTTACGTGCGTGGCCTTTGAAAACCTGGGCTAATTCTGCGTGTTGTTTCAATTGCTGCTGCGTTGACTTGTTTTGCCACGTAGTAAATGTGTTATCACAGTTTAGTAAACAGGCCCCTGAAAGTGCATGTTACTGACTTATACTACCGTAGAACAGAAGTCTTGTTCTGTGTTCACTATTGGACGCCACCTTGGTGTGACTTCTAGTCAGGAAAGGCAGTTTAAAAATGTTTTAATTAAGTTATATGTACATTCCTACAAAAGTTAGTAACTAAGCATAAAAGACTTACATCAGGACCTCAAAATGAAGAACCCACACTGCTAAGCAAAGGTTTTATATGCTAATACAAGGTTCATTTCAGAAAAGTTTTCAAGTGCAGCCATGTCCCTATGAAAACAAAATATAGGGGGTTCAAATATTTAAAATGAGTAGACCATTTAAAATGTGTTGAGGTCCATATTCAGCCGTTGTGCAGCTCGGCAAGTTAGCCACATTAACTTAGCTAACTTTGCCTCTATATTTAGCAGTGCAGCCCATACTGATGAATATGTCCAGCTAACCTAAAGTTAGCTGGATAAGATTATCCAGCTAACGTTAGGGCAGGTCTATCAGAGTTAGCCAAATAACTTATCCAGCTAACTCAACTCCTCCCCATTATGCCTGTTCCCCTCTCTCCACTTAGCTGCATAAGTACTAAGCTGGATAATTATCTGGATGCTGACCATGGCCGAATATTTAAAATGCGCCATGTAGCCAGATAAGTTGGAACTTATCCAGCTAAATGGAGCTAAATATTGGTCTCATCATGGCAAGAAAGATAGATTCATAATATTTCACTAGAGGACAAAATAAAACATTTTCCTATCCTTTGAGGTCATTTCATTATTTGACTTCTCCAGTTTCTCACGGCACTTTTCCTTTCCTTTCAGGCTGATTCAGTAAAAACGCGGGAGAGCGGACGAACGCCTGCTCTCCTGGCGCACGCACCGGCGAGTGGCCGGTGCGCGCGATTCAGTATGTAAATTAGGTGGCGTGGTAGAAACGGGCAAAAGGAGGCGCTAGGGACACTAGTGCATCCCTAGCACCTCCTTTTGACCCGGAGCGGCGGCGGTCAGCGGGTTTGACAGCCGACGCTCAATTTTGCCGGCGTCGGTTCTCGAACCTGCTGACAGTCACGGGCTCGGAAACCTGACGCCGGCAAAATTGAGCATCCAGTTTTTGGCCCGACAGCCGCCGGCCCAATTTACATTTTTTTTTTCTTTTTCTTTTTTACTTTTTACACCCTTCGGGACCTCCGACTTAATATCGTTATGATATTAGGTTGGAGGGTGCACAGAAAAGCAGTTTTTACTGCTTTTCTGTGCACTTTCCCGGTGCCAGCAGAAACTAGTGCCTACCACCATCCCTGGAACACCTGTTACCTTTTGAAACTGAATGGCCTTTAGAGAGTTTGAGACGTATGGAGGCCAATAGTCAGCTAGTTAGCTGGATAAACATATCTGGCAATCTAGCAGGGTATATTCAGCTGAATATCCATTACATTACCATATAACATAAGATAGCCGCTGAATATACCTGGCTAACTTAAAGTTAGCCACATATATTTACACGGCTACGTTTAGGACAGCCCTACAGAGCAACCACACGGGCCGATACAGTAAGGACGCGTAAGAAAGAGTGCGGCAGTGCCGGGCGCACCCTCGTTTGCCGCGCGCATATTTTGGTTCACATACCGCTCGATTCAGTATTCAAATTGGACGCAAATCCAAGTGGCGTCCAAAGCGCATCAATGAAGCGGTAGGCGTGCGCAATCCATCTTACTGTATACAGCGGTATACAGCGCCTATACAGTATCCAGGGTGCGCTGGTACCTGTCATTTCAAATGTCATTCCACCAGGTAAGTGGATGGTTCTTTCCTACAGACCCTGCTGCCTTGAGCGCCCGGCTGGACGTCCAAGCTGGATGTCCGAGGTCGCGGCTTGGACGTCCAGCCGGGTGCTCAAGGCAGCAGGAAGGTCCATGAACGTTTGTCTGCACTGAAGCAAGTACTGTACACTAGTTACTCAAGGCTTCCAACGTCCTCTCCGCCTGGCTGGGTCCGCTCTCCCTGCACGGAGTCACCTGGTAGGGGAGCTGGAACTTGTGCAGCATGGCCGATCCTCGGTCGGGATGGGGGGTGGTGGCAGCTGCACCAGCCGGGCAGCGACTTGTACCAGCACGTGTCCCTGAAGTCGGGCGGGACGGGCTCCTCTGGCAACCTGGAGCAGCCCATTCCAGAAAAGCCCCATGGACAGGCCAGGGGAGGGGGTCCTTAATCCAGGCGCCGGCGGGAAGCTCAGCAGAGGGGCTCCATTCCCGGGTGAAGTTAGTTCAGAGCCGCGATCCTCTGCCCGCCGCAGCCCCCTTCCCTCCCCCTGCCAGAAGTGATCGCACATGCGGCTCTCTCTCTCCTGCCAGGGGCTCTCCCCCCGCGCTGGGCTGACGCAGCGACAGCAGCATGGTCAGGCCAAGGGGCCGGCGGGCCAGCCCACTCCCCGGCCCCTCAGAACGCGCATCGCACCTCCAAAAAAAAAAGCCCGAGATTGTTTTGTTCTTTTTTTACAGCCCAGGTCCCGAACCTCCCCCTCCTGCCACCAACTCAGATCCACCAGCCATGCCGTGCTGCTGGTTGTAGCCCATGCTGATGCTGCTGGGCTTGCTGCCGCTGTCGTAGCCGGTCAGGTCGCGGCGTCTGTTCATGGACCTTCCCGCTGCCTTGAGCGCCTGGCTGGATGTCCAAGCCGGACATCCGAGGTCTCGGCTTGGACGTCCAGCCGGGCACTCAAGGCAGCGGGAAGGTCCATGAATGTCTGGGTGGGTCCACTCTCCCTGTACGGAGACACCTGGTAGGGGAGCTGAAACTTGTGCAGTGTGGCCGATCCTCGGTCGGGATGGGGGGCGGCGGGCGGCGGCGGCGGCTGCTCCGGCCGGGGCGGCGACTTGTGCTGGCATGCGTCCCCGAAGTCGGGCGGGACGGGCTCCTCCGGCAACCCGGAGCCCAGCAGGGAGGCACGGGGCGAGGACAGTGGCGGCTCCGGGTACTCGCTCAGGGAGCCCCTGGAACTGCGGGAGCTGTGTCTGGAGATGCTGGATCGTGGGCTCAGCATGCAGGGGTTGCCAGATGTCCGAGGTCGCGGCTTGGACGTCCAGCCGGGCGCTCAAGGCAGCGGGAAACTGACTGAACACCACACTAACGCCAGGGTCAGGGTAGGCAGTAAATATGCAGGTTAAAGACGCAGCAAATAAGCTGGTTAAAAAAGCGATAATCTGGGCGCACGTTACTGTATCGGAGGGAATAGCTAAATCGATCATTAACATTTCATATAAATGCGGCGGTCGGAGACGGATACGCGTCCATTTCAGCAAGTGGTAAGGACGCGTAAAACCAGATACTGAATCGCAGGTTCGCCTTACGCGTCCAAATTGTGCGTCCAAAGCGGGTTAGAAACAGGGTAACCGTGGCTGCGCTTTACTGTATCGGCCCGACAGTTAGCTGCATAAATTAAGCAGCTAACTCCGAATATCTTATGCATAACTTATGCGGTAACTCTGTACCTTCCTGAAATGCTTCCCGCCCGCCCCCAGAACGCCCCCAAATTATGTGGCTAGAATTTAGTGGCTTTTAATATCGCTGGTTAGTCATTTAGACAGATAACTTGTCAGTTATCCATTTAAATGGCTTTTGAATATCGACCTTATACTTCTTACATCTTCGCTGTTCTCGGTGAGGAAGAGGGAAGTTGACTGACAGAAATTGACTGCAGTGGGTGGGAGCACCTAGCGACTAGTATGGGTGGAGGGTTAGGGTTAGGGACTGCAGGAGGGGATGACTGCCTAGCTGTCTGGGAGGAGAGGGGATAGTGAGCTGGAAGCTGGGAATACAGGGGTAAACTGGTTGGAGTGCCTGGCTGGCTGATGGGAAGGAACATGATCAGTGAGTTTAATTATCTTGAGCATGGGGATCTATGAGCAGGATGGAACCTAAGAGTGAATGACTCTATAGGGGTTTGCTCCATCTGGGCAGCCTTCTGATGGGATGTTGCCTATGCAGCTGAGTGTTGCAGCAGAAAGAAGGCTACATGGATAGAGCAGATGGCCTTTGATCATGCATTATCGCAGAGGAGGGAGGAAACCCCCCAGGACACTGCTTCACTTGGCCTAGGGCCAGCCCTTCCTATGGGCACGAACATCCTAATTCTGTTTTGTATCTAGCAATGGCTCTGGTTTTGTTCTTCTCTTTTCTTATTTTGCACAATAGCTTTCTGTTGTCCCCTAGCTCTGCATCTTTCTGTCCTCTTGTGTAATCCTTTGGCCATTATCACTCTCACCATCTTCCACCCTTGTCTCTTTCTTGATAACACTCCTGGCAGCACCACAAAAACAAGAATAGAACAAGTGCTGGCGACTGTGGCCTGAATGATGAAAAAGCTGAATGAATTTACATATTCCCACACCCCTTGGTAGATAAGAATCTTGTATCTAGTAGGCAACAGGTCAGGGAAATCCTGCCGCACTCTGATCTGAAATGAACCTTGCTAATATAGATCAAGGTTTAATGGTGTTTTTTACAGAATAAAATCTAAACATTTACAGCTAGAAGGTCTATTGTTCTGAAATCAAAGTGTTATTGAATGTCCAAAAAAGACTAAATTCTCAAAATGAGGCAAACCAAAAAATAATTTTTTGTGCTGGATCCCTGCCAAATTTAAAATACTAAAATCTCCTATAATTAGGGACTTTAATTTTCATAGTGGCGTGCAGGCACACATGTGCGCAAGTTCATCAGCCCATGCCCAGGAACACAGCCATTTTAAATATGTGCACATGTTATAAAATAGTCTGATCATGTGCACTTGTGTGCAATTTTAAGTGGACGCACGGCTCTGCATGCAAATGCTTTTCTACCACGCAGGGAGGGGGGGGATTTTAAAAAACATGCTGACGCTATTTCAAGTTTTCCCAGTTCATTCCAGTTCGCCCAGTTAAGGAATAGGACTTCCAAACCCCCCTAGTTTAATACCCTTCCTCCCCCCGCCCCCATTAGACCCGACCCTTAAAACCCCACTGATCTGTCTAGATTATTTTGATTTATACGGTACACGTCATCCATAGTGGAAGTAAAGTTACATGGCAGGAGATCCTGGTGCAGGACAGTGTGCATAAATATTTATGCACAAATTTCAACATTAAATCCAGGAATGCCCATGCCCTGCCCAGACTATGCTGTGCCCTTTTTTTTTTAGCTTTTCATTTGCATGCACTGGCAAGTACACATGTATCCTAATGGCTTTTAAAATTGACTGTGTGCACACCGGCCCGACATATTTGCACATCGCCTAATTTTGGCACATGCAAGATTTTAAAATTCACCTTATAGGGAGCAAGTTGGTATATCACATGATTGTGGAATATTATGCCATAACTTACACAGTCTACAGTACCAGTTAGGAGATTATGTACTAAAATGTTCAGATGAATTTTCAAAGGAGTTGCGCATGTAAATATAACATACTATCAAAGCAATTTTCAAAAGCCATTTACACACATGAAGTGCACTTACATGAGTAAATTGTATGGATAATTCAATGGCATATATTTTAGCAATTTTCAAAAGCACACTTAACACAGCTAAAGTGCATTTACACATGTAAAACCCAGTTTTAAACATATAAGTGTTTTTGAAAATCAGGCCCTTAGGGCTAGACTTTCTATCGTCGCGCGGTTCTGTGAATCGCGCGGTACTGCACTAAAAACAGTCCATATTGCCACGGGAATTCAAAAATACTTGGAGATTCACTTTTAGCATGAAATGCATGAACATCAGCAAAATTGTAATACTTAGCTCATGACAAAAGTCCCAACGTGATCGCGTTTCGGAACGTCCGGTCCTGCTTCAGGGGGCAATCATATTTTCCCTTCAGAGCAATCCTTGAGTCCACAGTCTTCCCTTAATGGCACCAACACAAGCGTCTTAAAAAATCCTTCTTAGGTGGTCTGAGTTCAGACACGCTGAATTAACAACATGGCGATATCGCAGGGCATTTATACTTCCTCCGGAAATGACGTCAGGCCCCGACTGAAACAAGTCCACGACCTGGATCATGCTAAACGTGAATCTCCAAGTATTTTTGCATTCCCGTGGCAATATGGACTGTTTTTAGTGCACTTAAAAAAAATCTAAAAATAGTTTGAAGATATAATTTAATAAAGTAATGTGACCTTTCCATGGTGGGTCTGATTGATATACAGACTCGTTGCGTATTGGTCCTACATATATAAAATAACACAATAAGAATTTGTTTTTGCTATTGGATTGTGTATATGCGGCGCTGTATAATCATAATAAGATTGAACAGGAAACCAGTTGTTCTATTATTGCATACAAGTCTTCATTCCTCCATCACGAAAAGGCTCTCTTGCCAGCTCCAGTTCCTGATAAACTAGGACTCCTTTGTGGAATCGAAAGAGAAATATGGACTTTCTTAAAATGATTATATTGCTTATATTAAAATTGTTTGTTTCTTTCAGCACAAGAAAAGAAGGGCAGCCACATCTAAGAATGTAACCACCATAAAGAATGTATTCACTGACAGAGAAAACTAGTAAAAGGGTTAATGTCTAGTATATGCAAATTTCTAAATAGTCTGAAAGAAACTAAACCCGAATAGTTTGCTAAGTGGGAAGAATGCTTAGGAGTTTTTATTAGTGAAGAACAGTGGATGATCATTTGGGAAAAAGCTAAGCAAACATCAACCTCTATAACTACAGAAAAATCGTTACAAAATAATAATGAGATGGGATGCAACACCTATCAGAGTACACAAAATGCAAAATAAGCTGGAAATTACATGTTGAAGGGGATATTTGTTAGATGGTACCTACATTTTTTAATTTATTTAAAATACTTATGTACCGCACCCTCCAAAGTTCGAGGCCGTTTACAATTAAAACATACATAAAGATAAAAATAAATAAAACTTTCAAATGAATGATAATATTTTAAAACAACATTTAAAATTATAGTTAAAAATAGATAAAATAAATGTAAAGTAATCACAAATAAATGAAAAAAACAAAAAAAAGAGATGGGGAGAAGCAATGAGGAGGGGAACATGAAAAGGTGGTAGTGTAGAATCAGTGTAGAATGGGATCAAGATATTTAATCTGGGAAGGCACATTTGAATAAATGAGTTTTCAGAGCTTTTTTTAAATCTTTAGAATCGGTTATAAGACGGATTTGTGGTGTTGTCCAGTGGTTCAAAGGTTGTGTAAATTGGTCACAAAACAGATTTAAAAACTGACATGAAAATAGATTTAATTGAAAGCTGAGGGTTTTTTTGGGTTGGGAATATTGTACAAGGTATCAGGTCCACAACTGTGACATTATTTACACACCAGCTAGTTGCTGCAGAAGTGGTATTGGCATCCAAAAGGAAAACAGATATAGGACCAAATTTTACTGACTGGTTGGGTAGGATATGGATCTGCTTTGCCATGGAAAAGACTACTTTGTTCAAACAAGATAATGCTGACCATTTTTTAGTAATTTGGCTCCCTTTTTTTGAAAGTTTATGCAAATCATCTTGATAGATTGAAGAGTATAGCCAGTCACAGCACATTTTGCATCATTTTCTAACAAAGAGGTGATACCTGATTAAATTCAAATGCTCATGCCTTTGTTTTGTCTCTGACAAATTTGGAAACGTTTACAATACAAAGTGGATTTTTTTCCCCTTTTTATGTGTTCTTTTATGTTCTGTTCACACTATTAATAGTGTAAATTGGCAGTGCTAATTTATATTGTAATATATGCAAACTTTATCTTTGTGATTTTAATGCAAAAAATCCAATAAAAAAAGGAAACTAGAATACAGTGGCACACTGGGGAAGAGCACGCTCCCAGAAAGCTATGTATAGCTGCTCTGACTCTAGAACTATTGCCCATTCGGCAAATTAAGAAACACCCCAACCTATTTATTTATTTAAAATTTATATGCCACCATTCACCAGGGCATCGAAGTGGGTTATAAGTAAAAAGAAACACAATCATAATACAAAATCCCATAAAACCTACCCCTGCCAGCCCACCCAAAAAAATAAAAACAGAAGAATTCCAACAGTACTTTAACAATAGAAAAATCAATAAAGACATACAACCCAATTGAAAGCAGTTCAAAATTCAACCTGGAGAATTGGAACAAGATGTTGGGGTATCAACAATAGTACCATGACAAAGCATGAATATAAAATACGAGGTATGTGTGGTCTGCATCACCACTGCCCCGCAACACCACTCTACCATTTGCACTATGTTGGCTGGCAAATAGAAGTGCTTGCAATGTTTATACAGCTGAAAATTCTGCATATTTTACTTAATTAGAAACATTTGATAATCTGATTTGTCCAAGCTAGTCCCAAAGCGGATCACTATCATATTTAAAGTTTAATTTCTATTGCAATAGCATAACGGGTTGCAATCTACAGAGGGAACACAAAGAAGGGCACGTAGGAAGACTGAAGGTACAGGGGAATGGTTTGGTCATTTAGGAAACTCGGAAGAATAGTAGAGGTTTGAGACCCTTGGGTCAATAAAAAAAAACACATTGTGGCTGAAGCGGGGAGGAGGTTGCCTGGTGTAATGGAGGAGAGAACCAATAAAAAAAAGAAAGCCCAGCAGCGAGCAAGTGGACACGTTAACTTCACTTTTAACTGTGTTAAACCCAATTAAACCTTTGAAAATTGCTGCCCTTAAGAATTGGGCATCAAAGGTTGATGCCTAAATAAAAAATATTTTCACACCAGTTGCTAACTAGTAAATTTTAAAAGGAACAGGTGTATTGCAGCGCGAGCAAAAATACGCCTTATTTTAAAAAGTAAGGGCCGGATTTTAAAAGGGTTATGCGTGCCGGGCCTATTTTAAAAAGACCCAGGGATACGAGTAAAGCCCCGGGACGGGTGTAAATCCCGGGGCTTGCAAAAAGGGGCGGGGAGGGGGTGAGGAGGGGCAGTCCGTGGGCGGGGCAGGGGCGTGGCCAGAGGATCACGTGCTGGCGGGTTGCTGGCACGCGCAACTTGCCCAGAGGCAGGTACAAAAGGTAAGATAAACATTTTGGGGGGGTTTGAGTAGGGCTGGGGAGGAAAGGTTAGGGGAAGGGGTGGGAAGGTCAGGTTAGGGGGAAGGGAACGGGGGAAGGCAGCGTGGCTTGGTGAATGCGCAGTGCACAATTGTGCACCCCCTTGTGCGTGCCGACCCCTGATTTTATAACTTGGGCGCACCTGCGCGCGCAAGTTATTAAATCGGGCGTACATGTGCGCGCACTGGGTAGCGCGCACACATGAAGGCTGCGCGCGCTCCTTTTAAAATCTACCCCAAGCGTGTAGCATTTAAAATAACTGTTGCTGCTTGTACTTCTCTACAGCCTTGCATGCTCAGGGGAGAGAGAAAGAGAGGGTCTGTCAAATATTTTATATATAGGTACTACTGTAGAAGGGCACTTTGAATCGGGGTGGGTTTTCGGGAGTGCTAGCTGCATTGTACAAATCTACTTCTTTTCATCACGTGCATATATATATAGGTACGTGCATCCTTCCTGGCTTCTTAAAATTTGCGTTGCTCACACGCAGCCCACGTACGCGCGTATGTGGCCTTTTTTTTGCACAAGCAACACTTTTAAAATCTATCTCCAAGTTTCTAACAACTATTATCATTACAGCTACAAAAAAGATTTGGTCCTGATAGATCAGCCGCATTGACTCTTTCAGTGAAGCTTGCTGGGCAGACTGGATAAACCATTTGGTCCTTTTCTACTGTCATTACTATGCTGCTATGTAACTAAAAGAATAATTTTCAAAAGAACTTGCACACATAAAACTGGACTTTAATCGTATAAATGCACTTTAGCCGTGTAAATTGGCTTTTGAAAATTGCTGCAATATATGCAATTGAATTATACATGTTATACACATGTAAGTGCACTTTAAATGGCTTTTGAAAATTGCTACAATAGTATGATATATTTACATGTATAACTCCTTTGAAAATTACTCTCTAAGGATGCTCCATAGAAGTAAAAATATTTTGGCCCAATCTTAGAACTATGCACTGACATGCAGGACACTCAAACCCAGATCCTGCTCCTTAGGCTGACAGGGATTGGGAGCGCTGTGGAGAAATAAATAATTTCTAAAAATTATTTTTTTTGAAGATGGGACGGAACAAAAGTGATATTTAAAAAGACACAGTCAGTCCCCAGTACATTTCACAGAGAGTCACTTTCTCAGGGGGTTGTGAACAGATGTTTCCTCTAATGACTTAAAACAAAACTCATCCATTTTGATAAGACAACTATAAATAATCAACAGATGCTCCATGACCTATCATACATTTCATTTAGTTAATGTCATGCCATTTTCCACAGTTATTCTTATGGAAAAAGTTGACTTTCAGTGTAATTACTTTCTCCAATAGAATTTTGAAATTATGGTTCACAAATAATTAACAGATAAATAACACCATATGGTTTAGTCCTGCCTACTAAACTGACCAATATCCTTCCATAGGTAAATGATTTTACAAGGATATTGAAATTAAACTATCTTCTCATTTATAATTTAAATGCATCTAACTAGAATTTTAATGAATCATTCTTTATTAATACAGAACTCATTACGAGAAACCTCTTCCAAGGCAAGAATCATTTTAGTTCCTCGCAATTATCTATTGATCACTTTCAACAATATAGATTTGTCCTCCTCCTCCTCTTTCATATAATTCTTTAAATGTATTTATCAGTGCTTGGTTAAAAATACTTTGAATTTAATCCCATTGGCATTAGTGTTCTAGATCTATGAATCCTTTCCAGTAGTTTTCTACGCCTAGGGAATGCATTTTTTCCAATACTATGAAGCTGAAATCCCATGGGTGTTTGTTCTCCTTCTGTTTTTCCCTCCAGGGACTGGGGGAGAGCAGCAGGAGCTGTAGTTGAATCGGGGGGGGGGGGGGGGGGGGAAGGATGTGAAATGCTCACTCAGTTCAACCCGGTCAGCCTGATCTATTCCTGGTATTGCCCCATGTATGCATGGAGGACTTGTCCCCAATTTTCTTAGCTTTCCCCGGAATTACATCTCTGAACATGCAATGGGCCAAAAGCAAGGCTTGATCAGCCTGTTTGGGTTAAACTGAATGAGGTGACAGTAGGAAAGGTGCAGGAATCTTATCTAGGTTTGGGAGCTGCATGATTTGGGACTGGACAGTTCTGTTTGATTACAATAGTAACCAAACACTGTAATCTCTGGGCGAACCTTGGTCTGTGGGCAGGAAACCTGCAGCACTGCCTGCAGTGCTGCCAATCGGAGCCCACCCGACTCCAGTGTCTGGGGCCTCCGTCTGAGTTGGAGATCTGTAGACTACATCGGTGTAGATGGAAGTGACATCGCTTCTTTACAGGATAGCCCAATGTGCCTCCTTCTTTCTCCATTCCCCCAGCATTTCAATCATTTTGTTATTTTTTACATAGAGAGCTCCTTTTTTTCTGTCATTACTATCTCTCCTTAGTAGACTATAGATAAGGACTTTTATTTTCCGTTTTTTCTTTTATTGTTGTTGGGAATTTATCAGTGCTTCTTATAGCAAACAAAAAGCAGACGAAAATCAGTGGAAAATAACTTTTTTTTTCCCACTGGTTTCCTCCAATTTGTGTTCATTTTATAAGAAACACTGATGAATTCCCAGAAAAATAAAATAAAAACTGAAAAGGAAGGTCCCTCACTGTCAACTGGAATGGTAATGATCCATTTGTAGGACACATTGGGCCATGTCTCCATGATAGCAACAGTATCCAAGTCCCCACCCACCCCCCTTCCTCCCACCATTAGGACTTCCAGTTCTGGAATTATATTGCCTAGGATATGAGTACTTGTAGTCAAATCTTTCCAGCTATTGTACCTTGGCTTGCTTATAGGTTGAACAGGATTATACTGCTCTCTTCTTCTACCCTGTTTCTCAAAAGTAGACTAGTAAATTCGTTACTTCCATGATTTTCCCCACAGTCTCCCTTTGCTTTCTGGGGGTGACAGTCCAAATAAATAGGCTTCTGTCTGCCATCCCCTCTTCTAGTTTAAATGACTGTCACGGTATGATTTGGATTTCTCACATAAGATTCTTTTTTCCAGAGACCAAAAGATGTAGGCCATTGTTAGAATATGGCCTTTAATTCTTCCATATATCACATCAGTCCCCAGTGCATCAAAATCCTTCTTCTGTGCACCAGGTTTTGAACCACATATTAAAGTCGACTAAACAATATAGCCTTTCTTCTCCTTTGACATGAACAGGCAATACCTCTGAAAAAGCTATGGCACACCAGGTCTTTTGTTTGCTGAAATATTGTTCAAATGTAGGTTATTTTATTTTGAAAAAAAAAGATAGCTGAAAAGGGATTTCATTTTACTGTATAATGATATATCAATGGATCATACAGGGAGCTTTTAAATGATCTTTGTATCCCAGGAGCAGTGGCGGAAGCAGCATTGACTTAGGCAAAAGTAGAATAGATTTCATCCCATCAGAGGAAGTGTTTTTTTTAAACTCAAAGCATGTTGAAATTATGGAACATTTTGCTAATAAATGCAATTAAGGATGCGACATTAAATAATTACAAAATAAAACTGGACAGGTTTTTGCAGGAAAAAAATTGGTATGTTGATATATGTTGACATAAAATAATTGCAATCTAAAGGATTCTCTGTCATTGTTCAGAACCAGCTACACGTGCAGAGTGGGCTTTTTTTAGGGTGTTCTTTTAATCACAGTAAATAGAAGCTGTGACACAGATTCATGGATTTTCAGGGTTTCTTTCAATTCAGTCTAAACTAACAAAAAAGGGGGAAGGTGATCCAAGAAACATGAGACAACAGAAGAGGTCAAAGGAGACTGACAGAAAACAATTCCTAAAACAACTATGTGGATCTCCAATGGAACCATGTTAAAGAATCAATATTTGTTTAACAAAAGGGATACACATGTCACTGCCATCAACAACTGCATCATGAATAAAATGAGGGTTATAAATCATGGGAAAAAAATATTTATTTGCCCCAGATAAAATATACACAGTCTAAAATTGCCCATAAGGCTGCTCTTCAGACCTATAAGCAGGCAATTGAAGCTGCAAGAAGACACTATTTTACTGTTTGTTATAGATTCCTTAAATTGTCCAAGGGAATTAGATTGAGAACCTAGTAACAAAACAAAAATAGTTTAGGCAACCCATCTGACTCCCTTGACATTGAGGTTTTTGCAGATTTCTATATTAATAAAACAATGGGCTTTCAGGCCTCTATTAAATCTGATAGTATCCACCTACTCCCCCCATTTCTCTATCTGTTTTTTGGGCCTCTCTGGCAGGACTTCTATAATGTCACAGCTGCCAAGGTGATTGATTTATTGTTTCAGCGCAGGT
The DNA here is from genome assembly GCF_901001135.1 of Rhinatrema bivittatum. NCBI lineage: Eukaryota > Metazoa > Chordata > Amphibia > Gymnophiona > Rhinatrematidae > Rhinatrema > Rhinatrema bivittatum. Next base: position 34,508,754 of record NC_042620.1, read on the forward strand.
CTACCCTATACTCTTTTGAATCCTCTCCTACATGGATCCTAAATCCTTCAAGCACTTAAACAGACCTTTGCTGACACATTAGCCTCTTTTGTTAACATCCTAACCTTGAAAAGGATTGTTCCTGATTCCCTTAAGAGAACATTTGTGCAGCCTATATTAAAAAAAACTTGTTTAGAACCCATTGACTTGGTCAATTACTGCCCTATATCAAACATTTTTTTGTCAATAAGCAGGGCTGAATTAGCCAAGACATGTGAGTGATGTCATCTGGCAGCACCGAACCGACCTCTCTCTTCAAGCTAGTAGAGCTTTTGTGGGAATTCCCACTTGGACATTGCCTTGTGATCCTCCTCAGTCTTTTTTTTTGTCTGAACAGCAACATGGACATGAACCTCTAGCTCTCTCTCTACATTTTTTCTTATAACTATATTTTTTTCTATCTAAAAGTTGCCTTGCTGTTTCAGCAGCCCCTCAAACAGCACTTTTCAGTGCTAACTATCAAAAAAAAAAAGGAAGAGAAGAGAAGCAAGATTTATTCCTCACAATGTCAGGAAATAAAAAGACCACAGTAAGTGGTTTTAAGGACTGTATTTGTGGCAGAAAAATGTCCATTACAGATGGACATGAGCTTTTTTATATTTGCCTGGATCCTCATCACGACCAGGCTGACTGCTGTAACTGTGGATGGATGTCCCCATGAAGATGGAAAGCAAGGGCCTACAAAATAGAGGAACTGTGAAAGGCTTGGAGAGGCCACACTCAGTCCTCCTCCTGAAGCACATTCTCGTCTGCCTCACTGGGAAGCGAGTTGAGCAAGAGCTCCTCCAAAATATCTCCCCCATCAGCAGAGTAGGTTGAATCCTCAAGGTTGATTAGACACAGCCAACGTGCATCCAATAAGTAGAGGTGCTACTCTGTGGAACACTCAGAGCACTGCATTGAAAAAGCATAGGTGCTTGAGTGCACAAGCATCAGCACTGTCAATGCATGGATAACCATCAGTGCACAGAGCTGCATCAGCACTGTTGAAGTATGAAATGCCATCAGCACCACTGGCACATAAGACTCCTTCAGTGCCATTGATGCTAAAATCTCCGGCACCATCAACTCACAGGTAATCTTAGCCATCAGAAACATTCACACTTTGGACCACCGTTCTCCCTACACAATAATAATGCAGGTTACACTAGTTGGTTTATAGGAGGAACAGAAGTGGATATGAGACCTCTCCTTCCACCAGTCAACATAACAATCTTGCCAATAAAATTACTAGACCATGGGCTATGTCTAGAAAAACCAGATCCCATTTGCTCTCTAATACCTTTAATTGCTAACCAACCTCCATCTCAAATTCTGAAGATATTAATGTCCTTGTCTCAGAATAATAACTTCCGCTACCCAGGCCAGGTATGCCAGCATGTCAATCATTTGACCAAGATTCAGAGTTAGTGAATTTCTTTACCTCTTTGGTAGTACCATCTAACCTCTCTTTTCCAGTATTTCAACTTTACTTCCATGGGAGGAGTCTCACTGTCTCCAGTTCACACTTTTATGCCACCTGAAGTTCTAGCCCATGGCCTTCTCTAGCAGCAGACTCTAGCCTGCTTTTCTTTACTTTTCTAACATATAGATTAGTTGCCTTGGTAATTGCTCCTTTTAGTTTAGTCCACTCTTGTTCCATATCTCTCTTGTTCTCCCAGCCTTCTAGTTCTTCCTCCAGGTACTTCCCCATTTCATCAAACTTTCCCATTTCATCCAAACTGTGACTTAGTCATAAGTACACACCTTTACGTCCCATTACTGCATGGACAATTTATCAAAGAATAATAGTAAATTTGCAGCTAAGTAGTTTTATTTATTTATTTGTTTGTTTATTTGTTTAATTTTGCATAGCCTGTTCATCTAGCAGTCCACTCTCCATGATGGGATCCAGGTTACTTTTCAGTAAACGCTCTGCTGCAACCCTCAGCTTGGGACTCCATACATGTCATGGCTAATTCAGTCCTGTTTATTGAAAAAAAAGCAAGTTTGCTTACCGTAAATGATGTTTTCTGTAGACAACAGGATGAATTAGCCATGCTAAATACCTGCCTGCCTCCCTGAAGAGTCGACTACCTACAGGCCGATTCAGTAATCTGCCCTTGGACGTGCGTTTTCCCTTACCCCTTATTCAGTAAGGGGAGGAAAACGCGCATCCAACCCGCGGCACCTAATAGCGCCCTCAACATGCAAATGCATGTTGATGGCCCTATTAGGTATGCCCGCGTGATACAGAAAGTAAAATGTGCAGCCAAGCCGCACATTTTACTTTAAGAAATTAGCGCCCACCCAAAGGTAGGCGCTAGTTTCTGCCGGCACCGGGAAAGTGCACAGAAAAGCAGTAAAAACTGCTTTTCTGTGCACCCTCCGACTTAATATCATTGCGATATTAAGTCGGAGGTCCCGAAAGGTAAAAAAAGTAAAAAAAAAAAGAAAAAAATTTTAAATGGGCTGGCGGCTATCGGGCCGAAAACCGGACGCTCAATTTTGCCGGCGTCCGGTTTCCGAACCCATGGTTGTCAGCGGGCTCGAGAACCAATGCCAGCAAAATTGAGCATCGGCTGTCAAACCCGCTGACAGCCGTCGCTCCAGGTCAAAAGGAGGCACTAGGGACGCGCTAGTGTCCCTAGTGCCTCCTTTTGTCCGTTTCTATCGTACCACCTAATTTAAATAGAAAATCGCGCGCACAGGCGAGTGGCCTGTGCATGCGCCGGAAGAGCGGGCGTTCGTCCGCTCTCCCGTGGACTTTACTGAATCGGCCCGCTATTAGATTTAGCTCTCAAATTGACTGAGGAGACTAATTAGGCAATACCTGAGCAGGACTTCTCACACCTGCTCAGTAGAGCAAAAGCACTACTAGCTTCGAGAGAGAGGTCTGTTTGGTGCCTGGGGGGAATATAAAAATTATAAATAAATAAATAATTCCCCAGCCCAAGCCGACATGGGGAATGGAAGACCTGAAACCAGATTCTTCATATTGCAATGCTCTGAACCACTGGGCTGGACCTCTATCCTGATTTCTCAATACGATTCTATAGTATGATAAGATCATTTTTATTCAAAGCCACACCCTTTAGCTGCTGGGTGATTAATACAATATCTTTGTATCTTAAGATTATTCTATTTGACTTTTGTTATGTTGCACAAACTGTTATATCAGGTTTGATGATTACAGCTTGAAAAGTAACTCAAGAGAAGTGCCAGAAAGTAGATGGGTAAAGATGAATGCTTTAAAGATGCAAGATCTTCCCATGAATAAATAAAATTGAAGAAGGAATCTTAATAGTTCTGAAAGCTTGCATTTTTAACCATTCATTAGAAGCATAAATATATTATCTATATTAAACTGCTTTCTTGATTATCTTTAAACCGGTTTTTCCATTACGGGTTTGATTCATCTAAGGTTTTGTTCCAGACTGCATCTTTGGGGTGGGAGGGGGGAGGGGGAGATGGAATAAACCAAGCTCATGGTTTCATCACAATCAGGCAAGCATTTCACAAGGTATAGCACGCCAAAGTTGCAGTGCTGCTTTAGAAAACCTGCTTTGCGCCTGTCAATATTCCAGAGTATCGCTGGGAAACATGTCACTCACCTGAACTGGGAGGTCAGCTTGAAGGGGAGCACAACTGCCAACAAGGCATACAAATGTCACTCAGCAAAGCTGAGTAAGATCTAGTTGGATGATTTTCTTCTTTACAACAGATTACCTGGTATCCCAGCAACTAGATGACATCACAACTGCAGGTTAAATAATGGTGTTTCCTTTGCTGAACTTTACTCTTCAAGCCGAGCCTATCATAATGGAACAAACTATTGCACTGATGACATCATAGTCATGTGTGTCCTATAGCACTTGCCATGCGGTCAGACCATGTATAATGCTAAAACTGCTTATTCCTTTCTTGGTGGTACAGGTTGATAATTAGGAGAAATAAAAGATAATTCTACAACCTATTATAGGTAAGTCGCTAAACACACACACACACACACACACACACACATACACACACATATATATATATATATACATAATTTTTTAAATGAAGGTATTATAGTTTTCCTTTCAGGAACTCTCTGGCAGAGCAAAGATGTGGAAACAGAAAAAAAACAAACCCAAAATCCTGAAGCCCATGTCAGATATGTACCTTTATAAGCTTCTCCAAGATAAGTCTTTAAATTTAAGTTCTCTAATTTGTTGGATTTTATTTAATTTAAAAATTACTAAAGAAAAGCAAACACAGTTTAATATGCCAGTGATTAAAATGTGGTTATAAAGGCTGAGAGACTTTCAATTGCTCCATTCCACATTATAAAGACAATTAATTACTGATTAATTTACACTACCTGTTTTTCCAGAATGGTTCCTTTGGACATCTAATATTCATTCACTCTATCTTTTCCCCTGCTGGACTCTTCTATTTAGTCGCTTTACCCTTTATGATATATATGTCATCTTGAGTCTAAATGTTTTTGATACCAAAATTAAATCTGTTGTATTTTTTCTGCAGAGTTGGAATCAAATTAACATTTTGAAGTATTATGGTGACTAATGATGTTTCAGGCATTATGAGATAGATGTATTATGTCACAGGTGACTGCTATTTGTGGACATCATTGCAGGAGAAGAATGAGAAAGTCACAGTGGCTCATCTCTTTTTTTCTTTTAATTCGATTTATATTCCTCCTTTCAGAAACTTCAAAGCAGATTGCTTTCAGGTACTGTAGGTATTTCGCTGTCCCCAGAGAGCTCATAATTATAAAGGTGAAGTGAATTGCCCATGGTCACAAGGAGCAGCAGCGGGATTTGGACCCCGACTTCCACAGCTGTAACCACTAGGCTACTCTCTCCAGTCTGCTTAGCAATTGCCCCTCAGGTCCCTTACCCTCATTGCTGGAACTCTGTTATGTAGCACCCAACAAACCTATCCATCTTTTTTCTTCTGGCATATTATGTGTCATATTACATGAATTATATCTGTTAACATCACTTCCTGGAATGAGCCCCCCCTCCCCCGAGGTATTGGTGCACAAATTCACAGTTTTACTAGTCCTTTGGCCTGAATTACTATTGCTTTTATCCCCACAGCTGTACTGCTGTTGTGTTAGAAAACAAGCTGGGATGGGAAGGTAAGTGAAGGGATGGGGATGATGGACAAGAATGAGAAGATGGGGATGGGGGACAAGAGAGTGAAGCGTTGGGTTGGGGCAGGAATGAGGGGACGGATGGTAGGGGTCAAGGCTGAATGATGGGATTGGAGGGGATGTGGGTGAGTGGGAATGAGGGGATGGGGCAAGAGTGAGGATTCGGGATGGGGAGGAGCAAGAGTGAATGAAGGGATCAGAGGGGGTGCACGGGGAGGGAGAGTGAATAAGGTAATGGGGCAAAAGTGAGGAGATAGGGATGGGGCAAGAGTGAGGCGACAGTAGGCTCAAGAGTAATGAGGGGATCATAGGGGGTGCAGGGGAGAAGGGAGAGTGAGTGAAAGGATTGGGAGCAAGAGATTGAGTGAGGAGATTAGTGGGGCATGAATGAGGGGATCAGAGAATGGATTGTGGGGAGAAAGCGACATGATCAGAAGGTCTATGAATGAGCAGAATATTTTTATTTATGTATTTATCTTATTATTTTAAACATTACCCGCTTCCCCAATTCTTAAACAGAGTTGTCTGGAACGGTGTTTAGCAAAACATACACAATAACATCAATACACATACATAGCATAATAAACAATCACAATAAAATAAACACAGTCAACAGTATTTAAATACAAGGAATTAAAATCCTGTCCCACCTATAATTAAAAAATCACTTTACATGTTAGACTGTAACTTTCATCCTGTCCACTTCATGCTACTCCCTGCAAGCAATGTGTATTACTATTACCATGATCACCAATCTTCTTATTGGTCACTGCATAAACAGCCAGGCCTAATCTTTCAAAAAGTCAAATGATTTGTTTCTGTTCTGATATCTATAGATAGCGAATTCCATAGCATTGGGTCCAGTTGAAAATGCTATAACACATATTTGCATGTGCTTCATATCTTTAAAAGAATGGGTAACCAAAGAGCACCTTGGTTTTATCTTAATTGCCTTCTAGGAATATGCCATCATAGCTTATTTTGTAGATATTCTGGCCCTGCCCTGTATAAGACCCAAAAGTTCAGCACAGTTATCTTAAATTGTGCTCAAGCCCTAACAATTGTGCTCAAGCACTCCTAACATCGTTATCCGACACCATACTTCTTAATCTCGAAAAAAAACAACCCTACCTCCTCGCTCTTCTTGACCTATCCGCCGCATTTGACACAGTCAACCATACCATACTACTCGAGCGGCTATCCGACATAGGAATTCAAGGAGAAGCACATAGCTGGTTCCAATCGTTCCTGGAGAACAGATTCTACAAAGTAAAAATCAACAATGAAGAATCGCATCCTATCAAATCAACTCGAGGAGTACCACAAGGATCATCTCTCTCTCTCCTAGGCTATTTAATATTTACTTGCTTCCACTCTGCCACTTACTCTCTAACCTCAAGCTAAAACATTATATTTTCGCTGATGACATTCAGATTCTCATGCCCATCACAGAATCACTACAAAAAACTTGGGCGCATTGGAATATCTGCTTACAAACCATCAACTCTCTCCTATCCAGCTTGAACCTCATACTTAATCCAAACAAGACAGAAATCCTCATCATCTCACCAGACGAAAATCACACCCCCACCAACTTTCAAAGCGTAACTCAATTCTCATATCCAAACACTAACCTATCCACCTCTGTCAGAGACCTGGGGGTGCGTCTCGACAACAAATTTAACCTAAAATCCTTCATAACCAACACAACTAAAGAATGCTATTTCAAACTCCAAGTGCTGAAAAATCTCAAACCTCTTCTTCACTTCAGTGACTTCCGGCTAGTAGTCCAGTCTTTAATTCTGTCTAAGCTGGACTACTGCAACTCACTACTGCTAGGTCTCCCAGCTTTATCCACCAGACCATTACAGATGGTGCAGAATGCAGCAGCAAGGCTACTCACCAACACTAATAAAAGAGCCCACATAACACCTATTCTTCACAGCCTACACTGGCTTCCTATAAAAGCCAGAATCACCTACAAGACACTATCAATGATCCACAAGGATATAATGGGCATCGCCCACCTAAATCTAAATTCGCATCTCCGCCTCCACACATCTCAAAGACCCATCAGGCACAACTACAAAGGTTCCTTATATGCTCCCCCGATCAAAACCTCATTAACAAAACAAGCACTCTCACAGCCGGACCCACACTCTGGAACTCACTACTGCCAGATCTACGCCAAGAGACCTGCCATCTAACTTTTAAGAAAAATCTAAAAATGTGGCTTTTCAGGCAAACATATACAGAATCACAAGTTTACTTAGACACCGGCCAAAAAGAAAAATAGCCCAAACACCAGATCCTAGTTTCACCTATACCCCCTTCAAGACCCAACCACGTCAGATCTGAACTTCTCAACTGTTTAAGACTTCTTCTCTGATTCATCAGTCTTCCTTAACTCATGCACTTCTCGCATATTTTGCACATCAACATGGTCTATGTACCCTCATATCACAATTTAGTCTACCCTTTAATTTTTTTCTAGACATTTATTCTCGCTATAAACATGCCGAACATTTACCTACGTCCTGTTGACGAGTTACTATTATTATTATCTATGTAATATTTAATTTATTATTAATATCTATATGTTATAGGTTATATGCTATATGTTATACGTTATATGTTAAGAAACGCTGTTCCATGTAACGCCTTTTGTGCGAAAGTTTTGTTATATGTAAACCGACCTGATTCGATACTTGTATTGAGAATGTCGGTATATAAAAATCCGAAATAAATAAATAAATAATTGGCAAGCAATGTAATGCTCTTAAAACTGGAGAAACAGATGCTCTATGCTAACCTCCCACCACTTATTGAACCGCTATATTCTGGACTACCTGAAGCCTATGTGCATCTCTCAGGAAGGCCCACACAGGCCATTACAGTAGTCCAGGTGAGATGTTTCTAGTGCAAGAACCACTGTTTTAAAGGCTTCACGATACAAAAATGGTTGAAGTCTCTTCAACAACTTCAGCTTAAAAATACACTCCAAAGGGACATGAAGGACTTCCTCCATACCTTTGTTGCCCCATTCTGGCCCGGAACATCGCAGCTGTTTTCCCCAGAGGTGCCGCCCTGACATAAGCAAGAGGCACCTGCCTGTGCTTCAAAAGGAGACACCTAGTGGCTGGTGTGCTGCCACCGGTCTGCACACCCAAAGTGTCCAGTTGTTTTTTTTGGGAGCAATTTAATCTTGGCTGTTTGCCCTGAAGCCCTGCTTTAGTTTGACTTATCATTTCTTAGATGGTCAAGAGGAGAGGTGAGGTCCATCTTGAGTCTATGCCCCTCCCATCTCATCAGTGCACTATTCTTCAGATGATGTCTGGACTAGCAGACACCTTGTTGCTGACAGCACAAATGGGATGGTGCTTTGTCAGCCAAAAGAAGAAACATGTTTGAGTCCTGAGTTCTGCATGCCTCCCTCTGCTCCAGTCATCCATGGGAATCTACAGTCTTTCACAGGTTTTGTTGATGATCAGGGGAAAGGAGGTTTCTGCTGTCAGGTTACTCAAGCTGGTCAGGTTGTGAAAACCCTAGTAGAGTCCATTTTACAGAGGCCAGAAAATATTAGCTTGGAAGGTGTCACAACTATAACTTTTAAATGTATTATCTCTGCACTCACTATCCTGCCTCTCTAATAACTTAAACTTTATTAACAATTAGTTTAATATACTAATTAGTTAGTATTTTAGTCTATTTAATTATATTATGAAACCATGTATTTACTTCCTTTTCTTTTTGGAAATGCAAATATTGTTAAATGAATATTTGTTACCTACTGTAAACCGGTTTGATATGTTCGCATGAAAAATTCAGTATATAAAGAATTATAAATAATAATAAATAAACTGGGGGTCTGGCTAAAGTTGGGGCACCCCCACAAGGGCAGCACAGGACTTCAAGGCAGAGATGATCTTCCGCCTGTACCAGCCACCTCCCCCGCAGCCCTTGATTTCTGGTGGCCTGCAGGACTTAGGCTGAGGCTGGAATTAAGGTACAGGCTGAAGACAAGAACTGGATGTGAAGGCAAGGCAGGACTGGCGACTGAGGCATGGCAAAACTGAAGAGAAAGGCTGGGCACACGTGGAACTAGGCTGGGCAGACTGGGCAAGGCAAGGCACTGGCAATACAGGGAGCGGATACCAAGGACAGGACTAGGCAGTCCAGACAAGGACAAGATAAGACAGAACAGAACAAAGAACACAGAGGCCCAAAGGCACTGGTTCAGAAAACCCATAGACCACTAAGCATAAGGCCCGGAGGCCTGGAAGGGAGATACTAGGAGGCCTGGAGGACGCAGACTAAGCAAGGCAGAGCTAGAAGGCCCAGAGGCCACAGGATTAGAAAAGATAGAGATGAAAGACCCGGAGACCACAGGACTAGGCAAGACAGAGCTGGAAGGCCCAGAGGGCACAGAACAAGACAAGGAAGAACAGGGCCAAGCAGGGAGTCGAGTAGACTTGATAAGCCATCAGGTATTGCAAGAGGCAGGGCTAAATAAGCCAAGCCCTGCTGAGTCATGAGCCCATGGAGACTATGGCTGTAGCAAGAGCAGGTGTAGCTCCATGGGGACCTCTGATGGTAGGGAGGCTACATAGCAGGCTGGATCCTAACGTTTTTGAAAAAGAACTGTGAGTAAAAATACGGATGATTTTGCTTCTTCATTGTACTCCCTAAAAGGCCAAGTATCTGTTTCCCATATAACTTCTGAAGATCATGTTAAAAGATTGGAAAACCTTGAATCTCAAGACCTCATTAATTTTGAGTTTAGGTCTGCCACTATTAAGGATTGCTCTATTAATAATAATAATAATAATAATATTATTATTATTATTATTATACATAGACATCTGGAACTTTTATACATAGACGATATACCTACCTCTGTACATATGTTCCTGATTTATGGTTCCTGATTTATGGTTCACAGTTACATTTAATTGAGTTTATGAAAGTTCTCTTTTAATAGTTTTCCTGTATACTTGTGTTAATGTATTCTGCCTTGAGGCGACTGTTTTAATGTATTTCCACCCTGGAGGCGTCTGTTCAGTTCCTTGTAAACCGGTGCGATATGTATTCTTTACAGGAACATCGGTATATAAAAATTAAAAATAAATAAATAAATAAATAAATAAATAGATGGGAATAGATGCTCCTTTTTTTAAACTACTCGGCTCAAGGTATTGTTAGATACTATGGGGCAGATTTAAAAAAAATACCTTCTCTAGTGCAACCATATTGTTGCGCTGGAGTGGACCCTTGGCCTGGTGCAGGATTAGTACGGCCCTCCGGTCGGACCTGGAGAGCGCCTGCCACCAGGAGGCGGTGCACAGGAGGAGACAGAGGCTATCTGGAGATTCGCCAATAGCAACCCAGGTTTCCCTCAGGTTGAGCCCTTGGTTACCCAGGCCACCTGGTCTTTCTCCTAGAGAAAAAGTTTAGAGGAGTGCCCACCACGAACAAGGGTGCATGGTCGATGTCCAAACAGGGAAGTCCAGAGGTCGCAGGAGGCCAGAAGAGAGTGTCAGAATGGATAGCGAGGATCAAGGCCAGAGTATCTGTCCAGAATGGTCAGCCAAAGCAGGGGTAGGTATCAGTAGTTAATCCGGGCGAAGTCAGGTCGGGCAGAGGTCAAGTTAAAGGCAGCAATCAAGAGTAGTCGGGTCAGGCAGAGGTCAAGTTCCAGGCAGCGATGAAGAGTAGTTAGGTCAGGCAGAGGTCAGGTCGGGCAGCAATCAAGAGTAGTCGAAGAACAGGTAAAGGTCAGTACCGTGAGATCAGTCCAAAGGGTACTACCAGGGATGGAGAGACGAAGGAACAGGAGATGCTGGAACAGGAGACACAGGAGACGCTGGAACAGGAGACACTGGAACAGGAGACACAGGAGACGCCGGAACAGGAGACACAGGAGACGCCAGAACAGGAGACACTGGAACAGGAGACACAGGAGATGCCGGAACAGGAGACACAGGAGACGCCAGAACAGGAGACACTGGAACAAGGGACACTGGAAATGCAGGAAGGCAAACTAAGTAACACCAGAGTGTATGACCTGATTGCCAAGGCACCGTTCAGGGGAACGGGCCTTGCCTTATATACCTGGGTACTGTGATGTCAACAGGGAGCGCCGGGTTCCTGTTTCCCGCGCTTGGCCCTTTAAATAGGGCAATGTCAGCTGCGCGCACGCCTAGGGGCAGGGCCGAGAAGCAGGAAGACGCAGACCCCCTAAGGGACCTCCACTGTGAGGCCGGCATCGGAGATGGTGAGTGGGGGAGCTGGGAACGCCGCGAGCTGGCTGCGGCTGCGGAGGAGGTACGCCCGGAGCTTGTATATGGAAGGGAAAGGTAAGCGGGACAAGCCGCAGAGCGGATGCGGCTGGGAAGCATAACACATATATTTTTTGAGATGGAGTGACCAGAATTGTACACAGTACTCAAAGTGCGGTCTCACCATGAAGCGTTACAGAGGCATTATGACATTTTCTGTTTTATTCACCATTCCCTTCCTAAGAATCCCTAACAATCTGTTTGCTTTTTTGACTGCCACAGTTCACTGAGCCGACTATTTCAATATATTATCCACTATGATGCCTAGATCTTTTTTCTGCGTGGTAGCTCCTATTATGGAGCTTAACATCATATAACTACAGCATGGGTTATTTTTCCCTATATGCATCACTTTGCACTTGTCCACATTAAATTTCATCAGCCATTATTGAAGCCCAATCTTCCAGTCTCAGAAGGTCCTCCTGCAATTTATCACAATCTGCTTGTGATTTAACTACTCTGAATAATTTTGTATCATCTGCAAATTTGATTACCTCACTGAAAAGCACCGGTCCAAGTACAGATCCCTGAGGCACTCCACTGTTTACCCTTTCTCACTGAGAAAATTAACCATTTAATCCTATTCTGTTTCCTGTCTTTTAACCAGTTTGAAATCCATGAAAGGACATCACCTCCTTTTCCATGACTTTTTAGTTTTCTTAGAAGCCTCTCATGAGGGACTTTGTCAAATGCCTTCTGAAAATCCAAATACACTACATCTACCGATTTACCTTTATCCATATATTTATTAACCTCTTCAAAAAATGAAGCAGATTTGTGAGGCAAGACTTCCCTTGGGAAATCCATGCTGACTGTGCTCCATTAAACCATGTCTTTCTATATGCTCTGTGATTTTGATTTTTAGAATAGTTTCCACTATTTTTTCCAGCACTGAAGACAGGTCTATAGTTTCTTGGATCACCCTTAGAGCCCTTTTTAAAAATTGGGGTTACATTGGCCACCCTCCAGTCTTCAGGTACAATGGATGATTTTAATGATAGGTTACAAATTTTAACTAATAGATCTGAAATTTCATTTTTTAGTTCCTTCAAAACCCTGGAGTGCATACCATCCGGTCCAGGTGATTTTCTATTCTTTATTTTTTCAATCTGGCCTACTACATCTTTCAGGTTCACAGTGCTTTGATTCGGTTCCTCTGACTCATCACCTTAGTTCATCTAGTCCCCCTTCACCTCATGGCTGTCACAAAGTATCCCCATCACTCTTCTATCTCTCTTCTAAATCATTCCTCCTCCCAATCTATGGATCTGTCTCTGTCGCTCACCTCCTCCCACTCCCATCACACTTGTGGCTCTCTCCACTTCCATCACCATTTCTGGCATTCTTTCACACAGACCCTCCCCCTCCAGATCTCTTCCACCCCATTACCACTAGCATCTTTGTACCTCCTCATGTATTGTGCCTCTGTACTACCCCTATACACTTCCCCTCCTCCCACATATTCTCATGCATCCCCTTTCCCTGGTTCTCTCATCACCTCAGGCAGCCTAAGTTTACATTAGAATATAAAAACATAAGAACATAAGAAATTGCCATGCTGGGTCAGACCAAGGGTCCATCAAGTCCAGCATCCTGTTTCCAACAGAGGCCAAACCAGGCCACAAGAACCTGGCAATTACCCAAACACTAAGAAGATCCCAAGCTACTGATGCAATTAACAGCAGTGGCTATTCCCTAAGTAAACTTGATTAATAGCAGTAAATGGACTTTTCATTCAAGAATTTATCCAAACATTAACCCAGCTACACTAATTGCACTAACCACATCCTCTGGCAACAAATTACAGAGCTGTATTGGGACCCTTACTTTTCAATATATTTATAAATGATCTGGAAAGAAATACAACGAGTGAGATAATCAAATTTGCAGATGACACAAAATTATTCAGAGTAGTTAAATCACAAGCAGATTGTGATAAATTGCAGGAAGACCTTGTGAGACTGGAAAATTGGGCATCCAAATGGCAGATGAAATCTAATGTGGATAAGTGCAAGGTGATGCATATAGGGAAAAATAACCCATGCTATAATTACACAATGTTGGGTTCCATACTAGGTGCTACAACCCAAGAAAGAGATCTAGGTGTCATAATGGATAACACATTGAAATCGTCGGTACAGTGTGCTGCGGCAGTCAAAAAAGCAAACAGAATCATTGGGAATCATTAGAAAGGGAATGGTGAATAAAACGGAAAATGTCGTAATGCCTTTGTATCGCTCCATGGTGAGACCGCACCTTGAATACTGTGTACAATTCTGGTACAATTTGCGATGGAGAAGGTACAGAGAAGGGCTACCAAAATGATAAGGGGAATGGAACAACTCCCCTATGAGGAAAGACTAAAGAGGTTAGGACTTTTCAGCTTGGAGAAGAGACGACTGAGGAGGGATATGATAGAGGTGTTTAAAATCATGAGAGGTCTAGAACGGGTAGATGTGAATCGGTTATTTACTCTTTCGGATAGTAGAAAGACTAGGGGGCACTCCATGAAGTTAGCATGGGGCACATTTAAAACTAATCGGAGAAAATTCTTTTTTACTCAGCGCACAATTAAACTCTGGAATTTGTTGCCAGAGGATGTGGTTAGTGCAGTTAGTATAGCTGTGTTTAAAAAAGGATTGGATAAGTTCTTGGAGGAGAAGTTCCATTACCTGCTATTAAGTTCACTTAGAGAATAGCCACTGCCATTAGCAATAGTAACATGGAATAGACTTAGTTTTTGTGTTCTTGCCAGGTTCTTGTGGCCTGGATTGGCCACTGTTGGAAACAGGATGCTGGGCTTGATGGACCCTTGGTCTGACCCAGTATGGCATTTTCTTATGTTCTTATGTTCTTATGTGCGTTGAGTGAAAAAGAATTTCTCTGATTAGTCTTAAATGTGCTACTTGCTAACTTCATGGAATGCCCCCTAGTCCTTCTATTATTTGAAAATGTAAATAACCGATTCACATCTACTCGTTCAAGACCTCTCATGATCTTAAAGACCTCTATCATATCCCCCCTCAGCCATCTCTTCTCCAAGTTGAACAGCCCTAGCCTCTTCAGCCTTTCCTCATAGGGGAGCTGTTCCATCCCCTTTATCATTTTGTTTGCCCTTCTCTGTACCTTCTCCATCACAACTATATCTTTTTTGAGATGCGGCAACCAGAATTGTACACAGATTTCAAGGTGCGGTCTCACCATGGAGCGATATAGAGGCATTATGACATTTTCCATTTTATTAACCATTCCCTTTTGTTATAGACCAGCTCGGGCTGGTCTATAACAAAGAGGAGAGGGAGGAGTTAGCAATCTGTTATTGACCAGCTCCTCCGAGAAGAGGAGTTAGCAATCTGATAGTGATCACGTCGCCAGGGGGGCGGAGTTAGCAGTCTGTTGTGAATCTGCTAAAGAGTTAGCAATCTGTTATGGATCACCTCCTCCAGAAGGGAGGAGGGAGTAGTCTGTAATACTCCGTAGGCGGGGTCAATGATCTGTTGTGGGTTGGCTCCCACAGAGTGGCAGTCTGTATGATACTGCTCTAGTAGTGTAAGGAATAGACAGTGGAAATTGATGAACCCTTGGGCCGATGGCAGATGACAGTGTCCCCAGGAGGATATACTGAGACCACCGGCTAGGCTGGAGTATGGAGACAAACACAGATAGTTCTTTATTAGACAGGAAGTAGAACCACCAGAGGTGGAAGTAGTGAGTTGATGTGCCTGGCAGGGCTGAAGTCCCTCAGATACTGGAACTGCAATCTCTGGGTTGCTGAGCTGTAGAGAGAGACTATAGGTAATGAGTAGACAGGGTATGCTGGATACATAACCAGTAGTAGATTATACACTCACAATTGTAGATATCTGTAATGGCTTCTATGCAACAGAGAGTCTTCAGTATATTCAGGAACAGGAGCCATAGGCGAGTACTGGTTCCTATATGCAGTCTGGAATAAGAACTCACAATATCTGTGTATGAGATTGCTTCTGGAATAGAAGAGAGTCTATGAAGAGTTTTAGGGACCTCGTGAAGCGATTACCGATTCCTATCTGTAATAGAACTCACAGTGTTCACGTCTGCGATCGCTTCCAGGCAGTAAGGAGTCTTCTGAGCATTCAGGGAAGAAGGCCCTCGAGGAGCGAGAACCGGATCCTGTCTAGCAGTCTGAAATCAAGAAGTGAGAGCAGGGCCCCTGAGGAGCGGGTACCCCTTGGTAAGTTTATAGAGGCAGAGAAGCAGAGAAGTTTCCTCCTTGCTAACTCGATTCGTAGTAGCAAACGAAGACCTTTTAAGTTGGAAGCGGATGACGTCACTACGGGGGGACGCCCCCGAGTTTCGCGCCCTTGCTGGTACAAACTCTGGAGCGCGCATGAGCGCGCGCCCTTACATCATCAGGAACATGGCGGATCCGCAGTGTCAGGCCAGCCCGAGGATTCTGGGGAGAAGCGGCGAGGAGAAGCCGCGGCAGCATCTGTCCGTCAGAGCCGAAGGGAGTCGCCACAAAGGTAGAGAGGGTGGAGCGAGGGCGAGAACAGGCACAAATGCAACACCTTCCTAATAATTCCTAACATTCTGTTTGCTTTTTTGACTGCTACAGCACACTGAGCCGACAATTTCAGCCGACAATTTCAGCCGGCGATTTCAGCCAATGATTTCAGGGAGATGGGGGAGCATACTATATTCACCTCTCCTTCTCCTCCTAGCATTCAACCCCCCTTCTTATCTCTCCCAACACCCACCTCTCGCATCACCAATATTCACCCCCTCTACACCTTACCCCCCTTTCGGCATTTACCTCCACTCCCTCCCCATCAATCTTTTTCAGCTCCCTAATTGTGTTCTAGGATGCTTCCTCCCCCAATCTGCCTTCAGTTGAATTATGAGTCCTGACTCAGATCACAGGCTGTGGCTATGGTTATATCTGGTCAAGCCTCTCCCCTCCTGTTGATACAGGGGGACAAGATGGGAGAGAATGAGACTGTAGTACAGGGCACAGCAAAACGAAAAACTATTGGCTCTGCTTCACCGTTGAGTTCTTCTGTTCCTGTTTCTCCCTACATACTGCTTGCAGTGTCTGCTCTGTCTTACCCCTTCCTCCTCCTGTGAGGACAGGAGGGAGACCAGATGTTTGGAATAGACACTGCAAAGAATAAAATAATGTTCGAAGTCTTTTTTTCAGTCAAGGCTGAAAGTAGATGGCACTACCAAGATTATGATTTATAACATAGGCATACTTTTACAATGTCTCCATTTCTCAGTTCTGTTGCTTATAGAAGAATATCCATAATGCTTTGCTGTCCTTTCTTCCATCTTGTTTGGTTCAGAGAGAACAGATTCCTTTTAACATATTGCCATATTTGCAGCCATTGGGCCGGATTTTCAAAAGGTTACGCACGCCGGGCCTATTTTCAAAAGTCCTGGTGATGCGCATAAAGCCCCAGGATGCGTGTAAGTCCCAGGGCTTGCAAAATAGGTGGGGAGGGGACAGGGAGGGGCGGAGAGGAGGTGGGGTCAGTGGCCATTTGCCACTGTGCCGGGGATCGTGCGCCGGCAGTCGGCCAGTGCGCGCAATGTACTTCAGCCTCAGGGCTGAAGTAAGTTTTACAACAGAAAAAAAGAAGAAAAAAGGTAGGGGGGAAAGGGCGGGGGAAGTAGGGGAAGGGAAGGTGGGTGGGGGGGGTAGGGAAGTTCCATTGGAGCAGCCTGGGAGGGAACGGGGAAAGGCAATGCGGCTCAGCGTAGGCTCAGCTCGCGCAAGGTGCACAATTGTGCACCTCCTTGAGCGCACTGACTCCTGATTTTATAACATGCGCGCTTGCACGCGCATGTTATAAAATCAGGCATACATGTGTGCGTGCCAGGTAGCACGCACATGTACACCCACGCATACGTCTGAAAATCTACCCCTATATATATATTACGCCTACACACGCAAACATATTTTCCAGCCAGCAGACTAGATGGTTGGTGGCACTGACAATGCTCTCTCCCTCAGGCAAAGGATAGAGGGAACCTGAGCAGTCACAGGAATCTGGTGACTCCTCCCTTACAGGAGATTAGTCTAAATCTGAGCATATGGAGGTTAAAGTGTTCCTCTGTTCATAAAGGCATTTGAAAAACAGGCATGGGATGGGGAGGTAGAAGGGAGGGCAGGTGAAGTGAAGCAGGAAACACACAGAAAAAAACCAAGTCCAAAAGTGATTTATAAAAAGAACTTTTAAATTGCTTGTTCAGTTCCCCTGCTTCCCAAGAGCAATTTCTTTTCATACCGTGAATGAAATTCCTTATGAGGATGAATCTTAAATGTATTTATTTAAAAACATTTATATTCTGCTATTTCTCATAATACATCCATAATAATTCATAAAGATATTTAAAATAGCAATATAGAGAAAATGTAATGAGTGCAAAAGACATTACTTTCTATCCTATGCTTGTCAGCTCAATAAAGCTTTAACTTTTTTTTAACCAAATATTAAGTAGTTTGCTTCCTCTTGTAAAGCATCTGGCAGTGCAATCCATAAACTAGGTGCAACAATGAAAGAGACTTTCAACCGTGTCTCTTGTAATCTAAATTCCCTAAAATGATTGCACAGCAAACACATTTTTTGTGGCAGATCACAATGGGTGGGAAGGCTCATAAGTCTTTAACAGCCCTGCCAGACAATGATTATCTTCACCATATTTTATCTTATGTAACAAAGCATAGATTTTAAACCATTCTTTTGGCTGAATCGGGAGTCAGTGTGACTTCTTCAGTTTAGGAGTAATACCATCTCCAACATCCTGGAACCAGTAATGATCCTGGCAGTGTCATTCTGGACAAGTTATATTACTTTCACTAAAATTTTGAGCATACCTATCAATAAAGAATTACTTTAGTCCAAGGCACTTAAAACCATCATCTGGAGTCATTTTCCTTTAGACACATACAGGATTCAGATTGTGCCATGGGTCTGGATTGGAAACCTTTTCCTATTATAATAAATGAGACTCAGTTTTTTCAGTGAACAGTTCTTTTTCTGTTCTGAATACGTTTATGCAAAACGTTTATACCATGTTTTATTTAAGCGTTTGCTAGATTTATAACCCATTTTATATCTCAAACTACCCTAAACAAGAGTACAGAAAATTTGACATAAATCAACAATAATATTCCAGACAATACAATCGGATCAGTAAATAGCAATTAATGTTCTGTTCTTTCCTGAGATCTATAATTAACACTTATGTGAGTATTAGGGTAGGCCCAGTGGCTCATTGGCAGTAGTGCACACTGCCTTCATCTCCCTGGTTAGGTTTTTCTGACCCACCGATAGGACAGGACTGGGGATGCTGTTACGCGCGCTGGCCGCAGCAGACGGCCAGCGCGCGTAACAGCATCCCCAGTCCTCCCAGGCCCCCTCACCACTTTCAAAGTAATCTAGCATCTTACCTCCACCTTTTTGTACACAAATGGCCTGATTTTTAATCCCCCGCGCATGTCTGGGCTTTGCGCGTGCTGCGCGCATTTTAGAAGGGGCCCTGCCGCGCGCATAACTCCCGTTATGCACACAAGAGCCAGACCTCTTGTGTGCATAACGGGCACACAAGAGGCGGGCCTGGGGGGCAGGGAGGCGGGCCTGGGGGGCAGGGAGGGGCAGGCAAGGGGGTGGGCCGGGACAGAGCCATTCATTGCTGTCCTGAAGCCTTGGGCGCCGGCCAGCTGCCGGCGCGAGCAACTTATTTCAGGTTGGGTCCTGAAGTAAATTGGGGAACAAGAAAAGAAAAAAGGTACGATTTAGGGGTCGGGGAGGAGAGGGGAAGGGAAAGGGAGGTTAGGGTAGGGGGGTAGGGAAGTTCCCTCCCGGTTCGCTCCTTAATTGGTGCGGACTGGGAGGGAATTGGGGAAGGCCGGGATGCGTCGCCGCATGAAATTGCCAAAATCTAACCCCCCCCCCCCATGTGCGTGCCACCTGAACATACGTGCGTGGATTACAAAATCCAGTGCGCATGTGCGCGCAGCCCAACAATTTTATAACATGTGCGTGCTGGCACGCGCATGTTATAAAATTGGCGCGTCTATGTGTATGCGCCGGGAAGCGCGCACACACCTTTCAGAATATATCCGAAAGTTGTGAAGCATGGAATGGAATTTTTTTGTTTACATAATTTTTATTTCCATTTTATTCTTTAATGGATTTCCTCCTTTTTCATGAACTCTCCATCCTCTGTCATTTATAATTCTCCTTTCCTCATGTCAATTCAGTCAATTTGTTGCTAGAGATTGTAGTTGTTAGTATCTGTAATTTTAATTTTACAGATGTGACCCAGGTTTCAAATGAGCCAGGTGACTATGGTTATTTTTCTGTATGGGGTATACTTAACCTCTATTATTGAATCCCTGCCATTATATTTATTTATTTAACATATTTATTGCCCACCCTTCGTATGTTCAGGGTGGGGTACACAAAAACAAACACAATAAAATTACATAATGTTACATAAAAGACAATATTCTATTGGTAGTTAGTTCTGCAATACAGGATTGTAATTATGCAGCTCTCCCTTTAAGTGAGTGTGAGTCTGAGAAGTAGGAGGAGTTGTTCTGTGTTTCAGCTTCCAGGCTCAGCTCCTTGGTGTAGAGAGGTCTGCTGTGGTTATCTACAGGCTTCCTGGTTCTCCAACACAGAAGTGGCCTTACAACTCCTGCCAAGTCTAAGATCCTAGACCTAGTTTCACCCTACAGAGACCTAAGGGAAGACATAGACACCAACTTCAGCCAGAATGCATTTTCCCTTTGAGATAATCCTCAATTCGATGGATTCACTGTTTATGTGTGAGTAATGCTTGGATTATTCTGGGAGGCAGTTTGGATGTCTATTGTTATGTGGATTAAAGGATATTCTGTTTGTTTTGCTGCTAAGGGGTAGTGGATTTATATTATCCTGGCTGTTGGCGCTGTAATCTCTGCTGTTGGAGCTTGTGACTCAAGTTATGTTGATTTACTGCTGATTCCCCAGAAGTAAATGTATTCTGATCAATTGGAGCCACAAAAAAACTTGAGTTGAACTGTAGTTATTTGTTCCCATAGCTTGGGTTTGTGATCCCAAAGCTGAGAAGGAATGCTTGAAGAACATGGTAAGGCTTTCACTTAGGGGAGCAGTCAGGAATCATACAAGTGAAATACATTTTAGTTTTCTTCCCTGTTCAGTAGGAGGCAATCATATTCTCCTCAAATCTGAGTCCAGTCCAATCCACCATCAACCTGGTCAACTTGTAACCCACAGATGAGGTGCCAGGTGACAAACCTTCAGTATCAGGACTTTTATTTTATGGACCCCTACTGGGGGTTACACAGACACAGAAATGAATCAAGTTATGCATGAAGATGTACCAACAGATATATAAACTATCTGGTGTATGGAACATTTTTCCCCCTTTTCAGTTTTTTCTTTTTGTTAGGTTTTCTTTTGTTTTTTAAATTTTTTGTTTAGTGTGCAGTATTTTTTATTTAGGGCACGCTAGTTGCGTTAGTGTGCACTATTTGAGTTGCAATATTGCACACTAACTCAAATAGTGCACACTAAGGGCTCTATTTTTAAACATACGCGCGCAGGGTACATTTGTGCGTGCTCCCCAGGACGTACAAATGTAGGCCCGATTTTATAACATGTGCGTGCAGCCACGCGCATTTTTAAAATCCGGGGTCAGCGCGCAAAGGGGTGCACACTAGTGCACCTTGTGCGCACCCAGCCCTAGGGGAGCCCCGATGGCTTTCCCCATTCCCTCCGAGGCCGCTCCGAAATCAGAGCGGCCTCGAAGGGAACTTTCCTTCGGCCCCCCCCCACCTTCCCCTCCCTTTCCCTATCTAACCCGCTCCCCAGCCCTACCTAAATTCCCCCCACCTTTATTTTATAAATTATGCCTGCCTCTGGCAGGCGTAACTTGCACATGCCGGCTGGCTGCCGGTGCGCGATCCCCCGGCATGGCCGCTGTACCGGAGGCCTCGGTCCCGCCCCCGCCCTGCCCCTTTCACAAAGCCACGGGACATACGCACGTCCTGGGGCTTTGCACACATCGCCAGGCCCTTGCAAAATAGGCTCTGCGCACGCAGGAGCGGTTATGCGCGTAAATCCTGAGGATTTACGCGCGGAACCCTTTTAAAATCTGCCCCAAATCAGAACCGCACTAAAATTTTCAATTAAAATTTTGTAAATTTTTTAATTGTTTCAGTTTAGAAACAATATGAAATGAAACAGGCAATGTTATTAAAAATGAAAGCACATACCTAGAAAAAAGGAGAGTGTGAAGAGATGAGGCAGGAAGTAGATCTGATATTTGGGGTGCTCAAGTACCCATAGAGCTGGTGGCTATTCGAGAACCTGCTCAATGAAAAGTTAAAATTGTTGCAAAATCCATGCACATGCATGATTTTGACCACTTTGTTTCTTACTGATTCTTGTCTAGTGTGGTTGCATTCATCTGCTAGAAATAAAATTCGACAAACTGTCAGGAATGTCTTTTTATTGGACTAACTTAATACATTTCTGGCTAGCTTTCAAAAGCTAGGCTCCCTTCCTCAGGTCAGAGCAAAATGATCAGGTTGATGCAATATCATCTTTTGCATTAACTTGCTCATTTTGCTTTGACCTAATGTGAAGGGAACTTAGCTCTCAAAAGCCTACCAGAAATCTATTGCTAATGTAAAGAAAACCTATCACCTACATACTGTTTGTTGACCTTTACTTCTTTTTCTTAATGGAAACTAAATCCAATTTATGTTCCATAGTGGTAAATAATAATAACCATAAGTTATTGCTAAAAAAAATAAACCAGTATAAAAAAAATAATAGGTGACATTTTGGCTTCTGTTGTTTTATCAGGCAATTGAGAAAAAAATGGTTAACTTTTTGCTGTGAGAAAAGCAAAATTGAATCATTAGTCTAAAAGAGAACAAAAAAATGAAAGCAGAAAAGAAATGAGGGCAAGAAAGGAGCAAATGGAGAGGAGGTGAATAAGTAGGAAGAGGGCCCAAAGCTGCAGACAAAGCTATGGGGTCATTGGTACAAAGGTGAACAAGGTCATGAGGTGGATGAGATACACCCTAGGATATTAAGGACAGAGCTGGAGGACGTCCTCCACAAAGGTGTGTGATATCTTTCTAACCTGCTGCATGCTTCATAGCCTGGCCAAAACCCGAAGCCTGCCTCTTCTAAAGGAGCATGATTATCATCTGGATGAAGAGGAGGAGGAGGAGGCATTACAGGAGCTACATCGCCAGACTGAACAGCAGGCTGGACAGGAAAAGAAGACTCTTAATACAAAGAAATTTTGAACTGTAAAGATATATATATATATATAAAATAATATAAATGCAGAAAAAAATGAAACAATCCTTCCTTGGGTGGTCTGCTCGTTTTGGTGGGAAGCTCCAATGCCTTCACCTGTCCCCATCTGGGGCTCCTTGAGGGCATGTAAACTGGGAGAAGTGGCAGGGGGTAGTGGCTGCAGGAGGGGCATGGTGGGACTCTCCTCTTCAGCAGCTGTACTAGGTAAGGCCATCCCCATTATAGCAGAAGGTGAAGATCCAACCTGTGCCCTCGAAGAAGGGGGGAGTCTCTCTGCAATAGTGGCGGTGTTGCTGAAGGCCACATTGGTGAGGATGGTGCAGGTATGCGAGGAGGCGGAACCATCATGGCTGGTGGTGGGGCAAGAAGGGGAGCTTCAATTGGGCAGGCAGAACTACTGCATGGGGAGGCACAATCCAAGGTGGGTGGTGCAGCAAATACTAGTGGAAGCTACATCCAGGGACCCAAAGAATGTCAGGGAACATTCCATGATGGCATCCGCTGCAGCATCTTCCTCCACACATCAATCGGTCCGCATTTCTTCATGCATGCAATGCAGTTCCTGACACATGCCCTACATCTCCTCCCAAACCATATCATAGAGGCCCTGGATGTCCTGCCTTAGACCAGCTATCTCATCTGCCACTCTCATTGATTTGCAGCATGCACATCTCAGGTATCCTTGGCTTCCCTGCCTTCCCCCTCTTCAGCTACCAGATGTTCGAAATGCGTGGCTGGATAACCTTGGAGAACAGCTCCGTGGGCCCTATTCTACCATCTCCTGATAATTCACAAACTTTTTATCAAGCATTCCTATGGGTGAGAAAGCTACCATTAAGCACTTATAATGCACCAGCAGACATGGACAGAGAGGACTGCTATTTTGGTGTGGCTCTTGAATCCTGGCCCTATTACCTTTATGCACCATTTAATATATCCTAAAAGATACATATAGATATACATTATGGTATTAAACATTATTATTGTCAATTCATACAAGCACTTTATATGCCTTTCCTTTTTAAACTGCTCAACTTGGTGGCCTTCAGAACAAGACGTGTCTAGCACTCTCACAACTCTCACAGCTGCCTCCAACATGATGTTGAGGAGCATTAGTTCTGCTGGGGAGCAGGTAATCTGGTCTGCCCTCCCCTCTGCCCTCATCCTAGTCTGTTTCAGCTTCATCTGGCATTGGAAGTCTTGCCATATGTGGCTCAGGTCTTGTGCACTCCGATTATCATGGAAGACTGTATTGAACCAGTGATAGATCTTCTCTCAGGTCCGCTCTTTCCAATATGAGCCCACACTCCTGGACTCCTTCTGAACCTTCAGCACTTCCTTCATGAGAAGGTCCACCTCCCTTGGCTGGAAGATAAGCTTCCTAAGCAGTGCTCCCATCCTTCCAGACATTTTTTTTCCTTTTATTTTATTTTCCATTTTTCAGAACTTCAAGGTGGATTTCATTCAGTTACTGTAGGTATTTCCCTATCCCAAGAGGGTTTATAATCTAAATTTGTACCTGAGGCAATGGAGAGGAAAGAAACTTGCCCAAGGTCACAAGGAGTGGCAGTGGAATTTGAACCCTGGTTTCCCTGGTTCGTACCATAACCATTAGGCTACTCCTGCAAATAGGAAGACAGGCATTGGAAGCAAGTCTTTTGTACCCACATGTGCATGTAAAAGGAACATATTTGCACATAAAAAGGGGCAGGATTTGCACGCACATAATTTATGTGTGAAATTTTTTAAAATAGCAAAGGTTCACGCACACATTTTATTCGCATATACAAACTGAATATACATGTTCTATCATTGAAATGTATTATATGCATATTTTTTTTCCATAAGTATGTGCAGATTTGGCCCATAAATGGGTTAGATGCAGGCTCTATGTCATCAAAGAGAGTTAAAGCTATCCACTGTTCCTATAGCTTTCAATGGGGATAACACCTGGAGAGGCTCTAACTGACCCTGATGACATGGAACCTGTAGCTAACCCACATCAATACACTATATCTTGGGTGTAAGGACAGGAAAACATGTGTAGATGATGAACTTATCATCTGAAGCCTGGAATTTTTATATTTTGGCTTTTGTTTTTATCCCTTATACCTTGTATTTTATCTGTAAGGAATAGACTCTTCAGTCAACAATGAATAATCTTTTTGGAAAGTGTATGTGTCCTGTGTATTAGTTTATTTATTTAAAACCTTTTCTATACCGGCATTAGTGGGTACATCACACTGGTTTTACATTGTAACAAAATGGTTGAAAATACATATAACAGGGTTATTAAACAATAAGGGCAGGGGGCACACTTAAGACAGTAAAGAAGGATAGAGCAACGGCAGTCAACTTCTTAACAAAGTAAATCAAAATAAATATATTGAAATAGGACAGCTCTTAATTGCTAATTGAATAGAGATAATTAATAATTGACTGGAGCTATATACATATGTGAATGAAGTATAATTGACTGGAACTATATACCTAAGTAAGTAAAGTATACTGGAGTTAAGTACATATTTAATTAAGGTATAAATACACACGGGCTTCAAGGAGGGGCTGTTAGAATGGAATGTATACTATGGGGGTCTCAATAGCTAAATCTCCCCTTCAAACTCTGTGTGGTGTAATTGATGTCTGGATGAGAAGCAGCTGAGTGAAATTACATTTCTGACCAAACGTCAGGTGATAGCTCTGAAGGCTTATTGTATCAAGGTCTTTCCCAATTACGGGTGATGGAGGTTATGGAAACATCAAAGAGTCCCTGATGTTGAGGAGGGGGTGTTTTAATGTGCCCTTGGGCCTCAGCCCGACCTCAGACGGATCCAGGACCGAACCGAGGGTTGACGGCATGTTCCACTATGGCAGACGGTCTTACCCTCCTCCAGGCCTGCAAGCTTCCAAGGCCAACAACAGGATGATGTTGGAATGTGAATGGTCCTCCGACCATTCCGAGCCCGTTCGGACCTGCCGCTTGGAACGGCATGGAGCAGCAGGCCTGTCCTGAGGATGAGGGCAGACGGGCCTTGACACGAAGACATGACACCAAGGCTGATGCGGACGGCATCAGAGACGAGGACTGGAACAAGACATGACACCAAGGTAATTGAGGACATGACACCAAGGCTGATGCGAGGACATCACGGACCAATGGTCGATGCAACAGCATCCCGGACCAGGGTCAATGCGACGACATCAGGAGCAAGACATTGACATGACACCAAGACTGATGCAACGGCATCCAGGATGAGACGAGGAACTTGACGAAGTCCAGACAAGACATGAAGTAGGGAAGAAGGACATTGGCACTGTCTCTCAGGGCGCCCTACTCAGCCCACCTTCACAGGCAGACCCAATGAGCTGGTCGCGGACCACCCTGTCCCACTGTGCGCCCTACACAGCCCGAGGAGGCTGGTCATGGACCACGCTGAGAACGGGACGAGCGCAGGGAACAATCCAGTCGAAGTGGGACTCCGACGACGGAGCCAGATGTCGCCCGAAGCACCACAAAGGCTGGCAGGACAAGACGGCTCAGGAGCACAGGACACCAGTCCACCTCCAGGCCACTCCACGCTCGGGAAAGACGTCATCCGAGGGAGTCGGGTCTGACAGGTACCAGAGGGCTCAGGAGCACTGAAGCAAACACCAAGAAGGGCAGGACACCAAGGAACCTGGGACATCAGGAAGCGGAGTATCAAGAAAAGACACCAGGACACCTGGACAAGGACCTCAGGCACGAAGGCTTGACTTGCCTTGACATGAAGACGAAACAAAGAGGAGCTCCACGAATAAGACCTGACGGAGCTCTGGCAGGCAGGAGCCTCCAGAGTGAAGTAACTCCGATGCAAGGCCAAAATGTACTGTGAAGACAGCCCTTTTATAGGGCTAGGCAGGAAATCAGTCCATAGGTGGGGGTCAGTCACACTTCCTGTGGCTGGCCCTTTAAATTCTGTGAAGAGGCGCGGTCGCGCGCCTAGAGGGAAGCAGGAAGCTTGTGCAGGACCGCAGACAGCGGCCTGCACAGCGTCGTCGCTTAAGAAGCAGGGATGGCCTGAGAAGCAGGCCCGATGACGGCAGCGGCTCCAGCCGCAGCAGGAGGCCCCGGGGGCGGCTCCAGCTGCTACTCCAGCCAGGGGATGCGGCCTGCAGCCCTGGAGCAAGACGGTGACGGCGGCAGAGGCTTCGTGCCGCGATGAACAACGGCAAAGTCCGCGGCTCCGGCTGCGGTGAAGAGGGCGTACCGGGGCGGCCTCCGGGCCGCAGGAAGAACTATAATCCACAGCTCCATCCGCAAGGCAAGGCCCGACTTCGGCGGCGTCCGTGCAGCGTCGGGCAGCAGAGCAACAGGAGGTGAGTGAGTACCTGCTCGCGGGGGTTAGCTCCGCAGGCAGGGGTCCGTGACATCTGATAGTTTTCAGCTGGGAGCTTTTGGGTGACAGCCCTCAGATACATTTTCCTATACATCTTGTATAACACAGGTCAAACCAGTCTAATAGCAGGCAGATCTCCATTGAAAAGTGAGTCTTTTAGAGATAATAGCGTGAGTATGTTGATGAAGGAATTAGCAGATGGAAGCTGGGAGACTTGTGGAGGTAAGCTGGGTCCTACTAAGGAGGATAACCAGTGTGAGCAGGGAGAAGGTTAGGCTTTGTTCAAGATGTTTATTTTGGTTTTTATTGTTTTTTTAATTTTCCTGGGAATTTATCAGGATTTATTATTATAAGAACAAAAACAGGAGAAAATCAGTTGGAAAAAAATGACTATTTTTCTGGGTAAATACTGGAGTTTATTTTGGTGGACAGAAGACAGGACAATAAAACAATATTAAGCAGATTCTCCCACCCATTCACTTAACAGCATCCCCATCTCTATCCCCATCTCCTGCCACTCTCCACACCTCCAGCCACGGATCTCAACTTGCCCTGCCCCCCCCTGCATTGCAACAGCTTTCATCCTTACCAGTAATGGCTGCAGACTTTGCCTCTTTCCTCAACAGTAGGCTTGAGTCTCCTACACGCTGCAGCACTGCACTTCTGCATAAACATTGGCAAGTTAAATGTAAGACATTGATAAGACAGGCTAAGAGAGAATTTGAAAAGAAGTTGGCTGTAGAGGCAAAAACTCACAGTAAAAACTTTTTTAAATATATCCGAAGCAGAAAGCCTGTGAGGGAGTCAGTTGGACCGTTAGATGATCGAGGGGTTAAAGGGGCATTTAGAGATGATAAGGCCATCGCGGAAAGATTAAATGATTTCTTTGCTTCGGTGTTTACTGAAGAGGATGTTGGGGAGGTACCCGTAATGGAGAAGGTTTTCATGGGTAATGATTCAGATGGACTGAATCAAATCACGGTGAACCTAGAAGATGTGGTAGGCCTGATTGACAAACTGAAGAGTAGTAAATCACCTGGACCGGATGGTATACACCCCAGAGTTCTGAAGGAACTAAAAAATGAAATTTCAAGACCTATTAGTAAAAATTTGTAACTTATCATTAAAATCATCCATTGTACCTGAAGACTGGAGGATAGCAAATGTAACCCCAATATTTAAAAAGGGCTCCAGGGGCGATCCGGGAAACTACAGACCGGTTAGCCTGACTTCAGTGCCAGGAAAAATAGTGGAAAGTGTTCTAAACATCAAAATCACAGAACATATAGAAAGACATGGTTTAATGGAACAAAGTCAGCATGGCTTTACCCAAGGCAAGTCTTGCCTCACAAATCTGCTTCACTTTTTTGAAGGAGTTATAAACATGTGGATAAAGGTGAACCGGTAGATATAGTATACTTGGATTTTCAGAAGGCGTTTGACAAAGTTCCTCATGAGAGGCTTCTAGGAAAAGTAAAAAGTCATGGGATAGGTGGCGATGTCCTTTCGTGGATTGCAAACGTGGCTAAAAGACAGGAAACAGAGAGTAGGATTAAATGGGCAATTTTCTCAGTGGAAGGGAGTGGACAGTGGAGTGCCTCAGGGATCTGTATTGGGACCCTTACTGTTCAATATATTTATAAATGATCTGGAAAGAAATACGACGAGTGAGATAATCAAATTTGCAGATGACACAAAATTGTTCAGAGTAGTTAAATCACAAGCAGATTGTGATAAATTGCAGGAAGACCTTGTGAGACTGGAAAATCAGGCATTGAAATGGCAGATGAAATTTAATGTGGATAAGTGCAAGGTATGCATACAGGGAAAAATAACCCATGCTATAATTACACGATGTTGGGTTCCATATTAGGTGCTACAACCCAAGAAAGAGATCTAGGTGTCATAGTGGATAACACATTGAAATCGTCGGTTCAGTGTGCTGCGGCAGTCAAAAAAGCAAACAGAATGTTGGGAATTATTAGAAAAGGAATGATGAATAAAACGGAAAATGTCATAATGCCTCTGTATCGCTCCATGGTGAGACCGTACCTTGAATACTGTGTACAATTCTGGTCGCCGCATCTCAAAAAAGATATAATTGCGATGGAGAAGGTACAGAGAAGGGCTACCAAAATGATAAGGGGAATGGAACAACTCCCCTATGAGGAAAGACTAAAGAGGTTAGGACTTTTCAGCTTGGAGAAGAGACGGCTGAGGGGGGATATGTTAGAGGTGTTTAAAATCATGAGAGGTCTAGAACGGGTAGATGTGAATCGGTTATTTACTCTTTCGGATAGTAGAAAGACTAGGGGACACTCCATGAAGTTAGCATGGGGCACATTTAAAACTAATCGGAGAAAGTTCTTTTTTACTCAACGCACAATGAAACTCTGGAATTTGTTGCCAGAGGATATGGTTAGTGCAGTTAGTATAGCTGTGTTTAAAAAAGGATTGGATAAGTTCTTGGAGGAGAAGTCCATTACCTGCTATTAAGTTCACTTAGAGAATAGCCACTGCCATTAGCAATGGTAACATGGAATAGACTTAGTTTTTGGGCACTTGCCAGGTTCTTATGGCCTGGATTGGCCACTGTTGGAAACAGGATGCTGGGCTTGATGGACCCTTGGTCTGACCCAGTATGGCAGGTTCTTATGTTCTTATGCTTTTGTACAGGGCCAGGGAGACTGCCAGGAAGTGTTTCTGGTGGGCAGGGCCTGCTTCCAGTGCACCAGATAGCAGGCACTTTGGCTGCTTGGGAGGTGAGGATGCGGGATTTGAAACAAAGAGCAGGTGGCACTGGAGGGTAAGTACTTTCAGTGGTGGTAGAGGGGTGAGACTTGAAACACAGCATGCGCTTTGGACCACACTGGCTTCCAGCAGTGGCTAGAGGCCTTGAAATGCTGTATCTTCAACTCTGGAGGAGCTTTTCAATCATCCTAAAATTAGGGTGAATATTGATTTAAACCAACTGTCGCCTTTGGAAAAATCCAGGAATTTATGGGTGAAAATCAGTTTAAACTGAAAGCAAAGGACCCTAGGCTTGGTGCAATAGTAATTTCAGAGACCTGTATTATTCTAGGTAGGCTTTCATGACTGTGGGGTAAGAATGATTGTTTTTCATTTCATTGTCATCTGCAGCCTGAGGTGAATGGAGCTCCTACCTGAAAATCTATATGACACCTCTTCTCTGCTGGAAGTTGTGCCTTAGTTGAAAGGGCCACTTAATTTGTGCTTCTTTTTTTCTCATGTAGTGCTTTTAGTAGTGGAGAAGCAATCATCTTTACATTTATTTAACATTTATTAAAATTTATGGCTCGCTGAATGCTAAAAGAAGTTCTCAGCAATGTGCAAAATAACACAGTTTCCCTCTTTAGACTATACTTATGATTATGGTTTGGCTGCACTCACATTTATTTATTTATTTATATTTATATTCCACTTTTCACACTTTTTTTCAGCACTTCAAAGTGGAATACATTCAGGTACTATAGGTATTTCCTTATCCCCAGAGAGCTTACAATCTAACGGGCCGAATCAGTAAATTCCACAGGAGAGCGGACAAACGCCCGCTCTCCCAGCGCGTGCACAGGCCACTCGCCTGTGCGCGCGATTCAGTATTTAAATGAGGCCCGGCGGTAGAAACGGGCAAAAGGAGGCACTAGGGACACTAGTGCGTCCCTAGTGCCTCCTTTTAGCCCGGAGCGGCACTGTCAGTGGGTTTGACAGCCGACGCTCAATTTTGCCGGCGTCGGTTCTCGAGCCCGCTGACAGTCACGGGCTCGGAAACCGGACGCCAGCAAAATTGAGCGTCCGGTTTTCGGCCTGACAGCCACCGGCCCATTTAAAAATTTTTTTTCTTTTTTTTTTACCCTTCGGGACCTCCGACTTAATATCGCCATGATATTAAGTCAGAGGGTGCACAGAAAAGCAGTTTTTACTGCTTTTCTGTGCACTTTCCCGGTGCTGGTAGGCACTAATTTCTTAAAGTAAAATGTGTAGCTTGGCTGCACATTTTACTTTCTGTATCCCGCGCGCATACCTAATAGGGCCATCAACATGCATTTGCATGTTGAGGGCGCTATTAGGTTCCACGGGTTAGACGCGCGTTTTCCGCCCCTTACTGAATAAGGGGTAAGGGAAAACGCGCGTCCAAGGGCAGGTTAACAGTGTGCTCCGTCAGAGCGCACTGTACTGTATCAGCCTGTAAGTTTGTACCTGAGGCAATGGAGTACAATTCAAGCACTTTGAGGAGCTAAGAGGTAAATGTAGACTTAAAACTCTGAAGTGTTGTGTCTATTACAGGAAGGTTATTCAGGGAAGCTAAGTATAGACTGCACATCCAAATAACCAGAAGTTACACATAGGCAGCTGAAGGGTAGATGAGTGGAGGGGTAATAAAATATTATTACCTTTTATCTTTTGGTGCTGCTTTTTGCCCAATGAAAATAATACATAAAATACTAATATATATGTGTATATTGTAATAAAAGCAAGGCGCATAATAAATGCAATATAAGCAAAACCAATATTATGATAAGCATATTGATTATACAGGGCTGCTTATGAGAATAACCCAAAAAGAGAGAAATACAACAAAGAGAAGGTATTTATAAGAATATGTCTTTGGTGGTTGCTTCTGAATGCAGTCAGATGAGTTCCAATCCCTCACAGGGCCCCCTTCAAGCAAATACAGCTATGGTCCCACCAAGAGTAAGGCGTTGTCTGTCTCTCCCGGGAGGTGAGGGCTTTACATTGGGGTCAGAGCAATTCAAAGTCTCTTCCATCTTTTCTGCTTTTCATTCCTAGATGGCTTCCTTTTTTAAAGTGTCAGAGAGATCTTCAGTGTCACATGCACAATTCTTTCGTCGGAAGAACAGAGGAGCCCAGGAGCTGAATGTTTTTATGTTTTACTAAAGTAAAATGTAGTTTTCTACTAGTTCCACATTCTTTATTAAAGACAGTCAATCTGTTAGAAGTAGTTAACTATGGGGAGACTTAAGATGGCTGCCGCATGAAACGGTCTTGAAGTTGGTCTCTCCTCATATTCTTGGAAAATAAATTCTTTTACTAATGCTGCATCCAAAAAGAAAGGCCAAACTCAGGGAATTAACCGCCTCATCATCACCGGTGTGCGAGGATGATCAGACGAGGATTGAAACATTCTTCGCTACCGCGCTAGCAAAAGAAAAGCCGGTGGAGGAGGCCGCTGCAAGTCCCGACATAGGGCGGATGCTGGGCTTGCTGGCTGACGAGATCACGCTGAGTCCCGGCGCTCCGGTGACACCCCCCCCCCCCCCCACCTTCGAAACCAACTGAAGCCGTTACTACAGGAGTAAGTCCTCAAGGACTAAATTTTTCTTCTGAAGATGCTTTCTTAAATATTTCTAAAATGAGTGACTTACCCAGGAGCAGTGAAGAGAAGGAGAGATGGGCTATTGAGGAGGAGGTGAGAGGGAACACTGTTGGAGGGGAGAAGCTGGCCCAGAAAAAGTTTTTGGAAATGATGCACCTATGGAGAAGCCAAACACTATAACAAGAGACTCACTCTGGCACGCAATAAAAGGACTTGAAAATGCTATATTTAGTTTGGCAAAAATAACAATAGAATCTAATAGTAGATTCTTGAATTTGGAGAAGAAATTAACAAGCAATCATCTAAAAGCCACCAGATCGAATCGTGTATTGAAAAGTTGGAGACTACCCAGCTAGAAATTTTGAGAGTGGAAGATTTAAATCTGAAAAGAATTGAAAATATTGAAAACCAAACTAAGTAGTTGAACTTGCAAATATTAAATCTTCCTTACATAAAAGAAATATCTGCATATGAGATGTTAAAAGAATATATGATAAGAATTCTGAAAGTACCAGTGGAAGGACTCCCTGTCTTTGCTAAAGTTTATTATCTGCTGGAAAAAGGAGTAAAGGAGAAAACTACTTTGGAACGAGAAGAAAATAATGAACAGCAACTGAATTTGACCCAAATATTAGAACTCTCTGTGGAAACAGAGATTCAAAAGAGAATGACATTATTCTTATCCTGCACGTTTATCTCAGACAGGGAAATGATTATGAAAAGATTCATGAGAAATCGCTTAGAGCTTTTCTATGGAAAAAAAATATGGATGTATCCAGATATTTCTCGTATAACACAGGAAAGTCGAAAGAAGTTTCTATTATTAAGATCTGAAGCCATGGCTAGAGGGGCTAGTTTTAGTCTTAGGTATCCCTCGAAATGTGTTGTAAAACGTTTGAATGCAAAATATATTTTTCTTGATCCTAATCATTTACAAAAGTTTCTGGAACCAGTCAACCCTGTAATCCCATAGTGATATCATAGCAGAATACATTTTTGCTACATTCATGAGATGTTCCTATTAAAATTAAGATTGTGTTATTCTTTTTCTTATTTGACCGCTTGTTAAAACTCTCCCCAAGGATTTCTTGGAATAGTAGATAGGGGACTAATTTGTGATATTTGTGAATTAACAATTTCTTTGCTAAATGATGTTCAGATCTATGCGATGTATAATGTTTACTTTTTGTAAATATTGAAAAAGTTGAATAAACAGTAAATTGCAAAAAAAAAAAAAGAAGTAGTTAACTATGAGAGTTCAAAGCATTTCCTCATCTCCAGTCTACAGGAAGCTATGCAGAGAGAAAAGCGGCCCAGTAAGAAGTCATATCTACAATAGTATTTCACAGCAATATGTTAAGTAATACGCTAAAAGCAGTTTTTAGCACATTTGTATCTTTTCTGTTTGTTAGTGAGACTTTCCTTCTAAACAGACATAGAAACATAGAAGTGACAGCAGAAGAAGACCATACGGCCCATCCAGTCTGCCCAGCAAGCTTTCACAGTTATTTTTCTCATACTTATCTGTTACTCTGACTGCTGAGATCAGGGCCCTTATTAGTAACTTTTTGGTTCTAATTTTCCATCCACCCCTGTCATTGATGTAGAGAGCAGTGCTGGAGCTGCATAAAAGTGAAGTATCAAGCCTAATTGATTAGGGGTAGTAACCGCCGCAATAAGCAAGCTACTGCCATGCTTACTTGTTTACCCAGCCTGTGCAATTTAGTCCTTGTTGGTTGTCTTAATATAAATCCTCTTTTCTTCATTCCCCCTGCCGTTGAAGCAGTGAGCTGCGCTGTATATGTATTCAAAGTGAAGTATTGGTTCGGGGTAGTAACCGCCGCAACAAGCAAGCTATTCCCACGCTTATTTGTTTTCCCAGACTATGCAATTCAATCCTAGTTGGTAGTTGTCTGAATGTAAATCCTCTTATCTTCATTCTCCCCTGCCATTGAAGCAGTGAGCTGCGCTGTATATGTATTCAAAGTGAAGTATCAGGCTTAATTGGTTCGGGCTAGTAACCGCCGCAAGCTACTCCCACGCTTATTTGTTTACCCAGACTATGCAATTCAATTCTAGTTGGTAGTTGCATTTAGACAGCCTCACATAACTTCCTCTTTGAGTACACCAATATTCAGCAAGCAAAATAGCCTAATATAACTTTATTTCTCTGAGTACAACAATATTTAGCCTTCAGTAGTCATTTAAGCAATGCACTTAACTGTTTATGATGTGTATTTAAGGAAAAACAGTCTTCTATATGCAAGAATTATTTCTTCACCATATGTAAAGCAGTGTTATCTCATGTATGCAATTATACTGTTCTCTTTTAAGCAAAGCAAATTCATACATATCACTTGACAATGTCCATTTTACGCAGGACATTAGCTACTATTCCTACGTGTCACAGCTAAGTGTCTTGTGATCCACTATCCTTAAATATTCTAATACAGAGGATAGAGAAAAAGGACAGAGCTGCATGGCAAGTTACATGGTATAGGTGGGTGAGACAGTATTGCCATACGCTAACCTGAAAAAGCTTAACTCAGGATGGACATGGACCTTAGCAGACATATTAAAAAAAATAGAATAGAAAATATAAAATAATTTTTACAAAAATATTTAAAAATTTTAAAACTACAACTCAAAAAATTAAAAGGGAAAGGGGTAGGAAAAATTAGGGAGTAAACTATTTACATTAAAAAAACCCTATAGGAGACAAGTTCCTGATTGTCCTAAATTGCTGAGGGTTGTGGCAATCACCTCATGTTGAGAACGGTGTTTTAGTGTGCCCATGGGTCTCAGCCTGACCCAGATCTTCTGAGCCGAGCCAAGGGTTGACGGTGGCCCCGCATGGCTGACGGTCTACCCTCCGCCAGGCCGGCAAGCTCCCATGGCCAAACATCCGAGGATGTTGGAAGGTGAATGGTCCTCCGACCATTCCGGGCCCTTTCGGACCTGCTGCGAGCAGCATGGAGCAGCAGGCCTGGCCTGAGGTTGAGGGCAGACGAGCCTTGACATGAAGACATGAAGATTGATGCAACGGCATCACATAGCACGAAGACTTGGGTTGATGCGATGGCATCCATGGCACGAAGACTAGGGTTGATGCAACGGCATCCATGGCATGAAGACAAGGGTTGATGCGACGGCATCCATGGCATGAAGACAAATGGCTGATGCGATGGCATCCATGGCACGAAGACAAATGGCTGATGCGATGGCATCCTTGACAAGACATCCAAAGGGGCGACACAAGGCATGGACATCGGTACTGTCTCTCAGGGCGCCCTACTCAGGCCACCCGCGGGACTGAGTCGCGGACCACCCTGTCCACTACTCGCCCTACACAGCCCTTGCAGACTGGTCACGGACCACGACGGGAGCGGGACAGCACAGGAAGACACATCCGGGACATGACGGAATACTGCATCTGAGGGACCTCCGGCCTACCGGTACCAGAAGGCTCGAGAGCGAAGACGAGGCGTGGCATCGGGAAGCACATCAGGGAAGGCAGGAACACCAGGATGTAGAGAACGAAGACACCTGGACATGGACCTCAGGCACGAAGACATGGAACACTGGACGAGACAAGGAGCTCCTTGAAGAGAAGAAGACCTTACATGGACTCTGGCAGGCCGGAGCCTCCAGAGCGAAGACTCGACGACAATGCAGGGCATTGGAACAATGAATGGAGCAGCCCTTTATAGGGCTGGGCAGGAAATAGTCCCAAGGTGGGGCCCAGACACTTCCTGTGTCTGGCCCTTTAAATATAAGAAGAAGACGCGGCCGCGCACCTAGAGAGCAGGAAACAGGGGCTGTGCAGGACCATGGCCAGCGGCCTGCACAGCGTCTGTGTGTAGGAGTGTCAGAGAGGCAGGGTTGAGCTTGCGCGCAGGCTCCAACGTTGGCAGCGGCTCCAGCCGCTGCGGGAGGCCCCGGGGGTGGCTCCTGCCGCTAGTCCAGCCCGGGTCTGCGGCCTGTACGCCGCAAAGATGGTAATGACGTCGGGGGCACTCCCAGCCCCGAAGAAGGCCGCGGCTCCGACCGCGGAGTGGAGGAAGTTCCAGAGCGGCCTCTGGGCCGCGTCGGCTGAAGACAACAGCGGGGGTAAGTGGCCTGCTCACGCGGGGGGGACGACCCGCGGGCAGCGCTAGTTCATAACACCTCATGAGCATATTCAGCCTCTTATCCGGCTAAATTATAGCCAGATAACTACTTACCCGGCTATAATTTAGTCATATAAAAAAGGGATGTTTCAGGGGGCATTCTGCAGAGGGGTTGAGATATCCAGCTAACCTAGCTGAGTAATGGGTATATCCAGTTAGGTTAGCCTGGTAACTTTAGACTTGCTTCTGGACAGGTCTAAAGTTTTGTGGCCTTGTGTGGCTGGATAAAGTGCTAGTTAGCTGAATATCTTTTCAAGATATCTGGTTAAGTAGCACTGTCAACTACTAAACTAAAGAAAAAATAAGTTACCCCATCCCCTCCCTCCCTTCCCCCCCAAAGCATAATTCAAGTCATACAGTGCAACCGAAACCTCCCCGCCCTTTAAACTTTTTTTTTTTTAATAGCTTTATTTATGAAATTTTCAACATTACAACCAAGAAAAAAGAAGAGCAAAGTACAGCGAGCAGTTCAAAGCAAAGTATAGCCCAGGTTGCCCCCCGTCTTACCTCCCCATCTCCCTCCCCCTTCCCCCCCATCCCCCCCATAACCCTTATAACCCCTCAGTTCCTGTGATGCGCAGTCCAGAGAAATATATAAGCCTTAATAGTATGCTCATTTAATCTCACAGTTGAGAAGGTGGCATGGTCAAGTCTACAGAGTGGCAGTGAGCGGTGACACCATTGAGTAAGGCTGAAGGCGGCAGTTCCCAGAGGACAGTCGAAAGATATCCGCACAAAGCAGTGGCAACAGTTCAAATGGTGAAGTCCAGGATTTTGCTCCTAGCCCTCTGATTAAGGGTAAGGAGATACGGGTTCCAAATAGCAAGGAAGTGGTCTTGCTTCATGGGTGAGGATGCTGCTTTCGCAGAGAGCTGTTCGTAAACGACCATCTGATGAAGTTTCAAGCGCCACTGAGTAAATGTCGGTGGGTCTTTTGCCAGCCATTGAGCCAAAATTGTCTGTTTCGCCAAAAGAAGACCTTTGTATATAAGGCGGCCAGAGGCCTGAGGGAGTACCCCAAAGCTGAGTTCCCGAACAGATGTAAGAGGCACAGTTGCGGGACTTGTGGTATGTAAGAGGCACAGTTGCGGGACTTGTGGTATGTTACAGTTAAAAAGGCGGCCCATAAAGCCCAAGATTTTACACCAGAACTGATGAGTGACAGCACAGTCCCAGAAATTGTGATGAAGCGTTGCATTTTCCGCTCCACATTTGAGACAAGCCGAGGAGGTGGTCAGCTTCCATTGAAATGCTTGTAGGGGAGCTATGTATATTCTGTGGAGCGTTTTGAATTGAACCTCTCGGAGTTGTACATTCTCTGTACAACGAGCAATTGTCTTAAAACAACTCGTAATTTGCCGCGGGGAGATCTGGCTGTGCAGATCTCTGTTCCAGAGGGCCGTCAGATGACTAATCCGGTCTGAGGTTTCCAGTTGCAGTAGTTTCTTTAGCAGTAAGGAGCAGGATGTCCGTTGTGAAGAAAGGGGAAAGAATGCATCCAATCTGTCCATAGAATCCCTCGCCCAGGGAGAACCCTCCCATGTAGCAAGGAAGTGCCTAAGCTGTAGATAGGCAAAAAAACTGGTGCGTGGGATCCCATACTGAGCCTGCAGTTCCAAACTTTTTTAAATAGTCTCAATTTGCCCGGGATTGTAAACCAGGCCCCCATTCCGGTTTTACCTTCTAAACAAACTCATCCTGTCTCTTCCCACCCACCCACAAGAAAAGTGTCACTCCTACAACCCATCCCCCTGTCCTTCACTATCCCAGCCAATACCTGTTTCTTCTTAGCCAGGAACGAGGGACCTTCTATACTGCTCCTGTGCCTCCAGTGCTGCTTCAACAGAGCTGGGTAACTTTAGGCTCATATATTCAGCAAGTGTATTTCACACAAATAGCGAAGGAGGAGACTGCGTTCTAGACCCCAAGTGGAATTTTCCAGGTCACCGTACTTCCTTTTGGACTCCTTGGTGCCCTCGATTGACTGCCTGCTCTGCCCACATCAAGAGTACGTAGCTGCCTACTTGGATGACATCATGGTGTACAGCCAGATTAAAGACACATTCTAAACCAAATCCAGGCTGTACTATCAAGTCTGAACAAAGCAGGATTAATGGCCAACCCTAAGAAGTGCTTGCTAGGAGGTCAAGAAGTCCAGTATTTTAACTATACCCTTGCAAAGGGGAAAGTCCACCCACAGTCCCAGAAGACTGAGGTGATCTTTCGGATGCCAGTTCCACAAACAAAAGCAAAAGTGAGAGCTTTCCTAAGCCTTATGAGGTATTACAGGAGGTTTATACCCAATTATTTGGAGAAGGTGGAGCCACTCACAAGACTCTTATTGAAGAAAGCGCCAGAGAAAGTCCAGTGGTCAACTGAAGCAGCGGAGGCCTTTGGCACTCTGAAAGAGGCATTTTTCTCCAAATTGGTCCTGATAAGCACAGACTTCACTAATCTTTTACAATGCAGACCAATGCCTCTGAGGTAGGCCTGAGAGCAGTCTTAGTTCAAGAGAAGGTTGACCAAGAACATTCTGTGGCATATATCAGCCGGAAACTGATGCCAAAGGAAAGGCGTTACTCAACAATCGAGAAGAAGGCCTTGGTAGTCAAGTAGGCCATAGAAGTCTTTTGGTACTACATGTTAGGATGGAAATTTATGCTCGTGATGGATCATCAACCGCTTATATGGATAAATAAAAACAAGGAATCCAATGAGAGGGTGATGAGGTGGTTCCTGGCTGTGCATCCCTTCAAATATATGATCTGACATACAACAGGAAGGGAAAAGACTAATGTAGATTCCCTGTGTAGAGAGATGACCCAAGTACAGGCAGGCACTCATCCCAGCAAGACTGAGCTGAGGAGGAGGGTATGTGAGGGAGTCTATAGGAAACTCCTTCAGACTATCTTAAGGCACTGACCTCAGCTATCTGGTATGGTCTTCCTTAAGGACCAGCCAAGCAAGGGATTCTGGGTGAAGGGAGGTTCCCCTCACCATACTATAAGGAGTCAGGGCCCAGATGGGTTAGAGGAGCCCCAGAGAACAGGTAGAAAACCAGCGTACCGCCAGATGACTTACATTTGATTCTTTTTGAACTGTAAGGAAGGACTGCTGAGGTAAGTAGCCTTTGGAAACTGTTTATTTCTGTTTTGTAAATAAAACTGTTGTGTGTAAACCATCCAGAGTCTGCCTTCTTCTATTCTCCTGGCTGGTTCCTAAGCCATGTCCTCTCCCAGCTACCACAGGGCATAAATGCAAAGCCATCCCCAGCATCCCCAAGGATTCCTCTACTCACTGTGTGCCTTTGAAAATTATCTTCGGGGGATAACTTTCAAACCTATTCACGTTACTAGATTTGTGCTTGTTAGTAGATGTGCACAGTGAGTAGGTTGATGTATAGTTTATAAAATACAGCGTAGTTCAGCTCTGAAAGCATGTGCATATGTTTCAGTACTCTTGAATATTTGAAATGCAATGAAAGGGCTTACTTTCTCTACCTCTTTTATAAACATGCATGCATAAAACACTGATATGTATATACAGAGGCAGGTATATTTTAAAATATGCACACATACTTGAAATTACCAGTTTGCTGGTACCTTTACCAGTTCACCCAGTCCATCTCCAGTTCACCTTCACTGTTTAGTACTTTACCCTGAACTATTCCAGTTCACCCAGACCTCTCACCCAAAAATAGTAGACAACAGAAAAGTCTGATTTCACTTGCCCAAATCAATTAGCAAGTGTAAAACTGCACAAGTAAATTGGATAATGTATTTATGTGAATATCTTATAAAACAGTAATGACCTCACCTCAGAAACATAGAAACATAGAAATGACGGCAGAAGAAGACCAAACGGCCCATCCAGTCTGCCCAGCAAGAACACCCCTAGACTGTCCCTTTTTTGCGTCAGTAAATGTGTGCACAAAACCAAAAATAGGCCTTTACTTTTGATGTTTATAAAATAGTATATATGCAAATACAGGCTACTTATGTGCATATATGCTAATTTTGCACACATAGCCCATTTGAAAATTTACTCAAAAGTGTGCAAATTTTCAGCTTCCTACCTGTTCTAGAAGTTGTCTAGACTTTTATATGTAAGAAACCAATATTTATATTAGAGTTGCATATCAAATCTTCTGAAACCATAATCTTTTTATGCATGAAGAGGAAACATACTGTATACATCTGGAAACTTGACTGTAATAACAATAATCCCCTCAAGCCACAACATTACCAGTTAAT
This sequence comes from Rhinatrema bivittatum, assembly GCF_901001135.1. NCBI lineage: Eukaryota > Metazoa > Chordata > Amphibia > Gymnophiona > Rhinatrematidae > Rhinatrema > Rhinatrema bivittatum. Next base: position 34,549,758 of record NC_042620.1, read on the forward strand.
GATCCGTGTGGGTTACTGCCATAGCATGAGGGGATTATTGTTTAAATAACATGTCATTTCCTATAGATTGCTACAGGAATCTTATAAATTAGAAATACGTTTTGATTTTTTTTTTTTTTAATTCTCTGAAATCTTGCATTCCAAGTGGGTTCAGGTGATAACGATCCCATATCTTCAAAACTGAGGTTGGATTGATTTCCATGTCTTGTGATTGGTTAAATCCTTCAACCACAGGTGTAAGGAAAGAGCAGGGGGGGGGAGTGAAGAGAGGGGAGAGAATTACTCTGGAGAATTCCCACCAGCGAGATTTGATTGTGCACCAACTAGGAAAACCTCTGCTTCCTCAGTCCAAGAAAGAAGAGTATGTCAAGAGAGACTGGACCATCTTTGTCTTTCCTGGACAGAGAAGTTAGAACTCAGGGACTCCTTGTGGCAGTCTCATAGTATTTTCTTCCGAAAATGTGAACTTGCCTAGGGGAATTCCTTGCCAGCTGGCACGTCCTGCTTCTAATCTTGCAATGCACAAGATCAGCAGCCAGAAGTGCCCACCCTGAGGTTTGAACCCTGCTAGTAGTTGTACTGTAAACAGAGCCGGTGCCAGGTCAACAGCGAGGGAGCTGCCACATAAATTAACTGAGGTGAGGGAGCAGGAACAGGCAGGGACAGATACTGGTGAAGGGGCCAGGGAAAGCAGGCAGAGACTAGATGATGGGAAACAGGGAAGAGGCAGAAGATAGATGCTGTGAAGGGCGGATTCTGGAGAAGGGAGACATGGGGTTAGGTGCTGGGGAAGAGGAAGAGGTTGCTAAGGAAGAAGGAGACATGATGGGGAAGAGAGGGAGAGAAATGGAGAGATTAGGGGCGATGTGGATATGGAGGAATGGGGGAAAAATTGGAGGGAATGGGAGATAAAAGGAATGGAAGAGTAGGAAAATAGGAAAATGGAGAGAAGGCGTAGGTGTGAGAGCTGAAATGTGAGAAAAGCTTGGAAGGAGTGAGATGACAAGAGATGGTAATAAAGGGAACAGGGGTGGAAGCTGAGAAATGAGTAGAGTGTTAGGGATCAGAACCAGGATAGAGGGGTAGGGAGGAAGGACTCGATATCGGGTGGAAGGTGATAGAGAACTCATGAATGAGGAGAGGGGAGTAGGAGAGAAAGAAGGGAATGAGAAATGGAGGAGAGAACTTAAGTACAAGGGGAGGATATAAGGGGAAAGGACTATGCAGGAAGAGGTAAGAAGAGAAGAAAAGAACAAAGCAGGAGAAGGAAGATGAAAGAGATGGAAGGTGGTAAGGAAAGGAGCTGATGTGCACTGACCAGGAAAGGGACCTTGATCAGTGTTGGATGATCTCATGGTAGTAAAACGGTGTGATAAGGTGGTGGCCAGAGCTGGGAAGATGCTTGGCTGTACAGGAAGAGGCATAACCAGTAAAAGAAAACAGGTAATTATGAGTTCATTTGTGAGGCCTCATCTGGAGTACTGCGTTCAGTTCTGGAGGTTATATATACTCCTGTGGGAATTCTGCGCCACTGCGGAATGCAGAATTTGCGCAGAATTTCTCCTTCGCGCAGATTTCCTCCCTCACCTCGCAGATTTCTTCCCTCGTCGCAGTTCCCGCAGATATCCTTGCCGCTCTGCAGATTTCCTCACCGCATAGATTTCCTCGCACCGTTTCCTCGCCGCATAGATTTCCTCGCATCGTTGCCTCGCGATTTCCTCCCGCCCCGGAAAAGGAAAAAAAAAACGGAAGCATGCCGCGCAGGGACAGCGGCCAATCCGGGACAGCGAAGTCAGGTGGCGCACGGAGAGTGGGGGCATCGCATTGCAGCAGGGCACCGGCGGCTCGAGGTTAGCAAGCTGTACCGTGCTTAAAACTAAAAACAATCGAAAATAGAGAGAAAGGGGAAGGGGGAATGGAGAAAGAGAAGGGGGATAAAGAAAGGAGGAGAAGAGGGAGAGGGAGTAGAGGGGAATGGGGAGTGAGAGAGAGAAAGAAGGGAGAGAGGAGAGGGAGAGAGAGAAGGGAGGGGAACAGGGGGAAGGGGGAAGGGGGACAGAGAAAAGAGAAGAGGGAAAGAGAAACAGAGAAAGATGGGGGGAGTGGGAAAGAGAGGGGCCAAAGAAGAGACCCAGGCCCTGGCCCTGAGAGTGTATGTTTGAGCCCTTGTGTTTGTTGTGAGCCAATGGGTAGGGGTCTACCTGGGAGAAGAGGGAGAGAGAGAAGGGAGGGGAACAGAGGGGGGGGAAGGGGGAAGAGAGAAAGAAGGAGGAAGGGGGGAAGGGGGAAAGGAGGAGAAGGGAAGGAACAGAGGGGAGGGGGAAGGGGAACACTGGGAAGGGGGAAAGAAAAGAGAGAAAGGAGGGGGGAGGGGGAAAGAGAGGGGTTAAAGAAGAGGACCTGGCCCTGTGAATGTATGTTTGAGCCCTTGTGTTTGCTGTAAGCCAGTGGGTAGAAGTCTGCCTGGGAGTCTGTATTGGGGGGGGGGGGAGTGTGTGTGAGAGAGAGTTGTATGTGGGGAGACAGAACATGTGTGTGACAGATGGTACGTGAGAGACAGCATATGTCTGATATCATGTAAGAGAGACAGTGAGCATGTTGGGGATTCATCCCGTCTCCCATATGGCAGTGCATGATGCAACCATTAGAGAAGCCACTTCCACGCCACAGAGGTGGAGGTGCAGTTGCATCAGAGCCCATGCAGTGAAGGGGCCCTGGTATGGATACTCAGGTGGAGAGGTTAGCAACAACTGCAGCAGTCCCTGCCAGCTTGGCTCATCTGCCAGCAGCAGCAATTGGCTCATCAGCCAGCAGTGTCAAGTTGCCAGGGACTGGATTGCACTGAAATGCAGAAGAATTTGCAAAAAATATTGGGTTATTTTGAAAAAACAAATGTGCAGAATTTTGCAGAATTCAGAAAATGTGTGCGCAGAATTTTCAAATTTTCTCTTGCAGAATTTTCAATTTTTTTGCGCAGAATTCCCCCAGGAGTAGCTATGTCTCAGAAAGGATATAGAAAGGCTGGAGATGGTCCAGAGAAGAGAAAGCTAAATAGTGCAGGGCTTGTACAAGAAATCCTATGAGATGAAAATGAAGGAACTTAATATGTACAGTATATTTTAAGATGACTATTTTGATTTAAGATATATTCCAAATAGATACAATTTTGTTGCACTGCAATTTAGTGATTCACAAGCGATTCACATCAAAAACAGCTAAAAAAAATGGTTGATTTATTGAGACCAATGATTATATGAATGGGGCATTTACAATAGTATTTTTTACTGCAATTATGTTATCCCTAGAGTATATTAAGATAATATAAGCCTAGTTATAAATGTTTGACAATTAGAGGGGTAATTGCTTGTTGTGATTCACTTAATATGTATACTCTAGATGAGAGGTAAGATGAGGGATATGATACAGACATTTAAATACCTGAAAGGTATTAATGCACAGGACGACAAGCTTTTCAATGGAAAGGAAGCTGTAGACCTAGGGGGTTACAATATGAAACTCCAAGGGGGTAGATTCAGGAAACAATATCAGGAGATATTTTTTTCACGGGGAGGGTTGTGCATGTCTGGAGCGCCCTGCCAGAGGAGGTGGTAATGACAAGGACAGTGGCAGACTTCAAGAAAGCATGGGATAAACCCAGAGGATGAGAATGGTAATGAGGGAGAGGGAACTGCGCAGCCTTCACTGAGCGACAGCTGCAGCCTGGGACAGCAGAGGTAGGGCTGCATGGCACTTCCTGGATGGCCTGGGGAAAACCTGCACCCAGCAGGAGTTTTACAACTCTAAGGAGTACACAATGGGATTGGAGGTTGGGCTCCTTGTGGGAATCTAATCTACTTTGGGTACATGCATACAAAATCGCATTTTAGTCTTTACCTAAGTAAGAGAAAGTATTCAAATATCCACTGTACAGGAGAGAGACAAGGAGGGATAAGAGAGAACTGAAGCAGAAAAAAGGGAAAATTCATCAGACAGAATGAGGAGGCAGAGACGGAACTGAGACAAGACAGAGCAAGCAGAGATGTGCGGATGGAAATCAAACTGCAGCCATGCGGGTGGTGATTTTAATTTTGGCAGGAATTTCCTGCTTTTCTCCTCTGTGTTACAGGCCCATACAGTAAAATCGGCGGGAGAGCCGGCGCTCCGAGGCGAGCGCCCGCTCTCCCAACACGCACCCAGGCCACTCTCCTGGGCACGCGATCCAGTATTTAAAGGAGGGCCCGCAGTAAAAGGAGGCGCTAGGGATACTAGCATGTCCCTAGCGCCTCCTTTTTGGACAGGAGCGGTGGCTGTCAGCGAGTTTGACAGCCAATGCTCAATTTTGCCAGCATCAGTTCTCAAACCCGCTGACAGCCACGGGTTCGGAAAACGGACGCCGGCAAAATTGAGTGTCCGTCTTCCGACCCGCGGGCCGATTTTTTTTAATTTTTTTAAAATTTTGGGGCCTCCGACTTAATATCGCTATGATATTAAGTTGGAGAGGGTACATAAAAGCAGTTTTTCTGCTTTTCTGTACACTTTCCTGGTGCCGGCAGAAATTAACGCCAGCCTTTGGGCAGGCGTTGATTTCTGAAAGTAAAATGTGCGGCTTGGCTGCACATTTTACTTTCTGTATGGCGCGGGAATAACTAATAGGGCCATCAACATGCATTTGCATGTTGCGGGCGCTATTAGTTTCAGGGGGGTTGGCTGCGCATTTCGACGTGCTATTACCCCTTTTTGTAATAAATAATGTTAAATAAGAACTTGACGATGTTATAATGTACAACAAGAAGACCTCAACTTCTTGAACACAGCTACAATGTAAACCGATGTGATATTCTATACTGAACACCGGTATATAAAAACCAATAAATAAATAAATAGACTGGATGGACTATTTTGGTCTGTATCCGTTGCTATCTGCCAGTCTCATTTTTCCCCTGTCATTAAGAATGTAAGTGCGATGTTTTTCAGGAATGACAGGAAAGAGGCTGCACTGAGCCTTGTGCTGAAATCCTTCCTTTTAAAACAAATTGCTCCCCCTTGGCAGCTCTGCTACAGCCATCTACGGGCTTACAATAGTCTGTAGAACTAAGGGGGTGAAATAAAGGCTGGCTCATCGTGTCCCTTATGACATGGAGCCATGCAATAACCCTACCTAGTCTGCAGATCCGTAGATTGCAAAATCCATATCAACTCATTTCTATTACAAACATTCGAAGGACTAGGACACCCTCATGAACTGAACTGGATCTAGTGCAAAACATAGAGAGGTCAATATGGAAAAGATTTGTCAGGCTAACGTTTGGGAGTCAGCCAGACATATCTTTGTGGTTTAAATCCCTGCTGCTCCCCCTCCTGCAATGAGAAAATACATTTTCTCTGGGCAAATTGTTGCACATGAGAAAAGGCAGGGCTGAAGGCATGCCCAGGGCACAGTAAAACTTTAGCTGGACTGTGCTGTTTAGCTGAAGATATGCTGGCACGTCTAGTCAAGTTGAAAGGCTGCCCTGAAATCATTTGGATAACCTTATTCAATGGTAGACTTATCCGGATTAGTCCTGCTGCAGGAATGGATACATTTAGCTGGATAACATTAAGTTATCTGTTTGCCGGCTTGCTGCATATCAGGGGTAAGTTTTTAACAGCTCGCATAAATTTTCCATCTTACACCAATTCTGAAAGTGAACTCATGCACTCTAACTTCGCTTTGCAAATTATCCCAGCAAAACTACCCACACACAATTGCACCTGCTAATATGGCATAGACATTTTTCGGATAAATTTTGCATGCATGCTTTAGAAAATGCAAAAGTATGTGTGTAAGAGCAGATCCCTTCCCCACCCTCCCCACATAAACACCCCTCCCGGTCCGGTAAAACTTATGTGCACACAGAAGTAAGTGCACCCACATACCGAGTGGGCAGTTTTGTTACCGGCCACTGTTTTCCCGCAGAAATAACCTTTGAAAATTACCCTCTCTGACAGCTATTTTCAAAGCCATTTACACAGGTTTAAAAAAAAAAAGTATTTTACCCACATTAACCCCCTCAATGTGGTTAAACGTCTGAGCAGCGTGGACAGCACGCATGCTTTTAGACACATTTACAGGAAGCATTCCTGGAAGTGTGTTTAGGTGGGTGGAGGGGGGAAGGAAGGAGTTAAAGCACAGGCATAGATGGCATTTTCAAATCCACACACAATTTATCAAGCAAACGCAAAAGGAAGGTGTAACTGACTGCATGTACTTTCCGCCCGCAGAAACCGTAAAATGTAAACTCCTCGCATCGTTCCCAGTTAAATCTGCATGGGTTTTGCACCAAAGCAAGCAGTTTGAAAACAGGAAAACAATTTTCAAACCATTTGCCTGGATACATCGATCTATCTGAACATTACCCTCCTCTATCCAGCTAAAAGTATGTGTGAGCTGTGTTTAGTTTGGGGGCCATGTTCAAGCCAGCTAAAAGTCTGCTCCTAAGGACAAGTTTAGATTAAGGGAGTGAAACAGCACACAATGCATGGAGTTTTCAAAAGTACTCGTGCTATTTTAGCCCTCCCCTCCCCCCATCAGCCACTCACACTCACATTTGTGCTTTGCACAAATGGCGGGTGCAAAGCACGCAGTTAGTTTCAGTGGCTACGAAGTACTTGTGGCAAAAATACCCCTGCACTGTGCAACTATGCAAGCTGCTCAAAATAGTCCCCTTAAATATTTCAAATATATTAAATAGCTGAGCTGCTGGACTGTTTCATCCAGCAGCTCAGCTGGATGAAACCCAGTCTCAGCCCTCCTAAACCATCTCGCTGCCGGGGACCCCTCTATGCACAGGCCTGATGTCATCTGCCAATGACTTCTGGTCCCGATAGGAAGCTGTGCTTTGAGTGAGTGTGCTGAGCTGCTGGAATGTTCCATCACCCGGTCTCAGCCCTCCTCAACCATCTCGCTGCCGGAGACCCCACGAAGCACAGGCCTGACGTCATCTGCCAGTGACTTCTGGTCCCGATAAGAAGTGACGCTTTGAGTGAGTGTGCTGAGCTGCTGGAATGTTCTATCCATCACCCGGTCTCAGCCCTCCTCAACCATCTCGCTGCCGGAGACCCCACGAAGCACAGGCCTGACGTCATCTGCCAGTGACTTTCTGGTCCCGATAGGAAGCTGCGCTTTGAGTGAGTGTGCTGAGCTGCTGGAATGTTCCATCCATCACCCGGTCTCAGCCCTCCTCATCCATCTCACTGCCGGAGACCCCACGAAGCACAGGCCTGACGTCATCTGCCAGTGACTTTCTGGTCCCGATAGGAAGCTGCGCTTTGAGTGAGTGTGCTGAGCTGCTGGAATGTTCCATCCATCACCCGGTCTCAGCCCTCCTCAACCATCTCGCCGCCGGAGACCCCACGAAGCACAGGCCTGACGTCATCTGCCAGTGACTTCTGGTCCCGATAAGAAGTGACGCTTTGAGTGAGTGTGCTGAGCTGCTGGAATGTTCCATCCATCACCCGGTCTCAGCCCTCCTCATCCATCTCGCTGCCAGAGACCCCTCGACACATGAACCTGACATCATCTGCCAGCGCCTCCTGGGCCCGATAAGAAGCAGTGTGCCCCTTTGTTCTGATTTTGGCCGGTTTGTAGCTGTTTTCCTAGAGATTCTCCTCACCTGGCTGGCTCTGGATTTCATCACACCTCTCCCTTTCCATGGGTAAGAGGAAAGGGTGGGTTTGGAGTGTTGAATCTGTTCGTTCTGTGTCCATTCCACGGATGGTGGCAGGGGTGTTGGAGCTTCCATCTTCAGGGGGAATCCCCTCATTATTGGTGCCGCCAGAGGGACGTCAGAGCATCAACCAGAGGAGGAAACCTCGCTTGGCCCCAATTGCTGTTCTCCGTGAGTGGCACCTGTTTTCAGGGATGGAGTTTTTCCTTTTTCCGTCTTTTCCAGCATCCGAGGTTCAGTGCCTGTGTGACCTTGGTTGTAGGGGAAACCTTGCACGACACCTCGGCTTTTTCTGTGCCACAGAGGCCTGTTCACATCGCCCTTGATGTTTGGCAAGCTGCAGTGAACGTGGACAGATCTGAACATAACACATTTGGAACTGTTTCCTCTAGAGTTGAGGCTTTGGGAGGTTAAATCTCTGCTCATCAAACACCTCCTGGGGTTCATGAGACCAGTATTAAAGTGTTGGAAGCACAGGGTATATCCTTTCAAGAGTTCCAGGCTTTGCTTGCCAAGGAAAGAAAGCTTGAAATCTTTGAAAATAAGTCTTGTTTTCTTAATCTCCGATTGCTTCATTTCCCTCGGTCTTCTTTAATTGGCCTTCAAGAGCTGCTTATGAGATACTAGAAAGAGGTGTTGGGGTTATATGAAAACTCTTCCCTCTTTTTCTAAAATGTTTTACCTTCCTAATAAAAAGAACGATAGCTCAGCTGTTGGGACACCTCTCCTTTCCACTAGTTTTGACTTGACTAATTTCCTGGAGCAAACCCCTGAGGGAATATCTGAACAGGCTACCTTATTAATAACTTGTGTTTCTGAAATGCAAAAAACTTTAATTATGCTGTTGTGGCTCTCTGTAGGAAATATATAAATATTTGTGTTGTTGTTGTTGCTGGTGTTATTGTATTCTTTTGTTTATATTTGTTTTATATCGTATCCTTTTTTTCCCCTTTTCAATCTACATGTTTATGTCTAATTTGCAAGCATAAAAGCATAAATAAAGAGCATAAAATATATCTGTCTAAATCTATCTATTAATCCATCCATATATTAAATAGCATTTTAAAACTGACCTTACGTACAAAGTAATTTTCTGTCATCCAGTACCACATGAGCTGTACTCTGGCAAGGCAAGGGCTGTACAGCTGTGGCTCAGCGCGATGGCTCCGGGGAACATTCTTTGGATTAGCTAAATGCTGTCATTTCACATAGCGGCTTCACTGACACATTTCCTTCCATAACTGGCGACAGAGTTCGTTTATCAAAGCCACATATTTTTCATAATCATGGAATCTGGCAACTTTTCCTAAGGGGAAGATAATTCCATTCTGGTGGATTCCAGATATAGATTTGAAAATGCAATCTATACACAGTATTTTCCTGCCCCCCCCCCCCCCCACCCCAATGAAAACACCACCAACCCCCCACCCCCACCCCAGGGCCTCTTAATGTGGCTAAAACAATGCATTTACTTTTAACTACATAAAGGGAATCGTTTTCAGACAGATGCTTTACACATGTAAAATGCTATTTACATGCGTAAATGGCTTTGAATTTTGTCCTCATAATGTAGGAGGTTTTTTTTTTATCTCTGATTTTAGCTACTGCAATTTCAGTTCTAACTGAAAAACAGTTTGAAAGACTCCATGAATTTTAAGATATGCTGCTGACAAAAGATCTCCTGCAAGATCCATTTATATTAAGTGCCTCCTGTCATTACTTTTCAAAATATTCTATCAGCATGCATAACGTCTGGTGTCATCTTTATTAAATTGAAATCCCTTTTTTTTTGCAACTCTTCCCCAGGTACCTTGTATTCTATATCTGGCTTGAGAAGTGGCTTATACAGGTGTCTTATGTGCACTAAAACAAGGCAATATATGGTGCAGAATAACTTTCCAAGCTCATTCCCAGCTGACCATCAGGCTCTCATTTCCCAGGTTAATGTTTTCCCTTAGCCCTTATTCAGTAAGGGGCGGAAAACGCGCGTCCAACCCGCGGCACCTAATAGGGCCCTCAACATGCAAATGCATGTTGAGGGCCCTATTAGGTATTCCCGCGCAATACAGAAAGTAAAATGTGCAGCCAAGCCGCACATTTTACTTTAAGAAATTAGCGCCTACCCAAAGGTAGTGCACAGAAAAGCAGTAAAAACTGCTTTTCTGTGCACCCTCTGACTTAATATCATGGCGATATTAAGTCGGAGGTCCAGAAGGGTAAAAAAAGTAAAAAGAAAAAGAAAAAAAAAAGTTAAATGGGCCGGCGGTTGTCTGGTCAAAAACCGGCGCTCAATTTTGCCAGCGTCCGGTTTCCGAGCCCGTGGCTGTCAGCGGGCTCGAGAACCGACGCTGGCAAAATTGAGTGTCGGCTGTCAAACCCGCTGACAGCCGCCACTCCGGGCTAAAAGGAGGCGCTAGGGACGCGCTAGTGTCCCTAGTGCCTCCTTTTGCCCATTTCTACCGCACCACCTAATTTAAATACTGAATCGCGCGCACAGGCGAGTGGCCTGTGCGCACTGGGAGAGCAGGCGCGTCCGCTCTCCCGCGGACTTTACTGAATCTGCCTGTGTGTTCCTCGGGTGGATTGACATACACGTGTCCACACTGAACCATTGACTTTGACTGCTATAACAATGAATAGGAATTCTTCTGAGATGAGACTTTAGTTGTTGCAAACAGGGTTTGCAATTACAGAAGATTGTATACCATAGCAAATGTATAGTAACATTTCAACTCACAGATATATACTGTGAAGAAAAAATGCATAGTGATACACATAGGGAAAAATAATCCCAACTACCAGTATACAATGCTGGATTCTGTATTAGGAGTCACCATCCAGGAAAAGGACCTTGGAGTCCTTTGTGGACAATACATTTAAATCTTCAACACAGTGTGAAACAGTGGTCAAAAAAGCAAATGGAATGTTAGGAATTATCTGAAGAGGAATGGAGAATAAAATGGAAAATATCATATTGCCTCTGTATCAATCCATGGTGCTAACTTATGTTGAGAGGCTACACAGGTTAGGGTTCTTCAGCTCGAAAAAGGTGAGAGGGGACATGATAGAAGTTTATAAAATCATGAATAAGGTAAAATGGGTAAATAAAGGATGGTTATTTACTCTTTCAAATCATGCTAAAATAAGGGGACAAGACATGAAACTAACAATCAACAGATTTAAAACAAATCTGCTATTGTCAAATTTGTCATACCCAGACCAGAAACATTTTTTGATGGTGATGACTCTGAGCAACTAAATAAAATCCCGTGAAACTGGAGGAAGTAATAAATCATATTGACAGATTAAAGAATAACAAATCACTGGGACTGGATGGTACTTACCCCAGAGATCTGAAGGAACTCAAATATGAAATTGAAGACCTGTTTCTAGTGATCTGCAATCTATCCTTTAACATAGTCACAGACTGGAGGGTGGCCACTGTGATGCCAATTTATAAAAAGCACTCTAGGGCTGATCTGGGAACCTATATGCTGTGTTTCGGGACCGCTAGGAGAGCGATCCCATTTGAGGGGATTGTGTGCCCTTTGGCCTCAGCACGATCCCAAAAGAGTCCAACACAGCACCGAGGGTTGGTGAGGCGTGTCCCAGCATGGGTGAAGACAAAGTCTGACCCGCTGCCAGACCTGCTTGTTATGTTCATGGATCCTTGGGCCGGCTGAGACTGCAGGTGTCATGCTATAGATACCCACAGTGGGCGTCGCTGCCGGGAGGAGGCGCTGAGGAGAGGCTTTGAAGATGGCTTCACCACTGGAAGCCCGAGGTCCCCCTAGGAGGAGCCCATAGGGACCCGGGCCTCTTGGTCTTAGGTAGATCCTATATGGCCAAGGATTAGAAGAGCAGCCTGCCAAGGTAATCCAATGATGAGATGGTGCCCAGGAGGTAAGGAGAGACTTCACCCTTGGAAGCCCGCGGTTCCCCCGGGAGGAGCCCGTGGGGATCCGAGCTGCTGGGGCTTAGGAGAACCCTCTGGGCGGGGATGAACAAGTACCTGTGGCAGTGGGAAGAGATGAAACCGAAGTCCAGGAACAATCCAAGGTCAGGAGCCAGAAGTCAGATATCGGATGCCAAAACCAGGGACGGAAGAAGGAGCTGGAATTGAAGAACGAAGCAAGGTCAGGAGCCAGGAATAAGACGTCGGATGCCAAAACCAGGGACGGAATCAGAAGCCGGAGTCGAAGAACAAAGCAAGGTCAGGAGCCAGAAATCAGATGTCAGGAACAAGCAGGAACCGGGAAGCAGGAAGCACAACTAGCTACTCCGAAGAGTCAACCTTGTTGCAAGGCACTGGCTAGCTGTGGCTGCCGGGTTTAAATAACCCGGCAGCATCTGATGTCAGCAGGGAGGAGTCCTCCGTTTTCCTGCTCTGGCCCCTTTAAATAGAGAGCCCCTGCACACGCGCGCCTAGGGGGTGGGGCCAGCAGCAGATCACCGGCGGCATCTCAGGCCTAGGCGACCATGTCTTGGGTTCGGCGGGCCAGAGGGGGCTCCCGCGGACAGAGCGGAATGGGTGGTGAGTGGAGATCCTGGGGCACGAACCGGGATTGCAACACTGCATGCTTCTGGAAATCCAACAACATTATGTTGGTTAGTGAACAGTCCTCCGACCGTTCCCAGCCCTTTCGGACCTTCCACTGGGTATCGGCAAGAAGCAGCAGGCCGGACTGAGGATGAGGGCAGACGAAGGCCTTGTGACACAGAAGACTCAAGACGTGGCCGAGAAGACTCTGGATGAGGACAAGGAACTTGGAAGACTCTGGTCGAGGTGAGGAACTTGGAAGACTCTGGACGAGACGAGGAACTTGGAAGACTCTGAATGAGACGAGGAACTTGGAAGGTTCAGACATTGGCACTGTCTTTCAGGGCGCCCTACACAGCCTACCAACATGGGCGGATCCAATGGGCTGGTCATGGACCACCCTGTCCCACTGCGCACCCTACACAACCTGAAGAGGCTGGTCACGGACCAAGCGGAGAGCGGGACAAGCGCAGGAAGGGAATCCAGCTGAGACGAAACTCCAATGACGAAAACAGGAACCGACAAGATGGATTTACCCCAACAAGGTGTCATCTGGAGGAGCTGGAGGGTCAAGAGGACTCGAAACAAGTGATGGAGGAGCGAAACCTCGGAACATCAGGAAGTGGAACATCAGGAAGCCTGGAACATCAGGAAGTGAAACATCAGGAAGCCTGGACTAGGAACCTCGGAACATGAAGACATGGAACAATAGGAAACCACAGGAAGCAATGAAGACTCAAGAATCAAGACGAGACATGGAGCTCCAACGAAGAACGAAGACCTGACGGAGCGCTGGAAGAAGAGACTTCCAGGAGCAAGTAACTCCAATGCAAGGCAACACAGGAGTGCAGGAGAAGCCTTTAAATAGGGCTGACACAGGAAACAGTCACTAGATGGGGCCCGGGGCATATCCAGCTGCGGGCCCTTTAAATCTTATGAAGAGGTGCGTGCCAGCGCCTAGAAGCAGGGACAGGAACAGAGGCAGCACCACAGACAGCGGCGGCCTGCCGTACTGGAAGGAAACAAAGAACAGGCCTCTGCACAGGCCCCGACAGGAGGAGGCGGCTTCCCTGCCGCATGAAGGAGATGCAGGGCGGCTCCATGCCGCTGAAGGCAACGCTACCTCATGGCTCCCTGCCGAGATGAAGGCCCCAAATGCGGCGGTCCGGGCCGCGGGAGTAAAGCAGCAGCGGTGGTCTCCTGGCCGCTGAAGGAAGGAAACAGTGGCACTTCGGGCCGCGGGGGAGTGGCGGTCCCAGTGGCTCCTGCCACGATGAAGGCCTGGTGTTGGCAGCAAGCCGCAACGGGGAATGGCAGCGCAGCACGAGAAGGTAAGAGGCCTGCTCGCGGGGGAAACTCTACGGGCAGGATTCATAACACTATAGAACAGTAAGCCTGATGTTGATGCTAGGCAAAATGGTAGAAGTTATCCTTAAAAGCAAAATTACTGACCACATAAATAGACATGGTTTAATGGGAGAAAGTCAACATGGATCCATCCTCTTTAGATCAATATGTGTCTGTGAAGAAGTGGCTCTCTATTTCCCCTCCTTATCCTGTGCAGGACCAGGTATCTAACCTGGTCCACCTTAATTCCCACAGTGAGAGAGAGCCATGTGGACAAGATCCTACTGGGAGGGGAATAAGTATGTGAGCCCAGCTGGGATTAGGAGACCCCTGTGACTCCAGGAGCATGAGCTCCTGTCCCCTCTCTGGTGAAAGTATTGTAAGTACACTGTCCTGAGGTAAGGCAGTCTCCTGTTGTGTGTAAACTGGAAGTGTTAAATAAAGCTGAAAGTATATGAAGAAAGGCTGGAGTCATGAGAGTCTGTGTCCCCAGCCTGGGAAGATTTACTCCACATCCCACAGAGCCATTTTATAAAATATATGCAAACGATATTCAGCTGTTTTTTTCCAATATAGGCTAATGCATTTACCGCTATTGCACCAGTGACTCAGGCCCGGATTTTAAAAACCCTAAGCGCATAAATCCAGTGAATTTGCGTACGTAGGTGGCCTTACACGCGCCAGGCCTATTTTAAAAAGGCCCAGCCACGCACGTAAAGCCCTGGGACGCGCGTAAGTCCCGGAACCAAAGAAAAGGGGTGGGGCAGTTCAAGGGGTGGGGCGGGGTGAGAGGCCCCCACACAGTGGCCATTTGCTGCTGTGTTGGAAGATCGCGTGCCGGCAGGTTGTGCGCAACCTGCACCTGCCCCGAGGCAGGTGTAACAGGTACGACAAAGGTCGGGGGGAGGGTCTAGATTAGGGCTATGGTACGGGTAAGTTATGAGAAGGGGAAGGGAGGTTAGTTTAGGGCGCTGAGAAGTTCCCTCCCAGGCCGCTCCAAAATCAGAGTGGCCTGGGAGGGAACGGGGGAAGGCTGCGGGCATCGGCGCACACAAGTTGTATTAATGTGCACCCCGTTGCATGTGCCGACCTCTGATTTTATAACATGCACACACTGGCGCGCTTGTTATAAAATCGTGCGTCCATGTGCACTCGCCGGGTAGCGTGCGCACATGGACGCACGCGCGTAGGTCTTAAAATCTACCCCTCAGTGTTTACAGATCATAGTCTTGGATGTTAACTAACCAATTGGTATTGGATATCAAGAAAACTGAGGCTATGTAGTTTTCTAGGCATCCTGCACCTGATTCTCATTTAGGACTGGTTTTTGATGGCAATCTTATTCCCTTTGCTGAGTCAATTCATAATTTAGGTTTCCAGGTTGAACCCACCCTAAATTACATCACACATAAAAGCGTTACTGTGATTGGGTTTTTACAAATTGCGTTTATTGTGACCGCTAAGATTTATCTCCTGATGACTTCCGAACAGTTTTTCTGGGTTACATTTTAATCACAGTGGACTATAGTAACGCATTACTGTTTGGACTGTCTAAGCATGGGGATCAAGTGCTGCTAGTATTGCAAAATGCTGCCGCCCATCTAGTTGTGAGCAGTGGACCTAGAGCTCATGTATCTCCTAGGCTTGTAAAGCTATACTGGTTACCAATAGAACAGAGGATTAAATTTTAAATTATATTACTTGTCTTTAAATCAATCAAGGGCAGTGGCCCATCATACCTTGCTGATTTACATATACTGTACAAGCGGCCTCGTCGACCTTTGCTCTCACAAGAGGACTTGTTGCTAGAGGTACCAGCAACGAGGCAGATTTGATATGTAGAAACCCTTGGAAGGGCTTTTTCCATAATTGGTCCAACATTGTGGAATGCTCAGCCCTGTCTTCTGTGACTGATCCAGGACATAAAAATATTTCGGCAACAAATAAAAGCACATCTGCTTTCTGAAGCTTTTCCCAAGGTTCAAATTGACTAATCTGTTTTTAATGTTCAAACCGTGATCGTTTGTTCTGTTTTAATCTCTACATTGCTTAGGTCAAATTTTATTTGCTATAAGTGATTTATAAGCCTTTTCAATGAATAAATTATAAAAGCATGGTTTTTTACAAAGGGAAATCTTCCTTTACCAATATATTAGATTTGTTTTGAAAGTATAAATAAACATGCGGATAAAGGTGAGGCAGATAACATAATGTATTTTGATTTTCAAAAAGCATTTGACAAAGTCAGGAAATATGTCTTCACAGTGAAGCTTGTGGATGCCTGGAATGCTCTAACAGAAGAGATGGTGAAGTCAAGAACAGTTAATGAATTAAAAATTATTAAATTTTACTATTTTTATTTACTATCTTAATGTTTCTCTATTTTATTTTTATTTTATGCAAGTTTACTATTTTTATGACCAATGTTGTAAACCGTTTTGTTCAAATTTTATTTGCTAAGACGGTATATAAAAAGTTTTAAATAAATAAAATAAATAAAAAAGGCATGGCACAAACTGCAAATCCTGAAAGGCTAGAAGAAAGGGATAGTGTGACATTTCTGCATGGGGGTAACTTGCACAGAGCTGCAGTTACTACCCTTAACAGTCTTTATCTGCTGTCATTACTATGATGGTTCCCTCTTTATTATGTTCCTGAAAAAATTGTCTTCAAAAATCAAATTATAGTCATATCCAAAACAATTTGTAATCTCAGCATTCCCATCAATCCACCTCTGTCTTTGCGTGCTCACATCAAGGCCCTTACACAAATTTCGTTTTTCAAGCTGCGGCTCTTACGTCATCTAAAACCACTTCTGGATCCTCCTGATTTTCAAACGGTTCTTCAATCACTTCTTTTCTTTGGTTTGGATTATTGGATGGCACTTTTCACTGATTTGCCTGCTTATTCAATTTGCCCTTTACAGAGTATCCAAACTTCTGCCAGGCTTTTAACGGGAACACACATCTGTATGTGAACACGTCACCCCAGTTTTGCAAATGTTACATTGGCTCCCAATTTCATTTCGTGTACAATATAAACTTGCAACTACTATTCATACCTTCGTTCATAATATTCCTTCAGCATGGATTGCACAACACCAGAAATGAATACTCCGTCCAGAACTTTACACTTCTCCAGTCAGTGCCTTCTAGATACTCTCTCTCCTCGACAGTCCATCTCGAAGAGAATAAGGAACATGCTTTCTCCATTGCTGGGCCTTTTTTTTATGGAACTCCCTCCCAAAACAGATAAGAACAATAGCAGAAACAAAGTTGTTTTTTTTTTAAAGCTCTTAAAATCCATTTATTTCAAAAGGCATTTTCCATCTGAGCACTATAAAGTCATCGACAATGACAATAGCTGGGTCTATCAGCGCTGTCAATGTCTGTGATTTTGTTTGATTTTTGTCACTGTTGATTGATTCTTGAGTGATTTTATGTAATTTTATTATGTGTTTTCTTGTACCCCACCCTGAACGTAGGAAGGGCAGGTAATAAATATTTTTAAATAAATAAATAAAATATGTTACTATGTTAAGTCCCTCATGAGAGACTCCTCATAAAACTGGGAGGTGGTGGGCTTGGACTCATTGGAGGCAGTGTCCTTTTGTGGATAAGCAACTGGATAAAAAACAGGAAACAGAGGGTAGGACTAAATGGTCAGTTTTCTAAATGGAGAAAGGTCATTAGGACCTGAGCTATTTAGTGTTGTGACTGGTAGTCCTCGGGCCCGTCCCACAAACCGCCTCTCTTACTTCCAGGCCCGAGGCCATGTCAATGCCGCCCGACACCGGGGTAAAGCTCCAAAGATAGATGCGGCAGACCGCCGTGCCTCTCCTGCTCCTGCCGCCCCCACCCGATGCAGTCCCCCCTCTCTCGCAGCAGGCCGCCACTTTCCCTGTGCCTCTGATGCAGCAGCTGCTCACAGCCCTCTCTAGCCACGTGCACGCCCGATCGTGCCCTTCTTAATGGGCCAGTGGTGGGAACGGAGAAAGGGCGCCCTTGGATGACATCACTATTGGATGGCTGGGGACTATTTTAAGGATCACTGCTGGAGCAAATCTTCACCTCGGCAATAGGTCGACTCCACTTGGAGAAGTGCTTTGCCTCCACATTCTTGGTTCCTGCTCCCTAATCCTCGCTTCCTGGTTCCCGCTACGTGTTGTTCTTGTGCTCTTGTGAGCTGTTCCTGGTTCCTTGGCAGTCTGGTTTGCCTCCTGACTTCTTGTTTTCATGGTCCATCTCCCCTTCATCTGTCTTCAGCATCTCATCTTGCTCCCATGGTCCCTCGTCCTCCTTCCTCCTCTCTCCACCTTTTTGTTCCTCATCTCTTTGGATTGGACTTCTGGCTTTGACCTTGGATCGGACCTCAATGCTGCTTGACCTCCGTCTGCCCCTGATCACTGCCTGCTTATGCTTCTGACTGAACGCCGCCTGCCCAGACTACTGCCTGAACCACAGAATTGCAAGAACGCTGCCTGCCCCTGACCACAGCCCAACCTGACCTTGTTTGATTGCCTCCTGTCCTGACTGCTGTTTGCCCTGACTCTGCGTCCTTCACCTCCACAGGGGCCTGCACCTAAGACCAGCCGGACCTGGCACCCAAGGGCTCAACCTATGGGGAACGAAGGCTGCTATAGGCAAAGCTCCAGTTGGGCCTCTGCCTCCAGCTCCACCTGCCGACCGGGGACACCTACAGGGCTCCTCCCTGCGGGGTTGCGCCAACTCCCCCTCAGCCTAAGGGTTCACATCCACAACATTTAGCGTATTAAAAAATAATATGGAAAAGGAACAAGGCGTGAGATGACTAGATTTGCAGGTAACACAACTTTGTTTTGAGTCATTAAAACAACAGTTGATTATGAGAAACTGGAGAAGGATCTTATGAGACTAGGAAACAGGCACTGCGAGCGAAAGAAGAGGTGAACCTGACTGCCAAAGTAGTGCTATGAGAGAAGGGAAGATTGTGGGGGGAGAGAGAAGGATCAGGGGGATTAGGGGGAGAAGTGCAGTTAGAAGGAATGGGAAGCAGAGAGCATAGGGGAATGGAATGGAATGGAGTGGAGTGGGGAGGTTACAAAGAGGTTAGTGTGCCACACACACACACACCCACACACCAACATATTGGTGTGTGTCAGAGAGAGGACACTGTCCCTGGCCAGCCCGAAAACCTGGAATGCCCTTCCTTTAGACATCAGATCAGAAGTGAGCATCCAGAAGTTCAAAAAATTAATAAAGACCTGGTTGTTCGAACAGGCGTTTCATGAAATAAATGGCGCCTCAAATTGATTATCGAATAATTGGCAAAGGTCCACATCCATAGAATTTTAGAATTTTAGCTATAAGTTTTACAGAGATAAGGAAGGTTAGTACTGACAGTGTTCTAGTGAGAAATGGGGGGATCACTGAAAGGACCAAGGTTAGTGAGGAAGGTGGGTTTGTAAGAATGAATAATGATAGGAAGGTGGGGTTTGTAAGAATGAATAATGATAGGATCCATTTAAAGAATTAGGTTAAATGATGGTTAGGAATCAATTTTAGTTTGTTTTATTATTTACTTATTTTAGTTGTATTTCATTTTTATTATATTTACTGTATATAATGTTTTATGATTTAATTTTATGGTGTGTTAAGTGAATTGTATTTGTTATATGGTGAACTGTGATACAATTGTGTATTGTTAACCGACTTGATATCTTTTGAGGAAGGTCGGTATATAAAAACCTATAAATAAAATAAATAAAAAATATTGGGGGGGGGGGGGAGATATGTTAGAGATTTGTAAAATCATGAGTGGGACAGAATGTTGGGAATTATTAGGAAGGGAATGGTGAAAAAAACGGAAAATGTCATAATGCCTCTGTATCGCTCCATGGTGAGACTGCACCTTGAATACTGTGTGCAATTCTGGTCACTGCATCTCAAGAAAGATATAGTTGACTTAAGAAATAGTCACTACTTATCACTGCACAATAGCAGCATGGGATGTATTTACTGTTTGGGATTTTGCCAGGTATTTGTGACTTGGATTGGCCACTGTTGGAAGCAGGATGCTGGGCTTGATGGACCCTCGGTCTGACCCAGTATGGCATTTCTTATGTTCTATCATTTGCTCTACCCTCCCGCCCCCCCCCCCCCCCCCAAACACACACACAATCACATGTCCCATATGCTTGATCCTCCTCTCTCACATACACACACCATCCCCCTCCCCTTGGAGCAATTGTAACACATGCATGAGAGTGTAAGAGTGCATGTGTTTAAGAGAGAGAGTCGGGGCAGGGGAAGAAGAAAAAAGTGTTCCCCCTCTCCAATCTTTGTCAATCTGGGCGGAGGGAGGGGAAAACAACATTTTCAACCCACTCCCCCACCCCCAATCTGACATCTCTTCCCCTTGTTTCCTCAAATTAAGTAGTAGACTCAGGGACAGTTCTATAATGAGGCAAGATGAGGCGGCCACCTCAGGTTGCAAAATCTGAGGAGCGGTGAAAAGTGTCCCCAAAAATTATCCTGTGGCTGTGACCTCACTTTGCCTACAGCCAATGTGAGGGCCAGTTGGGCCTCAAGAGTTATATGGGCACGGTAGAGCCCATCCCACTGCAGCTGGAAGACTAGGCCTGCTGGTACTTAAAGAAGGGTGTGGCCACAACTGGAAGAATAGACCTAGGGAGGCCTTAGAGGGCATGAGAGCCTGTGTGTTTGTGACTGAAAGTGAGAGCCTGTGTGCATGGGTATGCTAGAGTAAGAGAGAGTCTGTGATGGTGTTTGAGAGAACATGTGTATGAGCCTGTATGCATGTGTGAGTGCATGTGAGAGACTTGTATGCATGTGTGAGGGAGAAGGAGTGGGAGAGCCTGTATGCATGTGTGAATGCGTGTGAAAGAAAATGTGTAACACCCTGAATGCATAGGGGACTGCATGTGAGAAAGGAAGGGTGTGAGAGAGTCTGCATGCATGTGTGCTTGTGAGAGACAAGAGGTATGTATGAGAGCCTGTATGCAAGCATGAGTGCATGTGACAGCTGGTATGTGTATGTGAGAGTGTGTGTGAGCCTGTATGTAAGTGTGAGTGTGTATGTGTGTGTGTGTGTGTGTGTGTCAGAGAGAGAGAGCATGCATGAGAGCCTGTGTGCGTGAGCAGGAGAGAACCTGTGTATGTCCGCACGACAATCTCAGGGTGACTGGAAATCAAAAGATTTCAGGAAGGAAGAGCAGTGAATTTTTTATCCATATTTTAATTTTAGGTGTTATTTGATGTCTGTTGTTTTTAAATATTTTATTGGTTTTTAAAACCTTTTTAAAAATATTTAAGCTTAATTATTGAATGATGTTCTGTTTGTCAGCTGTTTTGAAATATTTATTGTTTCTATTAGTATAGTTTTACTATTATGATAGATGTGTTATATTTCTTGATTTTGTTATTGTTTTATGAGCAGCGATGGTGTTTCTTTTGCACTGCATACAGAGTCTGGCTTCTTGCGGTTTCCAGTTCAGTTTTTGTCTACACATTTCTATTTATATTTTATGGTACCTTTATTCTGTATTTCGTGAGGGACCATCAGTGTTCTATGTGTGTGACTGAGTTGAGGTATTCTGCTGGCATGTAATTTCTGTTTATTGATCTATAGCAACCTGGCTTGTTCTGTTTTTCTAATAGGAAGTATATTGGTGTTTTAGGACCGGGCATACTATTTGCAGTGTTGCTTTTTCATAGGTAGGATTATTACTGTTTGAGTGCTTGTAGTTAGTGTTGTTTTGGCATGGGAGTTTTACTATATTGTAACAGTATTTCAGTTAATTCATGTCTTTCTGAGGGTCAAGCCCACATCAAACGCACTTTACAATAGCCTAATACCATATAGGTTCTAAGTGTCTTTAGGCAGGGTTTTCTAGTTGGCACTACAGCAGTGCATATAAAAATAATATACATGTTGTTGTGATACTTTTACCTCAGAAGACTAGAAATGTCCTTTTTCATGCATTATTTTGTATTATGTGTGGTGAAGGCTGGAAGGGAGGGGGTGCATGGCTCTAAGGTTTGCCTAGGGTGCCTAATAGCCTTGCACTGATCTGGAGAGCGTGCGACACACACAGACTCCCACCATTTACCTATTTCCCATTTCTCCAGGGGGCAAATACTGAAGAAAGATTCTGCGAGTGTGGCAGGGCTGCCAGCTTCCTAGAAATATTATCACTAACACACTATCTGCCATTCCTCTAGGAACCCTGACCCCTGCTTTCCTCCTTCAGTAGTATTTCAAATCACAAAAAGGGCCAGACTACAATGGGACCTCTCTCAATGATTTGACCTGTGCCATGCCTTTGTGATGGTGGTCAGGGGAAGGGAAGCACCATCTTATCTCTTGCCTCAGGCAGC
The DNA here is from genome assembly GCF_901001135.1 of Rhinatrema bivittatum. NCBI lineage: Eukaryota > Metazoa > Chordata > Amphibia > Gymnophiona > Rhinatrematidae > Rhinatrema > Rhinatrema bivittatum. The sequence continues at coordinate 34,571,729 of NC_042620.1, forward strand.
AGATTCTCTTGAGCCACCCCTGGTCAGACTAGGATATGATTTTGTTATCCCACCTTCATGGCAGAGGCCTTCAGTAAGCCTCACCTCTAGTCTTGTCAAGTACCTCCTCAAGGCTCTTGCTGATTCCAAGTTCCAGCCCTAGGTAACCCTGCCTTGCTAGAAGCTCCTTCTCTTCTCATGGTGTCACTTCTGGCTCTGTGATCTGACCCTTGTCTTGCCTTGTCTTGTCTCCTTCTTGTCTTGCCTTGTGACCTGCAGCCCTTTTTGCCTTGCCTTGCCTCATGGACTTTGGGCCTTTCTGTTTCTTGCCTTGTCTTGAGGCTCTCAGGCCTATCTTGCTTTGTTCCCTGTCTTGAGGCCTCTACCCTATTCTCTCTTGTATCCTGAGTTGAGGCCTTCAGGCCTATTTTTTCTATTCAGAGCCTTGTTGCCTTCTGTGTTCTTTGTTCAGTGTTTCCCTTGTCTGCCTTGTTGGGCTTGTCCTGTCTGTTCCAGTATCCAGTCCTACCTGTACCAGAGTCCTACCTGTACCAGAGCCTTGTCTCACCCTTGCTTGTCTAGTTCCAAGTCCTGTCCAATGCCAAGCCTTGCCTGCCCAATCTTGCCTGCTAAGCCTGCCTTGTCCAAGCCTTGTTTCCAGCCTGCCGTGTCCAAGCCTTGTTTCCAGCCTGCCTTTAACAGGCCTTGCCTCTGTGGACTCACCATATGATGTGCTGCTGGCGCAGAGACCTACTGGGCCCCAGAACCCAAGGCCTCAACCTGCAGGGAGAGAACAGGCTAGGCAGAAGACCAGCCTTTGTCTTGTCCCAAGTCCTGCATTGCAGTCCCGTACCTCTCCCCAGGTAGGTTTCCCTTACTCCGGGGCCCATAACAGACTACACCTATATTGATAGACCATTGGTCCGACACAGTCTTATGTTTTTATCCTGTAGGTCCTTGCTGTTAGAACACCAAGCAAGAGACGTGTAACAGTATCAGGGAAGCTTCCTCGTCCGCATGCATGGGAATAATGTGCCGTGAGATGCGTATAACATATTTATTTGAAGAAAGAAAAGATTGCAGTCACTCGTGAATCTTCAATGGTTCATTATAACTGCATGTTCTGTACTCATTAGCGTGCTGGATGTGCTCTGGATGCCTGAAAGACCTATAACAATAAGAAAATTAGTTTTTTGCTCTTTTGACGTTTGAACTATTACAGCACTTCAGTTTTTATCCCCCTGGTCTTTACGACCCTGTCTGCCTTTGCTGATACGTGCGTGCCTTCCATTCGGATCTGATAGATAGTAATGAGCATCCACACTAGAGGGAGCAATAACACTGTGGCTTGTCATTTTCTTTTCTTTGGCTTGCAGCCTATAGAACCAAAAGCTGTATTTCTTGGAAAGAATAATATTGTAAATTAAGAGACCTGTCTTTGAGTGTTACAGATTCCCTTAAGAATCACATAAACTGTTAAAGCGGCGTTGTATGCTGTAAAGTAACTGAAAATGCTGCTCAAGAGAACTTTGCCACTGACTGTAGAATAGCAGAGAGGGGTTTTGTTGTTTTTTTTCTCCTCCTTAACTTTTGTGCTGGTGCATTTTGAATCTGTGTTTGGTTGACTCCTTGCCCCTGATCCTGATGTATGGGGAAAGGGTGTTACACTTTCTGCCATCAGACCATCAGATCTGCACTGCAGATAAGGCAAGCAGGGTATTTTAGCTCTCCCCAGTAGATGGGGGATGTGCTGGGCCAACCTGGTGATTTCCGTGGCAGCGCCAGGTGCCATCACGAGGAGGGGCTGGGTTCCGCTCCTGTTTGGCTTCTACTGTTTTTCCTGGTTCCGCTGAGGCTGGGAATGATGCAGAGGCAGCGCTCACAGCCCTCACTCAAGAGGGACACCTGGTAACTGGACTTGGGGGGGTGCATCGTGTACACAGGAAGCGGGAAGCGGTGCATCGGTACACAGGAAGCGGTGGTCTGTGACCCCTGACCAAGCACTGTGGCTGCAAAGGCTGGGCTAGGAGGAGGAGAACAAATCTCAGGCAGCTGTACATTAAGGCATGGAGGAGTGGTTAAAACAGCAGGCTGTGACCCAGTGAAGTCAGGGTTCGAATCATATAGCTGTGACTTTGGGCAAGTTATTTATTTTCAATCCTCCATTTCCTCAGGCACAAACTTAGATTATGAGCCTTCTGGGGGACAGTGAAATACCTATAGTATTTGAATGTAATTCACTTTGAAGTGCCTGAGAGGAAGATTATAAATCTCACACACCCCCCACAAAAAAAAAAAAAAAAAAAGGTTCAGGGCACCATAGGCCAACAGAGGTTGGTTGTGACTGAGCTGGAAGCCCAAGGAAAACGGCAGGTTAAAATAAATAAATGTGCTGACTGGAAAAGCCAGGTTTAAAAAAACGTGCTTTTTGCTGAGCCCTGGGTTCTTTAAAGAGTTAAAATAATCATTTTCACATTACGCAAATGCCACAGCGGGCCACAAGCCAGAGCAGGAGTATCAGACTCTCAGCCTCCGCGCTCACCAAGTCTGGTTTTGAGGATAACCAGAGAAACCAGCCACATGTACGCAACTGCATCTCATGAATATTCATTGCGGTCAGCCTCAAAACCAGAAGGGCTGGTCTTTGAGGACCAGGCTTGACAACCCTTCTGCACAGGCACGGACGCAGGCAAGGAAGCGGCCAGCCTGCGAGCTCACCCAGGGAAACAGCAGGAAAGAAAGCACAGACAGAGAACCACAGATGCCAGAAGAGGCCACTGAAACTCAGATGATAGTGGAGTATATTATAATCTTCCGTAGCTGGCATCCAGCTCACAACGTACTTATCCATCTTAAAGCACTTTTAAATATTTTCTAAGCCTGCCCTATAGAAAATAGTCAAAATGTTCATTTCAGAAACAACTAAAAAAGCATGTACAAGCACTAAAAGGCCCGATTTAGCAAATGGCAGAAAACACTGCAGACAATTTTCAACACCATTTGCCCGGGTGAATTGATTTGGCCGAAAACCGCCCGATTCTGCCCAGGCAAACGCGTGCTCTGGTTTCCACAGCGCGCGTATTTTTATTTTAGCCAGATTGCAGGGCCAGCTTTAATGGGCGGGGGGGAGGGAGGATGGGTTAGGGAAACTCAAGCACTGTAGATTCGATTTTCACATCTTGCGCGCATTGTTTGCCGGCAAACCTTTGCCTGTGTGCCGGGCTCCCCAGGGAGCCGCTTCTGCGGTCGGTGCCTAAGGGCGTTGCTGCAATGGTTGGACCCTGACAGAAGGCAGGGAGGGAAGTAGAAATGGGAACACCGTGGTTGGGAAATCTCATAATGCCGTGGCCCAACAGAGACCGGCTCTGAAAGAACTGCAGGCCCAAAGGAGCAGGCCGAAACTGCTGGACCTAGAATAAAACAAGATAACAGGTGCTGTTGCTGTTGTCCCTTACTGTGTAAGACTGTGACCTTCTCAGGGGTTTGATTACACTTGCTCCACTTGTGTTGCCCACGGTGATGGTCTCGTTTTGGCCTGGTGATTTCCACGTCCTCCTTTCAGCTCTGAAATGCATAGGAACGGGTCTCCACTGGACCACGGTGTCCTGGAGCATTCATGTGTACCTGGGTTTTTAATCCACATTTTTCTCTCTCTTCCACCTACTGACTCTGCCAACCATCAGAGTAATAGTCCTTGGCCTAGGGCCACAGACGTAGCGGCCTCTGTAACCAGGTGCACACGCACCCTGAGCCAGGTCACTAGGAGTCACTGTTGTGCAATGACTGGGTCTGCTTATGGGCCTGTGACTGCTGCATCTTCAGTATCCATGGCCAGCCCAAGAGGCAGGAGCCAAAATCCGATCTCTTGCAACGCAGCACATAGCAGCACTATCACTGAGCCATCGGACAGGCCAGACTCTGATCTCCTGCACTGTAGCACATAGCAGCACTATCACTGAGCCATCGGACAGGCCAGACTCTGATCTCCTGCACTGTAGCACATAACAGCACTATCACTGAGCCATCAGACAGGCCAAACTCTGATCTCCTGCACTATAGCACATAACAGCACTATCACTGAGCCATCGTACAGGCCAGACTCTGATCTCCTGCACTGTAGCACATAACAGCACTATCACTGAGCCATCGTACAGGCCAGACTCTGATCTCCTGCATCGTAGCACATAACAGCACTATCACTGAGCCATCGTACAGGCCAGACTCTGATCTCCTGCACTGTAGCACATAACAGCACTATCACTGAGCCATCGGACAGGCCAAACTCTGATCTCCTGCACTGTAGCACATAACAGCACTATCACTGAGCCATCGTACAGGCCAGACTCTGATCTCCTGCACTGTAGCACATAACAGCACTATCACTGAGCCATCGTACAGGCCAGACTCTGATCTCCTGCACTGTAGCACATAACAGCACTATCACTGAGCCATCGGACAGGCCAGACTCTGATCTCCTGCACTGTAGCACATAACAGCACTATCACTGAGCCATCGTACAGGCCAGACTCTGATCTCCTGCATCGTAGCACATAACAGCACTATCACTGAGCCATCGTACAGGCCAGACTCTGATCTCCTGCACTGTAGCACATAACAGCACTATCACTGAGCCATCGTACAGGCCAGACTCTGATCTCCTGCACTGTAGCACATAACAGCACTATCACTGAGCCATCGTACAGGCCAGACTCTGATCTCCTGCACTGTAGCACATAACAGCACTATCACTGAGCCATCGTACAGGCCAGACTCTGATCTCCTGCACTGTAGCACATAACAGCACTATCACTGAGCCATCGTACAGGCCAGACTCTGATCTCCTGCATCGTAGCACATAACAGCACTATCACTGAGCCATCGTACAGGCCAGACTCTGATCTCCTGCACTGTAGCACATAACAGCACTATCACTGAGCCATCGGACAGGCCAAACTCTGATCTCCTGCACTGTAGCACATAACAGCACTATCACTGAGCCATCGTACAGGCCAGACTCTGATCTCCTGCACTGTAGCACATAACAGCACTATCACTGAGCCATCGTACAGGCCAGACTCTGATCTCTTGCATCGTAGCACATAACAGCACTATCACTGAGCCATCGTACAGGCCAGACTCTGATCTCCTGCACTGTAGCACATAACAGCACTATCACTGAGCCATCGTACAGGCCAGACTCTGATCTCCTGCATCGTAGCACATAACAGCACTATCACGAGCCATCGGACAGGCCAAACTCTGATCTCCTGCACCGTAGCACATAACAGCACTATCACTGAGCCATCGTACAGGCCAGACTCTGATCTCCTGCACTGTAGCACATAACAGCACTATCACTGAGCCATCATACAGGCCAGACTCTGATCTCCTGCATCGTAGCACATAACAGCACTATCACTGAGCCATCGTACAGGCCAGACTCTGATCTCCTGCATCGTAGCACATAGCAGCACTATCACTGAGCCATCATACAGGCCAGACTCTGATCTCCTGCATCGTAGCACATAGCAGCACTATCACTGAGCCATCATACAGGCCAGACTCTGATCTCCTGCATCGTAGCACATAGCAGCACTATCACTGAGCCATCGTACAGGCCAGACTCTGATCTCCTGCACTGTAGCACATAGCAGCACTATCACTGAGCCATCGTACAGGCCAGACTTTGATCTCCTGCATCGTAGCACATAACAGCACTATCACTGAGCCATCGTACAGGCCAGACTCTGATCTCCTGCATCGTAGCACATAACAGCACTATCACTGAGCCATCAAAGAGGCCAGACTCTGATCTCCTGCATTGTAGCACATAACAGCACTATCACTGAGCCATCATACAGGCCAGACTCTGATCTCCTGCATCGTAGCACATAACAGCACTATCACCGAACCATCATACAGGCCAGACTCTGATCTCCTGCATTGTAGCACATAACAGCACTATCACTGAGCCATCATACAGGCCAGACTCTGATCTCCTGCATCGTAGCACATAACAGCACTATCACTGAGCCATCATACAGGCCAGACTTTGATCTCTAGGACCATAGCACATAGCAGCATTATCACTGAGCTATCATACAGGCCAGACTTTGATCTCCTGCATCGTAGCACATAGCAGCATTATCACTGAGCCATCGTACAGGCCAGACTTTGATCTCCAGGACCATAGCACATAACAGCACTATCACTGAGCCATCGTAAAGGCCAGACTCTGATCTCCTGCACTGTAGCACATAACAGCACTATCACTGAGCCATCATACAGGCCAGACTTTGATCTCCTGCATCGTAGCACATAACAGCACTATCACTGAGCCATCGTACAGGCCAGACTCTGATCTCCTGCATCGTAGTACATAGCAGCACTATCACTGAGCCATCGTACAGGCCAGACTCTGATCTCCTGCATTGTAGCACATAACAGCACTATCACTGAGCCATCATACAGGCCAGACTCTGATCTCCTGCATCGTAGCACATAACAGCACTATCACTGAGCCATCGTACAGGCCAGACTCTGATCTCCTGCATCGTAGCACATAACAGCACTATCACTGAGCCATCGTACAGGCCAGACTCTGATCTCCTGCATCGTAGCACATAACAGCACTATCACCGAGCCATCGTACAGGCCAGACTTTGATCTCCAGGACCATAGCACATAGCCGCACTATCACTGAGCCATCGGACAGCCCAAATGCAGAACAAAAAAATCTAAATGAAACACTGCCTTGATGCAAGTAGCGTTACAGTACATCTTGCATGCAGTGCTGTACACTCTTTTTTTTTTTTATCTCAATCTGTTTAGTGCCCATTATTTTCCTAACTTAATAGAGAATGTGCAAGAGGTTAGCATAGGAGTAATTTTTTTTTTTTTAATGTGTGTATATTTTGTTTTCCTCTGCCCATTTGGCTGGCATGTGAGTCCTTTCCAGTGTTAATTGGACCCCATGAGGAGGTAAATGAGTGAGATGTCAAAACACAGAGTGATCAGGCTGAAGAAATAACACAGATCCAATTAAAGTGATGTCTAATAATACTTAGCGATACGTATATACGCTCTGATGCAGACTTCTGATTAGCTGATATATTTTTTTTATCTAGGCCCTCCTCTCATGCCCTCAATGAAAAGGAGGACTGCAGATGAAACCACAACTTGAGCGTTGTGTGCAGTTCCGGTCACCCCATCTCATGAAAGACACGGCGGACATACAACAGGTGCAGAGAAGGGCGACAAAACTGATAAGAGAAATGGGAAAGCTCCTCGTAGAGAAAGGTTAAACAGATTAGGGCTCTTTAGCTTGGAGAAGGGATGACTGAGAGGGGATAAGATTGAGATAAGATTTTGAGGGGGCTGGAACAAGTAAAATAGGGAACGGTTATTTACTCTTTAAAATAACACTAGGACTAGGGCACAATCCATCAAACTAGCAATCACAGGAGGTATCTTTTCACTCAGTGCATGGTCAAGCGATGGCATCTGTTGCCCAAAGACACGGTCAAGGCAACTATTTATTTATTTATATTCCACTTTTCGGCACTTCGGGTACTGCGGGTACTTCCCTGTCCCCAGTGGGCTCACAGTCTAAGCACCTCATTCATTAAGGGTTTTTCCCAGGAGGGAAGCCATTAATGAATCAGATCCTAAGTCTGTAACTGAGACATTAGGGTGAAGTGACTTGCCCAAGACCACAAGGTGCATCAGCGGGATTCGAGCCGTTGCTTCCCCCTCACTGATCTAACCACTAGCCTACTCACATAGTGAAGTTCAAGAGAGGGTTGGACAAGTTCCTGAAGGGAAAAGTCCATGACCAGCTATTAGCCAAGAAGACTTGGGAAAGCCAGTGCTTATCTCTGCAATGAGTTACAAGAAACAGATCAACTATTAAGGAATCTGCCAGGTTCTTGCAATGTGGATTGGGCCACTGTTGGAGACAGGATGTTGGGCTCTATAGACCTTGGTCTGACCCAGCATGGCACTTCTTTTGTTCCCTATGTGCCCACTCCCCTTCACTGGGGGTCACCTTCAGAGGCTGCAGGGATGATGAGTGACCCTTCTGCAGCCCCGGAACAGATTTACACCAGGGTTCAGTCTAGTGGGGGTCAGCAGAATCTGGAAAGTCCAAGAGCAGATTTACAATTAAGTAGGAAAAATACAGGTCTACACTCAGTTGGTTAGCAAAAGGAAAATGTGCTGTAAAGTCCACAAATAATAATCAAGATGAGAGGCAGAAGCAAAGTCAGGATACAATCCGAGTCCAAACAATTCCTCACTCATAGCTCCCCAAAATCATTTAAAGTATTCACGATTCTTATTCACTTCAGTTCACTCTGCTAAACCCAAGGGTTTTTGTCTAAGCTTTCTGGGTACAAAATCCAGCAGGTTCCCAGATTCCCCTCCAGACTGAAGAAAACTCAACTCACAGTTCTCTGATATCTTTGGGTACTTGCCCCTGTTGGAAACAGGATGCTGGGCTTGATGGACCCTCGGTCTGACCCAGTATGGCAGGTTCTTAAGTTCACTCTGTCTTCAAACTGTGGGCTTCTTTGGACAGGGTAGGCACCCCTTCTTCCTCAGAGTCCCGGTCTTTCTGGCTAGTTCTGAGGTCTCATCAGGTCCTCCAGCTCTCTCTGGATGCACAGACCCACAGTCCATCTCCCTTGTAGGCCTTGAGTTGCAACCCTCAGCTTCTCCAATTGCCAATCTCAACTCTCAGTGCTCTGGCGAACTCCAGTTCTCAAGCGCCACAAACAGGCCGGGTTTTCAGGATATCCACAATGAAAATGCATGATACAATGGAGGCAGTGCATGCAAATCTTTCTCATGCATATTCATTGTGGATATCCTGAAAACCTGGCCTGTTTGTGGCACTCCAGGACTGGAATTCACCATCACTGGTTTAGGCTCATAGTTAATTAGCAACATAGATAGGATGGGCCACCTTTCTTTAGCATTTTAAAAACTAATAAAAGAGCTTTAAATTTAATTCTCTGATTGATTGCTAGCCAGTGCAATTTGCGCAAAAGTGGATTTATATGATTTACGATAAGAATTTTGCTGTGCGGACGCATTCCTGTGGCCGAATTCTGCAAGAGATGAATGGACCATATTTGATATTCAGGTAATCCTATTTAAAGAGCATTGCAATAGTCAACTGATGTCAATTTAAAAAACCCTAAAATCCGAAGCCATTAAGATACTTTTTGCAGATGATTGACATACTGTAAGTCAAGGAGGAGTCCATTTTGAAGCCCAGGTTCTGAATTTCTATCTGTAAATGGCATCAATGTGCCATTAACCATTATCCCAGGGCCTTTTCTGGAAACTAACATTGCCTCTGTCTTTTTCATATTCAAAACTCAACTGTTTCACTATGTACCAACGTGCATGTAAGGCTTCTGCAAGTGCTGTATGTATCTCTCCTTCCATACAAAATAATAAATATATATATTTTTTACAACTGAAATCCAGTAGAAGAGAACTCGGTTTGCTCTCCAAATGACTGTTCTAGGGAGCCTGCAGGCATGGTTGCAGCCAAGCAGGATCTTTCTGCTTAGCCAAATGTATCCAACTTTTGTTTGTTGTTGTTGTTGTGTTGTTTTTTTTAAAATAAAATTTCAGGTCCTGCAGTTTTGCAAAAGCACCGAAGCGGGATAGAAAAAAGTAAAAGACAGGTCATCAGACATCGTTCATCCACATGAAAAGAGGGTACGGCATCAAGGATCGACATGAATCCCGATCAGCTCACCTGTTTCCAGAAGAAACAGGTGAGAAATTCCTGAAACAGCGGGAGACCTTCCGTCGTGTATCTCCTGGGTGGGCAGTTCCTCTCCCTCGCCACACTGTGACCCCCCTCAGGGTGCAAGGTCAACCCACAGCTCCCCTCGGACTTTCCTCAACATTCTTCTGCCTTTTTTATTGACTTGGGGGGGGGGGGGGGTGTCTAACTTGTCGCCCATGACTGCTGGGCTCTTAACGGGAACCTGTTTCGGCTCTGGGAGGGGGTTGGGGGATGGTCCGAAGCCGAGGTGCTGCAACCTTCATTTTCAGCCCTTGCAGTATGCTCTGTGGCTTCCAGCCCCGTGATTTACCAGCCAGTCCTTTGGCAGTTGTAAGTGTTTCTTCAACGTAGCTGGGTTACAGCTGCTTACAGGGCCCAGTACAAGGGCGCCCTGGAGCCAGCTGGCCCGTGCCGCTGCAAGGATGAGGAGCGGAGTCAAGTTCCTGTACTATGGTAATGCACAGCCCCTTAATTCATCAGACCATATACTGCAACCTTGCCCTCTCTCTAAAGGTTCTTTATTCCTGTGTGGTCATCCCTCTTTGCTCTATTCCAGTTTCTGCTGCTTTGTTTGTGCTGCTGAGATACAAAAATCAGCAAATGGTGGAAGTGGATGGATGAGGTTAGTGGCGGGCTCTCGTCATTGGAAGTGGGGCGCAGCCGGCCCGCTCATTCATCTCTGCGCTCCACCCGCGCTGTTTTATTTTGATAACGTGCGTGATGTTTGTTTTAATTTAGGGAAATGGAACGGGCAGAGGAGATGTGACCAGAGCTCTAATCATGATTCATGAAAAGTCCCGGGACAAGAGTTCATGGCCTCCCTCTGATTTGCTGTGTATCGCTGGCAAAAAAATCACTCAGCTGAAAACAAAGCATTTGTCTTAATCCTGCTTTCCCATTCAGCAAATTAAACAAACTGGACAAATGTGGGCATCTAGTGCAACACAAGGAAGACGCATTTAGGAGTCTCCTTGTGTTTTATGCTCTGGATCCCACCCACTCTTGCCAGTTCACAGATGGCCCGCTGCACCTGCCTCTCATCTAAATTGGAAAAACATAAGCTCTGTTTATTAATGTCCTGTGCAGTGCTGCCAAAACTACCGGTGTCCATCATATAGCCCTTTCCTTCTCCTATACTCTGCTTTTTAGGTGTGTTTCATCAGTGCAAAGTACCTAGTGCAGTCACTGTGACCATCCATCTGCCTCTCTATGTGCATGTTTCAGGGCTCGGGGGTCACCTCTCTTGGACAGATTTGGCTGGAATTTGCTAGGAGTTTTGACACCTCAGTAAAAGACTCATTACCAAATTTCAACCAAATCTATCTATGCATGGGGCCCCTAATATATGCGAGACAGATGGACAGGCACAGCGGTAGCAATAGGTTAGAAGGGATAGAATGTAAAGTTTGCTATTTACGGATGATACTAAGATCTGCAACAGAGTGGACTCGCCTGAAGGAATAGAGAGAATGAAAAGTGATTTAAGGAAGCTTGAAGAGTGGGCAGCTGGGATTCAAGAAGTGCAGAATCATGCACCAAGGTGCAGTAATCCAAAAGAGGTGTATGGGATGGGGGGTGAAAGACTGATGGGCATGGACCAAGAGAGGGATCTTAGGGTGATAGTGTCTGGGGATCTGAAGACAGTGATGCAACGTGACAAGGCGATAACTAAAGCCAGAAGAATGCTGGGCTGCTTAGAGAGAGGAATAACCAGTAAGAAAATGGAGTGATAATCCCCTTGTACAGCTCCTTAGTGAGGCCTCACCTGGAGTACTGTGTTCAGTTCTGGAGCCCATATCTCAAAAAGGATAGAGACAGGATGGAGGCAGAACAGAGAAGGGCGAACAAAATGGTGTGAGGTCAGTATCAGAAAACCTATGAGGAGAGGCTGAAGGATCTGATAATGTATACCCTGGAAGAGAGGAGGCACAGGGGTGATATGATACAGATACCTGAATGGTTTTTGAACCTTTTCCATTGGAAAGAAAACAATAGAACTAGGGGTCACGAAATGAAACTCCAGGGGGGGTGACTCAGTAACAACGTCAGGAAATATTTGTTCGCGGAGAGAGAGTGGTGGATGCCTGGAATGCCCTTCTGGAGGAGGTGGTGAAGAAGAGAACAGTCAAAGAATTCACAGGGGCATGGGATAAACACTGTGGAAATCTAAAGCCTAGAGGACAGATGGCATGGAGATTACTAACCTTAACCAATATGTTTTGATGCTTTTAATGCAACTGCAACATTGCTCCATGCTTAGATGGCAGGGGGAAAAGAGGAACTGGATTCAGACAACAACTGAGGGCCCCAGCTTCCATGGTCTGGGATACTGATAAGCAGACATAAGGGAAAAGGCACAGGACGGCTTCTACGACCAAGTCCTAAAGGAAACAGAGAAAGCACTCATATGGGGTAATTGTTGGTGTGGCGGTTACTATCTTTAACCAAATAAACCTTGATACTTTTGATGCAACTCCAACATTGCTCTCTGCTTCAATGGCAGGGGAAAAGGGGAATTAGATTTAGACAGCAACCGATGAGGCCCCCAACATTTATGATCTGGGGAACTGATAAGCATGGGGGTAACCTGCCCAGAGCAGCAGTTACTACCCTTAGCAGAAGGCTTGGAGATTACTATCCTTAACCAATAAGCCTTGAAGCTTTTGATGCAATTGCAACATTGCTCTTTGCTTCGAAGGAGGTGGATGGAGGGTGGTGGGAAAGAAGAATTTGGAATCAGAGACAAGCAACACAAGTCATGACTTTTTTACAGTCTGGAGTACCAAATTGCAGACATTAAGGAAAAAAACCCACAGGACTGCTTCTACAGCCAAGTCCATAAGCAAAGCACGTCAAGCAGCACTCACCGATACATGGCGCAGCGGATATTGCCATGGGAGGCTTGCTGGGCAGACTGGAGGGACCATTGGCCCTTTTCTGCTGTCATTTCTATGTTTCTACGTGTTTTTGTTCTTTGCACTGAAGACCCATGCCTAGAGAGTTTAGAAGCAGAAGAGGGCTACACGATGGAGTCCAGTAAAGATGTCGTTTTGGCAGCACATGACACTCATGAACAGAGCTCATTAATCTGTGTTAGAGCTGAAAATATGTTTGGATAATTTAGGAGAGAGGTTTTGTGAGACAGCCACATGGCTCAGGCTGTAGAGCTGCAGTGAGGGGGGGGGGGGATCTAGGTTCAGATCCCCTGGTCTGTTGGGGGTCAGCCAGGTCAGGGCATGCCAAGGAGGTGGTGCCCTCAAGCCTAGGGAGGAAGAGAAGGAGGAAAAAAATCAGTGGCACTACTGCAGCAGCCTCTACCAGCCGACAAGCAATGAGGAGGATGCCCCTTGGCAAGGGTTCACCGCCCTTGGGGGAGGGAATCCTAGCCGACATTAATGGGGACACACATTGTGTCTGCAGTTCCAGAAGGAGCTGCAATGACCAGACTAGGTACAGTGGGAGGGAGGGTCTCAATTAAAATTAGGAGGAAAACCCCCTGGTAGTTTTCAATGAAGTCTCGTGGTACCAGATCCCGGCTTTGGTTCTGAATGAGCTTGGAAGAAAAAAAGGAGAATGGTCAGACTACCAGGCAACTTCCTCCACCAACACACACACACCTTGCACAAATTATCTGAGAATCCAGCGGGTGGTGGGGTGAGGAGGAGTAACTTCAAGGTGGCAAAATAAACAGGCAGTTTTACGCACAGAATTATATTCTGGTCATTTTCAAAGAAACCTGAAAAATGAAAAAAAAGAAAAAACCCCAACAACAACAACAACAACAACAAAAAAGCCCCCAACTCTGTGGTTTTAAATCCCTCTGTAATAAGTTTGAATAATGATGTTTCAGTTGGTAGAGCATTGTACAGGAGAAGAGTCAATGGTGTCTTCCTATCTTTGCAGAAAGACTGATTTCAGTGACCTATGTGTAAGGACGTACTGAAAGTATCCCATATCCTTACCAGAAGCATCGGTGTCTTTGCAGACATTGGGCGATAAGGAAGCGAAGAGGTTGAGAAGTGGGCAGTGTCTTAGAAGACACTTTGGCTTGTGTTCTTCTCTTCCACCTCCTGTTCTAGGAATGGGCTCCCGGGCATTCAGGAGTCGGGAGTCTCTTTGGGTCCAAGGGGATCTTGAGACTGAGAAGATCCCAGAGATAAAGACAAGTGAATGAGGGATTAGCTCTATACTCCCTGGTCTCGCTGATGAGTTGCCTTGAGTGTCTAAAGATGTGGATTTAGTGCTTGGAGTCAAAGAGTGGACTTCCACATCTGTGGATCTGCTAAAAGGCTGCTGTTTGAGAGAATCAGCAGGAGCTCATCTAGTATATATAAGTGTTTTGGAGACTTTTCCTGCTACTGAAAAAGATCTGCTCTACCTAAATCAGGTATTGTTTCAGGGAAATAACTGGGGTTCTTGCAGATTTCAGTGACTGTAACTATCAAACTGTGTCGGATTTTAATTTTCTGTATGGATTGTACCAGGATTTAAATATACAGTCTGCTGAGTTATTCACCTACATCTTGCACCTCTGTTGTACGGTTTTATTTTTTGGAACAACACAGCTTAGTGTGGACAGTGATCATCTAGTTACTGAGTAGTGTCTATATCCTAACCCTATGGGCCACAGGTTTTTCTGCTGCTCCCCACTGGAGAGCCCCAGGCACTGCAGCCAGCCGATGATACCCTGCCCCTTTGACCTTGCCAAGGATGGAACAGGAGTTACACACATGCTCGAGTCAAAATTTTCATAACGGGAGAGCAAAAGTGGTTGATACGGAAGCAATAAAAAAAATAAAATACAGCATAATATAAATAGTAAAGACCATTATTCTCCAGTGTTTAAAATGCAGTCATGGAGAGTTGGAAGCCCTTACCAGTTTGGGCATCCCAGCAAAGATCTGCTGATCCAGCTGTCACCATGGGAAGAGGACTCTCACCCCTTCAAAGGCGCCTGCCTTGCAGCGCACCCAAGGGGTGCATCCTTTAGAGAAAAATGTCTGTTTGGGCGTCATTGTTTCTTCCCTAGGATGGGTAAAAAGGGGGGGGGGGAGCTCACTTTTGTGCCTTCCCCGATGAGCCATCAACGGTTTCCTCCCCCCCTTCTCAATCCACTCTTGAGATGTCTAATTTTCAGCAGCAGAATGTTACTGGCTCTCGTGAGCTGGGAGGCCTTCCTCCTATTACTCCATCTGAGATATCGAGTCCGGGTGGCCCTTCTTTGCTGCATCTCCTGGACTGGGGGGGGGGGGGGAGCTACAGGACTGATGACAGCCTCTACACCTGTTTCTGTTCTGGATGGGGAAGTTCCAGGACCCAGCAAGGTACCCTCTGAATACGGTGTCCCCCCCCTTAAAGAGTCAGCAGTGGACAATGTTCCAGCACCTGCAGTAACTGTGGAAATGGTCCGGTCAGCTGTTACTTGTCTTGAAAAATCACTGTCTTCCTGCATAGATGCTGCTCTTTACATCCCTTTGGAACTTTATCTCACATCCTGTGAGGTTGAAAGAACATTTTGA
This sequence comes from Rhinatrema bivittatum, assembly GCF_901001135.1. Classification (NCBI taxonomy): domain Eukaryota; kingdom Metazoa; phylum Chordata; class Amphibia; order Gymnophiona; family Rhinatrematidae; genus Rhinatrema; species Rhinatrema bivittatum. The sequence goes on from NC_042620.1 coordinate 34,587,032, forward strand.
TAAAGTAGTTGGTATTTCTGCTTGGTGTGCTGCTTGGCACGAGTATCCCGTTTCCTCGATTAATGAAAATAAGATAATGTCTCAAAAAAAAAACAAAACCTGAAAATCTGGGCAACCTTGCTAAAAAGGTAAATTTGAGATTTTTAAAGTTTCCAAGATGCTCAATGATTTCTCCCTTGGAGAGGTCAACATAAGTTCTATTTTAGAAGTTTTGAATATCTCGAGGGAACACTTGCCTACTTTTTTTTCCAAAGTTTATTATTTACCCTCTGCTACTGATAAAATGTATTCACTATACACCAACCAACCTCTTTCCCTTTACTAATAATTCTCCAACGGTCGCTAATTCAAGGGAAGCCTTGTTCAGTGGTATTTCTTGTGTACGGTGGCTCTGTTCAAGGATGACCAATTTTTGGTTATCCTTTTCATTCGCCCCATGTATTACTCTTTATTATTCGTGCTTTAGTACTTATTTTCTTTATTTTCTTTTCTCCTTTTACTTGTGAAATCCCTTCTCCCTGACTGCTTATCCGACCCACTTGTATATTCTTATGGTCATATACAGGGGCTACGGGAGAGTTTCTCTCCCGTAGCCCCTGAAGCAGGCACGCGGTGCCGAAACATGGCCAATGTCGGGCGGGCGGATCCGATCCCATGAGAAGAGACAGAGGCGGCGGCCTTGATAAGTATATGACCATAAGAATATACAAGTGGGTCGGATAAACAGTCAGGGAGAAGGGATTTCACAAGTAAAAGGAGAAAATAAAATAAAGAAAATAAGTACTAAAGCATGAATAATAAAGAGTAATACACGGGGCGAATGAAAAGGATAACCAAAAATTGGTTATCCTTGAACAGAGCCACCGTACACAAATACCACTGAACAAGGCTTCCCTTGAATTAGCGACTGTTGGAGACTGATAAAAATGTAGGCAGGATTGAGCCACTTAATAAGAGTTTGAATATCTCAGAAATATTAGAACAATCCCAATATGTAACCAATGATAGGGTCACCTTGTTAGTGTCATTTAATCCTGAAACCGATAAACGAACGACTCTAAGGCTTTTCTTTAGACTTACAGGTACCTGCTCTGTAGGCCACAAAAAAAGAAATTTCTCCTGATGTTGTGAAAGAGACTCAGGTGAAACGCGGAATGTTTCTTTTGAAGAAAGAGAGAGCAGTTGTCCTTGGGGGCTACGTTTCTTTTGAAATTTCCCTGTAGATGACCTATTAAGTTTCAAGGGAATAAACATGTCTTTAGTGCTCCTATGCAGCTAGAAGGCTTTTTGCAGAATAGGGAAAGTCAGCCCATTGTAACCTGACTTGTCAATTTTGGTAGTCCATTATAACTTAGATTGCCTCTAAATTTATTTTATTTTTCTTTATTTGCCAATCTCCCCTCGATGCGGTATGCTATATAACTCTCTAATGTTATGTTTGGACTTTAGGCCGCTATTTTGGTCTTGAAAAAGTATTTTTGCTTTGATGTAAGTTTATAATATATCAATAAAGAGTTTAAAAAAAAAAAAAAGCCGTCATCATGTTTTGGGCGACTGTGCTCCAGTTCTATTGGCCAGTGCCTCAGATGATGTTAAGCCTTTGTGTCTTTGAGAGGAGGATGGGTCGGATAGGATGCTGTCGTCTGACCCGCCCCCCCCCCCCCCCCCCCCCCCCCCTCAAAAGCACAGGGGACTCGGGAGTCAAACGTGGCAGAGAAGAAGCTGCATCTTGGAGAGTACTTCCTCTCGTCCCTCCACAATTCTTCCCTCCTCCCCTGACTTCTTCAGAGGGCCCTCTCCTCCTCTGCATCTCCATCGGAGAGCTCCCCCTGCTCCCCCTTGTAAACATCCAGCCACTTATCCGCTGTGTTTCTGGCAACATATTTAGGGTCTTGCTTGGTCGAAATACCACATAGATTTTATGTTTCCTGTGAGAGTTATTGCATAGCAAGTGTGCAATATGTTTCAATATTGTTATTTAGGGCATTACATGATAATTGGCTAGGCTTCCTCCACATGATGATTTTGGTATGCGCTTATGGCGACTCTCCAAAGTTATCTCACTTTAGTAAGTCGGTCCCATAGTCCCATAGCAAGGTTCGGTGAAGGAAGCTTATATACCCCAAGGGGGTATAACAAAGCAGCAATGAATACTGCAGCGGTCTGGCAGTGTCCTGGTGATCAGATTAGCTTTAATTTAGTACAGAGTGGGTAAACACAATTCTCGCTGTAGTTTGCTTTTACATAATCCAGTTTATTCGGTATAGAAATAATCCAAGTCTAGCCCATGCTTTAAGGTAACGGTATAAAAACAGTTTTTTATTCATGCCTGATCATGCATAAAATTAAGATGTGCTTCAGAATAAAAGCTGTTCAGCTGTACATTGACTGGAGGTCCGTGTTTAATTTCACTGAATGCCCAAATTCACCCTTGGGTCTCGGATAATAATTTCAAGGTACATGTTTGTAGAATTGTAATACTGTTTACAGATATTTTAGTCATAATTAGAAATGTCTTTCAATAGTACTATATCACAAGACCAAAACAGCTGACCGACAGTTTTCTCATCTTCCATAAAGGTAGTTTTCTTATCTCCCAAGTAACTCTCCTATAGTCAACATTTCTGTACTTCATAGATCCTGATGAATGCGTCAACCATTAAGACATGTCACTAATGCTACTTATTCCTATAGCTCTACCAGACATGTCTTTGGTACCTTGCAGATGACACTCTTTTCATGCCACGAGGACTTCAAGCGAAAATAAATTATATTGTAAAGAGATATCAGAAGACATCATTTTAAATGCTGAAAGGCCAAATGCATGCACTATTCTTTCACTGCATGATGAAGAATACATCGCATTACTCATGGACAGAACAAACTTGCCTCTTCTCCATTTCATGTCTGAACTGTTAATTTCCTTTTTTTTTTTTTTACATTGAAACAATGCACAGAACTGTTTTTATTAATATAAAAAAAAATGGTCTAACTGCATGACATAGCACAAAACTCACAGAACAAGCTTCAGTGGCTTTTTTTTTTTTCCTGTTGAACAATATTCCCTTCTCTGAGACAGGGCTCAAGATGCTGTGGAGGCAGGGTGAACGGCCCCTGGATGGGGAGTGGGGGGGGAGAGCAGGCAGTGCTGTTGCATGGCACCTAATGCCTAGAATTAGGGTGCAGGCCTCAGATGCTCCAGAGGGATCTGCCGTTTGTGGCTTTCAGTCAGTGACTGTCACTGCAAGGGCTGGGCCAGGGAAGATTATAGAAAGATGGGGAAAAAAACCCGGGGGTAGTTGCAAATTAAGGTTTATAGTCCTGTTGCCCAGTTCTAATTGATTTGGAGGAGCCAAAAAAAAAAAGCAGACGGAAACTGCTGGGCCAGAAATCTATGAAAAAGATAGATTTCCAGAAGACTGAATAAGTTTGACATAAGAGTGCTGTTTTGCAAAGCTTTAAAGGTGAAAGTATCCTTTTGCAGTACTTTAAGAAAGGATGAAGAGATTTATAGTCCTTTTAAGGTTTTCCCAGGTCAGGATGTCTAACGACCCCAAATGAACCGGGGCCCTCTTATGTCCATCTGTGAACAATAATAGTTCAGGGCAGTAGAGCTATATATTCTTAGATAGGTGTTATTTGGGGGTAATTGTGGAAGAGAGATGGATGCATTACCTTATCCAGTCTGACAAACAGTGCTAGGAACTGCCGCGCACCGCTTGAGTGAAAGTTTTCTTGCTCTGGGAAGTTAAGAGTTTCATGTATTGGACTTTGCAAACGTTCAATTTTGCGGACGCTAACGTTAAAAAAAAAAAAAAGTTATGAAAAAAGAAGCTTTTAAACCGGTCATGCTCTTTTCTGAAGTGTTTTTTTTTTCTCTCTCTCCCCTACACAGCACAGACCTACATGGAGCAAGCTGCATTCAGGGCCACAGAATCAGCAGACACTACAACATTTTAAGTTGGTTAAACGGAGATCGAAGAGGGGGGCAGTACAAATAAATAGCTGACTAATTAGTTTGTTTGTTTTTTTATGAAAAAGCAAGCCACATCCATTGCAAACAAACCTCTGCTATTTTTTTTTTTTTGGAGGGGGAGGTTTTTCACAACGGGTTTGTATAGCACACTTTTCTTTATAATCATTTGGTAGAGCTTTTCATTCCCAATTCATCTGTCTGTCAAAAACAAACAAAAAAAAAAATCCTGGTCCCCACATTTGGAACGAACTGTAGCTAAAAAAAAGATGAAAAAAAATTGGATTTCCCTATCGAGGGAGAAACATTTTCCTTAGGCGCGCGCCTGGTCCACAGGAATAAGGGGAGGGAGGGGGCAATGGGGAAAGTCCTTGCAGAGCCGGGGGAGGAAGGAAAATCCCCTCGATTCGCACCTCCAGCCCCTCCGATCGCTCTTTTTTTTCCTCTCCAGGCAGTCTGAGCCCGCAGACTCGTGCCCCCCCCCCCCCACCCCCGGGCGAGGAATCGGCACTAGCCCTCCGAGGCTGCCCGCCTGCCCGGGACCGACCGAGCTGTCATCCGGCTAAAGAGTCCCAGGCGCGCGGGGGCATTGTTGGGAAGAGGAGAGGAGGAGGAGGTGGGAACCAGGAGGAGAGCGGGGACCGAACAATAGAGGGAAGGAGGGAGGGGGGGGGGGGAGGAGGAGGAGGAACTGGCGAAGGAAGGGAAGGAGGGGAGAGGCAGCAGACGGCACGTGGTGGTGGGGGGGGGAGGGTGGAACGGAGGTGGGGAGGGGGAGAGGTGAGTGTGGGCGGGCGAGGGAGGGTTGGGATAAGGGGGTGGAGAGAGAGAGAGAGAGCGCGCGCCTTGCTATCTTGCTCCCAGCCTGGCGGCGGTGTGGAGGGGAAGGGGGGGAGGGGAGGGAGGCGAATCCCCCGAAAGAAGCCGCCGCCTGGCGACGATCCGCCGGCAGCAGCAGCAGCAGCACCGGGTCAGCCGAGGGGCGGCGATGGAGCCGGGGCGCCTGCATGGATTCGCCTGAGCCGCTCCCCGCTGGATCCTCTCCGCCGCCGCCGCCGTCCCCAGCCCGCGCCTCCGAGCCCCGGCGCGGCGAGACATGAACTCCGCCGAGGGAGCGGAGGAAGGCGTCAACGATTCCGAGGTGGAAGCCTTTTTCCGAACAGGTAAAGGGGGGGGGTCCCCGGACGCTGCTTTGTCTGCTTGCATGCAGGATGCTCCGGAGTCCGTCCGTCCGTCCGTCCCTTCACTCGGCCGGGTGCCTCCGGACTCGGCGGTGCCCTCCTGTGATTGCTAAGCGGCGGGCGCTGGAAGCGGTGGCAGCGGTGCCCCTGTTGAAAGGCGGCTCTCGTTTTCCCGTTGCACTCGTTTAACCGGCTTTATTTCTTATTTTGCTTTTGGTGAGTGATCGTTGTCAGCCGTGAGGCTCCGTGTTGGGTACTCCCGGATTTATGCCCCCCCCCCCCACCCCCACCCTCCTCTCTTAACATTAGAAACGCACAAAAGGCTTCTTGCAGTTAAGCGTCGGATGCCCATTCATTCCCGTCTCGGGACCGTGGCAGCTATGGAGCAGCTGCTACGCGCAGAAAGCATTTAGCATTTGCTCCCTAAACCCGCCTACGGTTTCAGACTTGGCTGTCCTTGGGGGTCGGTGCCTCTCGGCTCACTTTCCTGATCCGACCCCGGTGATTACGGTTTTCACAGCAGAGTGCGGGCACCGCCGTTTTGGCTGGAATGAACTTTGCACCATCACTTCGCCTTTAACGTTTTGGCTGTTATTCAACAGATTTTTTTTTTTCCCCCCATAGCCATAGAATGGGAATAAAGTCCTTTCCGAATAAGGCCCTATGTGGGTTGTTTTGGTTTTTTTTTAATGTAGGACCCCCTCCCCCACCATGTGCATGCACTCATGAACGCAAAAAGATGCCCAGCCCCTCCCCCTCAATTGCCACTTTCTGCTGCTTTTCTAATAATAGTTCCCATTTCCATCAGCAGTGACACAGACGCTGGTGGCTTCTGGCAGAAATGCTTCTGACGAGCTCCAGACCTGGTTGCTTCCAGGTGTGTCGGCCCGAAAAAGCCACCAGTGTAGATTTGCCTCAGCCTCTCACCATGCAGGTGAACGGACCCTACTGGCCTGCTTTGGCAAGCTGACACAGATCAATACGATAAGGTGCACGCACAGTTTTACTCCCGATTTCACGAGTTTAGTGCACAAAAAAAAATATGTGCACCAGCTTGCTCCGCCATGCAAATCCCATGTGAAGGGAGGCATTAAGCTATTACTCCCCAGTGCAGAGCTGCACTGGCTTCACTCCTCAGTTCAGAGCCATAGCTGTGTTAGTCTGGTGTAGCAAAACTCATGTTTTCTGAACCCTGGAAATGTAACTCCTGGTCAGAGGTGGAATAAAGTCTCTGGTGGTAGTAGTACAAGTCTCTAAACTGAACCTGGAGTTTACCGGGTCCTATAATTGGGATTGATGGGCATAACGTGGAATTTGGGCATAAACCATGTTTTGTGTGTATAAATCATGTTTTATGTGCTCAAAACACATGTTCTGTGTAGAAAACATGGTTTATCCACATAAATCGTGTTTTATGCCAGCTGAGCACATTTTTAAACTCCCAGCGATTTAGCATACCATTAGTTTGCTGCACTAGGAGTTAACTCTTTTTTTTTTTTTTTTTTTAAGCAAGTGGGTAAGGAAAATGCCTGCTGAAGTTCAGCACACTTTTGTAACTCACATCTTATTACACCGGGGCCTCGGGGCTTGCCACGGGAGCATAAAGGCTGAGCTTCGGGACTAGGTGGCACAGAGGCTCTGCGCATGGTATATAACCTTCTTCCCTGGAGACAGGCGGGTAATAGGAGGCCTCATTCCTCGTTGTCCTTTCTCCATCGTACAGCTTAGCATGACCATTAACATTAGGCTCGAGTCAGTAGTCTGAAGGTCAGGATGGAGGTGAATTTGCCTGTGGGTTGTTCACGTTATCACGACAGAGATTACTCCAGCTCTTTCTTAAGAATTCCTCCTCCTCCTTGCTTTCCTGAATGTAAAGAAGAAAACGCAGGTAGAATATCTGTAAAGACTTAAAAGGTATTTGATTTTATCCACATGTTGGAACGGGCTTGACTGGAACTGGGTTTCACCAGCAGCACTGCTGTTTGCACAGAACAGGTCTCCTCTGGCGTTCTCTTGGTAGTTAATAGGAGCCTCCTTAGGCCTACAGTCTGCCAGACTGCTAGCAAAGTGCCCTGTACTTCCTTGGGAGACCTTGCTTTTTGATTTGAGAGGAAGGTCATCAGCGAAGGAACTTTTGCGGTTTCATCTCATCCCAGCCACAGCAGGTTGAAGCCCGGTTTTGTTTTGGTTTTTTTTTAATTTCAAATTGCTTTGATCTTGTGGAGGAGGGCCTGTAACGAGAGCTGACTGTGCATATCTTCTGATCCAGAGCCCATTAGAGTGAGAGATATTTGGCAGTCGATCCTCTTGTGGAGTGATCCGAGTGACGTCCTCGCAGGCTCGGCTTACAGCAGAGTGAGTTTATCAGATATTTTGCACAAAACATAAAATAGCCGAGATTGTGCCAGTGTTTTTCATAGCTGGTAAAATCAGTATTCCCTTTGCCGTGAGGGAAACCCCAATCTGGCCTGCATAGAACATCAGCAGGGCAAAGGACTGTAGATTTATTTAATTTAATTTATTTATTTTTATATACCGATATTCGTGGGACATCACACTAATACTTTTGTCAAGAAAGATTCCTGTATAAAAGTAAAATACATAATGTGGCCCTTCTGTTTGCTAGTTCTCTTCCTTTTTCCTCTTCCAAATAAGGCTTGGGGGTAACCTGCACTGAGCGGCAGTTCCTACTACCCCTAAAAAAAAAAAAATTGCTGGGCAAACTAGATGGCCTTGATCTGCCGTCATTCTCTGATGTTACTGTGTCACTTCATACATTATGAAATTATTCTGTTATTGTGATGTAGCAGCTAATCAAGGTCAGCAAAGTAATTTAATACATTTCTTGACTAATGTTTAGGAGCCAACATTCCCTTCCTCAGGTCCAAGTAGAATGCGCGGGTCAGAGCAAAACATTGCCGGAGAGTATTCAGACATCTCATTCTGTTTGCACTAGAAAGCTAGGCAGGACATGCAATATATTAGTCACAATTCCACAGATATTGTCTTATATATATATTTTTTTGTTTGTTTGTTGACCTTTACTTACGTGCATGCAAGTACATTCAACATAGCTACCGCGCTACGTTATTCAGTCGGGCACAGCAAAATGAAGCAATGCAATTAGATAGGATTAAGCGAAAACCTGAAATCCTGGGGCTTGGTTCAGGAGTCACAGCCTCCATCGGTCTCAGGCCACAACAGTTTTGCTGTAGCGGAGAACTTTGTTTTCTAAAAAAGTCAGAGTATGGGCGTTCTGTGGAAGGGAAAAGCGAGCACCCCGACTCCGTGTAGATACAACACGAATGCACGGGCGGCGGGCCTCGTCAGAGCCACCGTGGCGGGTGTCAGGGCTGGGAGAGCTTGGCTCAGTGGAGTCGTGCAATCTTAGCAGCGCAGCGCCCCATGCGACACCCCCCCCCGTCTTGCCTCGTTGCGTTACCCCCACCCCCCGTTTTCGTTGCCTCGGGGCATTGTGTTAGTGCTTCTCGGTATTCCCAGGTGGGGAAGAACGTTGCACCGAGGGATGGCGACCCAGTCTGACCTCTATTTGTTTGCTTTGATTATATAACCCCCCCCCCCCCTCACCCCATCGCCTGGCTCTGAGCATGGTGCAGCCGTCGCATTCTTACGCCGTGCGCCTTGTCGTGAAATCTATAGTTGTTATAATTCTAGAATTGATTAGTTACAAGATTAAAGGCCTCACTTCTGGCTGAAACCAGGGCATAACTTTATTACCTCATGCAGACAAGCAAGAGAACAAATCCCATCGTGTTTTGCGGCAGGTGCTGAGTTTCCAAGCCGAAAGTCTGTCGTGGGTTTTGTTTTGATTTCTTTGCTTTTGATGCTGTATCCGGGACTGTGGTTTGAGTGTCTTAACTGATTGGTTTACTTTTATCCTACCATAGATCCTGTACAAAAACAAGGAGCGAGAACCGGACTCTCTTATAAGCATTGAAAGGCTTTGAGAAACTCACTCCTTTTTTTTTTTTAATATTTCACCTGCTAGTTTCTCCTTTCTCTTCCAGCTCAATCAGAGCTAGTGGAGCCTTCATTCACAAGTACCTGGGATGTTCTTTCCTCTTTTCCAATGGACCCTCCCTGCCTCTCGGCCTAGTTTGGTCATTGCACTCACAGTCCTGAGGCTGGGGGCCATGCAGGAGGGCTCCTTCTGGAACTCTGGATCATGGCCGTCAGGTGTCACTCTCCTCCCCAGGGGCATTAAACACTGCCTTTGCAGCAGTGCCCAGCCCCAGCTGACCCTGGGTGTGGAAGATCTGCACGGTAGCCCACAGCACTGCCACTCAGCCACCAGGCTGGCCCCAGTCATGCTTGAGTAATGAAATGGAAGCATGTCCTGTGTGCGCTCTGCGTGTAAACGTGCGTCTGATCTGTGTGTTGTGACTGGCTCTGATGCGTGTCCGTTCAGCGCTGCGTCCATCTGGTAGTGTCACAGAAGTGGTAAAGGCACTGGAGGAGATGTGCAGCATTTCATCAATGGACTGGTAATGAACAGGCTTGAAAGCAAACAGACGTGCTGTGAAGCAGAGGTCAAGGCCGTTGGCAAGGAGCCTTTTCATAGTGGTGTTGCTTAATTCATAGTGTAATAATCTTACCACCGAGGCTTTCCTGCTTTGACGCATGCATTCTGCGGCAGCTCTGCTCTTGCATTTGATGCTCCGGTGCAAGAGAGGAGCCAAAGACTTGTTTTCAGTTCCTCGGGCTCTTTGTAGGGTTGTGATACCTTCTGTTGAACCAAGAAAAAAAAATAAATAAAGATGCGGTAGGTGAGCTTTCCAGAGCACCTAGATGCTTTCTTCGGATAAGATGGGTGTCCTTTCCTTTCAACTGATCGAGCTGCTGGCTCATGCTGTGAATTGTGATGTCTTCCCTTCGGTGATGCAGACTCCTCCTAAAACCTATTACTGATGGAGCAAACGGGGATCTTAATAGGTGGTGACACCTCGTAATGGAGCAGCCAAAACGGATGTTGCTGAAGTGCAGGAAATCTTTGAGACCACATGGCTGCCCCTCTTTAGCAGGTTGCTGGATTTTAGATGTAAACAGCCTTGAAATACTGTACTACAGGAAGGCCTCAATTTGTAGAATTCCCGAGGCACATGACTGCAGATATGTGCAGTATTTATTCTGACCACATGCCCAGATAATCCAAGCTTGCGTGGGGTAAGGGCGGGAGGCATGGGGGATTGGATATTTAGCCCTCTCTTGAAGACGCGCAGTCTGCTGCATGATTACGTGTGCACATGTGTATTTCACAGGATGGCTTTCAGCCTGAAGCTATACAGATACCTATATGGTTGTGGTAGGATTAGAGGTGGTCTGCAGAATCCTAGCCTGTGATGGTGAAACCATGCCCCTAATCTGTATATTTTATCGTGGATGAGGTTTGTTGGCTTGTGATTGCGGCTCCTGATACTAAGAACCAGGAAGCTGGGCAATAAATGACATTCTCCGATTCTGGCTACACTCAGGCAATATAATTCTCTGTCAGCAGCTGAGCCTAGTAAAATGTTTTGTTCATTTTTTACTGTTGACTGATTAATAACGTCTTATCCATCATGTGAGGTATTTTTATTTCACACACAGACACGTATTAAATAAATACATAAATAAATAATTGTGTGATATAACCACTAAGACTACCCAGTCAACATTTCTCTGGCGTGAATAAGCAGAACTCGCACTATTTCTTGCAAATCAGAAGTTCGGCGTGTATGCAGATTAATTCTGGTTTTACATTGAAGCATATGCTGCCATATAGGTTGCAGAATTATCATTACTACTGAAGCACAGCCAGCATTTTTACATACATTATGTCTGTTCTGTGTTTGCAGACTTCAAATCCAGGGGCAATTGCACTTTATTTGAAGACATTGAATTTGTAATGAGCATTTGCTGGTATCTGAGATGGGAAAACGGCTGTGGTTTTCACCTCTTTTTCTCAGGCTTCAGTGCATTACTCTGTTTCCACTTTCCACCAGCCCGTTGCCGATTTAGCACTGTACATATGGGTCCAGATGACTGGCAGTCCAGCTGCTAAATAACTTTCAAAGAATTGGCAGTGGACAGCTTTGATTGATCTGTAGATGCACTCGGAATTATTTGTCTGTAAAGGGAGTGTTCCTTGGGGCTGAAGGAATCCAAGTGCTTGGCAGCGAGCAGATAAATTCATTCATGCTGCCTGTCACTTGTGGTGGTGAGGCACTCGCATGATGTCGGCCTCCCTCACCTTCATCATTCACGGTGCCCTCCCCAGCAGAACAAGTTGTGATCCAAAGACGACAGACTGCAGCAGGCGAGGAAGCTGAGATCCATAGGTGATAGCGTAACCAAGTGAGGGATCTGAGATCCATGGATAATAGAGTACAGCTAGTAAGTACAGCTAGAAAGTCCTTATTGTTTTCCCATGGTGAGTACATTTCCATATTGTTTCAATATTTATATATGTTTATAATACACTTGGCTCTGAAAGTGGTGTCTGTTCACAGCTGGGAGAGGGAGAGAGAGCGAGATACTCCAGCGGCCACAGGGACAGTGGGCAGAGCCGCAGGGAAACACAGAGCCGCAGGACCAGCAGGAGCCAGTGTGGCGAGTGACGTGGATGAGAGTGCCAGGTTTAGGCTGGAGGAGGGTGGCAATTACCTGGGATAGAGGTGATAGAAGAGAACAGAGTGTGCGGGGTATTAGTAAAGACATCATACGTTATTGATTCCAAACATCATCCCACAAACATCATGCCGTTGCCACAAAAGTCAACTTCATTATCTGAACTGTAAATAACTCGGGAGGGGGGGGGGGGGGTTGGAGTGTCCTGGGAGGGGGCAAGAGTGCTGGGCTCCAGATTGGGAGGGGTGGAAGAGAAGTTCTGCGATCATCCTGGGGAGAAAGTGCCCTGAATTTTCAAACAAACCTATCCTCCATTGAATTCCAAAGCTACAATACGGGAAACTCGCGTGAAATTATGAAAGAACAAAATGGTGCGAAAAATGTGTTTTTACAGAGAAAGGGAAAGAAACAGACAGAAAAATAACCTATATTTTGGAATCTGTCTTCCTGACTGTGGGGCTAGATGTATCAACGGGTTTTCCCCGTTTTGTGTCTATAGAAAAACTGCTTAGTATATGGGTCTACATGACAGATGCTAAAAAAACGGAGCTGCTCTGTCACTGGTCCAAACGTGAAGCCGCTTTTATATTGTTCATATATATTTGGTTATTTTTGTGAGTGAAGGGATTTTTTTTTTCTCATCTCCATTGCTGAGATGGTAATCTGAAGAATACAGCTTTTGCTCTATTGGTTCTTTTGAGGACAGCTATCAACGTTTTTTTCCTAATGAAGTGTTAAAAAACGAGAGTCGGCAGGCACCAAGAAGCGCGCATTCTTTGACGCTCAAGAGCTCGCCAACAATAAATTTTGAAAACCTAAAAGAGCCTGAGACTGGGGCCTCTTTTCCAGCGTGTCTGGCAGCGTCACGATGCGTTGGTGCCCTTCTTCCTTTTTTTTTTTTTTTAATTACTGTGTTTATAGTTGGAAGTCAACTTGTAAACACGAAGCAACAGGGCGCACCAGGGCCTGCTTTAGCAAGCGGCTGGCACACGTCAGTGCAGAGACATTTTTAGAAACAGAGAGTACTTTTCTTAAGGCCGCGCTGTCCTGTAATACACCGCCATAACCAACCATATCGCCTTTTTAAATCCGTGTGCAATTTACTGTCTTAGCAATGCAGTTTTCTATAAGTGAGACAGTTGTACGTGATACAGAAAGAAGGCAGCCCGAGATTGAGGGAACGGTTTCACCAGGGAAGCTAAGCAGCTGTTTTATTCTATAGTACCCCGGTTTATTCCACTCAGTTTGATCGGGGGAAAGGTGATCGTGTTTGTGGCGCCCAAAAAACCCCGAAGTCCTCTTCTTATCCCTGTGTGCTGTCGCACCAGCGGGTCGTCGGTCGGCTGTGCTCAGACTGTGCCTATTCCGAACATCGGCCTAGCAGAGTCTGCATCCTTCCTGTTTAGGACTGAGATGTCTGGTGCTGTCTTTCCTGTGGTGTGGGGCACCTGTTGGCTTGCAGTTGGACACTAGCTTTGATGTGTTTTCTTTAAATTAACCGTTGGCTCGCCCCAGTGTTTGCTTCCGTCCAGTTTCAAGGCCTAGCAGAGTCTGCATCCTTCCTGTTTAGGGCTGAGATGTCTGGTGCTGTCTTTCCTGTGGTGTGGGGCATCCGTTGGCTTGCAGTTGGACACTAGCTTTGATGTGTTTTCTTTAAATTAACCGTTGGCTCGTCCCAGTGTTTGCCTCCGTCCAGTTTCAAGGAAGACAAGCGCAGAAGTCAAACAGCTGCTAAACCGGAATGACTTTCTGTCGCTGACAGTCTGGATTAGTTTCAGAGCAGGTGAGAAAGCCTTTGAAACTCAGTGCCCAGGTCCTGAGCCTGCTGTTCCTATCAGTGTTGTTGGTAAGGTAAACATATAGGCCACCTACCGCAGGAGCCTTGTTGCAAGTACAGTATATATATATAAAGTGGCTCAGAAAGCTCGTTAGCAGGTTGAATCTGTCAGATTGCCAGGTAGGCTACATGCTCTAAGATGTTTGACTACAGTTCTTATGTCCTTGTTTTCTTAGCTGTACCAGCCCTGGAGAAAGCTACAGTTTTTTGCGTCAACTTGAATTTTTTTTTACAAAGGCGTATTTGTTGAGAGCTTTTGACAGCACCTAGGTCCTTCTTCAGCTGTGGTGACTGTACCACAAGAGCTAAAAAGAATTCCCATTTTTGAAGTTTCACTTTACTAGGATTTGAGACACTTGAGATGGATTTGTTTCTGGTTTAAAGCATAGACAGCATAATTTAGGAAACAAGTGGGAATGTCTGTAAGAACTGCCGGAAGTCAACCTTGGTCTGTGAAGGTGGAATTTGAGGATATGTAGAAAAATTCAATGTCCACACATAATTTTAAATAAAAAGTGTTGTTATTTTAAGATGGCAAACTCCACAGTGTTGTACAATGGAAAGGTTCAGAACGGGTCCCCCGACACGGACCCGTGTTTCGCCGCGAGGCTGCGTCGGGAGGGACAAAGCAGTATTTTATTTTTTCTGTAATTAATTTCACATTGGCACTCCCAGTGACGCCGTCTGTGAAATTAATTACAGAAAAAATAAAATATTGCTTTGTCCCTCCCGACGCAGTCTTGCGGCGAAACACGGGTCCATGTCAGGGTACCCGTTCTGAACCTTTCCATTGTACAACACTGTGGAGTTTGCCATCTTAAAATAACAACACTTCTTATTTAAAATTATGTGTGGACATTGAATTTTTCTGCACATTTGCCTGATTGATTTGATTGATTACGTGCAGTAGCGCTCCTTCTTTGGTTTTTTGGTATTTGAGGATAGACATTAGGAACTTTCTGATTTGAATTCACATCTTGCGAGAAAGTCCACCTACCAAGTACTCTGAATTTAATGACGCGTAGTATTTATTCCATAGCAGTTTCAAAGTGCTGATCCAGAGAACGGACTTTCATCAGGGATTCATATTTTATCACTGACTCTCGGCTTTCTGCCCAGCATCTGCTTTTGGCAATCGATTGATACCAAACAATTGCTTTTGATATTTCTTTGAATATCCAATGGTTACCCTATAATTATGAGAAACAGACTGATTGTGCCAGTAAAATATACTGTAAAATATTCATTTGACATCATGCATGCAATCATTTTCTCTGTCTGCTATTTTATTTTTAAATATTCTGATTGTAAAATCAAAGCTGCAGATTTGAATGTTGTATAGTTCAGTTAAGTTGAATGGGGGCTGATGATGTAACCTAGCTTGAACTGTAAACTTGCAGGCGCTGATCTGGCCCTCCTGTACAGCACTCGCCCTGCTGTGTGTTCCACCTTCCACGCTCATATACAGCTTGCAATTATCTCATACAAGCTGCTAGCTTATAAATAATATCACATGTAAACAGTAAAATACAGCATACTGACGTTATGTGCATTAACTCAGATTTAATTGGTGGTGGTGGGGGGAGGGGGATTACTGTAAGGAAGTTATGGACCATATTCAATAAAGATATTTTTTTTCCATATGCACAGAAGGCTCTGCAAGTGTGAACATTGGATGGTAATTCTGTCATGCATCAGAATAAAGGAATAGTGCATGTGAATTATAAATTAGAGAAACGGTGTTATTCTGGGAAGCTGTCCATTAATAAATAAATATAAATTGCATGCGGTAATCTAGTTTGGAGGGCCTCAGACAGGAGTTCAGGGAGCACATTCTATTTAACATTTGGTCTGGCGTTGCCTTTTGAAGCTTTGCTCCCCCATCCCCAGTGCGGATGAGAGAATTCCGTCTCCGCTCCGGCCTCGTGCTCTGCGGAGCGGCCGGGGATCCCGGTTAGCGTGGCAAAGGAGGGGCGGCGAGGCTGACAGTGGAGGGGTTACAGCCGTCCTTAAAGAGCTGGGAAACGAAAGGAGAGTTTAAGTTGTCACCAGCCATGGGGGGATGGCCGATTTGTTTTTTTTTTCTTCTTCTAAGGTTGCTTTCTTGCTGACGGGCTCACTTGTGTCGATGCCATGCTGACTTTTGCCTGGGATTGTGGCCACGTCAGGCTGCGCACGCACAACATGAGCTGTCACAGCTGGTGTTTATCCTCCAGGCTCCTCCTCGGCGAGGAGACGTGCACCAGAAAAAAAAAAGTCCTGTCGAGCAGTTAACTTGGATGGGTCCAACGTTTGCAGGTACACATCTCCCCCTCCTTTGCACAAGAGGCTCGCTAGCTGCCAGGGATGCACCGAACAGAGCACAGCTAGAGCGGCATTAAACCAGCTGTGCATGGGAAGGCTTTGTCAGGAATTAAGGATTCACTGCCTCTCCGCACAGACTTCCAGCCTAGTTGATCAGTTCTCAGCAGTGCCCTGTAAATGAAAAAAAAAATTAAATTGTTAAAAGAAAACCAAACAGCATTGTAAGGGCCAGGTGATACTTTTCCTAAGCTAATGGGTATTTTAAGATGCAAGCTTTCCGGGCTGAAAAGCCATGTATCAATTTCCAAGCTTTTGGATCTCTCTGTGTTTGAAACCAGCTAAATCAATAATGGAAATTCACATTCTGAAATTTTAATTACTTTGCGCTGTAGTCAGATGCTTCACTCTTATGGCCTGATTTACTGAGCTTTTCTCCCCCCCCCCCATAGACAAGAAAAGGGAAAAAGACCTCTCTGAATCAGGCCTCTGTGTGTTTGTTATGTTATTGCTCTTCTGTTAAGGATGTGAACAGATGAAATGGTTTTCCAGTTGATGTTTGATACTAGTAGGACCCATCTGCTGGGATCACGTAGCCTTCAAGAAAGTCAGGAGCGCCTTTAGGTGGTGACATGAAATTGAACCTCGCAGGTTGATAGATTAGGCCGTGTATTTACTCAGCTGTGCTTTCTGATTGTTTGATGGATCAGATCACGCAAGAGCGGCTCCAGGTTTGTGTTGCGCTGCTAGGAACCCGTCCTTCTGGTTCGGAAGCTCCGGGTCTTGTTGCCTGAACCTAGGAACCGCGGCGGTGGAGGCAGTGCGTTTCAGCGCCTGAAACGAACGGCCCCGCATGGTGGAACGGCGTCGTGCGGGGCCGTTCCACGGTGGAAGGCATGGTGGGACGGGCCCCGCATGGTGGAGGTTCCTTGGAAGCGCGTCCTCTGGCGCAGGGCCTGAAGCCCGGCGTGTGCGCTCGCACCCCGCTGTTTTAATCGCCGCTGGCAGCCCATATTCTGAGCGGCGTCCTCAGCTGGGGACAATGGGGCCCGATTCTTGTTTGTCAGCTGGAACAATGGGCCTGTCGGCGGGCCGGGGTGGAGGGGAGTGCGCTCCCTTTGTATGGCAATACCAGGCATGGCAGATGGCTAATTGAACACGATAAACCACTGGGGCAGTGGGGGACGAAAGAAGGTCTGCAGGGATTACCGACTCGCGATCTGCCATGTAAAAGGAAAACAGAGGAAGTTCCCTGTCAAAGCAGTTGATTTTAACTTTTTTTTTTTTTTTTTTCTGTTGTTCTTGCTTCACCATATGTCAAGCCAGGGATAGGGAAGGGGTGAGCCAACAAGTAAACACACTTAGGCTAATGTGAAGTGTATTGAATTAGATGAACAAAAACAAATCTTTTTTTTTTTTGTCTGTAGGGAAAGGTCCAAAAACACAGTGCCCCTAGCGGTCTGCTGTGTGGAACTGGCAACGTGCATTTTTGTAGATAGAAGACAGAAACAAGATCCTGGCAAAAAAAAAACCAAACCAAAACACAACCTTCAAAAAAAATCTCCCATTGTTGCCAGCATTCTGATTAGGCTTGAATAGACAAATAAAATTTCAAATTCTACTAAGGATTAAATGTATTTCTTTCCAAAATAGGCTTTACAGTATTAGTTCATTACATTTGTTTTATAATGAAGTAATTGCTACAGCATGCCTTGAAGCTTTGCGGGTTGTTGAGTTTATCGTGCTTCAGTCATGCAGCACGTTCTAAATATGCTTAGAATGGGATGTGTCAGCCACCCGGCTTCCCAAGTTGTTCTGGATATTTAGGTTAAAGCGCTTGCTAAATACCATTCATTTATATTATGGGAATCAACAGGCTTGGTTTCTTAAGGGATCTGAACACTGGAACATTGCTTTGAAGACACTTGATGGTTGAGCGAATTTAAAGGCATTAAAACTGACCTGTGTTATATTTTTATAAACCGATTCAGGTTACGACAGTCTACAGTCCCAACAGCCATCGACCTACAGCACAGTACAATTCAGGAGAGAGAAACAGAATCTGTTGACTGGTTGATGTGATTGAAATTGACGTGCCTTCGGAGCAGAGTTAGAGATTTTACCGTACCAGTGGTTCTGCCTGAACGAAGTGCAGTGGTGTCGACTGCATGCATTGATCCACAGAGCATAGATTGGGGATCATTGGGCAGAACAGGAGATCATTTGAAGGGTTTAGTCAATTAAAAAGTGTTGACAGCTGGCAGAGCAAGCAGTAAATGGATCCTCTTATTTGCTTTGTCCTGTGCTTTCTTTCAATTCCGATGTTGCTATGTCTTAGCAGTCGTCAGCTGGCCTTGGTTTGGGGATGTATGCTTTATGGTCTGTACTGATAAAAAAAAGCAGTCTGTAGTTACAAGAAATACATATGTAGGGTGCTGAAGGTAAATAAAAATATATTTTTAATAGAAGTAAGATGATGTACCCTGAAATCGTCACAGAAATCAGTTGGTTTATGGAAAGACGCATTGCTGAGAGGGTATCCTTGATGTACTTAATCTTCGCTTTCCATACAAAGTGATGCTTTCTTGAACAACTGGCATGTAGTGCTATGTAGCACATACGCTTCAGCGGCGATTAAAGATCACAAGAAATGACAATAATCCAAGTTGGGTTCAAAATTGATTAGTACTTTCTCGACTTGGCCAACACTTTGATTAACATTTGTCATCACTACATACTGTACTCCTGTAAAGTTGATTAGCTAGGGTTGAAAAATGAATAGCACCCTGCTTTGATAATCAGGGTAAATGAAGCTTTGCTTCCCTTTCTAACACAGGCAGCCTTGACATTCCCGGAAAATTTATTTATTTTTATTTATTTGTTGATTTTTATATACCGACATTCGTCGGAACATCATGCCGGTTTACATTGCAACAAAATAACAAGAGAGAGAAATCCAATAAACAGGGAAGGGAAGGGGGGAGCAGTAATGAAAGAGGAGAGAGGACAGCAGTAGGAAGGATAGGGAAAGAGAGAAATTTGATAGGAACATTTGAAGAAAATAAATTAACAATGGACACTATGTACAGGTGGGCTGGTAGGTACCAGACCAGTGATGGCAGTGACAGGGAGAGGTGGGGGGGGGAATGGTAGGGTAGGCTTAAAGGAGGGTGAGGGGAAACTTATAACAGAATTTAGGCGTCATTGCTTAGGGGGGAGAAACACTGTATTTTGGAGTCTTTGCTTGGGGTGAAGAAAGGGGGAGAAAAGGAGAGGCAGAGAGGAGGAGAGGGGAAAGGGTGGGCTGTGGGGTTAGAGTGCAAGCTAAGTTTGGTCAGCGTCTGGGTAAGCTAATGTAAAGAGCCAGGTTTTGGGCCCTTTTCTAAATTTAGACAGGTTAGGTTCTAGACGGAGGGCCGTGGGCAGGGTGTTCCATAGGGAAGGGCCGGCAATAGAGAAAGCCCTTTCTCTGGTTGAGGTGTGGTGAGCAGTTTTTAGGGAGGGGGTGTATAGGGTACCAGCAAGGTTGGTTCTGGAGGGGCGGGCAGATGATCGGAAAAGAGGTGCATTCTCAAGCCAAGTGTGATTTTGATTGTACAATAAATTGTGGAGGATGGTGAGAGTTTTGTATTTTATGCGTGAGGTTATGGGTAACCAGTGGAGGTCTTTTAGGATAGGGGTAATGTGATCCGATTTACGTGCGTTTGTTAGGATTCTGGCCATGGCATTCTGTAAAAGTTGGAGGGGTTTGATAGTAGAGAGAGGGAGGCCCAGCAATAAAGAATTGCAATAGTCCAGTTTAGTTAAAATAGTTGCCTGTAGGACTGTGCGGAGGTCTTGGGTATATAGAAGGGGTTTAAGTTTCTTTAGGATGTGCAATTTGAAGAAGCCTGTTTTTATGGTATTGTGGATGTGAGATTTGAAATTTCAATGTTGGTCAAGATAGACGCCGAGATCTCTCACATTGCAGGTGAATGTATCAGGTGGAGGGTTGGTGTTGCTTAAGGCAGGGAGCGAGCGAGCTGGGGGATTGGTGATTGTGAGGAGCTCCGTTTTTGTTACATTTAAAAGCGAGATGTAGGTTTGAGAGGAGGGTGTTAATTGAAGTAAGGCAGGAATCCCAAAACTGTAATGTTTTGGGGAGGGATTCTTGAAGCGGGATGAGGATTTGAAATCTCTTCACCGATTCCAGTGCTCTGGAAACCCAGGAGCCAACATGAACATAAATGTGCTACTTGTAACTAAAACTGGAGATCTCTAAGTATACTACTGTAGACCCTCAGAAAGAGGAAATATATGTTTTTGTTGGGTGAGGAGGAGGGGTTTATGTCCTGAGTGTTGCACATTTGGTTGCCCTTGAACGACCTTGTAGGGCCTAGGGCGTGCTTGACTCTGATAGGATTTGTTGGGGTGCAGAGCACCGCCTGCTGGTAGAGAGAGGTGATACACCTGTGCAACCGTTTGCTTCCAAAACCGGAACCACGGATCAGTCGCTCTCCTCCAGAATCGTGCGGCTGGACTGCAGCTGAACCACGGAGCTCACGTGGCATTCTAGTTTGGCCTCGGGATAAAAAAATATGTTCCTTGCTGGCCCCGCCCTTTCCCTGCTGCTTTGCGGCCGCAGGAGCGGAAGAGAATATTCAGCCCCCGTTTTTCCCCAAGATAACTACTTAGTTATCCGTGAAAAACCTTTTTTAAAATTGCTCTCCCCGCATCTGTCATTTTCCTGTTCTTTCAGGAATACCATTTTTCTTGGAATATGTCACCGTGTGGCATTATTTGAGTTAGGTTGCAACTCATTTCTGATTAAGAGATGTATCAGATTAGCCTCCTTTCTGCAAGAGGCCTGGCAGGTTGTCACTTGGCTGATGATTACCAGTGACACCTTAGATCCCGTGAAGCAGCCACAATTGTTTTCCTCTGCTGGCTAAAACAGACCGGCTCGTCTAGATCCCCCTTTTGCCTTTGGTTTTGTTCCCGAGGAGATTTGAGTGTTTAAGGTTTTTGAAATTCTCCCCTTCCTTAGCCACTTCCACTGGTATGAGTTGAAGTTTATTTGGGAGCTGCTGTAATGATCTTTTACCAGAGCCTCATGCAGGCGACCCGCCTCCCTGTAATGGTATAAATGTTGCGCAGATAGCTGTGTTTGAAAGCAGTTTGTGTGTGGGGCATAATAAAATGCACATGCTTTTTATTCCCCCCAAAAAAAAGTTGTAAAAGGAGTATCCAAGGAATAAAATATATGAAGACATAAAAGAGGAAGGATGCCTGGGTGTAAGATCTAAAGAGTCCAAGAATCAAACAAGTTGATATTTTGAGGAACTGGGCTAGCCGCACCACTATAAAAAAAACAAAACCCAAAAAAACAGAGATGAAATGAAGGATCTGGTCAGACCAGGGGACGCCGCAGAGGCAACGTGTACAGCCGCTGAAGGGTGGTCGGGTCTTAGTCATCATGCAGTGGGGACAGTGGCTGGATTTAGGACCTGTCTGGATGAGGTCACCTGCGGTGTTGCAGGGGTCTGGAAGGCCCTTCGGCGCATTACCCGCGGCTCCAGTGACTGGGCCAAAATAAGTTGGGAGGGGATGTCAAACAGGGGAAATATATCCCCGGGTAGATGCTCGTGGTGCCAGATCCTTGGTTCCGATTTGAACTGGAAACTCAAAGCATCAGGCGGAACCCGCTGGGTCGGAAGGAAAAAAAAACCAAAACGTGCTTAGGCGCCTGGAGAATGAAGCAATTTCCTTTGACCTCCTGTCAGTGGAGATGAAGCTCCATTCCCTGTTACTGGAAGGGCTTATTAGTCATTTGCAAAGCTAGGTCATTAGATGTATATTTAGTAAGTGACCGGTTTTCTCTAGAGCCCTTGGATAGCAAGTATATTAAGATATTTAAATCTTGCCAAACCAGCTTTCGACATGTGGAGCGTTGATTACCTGGTGAACTCTTTAAAAGTAATTTAGTAATGAAAGCAGTGACTGCATTCTGCAGATTATAAGGATAGCTTACGGAGATAAAGGGTTTTGGCAGAGAGTCAAGGAGATTTTTTTTTTTTTTTTTTTACATCGATGCGGCTGTGTTGCTGGTTTGCACTGCCTGGTCTTCTGAACAAGCTAATGCGGGTTGGCCTGATACTATAAAGAGACATCACTTCACCCCTGTGCGGTGAAACCGAGGCGTTGTCTTGGAAGTAAAGAACAATTGCGGTAATGGAGTCATGATGTACTTTCCGTGTCTTGTTTTGGAATGGACAGTATGTCTTTAGCTCGTCTTTCGGGCCATCTGCTTGTCATCAAGGTTTCTTCTGTGCGCGACACCGCAGGTGACCTCATCCGCAGAGCAATGCGCGTCGAGAGAGAGAGAGAGAGAGAGAGAGCACAGTGAGACTCATCACAAAGCAGCGGAACTGGGGGTCCTCTGCCCAGGGAGGCGGATGGACGAGGGGGGAGCAGTCTCGCTCTGCAGCGCACCCTGATGGCTGGCCCGGAGCGGTGAGGTTGGCAACCCCTCTCCTCCCCACCCGTCAGTCACCCGAGGGCACCCGTGAATTTGGCTTCTAGATGGGAGGAGCCCAAGAAGGAGCCTGTGTGCACCTGACCTCTTTAGCCCACTCCTCAGCAAGCTTGTAAAAGCTAAAGGTTCCCAGCTGTGGTTGGGGCCCTTGGATTGTGGGGGCGAGTGGGTGCGTGTCCAGAATGATATTTGCACAGAGATTACGTGGGGCTTGGGTGATTGTGCCAGAACTGATAGTGTGGATTGGGGAGAAAATAAGTATATTACCACAAAAAAAAAAAAATAATGTTCAAAATTGGATGGCAAGAAAATCCATCCAAAAAAAATATTCTTATAAACATTATGCTGTATTGCCACGGACTATTCGGAGAGTCCAACTGCCATGCACACAGGCATATACAAGTTTTCCTTATACGGAGCTCCACTGTTTATGCATTGCAATCATTGATCTCATTTTTATAGGTTTTAGAAGATGCAGATTAAATTAATGAGCTTATCATCTTGTGAACTCCCTTGATAGTTTAGGCTGATGCTCTGTCGACGGAAGCACTGCAGCTCCTTATATTTATCTGTGCACGGGAATTACCCTGATGTGGATCCACGTTTCAGCAGACACTCGAGAGACCCTTGAAGTTGTCCCCCCGTCCCCACCATGCAGATTTTCAAAACTTGGGTCCGTGGTGGGGTAATTACTGTGCACAGATAAATGTGGGGAGGCCCGGTGATCTAGCGATGAAAGTTACTGTTGTTTATCAAGCAGCTCTCTTCTTCTGCCATGCAGCGTATATGTGCAAATCAGATGCTGAGGGTCAAATCTGGACGTCACTGGATACCTTTAGAATTTTCATTATATATTTCAAATTCAGAAGTGAGGGGCAGCATACATTCAGTCTCTTAATAAGTGGTACTACTTTTCAGGAGATTGAATGTATGTCGCCCTGAATTTGGATTATATTTAGGGTGAGGGCTGGCGTTTGTTTATTTTCCTTTATAGTTCCTTCCAAAATACGAACGGGTTCATTCTGATCTCCCAGGTCATATCATATACCGGACAAGCGGCAAGGTCAGGGGAGAAAACTGCTTACCAAAATGCACGATGACACAAAATGTAATTGCAAGCAATGGGTTTGATTTTCAAAAACCCACAGGGCAGGTAAGATAACTGGGCAAACTTCTTTGGATAGATATTCAGCTGCACTTAGCTGGCATCTAATTGTGTGGCTGAGTAAGTAGCAGACTAAATCTACTCGCTCATAATGTTGGCTGTTAGATTTAGGCCTGCCGTTTGCAATGTTGGCGGCTACCTCACTAAATTTAGGTGGTTAGGGCTGAACATCACAGTAACAAGCCAAATTTGAAGCCCCACCTTAGGAACGTCTCTGAAGCAGCCACTTTTTTTTTTTTCTATCTGATCAACAGCCTCATTTACTAAGCATTTTTCCCACAAACAGAGATTGGGAGAAAAATCTTAGTAAATCAGGTCGTTTGTATGGCTTGCGGTTTTAAGTGCATTAATTTAGTCAGATAAAGGCGTCGATTTACCTTTATGTGACTGAAAATGACTTTACCTAGCAAAACCTGGTTTTAATTGGGTAAATCTTTTGAACATCGACCTTCAGTGCTAGTATTAAGACATGTTTAATCAAAACAAATACTTTGAGGGTCTCAAATGAGCCCACGTAAACCGCAATGTAAAAAAAATGCACCGATAAAATGGAGGATGCAAGAGGTTGAAGGTATGACTGCCGCTCACATCGATTGCAATTGAGTTTAACTTCACACATTTTGGTAAACAGCTGACCCCAGATCTTTCTTGCTAGAAATATCTGTACCCGAGGATGACAGATCAGCTTAGCCACTTTTTCCTGTAGGCCTGCTAAAGACGTCCCTATCTACAAGGCGAGCTAAGGCTTTACTCTCCAAGCCAAGTTACTGTTGTTGGACTATCTGGATATCCTCCAGAAGTGTCTGAATATTATCCTGTACAAGATGTTAGAATACTCATTGCTAACGCACCCTAAACGTGTTGTCACAACGTGTGTTCTCGCAAAATAAAATCTGCTCTAATGCATGATTCAGGGGTATTTCTAACTGACTGTGACAGCCTCGTGCTGTGCAGGCCCAAGCTGATGAGATCTGACTGAAAATGACTTTACCGTGTCAGTGGCTTTCTTGCCAAGCACGTTGAAATAAGAATGGATTTGTACTTCTGCAAGGCCCCAGCTGAGGCATAACGTAGCTCAATTTTTTTTTTTTTTTTTTACTCGCACCTGCCTTGACGTATGCACAACAGATCTGGGTGCCTCAGCTATGGTTTTCTGGGTCACCGGCTATGTTACATGTCTGTCGATGTCGCAGAATTGTTATTTAAGCGATCAGGCACGGCAGCGAACAAGAGCACACTTTATGCCTTCAGTCACCTTGAGAAATACAGACGTCTCACGATACATTGTGATTTTAAGTGATTGCCCCTTCAGTGTTATTTTAGCTTGTCCGGGCCCAGGCCTCGCGGTTACGCTGAGGTATTAGTGAGGCTTGGAACATTTGGCAGCAAATCAGAGAGCAGAGCTTCCTTAACATTTTTTAAAACAAACAGGCACGTTTTACTGTGCACGGAAAGGTTTTGTTGAGCTGCGTAAATATAAAGAAACGAGTTAATAGAAAATCAGTAAGCCGGGGTCGGGCAGAGTCGATGCACCTTTGTAGGGCCAGTGACTCTTTCACAGCGTGAGCTTTTACGACTGCCAAATACCGCGTGCTCTTTTACTTTGAAAATCGGAGAAAAGAGCGCAGGTAAAACGTAGCCGTGGATTTTGCAGCTTCATGCGGTTAAGCAGGAAAGCTGCCTCCTGATCGAGCGCACTCGACGCCGCTGCTCAAAGGAAAAAAAACCGTCGGCGCTGTTCCTCGTGGAAAATTAGCGAGTGCGGGTGATGCGCGCCAAAAGCCTCCACCGCGCTTTGCGCCTGCTGTCGGCGGTGGACATAGGAGGAGGGCGCGGAACTTAACGCACGTGCGTTTGAGAATCGAAACTGCGTGCGCTGTTTTCATCCTCCCCGTGGACCCGAACGTGCACGGAAGATTGTCTCTTTTTTTTTTCCCCTCCGTGGCTAAAACATACACACGCTACGGGTACATCATGCCTTTGAAAATCACCTTCCCCGCCCATGTCTGCTTGGAGTAATGATCTCAGTGCCCCATGGACTTTTCAAGCCCCTACTGAAAGTGTTTCTTCTTCCCCTGCGATACTGGGGCCGCCGACAGGAACAGAGCACGGTCTTCCTTTCTCGCCTCAGGAGATGCCGCTCCTTCCCTGGCTCTCTCGGGAAAAGCTCTGGATCATTCCTCGGACACGTCAGTCACAGGTCTAAACCACATGGAGTCTGTCTCACGGGGGCTTTCCTGGGGCACGTCAGTACGTCAGTGAACCAAAGTCCCACACTATATACTTGATTGGTCCATTAAAAAGATGATGATCGCGCGCTGGAAGGAATCCAGTTCCCTCCAGCGAGAGGCATTGCTGTGTAACCGTGAATCCTTCAGGCTGGCTGTGGCCTGCTGCTTCTCTACTTCCAGTTCCTATCCGTTCGGTTTACAGGTCAAAATCACTTTCCAGAAGTAACGGATATGACCGAAGTTGGAGAGAGGGAAGTCGTATGGGGAGGGGAAGAAAGACAGTTTTTAGTGCAGTTTGCGGTGGGAAATGAATGTTTTTTTTTCCCAGTAGGCAGCTTGTTTTCGCCACCATGCTGCTGGTGCCCTGGCCCGTGAGGATTTTCCCATATGGTCCTGAGAATTAGGGTTGCCAGCTGGCTCCAGATTTTCAGGGCAGTTCGGTCCAGTCCTGGTTTTACCCCATTGCATTCTGGGACTTATTCTGATTTCCCTAAGAGAAGCAAGACTGTGAGTACCTGCATGCAGGGGAGTAAAACCAGGACCGGATCAACCTGTCCTGAAAATCTGGAGCCGGTGGGCAACTCTTCCTGGGAAGCATCTCCATTGCTGAATTGTTTTTTTTGTTTTGTTTTTTTTTACTACTGAGTTTGAAATTAAGCATTTGTTTTGGCCTTCATTTCCTCTGTAAGGCCTTGCTGCTAACTCCATTCCCTTTTCACTTTCTGTGAGGGGGGAGGGGCTGAGGAGGAGGAAGGACATCATGCATAGATTTTAGTATTTGGGAAGGTTTTGCTCTCTTTTGTCATGCGTTGACTGTATTATGTTGTGACTGCCTGTGAATAAGAGGGGCAGAGCTACTTGCGGTGTTGTTTTGCAGGCACCCAGTTGGTGGTAACATAGGGCTGGGGGGTGATTAGATCTATCCCGTGGCCAGTTCTGCTCAATATTTTTGTGAACCGTATTGTAGAGAGGTTAGTGAGGAAAGTTTGCCTTTTTGTGGGTAAGCCTGAAGACCTGCTGTAAAGTGGGCACCCCTGAGTGAGCAGACAGAATGATATATGAGATTAGAAAGTTCCCAAGAGTGGATGCGTGCTTGACAGTTTACATTAAAGTACAGAATCGTGTATCCGGGGTGCAGGAATTCCAGGACGCAGTACAGGATGGGGCTGAGATACTAAATATACACCAACTAGGGAAAAGACCTCAGGGCGGTCATGCCTGATGACCTCAGGGTAGCAAACCAGTGTGATAAGGCAGTGGTCAGAGGCAGAGAGGTGCTCGGCTGCATGGGGAGATGCCTAGGAGGAAAAAAAGACAGTGATGCTGCCTCCGTGCAGGTTGTTGGTGAGACCTCACCTAGAATACTGTGTCCAGTACTGGAGGCTGCGCCGCCAAAAGATGTAGGACAGAGTAGGGTCAGCCCAGATACAGCTGCTACCAAAATGGTGTAGGGTCTGCACCAAAAGACCCATAGAATGAGATTTATACACTTAAGTATGTACACCCTAGAGCAAAGATGATAGAGACATTCAGATACCTCAGAGGTATAATATTATGCAAGAAGCAGATCTTTTTCGGAGGGGAAAAAATGCTCATGCTAGGTAGTTGCCCCAGGCAGTTGGGTTTTCGGGATATCCGCAGTGAATATGCATGAGAGAGATTTGCATGCTCTGCCTCCTTGGCATGCAGATTCGTCTCATGCACGATCACTGCGGGTATATTCTGAAAACCCGACTGGCTAGGGGTTTCTCCAGGACCACTTTGGAAACCACTGCTCTAGAACAGGAGGTCACAATCTGAGGTTTCATGGAGGTAGACTCAAGAGCAACCTTGGAAAACATGACTTGGCCTGAGTTCTTGGCTTAGTAGCAGAGCTGTTCGTTGGCGTATGGAGGGGGCCTGCCTTGGCTTCCATCCCATGATGACCTGGTTCTTTCCATCTTTGTAATATTTTGGAATTATGTAATGCATTAATATTACTGTTCGTGTATTGTTGTTGGGAATGATAATCAGCTGATTTAGGAGGAAGGGAGGATCAATAACAAGGGAACCTATGAGCAAAGCTATATTTCTAATTAGTGATATGCTTTATTTTAAATGTTTTTGGCATTATACCCATGGTGTGGGCTGTGATTGGTGGTGCTAGTGCACAAGAAAGGAGAACTGAAGCAAGGCAATATTTTCGATTAAGGTAATGCTTTAAATGTCTTGGCATTATGTACACGATATGGGTTGTGGTTAGTGGCAGAATGTAAGTCGGTGTTGTGACTCAGCCTTTTTTTGCTGTGTTTGTATTTTTGTTTTTTAGATTGATTTTTTTTCTATGTGATTGATTTTTAATTTGTACACTGCTTTGGGCGATTCAGTTTGCATCGGGGAAGCGGTATATAAAAATTTTATGTACATAAGTAAATAAGCGCAGAAGAAGGGAAGGCTAGAAATCAGCTAGGCTCTGTGACACTGCCAACGCATGCCATTGGGCAGGCTAGATGCGTCTTGAGGTCTTTACCTGCCATCACGTTCTTTGAGTCTGTGATGAATACTTGGTTCTCTCGAGATCTACGAATGCTATTTCAGCCCCGTTCCCAGTCTTCTCTAGTTCAAGGAGCAGGAACTGGAGGCAGAAGTCAGCGCTGCTGATTGCTGAATAGAATTAACTTTCATCTGGCTGTCCCTGTAAGGTGTGTGATTGCACAGATGTGAAAGAGCATCCCAGCCCTGCACATCAGCGGCTCCCGTTGCTGATTCGTTTCTGCTGCTGCTGCTGAGTCGATGCACTGCGGTGGGGCGCAGCGGCTCCGGTCTGATCTAGAATATCTACGGGGGAATTCACATGCGTCAGAGGTAGGGGTGCGCGTTTGTTTGTTTTGTTTTTGTTCTAGTGCATGCTCAATTGAAATAGCGCTCATTAAATTGAATTTAGTGCGCACTAAAAATGAAGCAAAATGAAAAAACAAATGAAAAGGAAAACCTTAAACGAAACACGCAAAAAAGAAACTATTTTAGCTGCATACCTCTAGTCAGAGGTTCTTATACAGGGAACCATGGCTTGGCTTGTGTCTCGTGATCTCAGTCTGTAAATTACTGTTTCTTAGCAGAGGTACCTCATATTATAAAAGGTCAGTAACTTGTACAAATTTGGGCAGGAGGCTCTATCTCTACTTGAGCCAGGTAGCATTCGTATGCAGTTATAGGAGTTTTATGAATTCTGTTGTGAAAGATTTCTTAGGTGATTCACAGTTTTCTTATGGGTGAAATGGAACAATTCAAGTGCTGCTATGCTTCACCTCTGAGCTCTAGGGTTGCCACCCTACCCAGGTCAACCTGGAGGGGCTGATCCAAAGTATGTCTTGTTCCTCTATATACATAGAGATGTAGTCTGATTTATTCTGATGGAAATCAGAGCTACAAATCCATGCAAGCCATAGGGCTATAGTAGGACTACATCAACCTCTTCAGACTGACCTGGGTGAAGTGCCAGCCTTGGTCAGCACTGTCCTTGGAATAACAGGTGGTGGGCGTGCCAAGCAGTGGTGCAATCTGATTGGCTGACTTCCTGGCGCTCACTGCTTCTCATCCCTGTTTGGAGACATACCCAACTTGACTGGTTTTCAGGATATCCATAATGAATATGCATGAGAAATATTTGCAACCTTTGGAGGTCCCGTTATGCAAATCTATCTTATGCATATTCATTGTGGATACCCTGAAAACAAGATCGGTTAGATGTGCCACCAGACAGGTTTGGGAGCCGCTGGCTTGATCATAAAGTCATAAAGTCAGCACATCTGTAACATTATTTTTGGCATTTCTTCAGAAAACATCCAAGTATGGCAAAAGCAAAATTCACTTGGGTTGCACAGGCAGAGCTGATTGGGAATCTTGGCAATCACTAGGGAAAAACATGAAATCTTGTGGGTTTCCTTTTATCGTTTTTAGGGCACGCTATTTAGAAATAGTTTGCACTATTTCTGAAAGGGGTAGATTTTAATA
Organism: Rhinatrema bivittatum; assembly: GCF_901001135.1. Lineage (NCBI taxonomy): Eukaryota > Metazoa > Chordata > Amphibia > Gymnophiona > Rhinatrematidae > Rhinatrema > Rhinatrema bivittatum. The sequence goes on from NC_042620.1 coordinate 34,616,854, forward strand.
GGCATGCGTGCATGTTATAAAATCGGCGTGTCCATGTATGTGTGCTGGCGTGCGCGTGTTATGAAGTCGGTCGGCCGCGCGCACATGTGTGCCGGATTTTGTAATCTGTGTGTGCAAGTGGGGGTGGGGGTACAGTTTCGCAAATGTCACGCGGCGATGCATCCCGGCCTTCCCCAGTTCCATACCTCCTACCCTAACCTCCCTTCCCCTCTCCTCCCCTCCCTCTAAACCCTTTCTCCTACCTGTCGATTTTTTTATTTTGTTGCTTACTGCTCCCAACGGAGCAATACAAGTTGCGTGCGCCTTCCGACCCTTCCCCGGTCCAGCAGCAAATGGCCACTGTACCGGCCCAGCCACACGCGTAACCCCCGTTTTTTTGCGCGCGCGCGGGTTTTAAAAAATGTGGCCGTAAGTGCCGTGGAAATTTGCCCCAAATAACATGACACGAAATGTTTTGGCCTGCACAGCCCTAGCAATCACATGCTTACTGTCCCGGTTCTCGCTGGTGCTATCCCTGCTTCACTTCCACAGATTCTCCACCAGTCTGGCCAAACTAAAAATAAAATGCATGAGTACTGAGACGGAAAGGAACCTGAAGACAAACAAACAAAACCAATCGAAAAGATGGTAACATATTGTACTGCGAGCAACCATGCATGTTTACTATAAATATGCACTGGTTCTCTCATCTGCTATGGAAAAAAAATAAATAAGTGGTTACAGCCATCCATACCTGTGGTCTACCCCCTAGTTAGCCTTTATAGTAAAGCATCACCATGCCAGATGAACAATGGATGCTTAAATTAGCAAAGTATGTGGCTTTTGTTTTATATTTGCCTGCGGCGGTTTTCAGTGTTGCTTGTGCAATGGGGAGAAGACTTGACTAGCATTTAATTCCCTTGGTGTCTGTGTTACTCTTGGCCTGGCTCTTGTCGCTTAATCAAAGTGCTCTGGAGAGTTTGCAGAGAGCCGTGCACATGCCAACCTGCCAGGCCATGGTGCAGCTGTCGTGTACTGTACCTGCTTCTCCAGCAGACGTTTGTGGTGCAAGGAGACGGATGCCTGGGGTGTAGGAAAAAAAAAAAAAGGCGGCAGAGTTGATTTTTGTCGAACGGTGCAATGATATGAGATTGGCCTTTGCCAGAACGCCACGCTGTCATATATGAGTTATGCTAACGGAATTCTAGAGGGGAGGTACTTGGAGAAGGGGGAATGTGTCATCGCAGATTAAATAGCGCCTTCTCTCCAGTACAGTATATTATTTTTGCTTTTTGTTCCGTTTTTTTTTTTTTGTTTTATCATGCTCGTGTTTATTGTTCAATGTTTTATGTATTTAATGCGTGTAATTTTGTTAATGGCTTGCGTAGCTCTGGCTGGTTATGAAGTATGTAAATGTATTAAATACGTAAAGGTGAAATGTAAACTGGGAAAGTGGAAATGCAGAGGAAGATTATTACTTCTTGCAACTTTTGAGTGTATGTCAGCATTTTTCCTTAAGGAGCCTGTAGTAAAAGATTGGATTGCGGATATGTTTACTTTCCTGTAGGAGAAAGCAGTTTATCTGTGTAAGGCATTGCGTGTACAAATTTTAAGAAAATTTTGAAATACTGGCTTACTTTTTTCCAAATGGATGAAAACATAAGAATTATATGGGCAATTGTGGATTGTATACGAAAATGTAAGACACATTGATTTCATATATATACGTGAGTCCAATGCTGTTTTATGTGATATTTTTGGCGTTTGTTTGTGATATTGTTTTATGGACGTTCTACTGTAAATCGCCTAGGCCACAATTTTGTTGCGTTAAGCGATTAATTAATTTTAATAAATGAAATGAAATATATATATATATATATATGTTTGTATGTGTAAAAATGTATTGCCTTATTGTTTATTATAAAACGGTTCAATTCTAAAAAGAAATGTCTTTAAGAAAAAGACCATAGTCTTCCAGAGGACACACTGGTGCAGTTGGGAACGCCAGAGTAAGAAGTGCAGTACATTTAGGAGGTAATTTTCAAAGACATACATGGAGGCTGGGTGTCGGAAATCAGTATATATGTGTATGAGTAGCCTCGCTGCATGGTAAGCGAATTTTCAGACGGGTGAAAGTTGTGCGCGTACAGTCACCGCCATGCGGAAGAATAATGCTTGCACAAAGAGGGTGTTCCGGAGCGGGATTCGGAAGTACGCGCACCAAATTATGACCGGAGTGCCCCTCAAACATTACGCGCATGCTTTCACACCCGCTAGTCGAATTTTAAATCTGACTTCTCTTTTGTCTGTGGTTTTTGGGTCTGTGTGTGGGAGGGTCTGCGGTAAGTGGTGGAGGGTGTGGGTGAACTAGTGAAGTTCTGCGTCAACTGGTGGAGGTCTCAGTGAGACGACTGAGGGGGGGGATATGATAGAAGTCTACAAAATCATGAAAGCACTTGAACAAGTTAATGTAAATTGGCTATTTACTCTCTCAGATAATAGAAGGGCCAGGGGGCGCTCCATGAAGTCGGCAAGTAGCTCATTTAAAACAAATCAAGGAAAATAATTTTTCACTCAGCGCACAGTTAAGCTCTGGAATTCATTACCAGGGGATGTGGTTATGGCAGTTAGTGTTACTGGATTTAAAAAAGGTTTGCGTAAGTTCCTAGAGGATAAATCCATAAACTGCCATTATGGTAAATAATAAGCAATAGTAGCTTGTGATTTATCTAATGTTTGGGTACTTGTGACTTGGATTGGCCACTGTTGGAAACAAGATGCTGGGCTTGATGGACCCTTGGTCTGACCCAGTAGGGCATTTCTTACGTTCTTTTCTTATGACCTGGTGCTTGGAAGTACAGGACATACACAAGTAACTATATTTTTAGAAACAAGCTTTATGGCATGGAGGAGTAGCTTAATGGTTAGCTCTGTGGGCTCTACTCCAGGGCAGCCAGAGTTCAATTCCCACTGCTACTCCTTGTGACCTTGGGCAAGTCATGTCATCTCCTGCTTCAGTTGTGAGCCCTCTGGGGATAGAGAAGGACCTGTGACCTGCTTAAAAGGCAGATTATAAAAAAAATCTAAATAAAATGCATCAGCCAACATTAGAAAATACCAGGGGTGTGAAGGCTAAACATTTTGTGACATCTGGGGTTAAATTTCCATGTCATTCAGGGTTTTCTCCAGTTTTTTTTTTCTTTTTTTTTAGATTTTAGAAAAATAGTGCACACTGTTCAGAAATAGGGGCACTGTTTTCCAAAACCTAAAAAAAGGGAAAAACCCCAATTGATCCCCCACCACTACCCCACCCTAACTGTCTCAAGGACCCTGAGTGTCTCTGGAGACCTCCCCTCTATCCCCCTCCTTCCCTGAAGGCAGAAAAGTTTCAGCTGTGACAGGCACAGGTCCCGTCTCCCTCCCCCCCCCCCCCCCCAGTCTTACCAAATCTGCCCTGGTTGTCTAGTGGGATCCTGGAGCAACCCCTATGCTCTTGACTCGGCAGCTGCCATTTTCCAAAATGGCACCAGCTGGGCCTTTGGCCGTGCCACATGACAGGGGGTGCCAGTACCATTCTGAGCCCCCACTGGACCTCTAGGCTAATTAGTAAGTCTAGGGGAGGTCGGACAGGTGGCCTAGGCCTGGGGAAGGACGTTGGGTGGGGGCTGGCTCCCAGAGGGCAGTCTTTCAACAGAAGGGAGGGATTGGGGTAGGGGGTGGGATCTGTACTTGTCACAGCTTGAAACTTTTTTTTAGGGTAACTGGCGCGCTGTTTCTAAATAGCGTGCATTTTGCAAATAATGCGCACTAAAAACAATAGAAAGTAAAACACAAAATTTCATGGTTTTTTAAAATTGTTTTGTTTTAAAAACAACATGAAACGCCATGGAAAATATCATTGACTTTGTCTATGTCTTTTCAAATGAATGCACATGCCTATCAAATCCCTGCCTCTGCTTATAAATTTAGGATTATTACATGCACATACCACAATCATTTAATGCGTAAAATATATGCAAGTACTTTCATAGAATAGGTGTAAAACTATGCGGATCCCTGCATTAAAAACTGTGCCTGTATTGACATTTATGCATGTACGTTTGGGTGGACATAAACAATATTTTATAAACTATGGCTCCCAATGCACAGTGTGTGAAATACAGGTGTAACTTATAGATGCACCTACCTATGCATATATGTGCTGAGCGATACATGCTATTGCAATTATTCTTCTCTGTGCAGGCTGGAAGAATCCTTGGAACCTAAAATTCAGAAAAGCAAAAAAAGAAAGAAAAGACAAAGCAAAAATAAGAAAAAAGCCAAACCAAAGTAGGCAAATTAGCAGCAGCAACAACAAAAAATGTGTGAAAAGTGAGAAAAAAATAAGGAAAACATTTTCCCCGACATCTAAGTCTTCCACCCCTCATTCAAAGTGTTCTAAAAGAGTTTAACTGTACAGAAAAGGTAATTGTAGGAGTGACGCTTGTCAAGTGTGGGTTGCCCCAGAAATGAGCGGCGTAGTGTCAGGAGAGCCGAATCCAGGCAGCTGACGGTAGAAGTCTTCCACCTATGCCAGCCTCCCTTCCCTTCGGGTTCAGCCCTCCAGTTCTGTTGGCTGGCAAGACAGGAGAGATGGGGGTAGCCTCCCCAATACAAGCAAGGAGCGAGAGGCCTGGAACGGTGCGAGAAGCTGGGCAATCCAGGAATCTCGGGAGGATAACTTGCAGGAGCATTGAATGTAGAATCTGCAGGCAAAATCTTTTGGAGATAGGAACGGAACCAGAGTACAAGGACCAGAAGGTAGGACCAAGCTCTAACAACTGACTGATGAAAGTGCTTGGGTATAAATACAAGTCTATACAGGACACAAGATGGCTGCCAGGGGGGAAGCAAGAGGCACTGAGTTGGGAGGACTGGATAGATAGTCCAAGCAGCTCATAGTACCACCTGCAGGTGGAAGGAGAAACCAGCAATAGAGCCCTTCTGTGAAATATTGAAGTAATAAAAAATAGTTGTAAAAATGAGGTTTTCCCCATAGACTTCTATAGCATTTTTTTTTTTTAAACCCATGAAACATATGGTGAATCTTCAACATTATAGTCACTCTTTTTATTATGTTTGCTTCAGATCATCATCAGCCTTTCCACATGAAAAACAGGTGGTGGGAAATATCCGTAGCTGGTATTGAGCTGATGTGAGCTGGAAGACAGAGGAGAATCACACAGAGAGGTGATTGATATCAAGGCCTGGGCTTTACAGACTGAGGAAAATACGAGCTCCCAGAGGCAGGCACGGAGGGGAGCTGCAGACTGAAGAAGCCAAGTTGGCCAGTTAGGCTTTTTCTGGGTAGTGACTTGCCTCTGCACTGTGTGTGTGTGAAACACATATTGGATGTGGAGTCTGAATTTGTCTTGGTGATCTTCTGTGCTGGAGGGGTGCTTTTAAGAAGCTTGTGGAAATATTTCCACCTGGTTACGTGCTTGGGAAGTTTTTGCTTCTCACTTCTGCTGTCCAGAGTGTGTAAGTGACACAGGAAATGCATGTTTTGGATGCATGGTATCATGCGTAGACGAATGTTTGAATTAGCATGAGAAAGAGGTCCATGTTTCAGGGAAGGCCGTCACTTTGCTGTGAAAGCTTCCTAACCAGGATTCGCCAACATGTACGAGAGGAAGAAAAGGTATGGGGGTGCAGGGTGACATCCTCTTCTCCATGCTTGCTTCCTCGCTCCTTCAAACATGTGCTTTCCAACCTCCCTTCCCTCGTGATATATTCATTTCCCAGGGATGACATTAAAAACCCTTCATTTGCCCTTCCTGATCTTCCTCCCAGCTTAGACCCCTGGTTGTAAGGCTGAGATGTGGCAGTGTGAGCAAAAATCAAGGAGTGTTTTGGGGAGACAGCCAGGCTGGGTCCCGGCTGCTGGAGATAACTTAGTCCTAAGCCTTGGCCTATGAGCGCTTCTAGCTTGGCAGGGATTGTGGTTAGGAGGGGGAGGAGGAGGAGTGCAGTATGGTTTGGGCCATGTGGTGTGAAAATCCCCTGCTACTGGTTGATGGTTTTGCTTCAAGGGAACTCGAGGGGAGGTACTGCTGCTGGGATACAGGAAGGAGAAAGCAGAGTTCTTACCTGTAACAGGTGTTCTCCTAGGACAGCAGGGTGTTAATCCTCACAGATGAGTAACATCATCAGATGGAACCCGTTCCAAAACATTTGTCAAAGTTTCTAGAACTTTGACTGGCACACTGAGCATGCCCAGCATGCCACTAACCATGCGTCCAACCGCGTCCCCCTTCTGTCTCTTAATATAGAATTTACGAGCGAAAAATAAAATAAAATGCAGGAGAACCCAACTCCGTGGGGTGGCGGGTGGGTTTTTTGAGGCCTGTCCTGCTGTCCTAGGAGAACACCTGTTATAGGTAAGCAACTCTGCTTTCTACTAGGACAAGCAAGATGGCAGTCCTCACAGATGGGTGAATACCAAGCTACAGGCTGCTCCTGACAACGCCCATGATCCACAGGCACCGAACCGGGTGTCAACGGGGACAAAAACTGTGGTGCTGTGGATAACATAGGGAGACAGCCTGAACCCGAACAATGGGCCCTAGGTAGGGAGAGTTGGGTTTAAGCCTGGAAGAGGTTGTGAAGAACAGATTGGCTGAAGCTACTGTCATGTCAATCATCCTTGTCCAAGCAGTAGTGGGCAGCGAACGTGTGTAGGGAACTCCATGTTGTGGCCTTGCAGATTTTGGCACCAGGCACTGCTTGCAAGTGGGCAACCGATGCTGCCATAGCTCTCACAGAGTGGGCTTTTACGCGGCCTCCAAGCTGAAGGCCCACCTGCGCATAGCAGAAGGAGATACAATCCGCCAGCCACTTGGACAGAGTTTGCTTGTCCACTGCAACGCCTAGCCTATTCCTGTCAAAGGATATAAAGAGTTGTGAGGACTGCCTGTGGCCTGCTGTGCGTTCTGAGATAGAAAGATAAAGCCCTCTTGCAGTCCAGACTGTGCAGGGATCGTTCTCCCTGGTGAGAATGAGGCCTCAGAAAAAAGGTGGGCAGAATGATGGACTGATTAAGATGAAAATCAGTCACCACCTTAGGCAGGAATTTAAGGTGCATACGCAGGACCACCTTATCATGAAAGAATTTCGTGTAGGGTGGATACATAACCAACACCTGAAGCTCACTAACCCTGCGCACCGAAGTGATTGCCACCAGGAAGATAACCTTCCAGATCAGGAACTTAAGATCGCAGGAGCACAAAGGCTCAAAAGGTCACGCACGAGCCGTGCTAATACTACGTTGAGGTTCCAGGACGGAAAAGGAAGCCGAAGGGGCGGCTTCAGCTGAAGCAAACCCCGCAGAAACCACTCCACAATGGGTTGCACAGAGATGAGCATACCACCATCACCCTGATGGTAAGCGCTGATGGCACTCAGGTGTACTCTGACCGAGTTGGTTTTTAACCCAGCCTCTGAGAGGTGCCACAGATAGTCAAGCCACCTCGGAGTAGGGCAGGCGAAGGGATCCAAGCCATGACCTTCGCACCAGATGGAGAACCTCCTCCACTTCAGTCGATAAGACTTCCTGGTGGAAGGCTTTCTGGAAGCTACCAACACCTGAGACACATCATCAGAGAGGTCCAGGGGCTGCAGGACTAGATGCTCAACATCCAGACCATCAAGGCCCATGCTTGGAGGTTTGGATGGTGCAGCCTGCCTGATCCTGTGTGATCAGATCAGGAGAGGTCTCCAGATGGATGGGATCTCTGACTGACAGGTCTCGAAGAAGCGAGAACCAGACCTGTCTGGACCAATAAGGGGCCACGAGAATCATGGTCCCTTGGTCCTTAAGGAGCTTCAAGATAGTCTTCATGACCAGCAGAAGAGGAGGATATGCATACAGGAGACCCGTGCTGCAATGTTGGGCAAAGGTGTCCGAGGCTGGAAGTCCGTCTGTCCTGAACAGGGAGCAAAATTTGCTCACTTTGCAATTGTAGTGGGAAGCAAAGAGATCCACGTCCGGAGTTCCCCACTGGTGGAAGATCCGGACCAACACTGCTGGACTCAGGGACAACTCATGTGGCTGGAACGCACGACTCAGATGGTCCGCCACTACATTCTCTATTCTGGCTAGGTACATCGCTTTCAGGAGCATGCTCTGCGACGAACCCAGGACCAAATCTGTACCGCCTCTTGATAGAGGAGGAATGACCCAGTGCCTACCTGTTTGTTGATGTACCACATTGCTACCTGATTGTCTGTCTGAATCAGGACTGCTTTGTGGGACAACCGGTCTTGAAATGCCCAAAGGGTGTAGCGAATCGCTCAAAGCTCCAGGAAGTTGATCTGACATAGAGATTCCTGAGCTGTCCACTGATCTTGCATGTAGAGGTTGTCCACATGCACACCCCAACCCAGGGAGGAGGCATCGGTGGTAAGCACCACCTGAGGTGGGGGAGCCTGAAAAGGGACCCCCTGCTCCAGGTTGGATAGATACTCCCACCAGGACAGGGAGCCCTGGAGAGGTGACGTGACACAGACACGTGCCTCGAGTTCCTGGGATGCCTGCTGCCACTGTGACCTCAGGGTTCATTGTGTTCTGCGCATGCACAGGTGGGCCAAAGGGGTGACATGGATGGATGCAGCCATGTGACCCAAAAGATGAAGCAGCAGATGAGCAGAAACCTGTAGGCGGCTGCAGACCAAGCACGCCCATGACAACAGGGCAAGCGCTTGATCACGGGGCAGGAGCACCTTGGCCTGAACCATGTCCAGTCTGGCTCGATAAAGCTCAGGTGTGGTGAGGGGGATAAGGTGGGACTTGGGGTATTTGATGACAAACCCCAGAGATTGCAGCACCCGGATGGTCAGATGTAAGCGGCGAAGCACCCCCTCCTGAATGGTGCTTCTGACCGGCCAGTCATCCAAGTAGGGGAAGATGTGCACCCCCTGACGTCAGAGGTGTGTGCTCCCACCACTGCCAGGCATTTGGTGAAGATCCGGGGGGGGGGGGGGGCTGACGCAAGGCCGAATGGCAATACTCGATACTGGACGTGATTCTTTCACACCAGAAAGTGAAGATACTTCCTGTGACCCAGGAAGATCGCAATGTGGGCGTAGGCATCTTTCAGGTCGAGGGAGCAGAGCCAGTCTCCTCTTCTGAGGACAGGAATCAGGATGCCCAAAGAGACCATCTTGAAGGAATTTGTTCAAGGCTTTCAGGTCGAGAATGGGGCATAGGCCCCCCAGTTCTATTTGGTATCAGAGGGGAATGGGCTCTACCGCTCTGGCCATTAAAAGGGTGGAGAGCTCTGCCATTAAAAGGGTGGAGAGCTCTGCGAAAAGTATTTCTTGAGGAGTAGACTCTCCCCCACGATGGACGTGGGGGAGAGTCCGCAGGGACATCCCTGAAGTTCAACCGGTACCCTCGATGGTGAGGACCCACTGGTCCGATGTGACGTGGGTCAGCGGTCTGTGAGATGACACAGTCTGCGCCATAACGCATCTTGATGTAATTAAAATCAGTTAGCGCCCCATAGGTGAAATAGTCATAGGTCCTTAGCTAACACAGTAACATAGCAAAAGATTTTATTTAATTTAATATTTCTTCAGCCACTTCACGACAGATTTCACAGTGTTTAGTTAGGTCAAAATTTAGAACCTTACATGAAAACAAATTTGCTTACATCTTAGTGTGTCAGTACAATAGGTCCTATCTGAGTAGCTATAATTTATAAAGAACAAGCTTTTCAATTAAATCAGTGAATATTCACATCTAATTAAATCCATGATTATTTATGATAGCAGATAAAGATCAATATGACTCATCCAGTCTGCCCCAGCAGCAGTTTGTCTAGTTTGGGTAGATGCATATACTAATTCCCCTATGGAACCAGACATCCAGAGGTGCCATTTAAACTGTGCATTTAATTAATTACAAAAGTGGAGAATCCGAAGCATTTTCTGCGTAATGTGCCTGTGGAGGGTGATATTCAGTATGAAATCTAGCAAACACATGCCCTTACCGCACAAAAAACTGGTTCAGAAGACTTGCATGTGCCTTCCTTACTTAAAAAGGGATTCTTCCTGGATACAAATAATTTGACTTCTAACTTTCTGCCTTCCGAAGCTCCCCTGCAGTGCATTTCAGTAGGGGTTTCCTCCATGCTGGCTTCAGGTCTCCTTGGCGAAGCAGCCGCCAGCCTCCTTCTCACGCCGGGAGCTAAAGTTTCTGCGAGTGGCAGGAGATGGAGTTACTTCCCCTGTCTGGCTCTTTAGCATTTTTTAGCAGTGGACCCGGGAAGTTAAAACTGGAGCTCGTCGGGCTGTAAACTCAGAGCTCCTGCCCTCCCCCCTGGCTCTCTAACCTGCCATTGAAGGAGGGCTCAGAGAGAGGCCTTTAGGCTGCTGCCTCCTGTTTTCTCGGAGACCAATTAATTCATCAGCCAGAGTGGCAATCTTAACTCTCCCAGCCCTGTTATAAAAATGGATTGGGGGGGGTGGGTGGGGGGAATGAGCTTCGTTTCCTGGCCTTCCACGTTTGCAGCGTTTAAAGGGCACGGTTACCTCGGGGGCTCTTTCGTGTGTGTATACATGCTACATACCTTTTTAACAGTTTCTACAGAGTCGTATATTAGAAAATATTTTAAGGAGCAAAGAAAAAACCTACATCGGTGGTGAGAGCTCATCTGGAGTGCTGGGTCCAGTTCTGGAGGCCGTACCTCTGAAACAATGGAGGCAGAGTAAGGGTAGTCCAGAGAAGGGCTACCAAAAAGATGCAGAACCCGGGCCACAAGCCCTATGATCTAAATAGATATACCCGAGAGGAGAGAAGAGACGGCGAGGACACGAAAGAGACATTCAAATACCTCAAAGGAAACTAAAAATGCACAGGAAGCAAACTTTTTTTTCAGTGGAAAGGAAGTTTTAGAGGACGAGGTCATGAGAGAAGCCTCAGAGAGGGCCAGGCTGAGGAGAGATGTTGTCAGGGAATGGATGGTGGGTGCATGGAATAAGCCACCTTTGTGCGTGAGATAATGGAGGCCAAAACAGTAACAGAATTCAAGAAAGCCTGGGATGTTCCCATGCGAGGGCAAGTGGGCCCTGCGATATCGCCTCAGGAGCGGGCAGCTGAGATGAGCCTTGCTGTCCATCTCTGCTGCCTTTTCTCTGTTTCTGCGTGTCCCTGATATGCACTTCAGTGAGCTGTGATTTCCCCGCTGAAGGAAAAAAAACCCAAACAGAACAGGGCCAGCCCCGATGGCTCAGCGTCAGCACGGGGCCCACTCCAAAGAGAGTGCGGGTTCAAGGATGGCGGCCATGATGGCTGACTTTAAAAAGGAAGGAAGAAGGATTTAAATGGGGGTGAAATAACTCAGGTCCTTCCAAATAAAGCCTTATCATACTATATCCCTGCTAAAAGAGATCTCACGCTGTACGGTGACGAAATCTACTCCCCTTACACGCTGTGCTCGTGGTGTTTGGGTCAGAAGTCCAGTATTTTGTCACCTCCCGCATTATGAATCCAAATAATCAGGAAAGCCTCTGTACAGCGATCCTCATCAAACCTCCATCACACGCATGCACTGAAAGTATTAGCCCCACACAAACAGCTCTTAGGGAAGGAGAGCTTTAAAAATAAGGGATGAACACCTCTTTTGAATCAAGGAAGGAAGTGAAAATCAAATGCACAAACTTTCCAGCACTTTAAAACTCTGCCTTCGTCATGGGATATACAACAAACAAAAACACAAGAGCCGGGGAACAGCTGGGCAGTACAGGAATAGTAGCAGCAGCAGCCCAGGGATAGAGACAAAGAGTTATCCATCAGGCTTGGCAAAGGGAAAAAAAAAAAAAGAAAGACACACAGCAGAGCAAAAAGGAGCCTTTGGGTAGAGCTTTGGGGATGGAGCAACCACTCCCTGAGGCCTGGTAAAGCCGAGACGTTGGAAAGGACAGGGTAATCTGGGAGAGGGAGGAGGATGGATGGTTCAACCACTGGAGACGTTCTTGGAAAGATTGGTGGTTTGAAGATCTTGCTGTGACATATTGAAAGAGGAGATGAAGGCTAGGGTAGAGTAACATTAGAAATGGACAAAGGCTCAAAGCTGGCAGCAGGCGAGAGAAATGTCTGATTGCTGATACCATCCTGAAGAACCAGATTGGGACATGACCTGCTGCTCATCAGGGAGGCAGGAGAGCTTAGCCTTGGAGACCTGCCGGACAAGGCCAGAGGGTTTCAGCTCAATGCAAACCTACGGGGAATGACCTCAAGAGTCATTAGGTTGAGGTCATTTTCAGTAGCATAAATTCTAGTCCCATAGTTGACCATCCCGGAAAGTTATTGTGTCTCCAGACAGATGGACGGATTCAATCACTGCATAAGTGCTATTCCAGTCCAAATTGAAAAACGCCAATGAAAAGTAGAAAACTATGAGAAATGCAATATAGTAGATCAATACTGGCAACCTAGATGCAAGAACAAAGGCGAAACAACAGGCGCATGCCCTGGGCATGTAGATATTTTGAAGTGTGGGGTTTGATCCCTGTGGTTCCCTGAGATAAGCAGACAAGAGACTCCACCCTCCCTCTCCTGCCAGTGGGAGGCTACGCTGCCTTTAGAAAAAACCACTGTGAAAAATCTTTAAAAGTTGATCTGATTTTTGCTTGCTATGCTCCCACTGCTGTGCCAGCTGTCTCCTGAATTAGCTTTTTTATTTAAAGCAAATGTGAATTGTTGACAGATTAATACTTTCTAAATTAAAGAAAAGATCAGGCTCATTTAAAGATACCATTGCTAGCACTCATGTCTGCATCTCATGCCCTTTATTGAGGTGAATCCTTTAGCTGCTAACGTATTACTTTGCAGTTCTTAAAACAAACATTTCAGCTAACGTAGCATGCAGACGCTGACTGCTCAGCCTACTAGACTTTGCCGTTTTGTTTCGTTTTGAAGAACCCTGCGCAAAATCAATGGTGAAAATTGCTCTGAAATCCCAGTCATTCAAGGTAACGCCTTCAGGCTCTGGAGGGTATTGATTTGCTAGCCAGGTGTATCGCTTCGAATGCGGACAGAAATTACTGGAAATGTGCAGCTGCAACTGCTGCACTGTCCTGAATTTGCATGGTAGATTCATTTTCATTGGCTTTTGGCTCTCCATTCCCTCTTTCTTTCTTCCGCAAATCCACCTGTAGAAGGAAGGAGGATCGACGCTCACTCGTGCGCACTCTCAGTATCTCGGAACGACAATTCCCTAGTAGCCAGACTCGGGGTCCATGCCTAGTGAGTTCCGGAGGGAGGTGCAATCAGTGGCCCCTGGCCGAGGACTGTCTCTGCCATGGCTGGGCTAAGTTGGAGGAGGAGATAGACCCGCAAGCAGTCAAATGAAGGCGCATGGCGCTATAGCCCAGTGGAGGCTGTTTCTGCTTGAGCGGGAAGCTGAATGAATCATCCGGGAGCAAGAAAAATAGTTAAGCGAAAACTGTATGTTAAAAATAGTTCTAGGAAAAATGTATATTTGAGCCAGCAAGGTGTTTTTATTTTCAAGTTATGTTACGTTGGCCGGCCGTGGGACACGCGACCTGCCTCTCTCACCTTCCGCTCTGTCTCTCCGGGGACGTCGCTCGGCGCAGGGACAGGGCAGAGAGACTGCTCCTGGCGTTCCCCGCTTCTCCCCGGTCCTGTCTGTCTTCGGGAGCTCTCTCCTTGCGGCGGAGACGCCACCGCCGTTGACTTCCTGCCTTCGGGCCTCTAGGTGCACGCGCATCCCTGCCCTTCTTAAAGGGCCCGCAGCGTGCCAGGTCTGCTGGCCCCTCCCCAGGAAGTCATTTCCTAGGGACAATATTAGGCGACCCCTGTCTATCAGGACTCGTCTTAGCAACTTCCTTCTTCCTTGTAGGTTAGTTGCTACGCCTGACTATTCTCCGCCTGTCTCCAAACCTCGACCACTGCTGCACCTGACCATGCTCCGCCTGTCTCCAAACCTCAACTGTTGCTACGCCTGACCATGCTCCGCCTGTCTCCAAACCTCGACCATTGCTATGCCTGACCACGCCCCGCCTGTCTCCAAACCTTCGACCATTGTTACGCCTGACTCCGCTACGCCTGTCTCCAAACCTTCGACCATTGTTACGCCTGCCTTCAAACCTTCGATCCTTGCTACGTCTGATTACTCCACACTTGTTTTCTGTCCCCGTCTATCAAATCCACCTGCCGACGGGCTGTGGGCTCAACTCCCCTGCTATGTCCACTCTGCCTCGGCCCAGGGGTCCACAAATTCCCCGGATCATAACAGGTTCTCTAGCACCTTTCTAAGGAAGCTCATTGGAGGTTGCACTTATGTGTCTTACTACCAGTAACAAACTTGACCGAGCAAAGATATCTTCCCAGCTTGTCTATTTTATTGATAAATTAGGAGCATCTTACTTTTTAAGCTTAAAGCCTAATCCACTGAAATAGTATTAAAAAAACATATTCAAGATAGTTTACCGGTTCTTAACCACGAGCTTAAACTCATCCTAGCAGTGACTGAGGTCAACTTTTAATGTAAGAGTAAATCGATTCTCTCTCTGTTTTGTATCGCAGCTTTCCACTCTGTCTCACACTCATTTTGTTGCACCTCACACCCTCACAATTCCACTTTATGCACTTGAAGCATGCGTGCAAAACCTTTTAACCATATCTGCTTCTCATCTTCTTCAGCACACATCCCTGCCACTGCTTATTTATTCCCAGGATTAAAGGGGATGCAGAACAAGGCTACAGCACTGTCATACTTCTCAGCCACAATAGCAAGTGTGATCCACCTACACTAGGTAGTACCATCGCCATACGATTATATCTCTAGCATATAACCTACTGCATACAGAGTTCACACGCCCCCTTCCTAACAACACCTCCATTACCGGTCCGCACTCAGATCTTCCACAACATATGCCTCACAACGCAAAACCATTTTTGGCTCCGCACATTGGAACGTAACATGAATAAAATCTTTATTTGAGGCATTTGATGTATATGGCAGGCTGAGGGAATGGTGATGAGTGTGGAGGTGTGGCTGTAACTCTCCCCACTTTCCTGGTTAGAGTTCCTGCTGCTTTCCTCACAAGAAGCCTGTTATAAGCTAACACATACTTAAATCCTTTCTTAAACCCTGCCTACAAAGAACAAGGGACATGTTAAGCATCACGCCTACGGAACAGACGAGAAAGATGAAAGGTGATGAAACAGTAACAGAGAGAAGAAGAACACGGGGAAACTGGAAATTGTATTTCATAAAGTGTCAACATTGTAAGCAGAAATATTTTAACTGTGTATGGAATGCACCAGGCAATGTCGAAATTCGTATTTGGGATGCACCGGAAGAGTCCTGTTCATGACCAGAAGGGCGATGATGTAGATGAATTTGAAGGGCCCATATCCAGTTCACACAGGCAATGCAGATGATAATATAAAGGGTTTATGAAAAGAGCTAACATAAGGAAGCCGTAAGATGTAATGTGATGTAAATTTCTACCTATTTCATATACTGTATGTAATTTCTCTGGTTCAGTATGAGATCTGGAGGACTCATCTCGATAAGAGTGCATTGTTAATGCGCCTTTCACCGTTAGGCACCTTGTAAACTAGAATAACCATAAAACCGAAGGCCATCTCTACAGAACAAAATCCTTCATTTTCAGGGTCTCAGTCCATTGACAGAAGTGTTGCAGAGTTATCAATATATCTGGTAGGATATAAACTGGTTGGAGTCGGTCCAGAAGTGGCTACTCAGATGGTCAGTGGTCTTTGTACTAAGTCATATGGGGACAGATTTTAGGATCTAAGCATGTACACCACAGAGGAAAGACGGGATAGGGGAGATCTGATAGAGACGATTTAAGTGCCTCCAAGATTTCATGCTCGGGAGGTGGACCTCTTTCAAAGGAAAGGAGACTAGAACAAGGGGTGATGGGATGAAGGTGAAAGGGGGTAGACTCAGCGGCAATCTAAGGAAACATTTCTTTATGGAGAGGGTAGTGGATGCACAGAACAGTTTCTCTGTGGAGGTGGTGGAGGCTCGGAAAGTATCTGAATTCAAGAAAGCCTGAGATAAACACAGAGAGTGGCAGTGATTGTTTGCCTGAATAGTTGGTGTGGATGGGCAGACCAGATAGGCTGCATTGGTTGTTTTCTGCCTTCGTGTTTCTATGTTTATGAGACAAAAGCAGTTCTTTTGCGCTTGGAAAACATCCTCCCGTCTGCATGAGAAATAATTTGGTTGTTACTGTACGTCATGCTGACAACCCAGGGCAGATGATTTAGGCAGTAGATTTGTGATACTGAACTTGAAGTCCATAAATATTCATGGAGACAGCCTATTCTGCTAGATCCATGCAAAATTAGTTTTATTGTGATTGTAAATAGCTTGATGCAAATGTAGTTTTCCCATATGTATTACATATGCTGTATTTCATTTATTTGAAAATGATACCACCCGTATATTAAATTCAAGCAGTGAATAGACTGATTAAATTACCGGATGTACAGATGAAAAGTATCATTTACCTTGAGTTGTACTAATGCAGAAAAACGTGTGAAATAGTTGCTAAGTATGTTTTGGAAATCTCATCAAAGCATTGTGACAAATTTAATATATGGAATGGACACAGGTAATTACTGTAGGCTGAAAAATGTGTTAACTTCAGCAGAAAGTACAAACATTTTCCATACAATAACTTATACAGTTAAAGCTAAAAGTCATTGACAGAGAAAGGAACCTTTGTCATCCTGAAAGCTTCATTAACCTTATAAAATCACCACCACCCAGCTGCTTTGTTGACTTTCTTTTAATTATTATTATTATTATTTTTTTTTTTTGCAGGGCGATAACATGGAACTATTAATTAATTAAGCTATAATTGAGCATTGGTTTGTATTTATGAAGGTTGAAGGGGGGGGGGTGTGTGTGATGAATCATACTATTAAATTAGGTTGAGAGCTCATTGAAAGCTGCATTGGTCGGCACAATGCTTCATGATGAGTACCACTAATAAGGACCTACTTTTAATGATTAGATGAGCACAGTTCGGATAGGGAACAGCTGCAGACTTAAATCGAGTTCTCCATGAAGAAGCACATCTAAGAAATAATTCGGGAGGTCCATAGCTTTGCTGGACCTTGGTGATCTGATCAGAGCGCAGACTCACAGATAAAAAAATTGGAGAGGCTGGCTCTCAATTAAAACCTGGGCTCCTGCAGAGCTGCGTTTTTAAACTGAGCAGTGAGGACCCACATGGCATGATTTTTTTAACACCTCTTCTTTGCCCGTTTTCATTGGCTGGGGAACTGAAAACATTATTGATAAGAGCTAAACACGCACAGCTTGGTGTGACTGCTTGTTGTGGGTTTTTTTTTTTTATTGGCGTTACCCTTGACTTCCATGACTAGGGTTGTTCATAACATTTTCAGCAATACTATGAAAAGGTTTTTACCATTCTTGGGTAAGATCACATGTAAGATAATGACAGTACAATGGAGGAGTAGCCTTGAGGTTAGAGCAGCGAGCGGAGAACCAGGGAAAACCAAATTTCAAATCCTGGTGACATTCCTTGTGACCTTGGGCAAGTCACCTCACTCTCCATTATGTCAGGTACATACTTAAGACCTGATTTATTAAACTTTTCTTCTCATAGACGTAGAATGGGCCCTTAGACTGTAAGCCCTCGAGGACAGGGAAAATACCTACTGCGTATGCTACCTGAATGTACCTGAATTGGACTGCCAATGAGAAAGCTTAAGCAAGATATAAATAATAAATAAATACTGTAGATGTAAGGGTGGAACACAGGAAAAGTTAACGGTTGTTAGCGTAGAACAACACTTTCTGTATGTTGTAGTTATTCTTTATATATTAAAAATGGCGCTGCTACAGTTTAATTTATTTCTGATTCAAGTTATCATTGCTGTCCTAGAGGTGTAGGACCATCGAAACGAAAGGGTGACCGTTATCAGTTTTTGAAACATGACTTTCTCCTCTACCTTGATGAAGACGAGCAAATTATTCTGCACAAGAGCGAGTCTCTGCAGACTAGAACAAAATGTTCTACCCCCTACCTCCGAGCCATCTCGAGCATGTTTTTATTTATTTATTTTTCTAGCAAGAAATAAAATGCAACAGGTTACCTGTTGCTGGCCACTTGGCCGTTGGTGCAACTCGGGCAGCTCAGCTCGCATGAAGGGCCTTTGTCGTATGCGCGTGTGGAATTACTGAAGAAGCAACCATCTAGTTACATTTTACAACGTTCCGACTGCCAGATGCAATCGCCAATGCATTTCCCATAAAAGAATAATGCAAAACATCAAATGCAGAAGAATTAGCCAATATTAGGTAATACATGGACAGTCATAATTACAAAGGGAAAATTGTATATTGATTAGGACTTCTTTTGTAGCTAGAAATACACTGTACATTTATTGAGCACTGATGCCACAGCTCCCAAAAGTAGCGAACAAAAAAAACAAAACAAAACTGGGAGCTTTGTTTCAGTGTGAACTGAAAGAGGACCTTTCTTTAAACGATGTTAATGATTCCAGGGGGAGTCCTCAGAGCTTTCACCTTTGTTTCTCAGCTGAGGACACAAGACTAGAATCAGAGAATTTCGGAAGCTGCACTTGCAGTGAATTTAACTCAGATAATAATAATATTCAAAGCTTTCTGTCTGGGAAAAAAAAAAGGGTCCAGTGCTGACATGCATGATGCATTCTTTTTATGCGGGACCACAGGGAAGGGGGACCAAGGGGCCGGTAGTCAGTACTGGCGTGTACTTCCTGAAGAAAAGCCCCGATAATATTTATTTACAGTACATTTTACCAAGAGGGATGTTGCCAGATGATAAAGACCAGAATCTGCTTAGACAGACACACAAGATCAAAGACCCCCGCCCCCCCCCAGAGAAGACCAAGGCGAAGCCTCCACGGAGCTGCACTTTTGGGGACCAGACCACTGCATCAAGGACCTTATGATTGGGATATTTAAAGAGAAATTCCAAACAGTCCAGGAACGCAAGATTTCTGAAGCTAAAATGATCAGACACTTCGGAACCAACACGAAAGGACCCGGCCGAGATCCGGGAGTCCTAAAACACTATCGGTGGCGTGCGGTGACATTCTAAGCAGGGGACTCAGTAAATGCACAATATCTCCTTCCCCGCTGTAATCACATTCTTTCCCCTCTCCCTCCCCGTCCCCTGACTAATTGCCTAATTTTCCCCGTCCCCACCACCACCATTCCCGCACCTTCATCGCAAAGAGCGATATTTAACGTCCCAATAATTGAGACTGAAGGCCAAACAGTGAGATTTTTCTGGTGCTTTATATGGCTGTCGTATAAATCTGGCAAGATTTAGTATTATATTATTTTGCAAATGAAAGAAGCAACACAAAATGATATTTAGCCTTCTTTAATTTCATTTATATTGTAATGCTTTAATCCCCCACGAAAAACTCTAGGGTTTCCTCCCCTCTTCTCAACATCAACCTAATAATCCTAATCAGCCCTTTCCTAATAACAGATTTTACATGAAAAGCAGCATTCACGGTACTGCCTTCTGAGGTAAAAATATCCCTTACAAAAACATGCATATTATATTTACATGTACTGCTGTGGTGTCAAGCAGAAAACCTTGCAAAAAAAGTACAAAAAAAAAGAAGACAGTATTAGGCCTATTGTAACATGTGCTGTGTGTGGGCTTGGCCCTCAGAAAGCCAGGAGTAAACTGAATTACAATTAAAATATAGTAAGCTCCCATACCGAAACAGCACTAACTGCCAGCTCTCAAATCTACCTACGGAAAAACAACACTGCAAATGTTACACCAGGCCCTAAATCACCAATACCCCTCCTATTAGGAAAGCAGAACAAGCCAGGCTAATACAGATCCCCACACAGAAACTACTCACTAGTAGAATGCCTCAGCTTGGTCATGCACAACACAGACCCTTACCAAATCAGAACAGAGATACCATAAAAGTATAAATAAACACAAACTCTCTAACATGTTCAAGCTCGCTCTTAGGCTTACACGCATGCTCACTGACTAACACATGCTCCTTCACACACACATGCACTTAGGCTTACAGGCATGCTCACTGACTCACACACTCTCAGGCTCGCTCGCATGCTCTCTCACACACATGCACTTAGGCTTACAGGCATGCTCACTGACTCACACACTCTCAGGCTCACTCGCATACTCTCTCACTCACATGCACTTAGGCTTACAGGCATGCTCACTGACTCACACACTCTCAGGCTCACTCGCATGCTCTCTCACTCACATGCACTTAGGCTTCCAGGCATGCTTACTGACTCACACACTCTCAGGCTCACTCGCATGCTCCCTCACACACATGCTCTTAGGCTTACAGGCATGCTCACTGACTCACACACTCTCAGGCTCATTCGCATGCTCCCTCACACACATGCGCTTAGGCTTACAGGCATGCTCACTGACTCACACACTCTCAGGCTCACTCGCATGCTCCCTCACATACATGCTCTTAGGCTTACAGGCATGCTCACTGACTCACACACTCTCAGGCTCACTCGCATGCTCTCTCACACACATGCTCTTAGGCTTACAGGCATGCTCCCTGACTCACACACTCTCAGGCTCACTCGCATTCTCCCTCACACACATGCTCTTAGGCTTACAGGCATGCTCACTGACTCACACACTCTCAGGCTCACTCGCATGCTCTCTCACACACATGCTCTTAGGCTTACAGGCATGCTCACTGCTCTAGAACATAATACACCCTTTTACGAGGAGGTGCAGATTGGAAAAAGAACAAAGAGGACTGCTACAGATCCTGATATAGAAACTGCCTGCTAGAAGAATACCTCACCTTGGATCCATGTGCAAAACACAGACAGATCCTCACCAAATACAGAACTGACCACATATTAGAAATAGAAAGAATGAGACAAAACCTGAACTGGAAAACCCAAAATGCCAGACTTTGCCAACAGTATAACACCAGAGAAATGAAAACAAATGCAGTTTTCCTGTACCGTACCCAACAGAAATATAGAGAGATGCACGTTTCCCAAAAATGACAGAAAATGGAAATTCTCTCTTAGAGAAAGAGAGGTAAGAGCAGTTATAACTCATCCCTTCCCAACCATCTCAGTCCCCAGCAGTCCTTCTCTCACTCTCTCTTCACATTCCCCAGCAGTCGAGTTCCCTACCCCTCTCCTCAGCAGTCCAGTCCCTCCCCCCCCCCCCCCCCCCCCGTCAAGCAGTGGGGGAGCCAGGTGGATTGCTGGTGTTCAGTCGTGACTGCTGCTCCCTTCAGGTTACCACCATCCAGCCTTTTCTTCGTTTCCGACCTCCAGCCTCTAGGAGTCAGCACTGGGTTGTTTTTTTATCCCTTGCCCTTTTGAATTCATTTTACTGCTCTCATCCTCGCCAGCTCTTCCAGGAAGGCATTACAGGCGTCCGCCCTTCCGTTCTGTGAAGAAGGCTTTCCTGATGTTGGCGCTGAGTCATCCCCGAAGGAAAAGGTTTGAAATTAGGCAGAGATGTGCGACACGGTCTAGTCATATCCACCCAGGAGGGATTACTTAGTCCAGTCATGGGGTCAGGGCTGTGGTAGAAGCTCATCTCACTCTTCAGGGACAGCGGTGTTGCTGTTTTAAACAACTCAAAAGTCAGATCTAAATGAAATAAAGGATCAGCGTGCCTCATACTGGTGAGGTTAAACTAAAGCTTTCCAGAGAATAATTATAATAAATATATGGAGTAGTCACAAGGTTTAAGTTTCTTTTCCTGTCTTCCATCACCTGTGACTGCCCTGCTGGCTGACGCACTTGGTACCATACCAGTCCTTTCCCAATAAACTCATCCCATGGGTTTGCCACACTCCCATCCCTCCCAGTCCTCAGTCTCCAGATCCCAGCCCCCTCCCAGTCCCCAGCAGTCCTGCTCCCCAGTTCCTTCCCAGACCTCCCAGTCCCCAGCAGTCCTGTTCCCCAGTTCCTTTCCAGACCTCCCAGTCCCCAGGGGTCTTGCTCCCCAGCTCCCTCCCAGACTTCCCAGTCCCCAGCAGTCCTGTTCTCCAGTTCCTTTCCAGACCTCCCAGTCCCCAGGGGTCTTGCTCCCCAGCTCCCTCCCAGACCTCCCAGTCCCCAGCAGTCCTGTTCCCCAGTTCCTTTCCAGACCTCCCAGTCCCCAGGGGTCTTGCTGCCCACTTGCCCAGCCCCATCTAGATCCCTTATGTCCTCCCTCAGCCTCTGTGCCCTCCTGCTGTCGCATACGCACAGGGCCTCAAACGGAGCTTCTGCTTGCAGCTCCCGGCTGTCCAGGTCCTGCACATGCACTCTCAGTCGCTTTTTGCACGAGGTAGCAGGCGGGACCTTGCTTTGCCCCATGCAGAATTGCTCTGTAGCATCTTGGGGCTGAACTGCCTCTCTAGTGCCGATTGGCTCTGTCGTCATGAGGCTCCCCGTTGCAGCTCCCCGTTGCAGTTCCCCGTTGCAGCTCGTTATTACCCCGTTGCCCCCTTGCCTCGTTATTGGCCCGGCGGCCCCATCCTGGGCACTTCTGTAGAGGCTGCTGTTTGTCTCCGGCTCCGCTGCTGAATAAAAAAAAAGAAACAGCTTTAAAAACAAACAAAAAAAAAAGGTTGAGGGCCAGAGATTCATTGAATCCCTTGAAGGGCCTGACTGCACACCACCGATAAACAATTATTCTATTTTATTTAGTTAAAATGTTTCTTACTCACTTAAATCAAACAAGAACTCAAAGCGAGGAACAAACCCAAAACAAGTAAGGAAAGTAAAAATATAAATAAGTATGAATGCAGTTCATAATAAGGGCTCAAAAGCCCCCAAGACAAATGAACCTAAAATACTAACAATTATAAATAGACTGCATAGTAAAACAATACATCCAATCCTAGGTAAGGTAGATTTGGGAGAAACACCATTTATCTCTGGAAGTGAGCAATTAAGAATGGATCTACTTTCCAGTGACCCGGAGTGGCTACTCTCGGACAGGATGCTGAGCGCATGTGTCTTTGGTCAAACCAGTGTAACCCCCTTTTATCAGGTACTCACAGAAAAGGGGGTCATCTTCAGTTGCTGCAAAATCTGACGAATACCCGGATGCACCTTCTGATCAGAATTTTTCCATGGGGAGACAGCAAATACAGGGTCCGTTACTGGATGTAGTTCTAAAACCAGAGTAACTTTTACTGAAATCTTGTCAGACCAAAAAGAGAAAAGAAAAGTTGCTTGTTACACAGTCTATCAGCACAAAAATAAAGAATTTCTTATTTTACTTGAGTCCTTAGTGAGAAGACGGGATCCACTATTATGTTCTGAATGGGATGTGTTCTCCCTTCATGTCCCTCAGCAACTTGGAGAATCCTTCTCTCCCACCCGGAAAGTTTAGTAATACTTAATTGATGTAATCTGCTTCCCAGACAAGCTATCATTCCCCTGAAACGTGAGAACAAACACTTTTATGAGCACTGAAGTCTATGGGACCCCCTCCTGGAAGCCGTCCAACTGCTTTAAGATGGAAGAGAACATCCCTTCCAGTGGAAAGGCAAAGCTCCCTTCTTGGAGCTAGGAGATCCATAACCTATGTTGCCCCAGAAGTCCATTAATGGCTATTAATCAATTTTACTTAGGGAATAGCCACTGCTATTAATTGCATCAGTAGCATGGGATCTTCTTAATGTTTGGGTAATTGCCAGGTTCTTGTGGCCTGGTTTGGCCTCTGTTGGAAACAGGATGCTGGGCTTGATGGACCCATGGTCTGACCCAGCATGGCAATTTCTTATGTTCTTATGTTCTTACTCCCTTTATCAACAAATCCTCCCACTGACTCATTGAGCCACCTTTATAGATGTCACTGCTGACCCACCCTTTAGGGGATGGACCTTTACTATCATTCAAAATAGCAATACCTCCCATGGAACTTCTCATTGCCAGAAGCTTCCTGCCTAGTGGGCTTTACATGAACATGACACATTGTATGCGGTGGCCGTATGGGGGTGTATTATGTCATAGAACACACATAAACAATATTGCAAAAGCAAAATTAGTTTACTAAATGTTGCTAATATATGGATAATGAATCAGCAAAGATATGTAATATCAAAAATGAATACAGTTTTACAGTAAGCCTTACATAAATCAATACAGGTAAATAGATTTATATTAATACAGACAGAAATAATATACAACAGATACTTCCCTCTTAAGTCTTCCTTCTACAAGCAGTGTTCTTGAAAACCTGGAAGACTGAGAGCCCGGGGACCCCAAAAAGAACCAGCAGTTTTGCTCTTTGCTCTTTTGGATCATCCAAAGAAAATGGGCAAATGCAATTCCTTATATATCTTATTCTCTCTGACTTTAGTCCAATGTCTACAAGTTTAGGTGTTTCAATTTTCACTTTAACAAAAGACTTACAACTAGCTCGTTAGGAAGGTATTTTAGTACTAGTCTTTGATTTTCCCAGTTGTTAACCTCAAAAAACATCTGGTGTCTCTTATCTTGACTCATTATCAACTCATTGGTGCTAGGGAGTCTCAGGAACGAAGAGGGATCAAAGACAGTGATAGTGTCTTTACAATTTTTGTACTTAAATTATGTCTGTCCTATTGAATATATATATATATATATATATATATATATATATATATATATATATATATATATATATATATATCCACAGTCATCAATCATTGGGACCTGTTCTGATCCATAGCTCTCTTTGCATCACAGAGTCTTCCGGGAATTTAGTTAAGTTGCCAAAAATTATCTTCTTACACACATCTTGTGTTCTTATGCCATTAAAGCAAGAGTGGATGCTAGCGGTAATGAACAAAGATGAATAGGAAAGTGTGCTGCACAATAAATATAAATATATTAAATAAAATACAAAATATCTCAAATTAATAAAAACAATAAAATAATCTCCCTATATTATAAGATGCCCATGCTTGACACAGTGACCTCACCCAGAGTAGAGGGAGGGACTGCAGGCAGCATGGAAGGAGCAACAACATCCAAAGCACAGGGCTGGTGAGAGCAGTGGCAGCACAGGCTGTTGGGGTTTCCCAGGCTCCACCAGCGGAAGGGGAGCAGCCGCACAGGCAGCAGGACAGCTGGTGGGGTTTTCCTGGCCCCCACCAGCAAAATGAAACAAAAAAAAGACTCAGCAAGAGAAGAAGAGCTGGAGGGGTTTCTTGAGGCCCACAAGTGCAGCACAGAAAGAGAAACACTGCAGGCAGCAGAAGGGCTGCTGGCTGTTTCCAGGCCCCGATGACAGGGACTAGGAAAGGGGGGGGGGGCCAGAGTTGGTAAAGGGGGAAGTAGTGATAGAGAGTAGGGTGTGGAGAGGGAAAGAGAGAGTAATGGGAGAGAGAAAGGGGAGGGATTGGGGTGATGGGTTGGGGTTGAGAGAGAGTTGATATGTTGGGAGGAGTGGGAGGGAGAGGATAAGGGGCAAGCAGGGGGGGGGGGAGGGACAACATAGGCTGATTTGTCCATGGGCCTGTGGAGGAGTAGCCTAGTGGTTAGCGTGGCAGGCTGAGACCTGGGGAACTCAACGTTCAAATCCCACTGCTGCTGCTTATGAGCTTGGGCAGGTAACTTTCTTCTCTTTTGCCTTAGGCAGAAACTTAAATTATAAGCCCTTTAGGGATGGGAAAATACTTAATGTAATCTGCCTTGAGCTACTAATTAAAAGGTGTGAGCTAAATATCTAACTAACTATATTAAAGAGGAAAGTTGCCCCACACCTGCAGTGCTGGTATGCAAATTGAATTCTGCCCCCCTCCCTCCCAGTACTCTTCAGCTCTGCCCCACTCTCGAGCTCTGCCCCTTCCTCTTCCTATACTCTCTCTCTCTCTCTCTCTGTATTGTCCAATCCACTATTTACTACCACACAGTACACCACAGCTCAGCCTGCACTCTCTGCTATCACACATCTCAGTTATGTACATCCTACACTTCACAGTATTTCCCTGCCCTTGGATGGGCTTTTACTTCTAGTAAATAAAGAAATCAGCCCTCAAGCTTCAGGTGCCTACGTTTTCAAAATATTTTTCCAGCCCTGCTCCCTTTGACTTCTGCACGCCAGATGCATGACTCTGTGCTCATTTGCACTGAATCTTAACTGCCAGGCACACCACGAGCTTTCCTAGATCACTTTTCATTCTATCTGTTCCCTCAGGGTTGTCCATTTTGTTGCAGATTTTAATGTCGTCAGCACGAAATGCTCACACGGGGGCCTGGATTGTCTTGTGGAGCCTGTGGGCTAGGAATAGTTGGTGGGGCAGTGATAGTACTTATCCAGCGGGCATCCACGAGCCACTGGCTAGTGCACCATAACAGCAGAGTCACAGGACCTGCTCTAGACTCTCTCGCTTTCTTTACTTTTTATCTCTGTGCTGTCCAAATGCTGGGCAACAAGATTGGCAGATGAGGAGCCGCAGCTCAGTGTCTGTTGCTTTGGCCTTTTGTGCTGCGCCATGCTTAGAAATGAACATCGGCCATCCTCATCAAACCAACCCTGCCTGTGTCCTTTAAATCATTTTGACGTAATGTGAATGAGAATGTCACTTTTCTTTTATCATCCACGCTTGAATTAAGATTTTCCATGTCCTGGGAGTATGTGCCCTTTTCCACAGAAAGATTTAGAGAGTGCTTATGGAGCAGCACTAGTTGAAAAGTTTTTCAGCTAGTAGGAAGATAATAATGATTAGATCTGTATAGTGGTGCAAACTGGTGCTATATACATGTAAACCTTCCTGCCCCCAACAAGCTTTGTTTTGATTTAACTAAAACCTACATAAAATATCAGCAGGCACTTTCGAAGTCCGTCCATTGTTTCTAAGGGTGGGGTGGCACTCCTCTGGCCTGGCATTCTGGGCGGTCGCCCTGCCTTCAAAACACCCCCCCCCCCCACCCATCACGCCTTGTCTTTCCTCCACCTCCACCCCCCCCCCCCCCCCTGCCCATCACTCTGGACAATCTTTTCCTTGCACTGCCACCTCATGCCAGAGTTTCTCCCCCACCCCCAACCACCACCACTACCACTGCTTTCTGTCTCTTACCGTCCCCATCACTACATGCGATCTTGTCTTCTGCCCCCAACTCCCCAGCCATCTGTCTGATTCTGTGGCTGACTCAGTTCTCCTAGCCCCCAGCAGTGTTCTCCGGTGGCTGCAGACCACATGACTTGGCTTCCTGAAAGGAATCCCGTGCAGCAGTGACGGTGTAGAAGGGACACGCTAGGCAGAGTAGAGTGGTGGATTGTACCATCTTTCCACAGCACCCTGACTGGAAGCTCCTGATACGAGAAATTAGTTTTTTTAATGTAGAATGACCCCTAATGTTTTTTTTAGCAGTGAAAGAATGGAGAGAGACGGAAGCTTGTATCCCTTTCTCTCATGCATTAGGTTTGCAGGATGCCTTCGTGTTTAGATCTTTAGTGTTCATTCAGAGAATTACTGGTAGCCCACTTCAAGAGGATGAGCAGTTGATTCTCTCTTTTGTCATGTCTTTTGAGAAGGAAGACTGTTTTCCTTTTCTAGTGAAAGGAGAATGTTGCCCAAGAACTGGATGAAAGCCTCAGCTCTAAGTTTCTTGTCCCTTGCAGTTTGATTTTTTGGAATGGATGGAGTTTGTTTTTGTGACTGGAGGTTGCCCAGCAGTATTGGGATTCTTGAAGTTCACCCTTGTATCATTCAGCCAGAGGGAGTCAATGCCATCATGGCAAAAATTCTGGAAAAATATGTTTTGGTGCTATTTGGGAGGAGCTCAACCGGAAAAAAAAATGTTTCGGTGCTATTTGGGTTGGCGCTCAACCAAAGGCATCAATGGAATCGGCACATCCTGTGTAGAAATCAAGAAAGGAATAGAGTACTTGATTGAATGTTCATAAGTGTGTTATGAATGCCACATCTAAGAAATATCTCAAATGCCAAGTAATTTTAATTGAAGACATTTTCCCAGTTAAATTGTGTTGGAACACAACTGTGCGAGGACCTGCACCTAGGGCCCTGAACCTAGGGCCCTGAAGCAGAAGAATGTGTGGGGTGTTGCGAATTGTGTGGGACCTTAGACATCCCTGCAGGAAGTACCTGGGAGGGGGATGGTGTTTGGAAAGTACGTAAAAGGAGCATGGAGATATTAATGGGTCCAATATGTATGCACAAAGAGCCACTGCAAATGACGGCAGATAAAGACCACAGATCCATCTATCTGCCCATTCCTGATGCAATACCGGAAAGCCTACCTGAAATCAGACTTCACCAGTGATGCTGGGCATCGTAGGCGATTGGAAGAGGCTGCGCCCCTAACTGGTAGCGTATGGAGCAGGGTGGAGGAGCACAACCTCTCCCCTTTGTTGCCAGAGGACTAGCATAATCCTGAGTCTCTGTAAATATAGATGGCCGCCTTTTTGTTAAACAAGGAAAAAGAGACAGGAATTTATGACGTGACTTTTAAAGAAAATATCCTGACGCTTCTCAAAAGATCAGGGCCACTGGGTCTGCAGTTTTTCTTAAATTTCGCTTTCGTACACTCTCAGTTTTTTTTTTTTTTTTTTAGCTTACAATCAACCTTGTTGTTCTTCAGGACAGTGCTCCTCTGTGCCATCGTACCTGATCCACCTCTTAGAGATGGCTTTTAAATCCCCAAATCCAGACTCTTCCTGACCTGATCCTCTCACACTGAACATGCTTTAGTGTAATAAGTGATTACTAGAACATTATTTGTCTTGTTTATGTATCTCAACTAGACTGTAAGTGCTGTGTATCTGTACAGTGCTGCGTTCACCTAGTAGCACTATGCAAGTGTGAAGTAGTAACAGCAACAAGACTAGTAATGCCCTGCAAGATTTTGCACTGAAACATTGTAATGTATTTCTTTTACCATCACCTATATTCCACTGTTCTAAACAGTATTCTCTGCAGATAGCAAGAAACACTCACAATCACCAACAATTAAAATAAGTGCAAATTATTATTATAGCTAGAGAAGCATTTGCTGCTTTGTCTTTCAATCTTCCCTCCCCTCCTTTATGTTTTCCATCAATTGAAAAGACCTCATGACCTGAAGTTTATTGATCTGCCTTTAGTGAAACTCTACGGGCACAGCTGCCCTTTTTATTTGCTTGATTAAACACTGGTGTATTAGCAATGAGTCCCCCGAGACCCTTAGAGTATTCACCCAAAGATCCCCAGCAGAACCATAGTCCTTGTGCTTGATCTGTGGCTCAAACCTCTTGCACTAAATGACTTTATTCTTGCTATTTCCTTGCACGGTACTCCATGACCTTTCCCTAGCACCCATAATCAATTGTGTTACAGAGTAATTGTTCAAAAGTGGATAGTTCCAGTGCACTTATTCAAAAAATATGCATAAACACTATGGTTTCAACTAAAAAATACATGGAAAATGGAGACGTGCACACAGCAAATTGTAGGTTTGGTTCATCTTTCATTTTGTTGCATTGGAGGTGGAGCCTTGGGCTGAGGTGCGGTTGACGCAACCCGTAGGCAGGGACCTATGGGTTCCCACCGTCAGCAGGTGGAGTGGGCTGAAGCTAGAGGCCACTGGAGCTTCACCTATACCAGCCCTCGTTCCCCTCGGGTTGAGCCTTTGGGTGCTGGGGCCAGCAGGACTTAGGTGGGCCTCAGAGTTAGCTAGAGATGGAAGGTGGTTCAGCCCAGAGACAGCAGCCGGTAGATGGAGTAGTCCTATCCTGGACAGGATTCGGAACTGGAACTCGGGCGCCAGAAGAACGATAGGTAGCTGAAGGCCCTCGAGCAAAGAAAGGCCTAAGCCTTGTAAGTCCATGTCTAGAGAATAGGCAAGGAGAGCTGTCACTGACAAGCAAGGATCAGGGCCGGCGGCAAGTAGAAGTTGTGGCAAGCGGTGTAGGCTCTGGACACAGGACAGTCTATAGCGTAGTCGTTCAAAGCAAGGGTCAGGACACGGAGAAGGCAGGCATAGTCAATCAAAAGCGATGGTCAGGGCACGGAGAAGGCAGGCGTGGTCAATCAAAAGCGATGGTCAGGGCACGGAGAAGGCAGGCGTAGTCAATCAAAAGCGATGGTCAGGGCACGGAGAAGGCAGGCGTGGTCAGGCGTAAGAGAGGTCTGGGGCTGGAGAGAAGCTGAAGAGTAGTCAGGCGTAGCGGTGGTCAAATCCAAGAGTCAGTCCAACATAAAGACGAACCGGCACAAGGAGAACAGGAACCGGAAACCAGAGGAGACAAGAACACCACGAAGACACAACTCTGGAATCAGCAACGAGTACTTGGAATATGAGGAGACCTGTTGCAAAGGCAACGCTATGGAACGAGGCCTGACCTTTTATACGCTGAAGAATCTGACGTTAGCATCCGGGTCTGCTGCCAGGTTCCCGCCGTGGGCCCTTTAAAAGGACTAGAGATGTGCGCGCGCACCTAGGAAGGGGTGCGGTGCTGATGGCGGTGTCTCTCTGCGGGCCACGCGGAGAGGCCCGACGAGCAGGGACATCTTGGCTGGCAACACTGGGTGGTGAGGTAGGACCGGAGGCACTGGAGGGAACCCGAGGTCGGAGCTGGTGGCCCACTGCCGCCAGAGAAGAGGAGCCAGGTCCTGGAGCCTCTTTGAGAAGGTGAGAGGGCCGCGCTGCGAGGCTTCCATGGGCGGCGAGCATAACGCATTTCATTCTTTTTCCAGCAATTTTTGTATTTTGTTTCCATATGAGATGGGGGGGGGGGGAGGCAGGCTGATGTGCATTTACCAAGAACGGGTTCTTGAGGTGATAGTTTCTGATGATCTGAAGATGGCGATGCAATGTGACAAGGCGATAGCTAAAGCCAGAAGAAAGTTGGGCTGCATAGAAAGAGAAGTAACCAGTAAGAAAAAGGAGGTGGTGATGTCCTTGTATAGGTCCTTGGTGAGGCCTCATGTGGAGTACTGCGTTCAGTACTGGTGCCCGTATCTCAAAAGGGACAGAGACAGTATGGAGGCAGTCCAGTGAATGGTGGCCAAAATGGTGGGAGGGCAGTATCAGAAAACCTATGAGGAGAGGCTGAAGGATATGACTATGTATACCCTGGAAGAGAGGATGTGCAGGGGAGATGTGATACAGATCTTCAGATACCTGAAAGGTTTTAATGATGTGCAAACATCAAACCTTTTCTATTGGAAAGAAATCAGTAGAACTAGGGGGTCACATAATGAAACTTCAAGGAGGACGCCTCAGAACTAATGTTGGAAAATATTTCTTCTTGGAGAGGGTGGTGGATGCCTGGAACGCCCGTCCGGAGGAGGTGAAGACAAAAACAGTGAAAGAATTCAGAAGGGCATGGGATAAACACTGTGGATCCCTGAAGCCCAGAGGATGGAAATGAAGAAAAGAGTGCATGGGGGTAACTTGCTGGTGTGGCAGTTGCTACCCTTAAGCAATAAGACTGATACTTTGATGCAACTCAAACACTGCTCTCTGCTTCAACAGCAAGGCACAACAAGGAATTGGATTCATCAGCAATCAGCAAAGGCTATGGTGGGAAACAGATAAGCATGGGGCAGGGGATAATCAGGAACTGGATTCAAACAGCAGACTTTTATGGTCTGGGAAATATATAAGCATGGGGTAACCTACACGGCACAGCACAAATTACTATAAACTTACTGGGCAGACTGGACGGACCATTTGGTCCTTTTCTGCCGCCATTTCTATGTTTTTATGTTTCATTGATTTTGCTGGTTTATGCGTGCAAATAAAACAAGAATGTGAACTATATCTTCAATGTGCTATTATCCAAAAATCTTTTTTTATATGTAAAACAGTTTTTTAGAAATTATAACCGCATCAGCAAGCCAGACGACGGCAGTGAACCCACTTGCCGTCCGGACTACTCGTCATTTGCGGCGTGATGTTAGATATTTTGATATTTGTATATAAAGCAGCTGAATCACACTTTAAATGTCCTCTGAGTCCCGCATGAAAATTAAAGTATATCAATCACCCGAACTGTCCCAAAATGACACCCGACAACGGCCGGTGTTTCGCGATGTAAATCGCTTCTTCAGGAGTGAATTAACATAATTGTCACGGTGGATGCTGTAAAGTCAAAAGGACACAAAACAATATTGTAGAGCTGATACCATAGCAATACTTAACTTATTGTGAACGTAGCACCACAAACCTTACTGGTGGACCCGAATGTCTCAAGTGTTTCTCAGCGATACGGGACAGACAAACCCTGAACGCCTGAGCCCTTTAAACAAGCCCGCGCTTTTGCGCACGTGATGACGTCATCGCGAAGCTGCCGTCATCAGACGATCGTATGCAAACAACTGGTGATGTGCTGAAAACAATTGACGTATCAATCATAAAAAGACTTGCAATTCCAGTGCAGTATTCAGCCCATCAGGTTCTACTGTTTTGAGCCGGTGAATCCATCGCTGTTCTGCACGTAAGAGACGATTATTAAAATTACCACCTCTCCAGTGAGGGGCTAATTGTTCTAATATGCAAACCTTAAGATGTTCAAAAGTGTGTTGTAGAGCCATACAGTGTGAAGTCAATGGAGCTGATAGCCGGCCTGTAGCAATGCATGACCGATGTTCGATCAGCCTGGTCTTAAGGGCACGTTTCGTTTTGCCAATGTATAGTAAATTACAGTGGCACTGTATCACATAAACGACCCCTATAGAGCGGCAGTCAGTAAAATTTCTAAGCACAAAGGCTGATCGAACATCGGTCATGCATTGCTACAGGCCGGCTATCAGCTCCATTGACTTCACACTGTATGGCTCTACAACACACTTTTGAACATCTTAAGGTTTGCATATTAGAACAATTAGCCCCTCACTGGAGAGGTGGTAATTTTAATAATCGTCTCTTACGTGCAGAACAGCGATGGATTCACCGGCTCAAAACAGTAGAACCTGATGGGCTGAATTCTGCACTGGAATTGCAAGTCTTTTTATGATTGATACGTCAATTGTTTTCAGCACATCACCAGTTGTTTGCATACGATCGTCTGATGACGGCAGCTTCGTGATGACGTCATCACGTGCGCAAAAGCGCGGGCTTGTTTAAAGGGCTCAGGCGTTCAGGGTTTGTCTGTCCCGTATCGCTGAGAAACACTTGAGACATTCGGGTCCACCAGTAAGGTTTGTGGTGCTACGTTCACAATAAGTTAAGTATTGCTATGGTATCAGCTCTACAATATTGTTTTGGGTCCTTTTGACTTTACAGCATCCACCGTGACAATTATGTTAATTCACTCCTGAAGAAGCGATTTACATCGCGAAACACCGGCCGTTGTCGGGTGTCATTTTGGGACAGTTCGGGTGATTGATATACTTTAATTTTCATGCGGGACTCAGAGGACATTTAAAGTGTGATTCAGCTGCTTTATATACAAATATCAAAATATCTAACATCACGCCGCAAATGACGAGTAGTCCGGACGGCAAGTGGGTTCACTGCCGTCGTCTGGCTTGCTGATGCGGTTATAATTTCTAAAAAATTGTTTTACATATAAAAAAAGATTTTTGGATAATAGCACATTGAAGATATAGTTCACATTCTTGTTTTTTTGGTTGTATATCGATTGATTGACAAAACAAGTGCTTTGGTTTTTTGTTTTTTGGCTTATGCGTGCAAATAACATTTTGTGTACACAAAATTGAATTTTATGCATGTAAAAATATTTACATGCTTAAACTTCCAAAATAAATGAAAACGAATGCACATCCCTAATGGAAAACTAGGACAAGTCCTTAAGGTATATAACCTTATCATATGGTTCCAGGTATTAAATGTTAATGTGATAGCGTAACTGCAGTGTCACCAAAGTGGAACAGTCGCTTGGATTTGACAGCATGCCCATTTCAGACCTCTAAAACAGTTGTTTTTCTTGGTGATAATTGGGATGTTTGGATGTGCTGTATCTCGAGGCATTTATAAATGATTCCTGGTAATCTGGCTTCTGTTCTTTCATGCAAAGGACCTAAACCTGTACACTACCGATGTATTCCAGCTCTGCCTGCTGAAGGGTTCTGTCTTACCCTCGTTTCTTTTAGGACCTTTTTTTCTTCTAATCCAGAATTTTTCCGCTGCTCTGGACTTCCAGCTCAGTCAGAGCCGGGATTGGATTTGCCACCACGGGCATTCATTTGTAACAACCCCAAGGGTTTCCCTCCTGTTTTATATCTCTTCCCAGCAAACTTTAGTTCAGTCCTTGCAACAACGGTCCTCAGCTGGGGGCAGCAGTCATGGGCTCTAAACCTACCCACTAGATGTCGCCCTTGTGTAATGACTGGTAACCCTCTCTCCAACAAGGCTCTGCGACTTTTGTATCTGCAGCATCCCTTGCTGACCCAGAGAGCGGAAGACCTGGGCCAAGAATCTTGCATGGGCGTGCTATGCCAGTGAGCCACCAAGCTGGCTCCTGCTCTTGGTCTCTTGTCATTTAAAAGTCCTTGAACCTTCTTGCTGAGTAGGGATTTAGGTCAAGTATGCATTCTCAAAACTATAGGTTACCATGAAAAACCTAAAAAGATACAGTTTTCTCAGATTTGTCTCTGGAAGATGGCAAATGCTCCCATATCATTTCAGTATATTTTATTTATTTACTTAGATATACCTCACACCTTTTTCATTGGTAGTTGCAAGGCAAGTTACATTCAGTTACTGTACATATTTCCTTGTCCCCCAAAGGGCCTGTAATCTAAAGCCTTCATTCACTAAAGCCTTTTTTCCATTTTGTGTCTATGGGGAAAAAAAAAAAGCTTGGTAAATCAGGCCTTAAATTTGTACTTGGGGTAATAGAGAATTAAGTGACTTGCTCAAGGTCACATTGAGTTTGAGTGAGATTTGAACCTTGGCTTTACTGCGTCTTAGCCCACTGTTTTAACCCCTCTGTATGTAAAGCTGTGACTTGAGAGACTGTAGTATACTGTGTGATGTAACTCAGATATTGTATAGCATGCACGTCTGACTGAGCACTAGAGACTGCTGGGCTCCTTGCACAGCACAGCGCCTGCCGATGTGCACGAGTTATGCTACAGTAGTCACAGTAAAACTGAAAAGAAAAACAAGGTCACAGCTCAAGCGAACCGTAATACCTCCCATTTTTGGCCACACTATACAGGATTGCTCCTGCTCTGGTCCAATACATTTCTAATTATATCCCCTTGAAATATTACCGGTGCTGCTGTTGCGAGCTCATGGATGTCTAGCTGGATGTCTGTTGGCAATTAAAATCTGACCCTTAGTCAGAGAACCACTGATGTCATGCACTTATAATGTCCTAGTTGCATGCAATCTTATATTGATCTATCTCGGTCTTCCTCACAACAGTTTGATCAGAGTCACTAAACTACTCATTAGAAGAAGCGGATTTGGAAAGTTACTTCAGCTGGACAAAAACTGATGTAATAAGTTTGCCCTCATGCATTAAGCAGTACAGATTTATGGCAGGTAACCTCTGGTGGTGTTCTTATTCCAGGCCCAGTATCAAGTAATAATTCGTTATCCTGACATCTTTGAACTAGATTTTTGTTTGATTCTAATGTTGTAAACCTTTATGTCTCTAAATAATTTATGTTCCCCAGTAAGGCCAAAAACCTTTTTTTTTTTTTTTTTTAAATAAATCAAAAAATAATGCCTTTTCTGGAAAGCCTGGTGCAGTAAGCACACAGACATTGTTTGATACGTAGACTGCAGGCCAAAACTATTCTTTGCAGTTGGACGCATGGTTTTACCATTTGAGATTATGGGGGTGGCTCTACTTGTTGTTAGAGAAGGGTATGTGCAGATACAATGCGCAGTGATAAATGATCCTTCCATACAGGCTACATCGCTCTACCTTACAATGCTTTGTCTTGTCTGATGCCTGAAGGTTGAGGTGGCATTGTGCAGGGGCTTGAAAAAAAATAACAACATACAGATGCTGATGGTAAAAACAATAAACAAAAATAAGAAAAATAGCCCTGGCCAGGATGAGAATGCACACCTACTTCAGATTTAGAAAAATGTATTTGAAAAATATATTTATTGCTGCAGGCAAGTGAAAATAATCGAATCCTGAATTTGAAAAATGCATCCAAAATGCAACTCCTGAGTAAACCAGGCATTAAGCGCCTACTATATTATCAGCTTCACTACAGCATGCATGCGATTCATTGCCCCTTGTTGGACATGCAAAGTCACTCTGCTGACATCGTCAGTGTCTGGAATGGGGCAAAGGAAGTGCATGGAGTATGCCCACAGCATGACATCAGCATGAAGCACCAGCAAGAAGCCAAAAACCCCTTACCACACTTCAGTTGGCTCACTGCCACATTTAAATATCCTCTCAAACACATATTCTGACTGGTTCCAAAAGAACGTAAGAACCTGCCATACTGGGTCAGACCAAGGGTCCATCAAGCCCAGCATCCTGTTTCCAACAGAGGCCAATCCAGGCCAACAGAGGCCTGGATTGGCCAACAGAGGCCAATCCAGACAGACTTCCATCCCTTAACTATGGACACTGTATCAAGTACTACTTTTAAGAATCTGCAACTGGACAATTATCTGTGAGCTCAAAAATTCACTTTATTTCATATATATATTAGGCATTGCTTATATTTATATTTATTGCTACGTTAAATAGTTATACTTCTTATATATAATATTATATTTCTTTATTACCAGTTAAAATATTATCACTTTATTTAGTACTATGTTAAATTGTCAACCAGTTATACTGTTCCATATGTTATACGGTTCCATGTAAAGCTCCGCTCTCTGTTGAGCAGTTCTTCGTTTTATGTAAACCGGAGTGATTTGTAGTCCCTACTAGAACTTCGGTATATAAAAATTAAAAATAAATAAATAAATAAATAAGAACCTGGCAAGTACCCAAAAACTAAGTCTATTCCATGTTACTGTTGCTAGTAATAGCAGTGACTATTTTCTAAGTCAACCAAGAACTTATCCAAGAACTTATCCAATCCTTTTTTAAACACAGCTATACTAACTGCACTAACCACATCCTCTGGTAAAAAATTCCAGAGTTTAATTGTGCATTGAGTGAAAAAGAACTTTCTCTGATTAGTTTTAAATGTGCCCCATGCTAACTTCATGGAGTGCCCCCTAGTCTTTCTATTATCCGAAAGTGTAAATAACCGATTCACATCTACCCGTTCGAGACCTTTCATAATTTTAAACACCTCTATCATATCCCCCCTCAGCCGTCTATTCTCCAAGTTGAAAAGTCCTAACCTCTTTATTCTTTCCTCATAGGGGAGCTGTTCCATTCCCCTTATCATTTTGGTTGCCCTTCTCTGACCCTGCTCCATCGCAATTATATCTTTTTTGAGATGTGGCGACCAGAATTGTACACAGTATTCAAGGTGAGGTCTCACCATGGAGCGATACAGAGGCATTATGACATTTTCTGTTTTATTCTCCATTCCCTTTCTAATAATTCCCAACATTCTGTTTGCTTTTTTGACTGCTGCAGCACACTGAACAGACGATTTCAGTGTGTTATCCACTATGACGCCTAGATCTATTTCTTGGGTTGTAGCACCTAATATGGAACTTAACATTGTGTAACTATGACATGGGTTATATTTCCCTACATGCATCACCTTGCACTTATCCACATTAAATTTCATCTGCCATTTTGATGCCCAATTTTCCAGTTTCACAAGGTCTTCCTGCAATTTATCACAATATGCTTGTGATTTAACTACTCTGAACAATTTTGTATCATCTGCAAATTTGATTACCTCACTCGTCGTATTTCTTTCCAGATCATTTATAAATATATTGAAAAGTAAGGGTCCCAATACAGATCCCTGAGGCACTCCACTGCCCACTCCCTTCCACTGAGAAAATTGTCCATTTAATCCTACTCTCTGTTTCCTGTCTTTTAGCCAGTTTGTAATCCACAAAAGGACAACCCCACCTATCCCTTGACTTTTTACTTTTCCTAGAAGCCTCTCATGAGGAACTTTGTCAAACGCCTTCTGAAAATCCAAGTACACTACATCTCCCGGTTCACCTTTATCCACATGTTTATTAACTCCTTCAAAAAAATGAAGCCGATTTGTGGAGCAAGACTTCCCTTGGGTAAATCCATACTGACTGCGTTATATTAAACCATGTATTTCTATATGCTCTGTGATTTTGATCTTTAGAATAGTTTCCATTATTTTTTCTGGCACTGAAGTCAGGTTTACTGGTCTATAGTTTCCTGGATCGCCCCTGGAGCCAGTTTTAAATATTGGGATTACATTGGCCACCCTCCAGTTTTCAGGTACAATGGATGATTTAATGATAGACTAAATGGTTAAGGGTAGTAACCGCCACATCAAGCAAGTTATCCTGATGCTTGTTTACCCAGACTGCACAGATCAATGCTTTGTTGGATGTTGTCTGAATATAAACCCTCTTTTCCACATTTCCCCCTGCTGTTGAAGCAGAGAGCAACGCTGTATATGCATTCAAAGTGAATTGATTTAGGGTAGTAACCCGCAATAAGCAAGCTACCCCCATGCTTAATTGTTTACCCAGACTGTGTAGTTCAGTCCTTGTTGGTTGTTGTCTGAATGCAAATCCTCTTTTCCACATTTCCCCTTGCTGTTGAAGCAGAGAGTAATTTTGGAGTTGCATTAACCGTGTGAAGGCTTATTGAGTAATGGTAGTAATCACCAGGTAGTAGCCACCAATCCAGCAAGCCACCTCCATGGTTGCCAGAAGCTCATTTTTCTTCTCTGTGGGGGTCATTTTCAAAGGAGTTACGCATGTAAATGTGACATACTATCGTAGCAATTTTCAAAAGCTATTTACTCGAGTAAAGTGCACTTACTTGAGTAAATCCTATGGACAATTCAATGGCATATATTGTAGCAATTTTGAAAAGCCCACTTACTTGAGTAAAGTGTATTTACTCGAGCAAAAACCAGTTTTGCTCGAGTAAATGCTTTTTAAAATCTACCCCTGTGTGTATCAACTGGATTGTAAGCTCCATGGAGTAGGGACTGGGTCTTGTGTGTATCTGGGCAGGACTGCATATACTTAGGAGTGCTCTAGAAATGTTAAGTAGTAGTAGTAATATATATATATATATATATATATATATATATATATATATATATATATATATATATATATATATTTATTTATTTATTTGCAGTATTCCAGAGAAATGTAGCTACTAGTTGACTCTCTCATCATAACCAGAGCATCTGGCCTCTTGAACCCTTACAGACTTGGCTATATGAGTGCCTATGTTTCTGCTAGGACTTCTAATTATTTTTGTGGTTGCAGCCTGCCAGACAGATCCATCAGCTATTTCATTCTATCATCACAGCCTGCCAGACAGACCTGGCCATAAGGATGCCTGGGTTTGAGCATTTCATATTTGTTACTTGTCATCCATTCTGGCAGCCCTAACACTAGACATTGAATATAAGTTCATCTTGTAGAGTGGAATATGTTCTGATCATATAAAAACTGTTTAAATATCCACCAAATTTTCTTGTAATACACATTTCCATTCTCTATAAGTTAATATATGTAGTCCCATGGTTAAATAATGATGCCCAAAGAGTATTCTTATAGAGCAGGGGTAGGAAATCTCCAGTCCTTGAGGGCCACAAACTGGTTGGGTTGTCAAAATATCCCTAATGAATATTCATGAGATATATTTCCATACACTGAAGGCAGTGCATTCAAAAATGTACCTCATACATATTCATTAGAGAGATCTTCAAAACCTGACTGGCTTGTGGCCCTCAAAGACTAGAGATTCCCCACCTTAGCTGTAGAGAGACCTCTGTGATTAAGTTGGGGGTTGGAACTGGGCATGTGTGGAACATTTTCAAGTTTCTTTCCTGAAAGAGAGAGGGAAGCAGTACCAAAAAGATCCTACAGAAGGAGAAGGAGAGTAAAGTCAGTAAGGAGCAGGTTGCCTACTCTTTGGTGGGGCTGCCACAGGTCCCAGGAGAGGATCAGGACACCCCCTTAGGAAACAGCTTGGTGCCTTGAAAGGCATCTCTCATGTCTGCAGCCAGGAAGTGAGACCTTAGAATCTCTTAAGGTTACTATTTCTTTAGATTTAGCTCATAATTTTTCATCGGTAGCTCACAATGAGTTACATTCAGATACTGTAGGTGTTTCCCTGTCCCCAGAGGGCTTCAGTCTAAGGGCATTATTGATACGCAGAATAGGGGAAAATGTTAAGTAAACCCCCCCCCCAAGTTTGCACCTGAGGCAATGGAGGGTGAAGAGAATTGCCCAAGGTCTACCAGAGTAGTAGTGGGATTGACCTCTTGCTTCCCTGGCTCTTAGCCTACTCATCTCACCACTAGGCTACAGGAATGCCAAAGCAACCCCTCAGCATCCCCCATGGTGTGAGGCACAGAACGTTTGACTGTACCTTGGGATTTCTCCTTTGGGCAGTGAAGAGATCGGCTAATAGCGGGGGAGCATTTGTCTTTTTGAATAATTTAATATTGCTGCAGGTGGTGCACTCTGGAAGGTTTACTGAAAACATGTTGGGAGTAAATCCTGCTATGAACTTTTATAGAATAAAGGCAGGGTTGAGATAACACTTCTTCTTGAGGGGGGGCCATTGTGGTCCGCTGCAAGATCTGATCGACCTAATTCTTAAAGAACTTCCATAGCTACGTAAGGACTCATTAATTGAGAATAGGCTATATATACGCCTGCACATTTCTCTTGGATTGCCAATTTGCAACATACTATGGGGATCATTTATTAAAACGTGGCATGCGATAGCATGCACTAAATGCCCATTAGCACACGCCGTGCTCTACTTTTTGCTAGCACCATTATTTCTAACAGGACCTATTTATTAATCATGCGCACTAGCACACGTTAGCACACGCTGCAGTTCAGTAGGGAACCCCTCTGTGAATCTAAAGCAGAGCCTGGCCAAAAGGTACAGAAATACAGAAGCTGGCTGACCTGAGTCTCGTTCAAAATTTGGCAGTCAGAGGACATGTATAATTGCCTCTTTTTTTTTTTTTTTTTTTTGCAGAAATAATTATAACATGGCACTTGATCCATCATTGTTTGATGATAATATGTTAATGGCTGAGCTAATAAAGCTTCTTTGATGCAAACTAATTTTCTTCATGAGTGCAGAGAAACAATTAGATTAAATGCAGAATTCAGGACAATTTTCTCTTCCCATTTGCAGAATTCAGGTGAGAGATCTGACTAGAGCGGTGGAAGCGCTTGAGTGTTCACGATCTCATTAGCTTAGTCAAATGGCGGAGAATCCTTCTGAGCCCTTACCATCAAAGCACGATCAAAGGAAGTAGTTAAGATATTCTGAGACCTTAAATAGAGAAGACATCAACCAGAGAAGATGGAAAAATTGCCTGTATTATTTTCCGGGGGGTCTTTTGAGCATTTTTTTTGGTTGTGTTCTAAAGGACATGTTTTGAAACTCTCAGTTTGCCCCATGGTGGCTTCTGTCACTTTAATGAAGGATGGGGTTGAGCTCTCTAAAAGGCTGTGCACCAAGCCTTTAAAGCCAAGTCAGTAGCAGCCCTGCGTACACAAATGCACAATTCTTAAGCTAAGAAAGAGACCTTAGTAGTCCTTGGAGCCGGTATCTTTAAACCTTCATCGGCCTTATAAGTGTGGCCCCCTTTCCAATACCTCACAGCACAAATGGGCACCTCTGGGAGCAGCTGGGCCATGATTCACCCCATGAGGCTCTCTTGGGTTCCTCCCACAGGAGGGAAGCGATGCTTCAGGGCCTTTGGGGCTGTTGTGACCTTATTGTCTAAAATGAACACCAGCCACAAAGAGAGTGTTCCTCAAAACAAAATTTAGTTTACCAGCATTAAACCTGATGAGTAGTAATAATCTGACACAGTACATTTCCGGCTGATTGAATCTATGGAATGCAATTACATAGTCAAAAATACAATGCTTGACACATGCAGGGGCTTCCTTTGACTTTAGAACTCCCTTCAGGCTACTACAGGGTCTATCCTTGACTTCCTGGGACTTATCGTAGTACCTGTTACACCTTTGCATCCAGGCTTCTTCCACTTGAACATAAGAGATTGCCATACTGTGTCAGACCAAGGGTCTCCAACCAAGGGTTTCCAACAGTGACCAAGCCAGGCTACAAGTACCTGGCAAGTACTCAAACACTAAGTAGATCCCATGCTACTGATGCCAGTAATAGCAGTTGCTGTTCTCTAAGTCAACTTGATTAATAGCAGATAATGGACTTCTCCTCCAAGAACTTATCCAAACCTTGTATAAACCCAGCTACACTAACTGCACTAACCACATCCTCTAGCAACAAATTCCAGAGCTTAATTGTGCGTTCAGTGAAAGAATTTTCTCTGATTAGTTTTAAATGTGCTACTTGCTAACTTCATGGAGTGCCCCTTAGTCCTTCCATTATCCGAAAGAGTAAATAACCGATTCACACCTGTTCTAGACCTCTCATGATTTTAAAGACCTCTATCATATCCCCCCTCAGCCGACTCTTCCCCAAACTGAACAGCCCTAACCTCTTTAGCCTTTCCTCATAGGGGAGTTGTTCCATTCCCTTTATCATTTTGGTCGCCCTTCTCTGTCCCTTCTCCAGTGCAACTATATCTTTTTTGGGATGCGGCGACCAGAATTGTACACAGTACTGAAGTTGCGGTCTCACCATGGAATGATACAGATGCATTAGAACATTTTTCGTTTTATTTACCATTCGTTTCCTAATAATTCCTAACATTCTGTTTGCTTTTTTGATTGCCTCATCACTCTGAGCTGACGATTTCAATGTATTAACCACTATGATGCCTAAATATTTTTCCTGGGTGGTAGCTCCTAATATGGAACCTAACATCATGTAACTACAGCATAGGTTATTTTTCCTATATGCATCATCTTGCAATTATCCACATTAATATTTATCTGCCATTTGGATGCCCAAACTTCCAGTCTCTACAAGGTCCTCCTGCAATTTATCAGAATCTGCTTCTGATTTAACTACTCTGAATAATTTTGTATCATCCCTAAATTTGATTACCTCACTCATCATATCCCTTTCCAGATCATTTATAAATATATTGAAACACCAGTCCAAGTAGAGATCCCTGAGGCACTCCACTGTTTACCCTATTCCACTGAGAAAATTGACCATTTAATCCTACTCTCTGTTTGCTGTCTTTTAATCTGTTTGTAATCCATGAAAGGACATTGCTTCCTATCCCATGACGTTTTAGTTTTCTTAGAAGCCTCTCATGAGGGACTTTGTCAAACGCCTTCTGAAAATCCAAAAACACTACATCTACCGGTTCACCTTTAGCCACATGTTTATTAACCCCTTCAAAAAAATGAAGCCGATTTGTGGAGTAAGACTTCCCTTGGGTAAATCCATACTGTCTGCGTTATATTAAACCATGTATTTCTGTATGCTCTGTGATTTTGATCTTTAGAATAGTTTCCATTATTTTTTCTGGCACTGAAGTTAGGTTTACTGGTCTGTAGTTTTCTGGATCGCCCCTGGAGCCCGTTTTAAATATTGGGATTACATGGGCCACCCTCCAGTCTTCAGGTACAATGGATGATTTTAATGATAGGTTACAAATTTTCACCACAAGATATGAAATTTCATTTTTTAGTTCCTTCAGAACCCTGGGGTGCATACCATCTGGTCCAGGTGATTTGCT
Organism: Rhinatrema bivittatum; assembly: GCF_901001135.1. Taxonomy (NCBI): domain Eukaryota; kingdom Metazoa; phylum Chordata; class Amphibia; order Gymnophiona; family Rhinatrematidae; genus Rhinatrema; species Rhinatrema bivittatum. The sequence goes on from NC_042620.1 coordinate 34,660,565, forward strand.
ACTCTTTAGTTTGTCAATCTGGCCTACTACATCTTCCAGGTTCACAGTGATTTGGTTCAGTTCATCTGACTCATCACCCTTGAAAACCTTCTCTGGAACTGGTATCTCTCCAACATCCTCACAGAAGCAAAGAATTCATTTAGTCTTTCTGCAATGGCCTTATCTTCTCTAAAAGCCTCTTTAACCCCTCAGTCATCTAATAGTTCAACCGACTCCCTTGCAGGTTTCCTGCTTTGGATATATTTAAAAAAAACGTTTTTACTGTGAGTTTTTGCCTCTACAGCCGTCTTCTCACTTTTCCTTCTCAGATCTGTAGTACCCAGGTGATACAGAGGTTTGCAGCTGGAACAGTTGCTGAATTCTCTATCTGCTTCCAAACACTATCTGCCAAACCCCTGTACAGGTCATAGTTCATTAAAAAAAAAAAAAAAAAAAAGAGACCCGGTGTTCTCTCCCCTTGGAGACCATCCATAGAATTGGCGAACTGTAACTCCCAGATGGTGAATGCAGGAAGCAGAAGAAGTTACAGTAACCTGCCTGGTGTACCACCACAATGTGACCGGCTGTGAGGCGCCAAGCTCTCTCTTTAAGCTCTCTCTTCAAACTCCAGGCAATTCAGCTAGGACCTTCTCTTGGATCACTATACTCAAACCTTGGGCTAAAACCATTGAGACCACTCCTATAAAGGAGGGCCTGTAGCAAATGCCCTGGCCCGCTACATTCTCCTACCATCTCCCTGTGGGAAAGACAGGGACCCCTGGCAAGGAACAGAAGGTATGGTCCCTACTAACTTCCTTATTTGGGGGGTTTTCATGCCCAGCAGGCTAACAGTATGCTTGTTCCCAATATGTTTGAATTAAAGTTTATTAATGTTGCAAAGGAACTAAGAGTAAATACTGTAAATAAATATGTGGTCACAACAGAAGTCAAGTTTAGCACCAAAGCAAAAACAACCCCCCCCCCCCCCCCCCCAAAGCTATAAAACCCATTTTCCCTTTTTTTTGCTGTCATGTTAATCAGTTTTGATGTTCTTTTGACCTGCTTCCCTGGCTGACGAAGGTCTGGCGCCGAAGATGTTAAACGGAGCTGTCAGTGGAGAACAGGAAGATCTTTCTTCTCCACAGTGTATGAGTGTGATTCACTCTTAATTATTTAATGACTCGATTCATGTCTGCAGACAACAGCCAGTGTCTTTCCCACAAAGTGAAGTGTGGATAAAATTACTGTCCTCCAAGAAAGGATCGCTTAGTTTTCCCTGTGAAAACTGGTGTCCTCTGTTGTTAGTCTGCATCCAAGTGAAAACAAGAAATCATCTGTGCCAGAACTTTACATCTGGTCTCCATTACTATGTGTGTGTCTGCATATAACTGTATTTATAGATCTATAGATGTATAAACATACATACGTGCCAAGCATCTCAGAAATGTTTATAACCTCTCGGTATTAAGAGAAGAGAAAATATTTACGAGACGCTATGAATGGTCCGATCTCTAGGTTTCTTCTTATGCTTTGGGTATTTGGCTTATGAGGCATGTTGGTCCCAAAAAGACCACTGGGTACACTGCACTTTGTAAATTGTAATACAACCGAAGTGACCATAATGACATACCCCGAAGGAATCTGAAATTTATGAAACCAATAAGGCGAGGCTTTAAAGCTTATCATGGGGACCCCACAGCCTTCTCGGGGGTTTTCATGAATATGCATGAGATAAATTTGCGTACATTGGAAACCCAGTTCTGCAAGTTTATCTTACGCAGATGCCTTGTGAATATTCCGAAAACCTGATCGGCTGTGGGATCCCCAGGACAGGTTTGGGAAGCCCTCTTCATTATTTTTACTTATATCTGGATCCTCCTGACTGCCCTCTGGTGCAACATCAACCTTCATTTCAACTTCTGCATACTCCTGCACCCCTTCTGGGCCTGCCAAGTCAGAATAAAACACACCTGGAGATGCCTGGGTGGCATGTACAGCTTTTCATGTTTATGCATGGGGATGGTTGAGTGATGTGGCTTGACAGTTTTACAAGCTTCCCCTTAACTGAAATAAGTGATGCAGCGCACATGCTTTATCGTTGGTTGTTGTCACAGCCTGCGGTTTCCTGCAGCGGTTCACAGACAAGATTCTGGGACAAGGATTGAAAAAATTTTACCTAACACTTTTTTGAAATTCTGTGGCAATTCTGCAGAGCACTTGCATCGAGATCTGTATGTGGCTGTATATTACTTAACATATACAAAAAGGCCAGGGCTGGATGTAAACATTCGACAATAGAAGTACATGCCTAGGGTGCCCGATTCTGAAGGCACCCACAAACTAGGACTCCTCCTACAGCTTTTTGAATTCTGGGGACAAAACCCCTCGCCCCTGGTCCTTTGCCTATGGTCAGGCCCGGCGCGACCAGGTGTGCAAACTGTGCAATTGCATGGAGTGGCACATCCAGGGAGGCGGCAGGCCGGCTGGTCAGCGGCGGGGGAGGACAGAGAGAGGGCTGCGTGAGTTGGAGGTGGCATGGGTGGCCCTCTGTTTCTTCGGCCAGAGCTATCCTCTTCCGGTGGCCAAAGAAACAGAGGGCCACCTGCACCGTCACGGGGGGGGGGGGGGGTGCGCTGCATGGCAGCGTGGGGGCGGCACAGAAGGGGGGGACGCAGTGGAGTGGGGACTCTATGCACAGGGTGGTGCAGAAGCTAGCGCCAGGCCTGCCTATGGTCACCATAGTGTTAAATCTCGCCCTGAGCAAAGCAGGCCGGCCTGTTGGCTCAGTGGGAAGTGCTGTATGCATCGCTTATGCAGAGGACCCACGTTTGATTCCTGGTTCCAGGTTATCCTTCCTAGACCAGTTACAGAGGGAGGAGGTCACACAACAGCAACATCTAGTGGTGGGATTTAGGGTCCATATTAATCAGGTCCTGGAAGGAGCCCTGGTTTGTGGCTCCTAGTCAAGAACTCTCTCTACAATAGTGAAACTGCACAAGAGAAGAAAACTCCAAGATAGTAATAATGCAGGCTCAAGGTATTGTAGCCTAATAGAGGCTGGTTCCATTTGAGCTGGAAGCTGGGAAAGTGCTTTAATTGAGGAGCAGGAAAAAGACTAACAGGTGAACCGCCCCCCCCCCCCCCCAACACACATGCACAGGAATTCAATGTACTGAAAATACAAGTTTTATATATATTTCTGTAACACCACCTCCATGTTACAAGGGGTTCATTTTCAGAAACTGCTGAGCAGTGACAAACTCATTGCAGTGCCTGGTAGACAGATTCTATGATGGGCACAAGCTTAACCTGTAGGACCCTAACGGGTGTCACTCTAAAACATAAAGCCTTCTCCCCAGTATACCAATCATTTTATGGCAGAACTGAAAGAGACATTTCTGAGTAAACATCAGACTAGACCCTTCAAATATTACTGCGATTTTGACAACATTTTTACGGTTTTGATAGAGGGATCAGAAATTCTCCAACGATTTCACAAGTCCTTGAAGGCACTCCATCCTTCAGTCAGATTCTAAATGGATCGTTCCACAGAATGAGTTAACTTTTTGGATACCACAGCTTCTATCAGCAATAGCTGTCCATAAATATCTGTATACAAGAAACTGACTGACTGATGCAGCAACCATCACAGTTCCTGCTTCTACCCTTCACATATAAAAAAAAGTCCACTATATACAGACAAGCCACACACTATCTCTGTATATGCTCTGATCCAAAAGACAGGGATGAGCAAACCTCAAAGTCCTGACTGAATCCTTCAAACAAAAAGAACTGCAAGATCTCCTCCAGAAGGTTGCTTGTTCACTTAGAAATCCAGAACAAATCTACTGTAATACAAAGGAAGGAAAACCACAGAGCTATTACCCCTTGTAGTTCCATTCAGCCCAGAGCTGGAGAAGCTAGGAAAAATCATAAAAGACTTACATCTACTAATCCTGGAGGATAAGTCACTGAAATAAATATCCCCTGCCCTATCTGTATTGCCCTTCAGGCAACCATCTAATCTGAACCAAAAATTAGTAAAACGCAGAAACTCAGAAAGAAAAACAGGGCATAGATTCCTGCAGTGTAACATGTTGAAGTTATGCCAACACATTTCACATGACCCCTCAGTCGCCCACATGGGAGAGATACTTAACATAAGGGGGTCCTATTCATGTTCCTCCTCTAATTTAGTGTATATTATTCAATACTGAAAGTATGAAGAAGCACACTACACTGGGGAGACAGACCTAGAGGTTAAAGACAAGAGTCAATTCACAAGGGCACAAGATCAATCACCATAGAGAAGAAACTGAACCGAATTAACCGAAAGTAGACTTTTTCGTTCCAGATAAACCATTCATTGAACAACAAATGTTTAGGTGAGAGTATGTGTAAGGTTCCATTGTAGGCAGATCTGGTGGTTCTATTAGAGGTATGGAAGTGTAGGGTGTCGTTTAGCCAGTGTACACTTTGATTGTGTATTGTTTTGTGTATGATTGTGAGACTCTTATAGAGAATTCTGAAAGAGATTGGGAGCCAGTAGAGGTCTCTAAGGATAGGCGTGATATGATCCTTTCTGCAAGTGTTAGTGAGGACTCTAGCAACGGCATTTTGTAACATTTGGAGGGGTTTGATGGTAGTTGAGGGGAGGCCTAGAAATAGGGTGTTACAATAATCAATTTTGGAGAATATTATGGCCTGAAGGATAGTATGAAGTCATTAAAATGAAGGAGGGGGATCTCAGTTTTTTTAGAACATGAAGTTTGTAGTAGCATTCTTTCATAGTAGAGTTTATGAATTTTTTTAGGTTCAGTTGGTTATCTAAGATGACGCCTAGATCTCGTACATATTGAGAGATAGGTATTAAGGGGATAATGGAGTTGATGTCAGTGGGGGTCATGGTATTAGGGTTATGTGATATGGTAAGGAGTTCAGCTTTGGAGGTATTAAGGGTGAGATTAAGATTTGTGAGGAGATGGTTAATAGATGTGAGACAATTTTCCCAGATCTTGTGGGATTTGGAAATGGATTCTGTGATGGGGATAAGGATTTGGACGTCGTCCGCGTAGATGAAGTGAGTGAGACTTAGATCAGAAAGGAGTTGGCATAGGGGCAGCATGTAAATATTGAAAAGCGTAGAAGATAGAGAGGAGCCTTGGGGAACACCTCGGGTTAAGATGATGGGTTCAGATTCGCTGTTACCTATTTTGACCTTGTAGGGTCTATTATCCAGGTAAGATTCAAACCAGCGAAGGGCAGTTCCTGTTATGCCAATTTTGGTGAATCAGTTTAGTAGAATTTTGTGGATGATGATGTCAAAGGCAGGCGAGATATCTAGCATTGCAAGAATATAAGAATGTCCCTTATCTATTCCTTTGAGGAGAGTGTCCGTGAGGGAGATTAGAAGAGTTTTGGTGCTGAAGAATTTGCAGAAGCCAAATTGAGAAGGGAATAAAATATTGTGTTTTTCTAAATGCTCATAGAGTTAGAGGTTTACTACTTTTTCCATAAGTTTTGCTAAGAAGGGTAGGATTAAAATTGGCTGAAAGTTGGCAGGTTCTGCAGGGTTGAGATTAGATTTCTTTGGGATAGGTTTGACAATGGCTTGTTTTAATGAGGCAGGGACATTTCCAAGAGTGAAGGAACAGTTGATGATCTCAGCTAGTGGTTTGGCTATTATGTTTGGGATCATCAGGAGGGATTTTATGGGGATGGTATCGGTAAGGTGTGATGCAGGTTTTATTTTCTTTAAAAGTGATTCTATTGTTCGTGAAGGTCTTAGGTCCACTCGATTCTATAGTTTTCTTAGTTTTATTTGTGCTATAAGGTATTAAATATTGTTTGTTTGACCCTGGAGCAAGGGCATATGGAGGGGGGAAGGGATGGGGGATTTCCGGTTAAACCGAAGGGAATGATAGTTGTTGAGAGGCAGCGGATGATAATGTATTAGAATTGCATTGCTATGAAAATAAGTCGCTGTTGTTGAAGTTGATGATGATTATAATTGCTTGTTTACAATTTACTTCCAATAAAATACAAATGGAAAAAAAGTAAAAGTGATTCTATTTCAGAGGAGGAGGTGGTCTCAAAGGAGTCCAGGGTAGCATTTGGGTTTTTTGGGAAGACGTTCATGTAGGAGGTGGAAAGTGGAAAACTTAACATAAGCTTAGAGATTTTGTCATTGAAAAAGCGGGCAAGGTCATCACATTTGATTTTGGAATCCTTGTCAGTTATGGGAGGGGGGGAGAGGTTTTAGTAAGATCAGAAACATAAGAGAAGAGGGCTTTGGCATTGTATTGAAAGTTGTGAATTTTCAGAGCATAGAAGTCGCGTTTGGTATTAAGGATAGTAGTTCTATAGATGTGAAGGGAGGATTTGTATGAGCAAGCTGGGTAGGAGAGGGATCTTTGCTCCATTTCTTTTCTTTATTTCTTAAGTCGCGTTTAAGTTTTTTTTAGTTCAGGTGAGTACCAAGGTTTTTTGATATTGTGAGAAGGGTTTAGTTCTTTGGTTGTTAGAGGGCAGATTTTGTCAGCTATGTCGTTAGTGATATTATTCCAAGTGGAGAGGGCAGATTCGGCATTTGATAGATCAAGTTTATCAAGGGCCTCAGTGAGAGAATTAATTAAGTCGTGTTTGGTGCAGGGTTTTCTGAATTGGATAGTATAGTTGTGTGTGGGATGGGACATAGATGTTTTCTTTATTGAGAGCTTGGTTTTTATAAGTGAGTGGTCAGACCAAGGGACAGGGGTGCAGGTGGGTTTATCAACGGAGAGAATGCATGAATTTATAAAAATTAAGTCTAGGGAGTGACCTGCTTTGTGTGTGTGGCAGGTTATAATTTGTTTAAAGCCAATGGCATTAATAGAGGATAGAAAGGCTTTGCAGGAGGGGGATAGAGGAATGGAGTCTACGTGGAGGTTGAAATCGCCAAGTATAATGTTGGGATGTCCATATCTATATTATCGGCAATAAATTCGATGAGGAGGGAGGCATTGTTTTCGAGGAGACCTGGTGGGGGGGGGGTGTATACTAGGCATACTTGGAGTTGTGATGATTTGAAAAGACCAATTTCAAATCTGGGTGAGGTATTGATGGTCTGGGATATTAGTTTGAGGTCTTTCTTGGCTGCTAATAGGAGACCTCCTCTTTTTTTGAGCCTTGGTATGAAGATAATGTCGTATAAGTGTGTAGGGAGTTGGTTTAAGAGGACTAAGTCTGTTTGTTTGAGCCAAGTTTCTGTTATGGCACTGATGTCAGGCTTGCAGTCAAGCAGGATATCATTAAGGATAGGAGTCTTTTTAACTAGGGATAAGAACATAAGAACATGCCATACTGGGTCAGACCAAGGGTCCATCAAGCCCAGCATCCTGTTTCCAACAGTGGCCAATCCAGGCCATAAGAACCTGGCAAGTACCCAAAAACGAAGTCTATTCCATGTTACCGATGCTAGTAATAGCAGTGGCTATTTTCTAATTCAACTTAATTAATAGCAGGTAATGGACTTCTCCAAGAACTTATCCAATCCTTTTTTAAACACACCTATACTAACTGCACTAACCACATCCTCTGGCATCAAATTCCAGAGTTTAATTGTGCGTTGAGTTAAAAAGAACTTTCTCCGATTAGTTTTAAATGTGCCCCATGCTAACTTCATGGAGTGCCCCCTAGTCTTTCTATTATCCGAAAGAGTAAATAACCGATTCACATCTACCCGTTCTAGACCTCTCATGATTTTAAACACCGCTATCATATCCCCTCTCAGCCGTCTCTTCTCCAAGCTGAACAGCCCTAAACTCTTTAGTCTTTCCTCATAGGGGAACTGTTCCATTCCCCTTATCATTTTGGTAGCCCCTCTCTGTACCTTCTCCATTGCAATTATATCTTTTTTGAGATGCGGCAACCAAAATTGTACACAGTATTCAAGGTGCGGTCTCACCATGGAGCGATACAGAGGCATTATGACATTTTATGTTTTATTCACCATTTCCTTTCCAATAATTCCCAACATTCTGTTTGCTTTTTTGACTGCCGCAGCACATTGAACCGACGATTTCATTGTGTTATCCACTATGACGCCTAGATCTCTTTTTTTGGGTTGTAGCACCTAATATGGAACCTAACATTGTGTAACTATAGCATGGGTTATTTTTCCCTATATGCATCATTCTGCACTTATCGACATTAAATTTCATCTGCCCAATTTTCCAGTCTCACAAGGTCTTCCTGCAATTTATCACAATCTGCTTGTGATTTAACTACACTGAACAATTTTGTATCATCTGCAAATTTGATTATCTCACCCATCGTATTTCTTTCCAGATCATTTATAAATATATTGAAAAGTAAGGGTCCCAATACAGATCCCTGAGGCACTCCACTGCCCACTCCCTTCCACTGAGAAAATTGTCCATTTAATCCTACTCTCTGTTTCCTGTCTTTTAGCCAGTTTGCAATCCACGAAAGGACATCGCCACCTTTCCCATGACTTTTTACTTTTCCTTGAAGCCTCTCATGAGGAACTTTGTCAAACACCTTCTGAAAATCCAAGTATACTACATCTACCGGTTCACCTTTATCCCGGATCGCCCCTGGAGCCCTTTTTAAATATTGGGGTTACATTAGCTATCCTCCAGTCTTCAGGTACAATGGATGATTTTAATGATAGGTTACAAATTTTTACTAATAGGTCTGAAATTTCATTTTTTAGTTCCTTCAGAACTCTGGGGTGTATTCCATCTGGTCCAGATGATTTACTACTCTTCACTTTGTCAGTCAGGTCTACCACATCTTCTAGGTTCACCGTGATTTGATTCAGTCCATCTGAATCATTACCCATGAAACCTTCTCCAGTACTTGTACCTCCCCAACATCCTCTTCAGTAAACACCGAAGCAAAGAAATCATTTAATCTTTTCGTGATGGCCTTGTCAGTTGAAGAGTATAAGAGAGAATGCTGTGAGGCCGAGAAACTGTGTGAGGGGGGATGATATGATTGGTATTAGGGATCTTGTGTGAGAGGTAGGAAAGGTTAAAAGAGGTTTTCTGTATTTGTGTGTGGGATTTTTTAGTATAGGAATAGGGAGTGCTAGGATGTTTGGATGATGGGAGAGGTGTATAGAGTGAGGAGGGACAGTTGGTCAGGGGAGTATAATGAAAATGAGAGGGAATGGTGGGAGGTGGCAGAAATAAGAGAGAGAAGGGTTAGAGGAGCAGGAAAGGAAGATGAAGAGGACGAAGAGCAATAAGGTGGCGAGTGAGGTATAAACGTTTTGCAAGGGGGAAAATAAGGGTAGTTACTAACAGAAAAAGGAGGTATGCGAGGCTGAGGGAAGGGAGGGAGATGGGTAAATAGAGTCAAGTAATGATAAAAAAAGAAAGATGTGTAGTGGTGCAGCTTCAGGGGCTGCACAAATGGGCGCGTCAAGGGGCTGGCTCCTTGGTCGTGCTCCTTCGGTGCGCAACGCCAGGCGCACGACGCCTGAGGTCGGCGCCTTACTTTAAAGGCTATCACGGTCGCTCAGCGTGATATTTCTGAAAATAAAAACAGTCCATACAGAGTGTTTGTATTCCAAAACAGAAAGTATTTCACTGAAGACAGAAAAATATTCCAGCAATACAAAAACAGAAACAGTTCAAAATACAAATGACAGAAATCATTGGAGGTAGGAAATCCACTTCTTTCCCATAGAGAAATGGTAGAACGCTACTTGGTTGTTGTACCAACGTCTTAGATAAATTCCCAAATCCCTTCGGACATCAGAATAATGAACCCTCTTGGATCTGGCCATGAACTGGATCCCCATGGAATCCACCCCAAACTAGAGATGGAAAAGGAAGACAATGACGCGCCCTCTTCTCAGAGGCCATTGAGAGCCACAGCCCAATGACTGCCTCCTACCAATAACTCGTGCATCCACTCCAGCAGAGCCCAGTTACTCATCGAGTCACTTTTCATATCATAGACTCTTGACCAACGTTTTAGGGGATGAGCCATCCTATTACATCATGATGACCATTACTCCCACTGAACCTTCTATCTCTGGAATGTTCCACGATTTACTCACTAGTGAAGCCTAGTGGACATTACATTTGCTTAATGACATTTTTTTCTTCACTTTAGAGAGTATATTTGAATTATCTTATTCTTTCATTCTCCATTTCAATTTTTCCTCCCTCTTTTGTGTTGCTTTTCATTCCTTTTTCTTGCTCCCATCTCCTCTTACTACATCCGGTTTCTCCCTTCCAAAGGCTCCTCATTAACCTCCTCCCCCTGTCCATCATTTTTTCTTCCTGACCAGTTTTCCTTCCCTTCTTTCTCTCATCTAGTTTCTTTCCCTTTGTTACATCTGCTTCCTTTTCCTAACCTCCTAGTTGGTCATCCTTCCTTTTCTTCCCTACTGTCTCTTCCAACTCTACTGTTTCTTCTGACTCCAGCCTTGGGAGTCCCTGTGCTTTCCCTGCCACACTTCTCTTCTTGCTGCAGCATCTCTTCCACTGCCTCATCTATCAAACTCTAGCCTCTTCCTCTTTCTCCCGCCTCTCCAGTCACTAATCTTTTTTCTTTTCCCTCAACTCCCTGAAGCTAGCCTCTTCTGCTCCAACCCCAGCCCCCAACCCCAGCTGTTGTCCTGCTGGCCTTCCTATAATCCACACCTACTATCCTGCTGGCGACCTCTTCTCCACATTCCCCTCAGCTGCTAGCCTGCTGACCTCCTCTTCTCTACATTCCCCTCAGCTGCTGGCCTGCTGGCCTTCTCTTCTCCACATTCCCCTCAGCTGCTAGCCTGCTGACCTCCTCTTCTCCACATTCCCCTCAGCTGCTAGCCTGCTGACCTCCTCTTCTCCACATTCCCCTCAGCTGCTAGCCTGCTGGCCTTCTCTTCTCCACATTTCCCTCAGCTGCTAGCCTGCTGACCTCCTCTTCTCCACATTCCTCTCAGCTGCTAGCCTGCTGACCTCCTCTTCTCCACATTCCTCTCAGTTGCTAGCCTGCTGACCTCCTCTTCTCCACATTCCTCTCAGCTGCTAGCCTGCTGACCTCCTCTTCTCCACATTCCCCTCAGCTGCTAGCCTGCTGACCTCCTCTTCTCCACATTCCTCTCAGCTGCTAGCCTGCTGACCTCCTCTTCTCCACATTCCCCTCAGCTGCTAGCCTGCTGGCCTTCTCTTCTTCACATTCCCCTCAGCTGATGGCCTTTCCTTCTCCACATTCCCTTCAGCTGCTCCCTGCTGGCCTCCTCTTCTCCACATTCCCCTCAGCTGCTAGCCTGCTGACCTCCTCTTCTCCACATTCCCCTCAGATGCTAGCCTGCTGGCCTTCTCTTCTCCACATTCCCCTCAGATGCTAGCCTGCTGGCCTTCTCTTCTCCACATTCCCCTCAGCTGCTAGCCTGCTGACCTCCTCTTCTCCACATTCCTCTCAGCTGCTAGCCTGCTGACCTCCTCTTCTCCACATTCCCCTCAGCTGCTAGCCTGCTGACCTCCTCTTCTCCACATTCCCCTCAGCTGCTAGCCTGCTGGCCTTCTCTTCTCCACATTCCCCTCAGCTGCTAGCCTGCTGACCTCCTCTTCTCCACATTCCTCTCAGCTGCTAGCCTGCTGACCTCCTCTTCTCCACATTCCTCTCAGTTGCTAGCCTGCTGACCTCCTCTTCTCCACATTCCTCTCAGCTGCTAGCCTGCTGACCTCCTCTTCTCCACATTCCCCTCAGCTGCTAGCCTGCTGACCTTCTCTTCTCCACATTCCCCTCAGCTGCTAGCCTGCTGGCCTTCTCTTCTTCACATTCCCCTCAGCTGATGGCCTTCCCTTCTCCACATTCCCTTCAGCTGATACCCTGCTGGCCTCCTCTTCTCCACATTCCCCTCAGCTGCTAGCCTGCTGACCTCCTCTTCTCCACATTCCCCTCAGCTGCTAGCCTGCTGGCCTTCTCTTCTCCACATTCCCCTCAGCTGATGGCCTTCCCTTCTCCACATTCCCCTCAGCTGCTACCCTGTTGGCCTCCTCTTCTCCACATTCCCCTCAGCTGCTAGCCTGCTGGCCTTCTCTTCTCCACATTCCCCTCAGCTGATGGCCTTCCCTTCTCCACATTCCCCTCAGCTGCTATCCTGTTGGCCTCCTCTTCTCCACGTTCCCCTCAGCTGCTAGCCTGCTGACCTCCTCTTCTCTACATTCCCCTTAGCTGCTGGCCTCCTCTTCTCCACATTCCCCTCAGCTGCTAGCCTGCTGACCTCCTCTTCTCCACATTCCCCTCAGCTGCTAGACTGCTGGCCTCCTCTTCTCCACATGCCACCCCCCTCCCTCCATAGTTGCTAACCTGCTGGCCTCATTTTCTCTACATACTGTATTTCACAACTGTTGTCCTGTTGGCCTCCTCCTCTCTAGATAACTCCCAGTTGCTGTCCTCTTGGTCTCTTTTTATCCACATACCGCCCAGCTACTAATGTGCTGGCCTCTTTATGTACCTCCCAAGCTGCAACCCTACTGGCATTCTCTTTGCCACCTTCCATGCTACTAATCTGGTCTCCTCTGAATATACATAAAATCCCTGGGTTTTATATGCATAAATCCTTTGATTATTCATCCTTTAATCTTTGGTTTAATAGAACAGAAAGGCTTTCTGATGGCAAAATGTCCATATGTATTGGGGTTTGTGTTTTTATGTGTATGACCCGCTTATATTCAAAGCTGGTGAGTGATTGGGGGGAGGAAGGTTCAGGAGCGGAGCACATTTGCCGCTTTACTCATAAGAAATACATGAGGCTTGTGTGCATGTGTGAATGTATCCCTCTTATAGCTCTGAAAGGGATGGACCTAGCTCCACCAAAGGTTGTGTGGAGCTAGGTCCTTGGGGAGTCAGTAAAGTTGGTGATGGGGCAAAGCTGGCACCTTTCTAATATGAATGCGTAGGGGATGGAACCACTGAGGCTATCTAGAATGTCACACTTGGTTCTTGTTTTTCTGTTTGATTTATTTGCTTTTAACTCCGGCTCTGATTGTATTCTGCAGGGTTGTTAAAGTGAGGGTTTGGAGTCAGGCTTTGAAAGCGCTAATTATCCTTAATAAACTAATTGTTAAATTATCTATGGCTTTAGAAGCAAAATGTATCATTACTGATGCCTAGGACAGTGTCTCTGGTTAGTGTTAGAAAACAGATCCTTTTTCTCTTGTTTTTCCTCTATTTTGTGGCTGGTGTAGAGAGTGTTCACCATCGTTCATGGCAGTTCATTTCTAATGATTGCTAACTTGCAGTTGCACCAGAGTACAGCTAAATGCAAGGGTTAGTCACCGAAACTGGGCACTGCTGTTTCATTTTCTTGACAGGGCTTCTACTTTTATAAAAGGAAAAGTAAACGCTTGGGTTGGAGTGGTTTGTTGTCATGGTGCTACTCTACTGCAGTGCACAGAGCCATGGCTAGGAAATTCAGCACCCACCTTCACCCTGATCCCTACTCCGCCTTTCTTCTTTCTCCTCCAATGCAGACTGTAGGAGGATAACGGCGCTCTTCCAGCACTTTTCATTCACTGCTGGCCCGTGCTTGCATTTCTGTTAATTTTCTGCCCCCCCCCCCCCCCCCCCCCCCCCCGGCAGATGCTTGCCTCGCCCATCCCAAGTTTGCTACTCTAGCAGTGCAGTTAAAGTCTCAATGTGCAGTACTTCTATAGAGGACAATTTCTAAAGCCTTTTATGCACTTAATGTAATGTAATGTAATTGAATATTTCTATTCCACTTTTTGTGGCTGGTCGGCCACTTCATAGCGGATGTTAGTGTAGTACAGTGTTCCCCAACCAGCGTGCCTTCAGTCCTGATCCGGTGTGCCGCAGAAACATCAGCACTGCTCGGATCCAGTCCAGCACCTTGGCTCTGCTCTTGGCCACCTCACCGGCGCTGCCTCTGAAACATACACTGGCTCCTTCCTGAGGGCATGGGTAATCATGCACACCCCTTCTTCCCCAGATATACAGCAGGAGCCTCAGAGTGTGATAAGGACTGGGCAGTGTGATGGGCAGGGCGAGCTGGAGGCGGCACACAGCATCTCCTCATTTTCCCCATCCTGAGCCTCCTCCTTTGAATCCTTCCTGCCTCTGTCCCGTCCCCAGGCTGAGTGAGAGGGGGAGGAGAGCATGCACAGAGCACTGGATGTGACTTTACTCTTGAGTGCTGGGAGTAGCAGCAGTGGAGGAGCTCTGGCAGCCGCGTGCCGCAGCCAAGGGAACTTACTTACCCCAAGATTCATCAAAATGCGTTAGTAGCGCATCGATAATGCCCGCGTTAAGAAAAAGGGGGGTGTTTAGGGAAATTTTAGAATTGCCACACCACTCGATAACATACCGCTTTGCAACGGTGGTAGTGCATGATGCTGTAAACTTTCCTCACTCCAAATGATGTCAAATCGTCATCGAGGTGTACTGTGCTGTTCGTACGTCTCACTCTACATGAGAAACTGGCCCCTGGCCCCTAAACCACCACCAACACCTCACCTCGAACTATTAGAGGGCCCTCCTATTGAGATATAAATAGTTGCACAGTGTGAGGGCCTCCCTGGAGGCTCTCCACTCCTGCTCCCCTTTTCCCCTCTCCCTTCCCCAAGCCCAGAAAGGATCAAAGTGCAATTCCAAAAATGTATCACAAATTACATTATGGTCATTTCAGGCTAATGCAAGGAAAAAAGGTGTGGTTATTTCTGGCATTAAAACCATGTGATGTTGCCCTTCATTTCCTAAATCCCACCCAAACTCCTCCCTGATCCCACCCCTTCCGAAAATTTGCATCCTTGCTGCGCGCTAGCATTACGGCATTAACGCATGCGTTAACACATTTTCACATGCGTTATCGCCATAACGCATTTTGATGAATGACCTGGTTAGCCGGCTGCCCGCACCACACTGACTTCCTCCTTATCCTGCACTGGCAGATGGAGAAAACTGGTCCATCCTGATGGGTCTCTGTGTGTCTCTGCTCCATTTTTCCTTTGTTTAAAATTTGGAAGAGAGATTATTAGAGCTTCTAGTCCTTCTCTAGCTCTTTTTTTCCAGCCTTCTCCCTGTCTATGCAGCTTGCTCCACTGAGGTTGGCATGCCACACATTTTGTTAATGCTGGTGTGCCTTGGGCTTAAAAAGGTTGGGAAATGCTTTTAAGAATATTAGTTCAATAATTGGGGATTACATTACAAGGCTGCTTCAAGGCAGATTACGGTATGGTAGGTTAGGTCAGAATTAGGGATTTACATTACAGCGAGGTTACATTACATTGCATTACAGTGTCTGAAAAATGCCCTATTGAAAATATGAAGTTCACATCTTGGCAAGGTTGACTCACTTTTTTGCCTTTTTGTGATAAATAAAATGAATATCAGTTGCCATTGGGCTAGCAGTGTGCATTACATTCATAACACATCTGAATAAAATTGTTGTATCCTACAGTAGTGTTCTTATTATATTTGTTAATATATTCGGATATGACTCTTGTATGGTGACCAGAAGACTTAATGATTACTGAGACATTTTTGACCAGTTTTTTTTTTTTTTTTTTTTTTTTAAGTATTATTGGAACATTACTCTTAGCTTCCTTCTGCATCAACAGGTTCACGTATTCTGAAATGCTTTGGGATATAAATGTTTTATTTGTATTTTAGTTTTCCCATTTCATTTTTTGGGCTCATTATTTATTTTTATTTATTTAATATTTTTCTATACCGGCTTTCACGACTAGTAGTCGCATCAACCCGGTTTACATTTAACATTTAGTGTAATGAACATAAAACTAAATGAATTGAACTGGTGCAGGAATAGCAGTTACAATAAAACCAGGAAAAATACAACTGGGAGAGGAGGAAGCAAGAAGAAAAATATAGCAATAGGTACAAAAAACAAAATTACAAGATAATATTTACAATATGTACAAAATTAAAGTCAAGACTAAAGGTGGTCATGGGCTGGAAAAATTGAGGCTAAAATAGGAAGAGTATGATGAATAAGGCAGAGTGATGGTCTTTACACTGGGATTCATTAGTTTCCTCCTGTTCCTTTACGCTTCTAGTTCTTTCAAAACTGAACTGGACTACAGAACCAAGGGCCTTCATTTGTAAATACCCAGAGTTTTTCATGCTATTTTTATATCTCAACCTCCCAATTACTCAGCGCAGCCATCACACTGGCAGTTCTTGGTCAGTAGTAATGCATCGTGGCTGCCATCAGTGTGTAACCCTGGACCCTGAATCTGGCCACTAGGTGCCACTGTTGAGCATTGGCTAGGGCTTCCCACCTACAGGGAATGCAAATACTGCCTGCATGGTATCCCCAGCCCCAGGGAGCAGAGTCCTGACTATCTTTGTACCTCCGCTCTCTGTGAGGCAGTGCATGGCACTGTGCTGAGTCACTTGGTCTGGACCCCCAGGGTATAATTTTTAGAAAAAGAAGAAAGCGGGCTACCAGTGCTCACACAGCCCTCTGGTAACTCTGGTGAATGAGTCTCTTGGTGGAGTCATCCACCGATAGGAGTTTAAAAAATCAATAGTGGAGTGGAATGGGTAAATAAAGGACGGTTATTTACCCTTTCAAATAATACTAAAGCAAGGGGATACTCCATGAAACTAACAACCTGCAGATTCAAAAGAGATTATAGAAAGCACTTTTTATTCGGCACACTATCAAGCTGTGCAGACTGTTGCCAGAGGATGTGGTCAAGGCAATGAGCATAGTGGGGTTTAAAGGAGGTTTGTACAAGTTCCTGGAGGAAAAATCCATAACACATTGTTAGCCAGGTAGATAAAGAAAGCTATGGCTATCCCTGAGATTGCCATAGCTGGGATGCTGGGCTTGACAGACCTTGATCTAACCCAGCAATGGCAATTCTTATGCCCTTATCTGTGTTTCTTGTACAGATCGGTAAATTTAAAACTAATCCAACTGATGTCGAGCTATTCTTTAATACCGTGTCCCTGTTGGACCCAGTTTTCCCCTCAGAGCGATCAGATGACTCCAGGAACACTTAGACATTTTCATTTGGGTCTTGGTTTCTTAAATCCGGTTTCACAGCATTTCTGAAATATGCAGTCCTGTTTATCTATTGGAGCAATAAAGGGCTTAAATCCTGGAAATACTATGGAATGGAAATTGAAATCTAGAACCAAAGTAGACTGTGCCAGCATTTGCTGTAAAGGTCCAGCTGATCGCCCTACTACCCTCTCGATGACGCTGTAACGCTCATATTTTTTTGGACTCCCCAGGAAAGGCATGCAGTCCCATCCCCCTCGCCCTTGTCTCTGCTGTTGTCGATGGAGGAATGAATCATTCCCTTATGCTGCAGATTTATTTTGGGATATCAGATTGGATGTGCTGTTCAGTTGTTTCCTGGCATAATTGATATTGCTTCTCCTACCTCCTCTTCCTTGCCACCCCCTCTGGCTTTTTTATTCTGCAGTTGAGTTATAGCACTGTAGTATGAATAAGCTCCCCCCTTGCCTCTCCATGTTACAATTCCATTTTACTAGCGAGATCAGCGTGGAAAACAGCCTCAAATCAAAGTGATGTAATCCCCAAGGGAAGAGTTGCTTTAGAGCTATAAGCAAAAATTATGTTTCTTTGTTTTTTGGGGTTTTTTTCCCAGTAGGTTTCTTTGTATGATAGTCTTTAGGATTTCTAGCAGAAGAGTGGGAGCTGTATCCAAATGGAATATGTCCAGCGGAAAATGGTCTGCCTGTTCTGCGTCTGGCTTTATATAACAAAGACTTTCTACTTTTAACTCTTAAAATGAGGTTGAACACAACAAAAAAAGGTCCGATGCACTACAGGAACAGAAAATCAGATAGCCTCTGTTCTAAAATAAAATAAAATATAAACATTTTAACCCTTCGTGTGATTATAAATTGTGCATGTCATGAGATGAGGTTCAGAAGAACAGTTGAGTAGGGGGAGGTGGAGCGAAGCGCAGATTATTCCTGCTCCAATAGCAGTTTTTGAGAGTTTAGGAATGTTTTTGAAGTAAAAGGGGGAACACGGGCATGGGTTTTTTTTTAATTACCTTTACGGGTTTTGATTTAAGCAGTGTAGCAACTTCGCCGACTTGGAATATTCCATGGCTGGGGTTGAAATGCTTTCCTGGGAGTGATTAATGTTAAAGATGCGTGCATGGGGTGCACTGTTGGTATGCAGTCGTGACCTTGTATGTAGACTTTTTTAGGGTACTGTAAGCTATGAGAGACTGAGTGCCTCCAGCATCTTAACAATAGATTATAGTTATGTGAATGCACACATTAGAATGTGCTGTTCTTCTAATAACATGCTAACTCATTTCAGAGTGCTGTTTGCTAGCTTTCTAGAACAGTGTTTCTCAACCCTCTTCTGGAGGCACACCTAGCCAGACAGGTGTTAAGAATTGCAGCAATGAATATGCAGAGTCTCCAGGATACTCAAATCTATCTCATGCGTATTCATTATGGATATCCTGAAAACCCGACTGGTTAGTAGGTATGCCTCCAGGAGAGGGTTGAGAAACTGCTTTACAAATTGTTACTGGGTAGTTTGATGTTGACCAGTAACAACTTAGAATTTCAGAAAAAAACCAGATTTTTAAGAAAACTATCATGCAGCAGCTCATAATTTTGTGAGGCTTGTCTGACAGTTACTAGGTCATGGCTTTCGGTGTTGCATATTAACATCCTCTCTAGTGCTGATAGAACAGCGCTAGAGGAAGGAAGGAGAGGGCATGTTGTGCTGAAAGTCAAGGCCAGCTGCAGCTGTGACTGACACATTGCTGGGTGTCATGGAATTGTTACCTGCTGCGCATTAGCTTTCTTAAAAATCCGTTTAGAGCTGAAGTTATAAGTTATCACTGGGCAGCTCCCAGCTACCCAACAATAACTTCTGAAGGGCTGTTAGATTGCACTCTTTGTGAAAATGGACATGCTGATGTGAGTTATCTCTTTAAATAACTTTATTTTAATGTACTAAGGGCCAGATTTTAAAAGGGTTATGCGCGTAACCGGATTTACGCGCGCTGGGCCTATTTTTAAAAGGCCTGGCGACGCGCGTAAAGCCCCGGGACGTGTGTAAGTCCCGGGGCTTGCAAAAAGGGGCGGAGGAGGGGGCGGGGGCATGGGTGGGGCGGTCTGGGGCTGGGGCGGGGGCAGGTCAGGCTCCCAGCACAGCGGCCATATTTGCCACTATGCCGGGGATTGCGCGCCGGCAGTAAGCTGGCGCGCGCAATTTACTTCAGCCCCAGGGTTAAAGTAAGTTTTGCGATAAAAGAAAGAAAAAAAAAAGGTAGGGGGAAAGGGTGGGGGAGGTAGGGGAAGGGAAGGGAAGGTGGGGTGGGGGGTAGAGAACAGGGGAAGGCAGCGTGGCTCGGCGTGCACAAAGTGCACAATTGTGCACCCCCTTGCGTGCGCCGACCCCCGATTTTATAACATGCACGCGCCTGCACTCATATGTTATAAAATTGGGCGTACATTTGTGCGCACCAGGTAGTGCGCGCCCATTTACACTGCACGCGCTTCTTTTAAAATCTACCCCTAAATGTTTAAAAGAATCACATCTAGCATTTAGTGAAATATGTGACTCCAGTGGGATAAACCATCTCTTTATAAAACCTAAAAGTCCTGCAGTATTACAACTCAAAAAATGATCAGAGTGGTACAGAAATGCCCTAAATGTAAGTTTAAACAAGAAGAAGCCCTGTTTTGTTCCAAAGTATTCAGGGTGGTTTTTAAAGGAAAATCAGGAACGCAATGATAACTCAGGTTCTGGAGCGCAGTAAACAGGACTTTTATATTCAGTACTTGATCCCATGTCTGTGCTCACCTGAAACTACTGGTAAACGTTGTAGTCTAGAAGCAGGTCCTATGCCAGTCTGCTGGCTGTTTCTAAGTACTAGACTGGTTTGCAATTTTAAAATATGTGCCTGTCATGCTGAATCAAGTCTCTTATGAGCAGTGCTTCCTCCCTGTCACTGAAGACCCCGTGTACAGAACATTTTTAAGTGACAGCTAAGGATGACAAGTAGGCCAATTTCAAATCTCATACCAATTTGTTTAAAAAGTACTTCGTAGACTAAATCTAGCTGGCAAGCAGCGTGCTTGATAGTTCTGGACTGGGTCAATATTTAATTTAACTCAGTAGAACTACCAAAAAGATTCATCTAGCTACAAAATAATAAATACATTTGTGCACGTCCTCTGTAGTAAGCATGCTGTATTCTTTTGATTTATTTTTCCCTGTCTGAAAATTTTGGTGTACATAAGGTAAGCAAAAGCCTGAGTTCTGGAGACTGAATTTTTATTTCAGGCATATATATTTTTTTGGCTAGGTCATGAAAGTTGTCCAGCTTAGAAAGCTGATCAGTTAATAATAATTTGTTGGCTTTTGATGGCCAGAATCGGTAGGAGATAATTATTAACGTGGGAAAACAATGCTTTTTTTTTTTTCCTTGCATGTTAATAGCCCTGTTTAAGTGCCAGGAATCTTTTCTTAAAGGGGTTTCAAAATAATAACATTGACCGTGATATTATTGAAGGGCTGCCGCCAGATAAAGAGCCGAGTCCAGGTGGCAGCACTACTGGGGGGTGCGGCGGAAGTTGGGGAGAAAGGCCGAAGGGGCATGAAAAAATTTAAAAAAAAAATGAGCAAGAAAATTAGATAAAAAGCAAGAAAAACTATTAACACTTTTTTCAACCAGGCTCTTAAGAATTTTAGCTGGTGCCTACCGCTGTCCATGTGTAAAGCTCTGGAGCATACTTAGAATCTCAGTATAATGAGGACAGGCTGGAAGCAATGACTCATTTCGGAGATTTTCTATATACCGTACCTGGAAAGAAGGTGGACAGAATTTGATTTCCAAGTTTCCCTCAGAGTGGGATTTAAAAAATATTTTGTCTTTCTCAAAAATATGAAAATTACGTATGATTTGGTAGTCTTCTGGTGATATTGGACCAAGATGACAAAAGGCCTGAGCACGCCGGATATAAATATCAGTAACAGTTCCTTCTTGACCCCAATGCTGGACCATCGCTGTGTTTTCTGGACCATGATGTGCAAAGTTGCATTTTTTTTAAAGATGTATCAGAGTGTGGCTGCTTGGAGATGTTTGCTGGAAACTGTGCTGCATTTCTGGGCTATGGAAGCTATGCCAATGCTACTTTGATTTTCTTTGAATTTGGGATAGTGATATGGCCTGTTAACCCCTCCTCTCATTTTAATTGGTATTCTTTTTTTAGGATTTCTCTTATTGATTTATATTAAAAGTGACTTTTATTTCTTTTATTTATTAGACCTTTTTCTAGACTGACTAAAGCAAATATGTTGTGCTAAGCGCTTTTCAATTTCACATAAAGTTATTTTTTGGGGATAAAAAACTAAGGGCTGGATTTACTAATGCCACAAGGCATTGTGAATTCGGCAGTAATGGGGGGCGGGGGGTGAAACGGGGGGGCGGTCCTGTGATAGCCGGCAGCGCCAAATAACTACACCATAAAAGGTGTAGTTATTCGGCGCGAAACTGTCAGCGAAAATGCAGCGTACCTTTCGCTGTCGGCGAAGTCTTCGCGGCGTCAGCCCCGGTGCCGCCCCGACTCCTCCTCTTCCGAGGCTGACGCCATCCCGACTCCGCCCCGATCTTGGTATCACACGCGATAAGGGACTTTTCGCCTGCTAAACGTCCCTTATCGCGTGCGATCCGCTTGGAAAATGACCCCCTAAGCAAGCCAAAATAAAACAGACTTTTTCAGTAAGACAAGCAATACAATTATACAATGAAAACACCAAACAATAAATAAAATAATATAAAATATTGTGCATGCAACAAAAATATCCTCTGATATATGGCCAAGGAATCGCATCGGCCTCTCGAAACAAATATGCTTTTAATTGTTTCCAAAACAGTTTAATATGTGTAGGAAAGAGTGCAGTGATTTCTGATTTAAGAGCAGCCAGTGCTTGTGGGTGCGCTCCGACTAGAGTTCCCGGGAACAGCTGTGCACGCCCCGTCAGCTCTTTGAGAGAAAGGAAAAGGGCCATTAGTAGTACTTGTCTGGGAGGAAAACGAGCTCTACTGAATTTCCCAAACTGCTGCGTAATCTGGCCAAATCTGGATTTACTGAATTCCGGCAAGAAGCCCTAGTGGTATCCGAGCTGTTGTTTTAACAAAGTGTGCGGTCACACAACTGGATTTAGCCAAAGCGTCACACCACGTGCCGATTATTTTGCATCAGATATCGGGGATTAAGCTAAACTCTAGCCCGACATGTCAATCCTGGTATCGAGGCATGCCAATAATAAAAAAGGCTTTCCCCTATTCTGTGCCCTTGTGAAAAAAAATACCTTCGATAAATCTAACCCGTCGTGCTGTGCTTTGGGTAGGATTTTGGGAGATCAGATGAGCGATGCGGTTATAGCTTCTCTTTGACATGCTTAATATCTGCAGTAATACTATTTATTGTTTGCCTAAGTAGCTTTTATTGTCTGTGTATTCTGTGTTTTCTGTCTCCAATATTTTATTTATTTAAAAAACATGTATAAGTCACCAATATAAGAGCTTGACCTTGGCTAGATCTTTACCAGTATGTTAGATAGGTCCACACCACTGTTTTTGTCGCTGAAGTACCGTATGTATATATATATATTTTTTTTTTTGTGGAAATATTAGAAGTGAAACAAACAGAGCGGTTGATGTTGCTAGCCTTGGATCATAGTTAAACAGGCCTCTTCACCGTGCTAGAGGTTTCATTTAATGCTCTTCCTCTGGGGGATGTGTCCATATGCTTTTTTTTATGCTGAACAATTATGTAGGAGCAAAGGCAGGTCGAATCATGAAGGCAGCTGCAGTAGTGGTTAGAGAACAGGTCTCGGGAGCCAGGATTTATGAGTGTGTTCCAGTATTTCCTGCTGACTACCTTTGTGACCGCGGGTCAGTCGCTTGACCTCACACAGTTGACCCAACTGGAATTAGATAACAACATTGAATTGCTGGTGACCCGGGGAGGGGGGGGCAGTATGCTGGTCCTGCCTCCTCAGGCCTTTTGGCCCACTCTTTTTTTTCTTATATTATGGGGAGTTTTAAAGGATGAGGGACACAGGCTGGCAGGAACCTCCCTGTCTGGGACCCTCTTGCTTATTCGGCTGAATTTTAATCGGGTAATGACCCATCTGGCTAACATTTATCTGGGTTAGGTGTCTTAGATTTTCAAAAGTTGGCCTTTAGCTGGATAATGTGTGAGTTATTTGACTAAACGCCTTTGACTATTGGCCTCTGTATATCCCTAGTACTGCAGACATTGGGCTTTATTAGAATCAGTCTTTAATGTGAACATACAGGACCTGTGGGATGGACTTCAACAGCTTTTTTGTTGATCCTTTTGAAGGTATCACAACCTGCTAAGTCTCCAGTTATGCTCATAACAAACAATACATACTTGGATGACTGTGGCAGTAAAAGCACTCATCTGATTACACTTATTTAAAAATAATATTTGTGAATTTCAGGACCTATATGCTTTAGGACGGTGCATTGCACCTACCCACTCTGCTTTAACATGGAAGTAATGTATGCAGTAGGGATTGCTCATTAGTCACTCGTGTAGCATCCCAGTGCGTTTCAGAAATCAGGACCTAGGATCAGTGTTGAACTGCACGCATCGATTAACACGTGGAGCTTTCAGTCAGCATAGTTGCTTTCCCACTTCCTGGGTGTGTATGGAGCCTGGACCCCTGACCCCCCAGCAACTTGGTGGTGCTGCCCCAAAACCTGTCGTGAAGCACCAACAGAACTGAACTAGCTGGGAAGTACAAATAAATCCTGGACAGGACATTACAAATTTAATTCTTCCTTCGGTCAGTATTTACCGGGGATTTTACGTCTTTTTCTTGCTGCTTCGGTACATTTTTGCTGTTTTCACCATTTTGGACCAGTTGCCTGGTTTATATATATATATATATCAGCCTTGAACACTGTCTGTGGGCTTTTTGTCAGACTGAAATGACCCAGAGTGCAGGAAATATGTCCTTTTGGTGCATGCTTGTTAAATCCAATCAAATTACGTTTTATGTCTTCTGTTTATCAGTTTTCTGCTTGTTACTGACACCCATCCTCTGTCTCCTGACAGGTAAATATCATTCATGCTTTTGCATAGATTCAGAACAGGACCTGAGACTAATGGGCCATGAGAAAGCATTTTGTGTTGTGAATTTTTCTTGCTTGGTATCTGGAAGGACAGGAGGATACAGTGGGAGGGCAGTTGCTGTTCCATGCATTCATGCTGCTGTTGAGATTGGAGTAGTAAATCACTTACATCAGCTGCCCTGGCTAGAAACATAGATTTTTGCAGGGGGTGGAATTGAATGAAGGTGAGGGGAAGGGTAGCTGAATGGGTAGGGGAGTCTGGATACAGCTTTTATACAGGCCTGTGTATTAAAGAATATGGAAAGCAATCTATTTATTTATTTGTTTGTTTTTATATACCGATGTTCGATTTTACATATCACAACGGTTTACAAACAACTGAGTGGTGCAGGAAACCAGGCGTTTCCTTTTGTCTAATACAGGGAACGTTTATAACAGCAACAGGATAAAAAGGTTAAACAAATAGTCAAGGTGTGGTTATTATATATTACACGATAACATCTATAATCGAATGATGGCTAAACAAATTAACAAAGGTATATATATTATATATCAATTCGCTATACAGGGAATTGAGGTGGAGGTAGGCTCAGGGACTTCTCTTGTTTGTTACGACGTAACAACTGTGACAGATTCGCAGTTGTGCAGTTATCAAAAGTGTGCCAAGGAACCTTCGCTCATCAAACACCGGACTCCTACAAACATCATCCCCGAAAGCAACACACAGGTTATCAACAAGGGAACGAGCGCTATCACTTGCCGGCCCCATCCTATGGAACAAACTCCCTATTGGACTAAGAACCGATCCGTCAACCCAATCTTTCAAGAAAATAAAACCTGGCTATTTCACAAAGCCTTTGCAGCAATAACATGGCCTAATCCCAAACCGGACCCTTTCCCCAAACATCCATGGAAAAATATTACCGTTACTTCATTAGTTAACTTCTACCTCCATATTCCACCCCTCCCCCCCCCCCAAATCATCAACACTTGCCTTCCTGCAATATCTAAAGAAATGTATGCTAAAAGCTTAAAGATGAATTTTAAAAGCCTGGCACGCACCAAAACTGGGAGATACAGGCACAAGTCAGGCTTGCGAGCACCCATCAGATTTTAAAAGCTGCCCTGATGTGTGCATATCTCCTGCTGCACGTACATCTTAAACGTTTTGAAAAAGGGGGCATGGTGTGGATGTGGTTGGGGCATGGGCATTTCGGGGTGGTGCCAAGAGAGGTGTGCTTAAATAACTTGTGCGCCTGGGCACGCACCCTGGTTCCAGGGCCGCGTAACTTTACTTCTGCTGTGGAAGAGGTGTAATTAAAAAAAGAAATTATATATTCCAGCCATTTCTTAGAGGATTAGAGGGTCTGGGTAACTGTGGGGAGAGCAGGTTAATAAACAAGGGGGTGAGTGAGGGAGTCATAGAAAACTCCCTCAGACTACCTTAAGGGACTGGGCAAGGCTGTCTCACCCAGTCCTCCTTAAGATCCAGACCCACGGGGAATGCTGGGTGAAGGGAGGAGCCCGTCACCAGTGTTTAAGGACTCAAGGCCTGGAAGGCTAAAACAGGCCCCAGGGAGCAGGCAGAGACAGACTGTGTGCCAAGACCTGTTATGTTTAAGGACTGTATAATATCTGAAGTTAAGGTGAGCTGCATTGTTTGTTTTGAGTTTATTTTTTCCACTGTAAATAAACTGCACCTAAGCAACATCCAGAATTCACCTCCTTATTTCTCTGGCTGTTTCCAAGCTGCTATCGCCCAAGTTTACCACAGGAGGTTAGGAGGACCTGTCTGTTGACTGGGCAAACTGGTGATACTGGTCATGGTATGGATGCATGCCAGTTTAAAATTCCCCAACTAATCCAGTAAAATCTGGAATTACAGAGATGGGCACGCTCCTATTTAAAATTAGGCGCACATATGAGTGTGCCCAGTGTACTTTATAATATGCACGTGCAAGTTTTAAATTCGCTGCATCCCTGGGTGCGTGGAGTGGGCACTCGCCTATTTGCGCCCACATGCGGTTTGAAGGTTACTGTTGAGCACATTTATTAGCACACATTAAAAAACAATAGGCTTACTACTGATATAGTAACCTAATGATAAGCATAAGGCATGTGTGCTATGAAAAGTACATTAGGGCAGGAAAAAACCTATACTAAGCATAATGTGTTTGCTATGCATAATGCACTGTTAGTACATTGGCCAGGTAGCCTGGGGAAATACCTCCTCCATCTTTCAGCCCCTGATCCCTCCCCCCAAATACCATTACTCTTGGACCCCTCCAAAAGACATCCCTCCCTGGACCCTCCCCTCTTGAGACATAATATCTGAATCCCCTCCCCAAAACCCCACTCAAATTCCATCACCCTCAGCCCCTTGCCCTTAAAAAGACATTACTTCTGATCCCTGACCCCCAAGACTCCCACTAAAATGCTTTCAGGTTTGGATTCCCCGATACCATTAATCCTCTTTCCCCAGCAGGAAAACACATCTTCCATGGACATTTCCCAGGACATCTCCCTTTGCAGACACCCATCCCCCCCCCAGGACCTTTCAAAAAGTGCCCCTATCCAGTAGTAGGAGAGCCCCTTACCTCCTACAGCTATGGTGCCAGACCATAGATGGAAGCTAACCCAGTAAGAGTAAGGGGGAAATTCTCCTGCCAATTCAGCATGGGTGAGCTTTTTGAAGGGCCCTGTGTATGGGGGGGGGGGGGGTATTCACAGGATGAGAATGTCTGGGGCAGTTAGGGGAAAGATGGCCTGGAGCAGATGGATAATTGGGGATGTCTTTTCTGGAATGGAAGGTGGTAGGGTTTGAGGGGCCCAAACGTTACTGTGGAATAGGGACTGTGGGGTCCTTAAGTGATAGCATTTCTTGGGAGAGGTCTAGGGGAGGGTGATCAGAAAAGATAGTATTTCTGGGACGGGGTGAACCAGGTGGGGGTTGTCTTTTCAGGGGTAGTTTCTGGCGAGGGTAATAAGTTGTTTGAAATGAAGGCTGAGGTCATGGCCCCCTCCATGATATTATGCCGAATCAGTGCACTAGCAGTTTACTATAGCTCCTGACAGGAACTAAGATGTCTGTAGTAAAAGTGTGCATTAAATTTAACTCCTGCTACATGAGCTTTAGTACCAAGCATATTAATGAGTAATAAGGTCATTAGCATGCTACTTAACTGTTTAATATATGTGGCACTAAACAGAGCACATGTTGGCCTCCATTAGGGGCTTAGTTGTTAAATTTTGAAGGTGTTTAGCCACCTGACTTTGGTAGATATGAGGCTAAATTGGCCCATCTGAAATTTGAGCCAGGCTGAGTACCTAAATGTTGGTGTCTAGTTTCACAAGACTCTTAAACTTAGGCGACCAAAAATGGGCAGGACCAGGGGGCAGGGTTAGGTTGCGAGAAAAAGTTAAGCAAGTGAGACCTCACTTGGAATATTGTGTACAGTTCTAGAGACCGCACCTTCAAAGGATAAAAACAGGATGGAGTCGGCCCAGATGGTGGCTACTGAAATGGTCAGTGGTCTTCGTTCTAAAGCATATGGGGATAGACTTAAAGATCTAAACATATATACCCTAGAGGAAAGGTGAGATAGGGGAGATATGATAGAGACATTCAACTATCTCAAAGGCTTCCATGCACAGGAGGTGAGCCTTTTTCAATGGAAAGGATGCTCTAAAACAAGGGGTCATGGGATGAGGGTGAAAGGGGAGTGGATTTAGGAGTATTCTTAGAAAATATTTCTTTACAGAGAGGAACAGCCTCCCAGTGGAGGTGGTGGAAACAAAAACAGTATCTGAATTCAAGAAAGCATGGGATAAATGCAGGGGATCTCTAAGGAAGTGATGGGAATTATGATGCTAAATTAATTGGAAGGATGAGCAGACTGGATGGGCCATACAGTCTTTTTCTGTCGTTATGTTTCTCTGATTTTATATAAGTGATTAGTGCAGATTTTCAATGCAAGGCATCAAACTTTTCATCCAGAGCTTAAGATCCCAGGTTCTACTGAAAATCCAGCTAAATGTAGGTGGCCAAAATTAGATCACTTAAGAGAATTGCTGAACGTTTTTTGGAACCTGCCTTCCTTAGTATACAATGTGTTACTATTAATGCTCTTTTGGTACAAAGGTCTAATAGTATGTGGTTTGCGTTGCTTTGCTTTCACCAGATGAAGGGAGTATAGTTCTTGGAAGCTAGTCAGAAAGGTATTAAAGAAGGCCAATTAAAAAGTTATTGGTTGACTTGTATCTCATAGTATATGTAAAATTTGTATGAGGTAACCAGTCCTAACCAGGTTAGATGTTGCTTCAGACAATCAGGTGTACCACAGTGGGCTAAAAAGTGCAAATCATGGTGTTGAAATGCGCAAAAATAGAATAAACACAAGAACCAAAATTTGGTGTATTAATTTATCCCCTTTTCTTCCATGTATTATTTGCATATCTCAGATGAAATATCTGAGACATTTTAGATGACTTCAGCTTTTGGAATGCTGTTAAATGAATTTTTGTGGTCCTCGCTTTACTTGTCATTGAGTAACAGAGAGTGAGAGAGAATCTTGGTACAATATAGCAAATGTGAATATTTTTACTTTTACTTTTTTTAACCTTTTTTCCTTAAATAACATTTGTTCCCAGATTACATGGTTTGGCTATTGTAGCTGCAGACGAAATACTCTCAAAGATATTAGACGCTGGGGAAATATCCAATCCAGGCTGCCTGTTTTTATGTCCAAGTTGACGAATGCCCTGTCTCCTACGAAATTGTTGTCATGTGATAGCAGGATGGTGTTTTGCTGTACGTGTGCATTAAATTGATTATTTTTGTCTTCCATGCTGTCTTGCAATCTGCACGCAGCAATCGGTGGACACTCCTGCTAGGAGGTGATATTGAGTGGGTTTGACACCCCCCAAGGAGAGATGGTGTGAATGGATAATGCCAGATTTTGCACTGGGAGGTCTTAGGAATGAGGCAACCCGTTTCACCAGGCCCTGCAGACATAATGTGGGTTTAGCTATCTTCCAAGGCTCCATAGATAGGAATGGTAGTGTAACTTGCAAGTACTTTATAAAAAAAAAAACAACAAAAGAAAACATTAATTTTATCCTGGGTCCAAATGGTGAGAGAAAAGGCTATGATTGCATTTTATAAAGCGGTTGAGAAAAAAAAAATAAGCATTATGAATGATCAGACAGCATCAGGTTGCCATATGCCAAAATTCCTCCCACCCACAGTCAGTGAGGCACTAACTCATGGTGAGCGGAGCAAAGCTGTACCTGAAAGATCCCTTAGCCTGCTGCCAATACAAAAGACTCTGCAACAGGCAGGAAAAAAGTAACCCAATGCAACAGCAGTGAGGTCAAAACTCTTTATTCTGGCTTTCCTTTAGCCACGGCGTCTCGGCTAGCAGTCTGCGAAACACGCCTTGGGGATTTTTCTTCCCAGACTGCTGGCCGAGACTCTGTGCCTGAAGAAAGAGTTTGTACAATACTGTGTTCTTCTTTTCTCTCTGACTAATCAGTGGTGAGCCAGCATTATGAGTGGTTGATGATGACATCACAGCGTGCTTTGTCTTCAGATAAATTTGCTTCTAATGCAGTTGATGAAACAGTGAAACAAAGCTTAAAGTTCACTTTTAATTTAATAACAATGTCTAGGGCCGGCTCGGTGACAAATGCTTGGTTCCCCCTCCCAGATCTGGCCTTCTGCACCCTGGCTTGGCTGGGGGTGTTGTGGTCATCCGTTAAAGGTGACACCTGGTGGCCGGATTTCGAGCCCATGATGCAGGGTTCCTGAGGATGCCTCGGCCCATGGCTCCCGGCCTTAGGGGCTGTCGCTGCAGTGCGACCAGGCTAGGGACGGGAGGGGATAGGGAGAAAATCTCATGGCGCCAGGATTCCCAGCGCTGGTCCTGGCTGAGCTTAGAAGGAGGAGGAGGAGGAGGAACTACTGGGCCAAAAGAAAAAGCAGTGTTTGGCTGGGGGGCAGGGTGGGAGGGGTTGCTCCCAGCCTGAGACCATGTATAGGAACTGGTCAGTGCGGGCTCTGTCATGTCTTACATGTCGGACCATATTATACACTACCTCCCCTCCCTGCCGAGCTTTTTTCAGACATGGAAGTAAACATCTCGTTACTGTTGTGTTTTCAAGTCACAGTGAAATCCCACTTCATGAAAATGAGCGGCCATCTTTCTGTGGGACAGAAGCCAAGCACCAAATTGACTAAGAAAGCCTTGTGAGATAATAATGTTGTGTGAACTGATTTGTGGTCTAGCTCCAGTTGACCCAAGAGTAGATTAATTTCTAAGCTAAACAAACCCTGTTGCTTGCAGGTTTTTACAGCTTTTCTTTTCTCCTGTGGAGCACCAGAAAGGCAGGGCAGTAATCTTCAGCAAACATGTCTACATGCACTTGTGTCATGGTGATGGCATAGTGTTTGCTCATCCCATGGGACTCTGTCCTAAAATCATACTTCTTAAGAAATGGGAGATAAACTGATTACTTGGTGCTGCCATGGAGAAAACCAGGGTTTGGTTCCTGGGCCCAGCTTATGCTTCCTGGGTCAGGTCGGCCTGGGGGATGCTACAGAGGCATCATTTTCAGCCCTTGGTGGGAGGGGCGGGGCCCTATACTGTTGCACAATGGTGATACCTGCTGGCAGGACTTGTTTACCCAGACTGCACAGATCATTGCCTTGTTGGATGTTGTCTGAATGTAAATCCTCTTTTCCACATTTCCCTTTGCCGTTGAAGCAGAGAGCAATGTTGGAGTTGCATTAGCTTTGCAAAGGCTTATTGAGTAAGGGTAGAAATCACCATGTAGTAGCCTCCACTCCAGTAATCCACCCCTATGGCTCTTCTCTTCATTCCCATCCTCTAGCCTTTATGGCTCCACAGTGTTTATCCCATGCCCCTTTGAAATCCTTCACAGTTTTAGTCTTCACCACTTCCTCCGGAAGGGCATGCCAGGCATCCACCACCCTCTCCGTGAAGAAATACTTCCTGACATTGGTTCTGAGTCTTCCTCCCTGGAGCTTCAAGTCGTGATCCCTAGTTCTACTGATTTTTTTCCAATGGAAAAGGTTTGTTGTTGACCATGGATCATTAAAACCTTTCAAGTATCTGAAAGTCTGTATCATATCACCCCTGCTCCTCCTCTCCTCCAGGGTATACATATTTAGGTTCTTCAATCTCACCTCATAAGTCATTTTATGAAGACCATCCACCTTTTTGGTCGCCCTTCTCTGGACCGCCTCCATCCTGTCTCTGTCCCTTTGGAGATACGGTCTCCAGAACTGAACACAATACTCCAGGTGAGGCCTCACCAAGGCCCTATACAAAGGGATCATCACTTCCTTTCTCTTATTCTGTGATTCTATAGGGAAAGGACTGAACTTCACAATTTAGGAGTGTGCATGTGGTGGGTTCCTGAGGGAGCTGCAGTCTGTAGCCTCCTGGCTGAGTTAAGATGGGACGGAGGGGTGATGGTGGTGAGGGGAAATTCCAGGTAACTGGAAATGAAGGCTTAAAGCACCATAGCAGAGTGGAGGCCATTTCCGATTGAGCAGGAAGCCCAAAAGAGCAGGCGGAAACATCTGGGCCAGAAATGTATGCTCAGTTCTTAGTTGGTCAGATGTGCTAAGGATTTTCTCCTATTCTGTGTCTATGGTTTTTCCAAAATCAATTTGGATTTTGGAAAAAACATAACACTGAAATCTTACTTCTGTCTGTGACAGATTCAATATTGCGAGGCTTTGATATAGGTCAAGCTTATTTGTTAGTTTTATTAGATATATCAGCTGCATGTGATACCGTAGTCCATCTTACTCAACAACAAACCCTTACTCAAGAAGCCTTCACAAGGTTAATGCAACTCCAACATTGCTCTCTGCTTCAATGGCAAGGGGAAATGTGGAAAAGAGGATTTGCATTCAGACAACAACCAACAAGGACTGAACTTCACAATCGGAGTAAACAAATAAGCATGGGGGTAGCTTGCTTATTACGGCGGTTACTACCCTAAACCAATTAAGCCTGATACATCACTTTGAATGCATATACAGCATTGCTCTCTGCTTCAACGGCAGGGGGAAATGTGGAAAACAGGATTTACATTCAGATAACATCTAACAAGGCAATGATCTGTGCAGTCTGGGTAAATAAACATCGGGGTAACTTGCTTGATGCGGCAGTTACTACCCTTAACCATTAAGCCTTATGCTCACCTTTGATGCAACTAAACATTACTCCGCATCAATGGCAGGGGATGACAGGAAACTTGAATCAAACAGTTACCAACAAGGGCCCTGAAATTGGTGGTTGGTGAAACAGATACATATGGGAAAATAAGTGTGGAGCTTGCTGGGCAGACTGGATGGGCCAATTGGTCTTTTTCTGCCGTCATTTCTATGTTTCTTTGTTTCTATGAATATTGAGATTGTTGAATTTGCTCGAGATTTGGGAGTCATAATTGATTATAATTTAACAATGAAAAAACACACCAGTAGAGATGTGAATCGTGTGATCGATCGTCTTAACGATCGATTTCGGCTGGGAGGGGGAGGGAATCGGATCGTCGCAGTTTGGGTTTTTAAAATATCATGTAAATCGTGTAAATCGAAAACCGGCACACTAAAACATCCCTAAAACCCACCCTGACCCTTTAAAATAAATCCCCCACCCTCCCGAATCCCCCCCAAAATGCCTTAAATTACCTGGGGTCCAGTGGGGGGGGGGAGGGCGGGAAAACCGGCACACTAAAACAACCCTAAAACCCACCCCGACCCTTTAAAATAAATCCCCCACCCTCCCGAACCCCCCCAAAATGCCTTAAATTACCTGGGGTCCAGAGGAAGGGTCCCGGTGTGATCTTTCACTCTCGGACCTCCATGCGTTGTAGAAATGGCGCCGGCGCTACCTTTGACCTGTCATATGACAGGGCAAAGGTAGCGCCGGCGCCACTTTGTTTTTTTTGTCCCCCGACGGCAGGAGCGTAGGAGATCGCTCCCGGACCCCCGCTGGACCCTCAGGGACTTTTGGCCAGCTTGGGGGGGTTTCCTGACCCCCACAAGACTTGCCATGTATGGCCGGCGCCATTTTCCGTACAGAAAAACGATTCGCGGTAGGAGATCGTTCCGGACCCCCGCTGGACTTTTGGCAAGTCTTGTGGGGGTCAGGAGGCCCCCCCAAGCTGGCCAAAAGTCCCTGGGGGTCCAGCGGGGCTTTTCTCTGTGCACCGTGTGGTAGGCCGCAGCAGTTTTCACAAGCTCCTGTGCATGTCTTACTGCCCTCTACAGGACATTGGTGTGCGCAGTGCGTTGGTTCTGTGCACGTGTTGTGCGCGCAGTGTTAGGCGAGAATTTTGTTCGCATAACTTCTTTGAGCATGGTAATACGCTCTAGCGAGGTGCACTAGTTGGCTTGCACCTTGTCAAGCTTACTTCAGGGGCGCCTGAAATTTTGGTGTGCAGTTTTTCCAACACGAGCCATTTAAATGCAGTTACTACCGCTCATGGCGCTGGTAAATAAGAAGCCTAATCGCCTTTCTCTTTGTGTTGCCTGTCATATTAGACCTTCTCAGCCTGACCTGTCTTCCAACAGGATGCGCAGGAAGAGTTATCTTCCTTGGATTTTGCTAAGCCTGGATCTTTCCACTCTGATGTTGGCCTGGTTCCGGCGTTGGCTGGAAGTTCACCAGATCTTGGTACTCCCTTGACTGGCTCTTCCACAGGAGATGGCAGTTCAATTGGACCTGCTCCAAGACTTTCTGGAGAAGGTACAGAGAAGGGCAACCAAAATGATAAAAGGGGATGGAACAGCTCCTCTCTGAGGAAAGGCTGAAGAGGTTAGGGCTGTTCAGCTTGGAGAAGAGACAGCTGAGGGAGGATATGATAGAGGTCTTTAAAATCATGAGAGGTCTTGAACAAGTAGATGTGAATCGGTTATTTATACTTTCGGATAATAGAAGGACTAGGGGGCACTTCATGAAGTTAGCAAGTAGCAAATTTAAGACTAATCGGAGAAAATTCTTTTTCACTCAACGCACAATTAAGCTCTGGAATTTGTTGCCAGAGGATGAGGTTAGTGCAGTTAATGTAGCTGGGTTCAAAAAAGGGTTGGATAAGTTCTTGGAGGAGAAGTCCATTAACTGCTATTAATCAAGTTGACTTAGGGATTGGCCTCTACTATTACTGGCATCAGTAGCATGGGATCTTCTTAGTGTTTGGGTATTTGCCAGGTTCTTGTGGCCTGGTTTGGCCTCTGTTGGAAACAGGATGCTGGGCTTGATGAACCCTTGGTCTGACTCAGCATGGCAATTTCTTATGTTCTTATGAGTTTGATCTGAATCCGGCTGATTTTTCATGGTGTGGAGTTTTTTCAGAGTTTATAAGCCTTTGTACAGGCGCAGTTCTCCACTTCGCCCACTCCTGTCAGGTCGGACTCTCAGCCGGTGGCCCCTCCCTCTTTCAATCCTACAGTTAAGCACTGTGGCATGCCTCGGTTCACCACGGGTATCCTAGGTGGGGACCTGGATGGCATGGATGATGAGGCAGATCCTGATTCTTTGAAAGATGGGGAAATTCCTCTTGGTTTGGAGCCATATTGATCCATGTTGCGGGTCTTTCATAAAGATGAACTACCGGCCCTGATTTTCCAGACCTTGAAGATGCCTGGAGTACCTATGTCAGATCAGAGGAAGGATCCCATTTTCGTTTCTTTACGTAAAGCCTCTTGCTTTTTTTCTGTTAAGGAGGCCATTCAAGAATTGATTGATCTTGAATGGCACACCCTGGAGGAAAGTTTCAAATGGGGTCAGGCATTGGAAGACCTATACCCTCTGGATCCAGCTGTGAAGTAACTTTTGCGTTTTCCCAAAGTGGATGCACTTGTCTGCGCCATCTCTAAGCGGATGACTATCCCTTTGGAGGGAGGAGCGGCCTTGAAGGATGTGCATGATAGGCGGATTCAAAGTATCCCTAAGCAGGTTTGATGCAGTGGCTGTGACCTTGCAGATTGCTTCATGTTGTGCTCTTGGGCATGTTCTTGCTTGCTTCTCTCTCAGGAGGTGGATGATTCAGGTGTGTATTCCAGAGCAGTTATAGAACCTGCGGCCACCTTTTTGGTAGATGCAGGCTGTGATTTGGTCCATACCTCGGCCAAAGGAGTGGCTTCAGTGGTAACGGCCAGTTGTCAGCTATGGTTGTGGAATTGGTCAGCTGACGCAGCCTCCAAGGCTAATCTTATGAAAATGCCCTTTAAAGGCTCAATCTTGTTTGGGAGCAAGTTGGAAAAGCCGGCCAGTAAGTGGGGCAAATTTCCAATTCCCCGGTTACTGGAGGATAAGAAGCAATTACAGCGCCCCTTTTCTGTGAGGGGTCATCTCAGAGGCTCAAAGCGTTTTCGTCCCTACAGGAATCAGACTTTTCAGAGGACTCGGCCTTTTGGTAGGTCTCAGTCCTTTCGTTCCTGTCAGTCCAAGAGAGGAGTGGGCTTGGGCAGTGGCCAGTCCCAAGCTTCCCAATGAAGGTTTGCTGACCCACCTTTGAGAGGAGGAGATAGAAGGACATCTATCTCTCTTTTATCAGAGGTGGGTCAAGATCACGTCAGATCAATGGGTCCTGGAAATAATATGGGAAGGCTATGCGCTAGAATTTCGCAGAATTCCTCAGGACGTGTTCATGGTGTCTCCTTGTCACTCCCTGCAGAAGAAGTAGGCAGCAGAGTCTATGCTTCTGAGGCTCCTGCAGCTGCAAGCTGTGGTTCCTGGGCCTGCATCTCAGGAAAATACGGGGTGCTATTCAATTTATTTTGTTGTGCCCAAGAAGGAAGGTTTCTTTCACCCTATCCTGGACCTCAAGAGTTTCAATCATCATCTGCGGTTGACTCATTTTTGCATGGAAACCTTGCACTCTGTAATAATGGCCGTACAGTGGGAGAATTTCTGACCACCCTGGATCTGTCCGAGGCTTACATTCATATTCCCATCCGTTTAGTACACCATTTTCTGCGCTTTGCGGTGCTGGGTTACCATTATCAGTTTCGGGAGCTACCCTTTGGTCTGTCCATTGCCCCAAGAACATTTTCCAAGGTCATGGTGGTCGTTGCGGCGGCTTTGAGAAGAGATGGGATCTTGGTGCACCCAAAGATGAGATTTGGGCAGTGCTCTCTCAACCTAGTTTGATGGACTCTCTACCTGGGTAACATCAAGCTAGGTTGAGAGAACATTGCACAAATCTCATCTTTGTGTGAGTTTCCTCACTCCGAAGGTCATCAAATCTTCATAAGAGAGCACTGTTCTGTTCGTAGTCTCACTCTGAATATCAAAGTGGCCCCTAACCCCTATACTTCTACCTAAACCTCACCTCGAGTAACTATGTGGGCCTCATATAGAGGTATAAATACCTACCTAGTATGAGAGCATTATGGCTAGGTTCTCTCTCTCTCTCTCTCTCTCGCTCTCTCTCTCTCTCTTCCCCCCCCCCCATGCAATAGTTTGATGAATCTAGGCCTAAGAGAGAGGGCATTGTCAATAGGAGGTCCAAGACTGTGGAATACCATATCTAAAAACATGGATGACTAAGCAAGCGAGAGTGAAATCAATTACATAATTAAAGGAGAAAGAAAATTTGTGTTATTCTTTGACATGTATTTTGTCTTTTAATGATTTGATTTATTTTATATTTTTATGTTTTTAATAAGTGCTAATTGAAAGTTGTGTTTTTTAACTGTTTGCTGTAAACCACTGTGATTGAAATAACAGGACAGAATCTAAACTAACTAACTAAATAAATAAATATGGGAACTAAACTAGTATATCTGTCCCATTATGAATGTACTACACATAGAGGTTCAGTTAAATCTTGTTTTTTGTTTTGTTTTTTTTAGAAGCTTGCATGGGACCCCAATATTTAAAAAAGTAGCAAAAAGAAAAGAATGAAAAAATTGCACTAAAATATACTAAAGTAAGGTTAACTAAAGTAGTTTGTGAAATCTTATCAGAGAGCTCTCTTGTGGCGTTAATTTCAGCAGTTGAAGTTTTTTGATCAGATTAGTTGTCAAGAAGTTTTAGCATCTTGTTTTTAGATACAATGAGCTGCAATACAATCAGGCTGGTGCTGCCGTCTTTATCTAAAAATCTCTTTATTGGACTGAGGTACAAATTGGACTTAAAAAAATACAAACCCAAAGAGCCATGCCAAATGACATTAGGAATCAGCTGGGCAGGAGCTTCCGTTTTCAAAGTCTTGCAGATGCTTGCGAAAGGATGCGCACAGTGTCCATCTATCCAAAAGCCGGACTGAATGACTAGGGGGTCGCAGTCTGTACAGGAAGGAGTTGTAGGGCAGCGTGCCCAGTGTGGCGAGCAAAGAATCTCTCTGGAAAGGACTTTGTGATGAAGCTTGACTTCTAAAATCCAAATTCTAACGAATCTAGGGTCATATCTGAAAGGTCGGAACTTTGATTGGCTGCCGGGACTCTGAAATCACTTAATGTTGTCCAATTCCCTGAGAGAAATGGAGCCTGAACATATGCAAAGAGATTTTTTCTTATTTGGATCTTATTTAAAAAAATGGATTATCAGCTTTAGGAACACAAGCGGCTGAAATCACTGTGCCTCTCTTTGAGGTGTTACTGGGGTTCCTTCAATGTAACATCCTTTGTTGTCGTGTACCAACAGCAAGCAGTGCAAAAGAAGAGGATGCCATGTTAGAGGGCTGCTTACATAAAACCTTGACCCTGGCTCCCCTCCTGCTCCTTCGGCCCAGCCTCACAACTTCTGCCTGAATAGTTTCTATAAATGTTTGCCTTAGGGTTATAGGGTCAGTAGTCAGTGACTGCATGGGAACTTTTGTAACCGCCCAATTAGCAGTAGCCTGGAGACTACGTCCTTCCACGCCCTCAACCCCTGGAGTGGAGGAGCAGCCTAGTGGCTAGAGCAGTGGGCTGTGACCCAGTGATCAAATCCTGCTGCCCGTTCCTTGTGACCTAGGCCAAGTTACCTCATCCTTCATGGCCTCGGGTAGATCCTAAGCCCCCTGGAGACAGAGATATACCTGTATCTCACAATAATCTGCTTTGGAATGTGAATTAAAACGTATCCCTCTTTCCCTGTGATACGACTCCATTCAGCCAAAGCAGACAGGAGCTGTTTCAGATTTCGACACGGTAAATTTTTTTTTGCCCGGCCAAAAAGATACAGGGGCTCTGGAAGGCCCATATTTGGTTAATTTTACCTTCATGCTGAGTGCACGGCTGGCGATGATTTGTGAAAAACCCCAGGAATAATGTAACTACACCTCTTGGTGCAAGGTTTGAACTTTTGCAGCTGAGTAGCTGTTCCTCTCCAGACTTACGGATTGTGGTCGGGACGGTGCAGCGGCTGTGAGGACAAATCATTTCATCTGGTTTCATGCGTGACGGCGTGGCAGGTCTCCAAGACCGTGGCAGAGCAAGCAGCTCCACGGAGAGCAATTTGTTTTGTGGCTGTGTTAAACTTTGCTGCACTGTGCTCTTGCCTCTTCTAAATGTTAAAAGGATCATCTTTTGCTTATGGAAAATCCATTTAGACTTCTTTCAGGTTTTCTTTCTATCTCCCCCCACTCCCCAGACTTCCAATACAGCATTGGATTAGGAACACAGCTGTGGGAGGTCACAGGGTCGGGCACTTCCCCGCCGCTGGTCAGAGAGGTTTAGGAGAAATGAGTAAACCACCTGGGCTGACATTTATTTACTACATTTGTTAATGCAACTAGATTTGTTGAGCAAATAAATATAGCGCTTCCATGTAATTGCGCCATCACAGGGTGGCGGGATTTTTTTTCTGTTTTCTTTTCCCCAGTAGGTCCTCTCTCAGTGCTCCTTCCCTTTTGACTTCGTGCAGAGGCATTCGGGTTCTCCTCTGGCCTTCCCATGGATAGGCCAGATTGTCGGCTCGCGGACGCAGTGCCACTTGGAGCTGTATCTTGTTTTGCTAAGCCGTTGGCCCAGTTAGCAGGCGCTGGGAAAAAAAAAAAAAGAAATACCAGTATCGGCTAGGGTACAGATGTAACTCTCGCCAGGCCAAGGAGCAATGAATTGAACCTGGGTTTTAGCCAAGCAATGGGATCAGCCAGTGATGATTGATACAACCGCAGCGTTGCTTTGGAGGGCCTATTCAAATGTCTTTGTTAAAAAAATTACTCTGCACCAAACTAGTGAACTCTAAGAACCTGGAAATGTATGGAAATAGTTTTAGGTGGGGGACCAGCACTAGGGCTCCTGTTAGCCCACATTCATGGCCAGAAAGATTTCTGACAGCGAAGTGGATTTTCATAGTTGCTTGAATGAAAAAACCGATACATAGACCAGGCCTGGCCTGGTGGGTCAGTGGCAAAGGCTTCCACGGTTTCTCTGCAGAAAACCTGGGTTCAAATCCCAGTCCTAGTTTCTGCTCCCTGGGGGGACTGGGATGCTGTGGAAGCAACATTTACGGCTCCCTGGGGGAAGGGAGCCGCAGCCCCCCTTACAGCAGCGACAGCTACTGCCTAGAGTCTAGAGTCCCGTGCCTGCCGGATGCAGGAGGGAACCACCTTCTCTGGCCCCCCAGGCTGAGGTCTGTCACTGCAATGGCCAGACTAAGCTGGAATGAGGGGAAAATAGGGGAAAAATCCCCTTGTAGTTGCAAATGAATGCATCTCTCCCCATAGTCTATTAGAGGCTGGCTTCCATTGCTTAGGGCTTGTGCAGGAAAGCAGAAGGAAACTGCAGAGCAAGGGAAAAGAAAATACAGAATTCCATATTTTAAAGAATATTGGTGCCCTTTGATTGTCTTGAGGCTGCTCATTTACTATGCAATATTAAATTTGTGGCTACACAAAGCCAAAATCTTGCCAAATGCTTTAGCCGGGTTTTTGCTGTGCTAGAATACCGGTATAGAAATCCAAATAAATAAATCATTTTGTGCCTGGCAGCTTCCTCTTGCTTTTTAAGGCTTCCAGCACATTTGGAACCAGCCCCTTCCGTGAGTCTCCATTCACTGCTAATCAGATCCCCCCCCCCTCCCCCGCCCCCACCACAGCAGAACTCCTCCTTCCTCATCCTCCATTTAGTCCTGCCAGGACGGCAGTCCTCTGACTGAGAGTCAGAGACTACGGTTCTCTCCACAACCCGGCATGCGTGTGACTCTTTAGCCAGGTTTCGCTGTTGTGCGATAGCTGAGAACTGGCTGTCTAACTGGGAGCTGTCAGTAGTGTCATGGTCAGTGTGCGATTTTCTGCCAGGTCGTGCCAGCTTGCCGACCCGGAACCTTTTCATGTTGTAGCAGATGGGCTTTATTTCCTCTACTGCTGCTGGAACGGGGGGCACC
Organism: Rhinatrema bivittatum; assembly: GCF_901001135.1. Classification (NCBI taxonomy): domain Eukaryota; kingdom Metazoa; phylum Chordata; class Amphibia; order Gymnophiona; family Rhinatrematidae; genus Rhinatrema; species Rhinatrema bivittatum. The sequence goes on from NC_042620.1 coordinate 34,701,018, forward strand.
GGTGGCTCTGATCCAGCACTGTTTATTTATTTTTAAGAACGTCGCCACTGGGCATCGCAGTGTCCCAGCCCCCTGTTCAGCCTGAAAGACAGGAGTTGGGTCCAGGGTCCAAGTCCAGGTCCACCCCCCAATATACAGCGGTGCTGCTGAGCCAGCAGTCTGACCTCTTAATACCTGAAATGTTAATAATGCTTTGCTTTGAGACCTCATTCTTCCCCCCCCCCCCAAAAAAAAACAAACTGTCAGTGATGCGGAGTAGAGGAGAAACCAAGCAGGGAGGTCCATGGTTTACCCTTCACCATGTTTGAATCTCTGTACAAGCTTGGAATATGCAATACCAGCAACAAAGCAGTGCAAGATATCAGCAGGCGTCATAGGAAAGGGAAGGGAAAAAAAACCCAAAAAATAAAGCCTGTCGTGGATCACAGCATCCTAATGAACGTGAAAAGACAGGATCAGGTTCCCTATCCCTCCAGCTCCTTAGGTTGTCATCAGCCATGGTGTTTTTGCTGATTCAGCAGTAAATATGTAAGGTTTTGTTTTTTTTCTTTGAAAGTAATATCTCTCTTTCTTACGGTGTTTCCTGATATGGCATTCTGTTTTGTTGCCATATTGACTCGCGGTGTGTCATCTATTTACTCTTTGACTGTGACCATGAAAATATCTTAATAAGTTGGAAATAACCTTAGGCATTGTACCCATCTGCAACATATTCAAACCTATTGCAATCAAAGAGCAGTCTTGTTAGAAATAGGAAGAACAGATGTCATTGTATGTGATCAATTTTCGTGTGCTGTAATTGCTATTGAAGAGTTTGTGCAGTGACAGGCCCTGGAGAATGATAAATACTGAACAGATGCTGTAACCTTACGTTAGCTTGGCCTCTGTAAGGTTCTTTCCAAGTAGAACCAATCAAGGAAGAGCATAGGGGTGACCTGATGGAAGAGAAAACGTGTTGATTGAAAGGACAGGCTTTCTCTGTTGGGAAACCCTCATCTTTTGTGTAAGCCAACAAAGTGCTGGAGAGCTGACAAATATTAGCATTTTATGTCATTTTCGTGGATGTTCTCCCATTTAAGTCTATGGTGGATAATGTCATGTATGTGTGCTCTACTACTACTGCTTATCATTTTTAAAGTGCTATTAGACATACACAGTGCTTACAGATACATATAAAGACAGTCCCTACTCCACACAGATTACAGTGTGGTCAAGACAAATATACATGACAAACAAGGGTCTGTGGAAAGTATATTTATTGTACTGGCGCAGCAAAGTGAAAAATGCAGAGTTAAGAGTTGGCAATGGAGAGGAGAGGGGCACAGACAAGAGTAACTTGCTCAATCACAGGCATTTACGAGGAAGGGTGTGAAGAGAGAGAAGAAAATTAGGAAGTGTAGAGTGAATGCATTTGTAGGTGAATAAGGGAAACTTGAACTGTATGTGGAAGTGGACAGGGAGCCAATGCAGAGACTTGAGAAGAGGGGTTACATGATCATAGCAACATAGAAGGAAGATGTCACAGAGGCGAACTTTGAATAGATTGCAGTGGAGAAAGATGGTTCAGTGGGAAGCCCATGAAGAGCAAATTACAGTAATCTATTTTATTTATTTATTGGTTTTATATACCGTTGTTCAGTATTCTATTGCAACGGTTAACAAAGGATAAAACATTAAACGAAACACATAGTACAGGTGAAATAAAATTATAAATACCAAAGACTTAAAATCAAATACAGTAATTCATTAAATATGAACGAAATGAAATCGGTAAAATAAACTTAAAAAATAGTCTAAACAGGAAGTGATAAGAGAGTGGATGAATGTTTCGGTAGCATGCTGAGAAAGGAAAGGACGGATTTTAGGAATGTTATAAACTATAATGCCAACCAGTTGGAAAATGTTATGCAGACAAACAAATTAACGCATTGGTGTGTAAGTTTAGAGACGGTAATGTATTTAACAGAGTACAATGGCTCAGAAGAGCTGAGATGGGCTTTCCTTTACATTGTTTGGTAAGCTGCACTGCTGCTATTATGAGATATCTTATAAAAAAAGACTAAAGATTTTTCTCTTACTGGCTATTGGTATTAAGTTTTTACTAATGCCCCCAAAAAGCGCCATTCACAGAGACAGAAAAAGAGAGAAGAGGGAAAGCGGCTTTGTAGGAGAAAGACAAGAAGTTTCATCTTGTCCATGTTAAGTTTAAGAAGGCGGTGAGACATACAGGCAGTGACATCAGACAAGCCGGCTGAGATATTCCATTTCGTTGGATCCAAGTTTTGTCTTCCTTTGTTTAATGTAATGCATCCTTTTGCAAGGGTTATTGTTATAATGTAAACCGAAGTGATTTGTAACTTGTTACATGAACATCGGTATATAAAAGTGCCAAATAAATAAATATGAGACTGAATTCTTAGTGAAATTTCTAGTGTAGACAGGTAGATCTGGTCATCATCAGAATAAAAGTGGTACTGAAAGCTGTGGAAGGAGATCAGAGAACCAAGGGGAAAAATGTAGAGAGAAAATATAAGAGGGCCTAGAACAGAACTTTGAGGCACATAGCAGTGGTGGAAGAACCACCAGGAGATACAATGAAAGTATGACGGGAGAGGTAAGAAACAGGAGAGTCCTAAATGTCGACGGAATATAGTGTGTCAATGAGTAGATGGTGAACAGTGGTGTCAAAAGCAGCAGATAAGTCAAGGAGGATGAAGGCCACGAGGAGCTCACTGGAGTCTTTGACAAGAGCAGTTTCTGGTACAGTGAACATACTCCTGTTTCTCTTCTGTCTTAAATAAGTTCTTCTGCTATAAGAATATTTTGGGATGAGAATTTAAAGTTATTATCTGTAATGATCCCTTCTGATTTGGAATGACTTGAGAGCTTTGTATTGTCCAGGTCTTTATCGGCTGGATCGCTCTGAAATGCCTCAGCATTCTCCTGAGAGTCACTTAGTCAAACCCTTTGATCGAGATGATTTCAGTCTCTTGATTCTCTGCTCACCTCTGACATGGACAGAGATGGAGAGGGGAACACAATGAATGGCTTCTGTTCATGTTTCATTGCTGCCAAGGCATTTTTCGCATGCCTCTTCGGTGGAGAGTGCCCCATGTAAGTTGTGTTCCCTACCACGCCATCATTAAACATTTCTGCAGCAACAGAAGAGGAAATCTGTTTCTTAATGCCAGATTGATGATTCTTGTATTAATCAGCAAGTAGGCATGGAACCCTTACCATGCATTTAAATGCAACCTTTTCCCCTTTCTTTTGAACCAGGTCCATGGTCAGTTATCGTGAATATTGTATATGGAATAACTGGTAATGCATATCTTCATCAGATATATTCATGTAATCCCCCCAGGGAAGTAATGTAATCCAGTGGTTAGAATTCAGGACTCATGAACTCATATTCCTGCACTGCCGTGGACTCTTTATAATCTCATGCAAATCACTTTGGCCTCAGTTCTGCAAAATTCCTGAAATATTTGGCCTGTGGCTTTCTTTCTCATGTTGCAGAAAAGATATTCCCTTGGATCTTTCCGAGGATATTTACTCCCCTGCCTAATCTTTTACATACCTTTGAGTCTTGGAATAGAGGCCTTCACCTTCAGTCAGAGTGAAAGAACTGTAATTAGAATATAACTTTCTTCTTTACGAACATATATGTGTATTGGGCTTCTAAAACTGACAACCAGGCTAACCACTGCAGGAGAGGAAAAACCTAGCAGGTCCAAGTTTTGGATTGTCGACTTCATGAAGATCAGGAACGGGGGGCGGGCGGAAGAAGAAATAAAGTTAGAGAACGTGACACCCCTTGCTCCATCTAGAAGAAAATTAGCAGAAGTGCGGAATAATTCTATAGCACCCTGAAATCTTATGTGGATGAAGTGTGTTTTATTTCTGCAAATCATATTTAGCTTTCTTACTACTGTTACCATATTGCACCTGGATGTCCATATATGCTACAGAGGACTGGCAGTACAAGGACTGCCATGTGAGTGGGACCACTTGAGTTTAGGTATTTGAAAAGCCTGATTAAAACTTGTGGCCTAGGCTTTTCTTGTCCATTTCCTTACAAAACGAAAGGGTTTAGTTTTGTTAACAAGAGCAAGCAGCTGGTCTCCCGTAACATGTTTACATCTGAAAGGTGCCCAAGTTCCCTGCAGATGTGTGCACTCCAAACGCCGACAGTAAGCAAACAAAGCATTGGTTGTTACCAAACCAGACATCCAGCTTTTCAGGAATGATTTTTCTTTTTTTCTAGAAGTTGCTTCAGGTGGTCCTTGGCTGATTAACCTCGTCTTCCTCTTTATGAGAAACGTTGCTGAAGATGCAGTCTAGAAAGCTCATAGACGTCAACCTCTTTGTTGTTGCTCCTTTAAAAGGTATCGCAACCTACAAGGCTCCTGTTTTTTCCAGAACTAGTATGGCTGCCAGAGAATGTTTGCTGTTGTTGAGCGCAGTAATATCTTCTCATGCTGTAGAGTGATGCAAAGATGGTAAAATCTGTCAGGGTAAGGCAGGCAGAGAAGGCGATGAAAGAAAGCGAATCTTAAAACTGACAGAGAAAGGAGAGGAAAAAGTCACAGATGAAGATTCAAGTATCGACTTCTGAGAATTTTTTGAAAACTGACCCTTGAGTATATTCCTTTGGGATGGAAATGGGAGAAAACCTATAATACATGAGGTTCTTACTCTGTGGAAATGTTTGGCAGTATTCTAATGTTGAATCTATAGAGAAAAAAGGAGCAAAGTCATGCAATTGCTGCAAATTGTAAGGGAAGAGAATGGGAAATCAATGGATTAGTGCTAATATACTTCTATGGATGTGCAAACTTGCAGGGGCTAAAATGCCATTTTTGGCAGTGTACACTTTTGTATTTGTATTTATTAAAATGTATTAATTGCTAATGCCTAGGCCCTAAGCGATTTACATAGTAACATACACAATGGTTACAAAAATTGCAAACTAAAACGGAATATTACAACTAAAACAATTAACAAAACAGAGCAAGATCAACCATTACCAGAGTCATCATCAAATGTACTCAGATCTCAGTGGAGGTCCAAGTATGTCATATTAGGTAAAAGCTAGTCCCAGCAGAAAAGATTTTAGGCGTGATATGGTGTAGTAGCTCATTGAAGGCAAGGTGATTGAACTATAAACCCAAAGGAGGAAGAGGAAAATTGAATTAACTTTATCTTCTGGCCCCTGAGCTTTGCCCACCACAGCTCCTTGTCTTATATTTTTAACCTATCCAACTACTCCAAGTTTTCCAGCTTCATCTTCTGTGTACATTCTGAAGCAAACACCCCATGGCCAGAAACTTCACAGTCCAGCAATTTCAGTTTAGCTGCATCAGACATGGCTCTTTTGGTGTGGAAGTATTCATTTCAAATCTAGATACACCATAAGTTTAGCAAATGTTCTGAAATTTGGCAGACTTTGACGCCAGCACTGAGTAGGCATCCCTGTTTGACATGAACACTGACGGGATTGTGCTTTCACAGCGTTTTCTACTGCCCCCCTGCAGGTGTGTGACTGTGCAGGAGAACGCCCAGCTGATGCTGTTGCTGCCGAATTTCTAGTGCTGGGTTACTGCTTTGGATTGGGGGTAAAATAGCGCCAGTCTAGACAGGAGGTCCACGTAGCTTGGAGCTTCTTATGCAGCCCCATGCAGATCTATGCACTTGTCCAGTGTTGTGCTACTTTGACCTACATACATGTGCACGCATTGGTGGGGAGAGGGGTGGACTGGCACGTTTTTTATGGGGGTTTGTGGTTGTGAATCCCCCCCTGCTAACTGACCTTTTTCTTTTGGACTGGCTAGCATTGAGGGATATTGCAGTAGCAGGCCCATTAAAAGGTCTGAGGCAGGTGTAACATTTTTGCCTTTACCAAGTCCATGGTAGGTAACAGGCAGACACCATATCAGGCTGTTTACTTTGGCCTGGTAAGGCTGCATTTGCATAAAATGCTTCATCATTTACATGCAAGCAGGCGCTGGGCTTAGCGCTTATACAGTAATATGCTGGAGTACCATCTTAACTTGCACAGTAAGGTCTTGGTGCGCGGTGAAGTACTTTCAGCTTGTGCAACACCTTTTTTTTTTAATATAAATGTTTTTATTAGCTTTTACATCGTTAATAAAAAAAAGCCAACTTGAAAACATTTACAGGAACATAAACAGAAGCATACTTAACCCTTACTTCATTTCTACCACCCCCCTACACCTTATCCTTCCCAACCCCTCATCCCTCCTCCTCAGCGAGAAGCCAGGTGGAAATTGTGCTAACACAAACCTCTCCAAATAGCCCAGTTGTTCACAAGGTTTGAAACAACCCGAATCCCTTATCAGCAACTGGACATAGCAACTTATCCATTTACAGTATAAGCGAGGCAAGCCCCGAACACTATTAGCAATAATCAGTAGAATCTCTCATGAATGAAATCTCAGACTCTAATTTTGTTCCGAATGACCTTTGGTACATAAATCCCCCTCACACTTCTAGAAATTTCTTAGGAGATTTCTTAGGTCTCAAAAACCATGTCTTATGGTCCAACATACCTGCAGCCCATTGTGCTTTTATTGGGAGCTTCCGGTGCAAGCCATTTATCCAAGATACATTCTTTGCAACCACCAGCCCTTTAAGTGAAAATCTCACATTCCCCATAGTTCTATGTGGCTCTCCCTGTGATAGTCCAAATAAACATAATTGCGCCTGTTTAGGCAAACTAATGTGCCCACACGTTGATATTTCTTGCAGAATAATCTCCCAGAACGTGGCCTGTGCATGAGAGCTTTCAGGACATTTAGTCGAATCAGCAGTCCTCAGTGTAAATGCCTTCACAGGCGACACCACCAGTCTATACGCTATACATAAATGGCGAGCCCTTAAATTGGCGGATACCAGAGTTTTGTAATTTACAATAAAATTTTCACTTAGATCATCTTCCTCCATTTTCCCATTAAGTTCTTGTTCCCATTTATTTACCACTCCAGCTAATAACTTGAAATCTGCATGTTCTTGCAAAAATGTATACATGTTGGACAATCTATACCTCCTCCTTTGATAGATTTGTAATACATTCTGAAAAGCCTTGGACCAGTATTTTTATGTATGATCGTCCTAATACAGCTTGCCAATTGGTTGTATGCCAAGAAATCCGATATTGTAAAACCCAAGTTTTCTTGGCAGTCTTACTTTTTTCTAGTTCCTTAAACCATTTGTTCTGTTGTCCTGGTATAAAATCTAAATTACCACAGATTGGTAACCATAATGATAAATTGCATGGAAGAGACGACATATGGCTCCTCAGAAATTTCCACACCACCCTCATACTTCGTACCAAAACATTTGTGCAAATCTGTTTGGGTAACTTCTCGGCCTGCGCATGTGGAATGTGTCTTATATCAGTAGGTTCCACCCTCAATTGCTCCAACTTTATTTCTGAGTAAATATTAGTCTTGCGAATCCAGTCTCCTAACGATCTTAATAGGCAGCCCATGTTATATAGCCTAAAGTTTGGAAATCCCCCATCCCCCTTCTGCCACAGGAGCCACCATTTTCGCCAGACTTAAGTGAGCTCTCTTCCCTCTCCATATAAACCGTGAACATTCTTTTAGGATACTAATTAGATCAGTCTTTTTTTTTTTTTTTTTTTTATCATTCTAGGCAACATTTGCAATATGTACAGAATCTTCGGCAATAGCGTCGTCTTTATCATGGCTATTCTGCCTAGTATATTCAATGGAAGATCCACCCAGTTCTGCAGTTTAGATTTAGAAATCGTTTTTTGACGATTTAAAATATCGTCCGATATATTTTAAATCGTCAAAAATCGTTAGAGGCGATATTTAATAGGAATTCCCCCGATTTATCGTCAAAAATCGTAAATCGGGGGAAGGGGGAGGGCGGGAAAACCGGCACACTAAAACATCCCTAAAACCCACCCGACCCTTTAAAATAAATCCCCCACCCTCCCGAACCCCCCCAAAATGTCTTAAATTACCTGGGGTCCAATGGGGGGGGGGGGTCCCGTTGTGATTTTCCACTCTCGGGCCACGGGTGCGTTGATAGACATATGACAGGGCAAAGGTAGCGCCGGCGCCATTTTGCTTCCTGTCCCCCGACGTCACGAGCATAGGAGATCGCTCCCGGACCCTCACTGGACCCCCAGGGACTTTTGGCCAGCTTGGGGGGGCTTGGGGGGGCCTCCTGACCCCCACAAGACTTGCCAAAAGTCCAGCGGGGTCCGGGAACGACCTCCTGCACTCGAATCGTGTTGCCGTACGGCCGGCGCCATTTTGCAATATGTACAGAATCTTCGGCAATAGCGTCGTCTTTATCATGACTATTCTGCCTAGTATATTCAATGGCCATATTGCAAAATGGCGCCGGCCGTACGGCAACACGATTCGAGTGCAGGAGGTCGTTCCCGGACCCCCGCTGGATTTTTGGCAAGTCTTGTGGGGGTCAGGAGGCCCCCCCAAGCTGGCCAAAAGTCCCTGGGGGTCCAGCAGGGGTCCGGGAACGACCTCCTGCACTCGAATCGTGTTGCCGTATGGCCGGCGCCATTTTGCAATATGGCTGGCGCCATATTTAAAACTGCGACGATCCGATTCCCTCCCCCCCAGCCGAAATCGATCGTTAAGATCACACGATTCACATCTCTAGAAATTTGTATGATAGGATCCATGTTGCACCCAGTCTGTTCATTTAAGTGTTTGTGAATATATGTTCCTAGGTACTTAATTTTCTGTTGAGCCCATTTGAGCAGGAAAGTTTTCCAATTGTTCTTTAGCTGTCCAGTCAAATCCAGTACTTCTGACTTGACTTTGTTGATCTTAAAGCCAGAAAAACTTCCGTATATTCCAAAGATCTTCAATATCTCTGACATGTGCGATCTAGCTTCTGGCAGAAATAATATATCATCTGCAAACAAGAGGACAGAGGGCAGCTGTTTCTGCCTGATATTATGATTGGTTTGCATATATTTCTCTAATGTTCGTACCAATGGCTCCAACGAAAGAATAATGAGCAAAGGAGATGGGGACAACCCTGTCTCGGTCCCCTAGCAAGACAAAATGGCAAGAAATCCCAGTCCATCCTGTTGAAACCTTTTCAGCATTGTTACTGGATCTTTCACATTCTGCTCCTTACAAATGGTTTGCAATATCATAAGTCTTCTAATGTTAATGCCGGGCTTTTTACCAGTGACAAACTCCACCTGCCCTCCTGATATTAAACAATTCAGAATTGTCTTTAAATGGTTTGCCAACACTTTTGCACGTAGTTTGATATCTGTGTTGAGCAGAGAACTAGGGCTATATGAAGATGCTAAATGAGTCCCTGCCCGGTTTCGGAAATACGGTAATGTGCACTACTTTCAGGGCTTCAGGCATTTCACCCAATCTAATCATTTCAGTAAACAATTGTTGCATTGGTTCTATTATGTGAGCATTTAAAGATTGATAGAAATGGGCCGTCAGCCTATCTGGCCCTGGGGCCTTTAAGTTTTGAAGTTCTGCTGTTGCCATGCTGATTTCAGTTGCCTGAAGAGGCTTATTTAGATATTCCAATTGTTTGATCATCAACTTAGGTAGGGCCACCTCATCCATAAATCTCTCCCTCCCCTCTGCATCTGCCCTTTCTGCGGAATATAGCGTTTCATAACACCTTCGAAAGTTCTCATAAACTCCACTGCCGATGTCACCATTTCCCCAGTATTGCCCTTTCATATTAGTTACAAATGAAGCTCCCATCCTGGGCTTTACAGCTTTGCCATTAATTTACCCACTTTGTCTCCTTGTGTATATAACTTATGCTTAAGAGCTACCACCGAAGAAAGCGACCTTCTTCTCATTGAGTAATGTTTGATAAGCCCCAAAAGATCCTTTTGTCACTCTCTTTATTTGATATTACATACTGTCTTATTGCACGTCTTACTTTTGGGCCGATACAGTACCCGATACAGTACCCGATACAGTACTTTTGGGCCGATACAGTACCCGATACAGTACCCTCCATTGGACGTGCGTTTGACGCGCTAGCTTTACCACTTATTCAGTAAGGGGCCGAAAACGCGCGTCCAACCCCCCTGAACCTAATAGCACCCGCAACATGCAAATGCATGTTGAGGGCCCTATTAGGTATTCCTGCGCGATTCACAAAGCAAAATGTGCAGCCAAGCCGCACATTTTACTTTCAGAAATTAGCGCACCGGGAAAGTGCACAGAAAAGCAGTAAAAACTGCTTTTCTGTGCACCCTCCGACTTAATATCATGGCGATATTAAGTTGGAGGTCCCGAAAGTTACCAAAAGTAAAAAAAAAAATAAAAAAAATTTGAAGTCGGCCCGTGGCTTGCGGGTCGAAAACTGGATGCTCAATTTTGCCGGTGTCCGGTTTCCGAACCCGTGGCTGTCAGCGGGCTTGAGAACCGACGCCGGCAAAATTGAGCGTCGGCTTTCAAACCCGCTGACAGCCGCTGCTCTGGTCCAAAAGGAGGCGCTAGGGACGCCAAACCTAATTTGCATACAGAATTGCGCGCACAGGAGAGCGGGCGTTTGCCCGCTCTCCCACGGACTTTACTGTATTGGCCCATTTGTTAGTTAAGTCTAGAATGACATTGTCTAGTTCTTTCTTCCATCTAATAGAGTACCCAATGATTTCTCCTCGTAAAACCACCTTTGCTGTTTCCCACCTAACCCCCTGTGCAAAGCAACCTTAATGTGCATGTTAAACTTTATTACGTAGGCTCCACTGTGGAAGGAATTTTGCATAAAGCTACCTGAACTGGACAAAGTAACAGTTTCGTCTCTGGGGGTGTTCTGGTTTGACTTTTGCTGATCGGGATGCTCTGATTTCCGCCATTGGGGTGGGACACCAAAAGCCTTCTCCCTGGTAGTCTGCCACCGTTACCTCTTTCAAGGATGTGACGAGACCCAATTTCCGGAAGGAGACTTTTGGCTAGTCCTAGCTTTTGGATTTCTATCCCAGTGCCTTGCGCTAGTTGTAGTCCTGCTTCTTCCATTTCTGGTCAGCACCACAAATACCATAATGCATCGGGAGGGGGGTATGTTTAAAAAAAAAAAAAAGCTAGAACTGGCCAAAAGTCTTCCTCCTTTTCCCCTAATTTTTTGCTGCTCTTGTCACATTTTTGTCCTTAAGATAATGTTGATGGTTGGGGGTTTTGGCCATAACAAAAAAAAAAAAAAGCTATTCCCTGCTTTGTGATTTCCTGCTTGTGTCACGGTGCAGCCCAGAAATGTTCAGCTTGGTTATTTGCTGCAGTCGTACGGCACTCAGCCAGAGAAAGAGCCCTCTGAAAAGCTGTCTGCCTTTTAATATGCGGCAGGGCGAGACTCGAAGAGTAGTTTATTTTTTCTGGTAGCGAACTGCTGGTACTCTGAGGAAAACCGTAAAACATGAGCATGTAAATTTTATTGGTAAAAAAGGCATTAACAAATAACATCCCTGACACTGGCCACTCTGAGGAACAACCCAACACTGAGAGAGAGAGAGAGAGAGAGAGAGAGACTCAGAAACCACTGAGCTTCATTTTGTAGTTTGAGTATTTAAACCTTGTTATTAGTGCCCTGAGGATTTGAACATATTCTGCAGGTCTTAATTCTGCGTCTCTAACGCACACCCACGTGGGCTTTCAGTAAAGTATGTTGGAGTATGTACGTTTGTCCAGGCAGACGTCCGGTCTTCATGGATGGTTTTCATATAAAAAAAAAAAAACCAAAATATGCAAAAAAAGAAATTTGTCTTCCCCCTTCCCACCCCCCTCTCCCCCACAAAAATATTAAGCACCCCAGTAGTGGCAGAGGAGATGTTATCTCTTACAGAGATAGACACAACTTGACTTTGTTTGCCCCTGGTTTCAAAACCACTTTTGCTTTTTTTTTTTTTTTTTTTTAAAGCAAGATCGCTGATGATCCTGGAAACACTCTGATAAATTCTAGGGAGGGGCCCTTCTGTTGCAGTGGAACCTAACAAAAACCTTCCACCGTCCCTTTACCCTCCCCCCCATCCACCTCCACCACCAATCACAAGCCAAACTGAGTTCCTAGTGTGTTAAGCCTCGGCAGGTCTGCCCGGCCCGCACCATATGGCCAACCTTTAGGGTAAAGCAACAGTCTTTGTTAGATGAAAATTTATAGTGCTAAGAGGAATTGCTCCCTCGTGGGCCGATAATAATGTCGAGCAGTGGTATATGAGCCAGGCCTGTGGCTGCACAGGGGACCTAGATTTGGGTTTTCTGTTTATTGGGGTTAATAACTTTCAGGCATGACTACAGAAGAGTTATTCTCTCAAATGCTAAGGAACAATTTCTTTGATAAGGTGACTAGGGCAGTAGATCACAGCGGGGGTGCACTAGACGTGGCCTGTTTGGATTTCAAGTAAGGCATTTGATACCATTCTGGTGAGCAAACTGGCCACGTCTAGTGTATCCCCCTGTGCACCGAGCTGGAAGGGAAATTTTAAACCGAGCGAGAAGCTTCAGGTCTCAGAGAAGGGTGGTCAACAGTGTCCACTCTGAGGAAGGGAAACTTTCCAAAGGAATGTGGTGAGGAGCCGTGCTAGGCTTTAACAAATTGTAAAAATGGTCAAGGGTTTGGCAGCTAGGTTTTCGTCTAAAAATGCAAAATCATGCCTTTGGAGTGCAGAAATCCAAGGGCCGAATATCATTTTGGAGGGGGAAGAACTTGCAGTAACTGAACAGGAAAGAGACACGAGTCTTTTCTGATGAATGCAAGGTAGCCAGTCAGTGTGAGAGCTAATAGTACACACAGGCACACAAAAAGAGGTGCCACTAGTAGAAAGAGGGAAGTAATAATTAGCCAGTACAGGTCTCTGGTGAGACTCCAGCTTGAGTACTGTATGCACCAAAGGACATTGACGAGGTGGAGGCAATTCAAAGGAAGGCCACCAAAATGGTGCATAGCTTGCAATACCTGCCATACGTAGAGAAACGTAGGCCGGCTCGTTACTAAAGTGTATTAATGCAGGGCAAAGACATGCATGAGGGCATCAGATGCCATTTTGGTGCAAACGGGAAAGAGTGTTCCCTCTTAGCCCCAACTTGCCTTTTGAAGACCTTCTAAGGAGTAGATGGGGTGGGGGGTAGATCAGGGTCTCAGAGCCCCCTTGAGCAGGATGTAGGGGAGAGGGAGGGGGCTGATAGGGGGATTGAGTTGATGGAGGCCTCCTTTGAAGTCTCATAGAGGGGCCACCAGGAGAATTCTTTAAGGTTTTGGGTGAGAACCATAGCCCTTAGCAGGCCTGTACTTACTGTGGCCCACATTGGGCCTTGCATTATAGCCACTGCTAATGCCAAGGCCTTACCAGTGACAGTGCCCATTATATAGCTCACAAAACCAGTTTTAATGCCAGATTTATGAAAGGCTCTTCACCCTTTAGTAAATTGTGTAATAAAATTGACTGCTAACATAGCTTAGTAACTGACCCCATAAGGAGTTAATGATGCACTCTTTAGACGACAGAAGGGAAAGGGGACCTATGATACAAACAATCAGATATCTAATGGCTACTATTACTACTACTGCTTAACACTGCTATAGCGCTAATCAACGTACTGCGCAGGCTTCGATAAGAGCGAAAAACTCAAGGTGAAGCGATCATTATGTGAGCTTATAATCAAAGTTTTGACATGGGTAAATGTGTGTTTATCTGCATAAAAACACTGCTTGATTATATTCGCCCCCAAGCAGGTAAGAATAAACGGTGCATGCACTTTTACCCACGTGTAAGGCCTACCAAGACCTTGCCAGAGTTTGGTATGTTCTGGAGAGGTGTTATTGGAGGTTGAGGTATCTGGTCCCATCCCCACAGGGAAGGATCTACCTGATGGTATACAAGCACTCACCCAGAGTCACTAACGGGAGTCGAACAAGTCGTGGGAAGGGAGAGGCCGTGCGTTTGTGGCCTTCTGTTTGCAGTGGGAGAGAGGAGGGGGGAGATTGCTTTCCCTCAACAGAGAAAGGATCCTACTTGTCTTTGGAACACAGAGAAGTCCTGGTACTGGGTTTTGCATGCAGGTGAGGCTGCCCACCCCAGGTTAGAGGAGAGGAGAACCAGTCCAAGTCGCTGCAAGGAGCTGCAGGTATTCCAGGGGAGATTTCTGTAGAAGCAGCAGAGGATTGCGTCTTTGCACTTCAGGAAGTCTTGAGATGTGACAGGGACCGAAGGGACTTTAGGAAATGCTGCAGTTTTGTAAGGGCTTTGTGAGTGACTGTAAATTCTGATATTTTTAACTGTGCTTCTGGCAAAGGAGACTTTTGCCTTTCGTTAGCATGTTTCACACCAGTAAACTTTTATTTCTTGGAACAGCCACCCTGGGGGGCGTAGAGCTTTATTGGAGTGGCCCCTGACTTCCCCTCTAATCTGGAAGACCTCAGCTTTGCCAGGACCAGCATGGCCGTGCCCAAAGCTGCGTTATCTCTTCAAAGGGAAGACACTGCCAGGAGGATACAGGAATACAAATATTGGTGGCTTTAGGTGGGTGGGGGTGGAGATTTCATTTTCAAACTTCCGCTCGTACTTTCATGCAGGTACTTCGCACTTGCTCCCGTGCGGGTGTAACGTGCACAGGTACTTTTATTCCTACATGGTGGGTGCCGGCCCTTATTATTAAAGGGCGACTCTGCTGTCGTCATAGAAATCAAGGTGCTGTTTTGGGCTGGCTCTTGGGGAAATGGGGAGGGTGATGTCGGGGAGCAACTCAGACTGCCCCCTCCTGTGTGCCAGAGAAACATCTTTAAGTGTTGCTAGCTCCGGTGTTTTGTCTTCTCTGCACGGAGTGGGCCCGGAGCAGCTTCCAGACTCCCTTAGCTGAAACAGATCAGGGTTTATAAAAGAGGAAACTGCGTTGGGAGTTTTGTCCCGGTTTCATTGTGCGTGTGGTCAGTTGTGTAAATGCCGACGGGCCAAGCTTTTCTCGTTCTTGCATTCCATGTAAAGTGGAATCGGTAAAAATAAAAATTCAAAGTGAAGAGAGAGAGAGAGAGAAAAAAAAGAGAAATCTGCAAAAAACAATACTTTTCAAAGGATTCGTAGGTTGAGTGCTTTGATGCTCTAAGGAGAGGGATGGTTCGTGCCGGCATCGCTGAGGATCACACGGCGTTTCCAGGGAAACACGGAGCGCTCAGAGTCGATGCAGCCTTTGGCAGCCTAATACGCAGGTGCCAAAGCCAGGACTGGAACCCACAGAATACTGATCACTGTGCTCCAGACCGCCATGCCCTGAGTCCTCAAGTGGGGCTTCCTCAGTTCTGAATCTGCAGGTTTTCCTAGGTTCATCTGAAATGCTTATTGTTACTTTATTAAAGGATTATTATTATTTTTTTTTTTTTTTTTTTTTTAGTAACCTCATTTCATTTATCATGCACATGGGTTGTCAATAAATGAAATTACAACAGGGCGACATGCAAAGAGCATGTTGTGGCAGGCACGATTTCAGACAGACAGTCTGGGGTGTCATTTTGATGATGGCTCTCTCGGCAGTGGCTGGTTTTGATTGTCTGGGTCATCCAGTGGCACCAGGACCAAGTAAACAAAGCAAATACAGGTCAGAAAAAGTGCAGAGTTCATCCTGTGTGTGATTTCCCCACAGCCCCACCTCAGTCCTCTTGTTGCGTGCTCAACCTTGGCCATTAGTAAACCCTACTGCGAAGTCTTTTTTTTTTTTTTTTTTGACTGGTGGATGACGCTTCTCTCTGGAATGAGAATTTCTAGCTAGTTAGACTATTTTCTGCATTCAGACTTGTTTTAAAATGTTACTACACTGTCATCACCCTTGTTTCCGTTTGTCTCAACATTTTAAATAGTTGTTTCAACATGAGCAGAACACGCTTTTTTTTTTTTTTTTTATCCCTCTTAAAGCAAAGGTTCCTGGTATATCTTTTCTTAATAATGCAGCTGTCAGTTCAAAGAATTAAAATAATTAGCCTCTTCAGCCAACACACAATTAAACTATTTGTTGCCGGAGGATGTGGTCAAAGCCAATAGCAGAGCTGGGTTTAATAAAAGGCGTGACGTCACGACGCTTGACGTCACGGCATGTGACTGCCTTGAGCGCCGAAATCGCACGGGCATTCATTCACTGCCGGCGGGGGCCGTGCATTCATCCAGGCAGAGGGAGCCGGAGGCCGCTTTCGCCGCCGGCTCCCTCTGCCTGGATGAATGCACGCCCACCCGGCCGCGGCCTGGATCGAACACGCGCCCGCCGGCTCCCACCACCGCCTGGATCCAAAACGCGCCCACCCGCTCGCCGGCTCCCGCCGCCGCCTGGATGAACAGGCGCCCATCCGCCCGCCGGCTCCCGCCGCCGCCTCGATGACCGCACGCCTGGGGGATTCGGAAAGTGACAGGTATTTATACATATATATATAAACAACTTACGCTGCAATGTTTTTTACACTTTACGGTTTTACCCCCATTTTTTACACTTTATTCCCGTTTTAATTTTCGAACACCACACTAACACCACACTAACACCAAGTAGAGGGTAAGCGGTAAACTAACAGGTTAAGGACGCGGCAAAATAGCGGGTTACAAAGGAGATAATCTGAGCGCGCGTCACAGTATCGGAGGGGAATAGCTAATTCCTTCATTATACAGCTAATTCCTTCATTTACATATCATATACATGCTGCGTGCGGAAAGGGTTATGCGTCTGTTTTAAGAAGCGCTAAGGACGCGTGAAACTGGAGACTGTATCGCTGGATCGCCTTACGCTTCCGAATTGTGCGCTCCCAGCACGTTACAGACGGGAAATTTTCAACCGCACGTTACAGTATCGACCTGTAAGTAGTGACTGCTGATCAGTGCCGGATATTCAGCGGCTGCCATTTAGCCAGATAAGTCACAATGGGGCAGATTTTATAAATCTGCGCACACATGTACTTTTGTTCGCGCACCAGGCGCGAACAAGAGTACGCAGGATTTCAATAGATAGGCGCGTAGCCGCGCGTATCCATTAAAATCCGGGGTCGACGCGCGCAAGGCTGCCCAAAATCGGCAGCCTGCGCGCGCCGAGCTGCGCGGCCTCAGAGGGAACATTCCTTCGGCCTCCCCCCACCTTCCCCTCCCTTCCCTACCTAACCCACCCCCCCCGGCCTTATCTACACCCCCCTACCTTTGTTGAAGAAGTTATGCCTGCTCGAGACAGGCGTAACTTTGCGCGCGCCGGGCCGCACCGCATAGGGCCGGGCCGCGCGCCGGGGCATTCCCGGGCCTGGTCCGGAGGCTGCGGCCATGCCCCCGGAACGCCCCCGGGCCGAAACCACGCCCGCGGCACTGCCCCCTTATGACGCGCCGGTTGCGTCATGCCCCCCCCCGACATGCCTCCCCCAGGAAAGCCCCGGGACTTACGCGCGTCCCGGGGTTTTGCGCGCGCCAGAAGCCTATGCGACATAGGCTCAGCGCACGCAGGGGGTGTTTAGGTCAGGTTTTCGGGGGGTATGCGCGTACCCCTTTGAAAATCTACCCCTATTTCTCTGGCCAAGTAGCACTGAATATTGACCTCATCCTGTTTAACTTTTGAACCTTGTTGTACTCCCTTCCTTGGACGAACTCTCGGCAAAGTCAGGGTATCAGTTGGGGAAAATAAATAAGCTTTATGCCATCCTTTTAAAACGGGTAAAATTGCACACATACATCTAGCCTTATAACTGCCCGATGTTGAAACACAATTTATACGGACGGCTTGTTTATTTTAATGAAGCTTTTCTATTCCTATTTGAATTAAGTATTAAACAAAAATATATAAAAATATCATTTTGATCATAGGAACGATGTTCCTGTTTTTTTCAGTTCATCGTTCTCAGCTGTGGTTGCTGTGTCTTCCTATTACAGAGCGCCTGCAGAGATAACAACATGCACAGTAGCTAAAAATACAGACATGTCATTCCAGTCACTTCTGTCCTTGGGGCAGAAAAGCCTTGTGGGAATTTCACCGTTTTAAAGCAGCATTTCCAGGAACTCAGTGAAAATGAAGTTTAGTATCTTTTGTTTCATGGTCAAATCAATTCAAAATGTAGGCAAACCCTCTTCTCTTATGGCGTCTCTCTGGGGCTGAAAACGTCAGGGGCCTAAGTGTAAACTCTTCTCGACGTGAACCCCTACATCACTTCAAAGGAAAGGGAACGTGGGAGGTAGTGGGACTGGGGAAGGGGGAACTGGAAAAGTATTATACTGGGCCCCTTTGTAAGTTTGGGATCTGTGCCCTTGCTCTGCTCTGGGTGTGTATATTTCATTACGCACAGGGATGATGAGTGGCATTGCGGTTTGATCTCCGAGGGACCTCATCTTGCCCCCCCCGATGCAGAGTAAAGATATTCAAAATGTTGTACTAATGGGTACAGTTTGTTTCCACATTTGACCTGGGGGTTATTCAATATATAAGCTAAGTGTTCCTTTTAAATTGCATTTCTAAAAAAATATAAAAATTCTAACACAGATGAATGACCTACGATTATAAGTGTCAGATGCGGTTCGTCCACCATTTTGTGGGTTCTGAGACGTTCAAGTTATGACAAATGGCGTCTAGTGGGGATGGTTTTTGGGGTTTTTTTCAAACGACAGACAATATCAATGACATGGTCTGTGTCGTTTCTTGCCATTTTCAAAACAAAACAGTAGAAAACGCATGAAATCCTGTGTTTTTTCTTCTATCGTTTTTAGTGCACACTCTTTCCAAAACTGAAAAAATAGAAACAAAAAAAGGGAAATCATGAACGACAATGAAAAACGACCCCCAAACAACACGACATGACATGAAATGACATTTTGTGGCAGGCACACTCCTAGCATCTAATATAATGGCCACTATTCACATTTAGCTCAACGTTATTCATTTCTTTATTGATTTGACTCATTTTCTCTCAGTTGGGTTTTTTCACCATTTCTCTGTTTTTCCTGTGCCATGGCAGACCCGGGTGGCATTGTGGGGTGGTTATTTGCAGGTCTTGATTCAGGGGAAGTGGTTTCGTTGCGACTGTGCTTACAACAGCTAAAAATGAAGACTCATGGTGCAAGATCCTCAGCTCCGCCTTCTAACTGAACTAGAGGCCCAAAGGAGCAGAAGGAAAATGCTACGTCAAAAGTGGCAGATATTCAAAAAAGCTGATCTCCTAAATTTAAGGCTCCTTGGGGCTGGTGACAGGCGCTTGTACTGAGCGTGCTCAGTGCAGTGCGCCGTGATATTTGACTTGAAATTGGTTACAACTCAAGAGCTGTAGCTGTGGCCTAGTCTTAAAGGGACTGCCCTACCCTGAGAATGCCCCCTCCCCGAGTAATGTGAAGACCCCCCAGAGGTCTGCATAGACCTCTATCTCCCCCTACTGCCACCGAAAAAACCCACTGTGAAAGATGGAAGCCCTGCCTGCACCCCGACCTCACTCCTTCACTGAAAAATGCAACCTCAGGAGGTCAGGAACCCTCACCCCACCCCTGAACCCTTCCCCCTTATACAAATAAAGCTCCCTGGTGGTCTAGTGGATCCCTGACCCCCTCCCTTTGTTGTAAAGTATGCATCAGTGGTTGAGTAGGGGGGCCCAGAGCACCCCCTAGGCTCTGGGCCCGGCTAGTGGCCATATTGGAAGAAGATTGCTGCCCAGACCAAGAGCCTAGGGAGTGCTCCGGACTGACACTGGCCCACAGTACACATCCGTGGGGGGGGGGGATCCACCAGACCACTAGGGAGCTTGTTACATGTAAGGGAAGGGTCTGAGGAGGAAGGGACTGGGGGGGATCTACTGGGCAGCCAGGAATTTTGTTGTGCGAAAGAGGGGCACTGAGGGGGGCTAGGGCAGGCGGTCAGATTGTTTGTGTGAAGAGCAAAGGTCGGCATCTGCTGCAGGGTTTCCGTTGTCCAGAATAGTTTTTTTTTTGTTTTTTTTTTAATTTTCACTACTACGGGTCGCTTGCAAGGGAAGTGAGATGGAGGTCTATGCAGACCCCCAAGGGTTTTCACTACTTTTGGGGGGGGGGAGGTGGCATTCTTTGGGCCTATCATCCTGCGACTGCCATCATGCGCCATTTGGGGGGGGGGCACTTTTGCTGCCACAGTATTTTTCCTTATGGGAAAATCCTACAGGATTCCCCAAGCCGCAGGGAATTCATCAAGCCGGAAGGTCATTTAATTTGGCTTGGTGAATCCTGTGGTATTTTTCTCTCTGGGAAATACAGTGGCTTAGCAAATGAGGCCCTATGTTTCTTGAAGGACTATCTCATCTTAGCGTGACTTCCATTAAAAAAAAAAATGGTTGATTGGAGGAAGTTTGCATGCATGTATCAGTTGACTGTCCGCATTCCTACAATATTATAATTCAGCAATATGGGCTAGTCCCATGATCCAGCAGCAGCACCGTGCACCTTACCTTAGCAGACCCTGATTTGATTCCCAGACCTGATTCTTGCTCATTGGGCCGACTGGAGCTGCGGATGTCACAGAGCTTGGATTCAGAGCCCCTGGGAGGGAGCGGTTCATGTCCCTGCTCATTCATGAAAGCCACTGGTTGACCTCAAATCAGACTTGTACAGGGCTCTGAAAGTAGTCCCACTCTCTGCCTCTCAGCAGAGGACTGACCTTGCAGTGGTTGGATTGGGTATGGGATTAAATAGGAGGTTAACTTTGTGCTTTAGTCTTCTGTGTATATTTAATTCATTTCTCGTATGAAAATAAAACCAATATTTATAGCAAAATTGAAAACCAACATGCCTAGGAAGTAAAGGGTTTCTCCCATTATGGGGCATATGCAATAAAACGTGCAGTAAAAAAAGTTTATTTATTTATTTTATTTATTTAAGTTTTTTTTTATATACCAACATTCAAGACGATAGTCCCATCATGCTGGTTCACAAGAAACAGGGGTGCAATTAAAATAAACTTTACAATTTGAACAATAGTGCAGAAAAGCAGTTACATGTAACAGGGAATCATCAATAACTTGGAGTAAGAAGGAAAATGAAGATCAGATAATTATAAATATATATAATAACATTATAAGGGGTGGCTATTAATGCTATTACTAGCGAGGTATGTTGATTGAAGGGAGTTAAGTAATGTTGGAGTTAGCAAAGGCCTGCGTGAACAGCCACGTCTTGAGTCTTTTCTTGAATGTTGAGATGCTGGGTTCCATTCTAAGATCCGGGGGAATGGAGTTCCATAAAGTTGGACCAGCTGTGGAGAAGGCCCGATCTCTAAGCGTGATGTGTCTGGTAGTTTTGGCTGGAGGTACTTGAAGTGATCCTTTGTAAGCATCTCTTGTCGGTCTTGTTGAGTAGTGTAATCGGAGGGGGATATGGAGATCGATTGGGGCTAATTGATGGATGTTTTTGAAAATGGTGAGAATGGCCTTGTAGATTATTCTGAAGTGGATAGGCAGCCAGTGGAGGCCCATCAGGATAGGTGTTATGTGTTCTCTTCTCCTGGTGTTAGTGAGTATACGGGCGGAGGCATTTTGGACCATTTGCAATGGTTTGGTGTGTGATGAAGGGAGACCAAGCATGATGGTGTTACAATAGTCCAGCTTTGCGAAAATGATTGATTGTAGAATCGTTCTAAAGTCATGAGTGTGGAAGAGAGGTCGTATTCTTTTCAGCACTTGGA
Organism: Rhinatrema bivittatum; assembly: GCF_901001135.1. NCBI lineage: Eukaryota > Metazoa > Chordata > Amphibia > Gymnophiona > Rhinatrematidae > Rhinatrema > Rhinatrema bivittatum. The sequence continues at coordinate 34,722,665 of NC_042620.1, forward strand.
GCTTATAAAAGCAGTCTCTGGTGGTTTTGTTGATGTTCGCTTTCAGGTTTAGGTGATTGTCAATTAGAACTCCTAGGTCTCTCACTTGTGTAGTGTTTGGTAAGGTTGGATGAGTGTGTGTGAGGGAGCTGTTTTCTGGTGTGATGATTAGAAGTTCCGTTTTTGATGAATTTAGTATCAGGTTGAGACTTGTGAGAAGCTGTTTGATATTTTGGAGGCAGGTTTCCCAGTGAGACAGTGTTTTTGCGAGTGACTCCTTGATGGGGATCAGGACCTGAATATCGTCGGCGTAGAGGAAGTGTTTGAGATTGAGGTTAGTGAGGAGTTCACATAAGGGTAACAGATAAATGTTAAACAAGGTAGGAGACAGGGATGAGCCCTGAGGGACTCCTACTGACGCGGGGTGAAGAGAGGATTCTTTATTATGAATCTTAACCTTATATCCTCTGTTGCTGAGGAAGGTTCTAAACCAAGATAGGGCAGTGCCAGAGATACCTATGGCTGTTAGTTGGTTGATGAGAAGAGAGTGATTGACCGTGTCAAATGCAGACGAAAGGTCGAGTAGGATCAGAAGGAAGGATTGTCCTTTGTCTAAGCCTAGGATGATGTGGTCGGTCATAGAGATGAGGAGGGCTTCCGTGCTTAAGGTTTTACGGAATCCGTATTGTGATGGGAATAGTAGGTTATTGTCTTCAAGGTAGTTTGAGAGTCGTGAGTTTACCAATTTTTCCATTATCTTGGCTATGAAGGGGAGGTTGGCTATCGGTCTAAAGTTGTTAGGATCGTTTGGGTCAAGATTTGGTTTTTTGAGAAGGGGTTTGAGTGAGGCTAGTTTGAGGTTGTCAGGGTAGAGTCCTTGTGTGAGGGAGCAATTTATGATATCTGCCAGGGTTTTGGAGATAGAATCTGGAATTGATAGTAGTAGTTTGGCTGGGATGTGGTCTGAAGGGTGGGAAGAAGGTTTCATTTTCCTTAGAATTCCTTGGATCTCCATGGATGAAGTTGTATCAAGTTCTTCTAACTGAGTGAGGTTGATTGAGGGTTGAGGAGTGGTTAGTGGAACAGTGGGGTTAGTGGGGAGCTGAGATAGAAGAGTGTTGATTTTGTTGCTGAAGAATAGAGCTAATTCTTCCGCTTTCGATTGAGCTTGGTCATGTGCAATCTCTGGTTGGTTTACTTGTGTGAGGTTGGCTACATAGCTGAAGAGGGCTTTGGCATCGAATACAAGGTCGTGTATCTTCGAGGCGTAATAGTCCCTCTTGGATCTTAAGGTGCTTGATTTGTATTGATGCAGAGATGATTTGTAGATTGAAAGGGTGTTGGTTCCTGGGTTTTTGCGCCATTTAGCCTCATTTTGTCTTAGTTGGAGTTTGAGCTTTCTTAGTTCTGAGGAGAACCAGGGCTGTCTTTTGGAGGAATTCTGGTGTGGTTTTTTTGTAATTGAAGGGCATAGCTTGTTAGCTATAGTTTCGGTGATTGTATTCCATGATCGAAGTGCTGAGTTCGGATCTGTAAGGTCCAGTTGGTGGAGTTGTGGTGATAGGTGATTATTGAGGTCTTCTGGGGAGCAAGTTTTCCTGTATGTGAAAGAGGGCGAAGGAATGCAAGCCGGGCTAGTATCTTTTATAGAGAATGAAGTTGTTATGAGGTAGTGATCTGACCACGGGACCTTTGTGCAATCTGGGATAGATACGGGCTTGATTGCAGCGTTAACGAAGATCAGGTCTAACGTGTGACCGGCTTTGTGGGTAGGTTTGTTAACTAATTGAGTGAAGCCTAGCGCTGAGAAGGCTGTGAGTAGTGTTTCACAGTTAGGTGATGGGGTAGGGTTATCTACGTGCATGTTGAAATCACCTAGAATGATAGCTGGCGAGTCAAAGTTGATGAGGGAAGAGGTTAATTCGATCAGGGGTGAAGCATCTGATTCCAGGAGTCCTGGGGGAGCATATACGAGAAGGATTTGGAGCTTGTCTGAGGTGAAAAAGCCGAATTCAAGTTTTGAATTGGAATTGGATTGCTGTAGAGAGAATCTGAGGTCCTTTTTAGTTGCTAAAAGAATACCTCCTCCCTTTTTTTTATGACGAGGTAGCGAGAAGAAGTCGTAAGCCTCTGTAGGTAATTGATTAATTATTGCTGTGTCTGATGGTTTTAACCACGTTTCAGTGATTGCACATATCTCCGGTTTCACGTCGATGAGGTAGTCGTTTAAGATTACAGACTTTTTCGTTAGAGATTGAGCATTGAAAAGGCTTAAAGAGAAAAGGGTGAGGCCTAGCAGTTGCGTGGTAGGAGTGATCAAAATTGAAGAGAGGGATTTAAGGTTATGTTGTTAGGCATGACGGAAAGAAATTCTTTTAGGTGGTGTATTATGTTGGAGAATTGGAATTGTGAAAAAAGGGGCCATTTGTAAGAACTATGTTGCGAGGTTAGAAGGATAATGAGGGGGGCTATGTGAAAGTTGGAGGCTTGTCTGTGCAGGTTTGATGAATGCTAGAGGCTTGCAGGAGAGGCTGTATGAGTGCTAGAAGCTTGCAGGAGGTCATGAAGAGTGCTAGAAGCTTGCAGGTGAGGCTGGATGACTGAAGGAAAATTGCAGGCGAGGCTGGATGAATGCTGGAAGCTTGCAGGCGAGGCTGGATGAATGCTGGAAGCTTGCAGGCGAGGCTGGATGAATGCTGGGAGCTTGCAGGAGAGGCTGGGTGAATGCTGGGAGCTTGCAGGAGAGGCTGGGTGAATGCTGGGAGCTTGCAGGTGAGGCTGGATGAATGCTGGGAGCTTGCAGGTGAAGCAGGGTGAATGCAGGAAGCTTGCAGATGAGACTGGATGAATGCTGGAAGCTTGCAGGTGAGGCTGGGTGAATGCTGGAAAAATGCAGGTGGGAAGGGGGATGGATCGAGGTCCGGGTGCGTTGGTGGAGAGGTTGTATGTGAGTGCTCAGCGAGTGTCTAACCTGACTGGCGTCCTGAAGGGGTGGAGAGTCTTGTTGTAGATGTTTGTTACGACGCTGTGGAGACTGGAATGGATGGCATTGGTTGAGTGGTACTTTTTTTTATTCCATACGGCTGAAACGGTTAGCTCCGTACCTTTTCTAGTTGCTACCTTTGTTGTAGGTAGGACTCTACCGCAGGTATGGCTCGGGCCTCCTCGGGGCTGAAACGAAGGGGCGAAACAAAGGGGCCGGCCCCTTTGTCGCGCTCCTTAGGCGCGCGACGCACGGCGCGCGGCGCTGGTCTTCCTCTGATTTAAAGCCCCTCTGGGCTGGCTCCTATTGGAGGCTGGCTTCGGCGGGCGGGGCTTCCGATCGCGGCGATTTTTGGCGCGGAGAAGAGCTGGTAAAGTCTCTGTGGGTACTTATCTTTTTGCCTCGCTGTCTGCGCTGGGCCTCCTGGGTGAGGAGGGTGCTTTTGCAAGCCTTCCCCCGGCGGGGCTCGGCGCCGATCGCGCAGGCTGTAACAGCAAGCAGCAGCAGCGTTCGAAGGGCTGCTGCTTGCATGTTTGCTAAAAACATTAACGTGCATGCTGATATGCCACTTAATGAGCGATGCAAAAAGATTGAGCCTAGTCATGGTAAAAAATGCATGATAGCATGCTTATGCTATTATCTTACATGGAAACCAGAAAATGCTTTGGCTAATTGCATGACCTAGTTACCTCGTGATGGGAAGCGAATCCCTAGAATACCTTAAAGGACCAGCTCCTTATCAGTTATCTAGCTGGTCCACCTTAAGGGTCACCTTGGAAGGAAAGCCAAGACAGAGGGTGGTTCCCTGGGGAGAGACAGAAAAGCCAAGGCCCAGGAGCGCATAGAGAGGCTTAAGACTAGGATGGGAGGAGGAAACATTAGACACTGCAGCCCTAACTTTCAGGCTGATGCAGTACCGTGCGATTGGACGTGCATTTTGAATGTGCGTCCATTACCCCCAATGCAAAACGGGGGTTAGCGTGTCCAAACCGCGTGTCCAATCATGCACATAGCTTATAGCGCTCATCACATGTAAAGTCATGTTGATGAATGCTATTAGTTATTCCCCCGAGCAGGCATTAATTTTGGAGGAGCCTAAAAAGTGTACAGAAAAGCAGAAAATACTGCTTTTGTGTACTTCCTCCAACTCAATATAATGGCGATATTAAGTCAGAGGAGCAAAAAGAAGTAAGGTCAAAAAAAATTTTTTTTTAAATGGTCTGACAGTAGGGCCAAGCAGTCTGGGTCAGACTTGAGGGTCCAGTACCTGAATTTGGAATCCTAGGTCCTTACGAAAACCGCCCTTGCCAGACTGCAAATCTCCTCCCTCCCGGCCAGGATCCCCTACTACCCTCTTCTGGTAGGGCCGTTCCCGATTGGTCCTTTTTACTGACAAATCACCTTTCAGAAGCCTGAAAGGTGATTGGTGAATGGTCAGAGGTCAGAGGTGCGATTGCTGCTGGGTTTCTCACCCAATAGCACCATCATAAAAGGTGGTGCTATTGGGCATGAAATTGGAAGCGAAAAAGCTCCTTATCTTTTCGCCGTCTGCGCTGTCTTCGCGGCGTCCGCCCCGGTGCCGCCCCAACTCCGGAGTAACCCCTGGAAGGGAAGGAATTGGAGTGGCACCGGGGTGGACGCTGCGTGGACGGCGTAAAGGCAAGGAGCCTTTTCGCTTCCAATTTCACGCCCAGTAGCACCACCTTTTACGACCTCGGAGGTGTGATCGCTGCCGGCTATCGCAGGCCCGCCCCCCGCTTCACGTCACTGCCCCCCTGTACCTCGCAATTCATGACGCCGCGGTAGGTTAGAAAATCTAGGCCTTAGTCTCCTAAATTTAGGAGATCAGCTTTTTTGAATATCGGCCACTTTTGACGTAGCATTTTCCTTCTGCTCCTTTGGGCCTCTAGTTCAGTTAGAAGGCGGAGCTGAGGATCTTGCTCCATGAGTCTTCATTTTTAGCTGTTGGAGATTTCTTCCCCTCCTTATTTTTTATCCCCTTCCAGTTTACTTTAGTTCAGTCACTGCAATATCTGTCCTTGGCCGGGGGCTATGTATCAGGAGTCCTTTCAGAATCCTGTAATCATGGTCTCTAAATCTATCCACTAGATATCGCTGTTGCATGATGACTACAATCCCCTGTCCCTGCCAAAGAGCTGCAAACGCTGCATCCACAGCATCCATATCCCTGGCTGACCCCGGTGAACAGAAAACCTGGCCCAACAATTGAAACCACATCTCCTGCATGGCAGCGCATAGCACTGCTGCCGAGCTACAGGGCCAGGCTTTTTGCTTGTGTTGTCATTACGGCTAAGCTTCACTGGGGTTTTGTGAGGGCAATACAACTTGCAGATGGCCTTGAAATTACTTGTAGAGATTCTCTACGCTTCAGCTTCAAGGGAAAGGGGCTGTCTTATGGACTGTTCCCATGGAAAAGTGCAGTGATCTACTCTCAAAATAAACCAGAAAAGTCATTCTTCAAGATTTGTTACCAAGACGTATTCAGGATCCAGTGCAACAAATTCAAAAGCTGGCACCTATGTCCTGTGTGGAAGAGAATTAATTATGCACTGGAAAAAGCCAACTCATCCGACCAAATCCTGCTGTTCCCAACACGTAAATTCTATGTAGAGGATATGTTCAGGTCAGAGACATTGAACTGAGTCCCAGGATGAATTACACTGACGAGTTATTAATATTCTCTTTCAGGCAATAAACATTTCCAACCTGTGGTGTCTCTGGCTTGCTTTTCTAGCTTAATGTCTTTTTCTTTTCTTTCTTTTTCTCCCCTCATTCTCTGGTCCTTGTCGCTTTTCCTTTTTCTCTCTCTTTAATGTCCTTCTCCTTCCTTTTGCTTTTCTGCTTCAACTCTGTTTCTTCCTGCTTTGGCCCTTTCCCTTCGCAGTAGATACTTTAATGCTTCCTTTTGCTTTTCTGTTTCTTCTCTCTCCGGCTTCTTGCCTTTCTTCTCTTCCTCCTCCTCCACCTTCTCTTCCCATTCTTCCTCTTCCTTTTTTTATCTTCAAAGGCTTTGGAAAATTGCTACAATACATGCCGATGAATTGTCCATAGGTTTTACCTGGGTTCGGTGCTCTTAGCGCAGGCAAATGGGTTTTTGAAAATTGCTAGGATAGTAAGTTACGGCACATTTACATTTTCCTTTGAAAATGACCCTGTATCTGTGCACTCAGATCCTGGACTGGTAAGGGCCTGCACCTAAAAGTGAGGGATGGAATCGGGGCCTGATTTGTGCTCCTGAAATCCTGCAGGGTACAAGCCAGGCCCTGCCTTTTGTCCTCCTTGAAAAGTGAATGTTTCAAGACGTTGCACGTATAAAACTAGCATTTGTGCATGCAAAATGACATGCGCTCGCGCATATGATATTTTATAAATCCCGGCGTACACGTGGAAGTAAGCATTTGCGAGCAAAATGGTGCATGTAATAAAAGGAGTGGTCCAGGGGTGCCCCGGGCGGTGCCAACATTTATGCCTATAAGTTGCTGTTTTAGAATCTCCCAAAGCGATGCGCGTTAAGGGGTAGATTTTTAAAAAATGCGCGTTCGCGTACTTTTGTTGGCGCACCAGTCGCAAACAAAAGTACGCTGGATTTTAGCAGATACGCGCGTAGCCGTGCGTATCTGCTAAAATCCAGGATCGGCGCGCGCAAGGCTGCCGATTTTGGGCAGCCGGTGCGCGCCGAGCCGCGCAGCCTGCCTCCGTTCCCTCCGAGGCCGCTCCGAAATCGGAGCGGCCTCGGAGGGAACTATCTTTCGCCCTCCCCTCACCTTCCCCTCCCTTCCTCTACCTAACCCACCCCCCCCGGCCCTATCTAAACCCCCCCCCCCCACCTTTGTCCACGGATTTACGCCTCCCGGAGGGAGACGTAAATCCATGCATGCCAGTGGGCTGCTGGCGTGCCGAGACGCAACCCGGGGGCAGTTCCAGAGGGCGCAGCCACGCCCCCGGACCGCCCCGGGCCGAAACCACGCCCCCGAAACGCCGCATCCCGTCCCCAAAACGCCGTGTCGATCGGCCCCGCCCCCGACACGCCCCCGACAAAAAACCCCGGGACTTATGCGAGTCCCGGGGCTCTGCGCGCGCCGGCAGGCCTATGGAAAATAGGCGCGCTAGCGAGCAGGGCTTTGAAAATCCGCCCGTAAGAATGCTCCCTGCGTATATTTACGCCTGCTAATTATCTTCCGTAAGTGAGAATAAAAGTCTTCATTGACAAACACATGCTGGGTGGGTGCAGGTAAACCGGGGGCATTCAGGATGAAGAACCAGGGGGGGTCTTGATGATCTGCATATGGACTGGGCAAACTGGTAGGCTAATTGTTAAACTAGTATTTGGCTTGATACACATGGGTTACATAATTTGGGGAGTCACGCACATACAAGCCGACTCAGGGGAGTCAATGGGGCAGATTTTTAAAAACAGCGCGATCGCGTACTTTTGTTTGCGCAGCAGACGCAAACAAAAGTACGCTGGATTTCATAAGATACGTGCATAGCCGCGCGTATCCTCTAAAATCCTGGATCGGCGCGCGCAAGGCTGCCGATTTTGGGCAGCCGGCGAGCGCCGAGCCGCGCAGCCTGCCTCCATTCCCTCCGAGGCCGCTCCGAAATCGGAGCGGCCTCGGAGGGAACTTCCTTTCGCCCTCCCCTCCCCTCACCTTCCCCTCCCTTCCCCTACCTAACCCACCCCCGGCCCTATCTAAACCCCCCCCCCTTACCTTTGTTCCTAGATTTACGCATGCGAGAAGCAGACGTAAATCTACGCGCGCCAGCGGACTGCTGGCACGCCATCCTCCGACCCAGGGGCTGGTCCGGAGGCCTTGACTACGCCCCCGGGCCGGCGCCACGCCCCCTGTCCCACCCCCGAAATGCAGCGTCATCGGGTCCCGCCCCCGACACGCCCCCTTCGAAAAACCCCGGGACCTACACGCGTCCCGGGGCTCTGTGCGCGCCTGTGGCCTATGGAAAATAGGCGCGCCGGCGCGCAAGGCCCTGCTCGCATAAATCCGGGCGAATTTACGCGAGCAGGGCTTTTAAAATCCGCCCGAATATGTGTAATCTACACGTGTAAAATGTACTCGTGTAGATTTCTAAAATTACACGTCAAAATACATAAAACAATTTGCCGTCACTTATCTGGATAAGTCTTAAAAAGCGCTACTTATTCAGCAAGATAAGATGGCTAGATAAGTCTTCAAACTCTACTTATCTGGCTATCTTTCTTAGCTGGATAAGTCTTAAAAAGTGCTATCTGGCCAGAAAAGTAGCGCTTTTTAAGATTTATCCAGCTAAGTGGCGGCTTTGCTACCACTTAGCTGAATAAATTGAAACTTATCCAGCTATGTTGAAAATACATTCCGCGTATCTTTTAAATAAGCGTGAATGTTGTAGGGTAGATTTCCACATTCCTTACATCATGCACGCTCATTTGCGCTCAAGATGTAAAATACATGACTATGAGTGCATGTGCTCCTATACATGTGTATGTGGGCGTGCGCATATTTTAACGTTATCCTCTCTATTTGAATAAATTCTTGTTTGGAATGCTACTGCTGAGGGTGGCTTACAACCACAGGGCCCCCAACCTGACATATGATAGGCCTGCGGGGGAGAATTGGGAGGGGGAGGGCAGGACAGGCTGTACTGGGGATTGGGGGAGATAGCGTATTGTGCAGGATATCAGATACTAGGGATTGGTGAGGGGGATGTGCACAGGGAGAGCAAACCTGTGCTTTCTGATCCTGCTGGAATCGAGGGCAGGAGTTGATGCTGCTTGGATCTGGGGCGCTGGGCCTCATGTTCCAGTGCCTTACATTGCCCCCTGGTGTGTATCATGACATTTAAAACCCACAGCTGTGAAGCTAGTAGATACCAGTTCTCTTTCCTTAGCTACCACTCACTCTGCACCTTTGAATAAATCATGGACCTTCCCTGCTCTTACATTCAGGTTGTAAGCTCTTACGTGACAATTAATAATGGTCACCTTGGTCAATTAATAATTGTCATGTGTCCAAATCAACTTGTTTCAATCAAATAAAACTATGAATTAGCTCTACAAAATGATAAAGGGGATGGAACAGCTCCCCTATGAGGAAAGGCTGAAGAGGTTAGGGCTGTTCAGCTTGGAGAAGAGATGGCTGAGGGGGGATATGATAGAGGTCTTTAAGATCATGAGAGGTCTTGAACGAGTAGATGTGACTCGGTTATTTACACTTTCGAATAATAGAAGGACTAGGGGGCATTCCATGAAGTTAGCAAGTAACACATTTAAGACTAATCGGAGAAAATTCTTTTTCACTCAACGCACAATAAAGCTCTGGAATTTGTTGCCAGAGGAGGTGGTTAGTGCAGTTAGTGTAGCTGGGTTCAAAAAAGGTTTGGATAAGTTCTTGGAGGAGAAGTCCATTAATGGCTATTAATCAATTATACTTAGGGAATAGCCACTGATATTAATTGCATCAGTAGCATGGGATCTTCTTAGTGTTTGGGTAATTGCCAGGTTCTTGTGGCCTGGTTTTGGCCTCTGTTGGAAACAGGATGCTGGGCTTGATGGACCCTTGGTCTGACCCAGCATGGCAATTTCTTATGTTCTTATTCAACAATACTTTTGAAAAATGTATTTTATTTGAAAAAATTGTTAATAAGAAAAAAATTGTTGATAAACCTTTTTTTTTAATGGAAAGGGTTGTGGTTTCATATTAAATATATTCATCAATTGGTAATATACCATTACCTTATATTTTTCTAATCATTAACCAACCAACCACCTTCCAACTAATAAACGTTTATTGAAAAATAATGGAAATTGCTCTATTGTAATAAAAAAAAAATTTTTTTAAACAGGACAAAAGCCTCTTCAACTCTTACAATATTATTTCCCTAACACTCTCCATCAAACCATAGCTGAAGAGTTTCACAAGTTCTTAATTGCGATTTTTGCTCAATATTCACATTGTCCCACCTGATTTCTTTAATTCCAAAAGAGAATCGATATATTTACGTGCTCCCAATGTGACCGTGTTTCAGACGATGTCCTAGCTCTTAAGACCAGGATATTGAGATGCAACAAAAAATTCTGTCTTGATATGATAAAACCAAAATAGCCATAAGAACATAAGAAATTGCCATGCTGGGTCAGACCAATATGGTCAAGCCCAGTATCCTGTTTCCAAAAGTGGCCAATCCAAGCTACAAGTACCTGGCAAGTACTCAAACACTAAGTAAATCCCATGCTTCTGATGCAATTAATAGCAGTGGCTATTCTCGAAGTCAGCTTGATTAATAGCAGTTAATGGATTTCTCCTCCAAGAACTTATCCAAACCTTTTTTAAACCCAGCTACCCTAACTGCACTAACCACATCCTCTGGCAGCAAATTCAAGAGCTTAATTGTGCATTGAGTGAAAAAGAACTTTCTCAGATTAATCTTAAATGTGCCACACGCTAACTTCATGGAGTGCCCCCTAGTCTTTCTATTATCCGAAAGAGTAAATAACCAATTCACTTTTACCCGTTCTAGACCTCTCATGATCTTAAAGACCTCTATCATATCCCCCCTCAGCCATCTCTTCTCCAAGCTGAACAGCCCTAACCTCTTCAGCCTTTCCTCATAGGGGAGCTGTTCCATCCCCTTTATCATTTTGGTCGCCCTTCTCTGTACCTTCTCCATCACAACTATATCTTTTTTGAGATGCGGTGACCAGAATTGTACACAGTATTCAAGGTGTGGTCTCACCATGGAGCGATATAGAGGCATTATGACATTTTCCGTTCTATTAACCATTCCCTTCCTAATAATTCCTAACATTCTGTTTGCTTTTTTGACTGCTGCAGCACACTGAGCTGACGATTTTAAAGTATTATCCACTATGATGTCTAGATCTTTTTCCTGGGTGGTAGCTCATAATATGGAACCTAATATGGGTTCCTAATATGGAACCTAACCTATAACTATGTTTTGTGTAGCATTTATGTTAATGCGTGATGGCTCATTTGATTGCTTTTCAGAGTTTTCTGATTTTGTCTTCTCGTTTTAAGTTTGATTTTAGTTTCTCTGCTTTATTTATGCATTCTATCAGAGTTTATGTATGCTGTGCTGTTAGCCACCTAGGGCTGTTGCATAGCCGGGTTATGAGCCATAACCGTAACCATGAGAAGAAATGGTACATATTAAATATCTCCAGATATCTGTCCATTGACATGAGCTGTGTACACTTATGGCACTTAATAAATGGACTCCTTCCTTCCTCATTCTCACCAGTACATTTTCTCCTGCCTAAGGACATTGCCGAGATTTGCTGTGGACAGATTTGGAATCCATTCATTCTGTTGAAGCCATTGTACTATAGTACTATACTTGCAGGCCACCATCACTAAGCAACAATCACTCATTTCTATCTGATAAACTGGCAATCATGTTTTCCAATCTGTTGTGCTTCAGCAAAGGCAACAGATTCATTTGCTGCCGCTGTGTTTTTGTGCTGAGCACTCAGTTGCATAACATTATCTACAGCTGCAACTTACTTGCTTTCAATACCTAAGTTTTGATCTGTTGTAGTCAGAAGACTGGCGGTCGCACTGGGTTTATGGTTGAGTGAGTGTTGTCATCAGCACCTTGATGATGGTGGTGATCAAGATGCTATGGAGCCTAGGTACCAAGCATTTTTCCCCAAAGAAAGAAAATAGGAAAAAAGTTGAGTATATCCGGCCCTTACTCATTACCAAGAAAATCCTGATAATATTTGTTGCCAGTATATCAATCTAGTAAGTCCTGCTGCTACTACTATTACTACTACTACTTCTACTTCTACTACGACTGCTGCTTAACATTCCTATAGCGCTACTCAACATAATGCAGCGCTGTACAAAAAGCACATAAGAGACAGTCCCTGCTCAATAGAGCTTACAGTCTAATCAAGACAAACATGCAGGTCAAAAGCCTTGGGGTTTCTTTTAGTAAGATAATGGTTAAAATTAGTTAATGAGGCAGAAGGTGGACAATCAGGCTTAAGGTTTAAAAGCAGCCTCAAAAAGGTGGGTCTTTAGATGGGATCTGAACAAGGTGAGAGAGGGAGCATGACACACCAGCTCAGGAAGACTATTCCAAGCACCCGGCACAGTCGGATGAAAAACACAGAGTCGGGAATTGGTGGTAGGGGAGAAGGGCATAGATAAGAGTGACTTATCCAACGAGCGGAGTGCATGAGGAGGGGTGTAGAGAGAGATCAGAGAGGAGAGGTAGTGAGTTGCTGCAGAGGGAAGGCATTTGTAGGTGAGAAAGAGGAGCTTGAAATGTAAACGTGAGGGGATAGGGAGCCGATGCGGTGACGTCAGAAGAGGGGTTCTGGGTGAGTGTAGCGACTTTGGTGAAAGATAGGTCGCGCAGCTGAATTTAGGACAGATTACAGTGGAGACAGATGGCTTACCGGGAGACCTGTGAGGAGCAGGTAGCAGTAGTCTAAGTGGGAGGAGATGAGAGCGTGGATAAGCATATGGCTTGAGATAACCATGTACGAAATATTGCTTTTCATTTTTAGTGGGAAGACTTGGTTGGACCAAGTAGTTCTTAACTGCCGCCATCATCTGTGTTTCTTCAATGTGGTTCTGTGAGACGCTTTCAGTGACTGCAAACAGTTTCACCACTGTTGATTTGGCTGGAGTACTCCCTTTGTCTTCGGAGCAGGTGCAGTGATACTTCAAGTTTCTCCTGGCTACTGTGGTAGTGCATTGCGCCTTGTGTGCTGGAAGAATCATCTCTAGGACTGAGAAGGGGGTTCCATCCTCCCGATACTGCTAATTGGAGTGCTTATTTGTAAAAGTTTACTATTTTTGTTGTGTTACCTGGGCCCTTATCCACCGAGACTGCATCAACTATATTTTTTATTTATCATCTATGGGACGAGCCTCGGTATGTAACAGCGTTTGATTGCTATTGACCAGACCTGAGTCACATTTGAGACGTAGAGTACCTGAATTGAGAATGGCATTTGCATGAGTGAAAGAATGCAGATTTATCTTTCCTGTTTGCACGTCACTGAAGAAATACGATTTCTGAAGTTTTTCTTCTCTTTTTTTTTTATATAATTTTTAAGAAATACCTGCAGAGTCCCTTATACAAAGCAGTGTGCTATGGAGGAAAGCTGTGATAGGCAAGGGATAATGTGTGCTGGGCAAGACTGCAAGCAGGAAACTTTATGGCATCACTGTCATCGTGCAAAGGGCCCCGTCACATCAGTGTGGGTGATTCATAATCAGCCACCCACTGTATTTTTATGTTCTTGTCACTTCATTCATTCTCTTGCTCGTACTTCTTTATAGCTGCTCAAAACAGGTCACAAAATATCAAGCACAAATACGAGTATACAGCTTCATTACAGGAATAATCCTGAGCACGGGCAGCATGGAGACCGAGTAAATATAGGAGTGTCTGAGGGCTGCCAGACTCCATGGATAAAGGGAACCCTCCTCCTCCTGAGTGCACTTAAGTTATCTTTGTTCAGGCCCATGATAAATATCTTCTTTTTTTTTGCCAAGTATCTTCTGTATATCTGCTTTTGCAACAGTTCCTCTTTGTGTTTTTTTAGGCCGCTTTGGTTACCCATTCCACGTTCGGACCCGTATCAGGATGACAAGGCAGCAGCACCCCTGAGTTACTTACATTCAAAATAGCAGGAATAGTTAAGTAGCAGATGCTCTAGGAAAAAACTTAAATATTGATATCTCCTCAGAAAAAAAAATTAAAACTCATTTTGAAAAGGGGAGATCTTAATGATTTTGCTTGTTTTGAATGCCAGCCGAGTTCCTAATGAAAAATGTTTTCTGGCACTGCTGTTTTAACAAAAGGTTAGAGTTTGCCATAAATGAATAAGATAATACTGTATTTGGAATTATTTTCTAGACTGTAGCATGAAAGGATAGGGGTGAAAGATTAGCATTTATATGCAGTCTTGGAAAAGTTAGAGATTGGAGAAGAAGACATAAACAGTTGGAAGCTTGGAATATTGAAAAATAAAACTACTGAGTCATGGCAAAATTGTGACAAATAAACCTTGCAGTACCTCATATCTTATTCAGTTTAAATATATCAGGTGTGTATTGTTTTTTTTGTTTTTTTTTATTCCTCGACTTCTTGTTTCAGTTCTGTTTCAATTACATTTTTGGGGGGCTATAGCTGGGCTTCTGCACATTCCCCATCAGCAGTCTCCCAGGTGCCTGATTCATGGAGACTGAGATAAAATCTCCCAGGTATTTGGGGCTTCAATTCATTTTCCTGAGAGTTAAGGTACAAGAATGAGAAAACTCTCAAGAATAATAGTCTAAGCTACAAGTGTGTACAATTCATTTTAATCCATTCTCTGAGTATTAAATAACCTGAAATTGATTTGATAGCACTCTTCTCCCCTGAACTCGGGGGATGTTAACGTACAGCACTCAGTAGCAGATAGAAATAATAGCAGATTACAAGTATTGTTTATATGAAATGTCTTATTTATTCTACGCCGACGACATTCAGTTTTTCATTCCATACAATCTCTCTTAGGCCAATACCCTATCTCTTGTCACTCTTAACTCTCTCAATTCTTGGCTTTCTCGTAATCGCCTCAAACTCAATGCTTCTAAAACCGAAATTCTGAACTTATCTACTGTTACCCAGTCGTCCTGCCGTCCTCTTTCTCATCTTAACTTTGATAACCAGTCCATTGCCATATCCACCAAAGTGCGTAGTCTGGGTATCACCCTAGATTCTTAACTCCCTGGTAAAAAAAATGTCTTTTATAAACTCCACTTTTTAAAACGTTTAAAACCACTGTTATTTCCCAATGATTTTCGCCTAGTCTTACAAGCCCTGATCCTCACTGGACTTGACTATTGCAATGCCTTATATCTAGGTTTACCAGATTCTGCTTTACGTCCACTTCTTCAGTTGGTACCTAACACCGCCGCTCGGATTCTCACTGGCTCAAGAATCAGAGATCATATCACTCCTCTTCTTCTTTCTCTAAATTGGCTTCCCATCTCACAATGTATACTTTATAAAAACCCTTTCTAGCATTCATAACCTTCTTTACAAACCCTCTGCAATTTGGCAGTGCACATCTCTGCGACTATATCAACCTTCTAGACAACTACGCTCCACGAACAAATGCTTGCTCGAAGTCCCTACTGTCCGAATTGCTAGACTTGACCTCATCAGATGTCCCACCTTATGGAACTCCCTCCCTGACTATCTCAGGTTCCAATCAAATACCAAAGAATTCAAGAAACTCCTAAAGACTTAGTCATGTACCATCGCTTATAAGCAACCTCCTGCGGCCTAAGTCCCTGCTAGCCTCCTCGACCCTCATTCCCCCTCCCCATTCTGACTTCTAGGCTATCTTATTATACTACTTTGCCTTATAATGTTTATGCTATTTTATTGTATTTTTCTGCTTTGAGATTTTTCTGCTATTTTTATTGTATTTTCCTTTAATTGTTTATATTTTTTATATTGGTTTGTGATAAATTATGTATGTTTTGCTGAGAACCACTTTGACCTACTCCCATTGATTGAGCGGGGTACACAAATTTCTAAAGAAATAAATAAAATCTGGCCTTCCTGAGCTCTGCTAACTACTTCTGAATTAGTGTGAAAGCCCGTCGCAAAATGACGGGAGGAAATTACACCCCCCCCAACAACGCTAGGCACCCCATCCTGCCTTGCCTCGGAGCTCTCGCATTAACCAGGACCCCTACGGCAGAGATGCAGCAGATGTGATGGGAGTAGCAACTCTATCCCTGTCTGATGTCACCACTGCCAGCCCATCCTGTCTCCTTCTCCTCCCCTGCGGCCAGTTCTTCAGGGTTTGCTGCCCAGGCTTCACAGCACTGCCTCTTCTACCCCGCTGCTGCATCGCTCCTTCCCCACAGCTGGAGAATGTCCGGATGGCACCAGTTGAGGCCAGCTGACCCCGTGGTTTCAATGGCATGTGTGCAGCGCAGCCTGTCGCTGCAGTCACACAAACACCTCAGACACAACCCAACCTGCCTTACTCTTCATGCTTGTCTTCCATGCAGTGGCAGGTCACGTGATTTGGAGCTGTAAGTAGGTTTTCCAGTGCTTTACGTGAGCGTTTATTCCAATGCCCTTTTTCATTTCGGACCCCATGAGGCTGACAGCTCAGGTTAGCTCCTGTTCTAGCTTGTATTCTTTGTAGGCTGTGATACATTGTGTTTGACTGACGTAAGGGTCACACATAGTGGTTGCTGAACATGAATTTTCAAGCCCACTTGGGCCTCTGAGTATGACCTATATAGTTTCCGAAGTTCATGGGTTATAAGTTCCTTGAATTATTCTTACCTTGGGCCAATAAAAGATATCACAGTCCGCAAGAAATTGTTTTTTCCAGACCCAATACAACTTCTAGAACTCTGCACTTCTGGTATATAATAATATAATTGCCAACTACTAATATAGCCAGATGGTGAAACTAAATTTTTGTGATTGGATCCATTGGTTAATGTGAACAAATTATACTACTACACCAACACTCATCCGTGTACTTTCGATTATAGACGCTCTCACTTCAAAGTCAACAAAATTATACTTGTAATGGAATGACCATCATACTAGGCATCATCGTATTAGCTTGCACTTTAAGACTCAGCCTTCCACTTAATCATAGATCATTGAATGGAAAGTCCAGCAATAATGCTTTTTTTCAAGTCTTTTTTTTATGCAATTGAAACTTCAAATATTAAAATACTTAGCTTAGCTAAATCTGTGTCGATATTCCGATTGATTCTTGATGGTTGATCATCTCCAAATTCTTACTGTATAGTCCCGACAAAACTGGTCACCCGACACGGGGCCGTGTTTCGGACTACTAGTCCTTTTTCAAGGGTGGTATTAATAGATGTTTCAAAAATGGCATAGCAAAAAAAAAAGGATCTCTGATACATGCAGTAGTCCACTATAGAGAGGAGCCATTTTTGTCACCCCCTTCCATATGGTCCTCCCTGTGTAGGCTGGGAAATGGGTCTTCCAGTGGGAGGGAGGGGGAAAAGCACGTGCCTCTAGGCCTGAGGGGAATAGAAACTAATTCTCTCAATGCCTCACAAAATGTTTGTTGTTCCAAAGTAAAATCCAGTTTACTGAATCCAAATATAGGAATCTGTATAGTAGAACAAAGAACTGCACAAGAGTTTTCAGTAGATAAAATGTCTAACCATAGAGTACCTCAAGGCACTTGAGCAAGGTTGTAAAGGTAACAAATCCCAACAAGATCCTGTAAGTCTCCCTTTTTCTTTAAGCCCTTGGCAGGATCACATGGGAATCCTTTATTCTAACTAAGAAAAATCATATACAGTACCTTGCCAGTGCAGCAGTGCCTTGGATGGGTCCCATTTTCCCCTAGACTGGGATAGTTTTCTTCCTGGGACTGATGTTGCAGTTCTCTTCTTGAACCACCACACCAACTTTTCTGAACCAGTACCAAGAATAACTGTGTCCTGTTCTCCTATCTGGGTCTTTTCCTTAAGGGGTGCGACAAATTGGAGTACTTGCTCCGGGCCATATGCTTCCATGGTAGCCCTGGCTCCAGCAGCAAAATTGGATATGCCATCCTTCAAATTCTGGGGCAGCATTTTTGTGACAAACACATGTCATTGCAGTATGGAGTGAGTGACATTAGTGTGAGGAGCTTCTGCTTTCACTAGGCCTGAAAATCCCGTTTTGTTTTTGAGCACTGATGGTGTCCCATCAGTGCTAATCATTCCCAGTTTCCTGTTCAATGAACAAAGTCATGATTTGCAAAAACAATTCTTTGACAAGGTTGAACACATCACTGCGTTTGTGGTTGCTGCAAATGGTTTGCAGAAAAGGAATTCGTCCTTGATGGAACCATTATCCACATATCCCACAAAAACCAGCATCTGACTATACTTCCGTTCGGGAGAGGACTGGTTTTCAATTCCTTCAACACTTGTTGAAGACAATCTGAAGATATGTCTTAAATTCACGTGTGACTCATGTCATTTAACTGCGATATTTTTTCAATTTCCTTCTGATGCTGTTTGCCACACACCAGCAGCTCAACCAGTTCCAGAGCACATGACTTGATCAAGCTTTCTTCAGTCATGTGTGGCTTCTTGCTTTTGGCAATCAAGGGGACTACTTTTTGTATGATGCTTCCAAAGCAGGTTTTTGGGTTGGAGAAAATCCAAGTTTGGTTAAAAGCACTAGATGAATCAAGTTGAACATTTGCAGGCTTCATGCTCTCATTACAAAGAACCTTTTTATATAGGAAGCACTGAGATTTTTTAGGTTCACCATAATCAGTAGTGAAGGTAAATCAAAATTTGATATAGCTCTCTGCATATTTCTCTTTTTTTGCTAGACATGTTTTGTAGTTTGCGGAGATGAGAACTTATAGTGTACCAGCGAATGTTAAGAGAGATTCTGTGTGAGCAAAGATGTGTAAGAGAGCAGGCCTGCTGGAGATTTGCTGCCTCCCAGCTGTCCTGAATCTTGCTCGGCGGAAGATAGTCCTTTGCTTCCTGCTCCTGCCCCTCTCCTCCCAGTTAACCTGCAGAAAACAGGAGGGTAGGCGTGAGGGTTGAACAGACAACAAAGAGTCAAAAAGAGCCACTCTGCTCCTTAATCCAGCCCTTCTCCTCCTGTCCTGTGTAGGGAACAGGAGTGAAGCTGAAGCAGACAGCAAGTGGCACATAGCTGGTGAGAGTTCCTTGATAAGAGCTGGCGTATCCCCTTGAATCTTCTGGCGTAGTGTACTTGCCCATAGTTTTAAGGACCACATTTTTCAGGGTTTTTACAGGGTTGTTCTTGTGGGCAGGGAGGAGAGATTCATATTAATTGTTGAGTTTAATTATCAAGGTATCAAGCCCTGGATCTCATAAGTACCTAGGAACACCCTTGGAGGGATGTGGTCTGTGTGAACATTGGGAGTAGAGTGAGAAGAGACAGTGTTGGTTATAATTAGTGTTACTTGTGGTAGGAAGGAGAAATAGGGCGAGGTGGTTGAGGGGGATTCCATTAGTTGTCTCTTGTCAACAGTGAAGTTATAATTAAACTTCAAGAAAAATGAAGGACATATCGTATACGATTATAAATGATGTTTTCCAAAGGCTGCCTTATCTTATGTATTTTACTTTTCAAGGGACATGCCCCTCAACTCCACCAGACCTGCACCATGGACTTCCTGCAGTATATGATCAGCTTCATGATAACTTGCCTGAGCTTCATCTTCCTTTTCCCGACACGGTGAATCACTCTCCTGACATCACCAGACGTGGAAATGGGCGGAAGACAGATTGTGATGTCATCTCTAAAAACGAGAAGCTAAAAGTCCTTGCTCGCACTTCACTCTCCGTATTGCGTTCTGGACTCTCCATATCTGGTTCCCTCTTAATCTGGTTTCACTTTCTTTCACAAGAGTCCATCTTCTTTCTATCTGCTTTTAAAAAAGAAAATTATTAAATTGAAATTAACAGCCAAGAGCAATTTATTTCACAGAACATGCTTAGAGATGAAATATAACAAAGGTAAACATAGCAAAAAAAAAAGGACCTCTGATACATGCAGTAGTCCACTATAGAGAGGAGCCAATATTATCTGAAGGAGATTGCAAACAAGATAAATAATAAATGGCCAAGGAAACTCTGAACAGTTATCTACAAGTGTACCTTACTCTCCCACCAAAGGGGAGTCAGTAGGGAGGCAAGGGCAAAGCTGATGGTGTCTGACTCTGTCTAGAAAAAATAAAACTGAGCAGCTGGGAAAAAAACCAAAAAAAACATATTTCACATCATTCAACACATTTACAAAGAAAATTAAGCCAAAATAACTCTCCCATTTGCAACACCCCAGATCTCAACCCACGAAACGTCTTCCTCCAAGCTCGTGCTGACTTTTGCCACATCTGGAAAAATATTAATTTTCAAATAAAAAAAAAAAAAAAGGATTAGGCCTATTATGAAAAAAAATTTAGAAACAAAATCACTGTCAGAGTCTGTCAAGAACATAGAGGGATAGCCGTCTTCAGGTGATGGATTCTCAGGAAAGGCAGTTTGAGTTCAGCGTGTCCATTGGTTCCCGCAGTGATGGATCCTGAGCTGGCGTTCCCTTTGCTGATGGTCGATTAGTAAGTCTTAGCAATAGGTGGTTGTAAACTTTCAGAGATTTTTTTTTTTAAATCGCCATAAACCATTTTCGTAGCATTTGAACAGGTGGTCCAGACTTTTTCCTTGGAAAATTAATCGGTCAGATATTTTTCTTCTTGCCACATTCTCAAAGGCTTCTTTCTGTCTGCTTTCCGATTTTCATAGGTAACGGTGCCCTGAGTTCTGACCAGGAGTCTCACCACATTTACCTTCTCAGCCCCCTTGCTGTCACTTAAAATAAATAAGTAGAAAAAGCTTGCAAAGGCAATCGTAATACATTCTTTGTTTTAATATAATGCTAATTATCTCCAGATGGGTTATTTTGTTTTCGTTGATGCTCGTTGACTTTACCCTAGCCTCTCAGCTGCTCCGATAGGCCATTAACTGCTAGGAAGTCACAATCCTTAAGCAGCCCTTGTCCCATAGAATAATTACCTTACCCTCAGTGGTTCTATATTTGTCATCCCCTGAGCTTGTCTCGTTTACATTACCTCAGTAATTAGTGGCTGTTCCTCGTGGCTTTTCAGTGGTGAGGGAGGGGGAGGGTAAATTTCAAATCCATTTCTGCCGGGAAATAGGGCTTTACCCCGGAAATGTTTTTTTTTGAAAATCATTCCCCCCCTGTATGCGGGTAAACTCGCTCATGGAGTTGCCACTACAAACGTAACTTTGAGATAGGGCATTCCTAGGGCGGGATTGAGGAGGGGCTTGTATTTCCGTGTATCCATTTGAAATTTTTCAAAAGTATGTGCGTAGTTTTTTTGTTTTTTTCCCTCGGGGAAGCTACCTGCACAAAATAGCAGGTGTGGCAAGCACACGATTCAAGATGTAACCATGAAAGGGTTAGCCGCTGTTCTGACTTTCATAGTTGCAGCTCTGATTCCCATTGGCTGATATCTCAGGTGTGCGGGTTTAAGGAAATCCTATGACTTTTCTTCTGATTGGGTGGTACGTTCATGGGTGGAGCAAGGAAGAGCTATTTATTTATTTATTTATTTAGCATTTTTATATACCGATTTTCCAGTAACAGAATTACTAATCAAGTCGGTTTACATTTTAAACAATAACATGACAGGAGGATGTCTTACAATAAACAGGAAGATTGAACTTGGATAAATAATTGGGGTTAACAACATAAAGCTACATCTTTAGCTATTAAAGGTAGCTACATCCTTGTGTGATCACCTCCTGCCATTGTCAGTGGGACTGGGAGAAAGTTCTTTATTGAATAATCAGTGACCCAGAGTGTTTTCCTGATGGATACTTTAGGAAGACTAGCTTCTGTTAGGGCTCCATAACTCAGGGGGAAGAGGAGTCATCAGTTCAAATCACAGTGGGGCTTGTTATGCTTGTTCTTATCAAACTCAGGTTCATTAATGGACTTTGGAATTAACCTCAAAATGCAAAACATCACTGCTAGTTATGGTTTGTACAAATCTCATGGAGTCCTCGCCACTTTTCTTTTGTGCTGGTGGCTAAAACAACAGAGGAGGAGTTTAAGAGAGCACGAGATTAGCACAGGGGATCCTCTTTTGCTGAAAGTGGAGTGGGCAGAAGGCCTGACCTAGCAGCCCCCTGTTTTCATCTTTCATAAGTGCCGTTCGTATCTGACTCAGCAATGAATGCTGGGTCTGTCAGAAAGCACAGCAAAGTGTTAATCTGAATGTTGTACCTAGCAACATCTACCTTGCCAGGTTTGTCTGTCAGGCAGAAAGTTGTGTAATAACTAGAAGTCCCAGGTGCTCAGGCAGCCAGGTGAGTCTGGCAGGCTGTGCAAAGGGATCTGTGGGGCTCAGAGTAATGGTAGCAATTATATCGGGCGGTGATGAGAGAATCTGACTAGCAGTTGAGTCTGCCAGGCTTCAGGTTTTGCAATAACTAGAAATCCTAGTGAAAAAGCAGGTGCTTACACAGCCAGAGATGTATGGAAGGCTTCGCAGGGGCCCTGTTAGGAAAACTGCCGCACTAGTATTGCTGTCTGTTTAGATTATCACAGAACATTGTGGTTAGGCATGGGGCAGGAGGGTATGGGGGAGAGCTAGGCGGGGCACTTGTACAGGGTGCTCATCTAGCCAAGACAGAGTACAAAGTTAGAAGACAAGATAGACTGTCCTGGATAAGAAGAAATCTTGTGGACGGTCACGCTCTGCCCATGGACTTAGCGCCAGAGTGAGCACTTAGAAAATTATGCCCAAAATGTGGGAACCGAAGAAGCTCTCTGGGATAAGAGGAGCCTGTCAGTCGTGATGTCATTTCCTCTTTTGCTTTTTAGTTGTTTTGGCATGTTTATGTCTGTGTTGGGTAAGGTTTTGTTTAGCTTTACTGTGTATGTTGATTGTTATCTGCTGAGCTTGGTGGATCTGCAAAATACAAATTTGTGTAAATAAATAAAGAAGAATAAATATTTTCTTTTTCTTTACTGGAAAAGCATCTTCTTTTTTCAGACTTCTGATATTTCATATTATTAAATATTTTTCCTTTTTTTTTTTTTTTGGCCTGTGGTTTCCTCCTGCTGCTTTTGGCTTTGATTCCAGTCAGAACAGGCCTGAGTTGGGCTACAGCTCCACGAGCCTTTATTTGCGGTTACCTTGACTTTTTCCTCAGTCTTATTTGCCACCTTCCTCTAATCTGCCACCTTGCCAGGCCATCATAATGGCTGTCCTTGGGCCTGGGCCACTGATCACACCTCTCTCCGGAATCCTAAATCCAGCCAGTAGGTGTCACCACTGAGGGATGGCCAAGACTCCCTCTCCCCATGCTGCCTCTGCCCTGTTCGCAGCCCTGGTCAGTCTGAGGACCAGAAGCTGGGGTCAGGAATCAAATCTGGGGGATCTTCTGAATGCCAACCCTTCGCTATTCAGTCTCTTCCCCTCAGGGGTCCCTGTCCCATTTTTTAGCTGACATCATGCATTTCACATTGGCTGTCTGTCCTGGATGAGCCAGTAATGCAAGAGGAGATATGATTCATTCAGCGTGCAGGTCTACACCAGACACTGTTATTATATTCATTTTTGAAAGATAATCCTTCTAGCAGGGTGTTGGCACCTGCCACTGATAACAATAGCTCTTTGTCGGCAGCTTCCAAGGTACATACCGGAATAATTTGTGCACTGCAAAAATCTGACTGTGCTGTGGAAACTTTATTTCAAGGAGTCAGGGCCTTTGTTGCTGGTGATCAGTGACATTCTTTTGCAGCCCCAGAACAAAGATGGAGCAAATTATTAATTGCACCATCATCCTTGCCGTTCTGATTGCATTTTCTATGCTATTAAATTAGTAGCAAATGATAAAGCAGGTGCACTGCTAATTGGTGGGCGTGGCATACTCACCAGCAAAGGCTGATGATAAATCGGCCCCATTTGCACTGCCTCTTATACCAGAGGCTCTCAGGGAGCGATGCAAACCTGCAAAGGTTTTCAGGATACCTGCAATAAATATTCATCAGATGGACTTGCCTACATATGGTCTAGAGCAGTGGTTCTCAACCTTTTTTCTGTCGGGACACACCTGACAGATGGTTCTCACATGCGTGACACACTGACCCATGATCGTCACGGGGCTAGATGTAAAAGTACAGTTTGCATCCACGGGAACCCCCCTGACCCACAATAATGAATGTAAAGCAGAATTATGACATTCCCCATACAACTCACCCTACAAAAAAGATATTCTGGTTCTGGTGTCATCTCAGTAACAGCAACTCAAACTCCTTCTACTTCCAGGCTCAATAGCCCTACTTATGAAAAGACAGCAGTTTACCACCAATGCATGTCCTCTTGAGAAAACACAACAAATAAGACCGATACAAACGCTTACATGCTAGTAAAATATCTCATCTCGGTAACAGACACAGAACCGACCTAACATACTCCCAGGATCTGTAGTAATGCACATAAACTAATCCGCACACAGTTACACCTGTATTATGGAATACACTCATAGATAGGGTTGCTCATTAAACAGGAGCAACCCTATCTATGAAAAGGCAATACTACAAATATTAAATCCGGCCCTAAAAACAGATCTAGCAAGCAGCTATAGATCCCCACACAAAAATAATTGTAAAACTATACCAATAAGCAAAATAAATGTTTCAAAACAGCTATAAACAGAAAAACATCCAACAATTAAAAACTCGTAAAAAATATTAAAAATTCTCCAAACACCAATAAAATATTTCAAAAAAGCAGACACATCACGTAATATTAAATAATTAAAATGGCAGACAATCAAGAAAAATAAACTTTAAAAGCCACTTTTACTTACCCCCTCCAGCAGCTCTCCTACTCCCCTTCCATGCAGGCCGTGGCACACACCAGAAGCAGCAGTAGAAGCTAAGCTATATACTCATGGTCCTCTTCCTTAGTGCCCATGTCTTTCACACACACACCATACCAGTCATGCCCCCATGACCAGTTTCTGTCTCTCACACACCAATCATCTCCCAAACAGTCTTTGACACACACACCAGTCACCTTCCTGAACAGTTTCTCTCATGTCATACACACACACAGGCTTCCCACTCCCGTGTTCTACTTACATATATGGGCTTCTCACTCTCATAATCACTTTCTCTGCGTCACACACACTCACCAGTCTCTCACTCCTATGCTTGTTCTCTCCACATGCAGAGGCTTCTCATTCCCGTAATCACTTTCTTTCTCTCACACACATACACACAAACACAGACCAGTCACCTGATCTCTCTCATGCATACACACACACACAGGCTTCCCACTCCCATGTTCTCTTTCAGATATACAGGTTTCTCACTCCAATGCTGTGTCTCACACACACCCAGGTTTCTCACTCCCATGCTCACTCTTCACATGCACAGGCTTCTCATTCCCATAATCACTTTCTTTCTCTCTCTCACACACACATACACACACTCACACACCAGTCACCTGACCTCTCTCATGCATACAAACACACACACACAGGCTTCCCACTCCCATGTTCTCTTTCAGATATACAGGCTTCTCCCTCCCATGCTGTGACTCACACACACCCAGGTTTCTCACTCCCATGCTCACGCTCTTCACATGCACAGGCTTCTCATTCCTATAATCACTTTCTCTCTGTTACACACACACACACACCAATCTCTATCTCATTTCCATGCTCACTCTCCATATGCACAGGCTTCTCATTCCCTGAATCACGTTCTTTCTCTCACATTCACACACACCAGTCTCTTTCTCTCACACACACTGTCACCTTACCAACCAGTCTCTTTCTCATGCAAGCATGCACACACACACACACAGGCTTCCCAGTCCCATGCTCTCTCTCACATAATCAGGCTTCTCACTCCCACGCTTTCTTTCACAAACACCCCCACAACACCAGGCTTCTTACTCCCATGCTTTCTCCCATACCCAGATTTCTCACTTCCATGCTTTTTCTCTCTCACACACACACATCAGTCACCTCCCTGACTAATGTCTCACACTCTCACATACACATCAGTCATCTCCCTGAGCAGTCACTTTCATTGTCTCTCACATATACACACACATCAGCTCTCTGACCAGTTTCTCTCAATCACACACATGCTCTCAATCAAATACATTCTCTCACTTACACACAGGCTGGCTGGCTGCTTCTCTCTCTTTCTTTCTCTCACTCACTTCCCCCCCCCCCCCCCTGAGCACAAATGGTAGGTGCAGCAGCCTCCTCCTCCAGCCCCCGCAGGCCAAGAAAGTAGAATCCCATCGGCCGCGGGAGGCTCAAGCTGCTCTCTCCTTTCTCGATCCCCGGCTGCTTCAATTGCTCGGGGGCCGATGCTGCAGCCGCCGCTGCTACTTTATCACGCGGCATGGCCTTTCTCCTTCCCGCGCACCGCGATTCACTTCCTGTTCTGGGTCATGGGGGGGGGGGGGGGGGGGCAGGCGCGGGAAGAAGAAAAGTCCAGCCGCGGGTGCCACAGCTTCTTTTAGCACTGCTGCCGCTCCCACTGGGGTTGAACGTGCTGATAGCCCGGCGGCAACGGCAGCAGGGAAGAAAGAGCAGCGGGAGAGATCGGGAGCACGCGACACACCAGCCGGTGCTTGGCGACACACTGGTGTGTCGCAACACACCGGTTGAGAAAGGCTGGTCTAGAGAACCAGACCAATTTGCATAACTTGGTTACTGACCAGTTTGTGGCCTTGAAGGACTGAAATTGAGAATCACATCGTAAAGGTAAGGAGTCACGTTTCAGATAAATGCACTAATAAGAAAATAATGTGTAATTAAAGACTGCCCAGTATCCATCCATTGTGAGTGTTCACCATGTGCCCCCTTTTCAATCCACTTATGACCCTGGCCCACTGGAGGAAACTAGAATGAGCTCAGTTGACAGAAGCATGCAGTGGGCATTTAAACTGTTTTGATTTAACAACATGAAAGTGTGCTCAGATCTATGCCATCTGTGAGTCACCGGCAGCTGTCGCAGGTTTGTCTCAGACTTTTAAAAGAGAAAAAAAAAAAGCAAAACAAAGGAAATCAAATCAGCATTTTAAGGAGGAATCATTTTAAATGGCAGCATGCAGGGAGCAGCAGTTACCATCCTTTACAGAAGGCACAGAGTGGCAAATTACAGCCCTAAACAGAAAGCGAGTGGTAACCTTCATTTTAATAACACGTGTAACCCACGTGATCTAAAATTCTCGGTGCTTTACCAGAAGAACATACATAAAGTGCACAAGATATTTAAAAACCAATCAACAGAACACGGCATAGATAAAACAAATATACAAGAATAAATGTAAGCCGAGATACAAGACCCCACATGATGTAGATTGGAGCGGCAGTTTTAACCCTAAACAGAAGGCATGAGGGTAACATCCACGTAGCAGCAATTACACCCCTAAACAATCTTGCTGGACAGACTGGATGGGCCGTTTTTGGCTTTATCGGCCGGAGGTTACTATGTACTGTATGAAATTTCGTGGGCATATAAATGCACAGAGTTGTGAAATAAGCTACCAGTATACGCAAGAATTATTTAGAACTGACCTCGGCGTTGAGATCATCATTTGTTTTAAGATTGTGAATTAGATTTGTCTTACTGTATAGCAATGCAATATAGTTGATGATGGCTAAAAAAGACCAACTGACCCATCTAGTCTGCTCAGTGATTCCTGTGCACAGCACCCAGGGTGTATCCCAGCTGCTTATGACTGCTTATAGGATATCGCACCTTATCTAGGACGGTTTTTGTTGGGATCCTCATTTGTACTCTACCATAGGGGTACATTTTAAAAGACAGCGCGCGTACTTTTGTTCGCTCATCAGGCACGAACAAAAGTACGCTGGATTTTATAAGATACGCGCGTCGCCGCGCATATCTTATAAAATCCGGGGTCGGCGCGCGCAAGGGGGTGCACATTTGTGCAACTTGCGCGCGCCGAGCCCTGCGCGCGCTGCCCGTTCCCTCCGAGGCCGCTCCGAAATCGCGCGTCCTGGGCTTGTGCGCGCCGCCGAGCCTGTGCAAAATAGGCTCGGCACGCGCAGGGGATTTTTAAAAGGGTTACGCGTGTACCTTATGCGTGTAACCCTTTTAAAATCCGGCCCATATTGAGCAGCTGAACATTCAAAATCCCCATATAATTCACAGCCAGCTTCTCCCCCTTTCTTGTGTCCAACTACACAGCAGTAGATAAGGCTTTGTAATAATCTAAATACAGTACCTACCAGTATTATTATTTTTTTTTGTTTCTCAAACAGTACTTTGTCGATTCACTTTTCTGATAATAAATTACATGAGGGTGGGTAAGATCCCATGCTATATTTAATAATGCGAAGTTCTAGCAGCCATATTGATCTCGGAGAAATCCAAATTCCCTGTAGTTCGTGATACCCCTTAATTGAAGCAGTGTACGGATTATCCAAAGACGCTGTTACATGAGCTTTGGGACCACGCAGAGTCTCCTATTCAGATATGGCACCAAGGCTAAACGTACAGTGCATTCAGAAAGTATTCAGACCCCCTCACTTTTTCCACATTTTGTTACGTTACAGCCTTATCCTAAAATGGATAATATGCATTATTCCCTCCTCAATCTACACACAGTATCCCATAATGACAAGCTGAAATCAGGTTTGAAGAGATTTGTGCAAACTAATTAAAAACAAATTGAAATATCACATTTCCATAAGTATTCAGACCCTGCGCTGTGACACTCAGAGTTGAGCTCAGGTGCATCCTGTTTCCAGTGCTCGTCCTTGAGATGTTTCTCAGCTTGATTGCATCCACCTGTGGTAAATTCACATGATTGGTCAGGATCTGGAAAGGCCCACACGGGTCTATACAAGGTCCCGCCGCTGACAGGGCAGGTCAGAGCACAAGCGAAGCCATGAAGTTGAAGGAGTTGTCTGTAGACCTCCGGGACAGGATGGTGTCGAGGCACGGAGCTGTCCGCTCGGCTCCTGTGGGAGAGCGTGGCTGCCATCGGGAGAAGAGCTGGGCCACTGTTTTAGCTCCAGGAAAGGAGCATTGGCCGGAGCCTGGCTTCACAGTCTGCCCACCCAAGCCCCGACGAGCAGCAGCCCCCATACCAGAAGACGTTCCTGGCAGGATCCCTGCCTCTCTGGCCCAGCACAGACTGGGAAGTGCAGGGTGGGGTTCTCCGCAGAGCGCTGCCGAAAATGGAGGGGGGAGGAGCCTGGAGAATGATTAACATTTAGGGGGAGGGAGATTTCTTGTGAGGGGGAAAGAAAGGGGCGGATTCTTGGGGGGGAGGGGAGAAGGAGATTTTTGGAAAGAAGGAAGATAATGAAAGAGTGGGAGAAAAAGGGGAAATGCCAGGGGAGAGGGGTAAAGGGATCAGGATCACTTGAAGAATCATTTGGGGAGAGGTTTATATACTGTAGGCGGGTTGGGAGGGAATGGGACAGTGGGAGGTTTCTGTCCACCGAAATAAATTCCGATATTCTCCTGGAAAAAAATGAACATTTCCCCCACCCCCCCACACCCCCCTCTGATATTCTTCTGTTTTTGTTCTTGTCACAATAAACCCTGATAAATTTCTGGGGGGAAAAAGAAACCCCATACCTAGTCCACGGGAATCTTTCGTGTGTGAACTTTACACTGATTTTCCACCTACATGCATAATTTGACTTTGAAAATGATCGCAGGAAAACAGCCTGTGCAAGAAAAACACAGGGAATGCTTTTGTAAATTCAAAGGTAGGCTCCTAATCCCTGCCCCCAGGACAGCTGCCTTCTACCCCGGGTACATGCCCTCGCGGAGCTGCACGCGCCCTTTTACCTGCCTGTAGGAGCTGCAGTTTTCCAAACGCCCTTTTTTCGTGGGTAAGGCACTGTTTGTTTTTTGCCCACGGAAATGGCTTTCAAACTTACCCTTCATGCCTGTCTGTGGCCCTTGTGGCTTTTAAATGGCTGGCACTGGTTCCGTGAAACCCGATGTGGAGCTGGGTCATTGGGGTGGACGTCAGGCCATTTGCATTTTGAAAGTTGGGGAGTGTGGGGGGGGGGGAGGGGGAGCAATGCTGGCATAAGAAATGCACTGGTCTAGGACTGAGGCTTTATTGAACTTTGCTCCTTCTACTTGTTCGAAGCTGCAGAAAAAAAAAAGCATTCAGAATGGCTCGAGCTCAGGGTATTTTGACTTGGTCCCCTCTTCTGTCCCTTTTTCTTTTTATGTCAGCTAACAGGATCTTATGAACATTAAATATCAAGTGGAACGACATCAGCGATCTTGCTGATTCAAGGCAGGCCTAACTCGTCTTTCCTGCTGAGAAATTAAAAGTAATCCAGCTGTGGACCTGACACCATTTTACCCCCTCGTTCCTTTTTTCCCGCTTGCAGACCAGTTAGTTATATCCAACTTCCTTTGCAATCCAATCAGCAAACCCAGCTGACTACAAATTGCAGATTTCCTAAACTTATGTTTTTCTAAGAACAATAATATTTTTGGACTACAGGGCTCGCCACGAAATTAATTGCGAAAGCTTGCCAAAAGTTGAAATATTGGAAAGTGTTGGCATATATTTTAAATCCCTACAAATGCTAACTTCAAGTTTTCTTGAAGACATAATAAACTCCATATTTCCAAGGCATTTTAAGCATTTTGTTTTTGTCCCAAAATTAGACAAGACAGAAAAGACAGGGCACTAACTCTTGGGAGGGGGGAGGGTTTGATTTATACAGAGCTTTCTCCTAATTTTCGGAGAAACTTTTTATAAATTAGAACCACTCTGTAGTGTAGACATAAGTTCCAATGAGTTTTTAATCTAAATATTTCACTATCACAAATAACCCTCAGGGGCTGAATAATATTAAGAATCCTTCCTCCATAGAATTCATTTTACAAGACCTCGCTGGAAATTCTTCCAGTCCTACCCCTTGATTTTGGCAGACCCCATTTTTAGGATCCAGAATCACGATCCAATAAGTCCCACCCCCCAGCCCTCAAAAGGAAAAACCCAGGATCAGAGGCGGGGGTTTTAAAGCCAGCAAAGTGCTACTCATCAGGCTTTTAGTGCACACACTGCCCCCCCCCCCCCCCCCCCCGTAAAAGATCCTCAGTAATGCTGGAACTGAAACCATATTTCTTGTTGTTTCTATGGGGGAGGGGAGGTGAGCAAGACCAAAAAAATAAATAAAAATAAAACAAGCAACAAAAAATATACAAAATTTTAGACAAAAAAAAAAATCAAAAGGGCTCATTGTCAGTCGTCCTACTTTGCCTGCAGACCCAAGGGTACTTTGTACTCCCAGGCCTGGCGGGGGTCCATGGGGGGAAAGTGCCCGCAGAGACTGCAGGTGCAAACTCACGGCCAGGAAGTCTGTGCACACTTTGCCGGTACGATCCCCTCGCCATCCCTTTTCTCCTGTATTGGGGGTGGTGGGGGGAAGGTGGGATTTTGAAATGGAATTTCTCTGTGAGTGAACCCCTGTGAAGATTGTCCCCTTAAAATGACCAATAAGAAAGGGGGGGGGGGGGAAGTAAGCAAAACAAGAGAACAAAAAATAAAAAAGTAATTTAACAAATGAGTAAAAAAGTAAGAACAAGTATGAAAAATAGAAAAAATCTGAAGTAAAAAAAAAGCAAAAAAAATAAACCCCATCTTTCCCCAACAAAACAAATCAAATAAATATATTTTTTGTCATACTTATTTCAGTTTGTTTCTGATCCTTTGGGCTTCTGGTTCAATCAGATCTGGCATCTGTTGGGACTATGTGCATACATGTTTTTTTACGCGGCTTTGGAATAAAAGGCATGTACCTGGTATTGCATCCTTGCTTCTTCCTGGACCCCATCCTCAGCTGTATCTGTACAGTGTGCTGACCAGGCAGCGGGGGTGGATTGCCAGAAAATCTCAGCCTGGGGGTTCTAATATTTTCCAAATACTACTAAAATATTTCAAAACAGCAGCCACATGAAATAACACCCCAAAATTTAAAATAATAGGTTTAAAGTATCTCCAGCTCTCCATACCCTAAAATAAAGAAATACCAGGGATCTTTTGATTTCCACTCACCCAGAGATTGTTGTGGATTTGGGGAAAGGGGGACCACACAATCTTTATTCTGTCTCTCCCCTTCACACACAAAGGCATTCTCTCTCTCATACACTCATGCAGCCGCTGCTCGCTGTCTCTCAACACACATACAGGCACTCTCTCATGCACATACGCAGGCTGTTTCTCTCATATATACATTCAGGTGTTCTCTCTGTCTTACACTCATGCAGGCTCTCTCACACATATGTAGGCTCTCTCTGTCTCTTATACACACATTCAGGCTCACACACACAGGCTCTCTCTCATAACACTTTTACAGGTGCTCTCAAACACTCCTGCAGCCGCTCTCTGTCTCTCAACACACATACAGATATTCTCATGACACATGCAGGTTGTCCCTCTCATGCACACACAGGTACTCTCCCTCATGCATGCACACATGCAGGCTCTCTCATACACTCACACAGGCTCTTTCTTTCATACGCACAGACATGCAAATTCTCTCTCTCATACACACATACACCTTAGGCCTCCTCCTTTCTGCTGGGCCTTGGCCACGCCGGCGCTGCTCCTTATTTACTGTTGGAAGGGAGTTTGGAGAAGGTCAGTGCTTCTGTCAGCCCTGCAACTGCCAGATGTGTCTTTCTTCCAGCTCTGTAGAACTTTCTCTTTGAGGCGCAGCGGGTAGAGCTCCGTCATGGCCCCGCAGAGCCCTTCATAGAGCCATGGCGGGTTGAGCTCCATCATAGTCCCCCTCCTGAGCCTTTCATCGAGCCACGGCGGGTTGTGGTCTGTTGCGGCCCTGCCGAGACCTTCTTCCTCAGCAGCCCTCTCAGCAGTCCACGTGGCCAGTGCGACCGGCCCACTGGGGGATGCCCGATCTCCCGATAGGCCAATCTGCCCCTGCCAGGGCAGGCTTTCTGACAAGGATCAGTAGTATAGCAGTGCTCTGATTTACTTATTCTCGACATAGTAGGAGGAGCTTTAAATAAGAGTTGGTCCAAAGGTTTGCAGTCTCAAATCGCACCTCTCCTTGTGAAGGTTGGGGGTGGGGATTACTGGATCATGATTCTGGATCATAAAAATCAGGGGATTTCTGGATCTGCTAAAATCAAGGGGAAGGGATGGAGGAATTTCCAGTGTGGTCTTGTAAAATGTGTTCTGCTAAAATCGGGTATGGAGAAAGGCTTCCCAATATTTTTCAGCCCCTGTTATTTGTGATAGTGAAAAATGTAGATCAAAAGCTCAATGGAATTTATGTCTACACTACAGAGTGGTTCTAATTTATAAAAAGTTTCTCCAGAAATTGGGAGAAAGCTCTGTATAAATCAAGCCCCCCCCCCCCCCCCCAAGAGTTAGTGGGATCCTGTGCTTGATAAGATCAATACAACCATCATTAATCCAGTCTTTCTGAAGACCACATGTATACGACCACACAGTTTCCACAAGTGAAGCCTTCTAACCCACAGCTATGAATAGTTCCCACACATAAAAAAGAAAGCTTTAAAATAAGCCATTCAGAAACTTGGGTAGAGTGGTTTTAAGAAAGAGCAGGATTTGATTTTATTTATTTATTTATTTATTTTTAATTTTTATATACCGAGGTTCTTGTATCAGGTACAAATCAGTCCGGTTTACATAAAACAGTGAGATGCCCAAAAGGGAGGGGCTTTACATATAACTATAAAACAAAGTACAAATTGAACATGGCATAGAATAGTTACAAGAAAAACTTTTGAACTCAATATCTTATTATAGTAACAAATAAAACAATAGGTATCATAGTATTGAAAAATAAAGTAAAACAATAAAGCACAGAATATACAATAATTTCACACAATTTCACACAGGATTCACACAACATTGCTGAATAAATTTTCAAAGGGGGTTATGCACAGAAAATTGGCATATACGCTTGTAAGTAGCCTATTCCTGTAAGTGTTTGCCGTTTTATAAACATGGAAGGTATGCGCAAGTAATTCCCCCCTTGACCGCTTACCTCGTGGGGCGTTCCTGGGTTTGGGACTGACCTGGCGGGAGCCCCCCCTTAGGGCAAACTCTGTTGGTCCACACATTCTTGGCGCCTGGTGTCTCCACCTGGGGAAGAAGGTGTTAGTGGGTGGGATTTCCCTCCCTTCATCCCAGGAAAACAAATGGGACTGGGAACAAGGCTGGCAGTATTTACATATATATACAGGTTTATTAGACTATACAAGCATATACATTTCTATAGGACTATGCACATGGCTAATAGGATGTCAAACAGTACACTAAGCTACTCTCGGTCTACACAACTATACATATTTCTACAAGATAGCAAGAACATTAAATATCTGGCAATTTGGGGTTGTTGGTCCCCACAATACACCACCCTATAGAATAGAGGGAACCTCATGTGTTCCCACTTACTCAAGCATTGTTATTATCCTCTCCCTTCTTCCCCAGTCTCACCCACCTAAACCTATGCAACTGGGCTGGTAGGCAATGTTTGTCAGGGGGGGAAAGCACAGACCTCTCTTGTTCTATTGTTTGACCAACAGGGCTGAGAAACAGGCAGGACCCTAGAAAGGTGTTCATCACATCTCTTTATCCTGCTTCTTTATTCTTTTTTACCTGTCTAGGAACTTCCTACCCAATGTGTCTGAATACCCCTGCTGGTCGGGGTGAAAATCTGTCTGCCTTCCAGTACTATCTCCCAGCACATTTCTCTCACAAATCCCTTCCCCGGTCAGAGTTCTGTAATTTGCATGTCACAGTGCCCTGGACCTCTGGGTAATTTGGTAGGAAATGTCACTAACAAAAAATTCAGAGGATTTAAACTTCTAAATTGCAGAACTCTGACCAGGGAAGGGATTTGTGAGAGAAATGTGCTGGGAGATAGTACTGGAAGGCAGACAGATTTTCACCCCGACCAGCAGGGGTATTCAGACACATTGGGTAGGTTAGAAAGATGTGAGGGTTTCTGCTCTATGGTCATATCTGGTTATCAGGCCTTTTGGTTGAAAGGTCACCTGTACAGAGTCAGACAATAGGTAAAGTAGAAGCTAGGCTGAGAGAAAATGATTTTTGTAGGTTGGGTAATAGCACATGCTAGGCCATCAGCTAAAATTAATGATAAAGAGCCAAGCCTGCTGAATGCAGGATAGGCATGAGCCTAGTGGAGCTGTAAGTCCAAGCCTCAGAAAGCCATTCCTGCCAAGGAAAGAGAACTGAACCAAGGGGGACCCCAGTGGCAGACTGGTGAGGCGGAGTTGGGTCTCCCAGGAGGGCATGGCCCTCTCATTGACAGATCAGGAGGCAGAGTTGGTCTCCCTGACCAGTTTTCCCGGTTTGTTCCCAGTTCACCCAGACGAGGGATAGGACTTCCAAATCCCCCTGTTACCTGTGACCCTTAAAACCCCATTGACCATCCTAGAACTTTTTATTTTATTACTTACATGCCATCCATAGCAGTAATAAAGTTAGGAGGCACATCTCTTGGCCTTCCCCCGACACATCCTCTCTCCACCCCTTTTTCAAACTTTTGACTTGTGTGTGTGAAGGACGACCAAAATGATAAGAGGCATGGAAGGGCTCGCCTGTGAGGTAAGGCTAAGGAGGTTTGGGCTGTTCAGTTTGGAGAAGAGACGGCTGAGGGGGGATATGATAGAAGTCTACAAAATCATGAAAGGACTCGAACAAGTCAGTGTAAATCAGTTATTTACTCTTTCAGATAATAGAAGGGCCAGGGGGCACTCCATGAAGTTAGCAAATTTAAAACAAATTGAAGAAAACTCTCTTTCACTCAGCGCACAGTTAAGCTCTGGAATTTATTGCTAGAGGATGTGGTTACAGCAGTTAATGTAACTGGGTTTAAAAAAGGTTTGGCTAAGTTCTTAGAGGATAAGTCCATAAACTACTATTACAGTAATTAATAAGCAATAATAGCTTGTGATCTATCTAATGTTTGGGTACTTGCCAGGTACTTGTGACTTGGATTGGCCACTGTTGGAAACAGGATGCTGGGCTTGATGGACCCTTGGTCTGACCCAGAATGGCATTTCTTATGTTCTTATGTGCTCATATCTCCTGGCTTTGGTGCGTGCAGAGCTTTTAAAATTCGCCTGTTATTTGTGAACTTTTAAACCTGCTATTTGACTAGAGCAAATGAAATTGGACTTGTCTGTTGTCTGTTATTTTTGGGTAGGAAGTTTGAATGAATGGGGGAGCTCAGGGTGAAGTACTAGAGGGTCTAGTGAACTGGAGCTGGACTGGATGAATTGGCAGAGGTATTGGCAAACTGATGGTTTAAAGTCCGCACGCAGATTTTAAAATATATCTGCCTCCACAGAGTTTTTACACGTCCATATATTTTTTTCACATGTAAAATATATGCACATATGTTCATAAAGTAGGTATAGAAAGCTCACATTTTCTTCACATTGGAACATGTCATGCGTACTGTAACGTGTGTGCACTTTCAGAACAGAACTACACCAGAGCAGAATGCGTCTTGCAGTAGTCGTGACAGAAACAACTGCATATACGGCCATTTTGAATGCGGTACTTCTGTTGCTCCTTTCTTCGCAGCATTCTCTGTTCTGTCTGCCTCGCCCATGCCTTCAGCCTTTCTCACCTTGACTGCTGTAATCGCCTTCTCCCTATTACTCTCTTTCCCATTACTCTCTCCAATACGGCCAGGGCTCCCGTCAGTCCTTATTGCTTTGATCCTGGTTTTCCCTATCCCTGAACCCTGCCTTTGAATCCTCCTCTCTTCGTAAGCGATTGTCAAGCTCCTCACGCCGTCCTTGAAAGCCGTGCCCTCCACTACCCCGCCCCTCACCTTGGCCCGTTCCTTATCTGCCTTCCAGTTCTGAGGTTAGCTCTCCTACCTGTGGCTGGTAGAGGTTTGGGAGAACAGCGGAGGGAGGACTCTTGCCATTCAGAAGTAGCCAGTGGTCAGGAGCAGGGTACTGCGGGCCTAGGATTCTGGAGATATCCCTTTGGTTTACAGGTTAACAGCTTGGCAACAGGGGAGGAAGGATGACCCATTAAATCCATTTCTCTGGTGGTCCAAAGATCAGTGATCTTATTTTATAAATTGGTTGCTCACTGAGCAGACTTTATTGCCTGCATTAGGTTTCTGTTCTCAGTTGGTGACTATTTTTCAAGACTGAATTGCAAACCTAAAAAACAATAAGAGATCATCATAAACCTGCTTTTGAGCTGACTCGTATTGTTATCACAAACTGTGGGTTGTTTTTTCATAGGGGTTATGATTTAAAAGCAGCTCCTTCCATGTCGGCACATTAGGGAGGAGGACGTTCTCTTTTGAAGATTCTCCCTTTTATTCATGATTCAGATTCATGAGAGCATTCACTTTTTCTCTCACTACATCTGCTACTCTAGGACTGGGGATTTTTTTGTGCTATATTTGTTGTGTTTGGCCAGAACTGAACACTTGTGCTTTATTTTTTGATTTTTTTTTTTTGTATTGAGTAGCTTAATTTGACTGAGATAATGGTAGAACGGTAGGAAATACCCTTGGTTTTGTTGGTCCCATCATTCGGTCCCTTCACAACAGGTCTGAGTGATGAAAAGCAGCAAGGTTGCGACTGTATTTTGACCATCCTCATTGCATCGGCTATGCCGATGAGAACATTTTGTGACACTGGCAAACGACTATTCATGCAGTTCCACACCTATAGGACATTGTCTAATCTGCAGTTCTGCCGTACTCACATAAGTGTCAGAGATGCTTTCATTTTTCTGACTGTAATGTAGCATCCTCAGTCAGTGCCATTTAGTTCATTGCCAGTATTTCATGCATGCAGCCAATGGTTTTGGCTTCACCATCAACTTAAACAATACTTAATCAGTGTACATACGAACACAGAACATGGCAGCAGATAAAAACCAATCAGTCCATCCAGTCTATGCATCCACACTTCCCGCCTACCTTTACAGTCCCTTCCTCTGACTTAGGGATCCGCTGTACTTGTACCAGGCTTTCTTGGACGCCCACACAGTCCCTCATCTCCACCACCTCCATCGGGAGCCTGTTCCGTGCATTCACCCCCCTCTCCATAAATAACCAATTAATTAGATTACTCCTGATTTTACTCCCTTTCACCTTCATCCCATCGCCCCTTCTTCCAGAGCCTTCAGTCCATTGAAAAAGGCCTAACTCTTGTGCATTTAATCCTTGTGGTTAGTGTTTGGTTGGCTTGTGTGTTGTATAGTATTGGCGAAATAAGGGAAGTTTCATTGACTACTATTAGCTTGATCAGCGTTTTGTATATGACACATTTTTGTTTATGCCTTTTAAATTGTATAATGAAATATTTGTAAAACATTGGGACTGTGACAACAAATGACCTAAGATAATAACTTTTGACAGCCTAAGCTCAGACCTAAGTTATGTACAATGCGGATGATATAAAATTATTCAGAGTAGTTAAATCACAAGCAGACTGTGATACATTACAGGAGGACCTTGCAAGACTGGAAGATTGGGCATTCAAATGGCAGATGAAATTTAATGTGGACAAGTGCAAGGCGTTGCATATAGGGAAAAATAACCCTTGCTGTAGTTACACGATGTTAGGTTCCATATTAGGAGCTACCACCCAGGAAAAAGATCTAGGCATCATAGTGGCTAATACTTTAAAATCGTCGGCTCAGTGTGCTGCAGCAGTCAAAAAAGCAAACAGAATGTTAGGAATTATTAGGAAGGGAATGGTTAATAGAACGGAAAATGTCATAATGCCTCTATATCGCTCCATGGTGAGACCGCACCTGTAATACTGTGTACAATTCTGGTCGCCGCATCTCAAAAAAGATATAGTTGCGATGGAGAAGGTACAGAGAATGGCAACCAAAATGATAAAGGGGATGGAACAGCTCCCCTATGAGGAAAGGCTGAAGAGGTTAGGGCTGTTCAGCTTGGAGAAGAGACGGCTGAGGGGGGATATGATAGAGGTCTTTAAGATCATGAGAGGTCTTGAAAGGGTAGATGTGAATCAGTTATTTACACTTTCGAATAATAGAAGGACTAGGGGGCATTCCATGAAGTTAGCAAGTAGCACATTTAAGACTAATCGGAGAAGATTCTTTTTCACTCAACGCACAATGAAGCTCTGGAATTTGTTGCCAGAGGATGTGGTTAGTGCAGTTAGTGTAGCTGGGTTCAAAAAAGGTTTGGATAAGTTCTTGGAGGAGAAGTCCATTAACGGCTATTAATCAAATTTACTTAGGGAATAGTCACTGCTATTAATTGCATCAGTGGCATGGGATCTTCTTAGTGTTTGGGTAATTGCCTGGTTCTTGTGGCCTGGTTTGGCCTCTGTTGGAAACAGGATGCTGGGCTAGATGGACCCTTGGTCTGATCCAGCATGGCAATTTCTTATGTTCTTATGATAGATCTTCAAAACTGGCCATGTAAGTAACTTAGCCGGTTAGAACTAATCCGGCTAAGTTACGATGTATATTCAGTGGCACGGCAAAGCCGTTGAATATACGCATATATGTGCGCACTTCACCGGATAAGTCTAACCCGGCTAAGTTTAGACCTGCTCTATGGGGCATCAAAACGTAGACGTAAACTTGTGCGGCTAACTCTGTATGTTATATGGCTAACTCGATCCGCCCAGTACACGCTTACTTTTTGTGCATGTAACTTATAGCTGTATAAGGGACTTAAATGGCTCATCGGTGGCCACTGAATATAGGCACATATTCAGCAGCCACCACTTAGCCACATAAGTCCCGCTTATCCGGCTAAATAGCACTGAACACGCTTTAAATATTGGGCCCAATATGTGCAGTCAGTGTCTAAGAATACGATGGTCATAAAAAACACGTAGTGACATGGTTTGTGTTGCTTGAGCTGTAGAGTGAAGAGTCACTTTTTGCAGTGTTTTATTTTCACTCTCCAGGTTTCTTTTTGTATAATATTTTTCTGTCTGACATACCTTTGTCCATGAACAATAAAAAAATTGAAACCTTAATCCCTGAAGATATTTAAATGCCTCTATCACATCTCCCCTTTCGTCTAGGGCAGGGATGCTCAAACCGGTCCTACAGGGGCCCCCCCCAGGCTGGTTGGGCTTTCAGGATATCTCTAATGAATATGGATGAGATTTATTTGCATGCGCTACCTCCTGTGATTGCAAATCTTTCTCATGCATATTCATTAGGGACACCCTGAAAACCAGACTGACTGGGGGGGGGGGCCCATAGGACCGGTTTGAGCACACCTAATCTAGGGGATGAGTACCCCTTATCCCCTTGGCTACCGGGGCATACTGGGAAGTGTTGGGGCCACATTCTGACCCATGCTTATGGGTTCTTTTCTCAAGGGGGGGGGAAGGAGGTAAAGGCTTTTGAGGCCCTTAAGCTTCCAGTAGAGGTTTTGTTCTTTTTACAGTAAAAGAAACACACTGTACAAGTCAGTGTTGTTCAAAAATAAATCCTTGTACTGAACAGTTGATTGCAGATGAAAAAAAATTGTGCCCTATTGAAAAGTGCACTTTAATCGAGAAATAAAATTTCAGAAGAAAAATTACACATACGATCGATGATAAGACTGCACGCCCTGGAAGTAGATACTCTTCACAAAGGACCTTCTCTGGGTACTTCCCGAATGCTCCCTACAAACTGGATGCCCACCCCTTCCCAGTAGAAAACTGGAACTGCCCCTGATGCACTTCAGAATCTCCTAGGCTGATGCTTTCTTGCACAGAGCAATTCCGTGGGATCCGACTCGCTGTAAAGACAATCCTCTTTTTCCAAAACACTGAAGAAATCTTTCTCAGATGGACGAGCAGTATGGACTTAACTCTTCTCTTCTGTGAGACCTCTTCTCTGGTTCCGTGGACTATCTCAAAGACAAATCTCCCTGATTCTGAGGACCTGGGAAACCTTGCCCTTGGATCCACCACCACCCTCTCAGGTAGGGCCGGTACAAGGGTATTAGGCACCCTAGGCGAGCCTTCAGCCATGCATCCTCCTTCCCTGCCAAGCCCCAACCTCAGCTTCCTCCCCTGACCCATCCCATGCATAAGTAAAAATTCTGCATTTATTAAAGATTTTACATGAAAAGGCATTCAAAGTAAAATATCACTTACAGCACTGTAGGTAAATATACATATTATATGTGAACCAGAAAACCCTGCTAAAAGGAAAAAAAGGCACTTGGAACCCATATAGCATTAGGCCTATTGTAGTGTGTGTTGGGTGCGGACTTGGCACTCAAAGCCATGAATAGACTGAATTACAATTACAATATAGTAAACCTCCCATACCAAAACAGCACTAACTGCCAGCACTCAAATAGTAACATCCTTACCTATGAAAAGGTAGGGTTGCCACCAAAATGATAAAGAGGATGGAACAATTTCCCTAAGAGGAAAGGTTAAAGAGGTTAGTGTCAGGTACTTGTGACCTGGATTGGCCACTATTGGAAACAGGATATGGGCTTGATGGACCTTTGGTCTGATCCACTATGGCAATCTTATATTCTAATGTTATGTTCTTATTACACCATGCCCTAATACACCAATATACGACTTATTAAGAAAACAGAACAAGCCTATCTGCTATAGCACCCTACACAAAAAACCCACACACTAGCAGAAAACTTCAAGTTCGTTTATGCATGCAGAACACGGACAGATCCTCACTAAATACAGAATATAGAGGCCATGAACTAAAAATGTAAAATGTGCAGACAAAAACTCAACTGGAAACACACAATACTAGACTCTGCATGCAGCGCAACCATGGACAATTGAAACATTGCCATGCTTTATAAAATATCAAATCAAGAAATATAAAACATAAATAATGGTAAAAGTATACAATTTAAAAGAATATTTCAAAATAGCTGACAAATAGAATAATATCCAATAATTAAAAGCTCATACAAATTTTAACGTGTTCCAAACTCCCCCAAAATACATTGAAAAACAGCAGACATAAAAAATCAAATGCTCCCCATGCCTGGGAACTTTTGATTTCCAGATGCCCTGAGATTGTCATGGATTAGCTAATGGAATGGGAAGGGGGAGGGGTTGTTGTGCACAGACTTCCTCCTGTCTCTCTCACACACACACATTTGCTCTCACACACATATACACATGCTCTCTCACTCATGCATGCGCGCACACACACACACACACACACACACACATTTGCTCTCACACACATATACACATGCTCTCTCACTCATGCATGCGCACACACACACACACACACACACATTTGCTCTCACACACATATACACATGCTCTCTCACTCATGCATGCGCACACACACACACACACACACACACATTTGCTCTCACACACATATACACATGCTCTCTCACTCATGCATGCGCACACACACACACACACACACATGGTCTCTAACTCTCACACATGCTCCTTCCCTCTCTCTCTCTCACACACACACACACACCTTCACAAAGGCTCCCTTTGGAGACAATAGCTGGTACTAAGGCAGGACAGGGCTGGAGACAAAGGCTGGTACTGGATGGGGCTGGACTGCACTAGGCTAGGTAAGGACAGGACAAGGACAAGGTGCGAGACAGACACGACTACGACAAGACAGAACAGAGAACATAGAAGGCCCGAAGACTGCAAGGCAGAAGGCCCGAAGGCCTGGAAAGGCCCAGCGCAAGGCAGGAGGCAAAGACAGGGAAAGGCAGAGCTAGAAAATCTGGAGGCCACAGGGTTAGGCAAGGCAGAACTGGAAGGCCTGGAAGCCACAGGAATAGGCAATGCAGAGGTAGATGGCCTGAAGGCAGAGCAGGGCCAAGCAAGGCATCAGGTACTGGGAGGGGAAGGGCTAAATAGAGCAAGCTCTGCTGATCATGGGTCCAAGGAGAAGATGGCTAGAGCTAAAGCATGGATGGTTCCATGAGGACCTCTGCTGGCAGGGAGTTTGCATAACAGGCTGAATCGTTACATGTTCTCTCTCTCTCTATCACACATACACACCCCTTCAAACAGACTTCCTCTTTCACACACAAACATGCACCCTCACTCCCTCACACACAAACACAATCCCTCTCTCACACACACACCCTCACTCACGCACAGTTCCCCAATCTCTCACTCATATACACATTTCCTCAAACAGGCTCTCTTTCTCGCTCTCTCTCATGCACCCTCAGATGCACTCTTACTCCCTCATGCACAAATGCTTTCACTCTCTCACTCGTATAGGCTCACAGGCACTCTTGTGCTCTCATTCTGGGCTTCTTCCTCTTCTTCCGTAACAGGTGGGATGGGCTCCAGTTGCAGCTGTACGGGGCTCTTTCCTCTGTGTCTTTGACTGCGGGCGGGATGGGTTCTGCCTGCGGCCCTTCTGGAGAAGATGAGCTCTACCCACAGCCCTGCCAGGCCTAATCTTTGTCTGGGAGCATGATGGGCTCCGCTCACAGCCCACTGGGCCTCTCTCTTGATCTTTGGCCACAAGAGGGAATGGCTCTGCTCGTGGCCTGCTGGGCCTCTCTCCTAATTTTTGGCCACAAGCAAAATGGACTCTGCTCGCAGCCCCACTTGGCCTAATCTTTGCCTGTGAGTGGGATGGGCTGTGCTCACTGCCCACCAAGCCACTCTCCTAATCTTCAGCTCAAAGTAGGATGGGCTCTGCTCGCAGACTGCTGGGCCTAATCTTTGGCTACAAGCAAGATGGGCTCCGATCATGGCCCCACTGGGCATATCATTGACAGCAAATGGGATGGGCTCTGCTCTCATGGCCCCACTTGGTTGCTCTTCTCTGTCTTTAGCTGCCAGCCAGGGGCTTGCGCATGTTATTTTGACATTCCTTAATGGTTGGTTCTCCAGGCGACTGCCTAGTTCGCCTAATTATAGCACCGACCCAGCTCTCAGGAGAGACAGGAAAGAAGGAGCTCTCTCTTGGAAAGAAGCAACCAAAAGAAAAACCCAGAGCCAAGGGGCACATAAGTTTTGTTAACCCACTATTGCAGAAAGACACTTCCCATTGGGGAGTGTCTGACAAACCACCACACTTCTATTTCCTATGACATCATCTACCAGTGTTCTTGGAGACAATGAAGTCAATAGCAAGGGACCTTTATATATACATTTTTAGATCGTTATCTTTGTTAAAAACTATTGACCATTTTAATAGCTGTTCTGTGAACCAACTGTTATTGATTTATATCCTTTTGAAAGTGTGGTCTTCATACAGCTCTCCAAATGAGGTCTCACAAAAGATCTAAACAGAGGCAATATCACCTCCATTTTCCTGCTAGCTTTTCCTCTCCCTATGTACTCAAGTATCCTTCTGGCTTTTGACATTGCCTTATCTACCTGTTTGGTCACCCTAACATCGTCAGGTATGATTACCCTCAGATCCTACTCTTATAAGTGCAGATA
This sequence comes from Rhinatrema bivittatum, assembly GCF_901001135.1. NCBI lineage: Eukaryota > Metazoa > Chordata > Amphibia > Gymnophiona > Rhinatrematidae > Rhinatrema > Rhinatrema bivittatum. The sequence goes on from NC_042620.1 coordinate 34,766,661, forward strand.
AGAACATACAGGGAAGTTTATATCAGCTTAACTATCGCACTTATCTTCTGGAATCCATGCTACAGTTTTGTCACTTACTGGGTATACTATTGTAGATTAACTGTCGAATAACCAAAGCCAGCTCTGCATTTGGAATGCTATCACACTTCTGATGGAAACATAAGGGTAAAAACTAAAGTGCAGATCTAAATGTCTATTAGGCATTCATGCTCATAACATCATTCCCATTTGGTTTTCCCCATATTGCTACCATATGAGAAATGTAGATCAGTTCCTTATGTGTTGTCTTTTTTTGGTTTATCGGACACATTAACTAGCGGGATAAGATTCCCAATACTGAAATCCTTAATCATTATCAAATGACAGCATTAAATGAATTCTCATTAGAACTCGGTTACAGTGCTCTAGACTCATCATTTGTATGGTTGGATTAGTAATACCAAAGGTCGTATTTTATGGTTGGCTATAGCAAGGCATTCACTCTTGCAGTGGTCAGTCCGGACGGTACAAAGCAAACTTAAAGACCCAACTTTCTAAAGCATACTGGCTCGGTCCCAGCACTTGGGAAGAGGCAGCCTAAGACAGTGTGAGGTGGCAGCAAATTTGTGACATTGCCATAAAAGCACTTTGAAACAAAGCACATTAATACTTTGTGAGAAGCAAGGGCAGTACCATACAAAGACGAATCGGCCTGCACGGCCCATGAACAACCTCAGTTTTCCCCGTGTCGATTGTGTCTGCGGTTGTCGCATTGGAGCCATCCGCTGTCCACACCTTCACTCTGAGTGTGCTGCACGATTCCCTTTCATCAGCACCAGCGTGGAAGCCCTCCCCCCACCCCCAGCTCAAATCTGGAGCTTGGAAAATATTACTGCCGAGCACGTTGGTCCCTTGCAGCCCGTCATGCCATCTTGGAAGCCCCGGCAGATGAGTGTTTAATCTCAAAGCTACATCAGAATAATTATAAAATAAAATAAAGTAGAAAAGTAGTAAGGCCACAGGCAGGACCTGGCCACTGCATAGGAACCTCTCTGCCATCCCTCTCCTTCTCTTCACCGAAGGCTCTCCTTTTACGTTTTGTACCACTGACAGATGTATTGTGAAAGTTCTCCGATACAATTCAACTGGGGGGAAGGGCTGCTTTCCTAGTTACTGGAATCCCCTTCTGTTTGCACCAGGCTTAAACTGGAACGTCTGGTGCCAATACCAGTAATGCCTTCATTGTGAAGTATCAACGCGTTTCTAGCATGGATGAGGCTGAAGTTCTGGAGGAATGTCTGGTGAAATCGAGTTTCATGGATTTGCTGCCTGCACTGTCTACAGCCCTGGTGCTGCACTGTGGAATTCTGGTGACGGGGTTCCTGGCTCTTCCCTTCTCTTGTGTCTCCTTATCTGCTGCTCTCCTCCTTTTAATTCACTTCTTTACCCCCAAGGCCTTTTCTTTCTTCGCTTCATCCAGCGCCTCGCCCGGCTCTCTGCTCTCAGCCCTGTAGTTTGTAACCTTGCATCCTTCACAATAGATTTGCTTCCTTTGTCGAGGCCCTTGAGCGCTGAACATAAATTGGTCGCTTGATTCACGAGCTGTCCTGCTCGTTCGATTTACCCCCCCTTTCCAACCCACGCACCTAGATCGCAAGCTGCAGGGATCCCTTGTGGCTCACGCTCGTTTCTTCTGGTAATGTCTTTGTTTGTTTCTTTTTTTTTTTACTTTCTCTTTATTATACATTCCAATATTCATGCAACCCGTGAATGTCTAATTAATGAGTAAAACAGTAGGTCAAATGCAAAACAGGAAAATAAACATCAAGAGTACAAATACAAAATGATTATATAACCCTGCTGGAATACTATTCATGAGTCCTCTAAAGTGAGAGGAGGACAGAGGAGTACAGAAAGCCCTTGAAAGATGAGCATAAGAGAAATACACTTTCCAGAAAGCTGCCAGGAAATGCACCTCAGGAAAGGCAATAGAGCCTGTCATGCATCCCCCAGTAATTGGACTGCTGTCAATGAAAGGGCTTCATCTGGCCCCCGCTGCAGGGATGGTGATGTAAGATGGGAGACTTGCTCCGGATCCCAAAAAAGGGACTCCTTTAAATTTATAGTCCTTTGACTATATAGTTCTTTGAATCTGACCTCGCACTTGGCAGGGTATTTTAAAGAAAAATTCAGCGCCCTCTCGAAGAACCTCCTGGCCCAAGCTCAGGAATTTTTTTTTTCCCCCTCCTTAGTTGAATTACGCATGTAACGCCAGGAGAAAGCCTGACCTTCAGCCTCATAAAATAGTTTGCATGTTCCAAAAGACAAGTCGTGTAATTCACTTTGAATCTAGCGCCAGAACGAAAGATACTATCAGAGTGGCTTTTCCTGCTAATGCATTCTACAGAGGTCGCCAGTTCGTGGGTCAAGGGTAGACGCACATCTTCTTGGATGGCATTTTGACTGGGAAAGTAATGCACCGTAGCAAGCGAAGGCATGCTCTCACTAGGGAGCAGACCACAACTTAGGAAAATGAATTACCCTCAAGTTCTTCATTTTCCATTTGCCGTCCATGAATTCTCTTTGGTAACAGCAGTCTTTTTAGTACGCAAGCCACCCTCTCTTTACTCTGAGTTTCCCCCCTTTCTGAGATACGCTGTCCAGATTAGCATTTTTGGGAATCAACATTTTTTTCTCCAGCTCACAAACTTTCTTTTGCAAGGAGTTAAAAAGCAGGGCCCAGGGCTTCCTTTACTCACGTTATAGCTCCCCACACCATTTCCGGAGTAATTTTAACTGGAGGATTTCCTGCCAGGACATGCTCTAAGACTCCCAGGAGATTAGCTGGCACCTCTGCTTGCTTTCAGTTGCTATTGCACTCTGTGTGTCCAAAGCCCCAGCTCCTGAATTGAGTCAGTGGGAAGAGGAAAGCCATGCACGCTCTTCTTCCTTGGTGCTCCTCCGCCTGCCCTGTTTAACACTGCTGACTTCAGGGAAGCCTTTCTCAGCCTTCATCCAGTCTGGCATTAAAAAAGGCACTTTCCTGCATGCATGCATGGTGTGGGATAGCGGCAGGACTGGGGGAGCTGGGGCGGTGAGGTTCAAACTGAGTCAGGCACCTAATAGTGGTCTTGGGCAGATCAAGGCCTCCAAACCGAGCCACTCTTCCCTCCCCTCTCGCCAGTGGGCAGACAAAGTTGTCTGTCAGCCTGCAAAAGCTAGGCTTAGTGGGAAATCTTGGCTTCACGGTTTTTATTTATTATTTTCCTATACCTCTTTCACAGTCAAAAAAAAGAAAGTTCAAAGTGATTCACAAAGTAAAACAAAAATGTGTTGTGGCGTTGCTGCTGAGAAGTCTTGCAGTATCTAAATATCAGTGGCCATTTTGTCCCCTCCCCTTCTAGAAGCTTTTACTGTAAAGATTTTTTTAATTTAGATTTTATGTTTCACATTTTGCAGCACTTCAGGTATTTCCCTGTCCCCAAAGGGCTTACAATCTAACGGTTCGATACAGTAAAGTGGGGCCGCGGTTACCCCGCTCCTAACCCGCTTTCTACTCACTTTCCGGCCGCGTTAGCCCTTCCTGCGATCCACAATCCCCTTTAACCCATCCTTACCGCCTCTTTAAATCACCGGGTAACCCCTTCCGCACGCGGCATGTATATTACATGTAAACCATCGAATTAGCTATCCCCTCCCATACAGTAACGCGCGCCCCGACTATCGCTATTTTACCCTGCCGTTTTGCCCCGCGTTTAACCTGCTCATTTACCGCCTACCCTTACCCCTGCGTTAGAGGCAGGGGTAAGGGTAGACAGCAAACTTTCCCCCAAAAAGAAACCTAAAAACATAAAATCCCCTCCTCTCGAAGCTACTCGACATGTTATCAACTTACTTTTTGTTGCTTTCAGCCCCTTCAACCTTCTCTGCCGTGCTCCGGAGGGGGCAGCCAGCGTCGAAATCGGCTTGGCGCGGCGCGCCCCCCCCCCCCCCCCCGCACAGGTCCCAGTTCTCCTGGCTCTCGACGATATTCCCGCAGGTACTCCAGCTCGACTTCTGGCTGACAGCTACCCCCCCCCCCATTGGCATGAGCGCCCGTCAATTTGGGCGCTCATGACGCTCAAGCCAATGAAAGCACAGGGACGGGCGGGCGTGACGTCACGGCCGTCCCTGTGATTTCATTGGCATGAGCGCCCGTCAATTTGGGCGCTCATGCCAATGAAAGCACAGGAGAGCCAGGAGAACCGGGACCGGGGGACATCGCTGCAAGCCGCTTTTGCCGCCGGCTGCTCCCTCCTCCGGAGGACAGCAGAGAAGGCTGAAAGGGCTGAAAAACAACAAAAGGTAAGTTGGCACATGTCGAGCCGCTTCGGGAGGAGGGGATTTTAGGTTTTTAGGTTTTCATGGGTTAAAGTTGGGATCCACTTCCTGGTGCCAGGTACCAGCGCACCCATTTTACTGTATAGGTGCTGTATTAAGCGCCTATACAGTACAATGGGTTGCGTGGGCCTAACGCTTCTTGGACGCTGCTTACATTTGCATGAGATTATAGTACAGGATCGAGCAGTAGGTGAGCCGGACTGTGCGTGCGGCAACCGCGGGTGCGCCTGGCACTAACGCAGCTCTTCCTACCTGCCCTTACTGGATTGACCCGTAAGTTTGTACCTGAGGCAATGGAAGGTAAAGTGACTTGCCCAAGGTCACAAGGAGCAACAGCAGGATTTGCACCCTGGTTTCCTGGCTCATAGTCCACTGCTCTAACCACTAGGCTACTCCTCCATTTCCCAAGATATGGGAAATGCATATTTCTTTCTTTTGCAGATAATATCATGAGCATTAACTACCTTTTCTTCTTTTGCAAAAAAATCTCTGTGGGATTTAATGTTGAGAGTTTTTGCAAAAAAGCAGAAAATGCTGAAATCTTGCAGAATGAATACAAAACCAAGGGAGAAATATTATACAAATAATGCAAAATGAAAGGGCCATTAAAATGTCTCCAGATGGGTTATTTTTGTGCATACCATGACAGGTGTGAACCTCACTTGAAAGCCAGGTTATGCTGGGTATGATCTCAGTTTCTCAAATTTACTCTTATTGCTGCTCTTAATACTTAAGGTTCGAGAGCCTCCTTCTCAGGGTTGCCAACTGGCTCGAGATTTTCATGTCACATTGATCCAGTCTTGGGTTTATTCCCATTGCTGGCATGGACTTCTAGTTCTGGTCTTCCTGTTGATTTCCCTAGAAAAGCCTGTCTACATGACTAGATCAGCCTGTCCTGAAAAGCGGGAGCCTGTTGGCAATCCTACTACTTCTGGAGTTCATAGGATGTAGTTTGTAAAGGCAACATATCAAGATGTGCTTGTAAGCTCTTTTTAATCAGGCCAGCAGCACCCAATACAGTTGGGTTTCTTACTGAATCTTTCTTGTGTATTTTCTTGGTTTCTGATTGCTTTTCTCGATACTGGAGGATCTTCTCTCTTTCTTCATACTTTGCACATAGTAATATTTTGGTACTGTCACTTTTATCAGCAATTCTGTTCTTGTGTTTTTCTCCTTTACCACAATGTCCAGTTTTCTTACATTGGGCTTTATACCAGTTGGAATGAAAGTGTCCTGGGTTTTTTCTAGAATTTTGGCAGGATCGAGATGTTGGTAGCCAGTATTCCTCTTTGCCCCGTCTCCTTGCTTGGGGTTAAATGTCATTCCCTTCTATACCTCAAGAGGGAAGACAGCTTTCACTCTTTTAAGTATTGATCCATGAGCCTTCCTTACTAAAGAAAGATTCCTCTTGGATGTACTGCATAAACCTTCTTAGGAGCAACCAGATGCCCAGCTAGGAAGCTTGATGGTGGTTCAGCTGCTCCGTGCTGTCTGCTTTCTACTCTGATTCAGAACTCCCTCTGTTCTTCAGAGCATGCCCAGGCCAATACTGGGCTATAACACTAGGGTTCTCATGATCTAAGCTGGTGATTCCCAACCTGGGGTCCGCGAGACCATCACAGGGGGTCCTCAGAAGGGAGGTGTCCAAAGTGCAACTGCTGAGAAATAGAGCAGGACCTCTGAGAAGCTCATCTCTAAGGCTCCTGCTGCCTAATCCCAATGCTTGATCCCATGCCAAGCAGAGGAAGGCTGTAGCCTCAAGAAGCCCAAACTGGAACAGAGAGGAGGTAAGGAAGAGTGTGGCTGACTGCTACCATGAGGAAGAGGGGGAAGCACGCTGCCACCAGTACCTTCAACAGCTGCTGCTCCTCAAGACCAGAGGCAGCAGTAAGTAGGGTGACGATGCTGAGAAGCATGTCTGTTCACTGCTACATGTCCTCTAGTTGATCTGCAGACTGTATGTTACCTTTCAAATATGTTGTACCCCACTGTGGGAGAATTTCTTATTCACAATACTTCTAACTAAAAGAACACTTGGAATGGGGCCATAGGAGGAGGAGGAGCAGGGAAGGGCCACAAGTGGAAGAGGCTAGGAGGCAAGGCACTCAAGAAGGAGGAAAAGACGGAAGGCACTTGGGAAGGGGCAGTTGGAGTTGCAGCACTCGAAGGAGCTATCGAGGAAGGGCAAGAGGGACGAAGGTGCGCATGGGGGAAAGCACTTAGGAAGAGGCTTTGAGGGGGAGGAGCAGGGATTTGGCCATGGTTGGGGGCAAGCAGGACAGGAGGGAATGCATTTGGGGAGGGGGAGAGGGCAGTAGGGTGAGCACTCAGGAAGGTGTCACAGGAGGGACAGAACCAGATAAGGGGCTGCAGGAGGGAGAACACTCAGGAAGGGTCTGTAAGTGGAGGGAAGCAGGGCAGGAAGGAAGGGGCCATGGTAGAGGTGGGGAGTAGCACTTATGAGAGAGGGCAGTTTATAAACGGAAGCCATTCCTTCTTAATATTAAGTTGTAGACATTACAAATGATTCTGGAGTACATATTACCATTGCTACATTTGTCAGTTTTCCATCTGGCATTAAACTGCATGTAAAAGTTAGAGACAACATATGGCGGGAGTCCATGAAATGTTTGGAGGTTGAAAAGGTGTCCATGCTCCCCAAAAGGTTGGGAACATCTGACCTAAGCTATACTGGAGGGGCTCCCCATTACTCTTTGCAGGGGCTACATTTCTGTGGTAGCTGGGCCAGAGGCTCAGTGGCACTGCTGCTTGCTGCTATGCAAGAAGGCTGGATTTGATTCTGGAGCCCAGCTTCCCTTGCTTGGGCTGGTCTGAGCGGGTAGTGCTATGGAAGCAATATTTACAGTCCCTGGGAAGGGAAAGAAGCGGTTCCAAGATGATAGATGGTGGCCAGATGTAGAGGTTGATTTTAAAAATGGTGTTCGCGCAGAAATGGCCACATGTGCGCATGTGTGGGCTGTGTGCAAGCAACGCAAAATTTAAAAAGTCACGAAGTACTCGTGTATATGCCGGTGTGCACGTCAAAAATAAGAGGTCAGAAAAGGGACGGGTTCAAGTTGTGCGCGTAACTCTGTATTTTAAAACCTGAGACCACAGTGCGCATCGACTTGTTATCCACGTAACTTTATTGCTGCTCCAGATGAGGAACGAACCTGTAGATCTTGAGTTGTAGAGCTTATAGGACAGAGTGAGGGGTCTGGGTCAACTAGGGGGCATGCAGGATGAAGAACCAGAGGAGTGTTGAAGACCTCGATATTAACTGGGCAAACTGGGTGGACTAATTATAAAAACCGGATTGTCCCTCACGCGAGCATGTTTTAAAATCCACCTACGTGCGCACGTAAAAGCCAGCAAAGTCCTTGGAAAGATATGCGAAGTATGTTTTCTTGGGCAATCTCTTAAGATTAGGGGCATTCTTACGCGCAGGAGATGTATTTTAAAACATCTGCGTGCCAATGCGCGCACAATTTAAAATTGCAGCGTAGCTCCACTCGTGCCGATTCACACGTGTATGGGCACAGGTTTTAAAAGTAGCCCTTTAGGGTGCACATGTGCCAGGTTCTGGAGGGAGCCAGGATCTGAGGCCCCTGGCCATGGACTTTCACTGCGATGACTGGGCTAGATGGCTGGAGGGAGAGAGAGGGACTGATGGTAGGGGAAAGGAAATTACAAAATGGGAGAAAACTTTGGGTGGCTGCATACGAAGGCTCATGGCATCATATTCCCACAAGAGAAGGTTTCAATTGAGCTGGAAACTCAAAGCAACAGGAGGAAACTGCAAGGTTCACGTGCACTTTGACGCACATGCGTTCCATTTTGGTTTCCCCGTCCTGCCTCTGCCCGGAGGGAACGCCTCTCACAAGGTTCGTGTAAAAGTACGTCTGAAATTGCCTCAGCACATACTTTTACCCACTCAGACCCCGGGGTCGCTTTCCAAAAGCGTATGTAGAGCGGCGTTTTATGCGCGCATGTGCTTTTGAAAATTCAGTTCAAAATAAATAGCATTTCAGCAAAAACAATAGTTTGCAGGGGCAAACTTGTGCGTGGCCCACATACGCGTCGGGCATTTTATCTCTAATGCATGCATGCGTGTGTGTGTGTGTGTGTGGGGGGGGGGTGTTCAGTTTCTTCCTATTGTACTTTTGCGTTTCCCATACAGTGACAAAAAATTTTTTGTCACTGTATGTTCAAGGTTGCAATGTAAACCGGAGTGATAATTAACTCTGTTATTTGAACTTCGGTATAGAAAAGTTATAAATAAATAAAATAAATGATTCCACCTCTGCATTTTTTTAGGTCACTAACATATGAAAATAAGTCTGTTTACCCTGCTTTACTGCAGTCTTCCCTTCCTTTGGGCTCTCTGTAGCCTTTCCCCAGGATTCTTCCTTTTTCTTCCGTTTTCTGAGATCCCGCTGAGCTTAGCAATGCCAAATCTATTTTCCGTTTTGCAACCTCCTCTCTTGAAAAGTAATAAATTATACCTGTCTGTTTCTCCTCTTCCCTTGATTCGCCTTTCTCCTGTTGTATAAAGAATCGATGTCCTTACCATGGCCTATGGAGCTCTTCCCTTGCCAGTGCCACCTTAAAAATAATTGGCATTCAGGAAAGGATTTGGCATTCTGGTGTCCGTTTTTCTCCATTTCTGCTTTTCCTGCAAGGGTGTGCGTTTCCTAGTATGCCTTTATTTGCCACATTTAAAGTTAATATTCGTCTTTTACTTGCACCGCATGCAGATAATTGGCCCCTGTACTAAATTTACTTGGTATTCTGCATTTTGTCTGCTCTGTGGGTCCTGGAGTTTAATGAGTTGTATGTAAAATCCCAACGGAGAAGCACGTTGTCGTTCCTTCTCCCCCAACTATTACCCTATTTGTAGGATGACCGTCTAGCTCCATGTCAAGGAGGACACGCTGAGGTAGCCCTGGTTTTGCCGTACTGCACGGCTTTACTTAAGGAATCCAGTAGGGCACTGAGAACTACAGCTCCAGGCATGGAGAGGGGGTGAAACTAGCGAAGAATCAGTTTGTCCCCTCTCGACAAGGTCATGGTCATCCTGCCTAAATAGGATCCTTGTTATCAGAACAGTATTTGGAAATAGGTCTATATACAGAAGAAACATGAACCTGACTTTGAAGGAGTAAGCAAGGGTTTTATTGCCATCTACAAATCTCTCCTTCCCATATAAATGATCTGATTTGTGCTTTGTCCCTTGAGGTTCGGTGTGACATATAAGTAGGTGGTAAAAGAGTACTTGTGGAAACTCATAATAATCCTCCCTTCTGCACATAGACAAAATATTGGCACCTGTTTTGATATTTCTCAACCCTACACATGAATGAAACTGTAATGGGATTTAAATGAATTATTCATTTAAAAGAAATGTATATTGAAAGGTGAGATAACTTGCAGTTATTGGCAGGTGGGGTGATGAACAGGGCCTTTTAGAGGCAGCTCGCCTAGACGTGTCATGAGAAGATGCTTCCCTGCTGTTGTGCTGTTCAGAACACTTACAGCTAAGTACAGTACTCGCTGCAATATCTATAGACAGAAAAACTTTAATCTTGGCAGGTGTCTGATGAAATTGAAGTGCACCCCTGACAGCAAAAGTCAATGAGATCTTCAGGTTGCCTGAGGCTGCTCCATGGCTTACGGGACGTATCTACCCATCTTGACCGCTGAAAAATCACTTCCTTGTTTTTATTAACATGCTCACTTAAAACAGTGGGGCGTTTATAAGCCGTAAATGGAGCGCTTGTACTGGCGTCTCTTCCTGTGCGCTCCGAAATACCCTTTTTTTTTTTTTTTTCCCATACTGTGATGAATACCTCGTTTCTTTCTCCCAAATGTTTGCTTTTCTGATCATTGCTATTTGGATTTATTCTACAGTTTTGCCCTGCAGAGGATCTAAAAGGGCTTGAGTAAATTGAGTTCCTGGTGATCATACGGCATGGTTTTACCAAAGGGAGATATAAAGTACCTTATGCTTGTTAAGTTCTGCTTTCCTCTAGGTCAGAAAGCACCAAATCCAGCCCTCAAGGATTGCAAAACTGGTCTGCTTTTCAAGATTTTCAAAATGAATATTCATGAGGTGAGGCGAGGCGTATTTGTTGCAGAAATCCTGAAATCCAGACCGGTTAGCAGCCCTTGTGAATTTGGGGACTCCGGCTTTAGGTCACAAGGCCCATGCCGTATCAAAGAAGCAGCCATTGATACAAAGGTGCCAGCCTTGCCATTGTGGAGGGCCACAAACCTAGTGAGATTTGCAGGATCCCCCTAAGGAACCAGCACGAATTGGATTTGGATGCTCTGCCTCCATGGTGCGCAAATATATATTTCATACATATTCTTTAGGGATATCTTGGAAATTAGACCAGTCTGCAGCCCTCCAGGATTACAGTTTTCCTGCATTGATCGATATTTCCTGCATTGATCGATATTTTCCAAAATTGGATGGTGTGCCTCATTGCTGGACGACAGAAGAGTTTCAAGCATTTGTCAGAACAGAGCACTACCAGAAAACCTGAGATGGAAAGCAGGATAGCCTGACATTTTTGTTTGAATGTATGAGAGAATTTAAGCGCCTGTTTGAATAACACTCAGCAATGTATGCAGTTCATTTACACTGCCTTTGCAGAATTAAACCTGCTAAGTAAACCGCTAAAAGGATTTGACACAATTTCATTTGTTGGTGTACTCTCTAGTTTTGCCGTTGCTGTTGAGTACGTGTTGACGTGAAAAATCGGAGGAACAGCCCTGTTAATGTGCATCAATGTACCCCCTGACACTCTTACGATTTACGATATCATTCAGCTTTCTAAACAACGTTTTCTGAAAAACTCTTCCTTCTTGCCAACAGTAAGTTCTAGAGTGTTATAATTATTGTGATTGGGACTCTTAAACAGAAAAGAAAAAACAAATCGGAGAAATTTCATGGATGGAATGTAAATATAATGGAATCGCTGCTACCACAGAAGTTAGTGCAATTTCCGGAATCCAGTAGATTACAAGATCCGAGGCCGCATGGTTGTACTAGAGGGAGGTCTCGTCAGGCAAATCCAATGAAGTTCTTTGACTGGGTGACCAGAGAGTTGGATTAGTAGAGAGCGCTAGATACTTGGATTTCAGCAAGGCTTTTGACAAGGTACCACAGTCGACTTATAAATAAACTGAGCATCCTTGGTATGGGCCCTGGAATAGAAATTGGCTGAGTGGGAGGTGACAAAGGGTAGTGGTAAAGGGAGCTCACTCCAAGGAGAGGAGTGTTTCTAGTGCTGTGCCTCAGGGGACTGGTCCTTGGACTATTTATTTTCAACATTTTCTTAAGCAATATTGCGGAAGGAACAGGAGCGGATTGGCCTGTTGCAGCCTCGGGCCTGCCAGGCCAGCCAGCCAGCCAAGCACATGGTTTGTGTTGGTCGCAGTGACCCATGTGTGCCGCACTTCTCCCACAGTGGGACTCTCCTCCGACACTCTCCCTCACTGACTTTTCCCAGTCCTCCTCCTGCTGCTCTCTCAAACTTTCTCCCCCCCACCTTCGGTTGCAGCCTCCCCTCCCTCGGGCTCGCGTTCTGTCTTTCCCTGTGGGAGGTGGGCGGGCGGCCTCGTGCTGCTGCCTCTCCTTAAGCTCCACGCCATCTGCTTCTCTGCCACGGGCCCCCCTCGTCCTCGGACCACAGCGAAAAATAAAACAAAACAGCCTGCCCTTTCCTAAGGCAAGGGACGTCTCCTCCTGCAGCAACAGGCCAGGACCCTGTTATCCAGGGGCTTTGTAGGCATTCCCCTAATCACCAATGTGAGTAGAAATTCATTCTTTTTAAGTTAAATGGCAACTGCTGCATCTTCTGTATGAGTGGACGAGCGGAAGGAAGAGAGAGTGTGTGAAAGATCCAGAATCTGAGAGTGTGTGTGTGTGACCACTGACTATATGTGAGACAGTATATGACTCGGCATATGTGTGTGTGTCAGTGTGTGAGAATAAGTGTTTGTGGGTGTCAGTGAACATGTGAAATAGTGCGTCAATCAGTAAGCATGTGTGTGAGTGTGACTAAGCATTTGTGTGTCAGTGAGCTTGTCTGATAATGTGTATGCGTAACTGGGTGTTTGTGTGAATGAGTCAGTAAGCGTGTGAGTGTGTGTGACAGTGTGTGTGAGTGAACATGTGAGTGTGTCAGAGTGTACGTGAGAGTGTGTATGTGTTAAATGTGTGTATATGAGAGCGAGAAGACAAAGTTTGTACACATCCTTCACCCCCAACCATCTCAGGGATTTTGGAATCAAAATTAAAAGTTCTCAGGTATTGTATTTATTCGGTTTGATTTAAGAGCAGGGGATTTATTAATCTTTATTGATTTTTATTGCTAGGTGTTTGTGTCTCCTGTTTGAAATATTTTATTGGTCTTTGTGAAATTTTTTAAATATTTTATATTAATTTTTAATTATTGGATATTCTGTTCAAGTGTTTTGAAATATGTTTTCTTTTTATTAACATGCTTTTTCTATTATGTTTGATGTTTTATATTTCTTGATTTTTTTTTGTTCATTTTTTTATGATAAGTAATTTTCTGTACTGAATACAGAGTGTGGCTTGTTGCGATTTCCAGGTCGGTTTTCTCTGCATGTTTCTATTTATATTTTATGGTCTCTTTATTCTGTATTTGGGGAAGGTATGTATGTATGTGTCCTATATGTGTAATTGAGGTGAGGGATTATGCTAGCATGCAGTTTCTGTGTAGGGATCTGTAGCAGCCTAACTTTTTCTGTTTTCCTAATAGGAGGTATATTGGTGTTTTAGGACCTAGTGTAATATTCATAATGTTGTCTTTTCATAGATGGGGTGTTACTGTTTGAGTGCTGGCAGTTAGTGCTATTTTGGTATGGAGGTTTACTATATTGTAATTCCATTTATGTAAAACTTTCCGAGGCGTGCACATGTTATAAAATTTCATGTCGGAGCACGCAAGGGGGGGGGGGGGGGTACAGTTTAGCAAATATGCGCAGCAATGCATCACGGCCTTCCCCAGTTCCCTCCCAGTCCGCTCCAATTAAGGAGCGGACTGGAAGGGAACTTCCCAACCCCCTAGCCTAACCTCCCTTCCCCATCCTCTATCCTGCCGTCCCCCTATCCCTGTCTAACTAGCCCTAATTTTTATATTTTACCTTTTGCTCCTGCCAAGAAGCAGGAGCAAGTTGTGTGCGCTTGGCACCCTGCCGGTGCCTCTAGCCCCGGACCGCCCCATTTTCAAGCTCCGGGATTTACACGCTTCCTGGGGTTTACGCGCGTGGTAGGCAGTTTGAAAATTGGCCCTGTGCGCGTAAGGCTGGGGATTTACGCGCGCTGGGGTTTCAAAATCTACCCCTAAATGTCAATTAAATACATAGTTTTGGTTCCATTTTCCTTTTGCATATACAAGTATTTAAAATAAGCCTGACACTTATCTTTTGTACTTGAGCAAAAGGAAAATGGAGCCAAAACTATGTATTTAATAGACATCTACGGCCCGATTTTAAAAGGGCCACACATGTAAAACAACAGGGGTTATGCTTGTGGCCGGGCCTTGCGCTTAGCGCACACATTTTAGAACAGATCCAGCCACGCACGTAACCCCCATTACGTGCCAAAGGGGGAGCATGGTCTGGGCGGGGCTGGGGGTGGGCCGGGACAGCACCATTAGCCGCTGTCCCGGGGAAGCGCGTGCCGGGGAGATTACTTCTGCTCCCGTGGAGCAGTAAGTATTAAAATAAAAATAATTAGGGATAGATAGGGTTAGGTAAGGGGTCAGGGAGGAGAGAGGAAGAGGTAGAAAGGGTAGGGTTAGAGATAGGAAAGTTCCCTCCCAGTCCGCTCTTTAATTGGAGCAGACTGGGAAGGAACTGGGGGAGGCCTGTTTGCGTCATTGCGCGTATTTTGCTAAAATCCCCCCCCCCCCCCGCACGCACAAGTCGCGGGCCGCCTGCACATGTGCGCAGCCATCGTATAAAAAATATAAAATCGGCGCGGCCATGTGCACGCACCGGGAACCGTGCGCTGGTCTTAAAATTAACCCCCCTATTGAGTGAGACAGATGGTGATGAGATATAAAAACTCTTAATGTATAAAAGTCTGTTGAATAAGCTGTGTGTTTCTACTTTGACAGTTTTTTTTTATAAAGATATCTTTGATTCAATTTACCATCAGTTTTAGGTTACTTTTTACCAGTTCCTTACTGTCAGTACAATTAATCCAGTCTTATATCCAACCTTAAAGTTATAAAAAAACAGTCATAAAACTATCATTAAAATATACATAAAACATACAACAGAAAAAACAGCACAAAACTGACATACATCTCATAGTCATGTAACTAATTCCTTACTGTCAGTAGATTGGATCAGGGGTGTTGGGACTGTTAATCCTGTTTGATGGGTCTGCAGCATTCGACACGGGTAGCCATGATTTGCTGCTCCTTAGATTGCGACAGGTGGGGATGGATAGGACATTACTCAACTGATCTGAGTCCTTTTTGCGAGGAAGGAGTCAGAGAGTACAGCTCAGAATCATGGAGAGAGCTAAACTGTGGTGTTCCCGAGGGGGTCGGCTCTCTCCCCTGTTTTGTTTAACATTTACCAGACACTGATAGGTGGGTTCCTTAGGGGTGCTCTATTACATTCATGTTTATACCCTGAGAGCCTGACGGATGTATCCCAGTATCATTTTTTTGCAAGTGTTCGTGTGATGTCAGAGAATGGTTGGGGAACAGAGGCCTGGTGTTAAATGTAGTGAAGACCAGACTGTTGTGGGTAAGCACGATTCCCCATGGGAGGAAAGGAGTGTAAAGTTTGAAGGACATTCTTTACCACTTCTGATTGACATGAGAAATCTGGGGGTGATTCTGGACTCTGAATTGACCATGAAGTCCCACATCCACTATGTAGCAAAAGCAGCTATTTACAAGCTTAAATTACTGAGGCCTACAAAAACTCTTCTCCCATGTTCTCATCCTGAACAGCCCTAACCTCTTTAGTCTTTCCTCATAGGGCAGCCGTTCTATGCCCCTTATTATTTTGGTTGTCCTTCTCTGCCGTTTCTCCAGTGCAGCTATATCCTTTTTGAGATGCGGCGACCAGAATTGCACACAGTATTCAAGGTGGGGTCTCACCATGGAGTAATACAGAGGCATTATGACATCCTCTGTTTATTCACCATTCCCTTCCTAATAATTACTAATATTCTGTTTGCTTTGTTAACTGCTGCAGCACACTGACCCAAATATTTCAATGTATTATTTACTATGATGCCTAGATCTTTTTCCTGGGTGGTAGCTCCTAATATGGAACCTAACATCGTGTAACTACAGCAAGGGTTATTTTTCCCTATATGCAACACCTTGCACTTGTCCACATTAAATTTCATTTGCCATTTGGATGCCCAATCTTCCAGTCTTGCAAGGTCCTCCTGTAATGTATCACAGTCTGCTTGTGATTTAACTGATCTGAATAATTTTGTATCATCTGCAGATTTGATTATCTCACTCATCGTATTCCTTTCCAGATCATTTATAAATATATTGAAAAGCACGGGTCCTAGTACTGATCCCTGAGGCACTCCACTGTCCACTCCTCTCCACTGAGAAAATTGACCATTTAATCCTACTCTCTGTTTCCTGTCTTTTAACCAGTTTGTAATCCACGAAAGGACATCGCCTCCTATCCCATGACTTTTTAGTTTTCCTAGAAGCCTCTCATGAGGAACTTTGTCAAATGCCTTCTGAAAATCCAAATAACTACATCTACTGGTTCACCTTTATCCACATGTTTATTAACCCCTTCAAAAAACTGTAGCAGATTTGTGAGGCAAGACTTCCCTTGGGTATTGTTGCGACCGTCACTGCTCGACGTCCTCACTCCGCCCTCTTTACCTCTGTGGCGACTCCCTCCGGGTCTGATGGACGGCTGGCTGCCGCGGCCTCTCCATGCCGTCTCCCTCCGGCGTCCCCGGACTGGCTCGACGTTGCAGATTCGCCATGTTGCCTGAAGACCTAGGGTGCGCGCGCGCTCGCTCTGATTGAAGTACCAGCAAGGGCGCGAACCTCAGGGGCGTCCCCCTGAGATGACGTCATCTGCTTCCAATATTTAAAGGTCTCTATTTCACTATCTAACTGAGTTAGCAAGGAGATTGCTTCGGCTTTACTCCCAAGCTACTCTGCCTCCTCGGACTTACCAGAGGTACCCGCTCCTCGGGGGCCTCGCTCTCTTCTTTACTTTCAGATTACAGATAGGAACCGGTACTCGCTCCTCGAGGGCCCATGTTCCTGGACGCTCTGAAGATTCTCTACTGCCTGGAAGCTATCGCTGCTACAAACAATTGTGAGTTACCATCGCTCTCTCAGAGCTTTCCCTGGAACCAGGTACTCGCTCCTCGCGGGCCTAAACCTTTCCAGCACCTGAGCTCCCTTGAGACCTTATGTGAGTTTTGTCATCTAGTTCTGTTCATGAACCTTGTCTACTCTGCCTACTCACGTTCTACAGTTTCTCAACAGCTCAGCCATCCTGGTTTGCTGTTCCAGTACCTGAGGGACTACAGCCCTGCCGGGCATATCAGCTAACTACCGCCACTTCTGGTGGTTTCAAAACCCTGTTTAATAAAAGAACTAATGTGTGTCTGTCTCCATACTCAAGCCTAGCTGGTGGTCCCTCTCGGGATATCCTCTCGGGGGCGTGGTCATCTGTCACCGGCCCAGGGATCCACCCACAACTTTATTTATTTATTTATTTATTTAGCATTTTTATATACCGGAGTTCATGTAACAGGTTACAAATCACCTCGGTTTACATTATAACAAAACCGTTGCAACATAGAGCATTACATTGAACAGG
This sequence comes from Rhinatrema bivittatum, assembly GCF_901001135.1. Taxonomy (NCBI): domain Eukaryota; kingdom Metazoa; phylum Chordata; class Amphibia; order Gymnophiona; family Rhinatrematidae; genus Rhinatrema; species Rhinatrema bivittatum. Next base: position 34,783,896 of record NC_042620.1, read on the forward strand.
GGTGGAACCAACTTGGATCAAGGGATTAACATAAAGGAAAAATTTAACTGGCATGCCGGGAGCTAACATAGGAGTATGGGCAGTTGTCTAAGAGGAGACACAGTAAGGAGAAATTGAGGAGGAGCATTATTAACTCATCTGTGAGGTGCGCAGCTTGTTAGGGAAGAAGGTCTACTAACGAAACCGTAGGAAGTTCCTTGGGTCCTCAGGGTTAGGCGAAGGCTTGGCCGAACAACCAAGTCTTTAGTCTTTTTTTAAAGATGATTGGGCATTTTTCAAGCCGAAGATCTGGTGGGAGTGAGTTCCAATGGGTTGGTCCAGCCGTGGAAAGGGCTCTCTTCGTTAATGAGGTTTTTAAGGGGTGGGCCTGTAGGGTGTCTCTGTAAGCTGCTCTCACCGGCCTGGAGGATGAGTGAAGTTGCAGTGGGATCTTGAGATCTAGTGGGGTGATGTTGTGAATGGATTTATGAATGATCGTTAGAACTTTGTATGAGATTCTGAATTTGATTGGGAGCCAGTGTAGGTTCTGCAGGATGGGTGTAATATGGTCTTTTTTGTTGGTCTTAGTTAGAATCCTTGCTGAAGCGTTTTGTAACATTTGTAAAGGTTTGATGGTATTAGCTGGGAGGCCAAGCAGGAGTGAGTTACCGTAATCAATTTTTGAAAAAATGATTGCTTGAAGCACTGTTCGGAAGTCTTGGAAGGGATTCATTACAGATTCATTACAGATTGCTACTCCTTAGCAAGACGATATCTGAGACACTACAAGATTGCTGACTCCTCCTTCTTTAGGAGCCATTAATAACAGACTGCTAGTCGGCAGTCTAACTAACAGCAGATTTACATCAGATTGCTAACTTCTAGCTTGTCAACTAGCTCATTCATAACAGGTATATCCATGTTATTTTGTGTCCCATTAAACCATGTCTATCTATGTTCTTTGATTTTGATCTTTAGAATAGTTTCCACTATTTTTCCCGGCACTGAAGTCAGGCTCACTGGTCTATAGTTTCCTGGATCACCCCTGGAGCCCTTTTTAAATATTGGGGTTACATTGGCCATCCTCCAGTCCTCAGGTACAATGGATGATTTTAATGATAGGTTACAAATTACTAGTATTAGGTCTGAAATTTCATGTTTTAGTACTTTTAGACCCCTTGTCCAGGTGATTTGCTACTCTTCAGTTTGTCAGTCTGGCCTACTACATCTTCCAGATTGATTGTGATTTGGTTCAGTTCATTTGAATCATCACTTCTGAAAACTATCTACAGAATGGCTATCTCCCCAGCATCCTCATTAGTAAACACGGAAGCAAAGAATTAATATAGTCTTTACGCGAAGACCTTATCTTCCCTATGTGCCCCTTTAACTCCCCAATCATCTAACGGTCCAAGCGCCTCCCTCTCAGGCTTCCTGCTTTGGATATATTTTTAAAAGTTTTTATTATGAATTTTTGCCTCTATAGCCAACTTCTTTTCAAATTCTCTCTTTGCCTGCCTTATCAATGTCTTACATTTAACTTGCCAGTGCTTATGCTTTTCCTATTTTCTTCTGATGGATCCTTCTTCAAATTGTTGAATGAAGATCTTTTGGCTAAAATAGCCTCTTTCACCTCCCCTTTTAACCATGCCAGTAATCTTTATGCCTGCCTTCCACCTTTCTTAATGCATGGAATATATCTGGACTGCACATCTAAGATGGCATTTTTAAACATCGTCCATGCCTGTTGTACATGCTTAACCTTTGTAGCTGCACTTTTCAGTTTTTTTCTAACTGATTTTCCTCATTTTATCAAAGTTTCCCTTTGGAAAGTTTACTGCTAGAGCTGTAGATTTACTTATTGTCCCCCTTCCACTCATTAATTCAGCTGTGAACTTGTTATGATCACTATTGCCAAGTTGCCCCAACACAGTTATCTCTCGTATCAAAGCCTGCTTTTGATTCATTCCAAGACACATCCTCAAGGGGGAAGGCAACCTGTGTAAGGAACAGACCACATTCAGAAGCCTGGAGAGAATGAGAACACAAAAATAAAAAAAGGAGAACAAATTCATCTTTCTTGGAAGCACTGGTAGCAAAAATGGAGAATCCTAATGCAGGGTCTTTGGTGCTATTATTATTTTTTTTTCACTTTCTTGCTGCTCCTGGTATCACAAGCAATGGGAAAGGGCAAAAAAAAAATAAAAATTGGCGACTAAGAGCCTAATATTCAAAAGCCTTAGACACCAGAATTTAAGAGTTAAGCACCTAGACTTTTGAATTAAAAAAATGGTACAGGGCTCAGTGCCTAAATGTAGACACCTTACGTCACAAGGCATCTAAATGTAGGTGCCTTAAAAGAGGGTGTGGCTCAGCTCCGATTTCTAGCACTGGGCTCCTACGTAAGGTTCCTAAACTTAGGAGAGTCAGTACTTCACCTCACTTCAGGAGCCTCAGGTGTAGGCGCTTTTAAGTCCACCTTAAGGGGCCTGCATTTGCCCATTTAAGACCAAACAAGGCAACTTAAATCAGGAACACTCTTTGAGTATCACCCTTCAGTGAAAATATGTAAGAGATGACTGGCGGGGAGTGGAATGCTTTTCCGTAGATAATTCTGTCAAAACAATGTCAGGCATCTAAGTGGGACAGTGCAGTAAATGAATGCAGCAGGCTATATTAGCTGACATTTTTTCCACTGCTTAATATTTTTCTCACTTGTGATTTGCTGCGGAAACTTAGGTCTGTTGTATTTACTTACTGTTTGCACGTTATCCCTGTAAGAAATAATTAGATTCTCTTACTTCCAGCAACAAATGTATTGCTTTTGGTAGATCCAACTTATCCACTGCTGAGAAAATAAGCAATGTTAGATGGCTGAGAGAAATGATGGTTCCTCGGTATTGCTGTTAATTCAATATTTGCACTTAAGATAGTGGGCCGGGCTAGCTAGAATTAAAAACAATACAAACCTGTGAATGTATTATCCAATTTGAGGGCAATTTTTAAAGTACAAATGCACTGGGTAAATCGGCCAATCAGAAGATTGCCCGCTCAGAGCAACAAAACGTACGCCTGGGATTCACAATGTGCGCAGTTTTAGCCAGTGTTAGAAAAAGTCGTTTCCAGGGATGTGTTTAGATTGGTGGAGTAAAGTGGGCACAAAATATATACATTTTTTTGATCTGCCCATGTACTTTGTCCCATTCTCCTCCACCCGCAGAAAAAAAGGAGATGGCAGAGGCCACCGGGGACTTTTGTGCCTGCATGTATGTACTTGTGTAGGCAGATTCTCAGAGGAAAGCTATGCGGTTGTTCCTTTTCAAAAGCTGCCTCCAAGTTGCACAGGTACAAAAGTGCCTGTGGATTTTTGCACCTAGGTGAGCTACTGAAAATTGCATCCCCCTTATTCTTCATCTCTGGAATTACCTAGAATTTTATTATCCATTGAAAAGTACATTTTCAGCCTACTTACTAGGTCTGTAGAAATACATTTTTGTAGCTTTTTTTTTTTAATTGAATATACTATTAAATTAACATCTTATGAGCTTTTGGCTGTAAGTGTGATCAGATACCAACAATGGGAGCTGATTAGAAAAAAAAAGAGACATTATGTACAAGTGCACTGTGCTTCTCTGTTACCCACACATCACTGCTGAATATGTTTGCTCAGGACACATGCTGTAATAACAGTTTCTCCCACTGTTTGAACAAGAAATGGGGTCTTCTGATTTGTGTAATCAGAGATTAGCTTGCACTGAATCAGTGGCATTGTACTAATAGATTTGAGCATTTAAAGTCAAAAGAAGGTGTTATTGATGACTGGAAGTCCAGGAACCACCAGTAAATCATTCTTCCTCTCCAGGGACAGCACTTGGGATGAGAAGCATAAGTGGCCTTCAGCTCGATAGAGCCTCCACCCCCCCCATCGCTTATCCATTCTTTGATAACTGCTCCTGTGTCTGTCGGCCCTGTTCAGCTTATTAAAATTCTCAGACAGCGCTGGGGGAAGTCTGTGGATAACTCAGAAGGGACTGTGATAACCAGCAGATGGGAGCGCTCCCCAGCTGAACTGCCCTGACCCTCCCCCCTGGTTCTCTTGGGGGAAACCCCATCACGACTAGGCCAGCGGGTGGCAGAGGTGCGACTCAAAGGAACCGGTTACGTTTCCTGACAGCGGGGGTGGGGGGAAGGTGAAAGAGTTATCAGCAGGTAGGCCATAAATCCCCGGGCTGTCTTCTCTGCAGCATCTCTGGCATGACGTCCACCAAGAACTGTTCTTTGCTGCCCCGAAAAAGAACTGTTAGGGAAGAAAGCAAGTGTCCCCCGTTCCTGTGCAGGAAACGGTTTATAGGAAATCCTCAGCTTCCACCTGCACTGCTTTGCCTTCGGTGCTAATGAGCCCTACTGAAGAGTAACAGTTGGCATGACAATTTGCCGGCTCTCATTGCTTTTCCATTGGTACGTCAAGTGGAGTTTGATGTTTTGCGATGCGGTTGTAACATGTGTGTTCCAATAAGACGGTGTTGAAACATCTGTTGTTCTGGTCTATTTCAGCTAAATGTGTAAACGAGTTCCTCGCTCATAGTAATGTTTTTTGAAGTTTAAAAAAAACCCCAAAACACAGAAAGTTCACGAGAAAATTATTTAGCCCACACTGAGGTTCAAGAAGATGATCATCGAGAAGAAAAGAAAGGGATAATTATTTTGTTCCTGGTGGACTTGAGCATAAGGTACCCAAGACGTGCAGAGATTCATTTTATTTCCCCTTATAAGGTGGGACTATACAACACAGACTGCTAAAAGGATGCAGCTTTCCATAGGCACCTATGGGCAATGCTTATTTAATTCAGGTTAATATTTGTTTTCTGCCTTTTGTGGCTGGTCATCCGCTTCAAGGTGGCTTACAGGAGGGTTGATAAGAGTCAGAAGTTAGGGAGGAATTACATTACATTATTACATTATATTGTATTACATTGCAAGGTGGAATACAGATCGGTAGAGCAGGCTAGAAGTTAGCGAGACGTATGGAACATAGAAACATGTTGGCAGAAGAAGTCCATTACAGCCTATCCCGTTTGCCCATCCACACCAACTATTATAATGCCTACCACTCTCTCAGAGATCCTCTGTGTTTATCCATGCCTTCTTGAATTTGGATACTGTCCTTGTAGCAGGGAGGCTGTTCGATGCATCCACCACCCTTTCTGTAAAGAAATAATTCCTTCAATTGCTCCTGTGTAGTGTAGTGTAGTGTATAGATACATTAAGGTCTTTTATGTGTAAATCAGATTTCTTGAAACTCTTTGAGTGTCCTAGTTTCTATGGAGCAGATTTTCAAAGATGAATGACTAAGTGAGTTAGCCAGATAGTCATCCAGCTAACTCACACGGGATATTCGGCAGCATGGCTATGCCACTGAATATATCCAAATAAGTTTCTAGTTAGCCGGATAAGTCTTATCCAGCTAAATTAGTCTTGCTCCCCTGCTATTGTGCAGGTCTAACTTACCTGGTTAACTTAACTGGATAAGTTCGAATATCACTACTTATCTGGCTAAGTTAACGAGATAGGTAGTTCCACCCCAGAACACCCATATCTCGCCCACCAGTTATCTGGTTAACTACTTAGCCAGATAAATAGTTATCTGGTTAAGTGACAGCAGCTGAACGGGACCGGATATTCATCTACTGCCAGTTAGCCAGATAAGTCCCTACTTGTCCGGCTAAGTAGTGCTGAACACAGGCCTCTTTATGGTTAGCCAAAGCCAATTAGGGTTACAAGTTACAGAGAGCGTCAATCTGTTGGGCGAACAGCCATGTTTTTAGTTGGCACCAGAAGGCTTGGTAGTGGGGAAGTGCATTTGAAAGTTTTGGTGCCGCCCTCTAAAGGCTCTGGATCTTATTTTTGCAATCTGTGTTTTAAGGGGTGGGGCAGCTAGTTGCTATTGGTGGCCTGAGAGAAGGTTTTTTTGTGGGTAATGCTCTTTTATCTTTTCGGTCAGATATATGGGGCCAGTGCTCTTCAGTGTCTTGAATGCGAGTGATAGGCTATCCTCAGTTTGAGCCAGAGAAGATTTTATAACATGAGTACCGTAATTGGTGAGGAGAACATTTTAGCAATTAGAATATTACTCTTCATGAAGCCATCCAGTATGGCAGAAGTCCAGTGATGACTGTAAAATTAATTTGGTTAGAAATTCTCGTCTTTAGCTCTTAGTTTACTTTAATGTATCCATTATTTATCATAATGACTCAGTAGTTGTACAATAGGGGCCATCTTCTCACTTGCCTGGCCCCAGCTGTGCACACCCCTACTCAGTGCTTGCCCTCTCTTGCTGTTACCTCTGTCCTCTATTTCTGTCCAAATCCTCCTTAGTTATTTAAGTGCTAGCTTCACTGTATCTTCTAAAGTAATTTGCAGACTTTGAACCCTGCTTTCTGATTTACTCGCTTTAAGGGCACCAAGTCATGAATTTCTTCCCAAAAGAAACAAAGGGGATTAAGGGACTGGATTACATTGTTCAGGGTTTTGGAAGGAGCATATCTTGCATTTTCTGACAACCAAAGTGATATCTGTGGAGAAAGGTGAATATTCCTTCCAGTGCGAAGATTGCTGGAAAAAAGGGCCTGGGAAGAGGGCCACAATATGGGTGGAAGAGCCCAAACCACAATATATAGATAAAAACGCTTTCAGAAAGTGTTTCGTTATCATGCTTTGTTTGTTTCAACCCAGTTGGTGAGGTGGTAGTTTTACCCCTTCCAGTATTATTTTAGCCTGCTTTTTCGTCTTGGTGCTCGTAGTCCACGCCTTGATTGTCATTGTGCATTTCCCTTTGTAGATTGAAGCTTTCCGAAACGCGGTCCATGGCGGGGGACCGCCAACCAGCCCTTTACTGCTGAATTGGCTTATTATGAACCTATAATACATTTTCTTAGTGAACAGCATGCGTTGATGGACATTCCATTTAGCTCCCTTCCCTCTTGATTTCTGTTTACGTTTATTTATTTATTTTTGCCTGGGGAGAGGGAGCCCTAGCCATCGTGCATTGGTGGCCAGGTATAGGGTCCATGATTGCAGAGTTCTGGAAACAGCCCCGGTGAATGGATCCTGTGGTTACTGGGCTAAAGTAAGCTGGGGGGGAGGGGAGGAATATAAAATAGGAGAAAGATGTCCGGGTGGCTGTGAATGAAGGCTCCTGGTACCAGATCACAGTACCTGGCTCTGATTAAGTTGGAAGTCCAACGGAGCAGAAGGGAACTGCCAGGTCATAAAAAAAATGAAAAAAGAATTCAGACAATGGATGGGGAGGATAAATCCACAGAAACTGGGATCCTAAAAATCTGTCCTCCACCCCAGTTTGTCCTTCTAAGATTTTGATGCTGATGAATGATTAATGTTTTGCTGGTTTTCCAGATGCAGCCTAAAGGGGAGGATGTTGTTTTTCTCAATATTTTGCCCCGATGAATGGTGTCAGATTGAGAGGATCCCACTCTGGTGTGCTAAAAATATCGCTGTCTTGTTTTTCCAGCTGTCATATGAAGGAACGAGGGATTTTTAAAGGACTGCTTTGGGTGTGCGCCCTGTGTGGTTACCGTTCTGTTCAAATAGTGAAGACTCCATCTTCTTTACAGAAAGCTCCAGTTCCCCCGGCAGTTGTGTTGTTCCAAGTTGGAAAGCTCTTTAAGGTTGTGGAGAACCACTGGAACGGAAGAGTGCCACAATGTTTGCATTTCTGTTATCCAAGCCAGGCAAATTAACCAAATGTAGGTGGCTATAACCAATGGGCCTCCTGTTGTGGGTGTCTGGAAAGCCAAAACATGCCTGTGGCCCTGGAGGCCGAAAGTTGTGTTTCCCTGTTTGTAAACTTGCCGTCTCCCTCCAGTGAGAGCATGTTTCCTTTTGCATCAACTTTATTTATTTTACAGCTTTCCAGATTTGCCAGTCAGTGCCCTTCCACGCAATGTTAGTATCCTCCTTTGGAAAGAAACGGTCTGCATAGCATAGGACCTTCTGTGTCAAGCCACCGTCTCATTGTAACAGTGCTGCGGAGCTTGTTCAATGATGTCTTGTTCTTACTTGGTTTCCACACACAGAGCCTCTTCAGAATTTATGCTTTAAGGGATTTCTTTTATATTTTTATTAATAGGGACATCATCCAGGTTGGTATAAAGCACAGGAGAAATTACAGGAAGAAAAAAAAAAAAGACGGATACCTCATGTTTTTGTTATCTTTTGAAGCAGTAATTCTTTCTTCGTGCTCTGTGAATTAATTTTGCTGGAAGTAGGAGGACTGGGAACGAAGATTAGAAATTAAGACATTTTACCCAGTTCATTTTTAACAAAAGGGCTCCCTTAAACTTTGAAGCACATTTGGCAGGCCTTAGAGGAGGAGCTGGAAGCAAGTGTGAGATGAGCATTCAAAACAGGGGCACATCTATGAGGGAGCCTCAGAGGGGTGGGGCCCAGTCTCCCCCTCCCCTAGCAGCAGGATCATATCACATCTTAAGCCTGTCCTTAAAGGTGCAGCAGTTAGAGGGCCAGGAGGCACTGCAGTCATTATCAGTCCGTGATCACCTGCACCTTTAAAAAGGCTAACTTGAACAGGGAAACACTGCTCTTGGGCTAGCCCTGTAAAGATCTGAGGTCATCAAAGTCTTTCTATTTAATGTTTGGCAGGTGATTATACCCCTTCCTGTTAGCATCTTAAAAGTTCAGGAATGCTTGACTGATTGGAAGCCTATTTATATAATTGCACTATAGCAGTTTGAGAGATTAATACTTGCATAAAGTAGCTGCCAGAACCACAGAGGGAGAATGAAAAATAGCCAGGGTAAGGAGAGAGTAAAAGGACAGAAGATATAGAGTGTTGTCAGAAATGAGATGGTTTTATAGCCACAGCCATGAAGACCACATAGGATGGGAAGAGAAATGGGGGCAGGGTGGTGGTGGGGGGTAGCACAGTGCCCCCTCCCTCCATGTTAACCTTAGGATCCCCCCCAAAATGCAGTTTTGGCTATGTCCAGATTCAAAGAGCTACAAACTTCTGCTTCCACACCATTGACCTTGCCACTGAGGTAAAGGAGCAGATCCCCTAACTGATCATTCAGTGTGCTTGCTTACATCTATCCCCTTATCACGCTACTCTCTCACATACTCTCAGCCTCCTATTAGTAGCAGAATTAATATTTTGTCACAAGTAGATGAATGAAGTGCGTATGGTACAATTTCTAGTCAATGTTGCATAAAAGAGTAAGGACTTGACTAATAGACAAAATATGAAAATGATGAGCATGTTTCAAACACAAACTCCCTCACAAACTATTAAAAAATACAACTGAAAGTGAGATGGTGTTTAGTAATTACAATGGAGAATGGTGCTGACAAGACAAGAGTGAATGGGCATTGCTCCTGCCCCTAGAAGACTGCACTCCTGCACCCCTCCCCCCCCCCCGGACTTCCGTACTGGGTCTGGGTCCCATTGTTCCAGTGACTCCATTTCTGGCCACTCTGGCTGCGGTTCCAGTCATTTCAATGACTTCTTTTTTTTGCATCGGAGAATCTGATTCCAGTTGTCTCCAGCTCCTGTACTGGAGAGTCCAGTTCCTGTAATCTCAGTGGTTCCAGTTCCTGCTAGAATCTGGATGTAGTTGTTTCAGCAATTCCATTCCTGGCAACTTTGGCTTCGGTTCTACCAGTTCCAGTCATCTCTCCAATTTCAGTTACTGCTTCTGTTATCTTAGTGACTCCAAGTCTGTTCTCTGTTCAATACTATGTTTATGGTTTAATGTAACGACCTTACTTATTGTTTAAGGTTACTCTGTTCAATATTATGTTTATTGTTTAATGTAACGCCCCCCGGCGATAGTTGTGTTATTTGGAAACCGACTTGATTTGATATATATATATATCAAGAAAGTCGGTATATAAAAACCCTAAATAAATAAATAAATAAGTCTGGCTCCAGATATCCCAGCAGCAGTTGTTCCAGAGATTTTAGTTGCAGCTGCCCTTGTCTTTGGGTTGGCCAAGTCCGGGTCCAATTCTGACCCTCATCTCTGTAATGGACTTCGGCACCCTGAGGTGGGTCTGGAATCCTGGGGGTCCTTGAGGGTGTCTGGAGTCTGGCCTTTCGGGGAACAGGGGAGGTTTTGTACGGCTTTGATGGGCAATTACTGCCCTCTGCCAGTAGAAGGCCTCAGTGGTCTCCTGGGACTATCTGGTTAATCCTTCCAGCTCTATGGTGGCCATCTTGTTCCTGTCTGGGTGCATTTATATATTGCAGGATCACAGTGCACTTTGCCAGAGCTTGGTCCTATGTTTCATGTTATTGACTGATCCTAGATTGCTTCTTGTATCCATTGTTCCTGCTTGGACCCATTCTGCAGTGGTACTACACTGTTTCTGTAGGTGCCTTCATTCTCCTGGTATGGGTTCCACTTTGCCTTAGTGTGTGTCTCGTCTCGTGTTTTCTGTTCTTCCTAATTGTCCACTCAGCTGCCAGAACCCGAGGGCTCATTTGAAAGGGGTGGCCGATGCAGCCAGAACATGCTTGTCTCTGCTCTTGCCAGAACCCATCAGACTCGCCTTGTCTGTGCACTGCTTGCTCCTGGCTTGGGGGTGATACTTCTGGCTGATTTCAAAAGAAATGTTCCATGCATTGCTATAAAGGGGAACGCATGGAGCATTTTGCAAAAACGTGAGCTACAGATACAAATGAGCTCACTTGCATCCAGAGCTAACTTTCTCAAAATATCTGCTAGCCCGTGGAAAATACCATGGGTTAGTACATTGGCCTCCATGCGAGCCAACCGGGAGGCTCAATGGCAGTGCTGTGTGCTACCATGCAGAGAGCAACTGGTTCAGTTCCCAGACTGGGCCTTCCTCACACAGAAGCTGAGAATGCTGTGAAAGCATTATTTGTAGCCCCTGGGATGGGATAGGGATTTATCATAATTGAATAAAAGTCATAGCTGGAGGCCGGGTTTGGAGCCCATGATTACAGAGTTCCAGAAAGAGACTTTGTGCATGACTCTCGGCCTCACTGCGATAATCAGACTAGGAACTGCTGAGGTGGAGGGAGGGAGAGAGGAGAAAAGTCTATTAAAATTGTGGAAAAATTCCCAGTAGTTGAGAGTGAAGGCTCCTGGCATCAGGATCTCCAAGCTCTCGTTCTAATCAAGCTGGAAGGTAGAAGAGAAAAGAGGAGCTGCCAAGTCAAAAAAAGAAAGAAAGATAATTCTGCTTGTGCAGCCTGTTGGTTATTATTTCAAAATATTCTCTAGGTGCTCATAAAAGAATCCTGAACTTTCCTACTAAAGATCTAGAAGTCCATATTCAGAAGCATTTAGCTGGCTAACTCAGAAGTTATCTGGCTATCAGGCCGATACAGTAAAAATCGTGGGAGAGCGGACGAGCACCCTCTCTCCCGGCGTGCGCGCAGGCCACTCTCCTGAGCGCGCGATTCAGTAAATAAAATTATTCAAATTAGGGCCCGTGGTAAAAAGAGGCGCTAGGGACACTAGCGCATCCCTAGCGCCTCTTTTTGGACAGCAGCGGCGGCTGTCAGCGGGTTTGACAGCCGACGCGCAATTTTGCCGGCGTCGGTTCTCAAACCCGCTGACAGCCATGGGTTCGGAAACCGGACGCCGGCAAAATTGAGCGTCTGGTTTTCAAGCTGCGGGCTGATTTTAATTTTTGATTATTTTAAACTTTTGGGACCTCCAACTTAATATCTCCATGATATTAAGTCGGAGGGTGTACAGAAAAGCTGCTTTTCTGTGCACTTTCCCGGTGCCGGAAGAAATTAGCGCCTACCTTTGGGTAGGCGCTAATTTCTGAAAGTAAAATGTGCGGCTTGGCTGCACATTTTACTTTCTGTATCGCGCGGGAATAACTAATAGGCCCATCAACATGCATTTGCATTTTGCGGGCGCTATTAGTTTCGGGAGGGGGGGGGGTTGGATGGGTGTTTTTGACGCGCTATTACCCCTTACTGAATAAGGGGTAAAGCTAGCGCGTTCAAACCCCCCGAAACTAATAGCGCCCGCAACATGTCAGCGGTTTTGACAGCCGACACTCAATTTTTCCGGCATCAGTTCTCAAACCTGCTGACAGCCACGGGTTTGGAAAACGGATGCCGGCATAATTGAGTGTCCATCTTCCGACTCGCGGGCCAATTTTAATTTTTTTTTAAATTTTTACTTTTTTTTTACTTTTGGGGCCTCCGACTTAATATCGCCATGATATTAAGTCGGAGGGTGTACAGAAAAGCAGTTTTTTCTGCTTTTCTGTACACTTCCCCGGTGCTGAGAGAAATTAACTCCTGCCTTTGGCAGGCGTTAATGTCTGAGAGTAAAATGTGCGGCTTGGTTGCACATTTTACTTTCTGTATCGCGCGGAAATAACTAATAGGGCCATCAATATACATTTGCATGTTGCAGGCGCTATTAGTTTCGGGGGGTTGGACGTGCGTTTTCGACGCGCTATTACCCCTTACTGTATAAGGGGTAAAGCTGAATTGCGTGCCAAGGAGAGTGGTCAGGAGAGTGGCCCAGGAGAGTGGCCTGTGCGCGTGCTGGGAGAGCGGGTGCTTGCCCGCTCTCCTGCGTGTTTTTCTGTATCGGCCTGTTTATGACAGCTCTAAGGGATGACCGGACTTAGCTGCCCAAATGCGATCCAAATGCGCATCCAAACCTGGGCTAAAAATGCGCTCCATTGGAGCGTACTGTACTGTATCAGCCTGAAAGTTAGCTAAATAAACTTATCCTGCTAACTTTAAGGTAGCCAGCTATATTCAGGTAATGTTAGTCGGTTAAGTTTATCTGGCTAACTTGCCTAGCTACAAGATGGCTGAATGCGGCCTTCCTAGTGCTTTCTGAGAGGTCAGGTGCACAAGAGCTTAAAGTTGCCATGGAGATTAGAAATGTGGTGCATTCCATGCTGGTTCTTAGGTAAATCAGGGTGCTAATACCCTTGTGTTTACACCCCTGAACATGCCGACTATCCCAGCAGGTTGTTTAGAACTGAAGCCCATATCCGATAAGGTAAGTTGACCTTGGCCCTGATAACAAAAAAAAGAAAAAGGTGAAGATGACAAATATAATTAACATTTTAAATATAAAGACTTATGGTATCAGCGCAAAACTATATGCTCGATCTGAAATCTTGTGCTTGCAATGAGCTATAGCAAAGAATTATAGAATGGGAGGCCTGCCTAGGACGTCAGAAGGTCAATTAATCCACCTGCCTAAATGCCAGGCAAGATCCATTTCGCCTGAACTGAGTCAGATTTTCAATTAGGTTTGACCCTTCTATTCAGACCTTCCTAAAGAAACCTTCTTTACAGTGTCTTGGCGAACACTTTTGACCCTTAACAGCATAGACTAAAAATTTAGAAGCCTATACGTTTTGAAATACAGTGTTGCTCAAGTTTCCCTTTCTGTTCGGTAAGCCAACAGAGATAAAGAAAGAAAAGAATGCATTTGTGACTATGTCACGAAATATGAAGATAAATATTTGACCATAATGTTATTTGCTCTTACGGCACTGTGCCAAGATGACTGTAAGTTTCATGGAGGGATATACTGTGTAATGACTTATTGATGTAGTCATTTTAAATCCATAAAACCAGAATTGCTAAAAAAAAAAAAAAAAAAGATTCTGTAACAGTGCTAAGATTCAACCAGCTCTAGTCTTTTCTTCGTCTTAACTCTTTAAAGGTCCTCGAATGCCACAGGCAGCTGCGGCTTTCAAGCTTTCCAGGATGAATATTCATGGGTTTCTGTTTGCGTACATTTGGTCAAAGAACCAATTTAATTAGCATTGTTTGGCTGTCCTGAAAACGAGACCGGTTTGCTACACTCGAAGACCAGAGTTCACCATTACTGCTTTCGAGATTAAGTTCATTCAAGAAATCAAATCTTTAGGTTTCTAGTGGCAGCAGGATTTCAGAGTCGTATGTGCACTGTTTATAACTTAAAAAAAAATTCACTGTATGCGTTCAGTTATTATACCATTCAGATTCCTTGAAGCCCCTATGTGGTTATTCCTAAACTTGTAAGGTGAAGCATATTGTTAGATGGCGCCAACTTCAGAAAAAAAAAAAAATCATCCCAAATGTCATATTCATCCACTGCAATCAATAGTATCACCAGAGGCTCATATTACATTTCTGCATTCTTATTTTAAAACTTAAATAGGCAAATGCAGCATCATTAAGGAACTATTAAAACTAAAACATAGGGCTCAATTTTCAAAAGGTTTTACTTACATAAATGGGCTTTTGAAAATTGTCTGGGGGGGGTGGGAGATGCACGTAATTCGTGTATTTTTATCCGGGGCAGAGATGGGGGCAGGGAAATCATTTCCATGTGTATTTCCTGCTCCGGTCCTGGTTGTTGGCTACACTCATGGTTCCTGCTTCGGTCTTGGTCCAGTAAGGTCAGTACATTGGTCCAATAGCCTGTCCCTCAAAACTTTAAGGAAATCCAGTGCTTTCTGGGCTTGCAAACTTTTACCAACGTTTTATACTGGGTTTCTCCACATTGACAGCTCCACTATTGGGGAGGTTCTTAAGGAGACTTTTTTTAAGTGAACCCATGAGCAGCAACTGTCATTTGATCATCTGAAGAAGGCCTTTATGATGACCCGATCTTGGTGCACCCAGACCCACAGCAGCCATTAATATAATGGAGGCTGATGAATCTAGGGTGGCTATCGGGGCTATCCTCTCTTCAAAGAGGGAACCCAAAGACCACCTCCATCCATGTACGTTCTACTCCTGTAAGCTTACAGCTGCAAAGAAGAAGTATCATGTCTATAGCAAGGAACTCCTGGCTACAAAAACTGCCTTTGAGGAATGGCGTCACCTTCTAGAGGGGAACTCTTCACCAAGTCCAAGTTTTTACAGATCACAAAATGTAGAATTCCTAAAGACCATGCAAAACATGAATTCCAGGTAAGCTTGGTGACTGCTTTTCTTTTCCTGGTTAAATTTCGTATTAACATACTGACCAGACTCCATGAAAAGTAAGGCAGGTGCTTTATCCTGGAGGAAAGAGGAAGGATCTGCAGAACCGGAAGATCCCATCATAATCCTCAGACCGGAGAATTTTGCCTTCGGAATCAGGAATTCTCATCCAATGGAGGTAATATGTGGAAACCTTCCTTTATAGAAAGGATTGACTATGTATCTGAGGGCACTTCATGTTCGGAAGTCCTTCAAAGTTGCCATGATTCCCCATTGGCAAGTCACCCTGGTTGCCATAAAACTAAGGAATTAGTTGCCTGTGAATTTTGGTATCCACGATGGAGCTAAGATGTAACAGAGTATGCCACCTTTTGTGAAGTATGTACCTGGACCGAGGTACCACGTCATCATCCTCAGGGATTACTTTTGCTGTTACCATTCCCCTCAAGACTATGGGAATGGGTATCATTATTGAGTTACCACCTTCACAAGGGAAGACCATGATTTATTTATTTATTTATTCTTTATTTTTAGTTTTTATAAACCGACACTCCTGTATAATATACACATCACACCGGTGTACAATGAAACCAAACTGTCGCCTCGGGGCTTACATTTAACAAATAACATTATATCATTATAACGATAACATAGTAATTAACATTTAAACATTTATAACCTATTTAAAACAATTAACAGATAAACATAGAGGAGAATGACGGAAATTAAAGGAACATAATTGAACTTGGGGGAGAGTTTTCAGGAACTTATGGACGACATGGGGTCAGAAATGGTCAGAGGCTAATCTGATACGGTAGCTCTTCCTGATCTTAGTTCTCCAGGAATGCTTGTGTGAAGAACCAAGTCTTTAGTTTCTTTTTGAATGTATTGTGGCAGGGTTCAAAGCGAAGGTCTGGCGGGAGTGAATTCCAGAGTGTGGGGCCCGCTGTGGATATTGCGCGTTTCCTCAGGGTGGTTTTTGCCGGTTGGGTGATTAGCAGGTTCTTGTATGCGCTTCTGGTTGGTTTCTTGGAGGTGTGTAGTTGTAGTTGATGAGTTAGGTTGAGAGGTGCGATGTTGTGTAGGGCTTTATGTATCATCATAATGGTTTTATAGTGGATCCTGTATTTAATCGGAAGCCAATGAAGCTGCTGAAGGATGGGGGTGATGTGTTCTCTTTTTTTGGTATTTGTGAGAATTCTGGCCGTGGCATTCATTACCATCTGTAGTGGTTTGGTAGTGCAGGCGGAAAGGCCCAGAAGGAGAGAATTGCAGTAGTCCAATTTTGGGAGTATGATGGCCTGTAGGACCAGGCGGAAGTCTCTGTAGTTTAGTAGTGGTTTTAGTTTCTTTAGTGTTTGCAGTTTATAGAAGCATTCTTTCGTGGTGTTATTTACGAACTTGTTGAAGCTGAATCTGTTGTCCAGCAGTACTCCCAGGTCTCTTACTTGTGGCGAGGAAGAAGTGACAGGACCTTGGTTAGCCGTTGTAGAGATGGGTGGAAGGTGTTTTTCAGGGGCTATAAGTAGGATTTCTGTTTTGTTAGTGTTTAGTACCAGGTTTAGGCTGGCGAGTAGGTTATTGATTGCTTCGAGACATTTATTCCAATATGCCATAGTCTTATGTAGAGATATGATTCTGGTGATGGTGTATTCATTTACCAAGATGGCCCATTTAATAGCCACTATGGGTCTTCCCTCTTCCTGCGAAACAGCAGATCTGCTAGTTCGAGAAGCAGTGCATCCGCACAGTCTGCTATCACATATCATCTCTGATTGAGGCTCCCAGTCTGTGGCACACTTCTGCTGAAAGACAACTGAGCTTCTGCATGTCCAGTTCCATTTGTCATCAAATTTGTCATCCGCAATCTGACAGGCAGACAAAACAGGTAAATCGGACTCTAGAGCAGCATCTCCACTACTTCTGTAATTTTCATCAGACAAACTGGGCACAGATATGCTCCATGGCAGAATTTGTATATAACAAAGCACTCGTTAAAGCCTCCCCATTCTTCACATGCTATGGTATCCACCTTCATTTCCACTCGGAGGAGGGGGGGGGGGGGTGTCCGGCAGTCCAGGGTCCTCGCAGTGGCACGGTGGGTAAATACCTTATCAGAGGTTCCCGTGCAGTCCAATGTGAATTGGAATGGGCTAGAAAGTGACAGAAGAAATGTGCAGATAGGTGATGCCAGGAAGCCCCACAATTCATGCTAAGGGACAATGTCTGGGTCTCCAAAAAGCACATAAGGAGCAAGAGACCCTCAATAAGCTCAAGCAATGTTCTTGGGACCATTCCTGACTCAAGAGCAAATAAATTCAGTGGCATTCAGGTTTCAGCTTCCAGCCAATTTGCTTGGCCCTTCTGAAGCCCTATAAACCTAATCCCATCCCAGAAAAATGGCCCTTCCTCCAGCAACATTCACAGTGAAAGGACACCAAGAATTCATTGTCCACCAGATTCTAGATGCCAGATTTAGCAGAGGAAGCTTGCATTATTTGGTAGACTGGAAAAGGTACAAATCTGAGGACTGTAGCTGGGAATCCACCCAAAACGTCCATGCCAAAGAACTGGTGGCCAAATTTTCCAGGAACATTTATTTTTATTTATTTATTTATTTATTTATTTATTTATTTATATTCTTTTTTATACCGAAGTATAGCTGAATGCCTTCACCCCAGTTTACAGTGTAACAACTTCATACAATGAACAAGTTATAAGTTATAACGCAATTACAGATAATAGAAGTATAACATCTCGGCAAAAAGCATCCAGAAAAGCCAGTATTGAGAGCTCTGGGAGGGGCTACTGTGAGGAGGCGGGTATTCTGTTAGGGGTAGCTGGAAGTGACCTGCTGACCCGCGCGTTTAAGACCAGGGAGTCCTGCAGTGGAGCCACAGGAACGCTGAAGCACCAAGAACCCTGCAGGAAATACTAGGCGAAGCAAAGTTTTAGAGAGACCTGCCTCTAAAGGCTCCCTACTAGTCCAGTATTAGGTTGTCCCAAAGAGAGGGCTGTATGTAAGGAACTCTAGCTTGACACGCCTTTGCCGGTCCAACAGCCCACGCAGAATTTGCTCTGTGATATCCTGTTGCCCAGGCCCATGTTTCTGTGTTTCCTGGTTCCTGTTCCAGTTCTGGTCCTCAGCTGCACTGCTGGCTTCCTACTCCGGTCCTGGTCTGCGGGTCCTTCCTGCTTCCCCCTGGAAATCCTGGCAGCCCCCCTGCGCCCAAGGGCTCTCAAACCACAGGAAACGGTGGCTGCTGTAGGCAGAAGGCAGCAGATCTGGACTACCCCAACCTTTCCAGGGTGCGCCCCTGCCTGGACACCGCAGCCACTTTCCATCCCCAGTGGAGTGGGTCAAGACAACAGTGAGGAGCAGAAGTAACTAAATACGATTTCCTGCGATGTTAGGGTCATGTGAATCTTTGGACAGAATCGGTGTAAGGCCAAGCAGCTGAAAGGCAGCAGCAGTGGGAAACAAGAACTAATGGAGCCTACTTTATGGAACACATGCACTTCTGTGCCATCGTATAGATCAACTCCCATCCCCCCTCCAAAAAAACACTCCTGCTGGATACCCTTGGACCCCTGACATATACTGGATAGGATACTAAACACAAAGGGGTAGATTTTCAAAAAGCGCGATTTGGCGTACTTTTGTTGGCGCATCAGGCGCAAACAAAAGTACGCTGGATTTTAGTAGATACGCGCGTATCCGCTAAAATCCTGGATTGGCGCGCGCAAGGCTACCGATTCCGTATAGCCGGCGCGCGCCGAGCCGCGCAGCCTACCCCTGTTCCCTCCGAGGCCGCTCCGAAATCGGAGCGGCCTCGGAGGGAACTTTCTTTTGCCCTCCCCTCACCTTCCCCTCCCTTCCCCTACCTAACCCACCCCCCCGGCCCTGTCTAAACCCCCCCCCTTACCTTTGTCGGGGGATTTACGCCTCCCGGAGGGAGACGTAAATCCCCGCGCACCAGCGGGCCGCTAGCGCGCCGGGACGCGACCTGGGGGCGGGTCCGGAGGGCGCAGCCATGCCCCAGGACCGCCCCGGGCCGTAACCACGCCCCCGGACCCGCCCCCAAAACGCCGCGCGGATCGGGCCCGCCCCCGACACGCCCACCTCGGAAAACCCCGGGACTTACGCGAGTCCCGGGGCTCTGCGCGTGCCGGTAGGCCTATGTAAAATAGGCGCACCGGCGCGCAGGGCCCTGCTCGCATAAATCCGGGCTCTTAAAATCCACCCCAGTGAGGGCAAATGATCCTGCCAATGGGGCTTCCAGTCCCGTGGATATTTTGTAATCCAAGGGAATGCAAGCTCATTTTCAAAGGGAAACTCTTTGTGGAGTTTCTTTTTGAAAATGTGGCAGTCGTGCGCAACGTGGGTACATTTGTGCCCATGTGCTTTGCACCTGCATAGAAGCAAGTGCAAAGTACACATGGAGATTAGATAATGAAACCTCTGCGCATACTTTCACTTCCCTGACCTAATTCTGCCCTTTTTTTTCACTCGTGGGTACTTTTACCCACATACTGGGGGTGGGTGGGATAGTTGAGGGGGGAGTGGATATTGGAATTTTCAAAATAAGTTATTACAAGGAGAAATGTGAGTTTACCTTCATAAATTCTTTTGATTAGGGGGGACACACATATCAGGAAGATATCAGCTCTGTGGCAGTGTTCAGCAGTTTTTCTGGCGAGTTACTGGCATTTGAAGGTCATTGCCCCCTCCAAGTTGACATTTCACAGAACACAACTACTAGCAGTGAAATTGAAATTGAGGCTTCTATAGGGAGCTTCTGGTGTGTTAACACGATGTTCTGCGAGGCAGTCCATTGAACACCTCTGATGGATTGATATAATTTACTGGTACGAGTAGATATTAAAATAAATATTTAATCAGGTAAAATTATGCAGTGAATCAATGAAATAAACATAAATCCCATGACTGAAATTTGCTTCTCTAATTCCATGCATAAATGCAATGTTTGTTGAGGAGAATTAACTAGAATTATTTTATTTTCCACATCCAAGCGCCTGCGATAGTTATTTAGCAGAAAAGCGCAGTCTTTTTTCACATTCCATTCCAAGCAAAGGACTGAAAGACTTAGCCATTTTGCTGCATGGGATTTTTGTAGGTGGAGATTCCTTTTATTAGATAAGTCAACCAAAAAGATGTCACTGTACATGAGCTTTTTTTTCTTCTTTTTGGCTGTTTAATAAGTGCACAGTAATGGTGAGAGATGTTGATTGTTTTAGTGGACTGTGTTATTGCTGAATATGTATGTTTGTTGTAATCCACTGAAATTGGTGGATCAGCAGAATATAAATAAATAAAATAATGAATTAATGAAATAAAAAAATGAAATAAAAATAATGAAATAAATAAATAAAATAATGAAATAAATAAAATAAACAAGATGTGACTACAAAGCTGAAGAAAAGAAGCGGATATGGATAGGAATTCCAACAGCAGAGGCCATCAGGATGTGTCATGTGGAGGTTAGATTAGCATCGGCCTCTTTTTGGTGAATAATGCTAGATATTGTGGTTTTCCTGTATTGCAAAAGTGCCTATTCCAGCATTACAACATCTATTTGATACAGAAAGTAGAGCCACCATAGACCCTCCATTCATCCCCAATCTAGACCATTAGGGGTTATTTATTTGTTTATTAAAAATGTACATATCATCAAATGAAGCTGATTGATTTTTTTCAGTTGGGTGACCAGAGAATTAGATCAAGGGCATATGCTGAATGTGGTTTTCTTGGATTTCAGCAAAGCTTTTGATACTGTCCCCCCTAGGATGTTCATGAATAAACTAAGCAGCCTGGAGGTGAGTCCCAAGGTAGTAGACTGGATTAAAAACTGGTTGAGTGATAGAAGACAGAGGGTGGTAGTAAAAGAAATTCACTCTGATGAGAGAAAGATGATTAGTGGAATGCTTTAGGGATTGGTCCTGGGGCTGGTTTTATTTATTTATTTGCTTTTCTATACCGACGTTTGTTAAAACATCACATCGGTTTACAATAAAATATATGAAACACAGTTGTATAGAAATGAAAATGTTACATCAGAAAAGTTCAAAAGCGATTACATTAACATATTCAATAAAATAAGAATAAAACAAACATAAGCATAAAATTTTAAAAGTAAGATTAAATGTAAAAAGATAAAAACTAATAGCTATGCTTTATGGTTCAACTAAATTTATATGCAAAGTTGGAGTACTTGTGGTCATTAACTGTAGGCTTGGTGGAACAGCCAGGTCTTTAAATTTATTTTAAAACTGCGAGAATTAGGCTCTAATCTCAGTTAGTGGTATGGAGTTCCATATAGGGGGGCCCGCTAATTTAGGTGACGGTATTGGTAAGGACCCGTTGCTGGCGGAGCAGGTGATTCTTTGTGGGGTCTGAAAGTGAAGAGAGGCATTGAGCCATTCTACGTTGTCATTCTATAGAGTTTTATGGATTAGTGTTAAAAGTTTTAAAGAGGATCCGATGCGATATCGGAAGCCAGTGTAAATCTTTCAATATTGGAGTTATGTGTTCGTTTTTCCGGGTGTTGGTAAGCACTCTGGCGGTGGCGTTCTGTAAAAGTTGCAGGGGTCTTATTGTAGACGCTGGGAGACCTAAAAGCACAGTATTACAGTAATCTATTTTAGAAAAGATTATTGCCTGAAGAGTGATTCTGAAGTCGTTCAGATGGAGAAGAGGCCTTAATTTTTTAGTACATGTAATTTATAGTAGCAGTCCTTTATGGTTGTGCTTATGAATTTTTTTAGATTTAATTCACTGTCAAGTATGACTCCTAGGTCTCTTACTTCGTGCAGAATGTGGTGTTTAGTTTGATGTGGTGTTTAGAATTAATGTCTGATAAAACGTTATCATTTAGTTTATGACAGATTAGTAGAAACTCTGTCTTGGAGGTGTTTAGGGATAAACTCGTCTGAGTCAAGAGTTGATTAATGGCAGTGAGGTAAACCTCCCATAGTTTTAGAGCTTTGGTTATGGACTCGGTAATGGGTATTAGAATCTGGACGTTGTCTGCATATCTTTGTGAATGACATTGTGGAGGGGTTAGAAAGAAGTTTGCTCCTTTGCAGGTGACACTAAAATCTGCAACAGAGTTGGTACCCATGAGGGAGTAGACAGAATGAGAAGCGAACTAAAAAATAAAAAAATAAAACAAACTTGAGAAGTGGTCAGATGCTTGACAGTTAGGTTTCATTGCAAAAAGTGCAGTCATGCATTTGGGATATAGAAATCTGAGTTGGGCAGTAAAGAACTGATGTGCATTGATCAAGAGAGAGACTTTGGGGTGGTAGTGTCTAATGATCTCCAGGTTGTAAAACAGTTGATAAGGCAGGAGGATGCTTGGATGCATAGGGAAAGACGTGACTATAATGCCTCTGTATAGGTCATTGGTGAGGCCTGAGCTCCAGGAAAGCTTCGGGAAGCCAACACTGTGATGGATTTTGGCCATTCAACTTGAGGCAGGGGTACCATTTCAGGCATCCCCGACTCAGGCTGTGCTCCCCACTGATGCCTCCCATCTCAGGTGGTTATGTGGAGGAGCTCCACACCCAAGGTCGATGGTTCACCCAGGAAGCGCAACACCAGATAAACTTCCTGGAGCTCTGGGCAATACGTTACACACTCTGGGCATTTCGGGACTGCCTGGCCAACAAGATGGTCCTAATATGGACAGACAGAAAGCCAGATGGCAATGTGGTACCTCAACAAACAGGGGGGTATGAGATCGTACGTCCTCTGCCAGGAAGCTGTTCAGATCTGGTCATGGGCTCTGTCCCAGGGCATCCTACTCTGGGCCATGTACCTTCCAGGACTGGAGAATGTGGAGGCAGATGGTCTGAGTCGATAGTTCCAACCCATGAATGATCTCTGAAGCAGGAGGTTGCAGATCGGATCTTCCATCTTTGGGGAACCCCCGACATGGATCTGTTTGTTTCCCCCTGCAACAGGAAGGTAGCTTGATTCTGCTCCCTATTCTGGGAGTGCGGCAGGAAGGCATCAGATGCCTTTGAGTGCCATTGGGGCATGGGCCTCCTGTATGCGTACCCTCTACTTCTGCTAGTGTCAAAGACCCTCCTGAAGCTCCACCAGGATCATGGGATCATGATTCTCATCGCCCCTTATTGGCCACGTCAGATCTGGTTTCCTCTCCTGCAAGATCTCTCCCTGATGGATCCAATCAGTCTGGGGACCACCCCAGACCTCATCACACAGGATCAGGGCCGGTTTTGTCATCCCAACCTCTGGGCCTTGTCCTTCACGAAGTGGATGTTGAAAGGTTGAATTTACATCCTTGGGAACTCTCGAACAAGGTGTTCCGGGTCTTGCTGGAGTCCAGGAGGCCATCTACTAGAAAATCTTACGGCCTAAACTGTAAGAGGTTTTCCGCTTGGAGTGAGAGTCATGGTTTAGGCCCGTTCTCCTGCTCCACCCCGAAATTGCTGGACTACCTGCTACACCTCTCGGAGTCTGGCCTAAAAACCAACTCAGTGAGGGTGCATCTTAGTGCCATTGGGGCTTACCAGCAGGAGATGGATGCTGCACCCACTGGCTGGCGGATTGCATCTCATATTGCTGTGCGCAGGCAGGACTGCAGCTAGGAGGCCATGACAGGGCTCATTCTGTCAGAGCCATGGTGACTTCGGTGGCCCACTTACGAGCAGTCCACGTGGATGAGATCTGCAAAACTGCAACATGGAGTTCTCTCCACACCTTTGCTTCGCTTACTGCCTAGCCAGGGATGGCTGATGTGACAGCAGTTTTGGCCAGTCTGTCCTCCAGAATCTTTTTTAGCTGTGAAACCTACCTCTTCCAGCCTCTGGCCCTTTTTTCGGGTTCAGGCTGCCTCCTTTTGCTACCAACAGCACTTGTTGTTGTGCCCGTTGGCACCTAGTTACATGCCTGTTGGTTTTTGATGGTTGTTCGGGGGCAGCTTGCAGCTAGGGATTCACCCACGTGTGAGGACTATAATCCTGCTTGTCCCAGGAGAAAGCAGAGTTGCTTGCCTGTAACAGGTGTTCTCCTAGGACAGCAGGATGTTAGTCCTCATGAAACCCGCCCGCCACCCCACAGAGCTGGGTTTCTCGTAGGTTTATTATTTTATTTTTTTGCTTAATTCTCTGATATCAGACTTACGAGGGACCCCGACTGGATATGTGGATAGTGGCATGCTGGGCATGCTCAGTGTGCCTAGTCAAAGCTCTAGAAACTTTGACAAAAGTTTTCCGAGCCGGGCTCCATCTGATGATGTCATCCACGTTTGAGGTCTAACATCCTGCTGTCCCAGGAGAACACCTGTTACAGGTAAGCATCCCTGCTTTACCCTCCATTGCCTCAGGTACAAAAAATTAGATTGTAAGCCCTGTGGGGATAGGGAAATGCCTACAGTACCTGAATGTAATCCGCCTTGATGTACACTTTGAAGTGCTGAAAAGTGGAATATAAAAATCTAAAAATAAATAAAAATACACACCTCCCATTATCTTCTGTGGGAGGACATTTGTCATGTTTCTTTTCTTTCCTTTCTTAGAAAATTGACCGGGGGGGGGGGAGTGGCTGGGCTGTTTCACTCTCTATCCTTTTACTCTTTCACGTTGCATTCACTTAGCACAGCAGCATAGAAGCACTGAATGTGACGGCAGGGAAGGACCACGGGGCCTGTTCATTCTGCCCATTTAATGGCTATCTGCCCCCTTGCTTCCTCTCTGCTTACCCCATGCCTTCTTGAATTCTGTTACTGGTTTTCTCTCCCCCCCCCCCTCCACTGGGAGGTCATTTCATGCATCTACTCCCCTTTTTCCCGAATAAATACTTTCTAATGTTGTGTCTGAGTCTGTGAGCCTCTTGTTCTAGAATTTCCTGATGCAATTGTCTGTCTCAGATACCAAGATGTTAAGTTGTAATACTGCATCTATATCAGCAGCGTGAAAGCAGAACCTCCCAGCTTCAGATCTTTTAGTTCCATTATAACCTTAGTGCGTTACTTACCTTAGTGCGTCTCCGGGTATACATTTTCTTCCTGTCTGGAAGGTTTGTGCTTATGGTGTTTTTCTCTGTAGCATGAGATCTTTTGGGAACAGTTACCTTTCCAAGTGTAATGAAATTACTAATTGCATATGCAAATACATCAATAAATGAATAAGCTCGTTTTAAGAGACCAATGAAAACAAATCGATTTGTGGCACTTTTTTTTATTGGACCAATCTATATGAAGGCTTAAGAGCATGTACATGTGATGCTTAACTATTAGTCCGCTGGAAGCCATCGCACACCAGTTTTGTTCACGTGTTTTGCTGTGTAATTGGTGCTGTACTTATAGATGTATATATACAGAATACAGCTGCATAGCTTTCATACGCGATGCCTAATTGTATGCTGACTGCCCTGATTAACATTTTTATTTGCTGTTTTATTTGCACGTGTGGCAGTAACTAGCACTAGCACAAGGTAATGCGATAGGTTTGCTTATTTACAGGGGGCAGTGTTCACTATTCCACTGATACCTTTATACCCTGGTAAAACCACTTGGGTAGTAGTTATCCCCACCTTATTTCTGCAGGCAGAGGGTGTATAGTTTACTTCCCTGACGAGGCCATGCCTCCGGAAACGCTTCCTTTAAATCTAGCAAAAAGGTGCGTGCATTTTGAAGGTCTGCATTCTGTTACACGGGGTGCAGTTTTCATCCCAGGAGAGATCGAGCTAGGTAACTCTAGATACATATCATTTATATAGTGCTTCTGAGCATATGCAGCACTATACAGTGGTGATAAGTATTCAGATATGATCAGTCCCTGCTTCAAGTGGGTACCTGAGTCAGTGGGAGATAAACTGGCTTGCCCATAGTCACAGTGGGCGAATTACTGGGATTTGAATCCTGGCTTCTCCAGTTTTCAGTCCATGGACATAACCACTAGAACTAAGGAGTTATCCTGCAAAGATCCTTTTCAAAATTGCCCTCCCGGTGTTGAGCTGGCTACCGTGGCGAACACCGTAACAAACTCTTACACTGTTTTACTATTTAAGACCACCTGACTGGGACTAGTACAAACTATAACACTGTGTAATATCTTTAAATTGCTGGCTAACCTTACAGTTTTAGGAAAGAAACACACTGCAAGACTGGCTGCTTCGATGTAAGAAATCTCCTTGCGCCGGGTTATTTATATAGCTTTTAGTTTTTATTGTTATTTTTACTCGTGGGCCATGTTATGAGCTTTATTGTGGAAACCCAGCTTGCCTCTTCCATAAATACGGCGTGCACCGCGGCTGTTATGAGCCTGTTCAGGGTGTTCACTCAGCATGACGAGCAGTAGATTTGCGGTGTTTTGTGTTCGTGGTTTGTGTAGGTAAGGAACCTCTGCGCTGATGCTGAAGTGCTCCAGACCCTGTTGTGTATGATCTGGCAGCATAAGCCTTTCCCATAGATGCTTTAGGCCTGACCTTCCTGGAGGTCAAATATATTTCTGATAGAATCTTAAGGTGTCCATTTTCAGCTGCTGTCTGGCCAGCAAAGCTAGCCAGGTTAACTTATCTGGCTAACTTTGAGGGGATGTTCAGTGGCGTGCCCGTACCGCTGAATATACCCAGCTGTCTTAAAGTTAGCTGTATACGTTTATTTGGGTACATTTACCACCACTATTCAGCAGATCTAAAGTTTTCCCGCTTGTATTGGTCAGATAATGCTGAATATTGCTTTCTAAATAACTTCTTTATCTTATTTATTTAATTAAAATGGCTCCTTATAGGTGTCAGTTGTCAAATAGCTCAAGTAGCTGGAAAATACAAGCTTTACACTGTTTTTAAAGAGAAATTACCCGGATTAGCTGAAAGAGTCCGAGTGTGCGCTTTGGGCCCACAGTTGCACGCAGACAGACACGAGGGATAAAAGATCGTGCGTACTTCTGAAAATGCACGTGCCCTAGCTTGCTCTTCTGACCCAAACGTGCCAGCCAGAGGAGGGGGTGAGCCTCAGGAAGGGCAGTCTGGGTGCGTTAATCCATTTTGACACAGCCGGATTGCTTGGAAAATTATCCCCATAATGCAGCTAAGCCCTTTGCGCGTGCAGAAGTCCGGTTTATAAGCGTAAATGTTCTGAAATCAGCCCGGGCTCGGTAAGTGTAAAAGTAAGTGTGAGACCTGGCTTCATGTGCGCTCTTAAATGTGCTGAGCAGAGATGTTCCTGGGGCCAGAGATGGCATGGAGCGCTTATTTTTTGGGGATTTTTTTTCAAAAGCATGGGTGAAAAGGGCGCATGTGACGTTACCGCCTGCCGAAGAGGAGGTGTAACGTCGCACCAGTGAGCGTGCCTGCGCGCACGCTCTCCCGATTGCCCAAGGATTTCCAAAGCAAGCTTAGGTGCACACGTTTACTTTAGAAATCCTCAGTACAGTCTGTGTGCACCAGGCACGTGCATGCGGGCTGTTTCGGAGTTACCCTCTGAATATTTTTGGTCCAAAAGCAATAGAGAAGCAGCTCATTATAACTTTCAGACATTAAGTTTGCTTGCTAACTCTTGTTCTTCCGCTGTTCTTAATGATATTTTCAGACTTTTCCTTTACATTTACGCTCCAAAGTCTGCTGTAAATTTTCGTTTCTGGAAGAGCGGCGGTGCAGCCTTCATTTTGACGCCGATGCCCTGCTCTTGCAGAAGTCACACTGTTGAATTCAGTTTGCAAATGCACAGCCTAATGGTGTCTTTATCTACTCAGATCCACGGTACTGGGAGCAGGAAGGCAGCCAGCGTGCTTAAGCTGCTTAGCGGCTGATGTTGCTCTGTAAGAACAAAAAAAAAAGAAATGCTGAAACCCACTGAAGTGTTGGCAGCTACGCCTCCTTGGAGGAATGAGTTTATAACCCTTGTCTGATGAGACTGGCAGCATATGGCCACGATGCGGGGGTGATGAACTGGGGGAGAGGGTCCTTAAGGGAAAGGCTGGATAATCAGAGATGGTATTAGTCTAGCGCTGGAAGTTACAGGCCAGGAGAAAGCTTCCTCATCCGGCTGGCTCTGTGCCAGAGAACAGAATCAGAGAAACTCAAGAGGTTATTCAGACCTGCCAGCCAGGATCCGCCATGCCCCGGGCTGGAATAAACCCAGGCCCCTGGCTGCTTGGGGGCCTAAAATTTGGCACCTGTTCCAGGCCGGGGCCGGGTCGAGGAGGGGGACCGGGTGAAGGGAGCCGCAGCCGCTGGGGCAGGGCCTAGGAGAGGAGCAGTGGTCCTTGGGACTGGGGTTGGAGAGAGGAGCAGCGACCGCTGGGCTGCAGAAAGCAAATGGAGAAGAAAGGCTGGAAGGCAGAGGGGAAATAAAGGAAAATAAATGTAATTTGTATTTGGCAGGTGGGCTCCAATCCTTTACTGGTTATGGGCTCTTTAATCGTCACCGGTTGAACGGTTGCGTAGTGGGGACCACCCAAGGTGAAATGCTGGCTTGGAAAGGGCTGG
The DNA here is from genome assembly GCF_901001135.1 of Rhinatrema bivittatum. Lineage (NCBI taxonomy): Eukaryota > Metazoa > Chordata > Amphibia > Gymnophiona > Rhinatrematidae > Rhinatrema > Rhinatrema bivittatum. The sequence goes on from NC_042620.1 coordinate 34,812,323, forward strand.
CTGGACCCCCTCTGTGGCCCAAAGGGGTTTTTTTTTTCTCTGCACTTCACAAACTGACAACACCACAGCCAGAATAAATCTTTGTGTGCTCTGGTGACCCCACACCCTGGGATTAGAGCGTTACAGTCTGCAGCCCGGAGATTGTGGTTCCAACAAAGTCTGTTTATTTACCGGAGGAAGTAAGGCTTCGCACGGTCCGGTTCCACCGGCATCTCAGTGCAGTTACTTCCTTGTATTTTATACAAACCCGGCGGCTGCAGACTCCTTTCCTTAGTCAACCAGGTCTGCACTTGCACACAGGCCTCGTAGGCCTTATTCAAACAGAATTATGTTTTTTTTTCTCCGTTCGCTGCCTATAGGAAAAAAAAAAATCTTTACGGAATAAGGATTTAAACCTCTTTTCTGTAAGGAAGTGTGTAACTGAGTGCAGAGAGAAGTTAAAAGGAGTAAATCCTATTTTTCCAGAAGGATAAAGGTTGTCAGGCCTGCAGACCTGCACCTTGTCTGACTTAAGCATGGAGGAAGGGGCGGGAACAAGGCATGAGACATTGATGGTAGCGCTACTCAAAGCAGCAAGCAATGGAAGTCATCGGAGAGGAGTAGAGTTTAGGAAGACAACACTGGAAACCTGCTGATAAAATCGGGTGGTGTGGCCCAGTAATACCTTCCCGCCTTTCCCACGTCCTTCCTTGTGCTTCTCCCAGGTCATGCCAGGTGGTGGACGGGGAGACCTTTCTGAATTGGCTCACCCCCCCCCCTCCCCTCCCCGTTGGGAAAATGATCGCTGACAGCATCCGCACTAGAAACCTTTTCTGCGACGAAGCTGCCTCCGCTCTCTCTCCTGACGGCCTCTGGCCGCGGCTCGTCTCGAAACCAGAGGTGTCGGAAATCCCATCTGAAGTCCAACTTTTAATATCAGGGCAGACCCTAATGGGACTGCGGAGGCAGATGGAGGACAAAACAATAAAAAAAAACAGCCAGCCCGGTCCATCTCTGACTTTGCCTCTTCATGGGGGCAATTTCCAAACTGCGCTTCTTTGGTGCCAAGGAGTTTGCACCAGATTTCAAAGGGACTACAAATGTGGTTTCCCTTTGTACCCGGGAGCTTTTAATACGGGCAAAACTCTGAGAGAGAATAACGCGGGTAGATTTGAAATTTTTCAGTCCACACACGGGTTATTTTCAGAAACCCATGCAGAGCCCCCTCACCCTAAAAGGTCCATGCGCTGTGAAACCCTGGGTGTGAGGTTTAAGCCAGATTGAAGGCGGGCATTTTTCAGGCGGCCAAGTTTACCTGGGCTTCAGAAACCACCCTCCATGAAAACCCGTCAAGGCGAGCCGGCTTTCACTGTTAAACGTTTGCCGATTTGTTGTGCATGTTCCTGAATTTATTGATATATAGATATATATATTTTTTGTAATCATCATTTATTTTTCTTGCTTTATCAACCTAAATCGAACCCATTGCTTCTGACTGGGGAAATCTGGACAAGAAGGAGTTTACAAACCCTTGCCTTATAGGCATCCAGGGTACTGTCAGGATGGCACAGGATGGAGCCCTAGCCTGCACTGGCATTGCTGGGACTGGGGAGCCCCGAAATCTGCATGGCTGACCCCTCCAGTTCTCTCTCAATCTTCTGCATGTAGCGCCCCCCGCACTCCCTGGGGTACGGGTTAGCTGGGGGGAACACTCCGCACCAGGGCCAAGTCCTCACTCGGTCCTGAAATCCTAGATGCATTTTCCCAAGTTGGAGGTAGTGCTGGTGGGGTGTTTAACCTCCAGGGCCCAAGTCGTTCAGATGCTGCGACACCAAGGAGACTCTTGACACAGGAATGATTTTCTTTACTAAATAATTAAAAAAAGAAAAGTTAAGTTGCATCACATAAAGTCCTTGAGCATGGGACTCCAGAACGCAGATACTGAGGTTCCACAAGGCGGGGTTCCTGTTCCTTGCTGATGCACCGTCCTGGGATCTCCTTTTTTTTCTTTTGGACAGATGCCGGTCTCCCTGACTCTCAAGAACCTTTGTTGGTACCTGATTCTCACTACTTGCATCTCTCCCACAGATCTTTCTTCTTCTCTCCTCCCGGATCTTCTTTGAAAACCGGAGCAGAGCATCAAATTGGCAGCCCCCTCATTCTCTCCTTTTTTTTTTAGCTTCCGTATTGAATGGTTTCCTCCAGACAGGCACCTGACACGCACTTCTCCCTGCGCCTGGGTAGAGTTTTGTTCCCCGCGAACCTGGATCAGGGTCTCCTCTCCCTCGTAGAAAGGCCGGTTTACTCCCTCAGAGCGGGGATACTGTCCATCCCTACTGCTGGATGGCCCAGGAACATAGTGCTGTTATCAGAAGCACCCCCGCAGGGAACTATCTGTGTAGCCCCCTACACTCACCCCGAAGTATGAAGCACCAGGGATAAAGGCAGGTTTTACCCCTTCCCAAGCTCCACAGTCCATGAGAGACTGGACCTCTCTCACCCTCAGCTCCTGCCCTTACTGACCAGAATGATCTTAGGCTGCTCTAATGCAATCCAGGATTGCACCACTATGGACGCTGTTAGAGGGGAGCACCACAGCAAATGGTTTAATCCAGGATACTGCTCTACCTCTACTGAGAGGAGCATAGATGCATTGATAAGGACTATGGGCCCCTTTACATGCATTCAGTTGGCGCTGAAATAGAAAATCAGAGATGAACAGACAGATATAGGCTCTTTTGCTACTTTTGTAGCGCCCCTTGTCCCTCATTGTCCATTTATTTCTGTTAAAAAAAAAAACCCCAAAAACATAAATGGAGATGGCATTAAAGTTTAAGATCCATCTTAGGTTTGTTTACTGCACCAAATGGACAATTGGGAGCTCTGATTATAACAACTTGAAGTAGTTCTGCGTGATCAGCATCATGACCCGTTCAGTAAACCTCGCGCTATGGCAGGCTCATTTTATATCGAAAACTCTCCTTATAAAAATGTGTTAGCGCTCAGTGTGTATATTTATTTATTTTTATATTCCACATAGTTTGTGATGCCCCTGAATCTGAGCCTGATTTGCCAGGCTTTTTCCCCCCCACAGGCAAGGAATGGGAGTTAAAACCTTAGAAAGTCAGGCCCTCCGTGAGTTCCCCAGCTTATTTATTTATATAGTCGAGTTTCTTAAACGCCTGCCTGTCAAGGCTCTAGACTGCCTTACTTACTCCCGTGGCAGGGATGTTCCCAAGCTTTACTGTAAATCTTCCCTGGGCCGCACGCATCCTTTTTTTTCCCTTTTGCTCCAGTTCTGACCGAAATACGAAATGCGCTTTTAATGTTAATGACGGCGCGCTTTGTCATGCTCTGAGCCCCGCCAGAAATTCAGCCTTCGCCCTGCTTAGGTTCTGAGCTAGTGACCGCGGCTGGAATGGCGTTGAGGACAAGCGCGGACGGAGGAAGGGGCCGCTTGCAGTCCGCTGCACTGACGGGAAAATGTGCGAACAGGGTAGCGATAGCTACTGACGCGCATTCAAGTGTGTGGAAAGTATTCCGTCATAGGGAGGATAAAAGACATTTCCCTGGCATGATGTCATGAGCAGGAATGTTTGTTTGCTTTTTCTTCCATGTGTAAGAGACACAGTGATCTTCCAATTAAAGCACGGCATGGAGCATAGTTGATATATCAGCTAAGAAACTACAGTTACCCATCTGCAAACAGCGCCATATCCATCATACTGCCTTCCTTTTGGGGTCAGGATCATCTCTGTAGTTTAGTTTTGTTTTAATCTATCACCAATCTCCCTTGTCCTTTCTGCTGCCACTCAGTCTCACCACCTGCCTTATTTTTTTTTTTTCCCCAACCTATGTTTGGCTCCTCTTCCATCTTCTCCTACCCTGTCGGTCTTTCTAGAACATTTTCTTCCGGAGATTTTCACCGTTCGTTTTTAAGCAGAAAATCAAGCTCAAAATAAATAAACCCGTCTCCCTGCTGCACCTCTCTCCTCCCCTCCCCAGCTCTGCAGTCTGTGATCTTCAAGTTTCACTTTGCTAGTCTCCTCCGTCTCTCTCTCTCTCTCGTCATTTGTCCTGCTGTCTCTTCACTTGATCTCTGAGCTCACTCATGAGTCAAAACGTAACGTTTTTCTCCAGGCCTGGCGTGAGCACAACAGGCCTGCCTATACCTAGGAGCAGCAAACGTTTTGGAGATGACCACATTCTGAGGGGCACAAAATGATGGGGTGCATCCAGGTTGCAATGCTTGAGTGCCTGCCCTGTCACGAGTCCCTCTGAGGGAAGCAGAGGGGCCAGGGAGTTTCTTGGCGGTTTCAGCCTGCCTGATGTCTCTGCAGCTTTCAGTGGGCGGTACAGGTCGTGACTGAAGAGCTGAATTGGAAGGAGAGGAGAGAGAGCAGGTGGCGCAGGGTACCTTCTGCCTTGGGCATCTCTTTTTGCAGCAAGGACCAAGGTCTGTGGTTCCTCTAATGATCTGAAAGGTGGATTTAAAGACAGATAATGAAAAGCAAAGCAGGAGCTCTGTCTTCAATAAAACCACCTGGCAGATGATTTGTGCTGATCCCAGACTTAGAACATATGAAGAATTTGCCATATTGGGCGAGGCCAAGGGTCTATCAAGCCCAGCATCCTGTCTCCAACCAGTGGCCAATCCAGGTCAAAAGTAGCTGGCAGGATCCTAAAAGTTAGATGGATCCCATGATGCTGACACCTGGAGATAAAGCAGTGGCTTTCCCCAAGTCTGTCTGGTTAATAATAACAGTTTAAGGACTTCTCCTCCAGGAACTTGTCCCAACCTTTTTTTAAATCCAGCTATGCTAACTGCCTTAAAAATCACTTTATTTGAAAAGTCAAATAAAATTAAAACTTTACTTTCTCTTCTTCACATACCTTACAATAATTATAAAGCTTTTCCATCACCAGCTGGTCACGCTAAGATGTTACTATAACTCCATCTGTCCAGAGTAGTTGAATCTCCTTTGTGCAGCAGATAAGGTGAACCATCTGTATCTTCCAAACACCGGAGAGCAGTGCAATCTGTTATCAAAAGTTGCACTGCTTCCACACTCTCTGGAGGAGCAGGTTTGCCCCTCGGGCTGAGTAATGAATGAGTAGGTTCCTCGCAGACTTCCTGCGCAGAGCCAGAAAAGCAACGCTTAACACCTCACCGAGGCAGCTCCGACGGGACGGTCGAGAGCTGCGGCCGTGCCGGAAAGGGGGCTTTGCTCAGCAGGATGGTGCTCCTCGCGGGCTGATGCAGTTTTGAAGTGACTGTTTGCCAGACGTTTAGATCTGGATCGGTTGTAAAGCCGTATCCTCCTCGCCTTCATGAAGCATGACGTGGGGGGAACCATTCTCAGAGGAAAGGGAATGTGAGGGATCCCTCCCCGGCTTCTGAGTGGGGAGGGGAAGAGGGGGTCTAGATTGTACCAAACCTCACCAGAAAGAGGGGGGAGTACTGGGTAAAACTATTCTGTAATGAACAGTGGGCTCCAGTGGCACTGGGCAGTAAAAACCTAAATCTGTCGCTCTGATGTCATCTCTCCTAACATTTTTGCTGAGAGCACTGAGGCACCCCATTCTCTTCTCCTCCTCTCTTCTCACTGGCACTGTTCCCGATCTTTTCTAAAGTGCTGAGGTGTGTTTTTTTCCTTTCTGCTAATGTTCATTCTGATTTCTGCCTTCCCCATTCTACTGAACCTGTGCTTCTTCACCTTATTTGAGCACTAGCATTCCTCCAAGCTTTCTTGTTCACCCCTCTTGATCTCTCAGCTACCTTGGATACCATTGATCATCAAATTCTCCTTCCCGCTCTCTCTCCTCCCTGGGTTGATCTGGTGTAGTTCAGAACTGGTTTATTCCTGCCTCACCAATTGCTCCTTCATGGCCCTGGCTAATAGCTTTTTTTTTTTTCTTTTTCTCTCTTCTGTTCTCCCTCCTTTTCTTGCCCTGTGCTAAACCTGTAGAGGCCTGGACCTTCTTCCTTGACCTGCTCTTACTGTTTATTTCCTGAGGATTCTCATCTGGAATAGTTCCCTCGTTCTCTCTCTCTCACCTGTCTCTCTTGATGTCATCACAGGTCTCCTCTTGCATATTTGCTGTCTCATTCACTACGTGTTCACGCATTCTCAGCCTGAGTCTGTCCCTATTTTCCTTCAAACTTTCTCTCTCTCTCTAGACTTGACCTAAGAACATAAGAACAGAACATAAGAACATAAGATATGCCATACTGGGTCTGACCAAGGGTCCATCATGCCCAGTATCCTGTCTCCAACAGTGGCCAATCTGTGGTTCCTCCTAGGGGGAACCTCAGAAAGCAGCATCCCCAAGGTCTTGCCCAATCAAAACCCCTGCCGGCAGGAGTGAATACATTAATATTAAGTATCAGGCACTTGATACTAATTTATTCACTCCTTCATTTCCTGCTGATTGGTCCATTCACTGACACTTGTCAGTGAAAGTACCAATCCCCTTTCAGGACAGGCTTCGCTAGGATACTAATAGGAGACATTTATTTATTTATTTATTTATATTTATATACCGATATTCACCCGAGGGTATCACATCGGTTTACATGATATTTAGTGAGATAGCGTGGTTACAGGTCACATTATCTTTACATTGAGGCATTATAAATATAAATCAAAGTATGCTGCGAGGTATAGTTTTGTGAAGGATAGGATTATAATACAGCGAAGTATAGTTTGTATAGAAATCACAGAAAGTATAGAAATCACAGAAAGCAGGATTTTTTTTCACCAGCCTTCGAGTGCTGCATGTTTTAATGCCTGCTCCCAGGCAGGCGTTAAACTTTTGGATGCGATAATCCCCTTATTGCATGAGGGGTTTTGAACGTGCGTCCAAAATTCGGCATCCAAGCGCACTCTTTTGCATCGGCCTGTTTATTTGTAGGGCATCACCCCCTAAGACCTTAAATTCCAGACATCAAACACAATGCTGCCTTCCTTACTGCAGGAAGCACCTTCAAATAAAAATTAGGTGAAGAATTTTTAAAGCCACATCAGCTTGCATATCGACCTGGTGTGCATTTTCATACTCTGGATTTTCTCTGCAAATTTCCAATTCTTATTTAAGCAAAATTGAGAGCAAAAAAAGAGTTGTTATGGTAACTACGGGCTTGTTGGAACAGCATGCAAATCTTTCATATCTTATAGACCGAGTGACAGATAAGAAAGTAAAAATGGGAGCATTGGATAAATAAATGTGGACACACAATATTTCAAGGTCATGTTGAGATTGCTAACTATTTAGATATTTTCCCTCTAGAGAATGTCACGTTTTATTTTACTTTTTTCCCTCGTAAGTCTTCAAGAAAGGTAGGCGCTCTACTGCCATCGGCTTGATTATAGCCGATTTCGTGCTTTTCTGGATGAGCTGAGCAAGAATCTGTTCATAAATGGGATTCTTTCAAAACAGACTGAAAAATGGTGTTGGTGATGACCTCCGTGGGAAGTCATTATTAGGTTGTAAGGCAGTTACTGCCAGATAAATCAGCAGAGCTATAACTCTGGCTGTCATTCCACGAGACGGTCTTCCTGTTGGGGGGGGGGGGGGGTGTGCCAAAGAGGAAGGATAACCAGCAAGGACAGAGGGGACTGTCTGGATGGAGGAAATCTCTTCTAGCTGCAAAGGTCACTTTATCAGTGCTCAGAGTTCTGGGCTGCAAGTGGGCAAGAATCAGCATGAATAGCCTCTCTCCTCATCAATTTTATTCTCTTCCCCTGCCAGCGGGTTAGAGCAGGAGAGGGGGCAAAGGCGAGGTGGGGGTTCAGCTCATCGGGGTTAAGCTGAAACAGATCACAGGTTACAGCTGGATAAATTGTCTGTCTTGAAATAATTCAGGTCTTTCTGACAAGGTACCAGATAAGCTGATAAAAGCAAAAGAAAGTGTTGTTTTAAATGAATGGGGGGTAGATATTCCAAGCCGGCCGTGGAAGTAACTCACAGGGTCATTTATCAAAATGCATTAGGGCGTTATCGTGCACGTCAAGGCCCTAACGCCCGCGATGAGTACTGCATTGCGCAATACGTGTGTAGAAGGACCCGGGGCGCAGTGCTCAGCTCGTTCACTCTCCAGGTGAGCAGGGCTGCGGAGGCTGCGTTCACGGCCTCTGGAGCTGGGGTGGAGCCAGAGTCATTGTGCGAGAGTGACGCTGGTTTGATCCCCACCAGCTAAGTGCTGGAAGTAAATACATCATCATGGAGATGGGAGTAGGAGAAGCCTGCTGGATCAAAAAAAAAACTAAAGAGATGTTGAAGATTCAAATTGAAAAGGTATTTACTTTACCCTAACTTCAGTGTTGCTTCCAAATTCAAAGTTAGGTCAGAAAGGAGAAAGCAATGTACGTTGTGTTGGATTTTCAAAAAAGTGTCCACTGAAGATGGGAACAGTGAGCTTTGCAGCAGGGCAGCTGCTGTGAAAATTGCCTCCATAACCACTGATTGCATTTTTAAAGAACATAATATATGCCATACTGGGTCAGACCAGGGGTCCTTTAAGCCTACTAACCTCTGTCCAACAGTGGCCAATCCAAGTTACAAGTACCTGGCAAGTTCCCAAACATTAAGGAGCAGATTTCATTTATTTATTTATTTATTTAAGGAGTTTTATATACCGTCATTCGGAATCGTCAAAATAACGCCATCAAAACGGTTTACAAAATATAAGGTTACAGGGATAAGGGTGGGTTAAGCAAGGGTTTCAAGGTACAAACTGTTATTAAGCAAAGGGGATAATGTGTAAGGTTATAGTTCAGTTTTATGTCTCACTTCTTATTTATAAAAACATAGATGTGATGAATTTCATTTATTCTATTATTTATTTTATAAACTGCACGAGCGGCCTACATTTGTGCGCACTACCCGGTGTGCACAAATGCACGCCCGATTTTATAACATGCGTGCGCAGTCGCGCGCATGTTATAAAATCTGGGGTCGGCGCACGCAAGGGGGTGCACACTTTCGCACCTTGTGTGTGCCGAGCCCTAGGGGAGCCCCGATGGCTTTCCCCGTTCCCTCTGAGGCCAGTTGATACCTCAAAAAATCGGAGCAGCCTCGGAGGGAACTTTCCTTCTGCTCCCCTCCACCTTCCCCTCCCTTCCCCTATCTAGCCCACCCCCCAGCCCTACCTAAATCCCCCCCCCCACCTTTATTTCAGGAGTTACGCCTGCCGCCCGGCTGCCAGCACACCATCCCCCAGCACGGCCGCTGTGCCAGAGGACTCGGTACCGCCCCCAGACTGGCACCCCACCCTCGCCCCTTTTTCAAAGCCCCAGGACATACGCGCATCCCGGGGCTTGCGCGCTTCGCCGAGCCTATGCAAAATAGGCTTGGCGCGTGCAGGAGCAGGTTTTCGGGATTACGCGCGTAACCCTTTGAAAATCTGCCCCTAACTGAATCGATCCCAAGCTACTAATCCTTATTGATTAATAGCAGTTTATGGACTTCTGCTCTAGGAACGTATCCAAATCTTTTTTAAACCTGGTTACACTGACGTAACCACATCCTCTGGCAATGAATTCCAAAGCTTAATTATGTGTTGAGTGAAAAAGAATTTTCTCCAATTTGTTTTAAATGAGCTACCTGCTAACTTCATGAAGTGTCCTCGTATTATCGATAGAGTAAGTAACTGATTCACATTTACCCATTCAAGTCCTGTCATGATTTCGTAGACCTCTATCATATCCCTCTCAGCCGTTTCTTCTCCAAGCTGAACAGCCCTTATAGCCTTTCCTGATAAATAAGCCATTCCATCCCTTTATCATTTTGGTTGCCCTTCTCTGCACTTTCTCCATCGCAACTATATCTTTTTTGAGATGCGGCAACCAGAATTGTGCACAGTATTCAAGGTGCGGACTCACCATGGAGTGATACAGAGGCATTATGACATCCTCCGTTTTATTCACCATTCCCTTCCTAATAATTCCCAACTTTCTGTTTGCTTTTTTGACCACCACAGCACACTGAACCGACGATTTCAATATGTTATCCACTATGATACCTAGATCTCTTTCCTGGGTGGTAACTCTTAATATGGAACTTAACATCATGTAACTATAGCATTGGTTATTTTTCCCTATATGCAACACCTTGCACTTGTCCACATTAAATTTCATCTGCCATGTGGCTGCCTAATCTTCCAGACTCACAAGGTCTTCCTGCAATTTATCACAATCCACTTGAGATTTAACACGGCAAGAATTGTTAGAAAAAAGACTTTTAACTTTTCTTTCTGAGTTGGTTTAGCTTTCCAAAATGGACATGAAGTGAAAACTGAAAGCATGGTGGATTGACATTTGTCTAGACTGGGGTGCAAAATTCTGTTCTGAGGCCCACAAACAGGCCTGATTGCCAAGTTAACCACACTGGCTATTCATAAGTTATATTTTGCATACATCCGATTCGGAGAATTTATTTCTTGTCCTGTCCATTTCTGTCTCCTCTGTTGTTTGGACTTCTAGCTTAATTGGAACCGGCCTTTGTTTGGATACTTGCCCCTGAGTCTTCATTCACAACTCTCCTCTTATTTCTGTATCCCCTCCCCAACCCAGGCCAGCCGTGACAGCAATGGACCTTGGCAAGAGGCAATAAACCACAGCTAATGTGGTTGCTGAGTTTCGCCATAGGTGTTGCCACTACTGGTGGCTGAGATTCTCTCTTCTCCTTCCACCTCCCTCCCGGTGACCGCTGCTTCTGCAGCATCTCCAGCAAAAAATAAAAAAAGCAGTCCTCACAATTCTCCTTCTTTTCTGATCTATGCACTGTTTGTCTTGGGGCAAATTGAAACGTGCCATGAGCTGGCCAATTGGAGCAATGCTACTTTAAATCGATCCCGTCCATTATGTGGCCTGTCAGTTCACTAGTAATAAGGTATTAACCTAAATAGTGATGCATGTTTTGCAAGTTGTTACTTTTTGAGGTATCAACCGGCCGACCATCCGATGGTATTGCTGTTCATGAATTTGTTAAGTACATCAGTCCCTTCTTCAGCCTGCAGAGCTCTCAAGCTGCAACCTCTTTACATAATTCTTATTTCTGGGCTAATAAAAGATTATCACCACCATGCTGCAAAAGAATCCCGTTTCCTTTGGGACCAGTACAGCCACTAGAACTCTGCGTTGCATAAGTGATATTTGCGTTGTTGGATAAGTGGTAGGGACGTGCTTTTGTTTCATTTAGGGCACGCTAAAACTTTTAGCACGAGCTAAATGCTTTTAGCATGTAGTAAAATGGTTTTAGCGTGCCCTAAACAAAAAAAAAAAAACCAACCCGAAAACTTCCTGAAAGGAAATGAAAAAATGAAACAAAAAGTGTTTCCCTGTACACCCCAGTGGGTAGAGGGGATTTCCCCACCACATAGTTTGCATTAAAAATAAAATTCCTCATTGCGCTCTCCAAGCTTTTGGTACATAATACATCGCATATATTGTCTTCTGTGGAGGATACCTTTCCAACAACTGTGCATAACCATATGTATGCACGTATACGGGCGTGGAGATTTACTCTAGTACTTAATAACCTGGGCGTATCTGGTCCTGGCAGATTATAAAGTATGCATATATTCACCACCCAAAAGATGCATGCATGTTTCAGTAAGCGCGAATATCCGCAGTGCATACTTTTTCTACATATTTTGAAACATGCGCATGGATGTTATAAGCATGGAAAAAAACCCCCAAACTTTGTGTAAAGCCCTGCTCTATGTGCGGAAGCTGGTGCATTTTAAAATATGCACGCATACGTGAAACCAGCAGTTTGCCGATGCCTCCACCAGTTCACCCAGTCCATCTCCAGTTCATCGAGACCCTCCTAGTGCTTCACCCAGACCTCCCACTCAAGTGTAGCAGAGAAGAGGCGAACCTGATATCGATTGCGTAAGATAATCAGCAGGCGTGGAATTGCACGAGTAAGTTCCCTAATGTATTCACGTAAACCTCTTAGGAAACTTGTGCAGGTACCTCTTGGCCCCGCCCAGGCACGCCCCGAGACCACTCCCGTTTTGTGCAGGTAAAGCGTGCACGCGAAACGGAAAACGCACGCGTTCTTCTGACGCTTGCGAGACGGCACGAGTGCGAGTGCGACGTGCTTGCGGGCATGGGCTGATGGCGCGCGGGTGACTCCTTTAAAAACGAACTCGGGCGGCCAAAAGAAAGCCAGGGTCCCAGAAAGCGACAGCCCCGGGTGGGTTAAGACGTGTGGACACCTCTCCTAGATAAGTCCTCCAAAAAAAAAAAAAAGGAGAAAACCCCCCCCCCAAAACTTAAGGAAACAAATCATTTTGTATTTCAGAAGGTGATTGTTTTACATTTGAAAAGCTGAACAGCGTGTCTTTGAAATGTCATAGTTAATTGGCACTGATGTGGGTGGATAACTGGATAACTCTTTTCCCTCCAAGGGAGTTTTAGAAAATCTTTTTATTTCTTCAGAATATTTTAAAGAATGTAGGGGGGGGGGCGCAGGGATTTGAGGTGGGGGGGGGGGGGGTTGGCTTGCCTTAGAACACAGCAGATTTGCATATGTAAAGTTACATTAAAATCTGCTTCTAACAGCCTGTAATTCGGGTTATTGATGTCTCTGCACTGATTGCGTGCTCAGGCCCATCTTCCCCTGCCGTGGCTTCAGTTGTGCAGTATTCCAGGACTGTGTAAATGGCTAAAGCCTGGAGTTATTTTGCCTCCCCCTACGGTTTTGGTTTTTTTTTTTTCCTGTTGCTGCGAAAATAAATAAGCACAAAAATATCTCTGTGCTTTCTAGTTTTCTATGGATAGGATGTTAGCCCATTTCCTGTTGTGATAGAAAACATCGCTGAGATGTCTTTTTAATGCAAACAACATTAGGCAAAAAAAACCCAAAAATCCTAATTTACAAAAAAAACGAGGGGGTGGGGGGGTTACAGGGGAAGCTGCGTGATTGCATTTGCTTTTCCTGCCTGTTCCCCTCTCCTCCCGAGGGCCCAGCTCTGAAACCGGGTCCCCCTTCACCGCAGGGCCCCCCGGGATCTCCCATGGCAGGGAGGGAAGAGACACCGACTGGCCACTTGTGGCACGCGGAGGGGACTGCGGTGGCCGGCGAGAGGAGAACCGTGGCGGCCGGTTTCGGCGGGGGCGTGCGCGCAGAGTGGACACGAGAGAAGCATGTCGGTGTCTCTCGGCTCCTGCCTCGGACAAGGATGAAGCCCTCGGCACTCATCACTGCAACGTTCCCCAATCCCTTCTGGAAGCTTAGCCCATCACCCCCACTGACGCCGTATCCATGTGAGGTTCTCTGAGTTTAGTTTGTAAAAGTGGTTTGTAAAAAGGCTTCCACGTGCTGCAAGGATCAGTAATCAAACCGTCCGCCTTGGTGCATGCTCTGGGGGTACATTTTACCCAAGGGGTTTGCACCAGGAATCGGAGCGAAACAACGCTGGTCGTTCTGCTTGGATCATTGCCCGGGCGGGGGGGGGGGGGAGGGGAAAGTAACCTGCAGGGATTTGCGCCTGCTTTTTTCCAGGCAGAGCAACTTGCAAAACCACCGGCTTTGTTGCCTGCCTGACCTAAAACCGCCTGCGGCAACACCCGCACCATGTGCGGGGTAAACACCGCGTGCCTTTTTACCTGCAAAGACGATGTGGAATTTAAAACAAAACAAAACCAAAAAATCTAATTTCCAAAAGGTAAGACGCTGCAGAAACGGCTTGGCAAATTGCTCTCCCCGCATGTTACGTATGCACCCGGGGGGGCCGATGCGATAATTATGCGCAGAAAGCGGGCGTTAATTTCCGATCACTCAATGTGCGTCCTAGACGCACATTTTTTTTTTTTTTGTGCATCGTGATCGAATAGCTAATAGGTTCAGTCACGTGCATTTGCATGTGATGAGCGTTATTAGAGTCACTCCGCCTTGGACGCGGGGCGAATCTGATAACATAAGGGGATTAGTTAGCGCCTATACAATCCGTGTCCAACTGCGGGTTATACACTGCGCTCGGCTGAGCACACTCTATTGCATCGTCCCCCCCCCCCCCGGTGCGTTACACAAGGACTCGGGGGCCGACTCGGAGTGCGCACAATATGGTGCGAGTTGCCAACCGTGGCGCTTTGTTTGACTGAAATCCATTTTATATGTTTATAAAGCACGGAACCTGCCTGAAAAGGCAGAATGCAATGCTGTCTTTCGGTCGTACAAAACACTGTTTACAGTGAGCCAAGAGAATACTTTTCTGGGATCTTAAACAAAGCCCAGGGATAGACTAGTATACTTATGGTGTGCCGCAGCCATTAATTTGTGGTTAAAGATGACTTGTGTTTTTTATTTCTATTTTTTCTTAATTTGCTACACTTAAGCTAAAGATTGCAGCTGTTTCTTTCTTGGGAGTTGTAATTCATTCTGAGCTCATCGGATCGGTTTCAGGTACGAAACTGGGTCAGATTTCTCAAATTAGTCAGCCTTAGCAAAGCATCTACCCTTGTGTCACTTTAGTACTTTTCATCAGGCGTCGTTATAACTGGAAGCAAGGTCTCTGGTGAGCCGTAAAATCTTTTAAAATTCTACTTTGCGTGACATTGTCCTGTTCTGTTGCCATCTGTATTTACTGCTTGCCTCTGAAAGTCTAATTTTCAGCTGAATGTGAGCTAGTTTTAAACAAATGAGAAGGTAGGATAGGGCGTGTCACAACTATGACCTGCCACAATGCCCGGTGGGTAGGGAATGACCCTAGGGCAACTCAGCAAACAACAGACTGATTCAAATAGCCTGCAGTCTTTGATGGATTATCAGTGGGGATGGTTCCACAAACCTAGCCGACCTGCTAGGGCTACCAGTTTAAATGTCATTAATCAAAAATGTATTTATTTATTTATTTATTAAAGGCTTTTCTATACCGAATTTCTTGATACAAATCAAATCAGCTCGGTTTACATCAAACAATTAGGAACTATAACCAACCAAACAGTAAAGACAATTTGAAGGAGAGTAAAGTTACATTATAACAAGGATGTGTAACTTGGAGGAGGAAAAATAAGAGGGGGACGAGAGATTAAGATATACATTGGAGTATGCGAGGGTGACAGGTAGAATTGCATTTATTCTGAATTCCCTTGGGAATCTGGAGTCAGACGTATTGGGGAGGGAGAGTGGCTACTTCCTGCACATTTTCTAAAGAACCAATAGGCTGTAGGAACAGCAGTGCTCGAGAGAAGCGCTTCCTGCCTGCTTCTCCAGGTCACAGCGGCTTGTGCAGGACTAGCGAGTTGCTAGCAAGTTTTAAATATGCCGATTGCCAGCGCTCAGCTGGTGGCCAGAAATTTCTCAGCCTGAATGGAGGCATCAGGAAATGGTGAAAACAGAGACCTGCTGTGGCTTTGACTGATAGCTGCCCAGGCACTGCATGCACTATAGCTTTTGCATGAAAGCTTTCTTCATGTTATTAGCAGTTTAAAAAGTCAACTTCGGCTTATTTTAAGAGTAGTTGAGCAGTGCCAAACCAGACTCCACAAGAAAAGATGGTGGATACACAGATAGCAAGTTTGCATGGAAAACCATGACTGGGACACAGTTTTATACAGGGCTACAGTCTATTCAGGAAGGACTGGGTAGGAAGGAAGGGAGGGGATGTGGCACCATATGTAAAAAAATATTAAAGCAGCAGAACTGCAGGGCTTACAAGGTAATACGAGAAAGAGCATTCTCCCTCGCCAGCCCCAAAATTTGGAACACACTTCCGACCGAACTAAGGATGCAACCCAACCTAAAAGAATTCAAGAAAGATCTAAAAACCTGGCTGTTCACCAAGGCATACAAAGACAGCCAAGAACAACACAACAGCCCCATCACAACTGACCTCCAAACCAGAAATAAACATGACCGCATCACTCAGACAACATAACTACCTGAACGCTCATTTTTGCTAACTGTAAACTGTATACATACCCACTTCAATTATTATCTACTACTTATTATTACCCGCTATCACTGTTAATGTTACCTCGATCTATTCCATTATCTAACTTTATGATACCTGCCTCTAAATGTACCTGCTCCCATACTTATATTTCAATTTACTATAATCTTGATCTTTGATTTTCCTATTTAAATTTTCTGTCTCCGATCGAAACTTGTAAACCATTGTGATGGCGAAACCGAACGATGGTATATAAAACTCGATAAATAGGTAAGGGGGAAGCAGTGTAGGTTAATCTGGAAAAAGGGAATGGCACATGTATTTATATTGGTGTAATATACAGACCTCCGTCATAGACAGAAGAAATACATAGATATTTAATGGAGGATATTCACAAAATTCCTATGAAAGGGGAGATTCTATTGCTAGGGGTTTGCAATCTGCTGGATGTTTATTTATTTTATTTATTTATTTGCAGTTTTTATATACCGACATTTGTTTAGTAACCTCACATCGGTTCACAATTAACAGAAACATTGCAGCTGTGCCAACTAGAACGAACATGTGCAACAGTGCTTTACAATAAACAATAAACATTTACAATAAACAATAAACTTTACAATAAACTTGTTAACGAACATATGCAATAGTGCTTTACAATAAACTTGTTAAGCGGGGGCGGGGGAGAGGGGAGAGAACAGTGGAACAATGAAAGGAAAAAATAAAATAGTGGTACAAAGCAAATTGTTATCTCACTGAATTTATAAGTCTATAAATAAATAGAATGAATTTTATAAAACACAATTGGAAAAGAGAAAAGCTGGGTATGAGAGAAAGAAATGGGATAGAAGTCTTATATACAATTGCTATATAAGACCGGGATGTTGATTGGGACATCCCGGGACAACTGTTCTGTCAACTGGTAACTTAACGCACACGGGAGGGAGCGATACTGGACCTGTTGCTTACCAAAGGGGACAGTGTTTCTGATGTTGTAGTGGACAGTTATCTGGAATTCGGTGATCACCGGATGGTGTGGTTCAGGATTAGAGCACAAGAGATAAAGGTGAGGGTCCCCAGGCTTCAGGAAAACTACGTTTGTTCAACTTGGGCAGCACTTCATGGAGTTGTTAGCTGGATGGTAAAATCTGGGGGAAGTAGAAAAGCGGTGAACATAGCTAAAAGGAGATATTATAAGGGCAACTCATCTTTTTGCTGCAAAGTAAATAAAGGAAAGGGGAAAAAGACGCTGCAATGGTTATCTAATGAAGTACCTGAAAGGTAAGGGAGAAAAAAGTTAGCATTCATAAACTGCAAGAGATCACAGCAAGAGGAAGACAGGCAACACTATCTGGAAAAGCTAAGAGAAGTTGGAAAAGTAGTCAGGAATGCAAAAATTGAAATGGAATTAAAAATAGCAAATATGATAAAATGGGGACATAAGACTTTTTTTTTTTAAAGGTACTTTAGTGATAGAAGGAAGTGCAGAAGTGGCATTGTGTAGCTCAGAAGTGAAGGGGAGGAATCTACAGAGGCTGATGAGGAAAAAGTGAAAATTGCTCAACAAATATTTCTATTCAGTGTTCACTGTGGAAGGCCCTGGAGCAGGACCACCTAAAACGAACATAAGTAAGATTGGAAGTGAGGTAAATCTCAATCAATTTTCAGAAAAGTATGTTCGTGAGGAGCTAACTAAACTTAAAGTAGTTGAGACAATGGGGCCAGATGAGATACATCCGAGGGTACCAAGAGAACTTGGAGAAGTTATGGCATCTCCGCTAGCTGACTTTTTCAGTGCTTCTTTAGAGTTAGGAATAATTCCGGAGGACTGGAGATGGGCGGATGTAGTTCCTATTCAAAAAAGTGAAAATAAGGAGGAGGCTTGGAACTACAGTCCGGTTATGCCTTACCGGAGGAGGTGGTGAATGCAAAATCAGTCAAAGAATTCAAAGAGGCATGGGATAAACACTGTAGATCCCTAAAAGCTAGAGGATGGAAATGAAGAAAAACATGCATGGGAGTAAACTTCTGGTGCAGCCTTTAGCAGAAGGCATGGAGATTACTACTCTTAACCAATAAGCCTTGATGCTTTTAATGCAACTGCAGCATTGCTCCCTGCTTCAATGATAGGGGGGAAAAGGGGAATTGGATTCAGACAACAAACAATGAGGACCCCCGACTTTTATGGTCTGGGGTACTGGGGGATAACCTGCATGTAGCGGCAATTACTACTCTCAAGAGAAGGCATAGGGATTACTACCCCTAACCAATAAGCCTTGATGCTTTGATGCAACTGCAACATTGCTCTCTGCTTCAACGGTGAGGGGTGTGTGTGAAAAAAGGGAATTGGATTTAGACGACAACGATCACGCGCTCTGACATTTACGGTCTGGGATACTGATATGCAAACATAAGGGGAAAAGTACAAGACTGCTTTTATGACCAAGTCCATAAGCAAAGCATGCCAAGCAGCACTGTCTGAATTTTCAAGAAGGCTCATCACCCAGTAAAAATAATGCTAGCAGTAATTTTTATGGGTTATCATAAGGCTTGGGGATAACTGCATGGAGTGGCAGTTACTGCCCTTTCGAGAAACATAAGAATCCTGCATGCAGCAGCAGTTACTACCATAAGAAGCTTGCAGAGCAGACCGGATGGGCCATTTGGTCCTTTTCTGCCGTGATTACTATGCTAGTGTGTTTGTTACTATGTTACTCTGACCTCTGTGGTGAGCAAATCAATGGAATCACTAGTAAAACAGAGGATAGTGCAGTTCCTGGAATCCCATAGACTGCAAGGTCTGAGGCTGCATGGTTTACCAGAGCTAGATCTTGTCAGACGAATCTGAACAATTTCTTTGATTGGGTGACCAGAGAGTTGGATCAAGGGTGAGTGCTAGATGTAGAGCCCTTGGATTTCAGTAAGGCCTTTGACACAGCTCTGCATAGGTGACATGAATAAATTGAGTGCCCTTATTATGGGACCTAGAGAACAGATTGGGTTAAAAACTGGTTGAGTGGGAGGCAACAAAGGGTAGTGGTAAATGGAGTTCACTCTGAGGAGATGGGTGTTACTTGTAGTGTGCCTCAGGGAGCGGTACTTGGACTGGTTCTTTTCAACATTTTCCTGAGTGACACGGAGGAAAGACTGTCGGGAAATATTTGTCTTTTTGACAATGATACCAAAATCTGCAACAGGGTAGACATCTAGGAAGTGTGGAAAACATGAGGAGGTATCTAGCAAAGCTTGAGGAATGGGAGGTAAACTTTGCATAAGCATGAAAGAAGAGCAGAATCTGAGGGTGATTGTTTCTGATGATCTTAAGGTGGACAACAGCTGGATAAAGCAACAGCAAAAAACCAGAAAGATGCTTGCCTGCTCCCCTTCTCCCCCACCCCTGTTCATTGTATTTTCCACCTGCTTCAGTTTTTTTGTAAACCGGCATGATATGCCCTATGAATGTTGGTATATTAAAAGTTTCATAAATAAATAAATAAATAAATAAAATAAATAAGGAGAGAAATGATCAGCAGAAAAAGGGAGGTGATATTGCCCCTGTATAGGTCCCTGGTGAGACCTCACTTGGAATACCTTGTACAATTCTGGAGACCGCACCTTCGAAGGATATAAACAGGATGGAGTCAGTCCAGAGGGCGGCTACTAAAATGGTCAGTAGTCTTCGTTCTAAAGCATATGGGGACAGACTTAAAGATCTAAACATATAGGGCCGGATTTTCAAAGCTCTACTCGCGTAAATCGGGTTATGCATGCGGGGCTTTTTAACTTCGGTATATAAAACGGTTAAATAAATAAATAAATAAATAAAGGCCGTGCGACGTGTGTGTCTACGTCCCAGGGCTTTAAAAAAGGGACGGTCCGGGGGTGGGGCCAGAGGCCTCCGGCACAGCGGCCATTTGCTTCTGTGCCAGGGGATCGCGTGCCGGCAGGCTGTTGGCGCGCGCAACTTTCGCCTGCCTAGAGGCAGGCGCAGAAGGTAAAATAAAATTAGGATAGGGCTAGGGGGGGATAGGTTAGGGGAAGGGGTGGGAAGGTTAGATTAGGGGGAAGGGAAGTTCCCTTGCAGGCCGCTCCGAAATTGGAGCGGCCTGGGAGAGAAAGGGTGAAGCCCGCGGGCGTCGGTGCACCCCCTTGCGTGCGCTGATCCCCAATTTTATAACATGCGCGCATGTGCACACGCATGTTATAAAATTGGGCGTCTATGTGTGCACGCCGGATAGCGCGCGCACATGTATGCTCGCGCGCTGCTTTGAAAATCTACCCCATATACCCTAGGGGAAAGGCAAGATGGGGAGATAGGATAGAGACATTTAATATCTCAAAGGTTTCTATGCACAGGAGGCAAGCCTGTTTCAATGGAAAGCAGGCTCTAGAACGAGAAGTGATGGGATGAGGGTGAAAAGGGTAGACTCAGGAGTCATTTTAGGAAATATTTCTTTACAGAGAGGATAGTGGATTCATGAAACAGCCTCCCAGTGGAGGTATTGGGGACAAAAGAACCCATGGGATAAATACAGGGGATCTCTGAAGGAGTAATGGATAAATTACTTGGGTGGATGGGCAGTCTAGATAAATCACATGGTCTTTTTCTGCTGCCATGTTTCTGTCTCTTGTCTCTGCGTTGCTGACTTCAGCGAGGTTTTACAACTAACAACCCTCCCTCCAAACCTAGGAAAAAACATTTGTTGAGTGTTTATGTACAAATAAGCTTTGGGCATTCACTTTTCAATTATTACATATAAAATAGAATTAATACTTAATACAATTTTTAAAAATTGTACAAAAAATGATAAAAATTCAAAAGTCTCATCATCCAGTATAGAAATTCACTTTTTTCTGACTTTGAGCTTTTTTCTTCCTCACTGCTCTCAGTGTCTCTTCCGATATCATGCTGACTCTCGTCTTCTGACTACTTTTCCTGGTTCTTCATTTCATTTTATCTTCCTTCATGTACCCTTCCTTCCTCCCTCCCTTTCCTTTCACGTCTTTGACGCATTTCTTTTCATTTCTCGTCTTTCAGCCTCCATCACCATTTCTTCATTTCTGCTCTGCTCTTCATCTCAAGATTCACCCCCCCCCCCACCACAAACGTCTCCATCTCACCCTTCATTGCTCTGTTGTGCCCCTTTTATCACCCATGGCTCCATTAATTCTGTCATTCGCCACCAATCCATTCCCCTCCAATCTGTAATTCCATCCCACCTCTTTGTCACCTTCCATCCATCATCTCTCCATCGCCCTTCTCACTCTATTTGCCTCCTCTCTATCAGTCCACCTAGCTAACATCTTGCCGCTCATCCCTGCGTTGCTCTCCACTTCGTTCAACCGATCTCTCAATCAGTCCTCTCCAGCATTCACCCCCACCTTCCCTATTGCTCTCAGCATCTTTTCCCACCATTACTTGTTCTTTTGTCCCTCGCCCTACCTTTCGTATTGCTTTCCTCACTCGTATCTTCCAACACTCATCCCTCCACTTCTCTCTCTCTTCTTTGTTGCTCCCTCTTCATTTTCCATCTGATGCCTCTCACCCCATCCTTTCCTCTCCTGTGGCTCTGAAACAGGCCTGTTCTATTTACAGACATAGACAATATTTACAAGTCCAATCCCCAGGAAACTTTACAGTAATTGTATCTTTGAAACAATGGTAATAACAGTAAGGCAAGTTGCTCCTTTGAGGTATATTTTCTGGGAGATAAAATCCAGACTCTGAAGGACTTCATAGATAACTAAAGCTGTGAGTTGAGTTCCTGCTTTCATGAATTGACTGCCTCGCTCAAGTTACTTGGAAATCCCAGAATTCACGTAAAGAGTCCAGACTCCCTCTCTATACCCAATATGGTAAAGACATTTACTCATGGTCCTCAGAAGGGGCTTCTGAAGGCGGAGGTTCTGCTCGTTGACTTCTAGGGACAATAAGTAAGCCCAGCCTCGGCGTCTGGTAAGTTGCTGGAATTTTCCCTGCTGTTATCTGGCGCTAGACTGGCGAGTTCTTGACTCCAGCTCCCCTCCTGCAGTCTCAAACTGCAGATTTAGATATTGAACCTCCAGGGCAGTGGTCCACAAACTCTGTTTTCAAGGGCCAAAAGCAAGTTGGGTTTTCAGGATTTCTGCAATGAATATGCATGATATCTGTTTGCATACAATGGAGGCAGTGCATGCAAATCTATCTCATGCATATTCGCTTTGGCTTATCTAAAATTCCAGCTGTATTGAGGTCTGCGTTTGTGTGCCCCTGTTCTTGGAGGTCTCTAAACACACGGACACAGGGTCTGCAGATCTAGTTTGTAGGGCCACCACACAATGGGTTCCTTAAGCTATTCTCAAGGGCTTATGGTACAGAGATATCCAAGAGCAGATTTACACAGGACTCTGTTACTACTGACCAAAAGAGCCATCTGAAGTAGTGGTTTCTCAAACCTGTCCTGGGAAAGCCCCAGCCAGTTGGGTTTTCAGGATATCTGCAATGAATATACATGAGATAAACCTGCATACAACGGAAGCAGAGCATGCAGATTTATCTCATGACTCCATAAACTGTCATTAATAGTTGATATATAGTATGAAAGTTACTTTTGTAAACCATTGTGATCTTTATATAGAATGACAGTATATTAAATGTCCAAATAAATAAATATTCATTATGGCTATCATGAAAACCCAGATCAGGTTCGGGAACCATTGCTCTAAAATGTTATGGAGCCTCTGGTTCTATGAACGTAATCCACTTTGAGGTGCCAGAAAAAGCAGACTATAAAATAAATAAATAAATAAATACAGTATTTTGCCCAAGGGGCTATATAAAGATAATTTGACTCAGGTATTAACAGCCAGGAAGATTTACACAATTCATATTTTATTTTGTAGTGGGGGTGTACACCATATCAGTTTCCTCATGACCATGATATTCTTGGGCAGATACTGCGGTGGCCTTACCAAGGCCTTCTACCGCCCACCGCACCTGGTCTTCTATCCAGGCCGTAGCCAGGCCTGACTCTGCTTAGATCCCCAAGACCTGCTAAGTTCAGGCTGGCGTTGCAGGGACGCTTGGGGTGTGCACGTCTCTTCGGAAATGTTGGTTTTCTTTGAGTGCCTTTCACACAGGGTGCCAGATAAAAGCGAGGTAGCACATAACTATTTCTGTGTAAAGTGCAAGGAAGACAAAGATGGGGAGAAAGAGAGAAGCCCTCTGAGGGGGGCACTGTCTTCCGATAAGCCCCGCAGCCGAGGGAGTAGTCACAAAGTAAAAACTGACAGTGATCCCCTGCAGTTCTGAATAACTCATGGAACGCCAACGTGGTCGGCTTTGGAGTTCAGACGAGGCCACATCTGCAATGGTGTGGGAAAGCATCTTCTCGGTTTCTGACTACAGAAGTCGTAAGGACTCGTTGTGGTGGGGAACCAAACAGATAGGAAGCCATGACCCAGGCACACTTTGGGCCTGTTCTCAGCACTAGAGTCCCGAGCGTGCTAAGACAAATTTTGAGATCAGGCCTGCGCGGATGCAGAAGTCTGAAACTGAGTTCAAGAGGAAGTAAAGATATCCTCCTGCAAGGCCGTCAGTCAGAGATGCAGTTTTGTTGTAGCCTGAACAGCTCATTCTTTTGGAAGAGGAGGATAATGGGATAATGGCAGCTTTTGCTCTGTTTGTGAAACATTCAGAACAGAGCGAGGAAGGCTAAAACAATTTGGGTTGCAGTTCCAGTTAAGAAACTGATGTCATGTTTAATAGCTGTTTCTATTTAATCTTAAGCTTTTGCCTCAAAAAAAAAAAAAAAAAGAGCAAAATGTGTTCCCTGTGGTTCACCGCATTCATCAAAGCCAGGCAGTTCCCCTGCCTATGTGAAAACATTTACAGACCACCAGGACCACTAGCATGGAGGGAAGACAGAAGAGAAATGCATTGGCTTGGTCCAAGAATACCAGCTTTTATTGCCCTTTACATTGCTTAATCAATGCCATCCCACTCATTCCCTGCCTTCACGCTAATTGCAGTCAGAAAGTTCGGCCTTCTGCATCTTACAGGCAAGCTTGAAACTTTTTATTCCTTTGCGTTTTGCGCAGGACCTCTCTGTAAGGACCCTCCTGCCTTGAGCACTGCTGTTCAGGACCGGAAAACACGATGGCCAACCGTTACCGTGCATCAGTACAACGGCCTGGCGGCTTGGGTGGCAGGTGCTGTGCACTGCTTCACGGAAGGTCTTTGGATTGATCCCCCAAGTCATCTGGGGCTAGGGATCCTGAGGCGGAAGTGGACCACCGCCCCTAAGGGGAAGAGAGAGCCATGGTTAGCCCTTCAAGGAGTCCTGGTGCATAACCCCAGCCCAGGAATATCACTGCAGGGCATAGATGAGGCTCTGGTGCTGAGTGAGCTGGGCATACAAAGGAGGAGCAACAACAACAAAAAAAAGCATGTTCACCTTTTGCCATTTCACTTTTATTATTATTATTTCAAGTTTACAGAGGCATCGTTCTAATGGCACAGCAGAGTCCCAGCAAATAATCTTTTGAGGTTTTCAGGGAGAGTTGAAGATCAGATATCCCAACCCAATAAGCAATAAGTTCAGTAAAACAAAAATTAGGGATGCTAACCCAGCAGTTTCCTCCTGCTCCTTTGGGCTTTCAGCTCATTAACAACCGAGGCTGGGATTCGACCCCATAAGCCTTCATTCAAAACTAGCAGGAGGTGGGAATGGGGGGAATTTTTTCCATGTACTTTAAATTCCCCTTCCAACTTATCGACGTTTATTGACAGTCCTGGGTCAGGGCCATGCACCAGAGCTCCTCCGGAACCCTGCAGTCATGGGCCCCGAATCTGGCCACTAGGTGTCACTGTTGCACTATGCCTATGACTCCCCTCCTCCCCACCTCCACCACGGCAGTGCGAATGTTGCCCCCACGGCATCCTCGGTCCTGGCCGACCCCACAAGGGATGCTTAACTACCAAGATCATGTCAGGAGCAAAAGTAAAGACAACGCAAAACAGGTTAGCCAGTTTGTAAAAGAGTATCCCAGATCTTCCACAGCATTGATAGGCGCGTGCTCAAAAAGGTGACCTTGCGCCATATGTTTTCTAGGCCATATGTGGTACTTAAGCATTTTTTTTTAAATGTGGACTTCTGAAACGTGTCCGTATTTATAGTTTTCACCTGGTCGTTTAAAACACATTTCAACGTGTCCACGAGCAGGAGGGGAAAATCGAATTTTCCTTCATTAGTCAAAATAATTGAAACAGGTAAAAATTATTCTTAGGCAGTGGTGAAATTGGTTTTGTTCCCAGAGGAGAAAGACCTATAATACAGCAGAAGCCCTAAGATAGGGAGCCTTTCAGCTGAGGTGCCAGTCACACGCATGAGCACGGTTTTTGGGTTTTTCTTCTTTTTGTGGTACATGGTACAGCTGCCCTGGAATTATTTGGATGTATTTTTGTAAGGTGAAAGGCTGGGCCTATTTTTCTTTCTTTTTTTTTTTTTTTGCAAGAATCATATTTTTTCCCCAGCGATACAGTCAGTACGTTTCCTATTTACCAGCTTGGAACAGAGCATGGGGTGGATGTCAATACATATCATAAAATTCTCTGGCGCCTTCAAATTATAATGCTTTTCAGAATTCTACGTGGATATTGTTTTCTACTTACAGTAAGAGGAAATGAATGTGTGTGTGTGTGTGTGTGTGTGCGTGCGGTGTGCGCGTGAAGGATAAATAGCATAGAAACTAAGACAGAGCAGGTTGTGGGCCATTCCCAGGATTGAGGCAGCAGCGCTGGGCGCTGCCGTGCCGAAGGACCTGGATTAGATTCTCGGCTCAGGTCTTCTGAATTCCCCCCCCTCCCCCCACATCGCGTTGGGAAAGGTTGGGGATGCAGCGGTGGGAGGTTTGCGGCCCCGGGAGAGGAGGGAGTCATGGGGCATAGTGGCCGAATTTAGGGCCTATGAACAGGGTTCTGGAAGTAGACCTGGAGCGTGGCTCCCAGCAGAGGACCGCCGCCGCGGTGAGAAGAGTAAAGTAAGTTGGAAGGGGACATAAACATGGGCAAAAAAAAAAAAAAAATCTCTGGGAGGTCGCAAATTAAAGTTCATGGTGCCAGATCCCAGCTTGGTTCTTGCTAGTCTGGAAACCGCCGAGTTCAAGAAGAAATTGAAAATGCAAGTTCTTTTGTTTCAGTTCAATGGCATATATAAGCCAGTAGGTTGAGAGAGTAGGGAAGTTGATGGTTCAGTCTGTCCATCTTTCTGTCCCTCTAGAGGCACATTAATTTTCATAAAAGTTTCATATCTGGATCAGACTTGGGGGTGTTGCGCCAGTCGGTCGCAGACGGCTGCGACCTTTGCTGCTCACCTCTCTTTTCCCTGCACCAGCGATTCTCAGAGCCATGGCGGCCTCGGCCTGCAAACGCCGCCTTCCCCGGGACGGCATGGGCGATCCCGTCCGCCATCTTGAATTGGGGATTATCTAGGGCATATGCGCCAGGCCCTCTCTTATTCATGTCATGGTGGGAACCTTGGGGGTGTCCCCTCCGCATGACGTCACCCGCCAAGTGTATTTATACCATCCAGCCTATGCGTCCTACGAGTTAGCAAGGACTTCCTTCCTGTTTATTCCACTCCATTTGGAGACGCTTCACTTCACTACTCTGAACTGGTTCCTGAATTCCTGGCCTTAGAATGCCTTAGGTACCCGCTCCTCAGGGGCCTTGTTATGTTCTGGCTATCCACTCCTCAGAGGACCTTCTTGCCTGGAGAATCCATTTATCCTTGTTTGGGATCCTACCTGTTCAGCCTTGTGAATGCTATTCTCGCTTCTACCATCTTGCTGATGGAACTGCCGCTATACCCCGAGCCACTACCGTGCTCATCCCAGCTACCTTCCTAGACGACGGAGTAA
Source organism: Rhinatrema bivittatum (assembly GCF_901001135.1). Classification (NCBI taxonomy): domain Eukaryota; kingdom Metazoa; phylum Chordata; class Amphibia; order Gymnophiona; family Rhinatrematidae; genus Rhinatrema; species Rhinatrema bivittatum. Next base: position 34,839,105 of record NC_042620.1, read on the forward strand.
GTACCATCATCTACTTTGCTCTGCTGATTTCCTGCACCTCTCTGAACTACTACTTGCTGATCCTTGGCATACCCCGCGCTGCAGGCCACTACCGGATCTACCCTGAGAAGAGTGTCATCAAGAGAGGAGTTTCCTGGCGTACCCCGCTCTGTGGGCCACTACCAGGGATATCATCATTGAGCAGCCTTACTACTCTGGACTGTGTTTTCTCTCCACGCTGTGGGTACTACCCACATTTCCAGTATAATAAAGTCTCTTACATCTGTGTCCGTCTCAGCTGAGGCCACGCCTATCGTAACGAGTCCCCACAGGGCTCCTCTCTGTGGGTGGAGTCAGCTCTCACTACAATCCAGGGTCCACAACCATACCAGATTATAACAGGGGGGGAGGAATGGTCATTTTCTATAGGGTCAAAGTTGAAAAGTGCTATAAAATCTCTGTTGAAGCATGGTCCTGACGTCCATCTTGTTACTGAAAAGAGCTTTTTTTTCCCAACCTAGTCAACTAGAGCTGCCTACTCCATGTTTAAGTACTCGTGGATGAATATACTGAATGTATATAAGCATAGCCCACCCTACTGGGAATCTGAGAAATCAGCTTGGGGAGTTGCCAACCAGCATTCTATGCAGACTGTGATGCTTTTATTGGGTCAGCGCAAGAATATCCCAAAGATGTGCTCGATGATCTTTCCAAATGCCACACATACTTTTTATCGGCTTTATGTGACCTCTGAAGAAGGGAGACCGTGTCATCTCAAGATTTTCAGCAACAAATACGGGGGCAGCAGAATGATGCCTGGATCCCCTGCAGCCCTAGGCGTGAGCTCCATGCAGCAAATGTCTGAGCAGAGCAAGAATTCTGTCCCATAGGAACTACATTTAAGATAATAACCATAAAACGGTTAGTTTGCTGCTATTACTGCATCAGCTTGGAGCAGCTGGATTATAGATTCAGGGTGAATTGTGAAGACTGGCTGAAAGGATCTTTTTCAAATGTTATTTTGTTAGGAACTGAAGATTAATGATTGACTTTGGAAAACCGACTATAGGTGAATGATTAGATATTTTTTTGTGCAAAGCATTTTTCAAATCTATATAGCACGGGTCTTGCATTTTATTAGTGATTTGCTACTAATGAATCACATGGCTGCTGCCCAGCTACCATGAGAAGGTGCGATTGCTCTACTCCTGAGCACAGTATGTAGATATATAGCTATATCACTATACTGTTGCTTTATCAACTTACAGCTGATAGAGACAAGCAAGTTGTCGAGGACCCTGCTGGGAATGCACCGCACGAGCACAGCTGAAACCTGTGCAGAATTGATTTTCTTCTATTGAGTTTTATTTTTCTTCAACAAGTGTATATTGCTGTGTTCCAGCACCGCACACCCTGTCAGCATCTGTGCATTTCAGTATAGGCAAACCTTTCAAAGCAAGTTATCATTCGTATTGCCCTAGACCATATTTCCCTATGCCTGATAATGAAGGAATCAACTGCAGAATGATACTGCAAGGGATTGAGAAATCTAAACCTTCAAGCACTTGCTCACAATTCTTCTCAAATGAAAACATAGGAAAATACGGCCCAATGTCTCCTTTCAATTGTATTAATGAGGGAACCAGACGTGCAAGCGCACTGCGCCCAGCAGCTGAGCAATAACTGCTTCTTCTCATGGCTTGCAGCGGTTGTGCGATTCACTAGCACCAAACCATTCGGGGGGTGGGGGGGGGGGGGTATTTTTCAAAGTCGCTCGTGCGCATAAAACACGGGTTCACGCGCCTTCATGGCTTCCTATATTGCTGCCCGGGGTTTTACACATACTTTCATGCACAAAACATAAGAGGCGCTCTTTGAGGTGGAGGGACAGAGTTGGGATTTGCGCTCATGGTTATGATTTTTAAAAAGTAGGAGCTCAAATGCACTCGCACCAATTACGTGTTGCAAAGTGCAGATGTTTCTTTGTGTGGGTGAGTTTGTGCGTGCTGTTTCACATCGTTTTCGAAGTGAACTGATGCAGGTGCTTGCTTTAACTGCCGGAGTAACGTATGTGCGTAGCCACTATTATCAGTTACCCCTGATGTTATAAAATGACCCTCTTTATGGCTTTTGCCTTAAATGTAAGAGTTCTCGCTTTGCTTAGATATTTGCTGCCCAGAGCTCATGCTTAGGGCTCCGTGGTGATCAACGGGCATCGTTCCGCTGTCCCCGTATTTGTCGCCGTGGCTGGCACCCGGAGTTCCAGTAGCTGCACCGCTTCCAAAGACGACAGAATCCTCTGCAGGGCCTGGTTCCTTCTTATTCGGCCAATTCCTAGAATCATCGAAAGATGATGATGCTGTAGTAGTTGAACCTTTGAGATGACACAGTCTCTCTTCTTCACATATCAAACAAGGCTGAAAAAGGTAGCTGTGGTTTTTGAAAAGTTCATTGACAGCAGAATCTTTGGGAAATTCTTGTGCTGACCCAATAAAAGAGCGCTGGATGGCAAACCCCCAGGGCAGATTTCTAAATTCCCGGTGGGGTGGGTTGAGCTACCATTTTCATTCCACCAGGATTGAAGGTAGCAGAGACGACATTTGTCTCTGCTGCTACTGTGCCCTCTTGGCAAGTGAATGAAATAAACCAAACCTATACAAGCATCTGACACTAATTATGTGAAAAACTAATTTTCCTAGAGGATTCCACATGAGAAGAGCTTCCCTGCTGGAAGTGCCTAATCTTTCCGCTTTATGCTTGCGTGGTGCAACGTTTTTTTTTTAAGTTCGCTGTGCACTCTGCTTGGTCACTTCGAGCGTACTGATGTCTTTCTTCCCCCCGGGGGAAATACAGTTCTCATGCAGGAGGATCAACCAAAATGGTTTTCTGAACCCAAAGAGACAGCCCTCAAATATGGATGTGCTGAGCTGTGCTAGTTCCGTTTCATGAGTCACTAGCTCACCATCCTTGCTTAAACTGCTCAAACTTGCACAAATTGGATCTCACAGGTACAGTACAGCAAGCTCATTACTAAACCTAATAGCAGAAGCCAGCATTTGAAATAGTCCTGGTTGATTATAAGGGTGGTTTACTGTAGCTTAATTTACATAAGGTGTTATGGCTATTACAACTGCGGTGATTCCAGCTGTTAACCTTAAAGGGGGCAATTATGAACAGCCTGCGGGATTTCAAGGTGTGTGCGTACCTTCAGTTTTAATTTATTTTTCCTGGGAATTTATCAGGGCGTATTATGAGAAGAACAAAAACAAAGCGACTCATTATTTTCCGGGTAAATATCAGATTTTATTTGGGTGGACGGAAGCCAGGACAGACAGGCCTTGAAACGCATCCGCAGCGCTGGAGCTGCTCGTGAATTAACCATAAAACTAGGGTGAAAATTGGTTTAAACAGGTTTGTCACCTGTGGGTAAAAATGGACTTAAACTGAAAAGAAAGGACCCTACTTGTAGCTCAGTGCCCCCCTCCCCCCCCCCATGTGCATTTGCTCTTGCTGTTTCTGCAGACGGCATGTTGGGGGGGGGGGGGGAACGCCAGTGTGCGCGCGTTGTTTCGTCGCCTCGACCTGAAACTCGTCCCCGGGAAGGAAACCTCTTTTGAACCCAGCTCTGTGTGTTCGCTCCAGGTAAACCTGCACGCGCTTTTAGCCGCGATGAGAATTTTCAGCCAGGGCGATCTATCCCAGTGAATTGCTCTGAAAATGATCCCCCGCAGGCCTGCATTTGATCGCGCAGTAATCCATATTTAAATAAAGCCAGAAAACGGTGCGGTAACCAAGCGCGTCACGGAAATATTAAGCCGCGGAGGTTTTTCCGGTTCCAGTGCCGCGGTTTCTGGGGTCTGGTTTGAGCGCCGAGGCTTGGACGCCTTTAGGTTCATTTCTCTCTTTCTCTATCCAGCTGTTTGCATGTGTGTGTGTGTGTGTGTGCTTTTTTTTTCCCCCTATCTAATCTATTTATTAGGCTCGTCATAAGTTATCGCAGAGCTTGCTGTCGGCACGGAGCTCACAGAGGGATTTGATGGTGCTTATCTTCCAGCTGTGATATTGATGGACTCGGCCAAACTACTTCTTTCCAATCCCGCGCACAATTTCTTTAAAGACCAGAATAATTACTCCACCCCACCTGAGTTCCTGAAGATATTCCACCCATTTAGTGGAAATAAAATTAGAGCACAGCTTAGCAGATCACCTTCTCCTTGGGGTTCTGCGGGGAAAGCGCAGTCTATTTTTTAGCTTGCCTGATGGCGACAGGCTTATTGCTGTGGCGGGTGAGATCCCTTTGGGTTCGTTTTTCCAAGCAACTTCCGTGCTTTAAAGCCCTGTTTTATGTGTGAGTGGCATTTTGACTCGGATTGACCACTGCTGGAGGCAGGATGCTGGGCTTGATGGATCCTTTGGCCTGATCCAGTATGGCATGTTCTTATGTTCTTAATCGGGAGCCAGAGCTCGTAAAATCAGGCTCCTTCGAAGGTTTGGTGCGTACTTTTACACATACAGCAGAAAGGAGTTCCGGGGTAGGGTGAGGGGCAGAGTTGGGAACAAAGTTATGACTTGGGTGCAATCTCTCTTTGATTTTCAAAAGCGCATGGATCCATATTCAAATGCATTCAGCTGGATAGCTTGTCCCAGTATCCCTGTCCTTACAAGGATGCATCTGTCTTATCAGCTTTCTCTTGCCTTCTCATCGTACCAGTGTCCTGCTTTGTATTGCGTTCCTGTGCTCCTGTTCACCCCCTGGACTATTTCTACAGTGCCCTGCCCTTCACTCTCTCTCTCTCTCTCTCTCTCGGTACAAGCCTTCCCTCTTGGTCGGCCTCCGTTCGTTGAGCCCAGATCTCCCTGATAAGGTGCTGAGGAAGAAGACCCATTCCGAGCCATTTCTTCCTAATCCCCTCCTGATGTCGTCAATAAGATACCCTTTCTAAGAATACCATCTTACCTCTCCTCCCAAAAAAAACGAAGAAACCCTCTAGGGGATGACCTCTCTCATATCTCTCCAGTATGGCCACTGGAGAGATGCAGTTCCTGCATTCTTCGCCGGCAGGAGGGATTGCAGAACATTCCTGCCAACTTGATGGCCAAACTCCAAATGATGCTGCTTAGTGGGCCTAGCCTAGCCCCTGGATAAGTTTGTTGGTTGTTGGTGAGGGAAGGCCTTGGAGGGGTCTTTTAATCATTGATATTGGGTGGGGGTAACGGGACAGGAGGGGTTTGTGCTGTCTCCTGACCATATCCCCCGATGATATCTCAGAGGAGGTAAGCGAAGGGGGGGGGGGGGGGGGACACAGCTGGGAGAGGGAAGTGGATCAGGGGTAGTGACGATTGGGGTGCAGGAGCTCCTTCGGTCTAGTATCAGGTGGAGGCCTTCAGCATGGTGCTGGGGAAGGGCGGGTGAGGATGAAATCTCCCATGCTAATCAACCCTTTTACTTTGGTCCGGTTAGCTCGGGGAATTCTGAGATGCAGCTATCTTGTATGCTCTACTTTTTTGGGGTAGTGTAGCAACCAAGAAATGTGCGATCGGTGTATAGTCAAAGAGCTTTATTTCCACTATACACCGATCGCACTTTTCTTGGTCGGCTTCCGATTTGTTTTTTGAGGTAGTGTGCACACCATTTTTGTGTGCTCATTATAGCAGCAGCAATTTAGTGGGAATGCAAAAATATTTAGAGCGTTGCCCTTTAAGATGCATTTCAGCATGCATGCTAAAACGTTTTGCATAGTATATATGTAAAAGAATACATATTATGTAATATAAAACGATGTATACTAGTAACAGAATAGGATAAAGCACTAAAAATGAGGATTCAGAAGAAGCAGGTTACAAGGAAAAGGAATAATAAGTAAAAGTTTTCCTTAAAGAAATTCCTTGTTCATGTATCATCGCACATTCATTCATTCTAGCCTCTGTGAGAGAGAAAAATGAAGAATGCGGATTTAGTGTTTCCTCACTTTCTCAGAAAGATGAGACAGGTTGAGAAAGAGACAGAGTTTATGCATTGGCTGGGTTTCCCATGGTCTCCCGTCTTATATGGTTCCACAGTAATTTATTCCCTTCAACTGTTAGAACAATGTTAGTAGCATCAATATGCATCAATATAAAAGTCTTCCAGAAATAAAACCAGGAGGCGCTGACAGAAAGCATTAGGGAAGCAATTATCAGGGGCAATGTTTTCAGTACTGCCCCTAAACTGAAAGCCTTGCGCATAATTCCAGGCAGCTGGATATCCACTTACCCCATCCAGCAAGTAGACTTTGATGGGTTTAACCTTCTTTTTATCCACGGAAAAAAAAAATAATTAAAGGCCCGATTCACTAAACCGTTTGCAAAGAATGGGGAGCAAAACCTCAGTGAATCAGGCCCAGAAGCCTTTGAAAATGTAGCCCTTGTTTCTCCTGAAATCAAACACAGTACTAAGCCATTCCTGGCTGTGCCTTCTGTTAGCCAGGAGATCTCTTCCTGGCTTCAGTGTTTCATGCATAGAGCACTGCAGTTATTGAAGGTGTATAGTCATATTTTTATGTTACTCTAAATATCCCCTCAGCAATATATTTACATCATGCATGCTCTATACCAGTGGTTCCCAATCCTGTCCTGGGGACCCCCCCCAGCCAGTCAGGTTTTCAGATATCCACAATGAATATGCATGAGAGAACATTTGCAAGCACTGCCTCCATAACATGCAAATTTTCTCTCATGCATATTCATTGTGGATATCCTGAAAAACTGACTGGCTGGGGGGTCCCCAGGACAGGGTTGCGAACCACTGCTCTATACCATTACAAGGGGAGGGGGAATTGTATATTTAAATGTTTTATTGTATTTTATAATGTTTATATTGCGTTTGCATTATTCTGTTTTGACATAGTAACATATAGTGCCTTAGTAAATGATGGCTGATAAAGACCCAAATAGTCCATCCAGATTGCCCAACAAATTGTTGGATGGTAACTGCTGCTCCATGCAGGTAACTCCATGCCATCTGTTAAGAAATGTTACATCTAAAGTTAGCCAAAGGTTACCCCTTTTCTTCATTTCCATCCTCTAGCCATTAGGGATCCTCTGCGTTTATCCCATGCCCTTTTGAATTCCATTTCTGTTCGTGTCTTCACCACCTCTTCTGAAAGGGCATCCCATGAATCCACCATCCTTTCTGTAATGAAATAGGTCCTGTCATTGGCCCTGAGTCTACCTCTTTGGCGTTTGAAATAATGACCCTTAGTCCTACAGCTTCCTTTCCATTGGAAAAGGTTTGATTCGTGTGCATCTTTTACGTCTTTCAGGTATTTAGAAGTCTGTGTCATATCTCCCCTGTCTCTCCTCTCTTCCAGGCTATACTGCTTTGTGGTTTGTATGAAAAGGCAGACTGTGAAATGAAAGAAAAATAAATATATGAGGTCTGCAAGTATTTTGGTTTAGCAAAACAAAAGCTATAATGATCAATTTGACTGAGTGTATTATAATTCAACCAATTTTCTTTTTAATCCATATGGGATTGACTGCTGGCACTTCAATGATTTTGTTTTTGTTTTGTGCTTTTTACTTCTTTATTTTTTTGAGACGGAAACAGGATGAAATTGTGTTCTGTGTTTAATTAACACCCATTTCAAATGTTGCCCTTTGGGCATTCTGGCAATCTTTCTGAGCTCAGCGCATGGCGTTGCATTCGGAAATGATTTCCTTTGCTCGTAAACTGGGCTCTAGGTACGTTCTGCCAGTTCTTCTGTTGGGACAAGTAATCAAAAGTTTATAAAGGCCAATATTCTGAAATCAGTTAAGAAGAAGGTGCAAGCTGGAAGGTCTGAAGGAAGCCCCACACCAAGATAAGTGAAAAAGAGAAACAAATTGATAGTGCTTTTAATTATTTTGCCATGTTACAAAGAAATGCTAAATCAGATAAGATTAAAGAAAGGTGATGAGGGCTTTTCAGAGGTGTAGTCAGGGTCTCCACATTCAGAGGACGATTCCCTAAAATTCACCCTGGTTTTTCACAATTGAACCCAAACTTTCTCCAAAAGCTAATAAGAAAACTTTAGAAGGGCATTATATGCTTTATTTTATGTGAGTCACAGTTTTCCTCACCAGGCAGGGCTGTGGATTGTGAGGGGATAGGTGTAAGTATGCTGACAGCGCCTGGAAAGCTCCTCCTTATGTTAAAAGATCCTGGTTACCTCGTTTCAAACCCTCCCCCCTCCCAAAAAAAAACCAAACAAACCTCACAACTGAAATAATGCAGGTTGGAGCCGGCCTAGTGCCTCGGCGGTGCTGCCATGCAGAGGGGGCCCAAGCTCGATTCCTGAACCAGGACTCGGCTTCTGGGCCTGGGGTTGCTAACCCTCAGCCACCGCTCGTAGCGACGCCTAGCAGGCTCTTCTGGGGGAGCAAGGCTGCACCTTCTCTGATGAGAGCGAATATTGACGTAAAACGGGGGTAAAAGCGAGGGCGAGCAGTTATTTCAATTTCTCAGACACTCGGGAGCTGCGCCACGCTTTACTTCTTCGTTTTTTCTGCCTGATGGGTTGTCACCTTGCACCGGCTGGAGGCTTCTTCTGCTTGTGGCTCTTAGCAACCCCCCCCCCCCCCGTCCCCACCTTCCCCCTTCCTAAAGTACTGTAACATTATACAGACCGGCGCTGCTGTGCCTCGGGTGGGAGGGAGCGCTCTTAAACGTGATGGACGGCTGCCAGCGCACGGGAAACAATTTCCATTTCCAAGGCTTTTGATGTGCAGGGAAGCTGAAGGGGGTTGCCATGGAAACGCTGCCGAAGGCGGCAGGCCGGGGAAGATTAAGGGGAAGGAGGAAGGCTTTGGTCCGGGTCTCAGGCAGAGAAGTCAAACGCGCGCTGCACCCCCTCCCCCCTCCCCGGCCGGGGGGAACGTGGCGCACTAGGGAATTGATGGGGGACTTGCCGCGCGCGCACGCCCCCTGCATTATCCCGCGCGTTCGTTACGAGGAAGCAGGCCGGGCCCTGCCCTAGAAAGGGCCCCCCTTTGTTTTGCAAGTTCCCGGCCTAGGAGATTCCGGGAAAGGCGCACATTAACTGTTATCGACCGTGCAAGGGGGGAAAAGGGCATGTTGGGTCAGCGGGCTCCCCGGCGCTCCAGCTGACAAAATGCCCATTTTTTCTTTCCACGGTTGCGAGCCATTGATTTCCTTGCAATAAGGGGAAAAAGGAACACAAATCGATGTCATCGATTCCTTCTAAGAATTCTGTTTCTCTTCCCTTTTCATTGTAAAGCAGGCAGTGATGGCAAAAAAAAAAAAAAAAGTTGCCTTGTAAAAGGAACCCTGTGCGTCAGAATTTTGCCTTAGAAAATAGTTCCACCCAAGGAAAACTTTTGTAGCATAATCTTTAAAATATGAATGTGCCACCAACGATTTGAACATAGTTTACTGTTCAGTACTTTCACAGACAAAAGGTGTTTATTTATTCATTGGTTTTGTCTTGTTTTTGTAGCATTTAGCGGTGACAATACCTTGCACTTTCCAGTGTGTACTCAATGGTCTTTATTCTCTGAAACATTTTATTGGATCCCACCCACCAACCTCTTATTCCATATTAGGGACTTGTGTGTTGTTTGAAATGAAATTAAATATCGTTAACATTTTCTATTTTGTTGCATGCCATCACCATAAAAAAACCAAACAGGTTGGCATTTTAAAATTGTCCCGGTGGACCGCCATAGGCCTGTCCCCCTCCCAGAGACCTCAGCGGATCCCTCCACCAGACCCCCTCCTTACCAGACCTTAAGCCAGGTCCTCGATCTCCAGTCGCTCTTGCGCCGCCTGTGCCCGTTGTTTCTCATAACGGTGCCGGCCTATGCCATACAACAGAATGGTGTGGCGCCATTTTGCTGAATGGGCAAAAGCCGGGGACTTAGAGAATAAATAAGTAATAATGGTACCAGATGGGCAGGAGCGAGTGGGGATTGCTCCTGCTTCCCCAGAAAGGGGACCAGACAAACTATGGTAAGGGGCAGTCCTGGATGGGAGACGTGGGGATTTGTGGGAAGTGAGAAGCAGCCTGCTGGACCCGTGGGGGCGAGGGAAAGAAAAAGCCAGGAGGAGCTATTTTAAAATGGCAGCCTAGGTTGGTTGTAGTGCACACTATTACAAAATAGCAAGAACTAAATCCAAGCCAAACAAAAAAAAAAAAATCCCCGGCATGACAAAAATACATATTCATTATGAATATCCTTAAAACCAGGCCTGTCTGTGGCTCTTGAGGACTGGAGTTGGCCACCCCTGCTCTAGTGATATACACTGAGGGCCGCAAACAGGTCAGGTTTTCAGGAGATCCCTTATGAATATGCACCAGATAAATTTGAATACAACGGAGACAGTGTGCTTACAAATCTATGTCAGCCATGTTCATTAGGGATCTCCTGAAAACCCGATCTGTTTGAGGCCCTCGAAGGCTGGGAGTGAATACCTCTTCCTTATAATCAGGCCGATTCTGTAAAACACGCGGGAGAGCCGGTGCTCCGAGGCGAGCACCTGCTCTCCCAATGCGTGCCCAGGCCACTCTCCTGGGTGCTCGATTCAATATGCAAATGAGGGCCCGCAGTAAAAAGGAGGCGCTAGGGACACTAGCACGTCCCTAGCGCCTCCTTATTGGCAGAAGCGGCGGCTGTCAGCGGGTTTGACAGCCGACGCTTAATTTTACCGGCGTCGGTTGTCGAACCCGCTGTCAGCCCCGGGTTCAGAACACGGACGCCGGCAAAATTGAGCATCTGTCTTCCAACTCGTGGGCCATGGGCAGATTTTTTTTTTTTTTAAGGTTTTTTCTGCTTTTCTGTACACTTTCCCAGTGCTAGCCAAAATTAACTTCTGCCTTTGGGAGGACGTTAATTTCTGAAATTAAAATGTGTGGTTTGGCTGCACATTTTACTTTCTGTATTGCGCGGGACTAACTAATAAGGCTCATTAGTCATTGGATAGGAGGCGATGTCCTTTCGTGGATTACAAACTGGTTAAAAGACAGGAAACAGAGAGTAGGATTAAATGGTCAATTTTCTCAGTGGAAAAGGGTAAACAGTGGAGTGCCTCAGGGATCTGTACTTGGACCGGTGCTTTTCAATATATATATAAATGATCTGGAAAGGAATACGACGAGTGAGGTTATCAAATTTGCGAATGATACAAAATTATTCAGAGTAGTTAAATCACAAGCAGACTGTGATACATTACAGAAGGACCTTGCAAGACTGGAAGATTGGGCATCCAAATGGCAGATGAAATTTAATGTGGACAAGTGCAAGGTGTTGCATATAGGGAAAAATAACCCTTGCTAGTTACACGATGTTAGGTTCCATATTAGGAGCTACCACCCAGGAAAAAGATCTAGGCATCATAGTGGATAATACTTTAAAATCATCGGCTCAGTGTGCTGCAGCAGTCAAAAAAGCAAACAGAATGTTAGGAATTATTAGGAAAGGAATGGTTAATAAAAAGGAAAATGTCATAATGCCTCTATATCACTCCATGGTGAGACCACACCTTGAATACTGTGTACAGTTCTGGTCGCCGCATCTCAAAAAAGATATAGTTGCGATGGAGAAGGTACAGAGAAGGGCGACCAAAATGATAAAGGGGTTGGAACAGCTCCCCTATGAGGAAAGACTAAAGAGGTTAGGGCTGTTCAGCTTGGAGAAGACAGCTGAGGGGGGGATATGATAGAGGTCTTTAAGATCATGAGAGGTCTTGAACAAGTAGATGTGACTCGGTTATTTACACTTTTGAATAATAGAAGGACTAGGGGGCATTCCATGAAGTTAACAAGTAGCACATTTAAGACTAATCGGAGAAAATTCTTTTTCATTCAACGCACAATAAAGCTCTGGAATTTGTTGCCAGTGGATGTGGTTAGTGCAGTTAGTATAGCTGGGTTCAAAAAAGGTTTGGATAAGTTCTTGGAGGAGAAGTCCATTACCTGCTATTAATCAAGTTTACTTAGGAAATAGCCACTGCTATTAATTGCATCAGTAGCATGGGATCTTCTTAGTGTTTGGGTAATTGCCAGGTTCTTGTGGCCTGGTTTTGGCCTCTGTTGGAAACAGGATGCTGGGCTTGATGGACCCTTGGTCTGACCCAGCATGGCAATTTCTTAGGTTCTTATCAACATGCATTTGCATGTTGAGCGCGTTATTAGATTTTGGGGGGGGGGGGGGTAGACGCGCTTTTTCCACGCACTATTACCTCTTACTGTATAAGTGGTAATAATAGTGCGTCAAAAACGCGCATTCAAATGGGGGCTAACGGTGCGCTCGGCCTGAGCACACCGTACTGAATCGGCCTGATTGTGAGGCAAATGTGAAATTTACTTTTTGTTTCTGGGCTTTCCTGTACTCCTAACTTTGCATACTTGCTTGGAGCCCTCTTAAACCCAGCGTACCTTTCTGTTAATTGGAAGAAGAGGGTGGGATAAGGTCTGAGGCAAAAGCCCCACAAGACCGTTGCTGGTGGCTCCTAGGGCTCTGTGCCACTTACAGGTCTATCCAGTAAAGTGCGGCCGCGTTTACCCCGCTCCTAACCCGCGTTCTGCTCACTTTCCGGCCGCGTTAGCCCTTCCTGCGATCCACAACCCTCTTTAACCTACCCTTACTGCGTCCTAAAATCCCCGGGCAACCCCTTCCGCACGCGGCATGTATACTGCATGTAAACGAGCGAATTAGCTATTCCCTAGCATCCAGTAACCCGCGCCCCGACTATCGCTACTTTACCCTGCCGTTTTGCCGCGCGTTTAACCTGCTAACTTACCGCCTACCCTTACCCCTGCGTTAGAGGCAGGGGTAAGGGTAGGCGGCAAGCTTTCCCCCAGCCCCCGCTCACCTGCCCTGGCCGCGTCCATGGGTGCTGGTCTCCGGGGCAGCCCCAGTCCTCTCCCCTCCTCCCGAAGCAAAAAAAAGCGAAAAAAAAAGTTGCAAGAGAGAGAGGGGAGAGGACGGGCAATCCTACGCTCGGCGACTTACTTTTGCAGCCCCTCTCCGGACATCATGGCTTCCCCCGTGCCAGTCCCCTCTCCCCTCCTCCCGAAGCAGGGTGCGAAAAGCAGCCTTGCTCCGGGAGGAGGGACTGGCAGTGTAAAGCGGCGAAGCGACTTACTTTTTGCAGCCCCCTCCGGACATCGGACGACCTCTCCTGCCTCCAGCTGCTCGCGAAGATGGACGCCTGCACAGCCGCTGAAGACGTGACATCACATGCCGTGACGCCAAACGTCGTGACGTCATGTCTTCAGCGGCCGTGCAGGCGTCCATCTTCGCGAGCAGCTGGAGGCAGGAGAGGTCGTCCGATGTCCGGAGGGGGCTGCAAAAAAGTAAGTCACTTCGCCGCTTCATACTGCCAGTCCCTTCATCCCTCCTTCCGGAGCAAGGCTGCTTTTCGCGCCCTGCTTCGGGAGGAGGGGAGAGGGAACTGGCAATCCCGACTTCCTGGTATCTGTCATTTCAAATGACATTTGAAATGACAGATACCAGCGTGTCCGTGAAGCGTTAGGCCAGCGCACCCAGGATACTGTATAGGCGCTCTATACAGTAAAATGGGTTGCGCGGGCCTAACGCTTCACGGACGCTTCTTAGATGCAGCTTGCATTTGCAAGCTATTTACATACAGGATCGAGCGGTAGGTGAGCTGGACTGTGCGTGCGGCAACCGCGGGTGCGCCGGGCACTAACGCAGCTCTTCCTACCGCTCGTTACTGGATAGACCTGTTAATCTCCCATTCTCTAATCTCTCTCGCCAGGGGGCTATGAACCCTAGAGCAAACAAGTCCTTGCCTGAGCATCACAGGAAGAGCATTCTCTGCGTAAACTGTGAGGTCAAACTGAAAGGAAACAGCACCGCCCCCCTCCCCCCCCAGGAGCTATGAATGTTGACTCTTAAGCACAACTGGCCAGGAAACAAGAGTATGCACTCAAGCCTCAGATTCCTGATCTTCCTCTTCACGGTGTGCCGTTATGCCCCCGCCTCTCACCCAAGACGCCAGGGCTCGCCTTCATTTGTGCGTTGCGAGCTGCCACCAGACCCAGGTCAACCAAGTTTGCAGCTCCATTGCCACATTGCATTCTGTGAACTTGCAGTCCTGCCTTTTCTAGAGACATGAAAGCTACAAATTCATAGAGGCAACGGGGCAGCATCGAACCTGATCAGCTCCCAGGCCCCACTGTGTCCCCGCCCCCCGGTCTGGCTTCCAGACGGGAGGCGGGGCCTGGGAGTGGAGCGAGCAGCCCGAGCACTGTCATAGTTTTCTGCTACCAGTATTACTGTCAAGAGCTAGGAAGAGCCTTCACTCCATAAGGGGAGGAGAAGCTGAGAGGAGATCCGGAGGGGCTTGTACAAGAGAGAGGGGAGGAGGTTTTGCTCATATGGAGGCCCGCGGTCAGCAAAATATTGGCAATAATAAGGTTGGCTCCTGGCCTCCCTTAATGAAAGCTGGCTGGAAAGCCTACTTGTGCTCCATTTACAGATAACCTTTATGTCATACTTTTGTATCCTGAAGAAAATGAAAGGGGTAATGTAATTCCCTCCGCGTAGGGCTACAAGTACTGAGTGAACCTACTTGTGTTATTTTTCCTCCAAGTTAATGTGACAGTCGCTCCTGATCCAGGTTTCTAATTTTAGCACTGCCTGCGGTTTCACAGCATGTAGGTGCTACTCTGTTTTTCTTTCCCCGTTTGCTTTTTTTGCATTAGGTCTAGGCTGTCATTTAAAGATCAATGCGCTGCGCGTAGAAAACGAGGTGGCGTGGGCGGACTGGCTGACTCAGCGGGGCCTGCACCGGCCCAGGGATCGCCCGACACGTGCTGGTTTACAATCGTTCTTCTTCGCACCTGCAGATGGGTCACTGCTGACGGCCCTAGCTCTTACCGTGCAGGGTTCGGTAACGTTACTAAGGGCAGACTCGGGTTTCCTTCTCGGGGCGCCAGGCTGAAAGGGATGCCTGCCTCCTCCTCCTCTTCCCAGCGGCGCTTTTCCCTAAGCCTTGCTCAGCCTGAACTGCAGCGTTTCCATTGGGCTCACCCCCCCCCCCCCCTCCCCCTTAAAGGCGCAGGAGCGGGCCAGCGGAAATTCTGCCGTCCTCCTCTGAATGCCGCCTCTGGCTCCTCGAGAGGGGGATCCTCCCCAGCCTTGCCACGCCTAAAGACCCCGTAAAGGTAAACCCGGCCCTGACTAGAAAAGTACAGAGTTGTGTACAACAAACTAGACTGCTTTTAAACCCAGAGATTTCAGCCCACCTTCTGCTACAGCCATAATCCCAGAATTAGGTGGCATGTTCACATGCCTAAGTTGTACCAGTTTTCAAAGCGGACCTGCATATCCGATAGGCAGTTTTGTAAAATCCACTTTCGGAAGGTAAAACACTGGTTTTTTTTACCCACGGAAATGTCTTTGAAAATTGCCCTGTGGGTGTTGCGAGTGAGTGCCTGTTTGGTCGTCTGACAGCTCTGAAATGAGCTGGTAGGCTGGATCCAGCTGCCGAAGCATTAAAGCCACCACTGGAAGCAGGGCCAGCAGAGAAGACCCGAGACCGGATGGAGGTGGGAGCCCAACTGCACCCCTCGTTTTCACCAGCTGGTGCCTCCGGTGCTGTGCATATTGGTGGGACAGTGCCAAGGTACAGGTTTGAGAATCCGTCTGGTACCTTTCTTACAGGACGATACTGTAACGTGCGGTTGAAGATTTCCCGTCTGTAACGTGCTGGGAGCGCAGAATTCGGACGCGTAAGGCGATTCAGTGATACAGTCTCCAGTTTCATGCGTCCTTAGCGCTTTTTAAAACAGACACATAACCCTTTCCGCACGCAGCATGTATATGCTATGTAAATGAACGAATTAGCTGTATAATGAAGGAATTAGCTATTCCCCTCCGATACTGTGACGCGCGCTCAGATTATCTCCTTTGTAACCCGCTATTTTGCCGCGGCCTTAACGTGTTAGTTTACCACCTACCCTCTACTTGGTGTTAGTGTGGTGTTCGAAAATTAAAACGGGAATAAAGTGTAAAAAATGGTGTAAAAAAAGTGTAAAAACATTGCTTACCTGCCCTGGCCCCGTCTGGTCTCCGGTGCAGCCCCAGTCCTGTCCCCTCCTCCCGAAGCAAAAAAAAAAAAAAAAAACCCGAAAAAGTAGCAAGGCTCGGGCCTGCTACGGTATTCCTTCTCCCTTCTCCTCTCCTCCCGATTTCGGCGCTCAAGGCAGTCACATGACGTGACGTCACGCCTTGAGCGCCGAAATCTCACGGGCATTCATTCGCGGCCGGCGGGGGCCGTGCATTCATCCAGGCAGAGGGAGCCGGAGGCCGCTTTCGCCGCCGGCTCCCTCTGCCTGGATGAATGCACGCCCACCCGGCCGCCTTGAGCAGTTTTTTGTTTTTTTTTTGCTTCGGGAGGAGGAGACAGGACTGGGGCTGCACCGGAGACCGGACGGGGCCAGGGCAGGTGAGCGGGGGCTGGGGGATAGTTTGCCGAGCATCGGGGAACATAACTGTCCACTTCCTGGTACCTGTCATTTCAAATGTCATTTGAAATGACATTTGAAATGACAGATACCAGCGCGGCCGTGAAGCGTTAGGCCCGCGAACCCAGGATACTGTATAGGTGCTCTATACAGTAAAATGGGTTGCGCGGGCCTAACGCTTGCCTAAGGCTTCGCAGCCGCGGCATGCATTTGCATGCAATTAGAAGAGAGTATAGAGCGGTAGGTGAAGAGAACTGTGCGTGCGGGGAACGAGGGTGCGCCTGACACTGCCGCACTGTTTCTACCGCGGCCTTAGAGTATCGATCTGTTAAGCAGGTAAAAAAAATTTAATGGAAAAGAATTTCAAATGCCCGCTCTTACGTCTCATTTTTCTAGGGAAGGGGGGGGGGCACAAGTAATCTTCTCCTGCTCCTTTAAGGCAAATTTTAAAAGACCTTTGCCCGTCGAAGCCGGGAGGTGTTCACATAAGTTGGGCTGATGCGCGCCTGTGCAGATTAAAAAAAGCGTCCGAGTACGCGTATATGTCCTGGTACATGCATAACATTTTTTTTTTTAAATCAAAAAGGGGCGGGGCGTGGGCGAGGACTGGGCGGGGCATGGGTGTTCCAGGAAATATGAATTAAACCAACATGCAAGTATTTACACGCACCAGCGCATGCCGGGGTCCCTATCTGCGGAACCTCTGCTATGGATGGCATGTAACGAATAAAACAAAAAACAACAAGGCTAGTTTAGTGATGTTTTTAAGGGTTGGGGGTAAAAGGGAGGCTTATTAATTAGGGGGGGGGGGGTTAGGAAGTCCTATCCTTTAACTGGGAACAGACTGGGGAAACTGGAAACTTATGTGGCAGAGGCGGCATTTGCACGCTCATGTCCATATAAAATTGTGCGCACATGTACGCGTGTACTGCCTGTTTTATATCATGCACGCACATATGCGCATATGTTATAAAATGACTGTGTCCACACGAGCTGGCCTAGGCATGTACGCGTGCACCCACGCAGCTTTTGAAAAGTTAACGTCTTAGGCTTTAACTGCTAGGGCTGCAACACCATGGGCCTTTTTTTCTAATTTTGCAGTGCCTCCCCTCTCCCCACACCTTCTTGGCTTTTTTTTTTTTTTTTTTAAAACACCTGCCTCTATCCAGTCCAGCCGTCGCAGTGACAGTGGCTCAGCCAGGGGATCACAGACTGGCACGCAAGCAGTGACCAGGTTCGGGAGCATGCAGCAAGGACATTGAGCTCTCAGGCTGGTCCTGAAATGCAGTCTAATTAATAATGGTTTATTTTTTAATGCTCTTCTGATAGGCCCACCGGGTGGAGGCATGAGAGTACCGAAGTAGAGAATTAAGGGATGGATTTACAGAGACTGTTTTCACATTCTGTGCCTGTGGGAAGACATCTAAGTACATTGAGCCCTTATTACTTAACTTTTTAAAGTTCTGTTTACATCTGAAGTGCATAAAATAGTGCACATTCATGTTTTTTTTTTTTTTTTTATTAGTTTTTGAGAAGCTGCTTTGAGTACTGTTACGGTTAAGGCAGAGGACTTGGTTTGCCAGCCAAGGGATTAAAAGATTTCAGTTTGACTAGAAGTTGGTATACAACCAAAGCTGGATGGCATCCAGAAGCCACAAAATCATCTCCAGGAAGAGTTTAGAATGTAGTGGAGCGTTCCAGTGCGCTGCTTAATTTCCAAGTTCCCATTCTAATGCACTCATTTCCCATGGAGACCCTCTGCCATATGCTGTCCAGCTTTTAATATAAACTGTGTGTGTGTGTGTGTATATTTTTTTTTTTAGTTCAGTAGAAGTTTTGATCTGAAGTTTGGAAAGCACATTATATTCTCTGTAGGTAAAGCCAGAGTTTTCTTCCCTTGATTTGAGATCTGCTCTAGGAAACGGAGTGTGTCTGGGTACCACTGGGCTTCACGGAATTCTGTGCACGGATTGTGCAGCCCACGATGAAGCACTGGGGGCAGAATGGCAGAGTTTGCCAGAAATTTGGACGTTTTGGCCGAGAGTACAGCTCATATCAATCCATTCACCGAAAGAGGACATAAAGTACTGGATGGTTCGGTAGCTCTTTTTTTTTTTTATTTGTGCTTGAGGTAACTACGGACTGAACTGAAAACACATTAATAATCTGAAGCCGATGGACTAGTGCCTTGATTAAATATTAATGTTGGATTATGTTTTCCTGTTAGAGGAGAGTGGATGCTGGGGAGACGCAACCAGCTTCCTGTTATGCACATCTCACAGACGCTTTGCAGTGAGAAATTTTCTGTTTGGATGAATGATTTGCTGTCTGCTGGCAGGTCCACAGTTCCTCAGAACAGCAATGATAAGCAGATTCCGTACCGTACACAAGTCCATTTAGAATTGCTGTTGGCGCACTGAGGGATTGATCAGATGTTTTGCTCCTTGGTGAACATTGCCCCAGGTTTCCACCCTTTTTACATTAAGGACGTTCTTTCTCTGACTGCGTTCCCAGAGAATCTTTGCAAACAAGGCCAATACCAGTACCAGCCAATTGGTTTATAAGGAGCCAAAGCATAATGTCAGTAAACTATAGATCACTGTCTATACCAGATAAAATGAGGGACTCAGTAATGAAGGAAGGCATAACAGTATCTTACAGAGGAGGAATAACAGCACAAACTCAGAACAAATTGTAACAGCTTACAGCGGCTATAGAAAGTCTGTATGCCCCTGACCATTTTACACATTTTGCTGTGTCAGTATTTTAGGCTTGCATACATTTTAAATTAAGTTTTCCCCACTCATCAATACACCATACTCCTCACCTTTCAGGGCAAAAAAATGTTTTATTGGTGGACAGAGCATGAATGTATCAAAAAAAAACAAAACTAAAATCTAACAGCTGGATAAGTCTGCACCCCCCCCAAGTTAATATTTGGAGAAACATTTTTGGTAGCAATTACAAATGTGTGTCTGTTGGGCTTAGGTCTCCATCAAGTTTGAACAGCTGCATTTTTCAGGATTAGACCATTCTTCTTTACGAGCTGTGTTGAGTTCCTTGGGGAGCGTTGATGGAAAGCGGTCTTCAAGTCATGCCACAGACATTTGATCGGACTGAGGTCAGTGCCCTGACTGAGCCGCTGCAGGACGAGCACCTCTTTCTTTCTTAGCTGCTCCCGTGTAACGTGGGCTGTGTGCTTTGGGTCACGGTCACTTGGCAGTTGTGGGGTAGGATACATGAACTTATTGAACAAACACTGGTTTAATTCATTTTACTTTCCGTTTCTAAGGCAACAAAAGTTGAACATTTTGAAAGGGGATGTAGACTTTCTATAGCAGTTGTATTTACGGTTATGGGGAATTGGCAGTAAATCACAAAGCAATATAAGTCACAGGTTCCAACAATAGAGATAACAGCACAGAAAGCCAGGATAATAAAATCCTATATCCCCTAGCAGCTAGACAAAAATAGATATCTCTAATCCAGAAAACAAGAAAACTCCTTTCTGAATTCTCGAATAACCCAGAAGATTACTCACACTTGACCAAACAATCTGCTTGAGTTGAGGATTATACGTGAAGGAAAAAAGAAGTACTGGCTCCAGACTGTGTCCATGCTGCCTCCTAGGGCTGCAACTGGAGAAACTAGGCAGCAACAGCCAGGAATTGTGACTGGGCACTCCACTATCCATGACCGAAAAAGAAAAGATGTTTCTGGGCTGGGAACCGGAAGCCTGAACTGCAATTTCCGCACCATCCTCAGGAGGGGTAAGGAGCTCTCCAAACGCTGTGAGAATTTCTCCGTTCCCTCAGAGTTTCTCAGGAATGTATATTCTCTGCAGGCTGCCTCTTACATCACATTCTCTTATAGGGTTCATACTGCAAAACTACCTACCTGAGGTACATAATGGTAGAGGTTAAGTACACACCCTGCCATACAGAAAGATAGGCAGAGATCTGGGTCCATTTGAAATCTGGGCCACAGGAGTAGTCTCTCTGAGAGACTATATCTGGTTGGATATTTAAAAAAAAAAATATCAAATTGTATTATTTCATGATTCCAAGGGGTATTTATGAATCGGGCATTCATATCACTGAGTGCAAGAGAATGCATGGGGGTAACCTGCATAGAACACCAGTTAGTACTATAAGAATCTTGCTGGGCAGACTGGATAGACCATTTTGGTAGTTTTCTGCGATCACTACTGTGTTACAATGTTAAATGACAATAAAATAGATTTGACAGGATCAGCTCTTTCTCCCATTTTATTCAACATTTATCTTTTGCCTCTCTGCACTATTTTATCTCAGCTAGGCCTCACTTTCAAAGTCTATGCTGATGATATTCAGTTTCTACTACTTATTTCCACTACAAGTGATGCAGTGTTCTCTGAATTGGCTTCTTGTTTCTGGGTCAACATCCAAACACTCTGGGTGCTCATTACTGCAGAACCAGGAAGAAGACTTTGCAGGAGCCAGGTGGACAGGAAGGAGGAGGAGCGCTGGACCCATGCGTAGAAGAAGAAAGAGGGCAGCATCTGTTCCCAGTGCATAGCCACTCAGCGCTGCAGCGTCCGACCAATCAGCACTGCATGGTGACCAAAGAAGCAGTCCTGAAAAAGGGCTGCTGTACACCCCTTCCAGAGGTGGCCTGGGACGGGCAGGGCTGCCACAGATTCCTTATTGTCGTGGTCCAAGAAAAGAATGATCAGAGGCAAGGAGGAGGCAAGGCCTTGATTGTGTGAAAGAGAATGCTTGAGTGTTGGAGTGAGAACCTCTGTGTGTGTGTGTGTGTGTGTGTGAGAGAGAGAGGGAGACAGTGTTTGAGAGTGAGAGCCTGTGTGTGTGTGTGAGAGAGAGAGAGGGAGACAGTGTTTGAGAGTGAGAGCCTGTGTGTGTGTGAGAGAGATGGAGACAGCCTGTGAGAGTGTGTTTGTGTGTGAGAGAGAGAGACAAAGTGTGAGAGTGAGATCCTCTGTGTGTGTGTGTGTGTGTGAGAGAGAGAGGGACAGCGTGTGAGAGCCTGTGTGTGTGAGAGAGAAAGACAACGTGAGAGCAAAAGCCTGTGTGGGAGATGGAGACAGCCTTTGAGAATGTGTGTGTATTAGAGAGAGAGCATGTGAGAATAAGAGCCTGTGTGTATGTTTAAGGAAGGATGGGAAGAAGGAAAAAGGAAAAAAAGAGACCCTGAAAAAGGAATTAAGAAAAGGCTAAGAAGGGAAATGTGGAAAAAAGAGACTGAGACCAACCAATTAGAAAAATAAAATCAGACAACAAAGATAAAAAAAACCCCCATTATATTTTGAGGTTTTAGTGAATGGTATATGCTGTCTTTGGGAATATGCATTACATACAGTATTTGTGTTTTGCTCTCTTCTTCAGTATCCCACCGTTCAGAGTCTGGTTTGTCGGGCTTTCCATTTTATTTTTGTCTGCCTGTTTCTGTTTCTAATTTGTAGACCCTTATTCTGTATTAGGTAAGGGATGATCTGTATTCGACGTATGTAAGAGAGGTGCAGGAGTTTGACTAGCATGTAGTTTCTCTGTGGGGATTTGTAGCAGTTTAGCTTGTTCTGCTTGCCCAGTAGGTGGTGTATTAGTGTTTTAGGGCCTGGTGTAATGTTTGCATTGCTGCCTTTTCATAGATAAGGTTGCTGCTGTTTGAGTCCTGAGAGTTAGTGCTGTATGGTATGGTACAGTAAGGCTCTAGGAGTCTTTTTTTTTTTTTTTTGCAGGGGTTTGTGTTAATTCACAAAGTGGCAGTGGAGGGTGTTTGGTTTGCTGTTACTAAGATGAGTGCGAGCGTGGAAGTGGGGGAGAATTCAAAGAGTGCATGTACGTGAGAGTCTGTGGGTGACTGAGAGGAATGAAAGTGTGTGCGTGTGTGTGTGAACCGTGGTCCTAAATCCATTGCTAGTCAGAACAGTGGTGCAGGGAAGGAATGATTCTGTAAACACGTTTGCTTGATGCTCACTTTTATTTTGTGTGTACTTTAACGGTGAAGCAACACACTCCTGCCCAGGCTGCAGACTGATTCAGAGAATAAATGGAGTTTCAAGCGTTCCCTTTTACTGGAATGCTAATTTGAGGGAGGGGTGGGCAGAGGGAGGAACACATGACAGCGTGTCCCAAATGTGATTATTGGCATCAAAATTTATTTCGGCTAATCATCTCTCTCTGATCTAATCTCAGAGCTCAACAGGCAATGAAGCTGTAATTTCACTTGGACACAGAGAGGGATTTTTCCAGCTCAGTCTGCAGGATTTAATGTTATATCCTGTGATCTGCAGAAATAAGGTAGCTAAATTTAAACTGGACAAATCCTTTTTCAAGTACTAGCAAATCCTTAGCCACATTGCTTGTATGATGGATGGCCGGTGCTATTTTAACTAGAACAAGCAGCTGGCCTGGAGTCTAAGGGTCACTCCGGGCCTCACTAGACCACTAGGTGTGCCCAGGACGGATGGGCTAGGGTGGGTACCATCTATTGTCATGGGGGGGGGGGGGGGAAGAGGGGGGCAGAATTTGGATCCATAGGGGCTTTTTTTTGGAAGAGAGGGTTGGGTAGAGAGCGGAGTATTGTGGCGCTACTTTTTATTTTTTTCAACTTTATTCATTTGATTGCCTCCTCTAGAGGTGACGGGAGGGTGGGCGAGGGTCTTACAAGAACCCAGGGAACTTTAACAAAGTGGGAGGTTATTTCGGGCCAGCGTGGCCCTTTAAGAAGAAGGTGGCCCCAAGTGAAGGGGGCTGCCATCGTGTGACCTTTGTTTAGTTTCCTCGTGGTATTCTTTTCTTGCGGGGATTTTCTGCAGGGGAAAATACCATGTGGTATCCAGTACCACAGCTTTGGATATCCCCACAATATCTTTCCTCTCTGGGTCAACGAATAACCCTCTTAAGTTAGGAACTGAAGACCTCCTATGTCTTCAGCCGAAAATTCACATAAATTTAGGAGCGTAAAGGTTAAAGACCTAAATTTAGGACTTCCATTAATTTATGTAGATTTTGTGGATTGCAAACTGGCTAAAAGACAGGAAACAGAGTAGGATTAAATGGACAATTTTCTCAGTGGAAGGGAGTGGACAGTGGAGTGCCTCAGGGATCTGTATTGGGACCCTTACTTTTCAATATATTTATAAATGATCTGGAAAGAAATACGACGAGTGAGATAATCAAATTTGCAGATGACACAAAATTGTTCAGAGTAGTTAAATCACAAGCAGATTGTGATAAATTGCAGGAAGACCTTGTGAGACTGGAAAATTGGGCATCCAAATGGCAGATGAAATTTAATGTGGATAAGTGCAAGATGATGCATTTAAGGAAAAATAACCCATGCTATAATTACACAATGTTGGGTTCCATATTAGGTGCTACAACCCAAGAAAGAGATCTAGGCATCATAGTGGATAACACATTGAAATCATCGGTTCAGTGTGCTGCAGCAGTCAAAAAAGCAAACAGAATGTTGGGAATTATTAGAAAGGGAATAGTGAATAAAACGGAAAATGTCATAATGCCTCTGTATCACTCCATGGTGAGACCGCACCTTGAATACTGTGTACAATTCTGGTCGCCGCATCTCAAAAAAGATATAATTGCGATGGAGAAGGTACAGAGAAGGGCTACCAAAATGATAAGGGGAATGGAACAGCTCCCCTATGAGGAAAGACTAAAGAGGTTAGGACTTTTCAGCTTGGAGAAGAGATGGCTGAGGGGGGATATGATAGAGGTGTTTAAAATCATGAGAGGTCTAGAACGGGTAGATGTGAATCCGTTATTTACTCTTTCGGATAGTAGAAAGACTAGGGGGCACTCCATGAAGTTAGCATGGGGCACATTTAAAACTAATCGGAGAAAGTTCTTTTTTACTCAACGCACAATTAAACTCTGGAATTTGTTGCCAGAGGATGTGGTTAGTGCAGTTAGTATAGCTGTGTTTAAAAAAGGATTGGATAAGTTCTTGGAGGAGAAGTCCATTACCTGCTATTAAGTTCACTTAGAGAATAGCCACTGCCATTAGCAATGGTTACATGGAATAGACTTAGTTTTTGGGTACTTGCCAGGTTCTTATGGTCTGGATTGGCCACTGTTGGAAACAGGATGCTGGGCTTGATGGACCCTTGGTCTGACCCAGTATGGCATGTTCTTATGATTTTAGGTGCTTAGTTTTGAAAATCAGTGTTAAGCCCCTAACTTTGTTTCCCTACCCTAACTCTGCCCCCAGAACTACCCACTACTTAGTGTCCTAAATTTAGCACCCTAATGAAACTGGAAGGCTAAATTTAGTTACTCGGCCCTAATACATTTTGAAAAAGGGACAATTTAGGAGGCTAAGTCCAAAAGTTAGGAGCCTAAATTCTTTGAAATTGCCTCCCTGTCTACTTCTGCATATAGTCTACTTCTCTTACTTGCCTATAAATGCATTCACTCTGCAGCTCTTCATTACTATCGTCTCCTCTTCCTCTCCTCTCCACCCTTTCTCATGAACGCTGTTCATTGGGCAGTTTACTCTCAACTGTTCCCTATTCCTCCGCTGCCAAATCTTGACTCTGAGCTTTCCATTTTGCAGCGCCGTACGCCTGGAATACACTACCTGAGTCCATGCGTCATGCTCCCTCTCTTAGTCTCATTCAAATCCAGTCTAAAAACTCAACCTTCTGAGGCTGCGTTTAATGCCTACCTGCTTCTCTCCAATAAATACAATGAACGTAGACTCTTGCATGTCATGTGTGTTTGTCTCGATTAGATTGTAAGCTCCATGGAGCAGGGACTGTCTCTCATGTGCATCTGTACTGCGGTGCATGTGTCTAGTAGTGCTTTAGAAATGATAAAGAGTTGTACTGGCAGCAGTAATCTGGATTTGAATCTTGAGAAATATACACACGTGGCCACCCCGAGCTAGATAACTGTGCCCACCTCCTGGCAGCTCCTAAAGAGAGGACGGCTGTCTACTTAATAATACGGGCAGACTACAGGTGGTGCAAAGTCTGCAGGTACTTTTCCCTATGGGCTTTGCAGCAGTTCTCAAAGTGAAAGCACTCGCATTATTATTCCCCTTTAAAAGTTGCCTCGGGGGAAAAAAAAGTGCTCTTAGAGCAGGGCTTCCCAAACCTGTCCTGGGGACCCCACAGCCAGTCGGGTTTTCAGGATATCCACAATGAATATGCATGAGATAAATATTTGCCTCCATGGTATGCAAATATATTTCATGCATATTCAATGTGGATATCCTGAAAACCCGACTGGCTGTGGGGTCTCCAGGACAGGTTTGGGAAGCCCTGTCTTAGAGATTTGCATCTGCTTTTTCTATGGACACCCCCCGCCCCCTGTTGAAAACGCCGTGCGTATTTTTGAAAAGGGCCACCCAACAATTTTATTTTTACGGTGACATTTATCACCGGAGGAGCACTTTAAAATCCAAACAAGTGTGCTTTCTATGGCAGGCAGCCCAGGAGAGTCAATCATTGCCGTTTTTCACCGCATACCATTTTTTTTTTTTTTAGATCTCCATCACTGACAAAAATTCATTTTCTTTACATTAGCTTGGTTGGCTGAAATATTCCAGTCTCGTAAAGCATTGCCATCACTAATACAGTGTTTTATCTACAGGGGGTGGCATTAGAGGGTGGAGAATGGGGCAGATGCTCCCGATCCCGTGCTCAAAGTGGTCCTGTGCTTGCCGCTAAGGGATGAATAAAACGTATGAAGAGGACGCTGTGGCGTCAGCACTTGCCTGTGAGGTGCTGCTGGCCTACCTACAAAATTGCTACGTCTAGGGCTCTGGCAGGCAAACTCTGCCCCCTCTGCTGACCTTCAGATGACTTCAGCCAGTCCAAACCTCACCTTATTTATTTCTGTTTTTCACTTCTGTCCTGGGAGATTTAGTGTGCACAGACCTTTGACCGGGTGGCTGGATCGCCATGGGACGGAGCGGAATAATCCCTCCAGTTGACCCAGACTTTCATTTTTAGCTTTGCAGCGGGAGAAAAATTATTGATGGCTGAGCGTGTCCAGGTCTTCAGCCATTTGTGCAATTTCTTCAGAAGTGGAGACCATAAGAACAAATAAAGCACAGATTCGTCCCGCCAACAGCAGCAGTTATTCTCAAGGGCAAAGAAGTCTGAAAAGATTAGAGCTTTAAGTCCAATTAACTTCACCTCTCATTGCCCTCCCTTCCAATTTTAGTTATTGCTTGTAATGTAAAAAAAAAAAAAAAAAGGATAGTTCCACAGCTTCAGAATGAGTGTTGAAATCATGCCTTGATCCCGAGTAATATAAAGCAGCACCATTGCCTTATATTTCTAATTGCGCCCCCCCTTATCAGGCTCAATAAATCAGTAAAGTTCGACGTCTCTTTATTCCGGCCCTCTGTTTGATGCTGAGCTTCCTGCTGCTCTTATAAGCGTAGGGCGGGAGATGCATAATTCATAATTGGATCCATCCGAATTCACACTGCAGATGAAGAGAGTTGGACTTCTCATATTTATATGTATTTTTGTAAAATTATTACGCTGAAGATCTTTTTCGCCTCATCGCCATCTTGCCTGGTTAATATCCGTGCATGCAGAATGCGTTTGACTATTTTCAGACGTTTTCTATGATTTAAAGCAGCGGCTCCGCAAACTGCCAAGCTGACCCTTTTCCCTTTCTGCCTTCTCTGCATTTATTTGCTAATTCTCCTTTCTCTTCCCCCCCCCCCAGATAATTTATTGCTTTATGTACTTATAGTAAAATCTGTGCCACGTGGATCATGAATGCTTCCCTGCCTTAAGGTAGTTAACCCTTTTCGGTGTCCGAGCAGAACGAGGTAATGTGGATGCCGGCCAGTTTGGGTCGGTGTCCGGGCTGTTGACCGCCGTACAGAGGGACCCGGCCTGGATTCTCGCGTTGGGTCTTCTGCTTCTTGGGTGGGCTGTGGGGGCCACAGTCATAGATCTAGGTGCATAATGGTGCCTGTTTCACTAGGTGCCTAAAACATGGGGAGGGGGTGGGCTTAGGTTGGGGGAAGTTAGTTAAGTACTTGGAGGCGATTTCTAGTGCCCAGATGGAGATGAATAAACAGCAGGCCAATGTAGGTGCCTCCGTTTTAGGTGTCTTTTTTTTTTTTATTGAATTTTAATCAGATTTACATTATTAACAATGTCATCCAGCAAAATGTAGAAATGAAACATTCAAATCATTACATCAATAAGAAATATCCTTTTTTTCAATTATTATAAGAATAGAGAGAGAACACTATTATTAAGCAGTTCAGGAAAATCTAAATCATAATATTTAGTTACAGCACTGTGACATGTACCAAATTACTATTTGTCCAGCACCCTTAAAGTTATTTAGGAGTGGGAGTCTAAATACACCCGTAATTGCTCAGGCTCCGAAAAAATATATTAATTATTTGATAAACCAAGACACATCTGTAGTGAAATCATAAATAGAATTTTGCTCCCCTTGATGTTGCTTGTCTCTTCATCATCAGGAAAGTTTTCCTTTTCCCTTGCATATTCTTAGTAATATCGGGAAATACCCTTACTTGCTGTCCATAGAAAAGCTGACTCTGATTACGAAAAGATAATCGTAATATGGTATCTCTGTCTGATATTTGTGTAAAAGTCACCAAGAGTGTTGCCCTGGACTCTATCTCAGTCTCAAAAGATTTTTCCAAAATATCTGTTAAATTAACAGAAGAGTTTTGTTCTTGAACTTGTTTTCTCTTTCCATCATCTTTAGCAGGCAGATAAGATATTTTGGAAATTACCGGTGTAGACTCTTCTGAAAATCCTAGGATATTTATCAAATAACTTTTAAGAAAAGGTGTCTTTTTTTTTAATTACTTTTTGTGGCAAATTTAACTGCCTGGTTTTTGTGCTGAAAATAGACCACTCAGCTTTTTTTGAATATCAACCTCCATGATTGATTGAAAGGTTTTGGAAGAAGCCCTGGTGTGTGCTGGCCCTTGACTGAGGACTCTCATCGCATTGACTGGACTAAAGTAAGCTGGGAAGAAATATAAAATAGGGGAATAACATCCCTGGATAGTTGTGAATGAAGGCTCATGGTGCCAGATCCCAGCTGGACGCCCCGTAGGAACAGCAGGAAACTGCCGAGTCAGATACATAACAAACACTCTGGAAAATGTTCTATTCACACTTTCCATGCTGTCAGTGCGATTCCTGCATGAGGCTCTTCCAGAGATTGGCAGGACGGCAGCTGAGATTTGGGAGGGTGGAAATAGCTGTGCAAGAGAAGCTTTCAAAAGCTTTACCCTAATGTACCCTCAGCAGTGAGAGATAAATCACAACCCCCCAAAAAAGTGAAATCTTAATGATTTTAGGCTCAATTCTCCTGGATTTGGGATTTAGAAAAATTTGTAACAAACTTATTTGCCAAATAAAAACAGTCACACCCTCTTTTTTTAAAAAAAGTAATCTTGGAGGACTACTGAGACTGAAAAATTGGGCATCCAAATGGCAGATGAAATTTTAATGTGGATAAGTGCAAGGTGATGCATATAGGAAAAAATAACCCATGCTATAATTACACAATGTTAGGTTCCATATTAGGTGCTACCACCCAAGAAAGAGATCTAGGTGTCATAGTGGATAACACAATGAAATCGTCGGTTCAGTGTGCTGCGGCAGTCAAAAAAGCAAACAGAATGTTAGGAATTATTAGGAAGGGGATGGTTAATAAAACGGAAAATGTCATAATGCTTCTGTATCGCTCCATGGTGAGACCACACCTTGAATACTGTGTACAATTCAGGTCGCCACATCTCAAAAAAGATATAGTAGCGATGGAGATGGTACAGAGAAGCGCGACCAAAATGATAAAGGGGAATGGAACAACTCCCCTATGAGGAAAGGCTGAAGCGGTTAGGACTTTTCAGCTTGGAGAAGAGACGGCTGAGGGGGGATATGATAGAGGTGTTTAAAATCATGAGAGGTCTAGAACGGGTTAATATGAATCGGTTATTTACTCTTTCAGATAATAGAAAGACTAGGGGGCACTCCATGAAGTTAGCATGGGGCACATTTATAACTAATCGGAGAAAATTCTTTTTCACTCAGTGCACAATTAAACTCTGGAATTTGTTGCCAGAGGATGTGGTTAGTGCAGTTAGTGTAGCTGGGTTTAAAAAAGAATTGGATAAGTTCTTGGAGGAGAAGTCCATTACCTGCTATTAATTAAGTTGACTTAGAAAATAGCCAGTGCTATAACTAGCAACAGTAAGGGAATGGAACAGCTTCCCTATGAGGAAAAACTAAAGAGGTTACTAGCAACAGTAACATGGAATAGGCTTAGTTTTTGGGTACTTGCCAGGTTCTTGTGGCCTGGTTTGGCCACTGTTGGAAACAGGATGCTGGGCTTGATGGACCCTTGGTCTGACCCAGTATGGCATGCTCTTATGTTCTTATTTTCTTAACATGTGGTTAGAGGGTGTGGAATATAAGCTTTTTCAAATTAATACACTGATTTGTTTAATTTGTTTTTTGTTTATGTGGGATGCTCATACCATTCACCACTACTATGAATCTGTGTAATCATGGGTCACCTCAAAGCATGTCAAGTCCTTATAGCATTGCACAATACCTGTTTTACATTTTCTTTTTATAAATAAAAAAGTCATTTGTTTTCAGTATTTAATGGTGGTTCATTTTGAAACTCCCAGTTTCAACATGTTCAAAAGATTGTCATGATTTTGCCTGCCACGCAGCCTCACTGTGCCCTGATCCAGCCTGCTGTGACACCTTCCCACCAGCAGAGGCCTCCAGTGAGCTCTGTTCTGAGCTATGCAAGCCATCTACTCATTGGCCTTCTGACTTAGCCTTTGGTGCACCCTCTTCTCCACCAGGGGCCCTCAGCAAGCTTCACCTTTAGCCTTGATAAGATCCGCCTTCCTGCCTGCACCACCCCCAAGCTTAACCCTGTCTTGCCAGAACCTAGATGCTGTTTCATGGAGTTGCTCTTGGCTCTCTCACCTGACCTTTCTTACCTTGCTCTATGCCTTGTGGCCTTCGGGTTTTCTTGCTCCTTGCTCCTTGTCTTGCAGTCTGTCTAGGCTTTACCTTGTCTTGTGGCCTTTGGGCCATCTTGTCCTTGCCTTTGGGCCTTCTTGCTCTTTGCCATGTCTTGTGGCCTTTGGGCCTTCTTGCCTTATGGCTTTTGGGCCTTCTTGTTCCTTGCCCTGCCTTGTAGTCTCCGGGCCTTCTTGCTCCTTGTGCCATGCTCTGTAGCCTACCCTAGGCCTTACCTTGCCTTAGGACCTTCAGGCCTGCTCTTTACATAGGGTCTTAGGGCTTATAGCTACTAGACTCTAGCCTTGTTGCTTTCAGGCTTCTGTGGTCTCCTTTCTGTATTACCTTTGTCTAAGTCCTGCCCTAGTCTGCCTTGTTTAGTCCAGTCCTTGTCTGGTCTTGTCATGCCCTGCCCAGTCTAGTCCTCAGTATTTTTTTCCTACTTTGCCTTGCCCAAGTCTTTATCTATATCCAGCGCAATCCCTGCTCCAATATCCAGTCTCTTGCTCCTTACCTGTTCCAGTATCCAGTCCACAGCTCCTTGCCTGTTTCTATATCCAGTCCTCAACTCTTTGCCTTTTCCAGTCTGTCTCTGCCCATAACCTCCAGCATCTGTCTGCCTTGCCCTGACCAGCTTATCCAGTCTGTCCAGCTAAGCCCTGCTGGCTCCCAGAATCCAAGGGCTCAACCTGCAAGGAAGGGGGCTAGCTAGGCAGAAGACAGATCCAGCTCCTGCCCCATGTCCTGCCCTACTCCTGAGAGGGTATTTCCTGACTGCAGCCCTTGTAGCAAAGATGTCACGATCAAAAGCTTGACATGGTTCGTGTTTCGGTAATCTGCATCAGGGGCACATCTTGTAACATCCCATTTACTGAACACAAATCAATGAGGAAAACATCCTACAAAAAAGCTTTTGAATAAAGGTTGAATCAACATGGGTTCTTTAAATGCATCATTGGCCAATAGAACACTATTATACTCTGACAGACAAGGGTCTTGTCAGATTCCACTTCACCCATCTCACTAATTACTGATGACTTGACGCTTCTGGTCCAAGATTCATGAACCAATGAAATGGGAAAAGCCCTTTTCTTGTCCATTCAGTTAAAGATATGACTTACAACAATTAAAAAAAAAAATAGGTTTATGAAGTAATCAGGCCTCATTAAAAAAAAACACACACAACAGCTACAAGCTGTTTTAAAATACTTAGTACTAATTTTCAAAACAGATTCCATTCAGTATTTTAATTCAGCCCATCAGTGCATTTGATTGATCTACAGTTCTTTTCTTTGTAACGACCTGATCTTCCGTCATCTGCCTCGTGATAATGCTTGCACACAGTCCGGTACTATCCAATGTAATTCTTCACATGAGTGTGAAACTGCCATGCACTGTATAACCAATGGGATATCAAGTTTTTTTGTTCTGATGTTTGTTGACGAGTTGTCTGTCCTATACAAAGCAATGGGCAAGGGTGCATAATGGTAACAAAAGCTGAGTTGTAGTTGATAAACCATTGCAATGGAAAGATTCCCAAATGTCACAGGATGTTGAAATATCTTCATCTAGATATACTATAATCACACATGGAGTACATGCCTCATCGAAAATGTCTCCAGCCCCTGTCTCCTCACCTGCTGGTGCTGTTCCTTGCATCCCATCCGCCTTTCCTTTGCTTCATGTTCCTCGGACAGATCTTTGGCTTAACTTCGGCTTGGCCACCGACTCTGATTGACCTCAGCCTGCCCCTGACCACGGCCTGGACACCGACTCTGATTGATCGCCACCTGCCATTGATCTTTGCAGGATTGCAACTCCACCTGTGCTACACCCTGGCCCACAACTGCTCCTACTCGGTGGATCTTCTCCGCAGAGGCCTACTCCCATGTCCTGCTGGTCCCGGCACCCAAGGGTTCAACCTAAGGGGAACGTGGACTGGTAAAGGTGAAGCTCCAGTTGGGCCTCTGCTTCCGTCAGCTCCGCCAGCTAAGGGTGGGCACCCGCAGAGCTCCTCCCTACAGGTTGCGCCAACTCCACCTCGGTCCAAGGGTCCACGCTGCAACATATCTTCTCCCATGCAGGCATAAATGCACCCCTGTGTGCCATACAAGGGTTCGCTTGTACCCACTAATATTTTAAGCTGATTTACATGCGGACTTCAGTCCTGAGCACTGTGTTATACAATTGGGCTCTTAAAGGTGAATTTTAAAAGCCCAGTGCATGCATCAATTAGGGGATGTGCAAACAAGTTGGGCTCGTGCACGCCCACTGTATTTTAAAAGCCACCCAGATACGGGCAGATCTCTTGCAGTGCGCACATCTGACTCCATTTCAAAAAGGGGCGTGGTCTCAGTGGAGTCTGGGGTGGGGCTGGGAGATGTGTGTGCAAATACTTACATGCATGGGCACGCGCCCAGGTCTAGGGCCTCGAAAGTTTATTTCTGCTATGAAGGAGGTGTAAAAAAAAAAAAGAAAAGAAAGAAAACTCGCCATATCTGAGGAGTTTGAAGGGTCCTGGGCAAACGGAGGGAGTGAAGGCTATTAAACTAGGGGGGTTTGGAGGGCCTAGCTCTTAACTGGGCAAGCTGGTGGAAGAACTGCTGAAACTGGCAGTGGCGTGGGTGCGCAACTTTTTTAAAAATACCCCGACTTGCGCGGTAGGAATGGGATTTGTGCGTCCATGCGCGAGCCCCCTTAAAACTAGGCTCACGTGTGCATGAGGCCAGGCTATTTTATAGCGTGCGCATATACGTGTCCCTCTGTGCGCGCCGATGCCCATGCGCCAGTGTGTGCCTGCACGCCAGTTTGAAAGTTACCGTCTCTATGAATTCAATTTCGTGGGAATCCCCTTTCCAAAACCCTTTTGCTCAGAGCTGTACATGTATGTTATACTCCTCCACACTAGTGCTTTGATATCTAATCCTTAAAAATTGTTCACTTTTAAGCATATAAGGATGATAACTTTGATAATGTAAAAACAAATTTCAGTCTGTGGCTCATCCTTGATTAACTGTATGTTTACATCCAAGAAAGGCAACTTTTTAGCATGATAATTCAAAGAGAATTGCAAATTACTGTCATGGGAACTCCACCAGGTCAAAACTACAAGTAATTCCCCTATTGATCCCTTCCACAGCATTAGCAGATTGTCGGTGTACCTCCATCATAGGCAAACATTGGAACTAAGGGAAGACTCTTGTAGCCACTCATATTAAAATTCAGCCATATAAAGATAGAAAATACTTGGGAGCCATAGTGGCCCCTATTGCAGTACCCTCAGTCTGTACAGAAAAATAGGACCCTTTATCATTTTAACATAGGGCAATGCTTGCTGCTCTGCAAACAAATTCAGATGGTATACATTGCGGCTGAGGCTCCTCTAAAATTTGAAATACCATTATCCAATGCTTCTTTCTGAGGGACATTGGCGTAAAGTGAAGCAATATCACAAAATCGGTGAAAGAATCTCCAAAACATGCGCAGAGTCTTGACTGGAGGTGGGCATTTTCACAATGCGGTTTTAGAAAAAAATGAAGTCAACAAAATTGGACGCTGATCCAATAGGGAGCTAATGGCAGGCAGAAGTGGTCTCCCTGGTGGCTGCATCAAATTCTTATCTATTTTAGGGAATGCATGTACTGAACGTATTACAGTTCCTGCACACAAGGATATTTGCATTTTTTTTCTGTCCGGTGGTTGGTCATGAGTGTCCCTCATAAAAAACGTTTCTATTTAAAAAAAAAAAAAAAAAAGACCGCTCGCTGTGACTGTTTCACAGGTCTGCGGGTGCTGGTACCCATGGACCTGCCAGTGAATTTCCAGAGGGAAACTCTCTCTCTCTCTCTGTAGAGTTACCCTATGCAAATTCAGGGCTGGCGGAGACCCGCGGGTCCAGGAGTGGTCCTAGCAATGTTATGTACAGAGATTTCAAAATAAAATCCCTCACGAGTACTTTCCCATTCCTGCCTTAATCCTGCCATCAGGCCCCGCTTCTCCCCGGCACGGGCAAACAGTGCAGGTACCGTTTTCCACGTTCAGAGGGTCGGCTTCTAATGGACCCCATCTAGCTGCGCTAAAACACATTTTAACCGGCTGGACCCATTAGAAAATTGCCGTCCAGCGGTTTCATTCCAATTTTCATGGCTGCTGCTGGGTACTATTTCTACAGTGCTACTAGGCATACGCAGCACCGTACAGGTCAAGCTGTTATCCCCTTTCCTTCTTGACATCATCGACCTCTGACCGTGCTTCACCTGGGAAATAAAGGGAAGCCTCCTGGATTTAAGCCCTGCTTCGGCTGGGACTCGAGCCGGGGTGAATATGTTCAGGCCTGGGTGCTGCCGGAGGTGAACGCGTGCTGCTTTGTGGAATCTCTACGGTGCCTCCTCCTGTCTCCTCTAAATATCTTTCTTCAGACTATGATCATGTTTTTTTTTCTGTGCCAGATAGCTTTTATGACAGTTCCCATTCAGGCTTTTAGCTCTTTTTTTTTTTTTTTTCTCTCGGCAGTCTGAAAAGCTTTTGGGTAAACCAAACCATTAGGTTTAGTTGCAAGTGATTTCTCTTAAGAAAAAATGTTGATAGTAACTACTTTTAAGTCCCATTTTGTTAGCCTCCCTGTTGTTTCTGCCTGCTTGGTTGCATTTTTACTCCCTCTTCTCAGAAATACGGTGGGTAATATTTGTAGACAGTAATACAAAGAGAAAAAAAATTGAATCTGCAAAAATGTTTCACAGAAAAGCTGTTCCAGGATAGTAGAGTTTCATTCCACATATAGCAAAATGTGGGTACAGAAACCAATCTTTTGGGAATAGCATTATATTCTGCCAAACCATTGTATTTGGCACACAGATTTCTTGAAATATAGCATGAAACTTTACTTGCTAACTCTCGCCAGCTCTTTTGGAAAAGATGAGTGTACGGGCTTTCTTCACCATGGTGTTCTCTTTTTTTTTTTTTTGTACAAGTCTCCTTCTGTTTAAAGAGCAAATATTCTAACTAGCACTTCCTTTTCCAGCTGGACATGTGCTGCAGGGCCTTTCATAAAAACATAGAACTCCACTATATTATCCAACAGTTAGTTAGTACTGAGCAACTGTGAAATGATTCCAGAGTTCATTCCGTGACCCTTTTAACGGTAAACGTCTTGCAAGATATCAGCTGTACTGCAAATTCAAGGGCTGATGGCAGGAATGGAGGAGAAGAGATGTCTGTTCAGAACAGCTTAGTGAAGTGGCTGGCAAAAAGCTGGGTACTTCCTGGATTAGGGGTGAGCAGACTGGGGGAGGGGTGGGGGCTCCCCAGAGGGGCTGTGAATGACCCTGAAGGGGGGGGGGCATGCTGGCTGCCCGATCAGGGAAGCAAAAACAGCCACGCTGTCGAGTCTCGGTGCGGTGGAGGCACTGCAAGCTCAGGAGGGTGGGAGCTGCAAGAGCGTAATGTAGAATCACGCCATGGCTTAGCCGTGCATCTCTTTTTCAGTGGGCTGAGGAGAGGCGGGAAGCTGCTTACCGCGTGGCAGGACCGGACACGGGAGGAACCACCGTCGTGGTCCACCGCTCAGGAAGAGCCTGCCACCCTTAGACCTCGCCTTCACCTCAGTGAAGCTACTGGGTGAGAGAGCTGTGGGGAAAAGTGATGAGCTAGGGGAGGGGAATGGGCAAAGAGGCCACAGAGAATGAGGAAGAGAATAAAAGCAAAAAGTGTTAATAAAAAAAAAAAAGAAAAGTTAAATAAGCAAATCAAAACATTAGAAAATAAAAAAGATAAGCAAACTAAGCAAAAAAAAAAAAACAGGCCGGGTGGGAAGGAGTTTATCTTGGCTAGCTGGATAAGTGGTGCGCATCTGCTGTGTGCATGTTTTTGTGCACCTAACTGTAATCATTCACACCAGTAAACTTAACTTGCATAGTTGCCTTAGCACTTGGCTTTCACGCATGTAAATCATCAAATTTTGTAACGTGCACGTGAAGGAAATTACCAGTTTTACCAATTAGTCCACCTTTCTGCTCCAACTGTCTCTAAGTCACCAGGACCCCCTTGGTTCTGAAGCCTGAACGCTCCCCATTTTACCCAGACCTCTCACGCAGTCAGTATTTGGCTATAAAGAATGTTATTCTGACTTACACCGGATAACAGGTGAAAATATGCGCAGGCAAGAGCCGTACGCGTGCCGCTTTCACGGGTTAGAAAATAGCAACTCATGTGCGGAAATGCTAGCCCCGCCCTGAAACACCCCTAGTCCACACCTTTTTTTTTTATACGAGATAATTTAATCACGCACCGTTACTTGTGCAAGTGTGTTTGAGGTTTATAAAATAGCCCTTTCGTGAATGTGCGCTATTTGCATGCGGATGTGCTCATTTGCATGCGTGCACGTCTTTGAAAATTCACTTTTAAAGTTCCCGCTTTTCATGCTGCAACACGTCGTATTATAGTGCTCGTTCTTCGTTGAGACTTGGCAGGGCCGTAGCATGCCTGTGGCCAATATGGCCACGGCCATAGGCACCGCTCCCAAAAGGCGCAGTAGCGCCGTCGTCATGTGGGGGCCTCAGTCAGTGGAAGAGCAGCGCGGCCCGCCGGCCGCGTTGATGATTCTGGCGGAGCCGTGCCGCTTTTCCACTCGTAGGCGTCGGAATGGGGGGCCGCCAACAACGGGAGAGACCTCATTGGGGGCAGTGGGGACGGCACATGGTTTCATGAACGCTACCGCGATCCCCTCATTCACTCTCCCTGCTCCTGAAGAGTGGAAGGCTTCGGGCCTTGCAGCGGGAGTTGTGTCTTCCACCTTAGCTGTTGGCACCTGATGACGTCATTCAGGTGCCGGCAGCTGGGAGGGAGGAAGCAGCCCGCGCTGCAAGGCCCGACCCTTCCATTCTTCAGTGAGGGGATTGCGGTAGCACCGTGGGGGGTGAGCGGCGTTAAGGAAATCATGCACTGGCCACCTGCGGTGAGTGAGGGGATTGTGGGTGAGAAGATGTGGGAGGGGGTAACAGGAATTCTGGGCAGTAGAGAGGCTGGAAGAGGAGAGGGGGCTGTAGAGTAAGACTTCTGGGGAGTGGATGTCTGAGAGGGGAGGAAAACTGCTGGGACGTTGGGGGTCTGAAAGGGGAGAGGGGGTTGGGACCAAGAGTGCTAGGGAGTGGGGGGAAAGGGAGCAAGACTGGGAGAGAGAGAGAGAGAGAGAGAGCATGCGTGTATGTGTGTGGGGGAGAGAGAACTTGTGAATGAGAATGAGAGAGCATGCATGTGTGTATGCATGTGTGGGCGAGAGAGAGAGAGCATGTGTGTATATGTGTGTGGGGGGGAGAGAGAGCATGTGTGTGGGAGGCTGACCCCACTTCCTCTCTGCCTGCTAATCCATGACAATTTAAGGGCTTCTAGAAATCAAAAGTTCTAGATATGGATAACGGGATTTTTTTTTTTAAATCCTTATTAGTTTTAATGGGTGTTATTTGATGTGTTGTTTGAAATATTTTATTGATGTTTGGAAAATTGGTATGTGAGTTTTTAATTATTGAATGCTATTCTATTCATTAGTTTCAAATTATTCTTTTTATTGGTATGCTTTTACTAATTTTATTGTTTTATGAGCAATGGTAATCTTCCTCTTTTTCCATAGTAGCAGTGCATACAGAATTTGACTCGGGGTTTCCTGTTCAGTTTTTGTCTGTACATTTCTATTTAGATTTTATGGTCTCTTTATTCTGTATTTGAATGTCTATCTGTGTTTTGCATGTGTGACTACACACTATTGGAATACCTCACGTCACTTTAGTTTCAGTGTAGGGATCCATAGCAGCTTGGCTTGTTCTGTTTTCCTAAAACACTACTGTTTTAGGCCTGGTGTAATAATTGCAGTGTTAACTTTCATAAGTAGAGTTATTGCTGTTTGAGTGCTAGCAGTTAGTGTTGTTTTGGTTATAGAAAGTTTATTGCATTCGCAATTTTTTTTTTCTCGTGGCTCTCTGAGGGTCATGCGCATGCCCGACACGCCTGACAGTAGACCTAATACCACACGAGTTCCAAGTATCTCTTGCTTTTTTGCAGGGTTTTCTGGTTGTCACCACAGCAGTGCATGTAAATATGATATACATATTGTAAGTGATATTTTCTTTTCTTTTCATGTAAAATATTGTTATAAATGTATAAATTGTAATTGGGTGTGAAGAGGGTGTGATGGGGGTAGAGGGCACCCAATACCCGTGCACTGGCCGTGGGCGTTGCTGTACAAACATTTAACAGAGTCTCCCAACTTGTGGTGTCCTGTTTTGCGTAAAGGGGGAGGGCACAGTTTTTTCACCTGACCGTAGGCGCCACATTGCCCGGCTGCGGCTCTGAGACTTGACTGTGAAAAGGTGGAAATGTTGCAGAAGGCAAACTGTCATAAAACCTGAGCTAGCCGAGCTGTGCAACGAGACGGGTGGCGAAAGGCTCTGTGGTCTCTCTGCACAGATAAATTCAGGAAACACATTTTGGGAGCAATTTTCAAAATGCTCTCACTGGGACAAGGACCTTGCCTTACTTTTTACCTAGGGGGCTTTGCACCAGTTCTCAGAGCGAAGGTGCACGTGTGTTCTTCTAGTCAGAAAACTGCCTGTTACACTGATTTTTCGGGTGCAATTCGATCTTTCTGTTGATGTGCTCTGTTTTCTGCTACTGATCTGGAATGTATCATTGGTATTCTGTTTATTGGTTTGTATATTTGCCACTGTTAATAAATCTTTAAATTACAAAAAAAGAAAACTGCCATAGGTTCACTTACACCTGCCTTTGGGGGGGAGGATAATTTTGCTGGAAAAAGTGCATGTGAAAATGGAGTTCTTTGTTCATAATATTCCTCCCCCGATCTAAACGTGCCCCAGGAATGCCTTCTCTTACTGTGGCTATAACTATAAGTGCACACGTTGGGAATAATGTACGAACTCTTAGCTGCACTGAGGATGGACAATTTTCAGGCGGCCGGTTAACGCAGAGGACTTGCTTCTCACCATGCAAATCTCTTTGAAAATTGCCTTCCCCGAGTTTTCAAGCTGAAAGATCAGTTTGACTTTGACTTTGAAAAATTGTTAGAGCTTTCAAGATGGCGACCTAAGCAGACGGGTGTGTGAGAGGCTCCCTGCTTTTTTTTGTTTTCCCTTATTGCTTGCTAAAATATGCCTCATACCAAAAGAAAAGCCAGGGTACGATGCGGGGAAAGTTCCCGGATAGGAAGCTTCTTCGCCCCGATTCCGCCAATATATCCGGTTGCGCGGGTCGCTGAAGGGACGACTCTGGAGCGCGAGCCGTCCTCTCTGGCCGGGATATCTTTATCCCCCCGGTTCACCAGAAAGACCGGAGCCGCCACCCCATGGGGGAGAGTATTGG
Organism: Rhinatrema bivittatum; assembly: GCF_901001135.1. Classification (NCBI taxonomy): domain Eukaryota; kingdom Metazoa; phylum Chordata; class Amphibia; order Gymnophiona; family Rhinatrematidae; genus Rhinatrema; species Rhinatrema bivittatum. Next base: position 34,878,948 of record NC_042620.1, read on the forward strand.
CAGCAGGAGACCGCGGCCCCATCGGAAGGACTCCGAGGAGAGGCAAAAGCGGCTGGACAGTGACTGTAACAACATTCGGACTTACCATCTCGGAGCAGCCAGCGAAGGTAAAGCCCCGTGGGGAAGTTGGAGGAGAGGGGCTGGACTCCGTTGGAGAGCTTGAGCACACGGCTGTTGGCAATGGGCGCCGGCCTAACAGCGGGTGGAGGAAGGGGAGAAGGGATTCGAGAATCCCCCAACGCTGTTGAAATTACAAACGCCTTCAGAAATAAGTTTCACCACGATATGGGTAGCTCTACGGTCAATTGAAAAGGCTATAAATGGACTGACAAGGGAAGCAATTGACGTAAAAAAAAAAAAAAAAAAAAAAAGTGAATCTGAATGCTAACGAAATAATTTCCCAAAACAAACAAAAAAAATTAGAAAAAATGGAAACTCAAATGATAGAAGTGGACAAAATACAAGCTGCATTGATCAAGAAAGATGGAGAACTGGATAAGAGTGGAAAGGTTGGAGAACAGCCTTAGATCACATAATCTAAGGTTTATAACTTTCCTGTGATAAGAAATATAGCACCATTGGATCTTTTTAAACTATATGTGTCTCAAGTATTACAAATACCTGAGGAAGTAAAGCCAGTAATTACAAAGGCTTATTACTTAAATTCAAGAGACAGAAACCAGGATAATTCCCAACAGCAGGAAGAAATTTCACTCGATTTAACAACACTTCTGGACTCATCTCAAGACTTGATGGTTACTCAGCGGAGACCGTTATTAATTTCATTTGCTTTTCTAATGGGCAAGAATAATATTTTCGAGCAGTTCTTTAGATATAGTCAAGCTCTTTTCTTTGGGCAGAAAATGTGGGCTTATCCTGACTTGGTAAAGCAGACACAAATTAGGAGAAAATATTTCTTGAATATGAGGGCTGAAACGCTCCAAAAGGGCGCAGCTTTTCAAATTACAATATCCATGTAAATGCTGCTTGCTCTACCCAAGGTCAAAGATATGTTTTCTTTGAACCTCAACAGTTAAGGTCTTTCTTGGATGCCCATGCCACTCCTAGTTAAACTTGCTGTCTGATGAAATTAGAAAAATAGGGTGGAATCTGCTTTGGTTATTCATCAACGAAAATTTGCATATGTTCTTTGTAAACAGCGCTCTTATTTCTTAAGCTCTCCCATATTTCTTTTATTTAAGTACAGAATGTATATCTTAGAATATATCTGTTTAATTTTTGGTAAATTTCTGATTTCTGTACCTGAAAAGATTACACACAAGTGGATACTTGTAATTTGTGAAAATGCAATAAATAAAAAATTAAAAAAAAATAAATTGTTGGTTTATGTACAGAATCTTTTTCTGCCGTTCTGAAGACATGAGTTTCTGGGGGTTTTTTGTTTTTGGCTAGGGAAGGGCGCCTAGTAATTTCCTCCTGCTTCATTGGGCATCCAGTTTAAATCGGAGCCAAGGTGGAAATCTGGCAACATGAGCCTTCATTCGCAACTACCCTGGGAAATCCCCTCCCAACTCACCTAGCCCAGCCATCGCAGCAGTGTTTCTGGACCAGGGGCCATGCACCAAGACTCCGTCCACAACCCTGCCCTGTGGGCCCTAAATCAGTCCACGGGGTTCACCATTACATGACGACTGGAACTCCAACTCGGGGAGCAGAAGGACCTGACCCAGAAATCAAACCCAAGTCCTCCGCATGGCAGTGCCCTACACTGCCACAGAGCCATCAAGGTGGCCCAACACATGGGCTTCTGTCACCGATGCAGTAATTGGAGGAGGATGGCAAGACAAGTGCAGTTTTCCTTAGGAAAAGAAATCCAAGGATTGGAGATATGAACTTGGAAGCAGAGTGATTCAGAGAGAAAATACTTCCTTACCGAGGAGGGCGTGGAACAACCTATCAGCAGAGACAGCGGAAACCAAAACTGCGATATAATTGATTTATGCTTGGAATGGATATAGAAGGCAGTGGTGGAACTAAGGTTGAAAGGTTGGATACCAGACATTGCATGGGGCAGGCCTGGGTGTTGGTGTTAGTTCAGAAACTTGTAAGTTGATTTACCCAGGAGGGTAGAGAACAAAAGAGGACAGACAATAAAACTGTCTTGGAAAAAGGGCGAGCTATCCGGCAGGAAGCAGTTGACAGCTGGCATATATTTCTTTAGAGACAGCTGAACAGCATGGGTGGCCAATCGGTCCTTATCTGAAGTCATCTACCATGTTGCTGCATTACTTGTCTTTAACAGACGGTCAGTGAAGGTTGAGCAGGTAGGATCATTTAGATTTACTTGGCATTCCGATCTTGCCATACTGGTTAAAATATTGCGGTAGCCCTGATAGTCCCCTTCCATGCATGAAAATAAAGGTCAACAAACAAACAAGTAAAATATATAAGGCAATACCTTTTTTATTAGACTAATTTAATAAATGCATCATGATAATCTCGCATACATAGCTCCAGTGGAAGTACGTAGAAACACAGAAACATGATGGCAGAAAAAGTCCATACAGCCTGTCTACCAACTAATTCAGCTTTACAATCTCTACCACTCCCTTAGAGACCTCTGTGCTTATCCCATGCTTTCTTGAATTCAGATACTGGCCTTTCCCCCCATCAACTCTACTGGGAGGCTGATCCATGCATCTACTACCCTTCCTGTAGTAAAAACAAACAAACAAAAAAAACAACCCCCGCTTCCTTAGATTACTTCTCAGTCTACTTCTCAGTCTTCTCCCTTTCATTCACGCCCCATGACCCCTCCTTTCAAAGGCTCCTTCCTGTTGGAAATGACCCGCCTCCTGTGCATTGGTATCTTGGAGGAATTTAAATGTCTTTATCCTGTCTCCCCCTATCCCCACTTTTCAAACAGGATATTCAAGGTTAGATCTTTAAGTCTGTCCCTGTATAAGGAAGACCACTGACCATTTTAGTAGCCGCCCTAAACATGACTGCTTTTAGAAACGTGATCTTGTATGTGATGGTAACAGAAATATAATGATCTTACAGGAGATCTAGATCACTGTGACTTTACGTTGTATCAGAGTAATTATTTAGATCTGTGAGTGGCTTTTGGGAATCTTTTAAGTAGTATTATGAATATTATTGTTTGTTTATTGTCCATGTTTAGTGAGTTCTGTGGATTTCTGAATCCTGTAGATGTTGTTTAGTGCTTTGAATATTTTTAAAGTGTAAATGTATGTATTTTGTTGCAAACCACTCAGCAATTTTTTTTTTAGTGATTGCATGGTACTGTATATAAATTTTAAATAAACTAAACTACATTTCTTGCATAGCTTTCAGGAGTAAAGATTCCTGTCCTCAGGTCCAAACAGAATGAGCAGGTCCAAGGAGAAGATGCCATTGCCAGACATTATACGCTAAGTGAATCACAGGTTACAGTGGAGGTGTGAAGAGGAAAGAGGAGGAAGGGGTGGGTGGTGGAGGAGTTAGATTTGCCAAGAAGGTGACAGAGGGACAGTAACATTATTTCTGGTAGCAAGTTCGTTTTATTTACTGAGGCTTATTACCCGCAAAAGGCAGCAAGGGCTCACTAGGCGAGGTAGGACATCTAAAATCACAGCAGTGCGCGTCAATATCATAAAAATAGCATAATAAAAACCCAAGTCTCTGTTAAGTCCCTGTAAATCAGGTCTGAAGTGTGAACCGTGTATAATGATTGTTTTATTTATTTATTTCTTGATTTTATTGTCTGTCCTGAGAATACCGAGGCTGGCTCTATTTAGAAAGCATGACCCCCGCCCCAAATACCTAAAGTCTTATTTATCAACAATCACATAAAATATACAGACCCAACAGACAAAGCTCAACTAAGGCGACCAACCAGAGGCAGTGTTGTTTTGTGCTGTACAAGAGATTCAGGTTTGATTGCCAGACCCAACTTTGGCGTCTCGGGCCGGCAAGGGCCTTGGGATGCTGCAGAAGCAGCACTCCCAGCCCTCTGGAAGGAAGAAGAGCCTCTGCTTAATGGCGGCAGCTACTGACGGACTGGAGAGCACTCTTGTGCCGAGCCCATGCTAGATGGACTCTCAACCTGGGTAACGTCAAAGTAGATTGAGAGAACATTGTACAAATCTCATCGTTGTGTGAGTTTCCTCACTCCGAAGGACATCAAATCTTCACAAGAGTGAACTGTTCTGTTCGTATGTCTCACTCTGCATGTCAAAGTGGCCCCTAACCCCTACACTAATACCTAAACCTCACCTTGAGTGACTAGGTGGGCCTCCTATAGAGATATAAATACCTAACTACTAGAGGAGTCTTATAGCTAGTCTCTCTCTCTCTCTCTCTCTCTCTCTCTCTCTCTCTCATGCTATTTGCAAAATACCAGCCTACTTTGACAGAAATGCTGTCCCAAACTCCTCCCATTTTCCAAATTAGCATCGCACCATGCATTATGGTGCTTTTTGCATGCGTTAAGGCGTTTTTCACATGTGAAAAGGCCATAACACAAGTTGGAAAATAACCCCCCAAGAGGGGGGGAAGAATTATAAAAAATGAAGGCCTTTAGCATCTCTGCTCTGGAACCCCCTCCCCCCGTTCTCTTCGTTCTTGTCCACTGTCAGTGCCGGTCCTGAAAAGGGCTCCTGGTTTTGATCGCACAGGCAGGCAGTGAGTGGGATTGGCTTAAGGTCCCTAATGGGCTGGAAGGCCAAGGAGTAGGAGGAAGGCTGTCTCGCCAAAAAAAAAGAGAGAAAGAAACCTCACATCACCTTTGAACTTCTGCATATGTGAAAGAAAGTAGCAGAGTAATGTTAGCTCCACTGGCTGTCAGTCTTTGATAGATACGCAAGAGTTATTGTCTTACGAAACCAAAAACTGTGCTTAAGAGGCGAGATCAGATTCTCTGCATTTTTCTTGCATTGTTCTGGTCGTGCTTGAAAGGAGGAATAGCGAGCCAGGGGTATTTGCAGTTTAGAAAAATATGAGGGGTGTGTTTTTTTTTTTTGGTACGCTGCTTGATTTTAAATGGTGTCGCATTTTTTATTTGCCTTGGAAAGGCATTCTCCGTTGTCTCTGCTCCTTTTCAGTGAATGATGTGAATGGCTCTTCTGTAACGAACAAACATCTACTGAATCAGAGAAGGCTTACTTTGGCTGACTGGCAGCCTTCCAAAGGGGGTTAGGGGTTTTCTCTCGAGCTGTAACATTTCAATCCCATACTTCTGTTCAACGTGTCTCTGACTTATCAGTGGTTTTCTTTTTAAAAGGAGGATTTGTGCAACAAAACATAATGACTTTGGCCAAACTTAACAATTTTTTTTTTTTTTTGAAAGCTGAGCTCACACAGGCACCAGAAAGAACTTTATAATTCCCTTTGGGGGATTCAGGTTTTGATTCAGTATCGTGTCACCAATAAAAATACGTTTTGGAACCCGAAGAAATAATTAGAAGTGATTGACAATGAGACCCAGTACGTTAGCCGGTCTGCTTGTTATCATACTTGTGTGAGGCCAGTCTGTCAGTTTATGTTAGAGGAAACCAAGCAGCTCTTTTTGCTTCTAAGTATGTTTCTGACCACAGCACTTATCCCTAATCCGAAGGCCTGTAAAATCCATATAAGGTTCTGAAGCTAAATAAGAAATTCTTAGGCCAAATCTCAGGCCACAGCAAGGAGATGTGTGAATGTCTCGTCCTTTGGTACAGAAATTTGGTCATATGGTTATGATTACTGACCAATGGCAGCGCATCTTTAAAAATACCGATTGACATCATATTGTCCCCTGAACCTCAGCGAGATTTCAAATTCTTTTTTTTTTCTTCTTCTTCTTTAGCAAGAGTTGGCTTGTGAGGCAATGTTGCTATATTTCAAAGTAATTGATCAGGGAGCTACGTGTACTGACCAAGAGCAGGGCAGCTCGGTGATTATTCCAAGTGCGCTTTTTCCTGAACTGAACTGGACTATTTCCCCTATAGGAAGCCAAGGTAAAAATAAATAAATAAAAGCCAGACAAACCCAAAACAGGGATTCTAAGTGTGGGGGATATTTGGGGCTCATGAAGAACGTGAGCTGGGGGTCAGCAAGGCAGAAATTTGAATGAAATTTGATGAGTGGTTCAGGCGTAACCGGGGGCTGCAAATTTACTGGAAGGGAATGGCAGGGAGCCCAGACAGACAGACACACACGCATGCATGAGGATTTTATAAGCCTAGCTTCCTCATAGGAAACAAAGCTAAGGAAAGAATTAAACTACTGTACAGTTAAGGACATCGTTGTTGGAATGTAAATAAAGTCAACAGTAGTTTCCTCAGTTGCACACTTGCCTTATCTGTTGACTGATTCCTATTTATTATCCGTCTTTCTGAATATGAAATTCACTCAGAGCGGTTTACGGTTCAGTTAGACTGGCAGCTTATGCGGGTTCTCATTCCTTCACTTGATATCTGTACATTTGGTTGTCGTCCTTTTAGGAATGACCATATACTGTCTTGTTTGTTCTACGAGTAATCGATTTTGGCATTCGTCCTGGCTGAGCAAAACCAAGGGTACTGTCTTAATCTGGGTTGTGCGTCCAAGTGACTTCTGATGTCGATATGGACTTCTCATGAATAATCGGTCACTGTTCGGTTTGCCAAAAGAACTCGTCTGTTTCAGAGTTGATGCTTTCGGATTCTTATTAGCATGCAGCTTGGGATGCTCGTCAATCCTGAGACACACTCATTCATTCTGCGAAAAAGAAAGTTAAGGATGGCCAGAAAATCGATTAACATGCCCTGTCCCCCCCAAAAAATAGCTTCTCCCTCCCTGGAAAAAGTCTTCTTTTAACTCGGTCAGCTTGAATTCGTCTTGGCTGAATCAACAAGCTAACAAGGCAATCTATATACCGTAGTTATTTAAATGATAACCCTCTAGTTCACTGTTCCCCAGCCACGGAAAAGTCACCACTGCCTGATGCTCAGGTCCAGACCAGCAGCTCGCAGTGGCAAGAGACACCTGCGGTGACATGCAAATGTCCAGGGGCTCCTTTCTGTGCACATGTGGTCACATGTGTTTCTCCTTCCTGGCTACGGCAGGAGACCCCAGAGCGTGGGAACTTAGGGGCAGCGTGCAGGGCACGAAGAGCCAGGCCCCACCTTGTGCAAAATGTGCCTAGAGTTCCCTGCCCTTTCTTAATATTCCTGGAGGGTAATTTTTTTTTAACTCCCTTCATAGCGGTGAGGCCTGCATGTAGATTACACAAGCAGACCTTTGCCGAAGAATTTCAAAGCAAACTTGGGGGGAGGGCGATGCAATCCCGTGCGCCAGCTGCTGCGCACGGCTTAACACGCGACTGGACGCGCATTTTTGGACGCATGTCCCGTAATCGCCGATCCAATACGGGGATGAGCGCTTCCAAAACACACGTCCAAATCACCGCGGAGCTAATAGCCCGGGGCTGGCGTAAAGGTATGTCATGCTCAAGGGCGCGTTGGAAAAAAAAAATGCTGCTTTCTGTGATTCCTCCTAATAATATCGCCGTGATACTAAAAAGAAAAAAGGTTTTGAAAAATAAAATACTGAATACCCACTATACACACACAAGATACACGGTTCAGGCCATGTATCTTGTGTATGTCTATGCCAGTAGCGGGAGAAAGTGGACACTTGTAGATTGCATGTCGGTTTTCCCAATCTACTCGACAGCCACCTCTCCTGTGCGTCCGATGCCGAGGAGGCGTTAGGGACGCACATTTGTCCCTAGCGCCTCCTTTGTAGCACGCCCCCCCCCCCCCCTCGTTTAAATATTGAATTGTGCACCCAGGAGAGGTGGCTGGGGGCACGTTAGGAAAACGGGCCCGTTTTCCGTGCAGAGTTATTGGCATCGTCCCCTTGATGTGCGTAAGTTGGCTTTGATAATTTTGCGGGTAAGGGGGCCGGGCATGTGTACAGATCCACTCGTGTTGTAAAGTTTGCACTTCCACCTTGAAGGGCGCAACTTGTGTGCGTACATTAGGTGCATACTTTTTTTTTTTTAAAATCAAAAAGCGCGTTTAAGTGCCGACTCCGCCCCCAGCGCAGCCCTCAGAACGCCCCCCTGCTCCGTGCCTACTTCTGTTCAGTCAGAGCCCCGGCCGATTCTGTAACAGTTATTTCACGTGACAAAAGCCGGGTTTGAAAATGACCTCCTGAGAGGCCATTTTTTTTTATTCTGCTGACTTCTGCAGAGTGCATCGGCTCCCCTGTTTATTTTCACCTGCTTCAGTGCAGGCCTCTGACCGCCACGCGGCGAACAGTGCTGTATTATTTCAGTGAATCCTGATTTCCGCCTGCGCCATTTGTCCATGGCTTAATTAACACCCTGTAATGCTAACAATCCATTGGGAAAAAAACAAATGTCCTCATCAAGGTGATTAACCAAATGCAAATTATTAACATTAGGCCTCTGAAGTGCTTGGAATGAGTTGCAGCGTGATAGGCATTTGTCTACTTTTTTTTTTCCCCACCCTCTAAATCACCAAATAGTGTTGTATGTACTCTGTTATCGAATGGCCCCTGCTCGTCGTCAATAATTTACAGTTTTCTCTTCTAGCATACTCTTTGAAGCACAGCCGAGCGTTGTGCCTAGTATCCTGATACGCAGGAGCAGAGAGACACATTTGCATTCAGATTATGGCTGTACAGCACCTTGAGATCCAGCGGAGAACCACGAGAGGAAAACGGCGCTCCTCAGATGTGCATCTCTTAAATTAAAGATCTCATGAGGTTCGGGGGATACAGACAGAATCAAATGTGCAATCGTCCATAATATAATCTATAGTGGTTAGAGAATGGAAGATGGAGCAGCAGCTGGTGGTACAGAACCAAATGTAAGGGCAGCTCTTGAAAGAAAGAAATGTGTGAAGCATTAAATAGATGGAAACGAGAACTCTGGACGAGGCCATGAATTTTTTTAGCAGCTACATTAGCTCTAGAGACTTCGCAATTTTTTGGCAAAAACTTTTGAGTTTACATAAAAAGGATCTTTTTTTTTTTTATTTATGAATTTTACAAATTAAACACAAGAATTCTTGTACCAGAAAAAAAAAAGCCACTTCTGTGGGAAAACAGTGATTTAAAAGACTGCCCTCCCTCTACGCGGGTACCAGAATGGGCGCAGGGCCTGTCTGTGTGTCTCTGGGAAGAGAGGTTCTAGCAGAGATGTGCTTTTTCCCCCGACCTGGGTCTGCCTTTTTTTTTTTTTAAGGTACTAAATTTAGGAATCTTGTAAATATACAATCCTAAATCTGAGGCGCTGGGCTGGGGAGAATTTTTATTTAGGAACACCTAAAAAGTACCTGACTCTTAAAATTAGGTGCCTAGATCTTTTGAATATTGGGGCTGATAAGTGACTGCAGAGAGAAAACAATTGGCCCAGAGTTGGCTGAGAACTGGGGAAGCCAGGATTCAAATCTTGCTTCTCCTGCTGATGCTCCTTGTGACCTTCGGGCACGACACTTTGCCCTCAGGTTCCAGCTTAGATTGTAAGCCCCTTTTGGGGACTGTTCCTGAATCGTAATTTGCCTTGAGCACGGGCCTGGGAAGGCGAGTAATTTAAATGCAAAATCCAGATCCAGTCTGCTCAGTCTTAGCTCACAGCGAAGATGTATCCCAGCTGCCATCCAGAGAAAGAGATCACTCCTTATCTAAGTCCTGATTGTTTCTCTGCCATTCTGGATAGATGAGTATGGAGACACTAGACAATACCCATCCCCTGTTCTTCTCCCCACCCCCTCAAAAAAAAAACAAAAAACAAAAAACCCAACCCCAAAACAAAACAAAAAAAAACCAAACAACTTTGTAATAATCTAAACAGCTGCCATATCATCCAGCCTCTTGGATCCCTGTGCCCTTGCTGGACAAGCACTCACCCTTTCTCAACCTGCTGGTAGCAAACCAGTTGGACTCTGGGGAGTTATAGCCTGCTGGGACCAACTTGGCTATCCCATGTCCTGCAGTACTATTAGGTCATAGTCCATAACCCCTCGATTCAGTACGGGGATTGGCGAGTCCAAAACACGCCTCCAAATCACCGCGTGGCTAACAGCGCTCATCTCGCGTAGGTTACACGTAGATGAGGCTACTGGTTAATCCTCGCGATCCAATAGATTTTCTGCGCAGCCAATGCGCCCTTGCAAGGCGGCAAATTTTACGCCAGCCCCAGGGTTGGCATTGAGGTATGCCACGCTCAGGGGGCGCGTTGAAAAAAAAATCCCGCTTTCTGCGATTCCTCCTGATAGTATCGTTGCGATACTAATTTGTTCCCTGGTCCCTTCTTTTTAGGGCGACCCCCCCCCCCTATTTAAAATATTGGATGGCGCGCTCCGGGAGAGGTGGCTAGGGCCCCTGACACTCGGCGCCCGTTTTCTGCGCACACTTATTGAGTCTGTGGTGCGGGGGCCTCATTTTCAGGCTGAGATTGCCGGACTCTGAGGGCGGCAGGCACAGCTGTACAGAAGGAAGACGAGAAGACATCACTGAGACCGTGCCTGGCCGTCTTCCAAACGGCAGGTAAAAAAAAAAAAACCAAAAAAACCCCGCCAGGTCACTGGGAGTTCATGGAAGCTTGTTGCACCGTGCTTCCCTCTCATTCATTGTTATGCCACAAAGGGATTTCCTGACGAACGCAGTAATCTTCTCAAAGAATAATACATTCTAACGCCGCTGGGCCCGGCTGACGTCGAAGGGCTGCCGGGATAATATTTCCCCTGCACTATGTGCAGAAAAAGTAACCTGGCCCCGCCGAGTCATGTTTGTGGAAGGCTGGGCGAGTTTTGTGTTACTTTTGGGAAGTCGTTTAGCTGAAGGAGGCCTGGTCCGCCCCGGGGTTTAAGTTGTATGATGTTACAGGCAGGATTTTATTTCTTTGGCTCTCCGGGCTTTTTTTTTTTCTTCTTCTTCTTCACATCACCCTTAACCCTAAGCCTTGCACGGTGGGGCACGGTTCCTTGCAGTATCTGTCACCGGACGGCTCTTGAGTTCTCGGCTTCTGCAGGCATGATTGAGTTATACCCTGACGAAACTTAGCCAGGGAACTTTGATTTAGTTGACTAACAATCCACCCAAAGGATCATCCAAACATCGCCGTCTAATTGAAATTCATCACATCTATGCTTTTCTTAAATAAGAAAGAACTCATAAACTGAACTTAAATCATTACTTATGTTATTTCCTAAGCCTAATAACAGTTTGTACTTTACAACCATTGTTAACCCATTTCCCTATAACCTATTTTGTAAACCGTTATGATGGCGTTATTTTTAATGTTTCCGAACGACGGTATACAAAACTCTTCAAATAAATAAATAACTAACTCCCAAATAGGCCGATACAGTAAAAGTCGCGTGATTTAGTATTCAAATGAGGGCCCGCGGTAAAAAAGAGGCGCTAGGGACACTAGCGCGTCCCTAGCGCCTCTTTTTTTTGAGAGGAGCGGCGGCTGTCGGCGGGTTTGACAGCCGACGCTTTTCTGTGCACTTTCCCGGTGCCGGCGGGAAATTAACACCTACCTTTGGGTAGACGCTAATTTCTGAAAGTAAAATGTGCGGCTTGGCTGCACATTTTACTTACTGAATCGCACGGGAATAACTAATAGCGCCCGCAACATGCATTTGCATGTTGCGGGCGCTATTAGTTTCGGGGGGAGGTTGGCTGCGCATTTTCGACGTACTACCCTTACTGAATAAGGGGTAAAGCTAGCGCGTCAAAAATGCGCATCCAAATGCGCCGGCGTACACTGTACTGTATCGGCCTGAAAGTTGGGCAGCTGAACCCTTTGAAAACTGACCCCTTGTCTTGCAATGTTACCCTATTGCACCGTGATTTAATGCAACCAAAGGTCATTGTTTCCTTATGGGAGCATTGATTTCCCATTAGCAAAATATAGCTGGGCTGGATTTTACATTAGCTGCACTTGTTAAGCAATGCTTTCATCTGCCACAGGCCAAGTGAGGGCGACTTGTATGGGCCTCAAACACGCAAAAAAAAAAAAAAAAAAGAAGTGTGACTGAAGTAAGGAAGGTAGCGCCAATTAATTATAAGTGGTGGGGGAATCTACAGGCAGGCCTTTACCTGGTTATCGGGCCGATACAGTACAGTTCGCTCTGTTAGCCGGCATTTGGACGTGCGTTTTGGACGCGCTAGCTTTACCCCTTAGGGTAATAGCGCGTCCAAAATGCGCGTCCAACCCCCCCGACCCTAATAGCACCCGCAACATGCAAATGCATGTTGATGGCCCTATTAGGTATTCCTGCACGATTCAGAAAACAAAATGTGCAGCCAAGCCGCACATTTTGCTTTCAGAAATTAGCGCCTACCCAAAGGTAGGCGCTAATTTCTCCGGGCACCGGGAAAGTGCACAGAAAAGCAGTAAAAACTGCTTTTCTGTACACCCTCCGACTTAATATCATGGCGATATTAAGTCGGAGGTCCCGAAAGTTTAAAAAAGTAAAAAATTAAAAAAAAAAAAATTTAAAATGGGCCCGTGGCTGTCGGTTCGAAAACCGGACACTCAATTTTGCTGGCGTCCCGTTTCCGAACCCATGGCTGTCAGCGGACTCGAGAAACCGATGCCTGCAAAATTGAGCGTCGGCTGTCAAACCCGCTGACAGCTGCCGCTCCTGTCAAAAAAGAGGCGCTAGGGACGCGCTAGTGTCCCTAGCGCCTCTTTTTACCGCCGGCCCTAATTAAAATAAATTATAATACTGAATCGCGTTTGCCCGCTCTCCCGCGTTTTTACTGTATTGGCCCGATTGTCAGTAGGATTGCCTGTTGGCTCTGTCTTTCCAAGACAGATTGAGCCCGTCCTGGTTTTACCCCCACTGCATGCAGGGACTTGTAGTTCTAACTTGCTTTCTGATTTCCCTAGCAATAGCAAGACTGCAAGCCCCATGCATGCGGTGGGGGTGGGGAATCAAGACTGGATCAGCTTGCCCCTAAAACGGAGCCCAGCCGACATCCATCCATCCCTCCCTACGAAACATTCATGACGTGGCCCTGGCAGCCTCCGACTGCCGTGTTTCTCTGGCAGGTGATTCGGCCCCAGGCAAATTAATGCCAGTCATTAAAACTCCCCAAACTGCTCACCTGCTCTGAATGAAAGGAGGTGAAGCTAAATAATGTGGCCCTAGGCACTCGTTGGCTATCGGGTCCCCCCCTCCCCCAGCAGCATAGCTTACAAGCAACTTAACAAAGCCGTACAAAATGCAAGCCTAGGAAACACATGGCTTTTCAATCTGGGTTATCACTCCTGTGAGATCTTTGAATACGGAGGCAATAGAGATAAGCCCGTGCACCATATGCTCCTGTGAGATCAGGAGCTATATTGTCTGAATACTTAATGGCTGATTCTCAAGTGTTTGGCTCTGGTTTGCAAAAAGCTCTTCAGTCAAGTTTATTTCCTGCCGCAAAACTGCGCCCTGCTTTTTGTTCAGCGTCCTTGCTTTCTGACCGGCACGTAATTGACATTTTTTTTTTAGGTTGATGGGATGATTGTGCATGAGATAATGTGAATAGGATTTATTGAAGTTAAAGCCAAAGCCAGGTTGGAAATTGATGCTTTTCATGTTTAATCCTTAGCCCTAACCGGCGAGGCTTTCATTAAAACATCTGTGGAAGTGTTATATCTCATGCTGTTTGATTGTATTTTTGTTTTTCGGCTGCTTTCCTATTTATTTTTTTATTTGTATTCTGTTCAGAAATGTAGTGACAGTTAAGACAGGCGATTCTTAGGTTTTCTGAGTACTGAAGAAGCACGTTTTAAATAATTAAGATGAGTACACGAAAGGCTGCAGGGCTGTGGGATTCCTCCACCCAGGTGAGCAGTCCTCACTATCCAGCGCTGTTTCTGAGGGGAAGGGATAGCAGATAGGTAAGGGGTCCGTATCTGCCAGACACAAAAGGGTCACACTCGCCTCGACTAGAACGCGGTTGCCCGGCCTAGAACTGCGAGGCCATTCATTCTCTTTCACACAACAAGAAATCTATTCCCAAAAATTTCCAAAACGCCAATTTTCCAATTCGCGTGGTCTTCGGAGTAGGATCCCTACTAACCACTGCGCGAGGCTTGATCAAGACCTCCTCGACCCATCTTTCAGGGTCGGCTTGTAATTTCAGCTTTATCTTATCTCTAATTCAAGTTCCCACTAATTCTCATTCATGTGAGAATAAAATCATACTTGCCTGGAACGTTCTCTCAATCGCGAAGAAAGCCTTCTTCCCGAATCACCAGCCCAGAGGTCTCGAGAGGTTTCCTGCGGAATGGTCCTCTCAGAAACCTGATCGCTGAACTCAGCGGTGGCCACTCACCAGGTGAGTCTGGGGGATCGCTCCGCCACCAAACTACCGGACAACTGGGGGGCTAAAATAGCGTCCCCGGTACCTCCTGGCTGGCTCGCCAAATGTAACCATCTCTAAAAGTCAGAAAGGAGGCCCAGACAACTGATTCGTAAAGATAGACTTTTATTGCCAGCAAGATGCAGCTAAGACAAAGGCTTAGTACAACTGCATGCCACGCCCCTTCAGGAGCTGGCTCTTATACATTCTACATTTCTTATCTCTTACACATGCGTTCTATAAACTGCTGAACAAGCATTTGCTAGCGTGGTTTTCAAGTAGGTGTAGCTTATAATCAGACTTATTGTTTCGTCATTTAATTGACGTGTTAGACATTTCATAGCGATAACCGTATTAATACAATACAAATTGTTATTTCAAAATGGAAGTGCGTTCCACTGAATGTCAGTACGTAACTACGTAATGCATGCCATTGCGTTTCAAATGCTAGTACATTCAATATGGCTGTGCGTTTCACTGCTGGCGTGGTTAATTAAAGATTTTCAGTTGTCTCATGCATCGGTCGTCCATAAAATTTAACTCCTTCATTTCTGGATTCCAGCTGTTGCACCACTGTTGGCAGTGGTAATGCGATCCGGCAGTTACTTTCGTGCAACCATACGGTCGAGGATTGTCCCAGGGGAACTGGATGGCTCAAAGGAATCATTGCAGAGCTATGGAGCTTTTCACCTCGCTTCAAATCCAGTTCAGGTCCATAGGGGCCTTTAAAAGGCCTCCCTCGGTGAAATGAGTCGGTGGTCTCAGTCCAGTTCAGAAATTGACCCATCACACCTTGGTATTATTTGCCACCATTGTTGGCAGTCATAGTAGAGAGGCCAAATATTAACACAGAGACTGAGCTATCCTCAGAGGGGGTCCCTCCAGAGAAGGGTTGAGTTGTACTGTTCCTGTTCTATGGAAAACTTCACTTTCCAGAGATGTGAGGCCAGTCTGGCGTCTTGCAGGAGCACTTAAAATAAAAGATTAATTTTTTTAAATTAACTTTAAGATGTTCTTTACCTCTCGGTGTTGAATAATGCTATATGACTATGTTCTCTGGCACCAAGTGTGCATTTCAACATGGCTGATTATTGATTGGCTATATTGAAACATTATTTTACTATTAGATGAAGTCTCTCTTATGCAGCTGTCTGGGGACTAACTGAGACATACGTGTAACATACATGGTTCAATGGCTAAATAAAACAAACACTTATAATACTGGTTGGTACAGGGAGACAGAGTGAACCTCTGTTAGGTCTTCCAGTGAACTGGGACACAGGCGCTCCTTACTTCGGCTGTCTTTTCCCTCCAAAATAATAGGCGGTACACTTGATTTTGTGGTTGTCAGCAGAAAAAAAGCTTCATATCTGAAGACATTTCTGACAATGAAGATATTTACAGCAAACTATCCAGGTACTGTTCTCTGCTCCTGTAAGAGATAGGGCAAGATAAGTTTACAGATGATTATCACAGTTCATACAACTTGTTCAAAAATGCATTAGTTGGCACAACTTTCTCCCCGACTCTCCACTGCAAATACCTTCACTTCTTTCAGCGGTTCCTTGCTCCTACCACACTTTTCCCTGGAAGTCACTTTCTTTCTTGCTAGCAAAGAACTCTGATTTACTTCAGGTTAGGAACTATCTGGGTGTAGGACTAGCTCCCCTCATTCCAGTCTCAGGACTGCTTTCTCCTTGGAATCCCAAGCTCAGCTCCTAACTCTCTCAGGACCAACTCAAGACATGGAGCCCTGACTCTTCAGAGGGAAGGCCGGAGCTCCTTCCCTGCTCTGGGACACCTTAGATCGCTCTCTCTCCTCCTCAGCTTCTCGAGAGCCTCCTCCTAGCCTCCCTAGCTTCTGTCCCCAATAGAGGAACACTTAGACTCAACTTTCCTCCAAAAGGCTCTGAACTCAAACTACATCTTCTTCTCTACATTGGAGCATTCTTTGTACGCGTGAATATAATTATACCCCTCACAGAGGCACATCACCCTCCAGTAGAGTGCAAGGATCCAGACATTCACAATATTCTGTTGATGAGTATGGTCGTTCTGGAACGGTGATAATGAAGGGAACACACCAAACGGTGGTAGAAATTCAATTTTAAATAACAGGCTCTACTAAAGCTGAGCACATGTAGAAACAGGGTATATGGTGTATTGTCTTGCATGGAGGATGCGTTTTATTCAGGGCAGTAATCAAACTATGCACGTTGATGCAAACCCCCTGGGTAATTTTGACCTGTCGGGTCTGCACCAATAATTTAAAGCAGAATTACGCTGGTTGTTTTGCTTTCATTATTGCCCCTCTTAAAAAATTGCCTGTGGATATTTGTGCCCGCTTTCTCTGTGGGTAATTTTTTTTTCTTCTATAACTGTGCTTTGTTCTACCTCCCCCTTACCCAGTCCCCTTTCGGAAGCCCTCTATGCAATATGAAGAAAAATACATGTGTTGCAGGACAGCGTGTTTATTTTTCCCTGTATTGAGGGCAAATAATTTTTTTAAAGCCTGTTTCCTTGAATAAAATGCCTTTTTTTTTTAACCCCAGAAATGGCTTTCGTTATTACCATCCATATAATTACATTTACAGTATGCAGAATAATTCCTTTCTGGATCCATGTTCGAAAAATATATTTTAGTAATAGCACTTAAGAGTAGAGTTATAGGATAATAAAAAATCAATATAAGGAATAAATTATTAAAATAACCTTAAAATACTAATTTGTGCCTGATCTGGACATTTCATGCCAAACAGAGACGCGAAAGATCCTAACTGATGTGTGCAGTATTATCTCAACTTGCTATTTTTGGCTTTTTTTTTTTTTTTTTAGATGACAGGATAAGATGAAAATTAAAGAGTGGAATGCATTCCACATGTCTTAGAATAACGTCTGTCACACTGAGGCTCATTGGTATGTTGAAATGACTCACCGAAATAGATTCCGGCAAAAACGCCAGGCCGTTAAAAAGAATTATCCTCAGATCTGATTAATCCATGCCTGCTTTTTTCCGGTTTTGCTATACGGCGCACCTACTGGACGACCAGCTTTCTAACATCCGTCTGTGGTTGACCGACGTGTTTGAACTTCAGATGCCTGACGTGAATTAATCAGCCGCAACTAGATAGTGTGTGTGTGTGGGGGGGGGACTGTGAGAGCTGGAAAAAGTTGTATGTCAACTTTAGACGTCTTTCCTTCAGATGTCTAAAGGAGGGACCTGTGGTCCTGACCACTTATGGACAGCAGCATCTCTAGATCATTCAACAGATGGTGTCACTGCGTGCAGAATTTCTAAAGTTCGGCTTTTCTGCAGGACCACCGTAGCCAATAGGGCATTTGCACCAGCAGGCCTACGCAACAGGACGCACGCCAGTACTGAGCGCCTGTTTTCCGTAACGCCGGCACATCCACCTCTCCTGAGCGCCCAATGCTATATTTAAATGAGCTGTGGCGTTAAAAAAAAAAAAAAAAAGACGCGCTAGGTAAAAATTGTGCGTCCCTAGTGCTCAAAATCATCGGGCACCCAGGAGCCATGGCTGTGCACGCGTTTCTTGGAGGCACTGTATCTCCTCGCCCTCCCTTGACAAAAAATTTTAAATGTATTTTAACTTTTGTTTTGGTGAGTAAAAATGCATTCGCTATTGATGATTGAATTCTTGCTATCAAGCCTGCATCTGTGATGGCTGTGGAAATGTGACTCTTTGAAAGCAAGGGACCTGTTTTTGGTTGAACTTTGCCCCCTGCCAAGATCTAGGGGGGGGGGGGGGGTGAGGAAGGAATTTAGAAGGTTTTTTTAAAAATCAGTTTTGTTTCAAAAGCAGTATTTTTTTTTTTTCATGAGCACTTGACTCATGGTATGACTTAATGCCAGCTCTGGGGCTGGCGCTAGATTTGCTGCGTTAGAGAGGGTGCAATGGGCGACTGGCGATTTTCTGCATGGTGGGGCAATAGCTAAGAGCCTCGTCTGCGTGGGATTTACGGGCGATGAGCGCTATTGGCAACGCGTTTTGGACGCGCATTTTGGATGCGCTAATCCCCTTATTGCATCGGGCGTTATGCTAGCGCACCAATGCGCGTGAACCTGCGAGCCAGGCTGAGCGCGCTTTATTGCATCTGCCCCTGAGAGTAGAACGGGGTGAGGAGAAGGTTAAGGAAATGGCTGAAATTGTGAAGATTTTCCAGAAATGTTGGCTGATGAACTCCAACAGAGGAATATATTGCCCAGTCAGTAAAGGCAGGGATGAAAACGTTCTTCAGATATGCGGCGTGAATAGAGGAAGACTAAAGGCGAATAGTAAAGTTAAAAGGTTAAGGACAGGTTTTGTAAAGAGGAGGGGCTGAAAAAAAGCAGGATGCTTGGTACTCGCGTTAGAAGGAGAGAGGGTGGTGGATGAAAGGTAAAAGGCAAGAGGAGATTTAAAAAAAAAAAAAAAAAAAATCCTGCTGGGTGAACTTGTGCCGTTTGGCTGAGGAGGTAGCTTTAGGGTACTGGCACTACTGAAAGTAAAGAAAGCTACGGGAGCGGATGGGTTACATCCCAAAATATGGGAGGAGCCAGAGTTACCCCTAACCCAGGAGAGCTGCCCAAGGCTGGAGAAGCGCAGAGGCAGCTCTGCTCCACAAGGGTGACGAGCAAAGTATCGGAAATGCCACACAGGTAAAGAAGAGTGCAATACCTTGAAGCTAGCGGGTTACAGGATGCTGAGCAGCCCACTTTCACAAGGGGACAGTGGGCTGCAAATAAGCCGGACTGAATTCTTTGAAGAGGTGACCATTGGCAGGGGGGAGGGTGCGCTTGCATTTGATGCGGCCTATCTAGATTGATAATTGTTCCACAGACAAGACTTATGAGCAAGCTAGCCAGTCTAGAGTTTGGAAATAAAATCCTAAACTTGGTGCATCAGTTAAGCAATAGGGATATGCTGCTGTTTAAGAACAGAAGAACATGCCATACTGGGTCAGACCAAGGGTCCATCAAGCCCAGCATCCTGTTTCCAACAGAGGCCAATCCAGGCCATAAGAACCTGGCAAGTACCCAAAAACTAAGTCTATTCCATGTTACTGTTACTAGTAAAAGCAGTGGCTATTTTCTAAGTCAACTTAGTAGCAGATAAAGAACTTCTCCTCCAAGAACTTATCCAATCCTTTTTTAAACACAGCTATACTAACTGCACTAACCACATCCTCTTGCAATAAATTCCAGAGTTTAATTGTGCGTTGAGTGAAAAAGAACTTTCTCAGATTAGTTATAAATGTGCCCATGCTAACTTCATGGAGTGCCTCCTAGTCTTTCTATTATCCGAAAGCATAAATAACCGATTCACGTCTACCCGTTCTAGACCTCTCATGATTTTAAACACCTCTATCATATATCCCCCCTCAGCCGTCTCTTCTCCAAGCTGAAAAGTCCTAACCTCGTTAGTCTTTCCTCATAGGGGAGCTGTTCCATTCCCCTTATCATTTTGGTTGCCCTTCTCTGTACCTTCTCCATCGCAATTATATCTTTTTTGAGATACGGCGACCAGAATTGTACACAGTATTCAAGGTGCGGTCTCACTACGGAGCGATACAGAGGCATTATGACATTTTCCGTTTTATTCACCATTCCCTTTCTAATAATTCCCAACATTCTGTTTGCTTTTTTTACTGCTGCAGCATACTGAGCCGACGATTTCAATGTGTTATCCACTATGGCACCTAAATCTCTTTCTTGGGTGGTAGCACCTAATATGGAACCCAACATTGTGTAATTATAGCATGGGTTATTTTTCCCTATATGCATCACCTTGCACATCTACATTAAATTTCACCTGCCATTTCGATGCCCAATTTTCCAGTCTCACAAGGTCTTCCTGCAATTTATCACAATCTGCTTGTGATTTAACTATTCTGCACAATTTTGTGTCATCTGCAAATTTGATTATCTCACTCGTCGTATTTCTTTCCAGATCATTTATAAATATATTGAAAAGTAAGGGTCCCAATACAGATCCCTGAGGCACTCCACTGTCCACTCTCTTCCACTGAGAAAATTGTCCATTTAATCCTACTCTCTGTTTCCTGTCTTTTAGCCAGTTTGCAATCCACGAAAGGACATCGCCACCTATCCCATGACTTTTTACTTTTCCTAGAAGCCTCTCATGAGGAACTTTGTCAAACGCCTTCTGAAAATCCAAGTATACTACATCTACTGGTTCACCTTTATCCACATGTTTATTAACTCCTTCAAAAAAGTGAAGCAGATTTGTGAGGCAAGACTTGCCCTGGGTAAAGCCATGCTGACTTTGTTCCATTAAACCATGTCTTTCTATATATTCTGTGATTTTGATGTTTAGAACACTTTCCACTATTTTTCCTGGCACTGGAATTCAGGCTAACTGGTTTGTAGTTTCCCAGATCGCCCTTGAAGCCCTTTTTAAATATTGGGGTTCCATTAGCTATCCTCCAGTATTCAGGTACAATGGATGATTTTAATGATAGGTTACAAATTTTTACTAATAGGTCTGAAATGTCATTTTTGAGTTCCTTCAGAACTCTGGGGTGAATACCATCCGGTCCAGGTGATTTACTACTCTTCAGTTTGTCAATCAGGCCTACCACATCTTCTAGGTTCACAGTGATTTGGTTCAGTCCATCTGAATCATTATGCATGAAAACCTTCTCCAGTATGGGTACCTCCCCAACATCGTCTTCAGTAAACACTGAAGCAAAGAAATCATTTAATCTTTCCGTGATGACCTTATCTTCTCTAAGTGCCTCTTTAACCCCTCGATCATCTAATGGTCCAACTGACTCCCTCACAGGTTTTCTGCTTCAGATATATTTTTTAAAGTTTTTACTGTGAGTTTTTGTCTCTACAGCCAACTTTTTTTCAAATTCTCTCTTAGATTGTCTTATCAATGTCTTACATTTAACTTGCCAACGCCTATGCATTATCCTATTTTCTTCTGTTGGATCCTTCTTCCAATTTTTGAATGAAGATCTTTTGGCTAAAATAGCTTCTTTCACCTCCCCTTTTAACCATGCTGGTAATCGCTTTGCCTTCTTTCCACCTTTTTTAATGTGTGGAATACATCTGGACTGTGCTTCTAGAATGGTATTTTTTAACAATGACCACGCCTCTTGGACATTTTTTACTTTTGTAGCTGCTCCTTTCAGTTTTTTTCTAACTATTTTTCTCATTTTATCAAAGTTTCCCTTTTGAAAGTTTAGCACGAGAGCCATGGATTTGCTTACTGTCCCCCTTCCAGTCATTAATTCAAATTTGATCATATTATGATCACTATTGCCAAGCGGCCCCACCACCGTTACCTCTCTCACCAAGTCCTGTGCTCCACTGAGAATTAGACCTAAAATTGCTCCCTCTCTTGTCGGTTCCTGAACCAATTGCTCCATAAAAATGTCATTTATTCCATCCAGGAACTTTATATCTCTAACATGTACCGATGATACATTTACTCAGTCAATATTGGGGTAATTGAAGTCTATCCAGAAAAAACCGAAGCAAAAAAGCCTTGCACATACGCAAGTAACAGAGTACCCTGGTGCAAGAAAAATTGTATCACCACCAAAAATTCCACAAAATCTTTTAATGCAATTCAAAGCAAAGTCAGGTGAAACAATGTTGCAGTGACGGCAACTCCATAAATTAAAGGACACATACTTTAGAGCGATCCCCCGACACGGACCGTGTTTCGCTAGGCTGCATCGGGAGGGACCAGCATGTACATTAAAGTCTAAAATATAAACACAATAATATACAGTCATTTCACGAGGTGGTGAAAAATGGCCTAACAGTTTTCTTAAAACAAACTTACATACCTTCTCAGATGTACAATGGAGCGCAAGCGCCCTCAAAACTAACAGCCATTTAAAGCTAGGAAAAGGCGCGAAAGCTGACATTCTCGCGTGAGCTGTCAGAGTTGATTGCTGACACTCTCGCGAGAACTGTCAAGGAGGAATGCTGCAGCCAAATTTGCGGGCTCAGTGAAACAAATGCCACTCAATATCTTTGTTTAAACCTTTAGGGTAAACTGTATCCAAAGTGAAGATCCATTTCTGTTCCCTCCGACCCAGCACCTCGGGGTAGTTACCCCCCCGAAGGGGACGGCAAACCACTTCAAGGACCGAGAAGGAGAGGTCCGAAATGGAGTGGCCGTGTTCCAGCCAATGTGTGACCAGGGGTTTCGTCTAATCTACCCAAACGGATGTTCGAGCAATGCTCGATAATACGGGTCTTGAGCATCCGAGTGGTTTTCCCAACATACAGAAGAGAGCAGGGACATTTGATAACATAGACTACACCTTTGGTGACACAGTCGGATGGGGTGCGAATCTTAAACAGCCGACCCGTGGAGGGGTGAATAAACCCAGTAGATAATTCAGTGTGGCAACACATACTACAATGTCCACACGGACTATGGGTAGCAAGCATAGAAGAGTCAGCCGTGGAGTGGGTAATGTGTTGAAAAGAGGCTGCGTGCACAAGCCTGTCACGAAGATTGGAGCCCCGGCGAAAAGTGAAACGCAGGGGACTTTGCAATAGCTCCGACAGTGCCAGTGAACCCCAGTGGCGGCGAATCATGGTGGCGATAGTGTTCCCCAGAATAGAGAAAGGAAGAATGCAATTATTCACAGCTTCATCCGACTCGGTAGGGGGAAGGAATAACCAGTCCCTATGTGTATAAAGAGCCCTCTTAAAAGCCTTTTTGACCACCCGAGGAGGGTAGCCCCGTTCCAGAAAGCGAGCCGTGAGACCCTGTGCCTGTGTCAAAAATTCCTGTCGAGAAGAACAAAGGCGGCGGAGCCGCAAAAACTGTCCCGTGGGGATATTATCTTTTAAGGGTCTGGGATGACAGCTCTGATACTGAAGAAGGGTATTGCGATCAGTATTTTTCTAAATAACGTGGTATGGAAGCCGCCCCCAGCTACCGATATCAGGACATCCAAAAATGCAAGTTCTAAGGCATGTAGACAAAAATTAAATTGAATGTGTGAATGGAGGGAATTGAGCCAGTCTAAAAACATATAGAATTGGAGATCAGTACCCTTCCAAATGAGGAACACGTCATCTATGTACCGCCGCCTTTGTTCTTCTCGACAGGAATTTTTGACACAGGCACAGGGTCTCACGGCTCGCTTTCTGGAACGGGGCTACCCTCCTCGGGTGGTCAAAAAGGCTTTTAAGAGGGCTCTTTATACACATAGGGACTGGTTATTCCTTCCCCCTACCGAGTCGGATGAAGCTGTGAATAATTGCATTCTTCCTTTCTCTATTCTGGGGAACACTATCGCCACCATGATTCGCCGCCACTGGGGTTCACTGGCACTGTCGGAGCTATTGCAAAGTCCCCTGCGTTTCACTTTTCGCCGGGGCTCCAATCTTCGTGACAGGCTTGTGCACGCAGCCTCTTTTCAACACATTACCCACTCCACGGCTGACTCTTCTATGCTTGCTACCCATAGTCCGTGTGGACATTGTAGTATGTGTTGCCACACTGAATTATCTACTGGGTTTATTCACCCCTCCACGGGTCGGCTGTTTAAGATTCGCACCCCATCCGACTGTGTCACCAAAGGTGTAGTCTATGTTATCAAATGTCCCTGCTCTCTTCTGTATGTTGGGAAAACCACTCGGATGCTCAAGACCCGTATTATCGAGCATTGCTCGAACATCCGTTTGGGTAGATTAGACGAACCCCTGGTCACACATTGGCTGGAACACGGCCACTCCATTTCGGACCTCTCCTTCTCGGTCCTTGAAGTGGTTTGCCGTCCCCTTCGGGGGGGTAACTACCCCGAGGTGCTGGGTCGGAGGGAACAGAAATGGATCTTCACTTTGGATACAGTTTACCCTAAAGGTTTAAAACAAAGATATTGAGTGGCATTTGTTTCACTGAGCCCGCAAATTTGGCTGCAGCATTCCTCCTTGACAGTTCTCGCGAGAGTGTCAGCAATCAACTCTGACAGCTCACGCGAGAATGTCAGCTTTCGCGCCTTTTCCTAGCTTTAAATGGCTGTTAGTTTTGAGGGCGCTTGCGCTCCATTGTACATCTGAGAAGGTATGTAAGTTTGTTTTAAGAAAACTGTTAGGCCATTTTTCACCACCTCGTGAAATGACTGTATATTATTGTGTTTATATTTTAGACTTTAATGTACATGCTGGTCCCTCCCGATGCAGCCTAGCGAAACACGGTCCGTGTCGGGGGATCGCTCTAAAGTATGTGTCCTTTAATTTATGGAGTTGCCGTCACTGCAACATTGTTTCACCTGACTTTGCTTTGAATTGCATTAAAAGATTTTGTGGAATTTTTGGTGGTGATACAATTTTTCTTGCACCAGGGTACTCTGGTAATTGAAGTCTCCCATTATTACCGCACTACCAATTTGGTTAGCTTCCCTAATTTCTCTTAGTATTTCACTGTCAGTCTCTCCAAATTGACCAGGTTGACGGTAGTCAACCCCACCCTCTCCTGTCCTCCCCCTCCCCCACATGCCCGCTCTGGTACATACCCCTGTACTCTCACCTCCTGTTGTCTCTCCCTTGCCCCTGCAGATTCCACTCTTGCCCATCAGATACCCAGCCCATCCCCCCACCTTCCCACCACATCTCTCCTCCCTCCCTCCTTCACCCTAGTATCATCTGTCCTTTCAACTTGGCCCTTCTGTCTTTTGGCTAATGCCCCCCCCCCCCCCCCCCCCAAACTCAAAATTTATCATTCAAGCCAAACATTCCGTCTCACACCTACAAAGGGAATGTATTCATGTATATATGTTACAATGTATAAATTAATCAATGTTACAGTGTTTCTATACATAAAGCATAAATGTTACAAGGTTTATATTTAAAAATAATGTTACAATGTAAAAATAGTACGACCCCGTCATACTATTTCCTTTGTTACAATGTGAACCGATGTGATCTACCCCTACGAATGTCGGTATATAAAAGCAAATAAATAAATAATAGTATACTCGTATCACTATAGTCTTCCCTGACACACAAGGGATTTCTACCCATAAAGATTCAATTTTGTATTTAGTCTCATGCAGAATATTTATCCTGTTGAACTCTATGCCATCCCGGACATAAAGCGCCACACCTCCTCCCGACTGCTCCTCTCTGTCATTGCGATATAATTTGTACCCCGGTATAGCACTGTCCCATTGGTTATCCTCTTTCCACCATGTCTCTGAGATGCCAATTAAGTCTATGTCATCATTTACTGCTATACATTCTAATTCTCCCATCTTTCTTCTTAGACTTCTGGCATTAGCATACAAACATTTCAAAGTTTGTTTTTTGTTTGTATTTTCATTCTGCTTTTTAATTGATAGGGATAAGTTAGAATTTTTTAGCTCAGGTGAGTTTTTAGTTACAGGCACTTGGACTACTTTTCTTATAATTGGAACTCACTGTCGGGATTCCCTAATTCTAATGCATCATTAGTATCCTTTGAAGATACCTCTCTCCGAACCATGCGCTGTTGAGCGTCTGTCGGCTTTCCCCTTTGTTCTACTTTAAAAGCAGCTCTATCTCCTTTTTAAAAGTTAGCGCCAGCAGTCTGATTCCACCCTGGTTAAGGTGGAGCCCATCCCTTCAGAAGAGACTCCCCCCTTCCCCAAAAGGTTCCCCAGTTCCTAACAAAACTGAATCCCTCTTCCTTGCACTATCGTCTCATCCACGCATTGAGACTCCGGAGCTCTGCCTGCCTCTGGTGACCTGCGCATGGAACAGGGAGCATTTCAGAGAATGCAACCCTGGAGGTTCTGGATTTCAGCTTTCTACCAAGAGCCTCCCTCCCACATTTTCCTATGTCGTTGGTGCCCACATGTACCACGACAGCCGGCTCCTCCCCAGCACTGTCTAAAATCCTATCTAGGTGATGCGTGAGGTCGCCACCTTCGCACCAGGTAGGCATGTTACCAGGCGATCCTCACTCCCACCAGCCACCCAGCTGTCTACATTCCTAAGAATCGAATCACCAATTATGACGTCCGACCTAACTCTTCCCTCCTGGGCAGTAGGCCTTGGGGAGATATCCTCAGTGTGAAAGGACAATGCATCACCTGGAGAGCAGGTCCTTGCTACAGGATCCTTTCTTGCTGCACCAGGTTGATGCTCTCCAATCATGAGACCTTCTTCCTCCAAGGCAGCACCAGGGCTGCCAGTCTGAAGTTGCGACTTGACTACTATGTCCCTGAAGGTCTCATCTATATACCTCTCTGTTTGTTTTGTTTCATTTAGTTTGAGCTAAAACATTTAGCATGCATTAATACATTAATGTGCACTGCTGTGTTTTAGTACAGAATATCCCAATCTGTGTGCCATGGCACACCGGTGCTTCCTCAGAGCTGATCAGGTGTTGCCCTGGAAAAGTCGCCAGTGCCCGATGTTCGGATCCAGGCCAGCACCTGGGCTCTGCTCACGGCAACAAGAGACGCCAGCAGTGCCTCTTGAATGTGTAGGAGCTCCTTTCTGAGAACATGTAACCATGCACGCCTCTCTTTCCCAGCTGCGGTATGAGCCCCGGAGAGGTAATTAATGGACATCCTGCAGGGCAAGGATAACTGGGACTCACTTTATCCAGGACGCACATCGCGTGGAGTCCTTTCGCCCTCTGTCTTGGCCCTAGGCGGCGTGACAAGGGGGAGACTGTGCGCACCGAGCACTGAATGTGACTCAGTTTGAGCGTTGAGAGGAGCAGCAGTGAAGGAGCTCTGGCAGCCGCATGCTGCAGGCAAGGTAAGCAGCTGAGCCAGCTACTCGCACTTGTGTATAGAGAAAGCTGCTCTGCTGTGGCATGCTCATGGGCACCTTCATCACTTCTCTCACTGTGTTTTTTAAAATCTGAACGAGCGACGGTGCTCCCTAGCTCTTCTTTTGGCCGTGCGAGTCCCTGCTGCATCTACCCTCCATGGAGGCTGGCGTGCTACACAACATTTTTGTTAAATGTAGGGAAACACTATTTTACTGCACACTGAAAAATGTAAAACTCATTGGATGAAACACAATGAAACATTTCCCCTTGCATGCCTATATTAAGCAACTGGGTTCAGAGAATGCTAGTCAATTGGGTCTACTCTAGTGACGGGAAAAGGACTTGCAGAGTGCCACAGGGAACAATCCAAGCACAGACCTAGTCAGTGTCTTTATATACATATATATAGGATGACCGTATAGCTCCATGTTCAGCGGGAAAAGCTGAATCAATCCTAGTTTTATCACATGCATGGCGATGTAGTCTGACTTCTTTTCTTATAGAGTTCAGTAGGAAAATCAGAACAATATTTCCATGCATGCAAATAAGTAAAGCCAAGGCTGGCTAAGCTTGTCCCCCCCCCCCCACCCCCAGATATGGCACTGTATGGTCACCCTGTTTAGAGGTGACACCGTGGAAGGGCTTGAAGGAAAAGTGCGCTTGTTTGCAGGAGCGTAGACATGCCAGGAGGGACAGTTAATATAAAAGATGACTTTAAAAAATGGGAGGATGGTCAAAGGAATCCCAACGCCCCTTAAAATGCAGCAGAATTGTGCATTCGGAGAGAGAGAACCGAAAGTCACCAAACCAGAAAGAGACACAGGGGTCATCGTCTCTCATGATCTCGAGGTCAGTGAGGCAAAGCAGTAAAGCGGGTATCATGGCGGGGGGAAGAGGGGGTAATATTACCTCTGTTTGGGTCCCATCTTGATCACTGGGTGCGGTTTTGGAGGGCCTCGTCTACATTGATAACGTGGAGTTGGTTCAGAGGAGGTCCATCCAAATGGTGAATGACCTGCACTGTCAGCCATACATAGAGCGGTTTAAGGGGAGGGTTAAAGATATACTCGCTAGAATAAAGAAGGGGAAGGAGAGAGAGGAGGTGAATATTCAGATATCTAGCAGGCTTCCTTCAGTAAGGTACCAGAAGAAAGCATTTTCCATAGATACATGGTAACATAACGGTAAGAAGCTCAAGGAGACGGCGTCATTATATGAAGCTGCGAGGAGGGAGGCTGCAAAGGAATGCGAGGGAATACATTTTCTGGCGCAGACAGAAAGGGGGTCTTTAGTGGCAGTGGGAGGGAGGGAGAAGACCACAGATCGAGTGCGACCCGTGACAGCACCGGAGGCAGGCACCACTGGGAAGTCTGCAGGTGGGGCCCAAAATTACCCGTTCCTGATGATCTCTTGCAAGTTTCTGTCTGAACTTGCATAAAAAAAAAAAGATGCCTTGTTTTGTGTTAATTGATAAGGGCGCTGCAACCGCGTGCTATGTTATTAAAGAACATTTAATTTCAGCCTGAAAATTGAGCAGGCTGAGATAATGCATGGCCTTTCCTAACTACATAAGAATACAAGAAGTTGCCATACTGGGGCAGACCAAGGGTCCAGCAAGTCCAGCATCTTGTTTCCAACAGTGGCCAATCCTGGATACAAGTATCTGGCAAAAACCAAACAGTAAATAAATCCAATGCTACTAATGCCAGAAATATGCAGTGGATATTCCCAAAGTCAATATGATTAATAGTAGTTTATGGACTTCTCCTCCAGGAACTTGTCCAAATCCATCTACACTAACTGGCTTAACCACATTCTCTGCCAATGAATTCCAGAGCTAAATTATGCATTGAGTAAAAATGATTTGTTTTAAATGTGCTACTTGCTAACTTCATGGAGTGCCTCCTGGTCCTTGTATTATCTGAAAGAGTAAACAACCGATTCACATTTTCCTTTTCTAGTCTGTTCATAATTTTATAGACATCTATCATATCCCCCCTCAGCCGTCTATTCTCCAAGCTGAACAGCCCTAACCTATTTAGTCTTTCCTCAAAAGGAAGCTGTTCCATTTCCTTTTAACATTTTGGTTGCACTTCTCAGTACCTTCTCCATTGCAACTATGTCTTTTTTGAGATGCGTCAACCAGAATTGCACACAGTACTCAAGGTGCGGTCTCACTATGGAGCGATACAGAGGCATTATGACATCCACCATTTTACTTACCATTCCCTTCCTAATTTCTCTTAACATGTTATCGTCCATCTGATCATTTTGGCCAGATGGGCGGTAGTATACCCCTATCGCTATATTCTTTCCCAACACACATGGGGTTTCTACTCATAAAGATTCTACTGTGCATTTAGTCTCCTGCAATATCTTTATCTTGTTGGACACCATACTATCCCCCCACCAAGTTGATCCACCCTATCACTGCAGTATAATTTGTACCCTGGTATAGCACTGTCCCATTGGTTATCCTCATTCTACTAGGTCTTTCAGATGCCAATTAAGTCTGTCATCATCCACTGCTATACATTCTAACTCTCCCATCTTACTTCTTAGACTTCTAGCATTGGCATACAGACATTTCAAAATGGTTTTTGTTTGTATTAACAACCTGATTATCAGTTGACAGGGATAATTTGGAATCTTTTAACTCAGGTGGTTCTTTACTTATAGGCACATGGACTACTTTTGCTTTTATTGGAACCGCTCTGTCAGGGTGCCCTAATTCTCCTGTTTCATTAGTATCTTTAGAAAATTCCTCCCTCTGAACCATGCACTGTTGAGCGACTGTTGTTCTTCCCCCCTTGTCCTAGTTTAAAAGCTGCTCCATATCCTATTTAAAGGTGAACGCCTGTTTAAGGTGGAGCCCGTCCTTTCAGTAAAGACTCCCCACTTCCCCAAAAGGTTGCCAAGTAATTTAAAAAACTGAATCCTTCCTCATCCATGCATTGAGGCTCCGGAGCTCTGCCTGCCTCTGGGGACCTGCGCGTGGAACAGGGAGCATTTCAGAGAATGCAACAAAAGGCTATACAGCTCTCACTTCTGACCTCACATTTTTTTTAAATGTCCGGACACTTTTAATGGAAGCATGTGTTGTATTCCTTCTCATGTGTTAAGTCTTTATTTGATCGGTCAGGTAGAAAATCTGACCGATTCTAGAAATCAGATTATACCATTGGTGCCGAATGTATTTTCCTTGCTGCTTACCAGTTTCATAAGAGAGCATTAGGTGGGCCTAGAACCCGCCAGCCTTTTTTTTTTATGGCTGGATTTCTGTGGGATCTCGTTCACTCCTGAATATGATGCAATGTCCGTGAACTGAATCTTTTCCACAACAGAAGGAAGTATATATACAATATACGGGGTCTGCTCAGATTGCCGGATTTTTCGATCTTAAGCATTTTCCAGTTAGTTGGGATTTTATCTGCAGTGTTTAAATGGAAGGGTTTCTCTTTTTTTTTTTGATTGAAAATTTCTAAAGCAAGAAAAAGGCAAAACCCCCCCCCCAAAAAACCCATGTGCTTCAAATACACATGTCCAATTGGTTGAAAATATACAAATGATAACTGAGCTTGTTATCTAGGAGGATAATATATGGAATAGTTTATCACACATTTAGCAAAGGGTCAGGAACATTCTATTAGAAACAAATCAGTAGGAACAAACTGGTATTGTCAGGTTATCTTTGTTGGCTTGCATTTCTGTGGGGGTGAAGCGCTATACCATAACACTATGCACTGGTGGGAGGTGACAATGGCCTTTAAAAGAATTTTTCCTTTCACTCTATGTAAAAGAGTAAAAACAGGGAGTGTATGTAAAAAGACTCTATGTAAAAAAGAGTGTTTTTACTCTTTTACACTCTATGTAAAAGAGTAAAAAACAGGGAGAGTAAAAACACTCCATGTTTTTACTCTCCCTGTTTTAATGTAACTTCTCATTTCCACTTATACGTTAATTGGTTTTTTCCCCTTGTTCTAATGTAAACCGGTACGATAAGACCTGGTCTTGAGTGTCGGTATAGTAAAAGAAGTTAAATAAATAAAATAAATAAATAAACTCTATGAATTACATTATAGACAGAGAAAAGATGTTCAACTTAGCTTCTGTTTAGAGAAGATCCAGTTCTTCCCCGATTCAGAAGTACAGCTCATGGTCCCAAGTCCAGTTGGAGGGCCATTTTCACTTGCAACCAAACTGGACATTGATTTAAAGCCTGTAAAATCGCAAACTGGACCGAAACACAGAGAACAGCCCTCCAGGAAAGGAATATTGAGCTGGTCTGGTTTTCAGCCAGAATAATGAATATGCATGAGGGGATATTTGCATCTCTGGTTCTTAGATCAAGTGTATGCAAATATACCTTGTGCATATTCACGATGGTAACCAAATCTTCCCCCAGGGCTGCTCTTCTTATGCGCATGCAATGCCTGCCTGCCATCCTGCTTTGGAGTTTAGATTTAATTACTCGACTTTCCAAATCTGAGCTCAAGGTGAATCAGCCACAGTCAGGGCTTAATTGTTGGGGGGGGAACAGCAATTCTTCCACTTCTTTGCAGACTCAAGAGGTAGAACAGGAGGGACGCTCAGCTCCAGCCCCTTCCCTCCAGGCAGCCCACAGGGAAGAGGAGAAGAGGGGGTGAGCCTGGAGCAGACAGAGCAGCCATTCTGCTCTCCAATCCACTACTTCCCCTCCTTTCGGTGGGGATCAGGAGAGGAGGGGGTAAGGCTACAGTAGAAACTGCAGAGCAAAGAACAGACTGACCTCCTTTTTGTGTCTGCTTCCTGAGGCTTAAATTCTGCTGGAACAGCCTGGAACGGTGTCCCACCGCCTTTTTTCCCCAACACGGAGGAAGCGGGGCAAAAACCAGCGGTGCCAATGAGGTCTGGCTCTCCCCCAAGGAAACAGAGCAGAGCTGGAGGTCCAAATTTGTTCTGGTTCCCCCAGCGAAACAGAGCAGAACCGGCATGTAAATCGATTTGCAGGTCCCCCCACACTGAAACAGAGCAGAGCTGCCACTGCGCTGGGATTATTTCTGGCTCCCCCCCCCCCCCCCCCCCGCAGCTGCTGGAGGAAGCAGAGCAAAGCTGGAGGTTGTTGGAGCTGCTCGGCCCCAGGAAGCAGCCAGCAGTCCTTGATTGTTGCATGATTTCCCTGGCACAGTTAAAGAGGCCATGAGGTTTGAATGGACGAGGTGGGAGAGAAACAGAGTGAGTGCCTGCTAGCCTCACTTTTACTGCAGCTGCTGGGTGGGTCAGCTTCTCGGCTCTGCCCGCCTCTACCGCCGGTGAGTGTACTGGGGGGAGAGGGAAGGGGCAAGAGAGAGTGAATGAAGGGATATGGGGGAGGAGAGGGTAAGTGAAGGGATGTGAGGGACTACAAAGTGTGAGTGAGTGAGTGAGGGGGATCAGAGTGGGGAACCAAGCTGCGGAGCGTGGTGGGGAAGTGGTGAATGAGCAGAGGGGATCTGAAGGGGAGCCCCTGTGAATGAAGGGAGGGGGGGAGAGAGGAGAGAACGAGGATAGCATGAGGCTGTCCCTCCTCCTCCCTTCCCGCATCCATCCCCTGTCAAGGAGGCGAGAGAGCAGGCTTTTGAATTCCATCCCCATCCCTCCTCAAGGAAAGTGGGCAGTGCAGGAAAATCTGCCCCCCCCCCTCTCCTCCCCCTCCCCCTGAGGACAAGCCAGCTGATGCCAGTTCAAAGAGGAGTCCTGGGCCTTACTGGCCAAAGAGGGGTAGAGAGAGAGAGCTGCTGAAGAGGGTAATTGTTTTTGAGCAGGGGGGGCCTTAGTGACGGGGAAGGGATTTGAGGGTGAAATTTGGAGCCCTAGGACCACAGAGGATGATGGTTGGGGAGTGGGAAGGGAATGAGTTCTACTAAGGGATTCACGGGGGTGCTGGGGATGGAGGAGGAGGGTAGTGAGAAAGGGGCCCTGTTCTCTCTCCTGTTCTCCATCCCGTTGCCCACCAGTGCTGAATCCCATTCGAGCCCTGGCAGGTGCAGGACAGCTGGGGGGGGGGGGGGGGGGGGGCTGGAGAAGGATGATCAGCGGGATAAGGAGGAGGAGGTTAAGTGTGTGTCCACCTTTTGGGAGAGAGACGATTCATTCACACCCTGCTCTGCTTTCGGGACAGTGATCATTCCCTGCCTCACAGGGCTCGCAGTGTTAAAGTTTGTACCCGAGGCGGTGGAGGGTGAAGTAACTTGCTCAAGATCAGAAGCAGCATTCGAAACCTGGCTTTTTACTGGTTCTCAGCTCTAACCACCAGGCTGCTCCTCCGTGCCCAGTGACAAACAGCGCAGCAGCAGCCTCCGGTTTACAGACATTCGTCTTGTGTGACAGAGGCCTCGTAGGAGGAGTGGGCTGTAAACCGGGAGATGATGGGTGGGGAGGGTGCCAGAAAATGAAATGGACAGGGGAGGGAGGCAAAAAGAATGGGGAGTGAGAGGATGGAGACCAAAAGACGGTGGGCGGGAAGGAGAACGGACAATGGAGAGTTCCTGCCCAATCCTCTCAGAGTCCTTGATCTGTGAAAGGTTTGCCTTCCCTGCAGTTCATTGTGGTTTTTTTTTTAAGCCACTGCCGACGCAGGCAGAATAAGCAAGCGCGGGCCCTGCCGACTGTGACCTCTGCGTGCACACAACAGAGCCCTGTGTGTGTTTCAGCTGAACAATGAACCGGGCCTGCTTGCAATCTGAGCTGAAAACCGATTCAGAGATGAGAGAGAGTCCAGAGCAGAAGAGACAAAATAGCCCGGGGGCCTGTGCAGGTACTGTAAGCGGAGACCGTCAGCTGATGCATGGCTTCCGAGTCCTGTAATTAACAGCGGTGCCCTTCAAGGCCCGAACCAGAAAGCGGCAGCAGTAGCTGCACGGCAACTCCTGCGCTCTCCCTCCCCCCACTGTTAAACTGTTAAAGGAAAGTGGTTAACCATGAGGCTGCAAGCATGCTTTCCAGTTCAACAGTTTTACACTTTAGGGAAAGTCATTAGGTTCTGATCGAATTAGGTAAGCTTCTGTTTCTTATCTTTGATTTCAGATTTACAGCTGTCTTCCTTTTCACAATAGCTTTAGGCGCTGCAATTGTAAAAATAAGAAGGGGCTTTGTGCTAGTCCCTGGCGCAGAGGCAGGACTGCTCGATTCCCGCAGGGACAGAGCTCTTCATGCTGCCAGGCTGTGCACCTGTGCGGGCAGTTTTCTGCAGGGAGGGAAGGGGGGGGGGGGGGGGTCATTCTCCATGGCGTTTATACACATATCACACAGGTTTATGTATGAACGTGGCTCCTAAAATTGCCCTGGGTTCTTGTGCATGGAAGCATGCACGGAACCTGATATCGCGCATATTTCTGTGCACATTCGGGCCGGTGCTGTACAGCGCGCTGGCTGCAGCGCACGGTTTAATCAGCGCTTGGATGCGCGTCCATATCCCCCGATGCAAAATGGTGGTTAGCACATCCAAAATATGCGTCCAGTCACGCGAGGTTGATGAGGCTATAATTGATTACCCCTCCATGCAAAAAAAAAAAAAAATGTGCACCAGAGGCGCACATTTTTGCTTTCAAAAGTTAATGCCAGCTCCAGGAGCCCAAAAAGTGGCGATAGTAAGTCGGAGGAACTAAAAAATGAGAAATGTCCGTCCCCCCCCAAACAAAAAAAGTGAGTCAGCGGTCAGGTTAGGAAAATGGACGCTCCCCAGGTTTGGGAATAGGCTTGCTTCTTGGCTCAATGTCATAATGAACCAGACTAATTCAGGCCTGGTTTTCCCTCATTGCATGCAGGGACTTGTAGTTCTGATTTTCTTAGGTAAGTTGGTGGGACAAGCAGAACTACAAGTCCCTCCATGCAAAGGAGTAAAACCAGGACTGAATTAGTCTGTTTGTTATGACATGGAGCCAGGTAGCAATCCTGCTCCCATACCTATTTTTGGTGACCCCTCCACACCCAGTCGGGCTTTCCAGATATCCACAGTGAATGTGAACGAGGCAAGTTTGCACCTATTGAAGGCCAATGTTTCCTGGAAGGTGCAGGCAGAGTTCTTCACGAGGCTGCGCGTGCCGCGCCTCAGCCCGCCCGTCCGCAAGTGGGCACGTGCCGGGAGAGCGGAAGGAGACGTGCGAGCTCGGTGCCTCCTCCTGCTCTTCAGTCCCTGCGCCCGCTGCTATCCCTGACGGCACCAGACAGAGACGTCGTCCTCTTCGGGCTTCGCAGCCGCTGATGCAGTCGCTAGCATAGGTTTCCCGACCCCCACCGCCTCCGCTGCACCTCCAACGTCTCCTTCTTCCGTCAGCCCCGTGCAAGCAGAGAGGTGTCCTACCATCCTATTCAGAATGCGCGGGGCTGGCGCTTCCTGTCTGCCGGATCTTATGATGTGCGACCTGGGCATAGAGGAAAGGCGGGTCCCGCGAGCAGGGCCGGCGCACGAGGAGCTGCAGCAGCAGCAGAAGGTGGGCTCCAGCTTCGATTTCCTGCAATCCCACCCCATGCTTGTCCTGTGTATGGGCCTGCGGGAGAGGATAGAGAAAACTGTAACAAGAGAGGCTTTTTGAGTGCCTGCTTCAAGCGGCCTCTTATGATCTCTCCTTGGATCCGGTTTTACAAATTTTATTTAGTAATTAAACCCACTTATGTACTCTTGGCCTTACATCTGATAGGCAGAGTATTTAGAACAAATAAATATTTTCCCTAGAATTTCAACATAGCCTCTGTCCTTCCAAGGAAAATGTAGCCTTTAACTACATGGCTTATTTTCTTTTGCAAATTTTGGCTAGTGCACCAGGAACTCTATATTAAAACAGCTACCTTGAAGTTCTCCATGTACGGTAGTACTGCTGAAATACAGCACTCTGAGCCTTTAGTAGGAAGAAAGAAAGAAAGAACCGAATAATACATCACTGTGTTCTGTGTGGTTTCAGTTTGGCATACTGGTGTCACAGCTTCCTCAAACGGCAGCACTTTTCAGGGGCAGTCAGCCTGTGAGCCAGCACACCCCTGGCCCCCGCAGTGGTCCTGCCCCTGCGTGGATTGCTGTGGTAACTGGAAGCCCTGCATGAGGAGATACTGGGGCCACTGCAGGGCCTGTGAGCTTGTAGTGGCTTACAGACCCCCCCCCCCCCCCAATGCTGACTTTCATTACTGATCCTCTGCCGCTTGCAGCTCACCATTGGGCTAGGGATCAGCCATGAGGGGGGGGGGGGTCAGAAGGCACGGGTTTATGGAGATTGACCCTGCCACCTTTCTCCTCAGCCACTACTGAAGCTACCCAAGAGAAAAACATTGCCCCTATCCACCTGCCCTTTCTTCTGACCAGTTGTCATCCACCTTTGGCTCAGGGTCCACAGGGAAATGTCCCTGACCAAAGGGATGTTTGGAGGAGGGATCAGACAGAGAGAGTGGATGTGGAGGGTAAATGACAGAAGATCGACTGGGGGATGTAGGAGAGGAGCTGGGGGGGGGGGTGTGAGAGAAGGGTTGGCAGGGAAGAGATGAGGGTGAGAAGTGTGGGGTATGGGGGAGGGAGGGGATGACAGAGGCTCAGTTAGGGGTTATAAGAAGAGCTTGGGGGTGACAGGAAGTGCTTGTGGGGTACAGGTAGGGCTGGAGGAGGAGGAGGCTGGGGATGTAAGGGGATCGGATGGAGGGGCAGAGATTGGGAGAGGAGGTTGAGAGAGGATCAGCAGGAGTGCAAAAGTGGACTGATTGTTGGAGGGGGATCACATGCCTGCTAATTTGTTCTGGTCGTCCTCTGGGGTCCTGTGAATTTTCAAGTTCTAAAACGGGGGTCGCATTGGCTAAACGTTTGGGAAGCCCTGCATTAGGAACCATTAGTCCTCTTGTAAGTGGCACTTCGACCTTCTGATGAACTTTTGTTTCTAGGACAGCTTGAGGATAAGCCCAGGGGAGCTTAGAAAGCCCCCAAGAGGACAACACGTAGAAGAAACTCCTAAAATGGCAAACGAAATACCTCAGCAAGGGACTGGGCCCTTAGTTCAGTGGCAGGGCCATACAGGATGATGCCTGAGCCAAACTCCCGCTTGTAGGGCTGCCTGGGTCTGGGCATGCTGTGGAGGCAGCATTCACAAGCCCCTGCCTATCCCCTCACTTCTCAGCTCCCGACCGGAAGAGGAGGGGAGGCCAGGCCATTACACAACAGAGCCACCTAGTGGACTCAGCTTGCAAGTGCATTCGATTCTGGAGGGGGCTGTAGTCGGTGGCTGCTGGCGAAGGACTCGCACAGTAACGGGTGGGCTAATAGACAGAAGGGGGTGATTAAAAACTGTGATCTTTTCACCTCCCCCCAACGGGGCTCATGATGCCAATTCTGATGGAGCTGGAAACCAAAAACGCAAACGGGAGAAAACTGCTGGACCCCCAAAAAAGGGGGCCGTGTCGGTAGGGCCCAGTTCTTCCATCCACAGGGCTTCTTTCAAGGAGGCGTTAAAAGTGCCAGCCTAACTGGTTAATCTCTCATCGCCCGTAACGCGTTATTCCTAGCGCCTTTAACGCGGTAGATGACGCTCTCTCGTCAATTTCTCTCCTCTTAAACCAAAGGAAGGCGAGGAGGGGGGGGGGGGGAGAGGCGAGGGGACCGGACAGCTGTCTAATGCCAACGAGGGGGGGTCCTGACACCGCTCATAAATCATTCTCCAGTAATCAGTGCGCAGGAGAAGAAAAGGCGCATTACAGATTGAACACCATTCATTTGCTCTCGGGGAAGGGAATTTAAACAGACGATAAGGAAAAAAGAAAAAAAAAAACCCAACGTTGACAAGATAACAGGCCGGGCCTGCAAGGCAAGCGTGATAACGCCCATCATCCGGTGCTCTGTCGCTACCCCCCTTCCCCCCTAGTGAACGAGCAGCCGGGTGGTAACAGAGTTATGTGCAGAAACCTTCCGATGGGGCTCTGGCCCCCATTTCATTTGGTCTGGCAGTGAAATAATAGATACAAATTACTTCCACCACAGCATAATTAATGTTTTGGTTTTTCTTTCGTACGAGAGTGACTTTTATTCTGTATTTTTTGGTTTATACGAGTTTCTCCCACCGTGGTGCTGGGCGCAGAGTGAAACCCGAAAGGACAGGAAGTGATCGGTTTCACTAATTAAGGGGGGGGGGAGAGGGGGAGGGAAAATCCCTGCGGGCAGTAACGCTTTGCTTTGGAACCCCCCCCCGCCCCTTCGGAGGTGCAGGCAAACAGCTGCTGCACAATCTCTCATCTCTTGCTAATTTTTTTTTTTTTTTTAGCAATAAAAAGCTACAACCAGCCTGTGAGGAATCCACCTGTTTTCTGCAGGTCCAAGGCTGCTACTAGGAACTGGGACAAAGGAGAGGCCGGTGCACGTCAGGAAAAATAGTATCCTGCAATAATACAGTTTAAATGGGAAATCTCTCTCTCTCTAGCTGTACTGGCTGCCCTTCCCCCCCCAGCTGGAGCAGGTGATTTGAATGTGAATGTCGTGCTGGAGCAGGATCTTCGGATTATTTTCGGAGCCTGCTGCTTAGGTGGCCGTTTGATTCCAGCTGTCCGGGAGCTGCAGCCGACAGCTTGTACCCTCTGGAGAGCAGTCAGATTTAATTAACCTGTAGCCACTTCTTTGTGTGGCTCCAAGCCCCCCTTAAGTGCCGAGGAGCCAATTTGTTGCCGGTGAGCAGATGCTGAATAGATCTTGTTATAGTACTGTAGGAGGTTTAAAAAAAAAAAAAAAAAGGAAGCACATGGAGGTGCCCTTTTTTTTTGTTATGGCCGGTGCTAAGTTCTTTCTTTTTGAGTGAGGGATAATGAGATGTTCGCTTGAATATGTAATATCCCGCTTCTCCCCCTTCTGCCCAGGTAGCTCACAGGGTAGGTTGGTAGCCATCCCGCCCTCGCAGTTACCTCCAGCTTTTATGGGGGCTGGAGGATCTTCCAAAGGGGTCGTGCCCGCTGCAGTGGATTTCCAGACACCGTGAACATTTTTGTAAATCCACCGTGGCCTGCAAATGTGTTTGTTTGTAGCTAGGAATCACAGCCGACCCAAGCCCACCGTACGGAAGAATCAGAATTTTCAGAACGCATGTACACGCCTGCAATGCTGTTTTACACGCGTAGTTGTTTTTTTTAATTTTTTAACATGACCCCCCAGGGGTTGCACGAATGAAAGTGGGCAAGGAAGCGATTTCCTACTTACTTCTGTGTGCAAGGTGAAGAGGCGTTCCTGGGGGGGGGGGGGGCAGAGCTAGGGCGGGGCAACCCTTTGTGCCCCCTACATTGGATTTTCGAAAGCATCTAAATCTTTGCAGGGGACGTTTACGTCGGCTCCCTAAGGGGGTAATTTTCAAAAGGAGTTGCGCACCTAAATGTAACTACTATTGTAGCAATTTTCAAAAGCCCACTTACTCAAGTTAAATGCGTTTACTGGGGTAAAACCCAGTTTTACGAATATAAGTGCTTTTTAAAATCAGGCCATAAGAGTCTGATTTTACAAGAGCCCTAATTGCAAAGTGAATTTAGGCACGTAAGTGCACATTGAAAATTGGCGGGGACCTGCAACGTTTGTGCCTGCTAGAGAGCGGGCACAAACACGAGGTTTACATGTATGCTTTTGAAAATCGAAAGAATGCCTGTGAAGAAATCTCCCCGACCCAGAAATCCACTCTGCAGTACCTGTAAAGGGAAAAAAAAAAAAAAAGGTGCAGAATGGCTTCCCTGCATGCTATTCCTCATTAACTCCCGGGGTCGTTTTCAAAAAGCTTTTTTACGTGTAAATCGGCGCCTCCTGCACCACACAAAGGTAGACACGATCCACAAAATTTGCAAAGTGGACTTGATGTTATACAATTGGACTCTTTATGAATAGAAGGAAATATATTAGAATCTATCAGTCATCTGCAAGTCCCTGCAGGAGAAGCCCCCATTGACAGCTTAGGATGAGGCTGCACCTTCAGAAAACAGAACAAAGTCATGCCTTCTTTAAAAAAAAAAATAATAAAAAAAAAAAATTGCTAAAAATAGCCTCAGAGAGGTCTGAGTTATCTGGCTAAATGAATATTTGGGGACTTATCTGGCTAAACTCTAGCCAGATAACTTTTTATCTGCTTAAAATTTGGCCAGAAAAGTCAGAGGTGTAACTGGGAGGAGCTGAGTTAGCCGGATTTATCCAACTAACTCAGATATTCAGAATTAGCTGAGCAAGTTATTGGGCTAACTCTGGTTGGCCTGTGCACCTGTCTTTAGGATAGCTGGATATATCCAGCAGTGAAGAAAACAAAAGCTAGGCCGATGCCTTGGAAAGAAATTTATTTACACAATATTGAAAGTGCCCAACTCTGGCCAAAGTTTCGCCCTATGGCTGCATCAGGGGCTCTTTCATATTATCAACATATAGAGACAAGAACATAAGAACTTGCCTTACTGGGTCAGACCAGTATCCTGTTTCCAACAGTGGCCAATCCAGGTCATAAGAACCTGGCAGGATCCCAAGGGGTAGACTGATTCCAAGCTGCTTATCCCAAGAATTAGCAGTGGATTTCCGCAAATCCACCTTAATGGCTTATGGACTTTTCCTCCAGGAACTGTTCCACTAATAGCTTTCACCACATCCTCTGGCAACGAATTCTAGACCTCGATAATGTGTTTCATTTTGCTTTTAAAGATACAAGGGGGTCTTATTGAAAATATACTTTTCCCCATTCTGTGCTTATAGCAAAAATCGTTGCGTAAAGTGCATTGTCTACCCATAACAAAAATAATATTGTTTAACCACAGTAAGGTTAAACTGTTTTATTCTGAGCTTATGGCCCAGCAGTTTCCTCTTGCTCGTTTGGGTTGAATTGGAACTGGCCCCAATTGGACTAAGATGCCATTAAGGCTTCTTTCACAACTATTTTTTTTTCCCATTCTGTAATCTCAGCTCCCTCTTTCTTCTCCCACCTGCATCTAGCCCAGTCACTACAGCGCCAACCCTTGCCAGTGGTCTGCATGCAGTCTGAGTTGGGCCATTAGGTGTCACCATTGTGCAATGACTGAGACTCCCTCTCCCTAGGGGCTGTGAATGCTTGCCACCACAGCCCAAGGCAAACCAAGGAGCAGAAGACAAGCACTGGAATTGAAACAAAGTCTCCAGCTCAGCAGCCAGCCACTGTGTGGGGCAAAGTTAGATTTTTTTTTTTTAAAGGGGCAGTGCGTTTTGACATTTTTTTTTAATATTACTAGGCGGCATTCAGATATCCAGTCCAAATGTATAGTTTCAGCTAAAATTAGATATAGAAGTCTAAGGTGGTTAGCAAGAAACTCCACACAGTGCCAAGCCCAACTCTGGGCCTGGAGTGCCACAAACGGGTCTGGTTTTCAGGATATCTGCAATGAATATGCATGAGGTACATTTGCACGGGCTACCTCCACTTCATGCAAATACACTTTGTGCATTTTTTTCATTGCGGATGAACCACAAACCAGACCCGTCTGTGGCACTCCAGAACCGAAGTTAGCTATCTCTGATGTAGCCAGAGATCCAAATGTGGCCAACTCTGGCTTTGAGAGACAGGCGTGGTCGTGCCCCCCCCCCCCCCAATTTCCTCGGCCCCTGGCCTATCAGCACCAGAGGAAGCAAGAAAATGACAGGCAAGAAGGAGGCCAGGACTGTAACCCCGGCAGCCGGCACTATCACTGAATCAGAGCAAAAAAAGAGAGAGAGAGCATAGGTTCCGGAGAGTAAGTTCTGGAACTAAAAAAAGAGACGCGCTGATGTTTTGAAGAATCTGGCTAGTGCTGCCGTTTTGCAGACAGTGGTTTATAAAACCACAAGACGAGGCAGGGGTGACTAAGAACGTGCAACTCATCATCCTGGCTTGGAAAGATGAAATTTAGAGGACCAGTTTCAAAAGCATTCACCCGGGAAGGTTGCCTTGGCTGGAAGTTGTCCTACCAGCAGCTTTTGTGGCCATATTTTTTTTTTTTTTGGGGGGGGGGGGGGGGGGATGTTTAGATAAGGGGAACAAAACAGAGCCACAAACGCTGTAATTTTCACTTGGACGTGTGCCGTATCGGCCACAGAAAGAGCAGGGCTACACGCACGGTGGGCGCTTTTGAGAATTGTAGACGATTTTGAAAGGGAAATTCCCGGGAAAGAGAAGGTAACCGGGGTAGAAATGTGCCTGTGTACACTTGCAGCACCGCGCTATTCAGAATTAACCTCTTTAGCGCCCAGCAATAGAAATAGTTTTTCATCACTGTTAAACCGTGCTGCTGTGACATTATGGGGCTTTATGTAGTGCTACTGGAGCACTAGGCCCTTTTTTTTTTAATTCTCCAACCTGCCCCCTTTATTCTTATTTTCCATCTTGTCGCAAGTTAAAACATCTCAAACGAAGGACGTGGGATAAACGGGGGGAGAAGGAGGAGGAGTTGTCTGAATGGGTTTGTTTTTTTTTCTTGTCGTTGCTGTTTATGTCGTGTAAAACAGTTTCCGCGCCAGGTCGTGGATACAAGCAGCGGGCGCAGCCGTGTTTACCTGTTCCCAGAGCTGTGAAGAAAGGGGAAGCAGATGGCTGACGTAGTACACAGGGAGAGCGCTGTGAATAAAGGGGAAGCAGATGGCTGACGTAGTACACAGGGAGAGCGCTAAGTGCCCTGAATGGCATTTCTGCAAGTGATCCTTTCCCTGTAAGAGAAGCGGAGACACCCAGATGGCTCCAGAAAAAAAAACAAAAACCAAAACAAAACAAACCTCCCCTCCCCCCCCCCACACACCCTTTTCATTAATTACAATTAAACAGAAATACAATCAAATCTGGAAACAATTTTTTTTTTTTTTTATGGAAACCTTTTAAGTGATTGCTTTTTCTCCAGCCTGTCAGGCTCCCCTGAGATTCACATTTAAATTGGGCCAATTAAGGTTGCTTTCTTATTGTCTGGCACTAATGCCTTTGGGATGCAGCTGCTTTGAAGGCCCCCTCCCTCTTTTTTTCACTGGCATATGGTTCTTTTGTATGACAGATATTGAAGTATGAGGGCTCTGAAGGCTGAGCGTTATTGGATCTCCCTACTGCCACCGCCAGTATAAATTAAGGTGGGGGGTGGTGTGTGTGTGTGTGTGAAGAGGAGAACATTGCGGTTTGAGAATCTGGCTTTCGGGGGACCTGGGGGGCTCCGATGGTGCCCACTGGATCCGTTACTTTCGTTATTCGGGGGGATTTCTAGGCTTCAAAACCAGGTTAAATAGCAGGTGGATTTAGGAAGATGGTGGTAAATGCCAGAAAAAAAGATTAAAATAAGAATCCCCCCCTCCTGCAAAAAAAAAAAAAAAAAAAGTACAAGATAAGAAAAGAGCAAAAAAAAAAAAAAAAAAGCGTGTAAAAAATAAGGAAAAAATATTTCCCTGGCTTCTAAAATATTTTGGCTAATGCCTAAGTTTTCAAAATGCTTTTCTTTTCCTGCATATATATATATTTTACAGCAAGTGCAACCCCCCCCCCCCCCCCCCCGCCAAAAAATTGTGAAGCTGTTCTTGCCTGCACCCTCTATGTACTTGCTTGCAGGACTCTGGCAGGTGACCTGTGGCCCTGTGCTTACTGTCTTCCTCCTGTAGCTTAGGGAGGAGCTATTCATGCCCACACCAACTCCTGTGCCCTCACCAGGTCCTGAAGAGGATCTGGATCTGCAATGACTGCCAACTCTTCCTGGGGCCTCCCCCCCCAGCCCCACACTCACTGTCTGTCTCCTCCCGGGATCCAGGCAGGGGGCCCTCAGGTCAGGGCGATGATGGAAGAGCATGAATCTTCCCACATTAATGTACATTTATACCGTGGTCACTGTGACAGCTCAGAGACACCACAGCCATGTGTGCGGGACAAAGGGATGTACCCTGACAAAGCAACCACACAGAGAGTAAATCCCTTGTCAGAATATAGATGCACGATCAAGGGGGTTTGATTTGTTTGTATCCTACCTGGCAGACATTAATCTGAATACTTCACGTTTGGTCTTTTGGGATATTTCAGTACATTTTCATACCTATCAGGTTTGAAAGAAGCTCCTCGGTCTGTTGCATGCAATTCACCTTTAATTGCCTAACTACTTTCTCTGTATGGCAGCTGAAGAGAAATTCTCCATTGCCGGAAAAAAAAAATTCTTTCCATTCAACCCCCCCCCCCCCCCAAATAGGAAAAGATCACCCGTGAGATCCATTGCCACGG
This sequence comes from Rhinatrema bivittatum, assembly GCF_901001135.1. NCBI lineage: Eukaryota > Metazoa > Chordata > Amphibia > Gymnophiona > Rhinatrematidae > Rhinatrema > Rhinatrema bivittatum. Next base: position 34,923,214 of record NC_042620.1, read on the forward strand.
TGGTAGGATATGATTAAATTGCTTAACAGGTTGATGAGCACTAAAGTTGCTGCAACCGACATTTGCACAACTTTAACATAAGGCTACCAGCTGGCTGTGGTGTGTCATCTGGAAAGGCATTGTTTAGTGCCGCTGGGGCCACCAGACGAGTGAACGGTGTTCCTGCATCCGGTGGCACGACGAATCAGGGCCAGGTAAAATGAAACCTTTTAAAAAGTCATCACGGTTTCTGAAAGAACGGGCCACGCGTGTTCGAGCGGGTGTAGCCCGCGTAGGTGGCCATACCTTCATCAAAGCTGTCCAGTCACTCGTCGCCTTGCCAAGCTCTGGGGCCTAACTGTTTTTATATGGAAAAGGCTGCGCTTGCCTCCTCTTGCCAGCTTACCTCGTGCAAGGAATAGCAATCTTTGCAATTAGCAAAAGAAACGCCTGCCAGTCCTTAATGTCCCAGGGAAGGCAACAAGGAGGAATAAGCCTCTCTAATGGCCCCCCTCCCCCCCCCGGGAAGCTGCAAGCGGAAGGGGACGTTGCGCTGTGAAGTGGGCACAAACTGCTGGATTTTTTTTTTTTGGCAAGCGCTGGCAGACCCTAGAAGCAGGGGAAGAAGCAGGGTATGTTGCAGTGACCCTGGGGGTCTGTATATCTGAGAGAAAGGATGGAGAGAGAGGGAGAAGACAAATGTTAGCCTTGGATCGGCTCTAACTTGACACCTACAGTAGCAAACTATATGTCCACCTATTGTAGTAATCCAGCCCCTGAATGAAGGCAAACTTTTGTCTTCACTAAGTCTCTGAACGAGGAGACAGTATCTGGCGCACGGACTTAAGGCTTTTAGTGCACTGTTTGGACTTGATGTATTTGTTGCCATGGTTTTTTCTGGCTGAAGTCCTTCCGGAGCGCATTACCGACTGTCCCAGTTCAGTCTTGATACGCAGTGATATGGGTTTGGTAGCGTGACTGTAAAAAAAAAAAAAAAAATGCAAAGCAGCCCCACCCCCAAATTTAAATAAATAAATAAACGTGTATTGCATCAGAAACACGCACAGCGAGGACCGCGAGGAATCTCGGGTTGACTAGTGCCGCCGTAGCCCCTAAGCCTGTCTGGGTAGTGACCTGACAAGGCATGCAGCCTACATTTCTGATTAGCACGAACATTACGCGCAGAGTTGCCAGTTCTGATCTGGTAGGTGGAAGACACCGTCCCTCCAAAAGGTACGATGACCCACTTTTATTTTCAAAAGAAGAGAAACGTGGAGCTCCCCTGGATCACTTACACAGTGGGTCAGATACCGCGTTTCCACCCACCAGGAGGAGGCACGAGGTTCTAAAAGACAAAGCGACTGCAATGTGATGTGCACGTATGGCATGTTGGCAGGTTTCTAGGTGAGCAACAGATGCATCCAAGTGGCAGAAAATCGAGACCACGCCGGGCTTGCTCTGGAGAGGGCATCCCTTTGCACTGATTGCTTTCACCTGCCTTGGCCGCGCTTTACTGAAAACGTGCGCGTTCTTGTTTCCCTTCAAAATGCAATTAACAGCCATTTTTCTCTTTTACACAAATTGGTAATTAAACTGAAAGCAAACCCTAAGTTTAATGGAAAAGGTTATTAATGTGTAACACCTGTACAATATCATTACCATATAATGATGGCATAATGCTAATGATAGCGTTATCCTGGAAATCATCCTACCCTTTCTGTGCCTAATTTCCATTTCGTTGCAGAGCTGAAATAAGGGTTGAAATTTTTGCAGATTCTCTCTTTTTGCCTTCTCCCTGCTGGAGGGAAATTTGGGTGTTGCCACACAGTGCGCCACTCCATCCATGGAGAACAAACAGCTAAAGAGCGATTTTGGAAGGGAAGACTTGTGAATCGGGCATTTCAGTCAACATAGAAGGTGCTTTGCCTTATATTTAAAAAGTTCAGCCCAGAAGAATAAAATAGTTTTGAGCTTTGGACATAAAAAGAAAGGCCTAACAGGAATAAGACTGAGGTAGGAGAAGGGAGAAGACAACCCAGGCGCAGTGATTATTTTGAAGAAAGTTTGGTGCGGCCCTCATATAACTTTGAGTTTGAAATGCATTTAATGAGTTTATTTCAAGTACATTTTATTTTAACTTTGCTGAAAGGAAAACTCAGGTTAAGACAATTCCTTGCTTTCAGCTAAGCGTGGGACGGGGAGAGGCGTAGGAGGGCACATGGGACTCATTAAGTAGAACGCTTACTGCGCATCACGTCCCTAAATTGCGAATAAGACCTTTTGTACATGTGTGTCATTATTAGTTATTCAGCCAGACATGTGAAGTTCCTATCGGTAGACTATTTTGGCAGATGAAGGCATTCCCTACCCTACCCATTTGAGGGAAAAGTACATGAGCATTTTACCGAATATAACGGTATTGCTGCGTCTTAAATTCCATATTTTCTGGCTGACCGAGGATGTGCGAAAAGTCAAAATTCCCTTCTGCGACTTCTGCTTGCAAATACCCTGCAAAATTGGTACAGCTGGTCACTGTAGACTTGACCGGGAGAATTTCCACGTGAAAGACGGAAAGAGGCAACATTCACCAGTTGGGCAACACTGCCTTCTTTTTTTTTTAATTTAAAGAGAGTGTGATTTTCCATTATAGCAAAAAGGGTGAATATAGCTGTATTCAGTGCTCGCCTGTGCTGTGGGAAACTTTTCCCATTAAATTCCATGGGGAAAAAAATGTATTTTTTACAAATATTTTCTGCAAAGTCGGAAAAGAATCCTAAGTTGTGTTGCTTTTTGCGTTTGCTATGAATATTTTTACATCTCTCTGGCGACAACCTTTTTATATAGATACGTAACCGTGCTGAGCTTTCGTGCTCTTCATGTCAACATTTTTTCTTTTTTGGTTTTAAATGTAGTGTTTTAGCTTTCTTCTGTCCCTCCACTAGCCAAGCATGGTAAAAAAGAGCTGGATGCTATGAACCTGCCATTAGGATATTTGTAGTTACACAAAGCAACCAGCAGGGGCTAAGAGTGATTCAACATCCACAGACTGTAGATTCCCTCCGTGGCCTTCTTTGGTGTCCGTACACTTCAAAGGCAAATTATAACATTTCGGTTGCTCCCCAGCTGTGTTTTTCCAAGTTCAAATCTGCCATGCCACTGGGTTGTCTGGGCCCAGTTATCGTACAGCATTCATAGCAAATCGGTTGTTTCTCTGAAAGCCAGGGCTATTTTTATCCCCACGTTTTAGAAGTAGCATGTGCAATGCATGGTCTTTGAGTTGCCAGTTGCTTGGTAACTAGCCTTAATTGTAGAGTAAATTGCTGCATGAAACTCCAGAACTGTCAGAAGATAAATTATTGTAGTCGCAGGACTGAAGTAATTTGCACATCATTTTTTTTTCAAATATTTCACAGGTTTTGTCTGTTAGAGCTGAACACTGATGGGGTGAATGAAAGGACATAGCATTATGGAAACAGAAGGAGGTGGTCAGCAGCAGAGTTAAACTGAATTGTTAGAAATATATATTCTGATTCTTTCTGGTTCCCGTGGAGGATTATGAGATACCAAGGGAGACTGCGTTTTTGTAAGCAAAGGTCGATGGAGGAATTGGGTTCTTATGAGAGAAAAGGGTGAGACTGAAAGGCGCTCAGTCCAGTACAACAAGTTATTGCCCGTGAGGAAATTCAAAGTTCTACAAGGCAGTGTTGGACTGTCAGATAGCAAGAGATCGCCACTCAGTTTAGAAGCGCAGTGAAATAGGGATCTACATTTGGATTTAAATGCGGTACATTGGAGGACTATATTGAAAAAGGCACTTAACATCTCCTTGTGTAGCAAGAGAGTAGAACTAATGGTGAAACTCCTCTATAGAGTATATGGGTTCCTGGTATTATACTAAATTTCGGTGGGGGCATCAAACCTTTGCTGGAGAGGGCAAGTGGGCACATATTTACATGGATGGTGGACATGCCCTTTAGTGGAGGACTTTGGAAACAGGTTGGACAAGAGATGAGGCGTATTTTAGGAGGGGAGGTCAGCCTGGAACCCTCTCTCTGTTTTTTGGGAAGATGGAATGACCATAACTGAAGCAAAGCAAAGTGCCGACTTGCTGACCATTTGATCCATGCAGAACGGGTAACAATTGCCAGGCTCTGGAAAGCTGCTCCTACAACAGTATGTTGGCGCTTTGAAATTGCCTTAGTAGAAAATCTTACATATATGCTTCGTAGACAGTCTTCTATAAATGATAACGCATGGGCATCCCTTTTGGTCCCATTGGGCTGATCAGACTTCATGGGAATGTAATATATCTGTGATAATTATCAACATGTGATAATTTTTGCGTGAATAATGCCCACAATAAGGAAAAGGTGTGTGGCTATGATAATTTTAGCGTTACCACATTGTGTGCCATCTTAGTGCTTTGCATAGGTATTGTATTACAATGTGTGTTAAAGTTATCACACCCTGCAATATTTGTATTTTGCAAGTTGTAAAGTGCCCAGACAGGCATTTCATTAATTTTGCTGAGAGAGAGAGATTGACTCTTTATAAGGTTTTTATAGTAATCAACTCTTTATACCACTATAGGAGGGCCAGCTAGTAAGTCAAGGTGAGATTTGGTGGTGGTCTAGGGTTTTGGGGCCAGTTTTACATGCACAGTGAGACATACAAACAGCACAGTACACATCAGTGAAGATTTGACATGATTTGGAGTGAGAAAAGTCACACATAGATGAGATTTCTAAAATGTTCACTCGCTCTAGTTTGATAAACTCTCTATCCATGGTGCGATAATGCCCCTCATTTTCATTGATTTTTGAATAAATTTGCATTCATGCCACACGATGTCATATTTATCACTGGCGTTAGGGAATTAATGCCATAACGCATTTTGATGAATGACCCTGTTAGATGGTTGTACTAGTTTTTATTGAACCTCCGGATGAATCGACATTTGATAACATAATTTAAACAAAGTTTTTGTGATTGTATATAAGTCTTAGTGATGCGCGAGGTGTACATTGGATCTGTTCATACAGATCTCCCTCTGTGTCTGGCATTGTAATTGCTGTGATTGTTAAATTTGTGGATAAAAAAAAGAAAAACAATAAAAAGAAATATATATATTCTGTGATGTCTTGTATGAGCCCAACTTTCAAAGCTATCTGCAGTACAGCATTTGCACGCATAAGTAGATGCGGAGATGTTAATCCTAGTATTTTATAAACTATGCGGCACAAGCTGCAATGTTGCAGGTTACTCTGGGAATCCCTGGGCAACAAGTGGTGTCTTGCTTCAAGTTTCCTATTTACTCACTACTCACGTATTAAAAACTAGTACAAATGGGCCACATAATCACAAATGGAGACCTTTGTCATTGAGAGAGAACCTTTGCACAGTGGGTTGGGGTTAGTGGAGGTTATTGACCAGAGCTAGAGCAGTGTAGGTGGTTAGGCTTGCATGGCTGACAGCTGGGAAACATGCTTAGCCAGAGTAGTATAGGTGGGGCAACTAGGCTGACCTGGTAGGCCATATGGTCCTTATCTGCCTACATCTTCTATGTTTCCATGTACGTTATTATCTTACTCCGATTCACTTGGGCTTATATTATCACGACTGAGATTCCAAAAACCCTGCTTTTGGAGAGGCGGGCTATAGAATCAACGATTATTGAGCAGAATTTTCAGTCTACGTCTTTGTGCTTCATGGAGATGTGGTAAATAAACAACACTGAAGAGAGAGAAGCGCTGTAAAGCCTTCCTTTCAGTGGGTATTTCGCTATTTTGCGCTTCAGAGTCCTAGGCAGCTCTCTGCTGTGATGGGTGTTTGGCACTCACTGACAGGTGCATTATAATGTCCTTCAGAGAGCTTCGTTTTTGTTGATCAACAGTCGCCGAAATACCAGAGCCTGTTGTGGAATGAGCTACATCTATCCTGAACTGTACAGACAAGGAACACTTTATCTCAATGAAAGAACAGACATATTTCATTTTCTGCCTCTAAAATTACAAAAGTTGTTGATGGCTGGCTAGTGCATCCCGGAGAGTTCCACAGCTGAAGCAAAAGAGACAGGGGCTGATTCGTTAAAGCTGCACGCCAGATTTATTGACAAAGAAAACCTCCCTTAAGTTTCAATGGGGGAAAACACTGGTGCAGTTCTAGCATCAGAGCAAACTGGCGCGAGCTTTTAATAAATCAGCTCCTCAACTGTGTGCTTTAAAGAATGTTTCCAGTTTCTTTCCTATTTCTTTTTGGCGCAGAATGCAATTTACAGTAAAGAAAGCTCGCTTCTAATTGATTGCCCTTCTTTTCTTCTTCTTCCCCAGGGTCTTTTCGCAATGACGGCTTAAAAGCTAGTGACGTGCTGCCCATCTTGAGAGAAAAAGTGGCCTTTGTATCAGGTGAGTGTTTGGCACGTGCTGTCCCCTTTTTTTTTTGATAACACATTGCTTGTCGTTTTGCGCACTGATCGGCACGGCCGTATTCAGTCCGCGGGCCCAGCATATATTTCCGAAATATAAATAGTACCGCACTGCGCGGTCAGATCTGAGGAGGAGACCTGTGCGCACTCGGAAATTGGCAGCAGCACCTGCGGATCACTTTTACATTGATCCGAGAAAAGGTTTGGCGGTCTGATCCGAGCTGTAGGCCTCTCAGAGCCGTCCTAACTACAGATCCGGCTGTGGCCGCATGGGAGAGGAAACCTTGTAGAATGACTAGAACCCCATTCATTGTGCTCTGGTTGAAGGAGGACAGAGACAACATTGTCACGGGCAGGAATTCCAGAATGTTTTAGAATGGTGCTGGCTTTGCCGTAGGTGTGTAAAACCTTTGTAGCATTTTACTTTTGTTAGGTTTACTATTTTTCTTGTTTTAGTTTGTTATAGGTGGGTGGATTTGTGTGTGTCTGTGACACACTTCTACACCCCTTCCCCACCCCCCTCCCTACCCTCTCTTAAGTGCTCTGCTTTCTCCTCTTCTCCCCCTCCCTTCACTCACCCCCACTTCCCTTTCACTCACCTCCCCCAAATCTCTAGCAGAGTTTCCAGTAAAACCTTAGGAACACAGCCAGATATTTGCACAATAGCCTTGTTAGTTTCAGTAGCTGTTTGGATGATTACACAGCTTGATGGCAAGACATGGATTGGGGGGGGGGGGGGAGAGAATTCCTGGGTGTTAGATTAAGTCTGGGATCTTGTACTCTCATCCGCCCAGAATGGTAGAGAATCAAGACATCCTGTAAATGGTGAAGCTTTTATGAGTGGCAGCTGGGAGAAATCTTTACAGCATTTATTTATTTATTTATTATTTTTATATACCGATATTCATCTCAATTGAGATATCACACCGGTTTACATTCAGGTACTGTAGGTATTTCTCTATCCCCAGAGGGCTTACAATCTAAGTTTTTGTACCTGAGGCAATGTAGGGTAAAGTGACTTGCCCAAGGTCACAAGGAGTGACAGCAGGACTTGAACCCTGGTCTCCTGGTTCATAGGCCACTGCTCTAACCACTAGGCTATTCCTAACTGGGCAGCCTGGATGGACCAATATTTCTCGTCATCTATTATGTTGTATGCACAATTTAAAGCACACACTACCCCCTCCCCCTGGTTCGATTTTCAAACATAAAAAAACACGAATTATCTTTAAAAAATCAGGTTGCTGTGCATCGCAGTAAGTGCATACAACTTTACCAGTTGCAAATGTGCAAATGACATGCCAGTCCCATGCATCGCCTTTGAAAGCATGTCACATGCCTCCCCCCATCAGAATGTCTTTTCATGGGTGTGGAAATTTATATCGAAATTCCACACGTAAATCCTTAAACTCGGCACTCAAATCCCAGCTAAGCTTTTGAAAATCAAGCCTCATAGCAAGCTGCTATTCAAAGCATGTTTAGCGCTGCTTAGCCGGATAAGTATAGATGAATATCCGGCTACACTCAGCGGCCCCCACTTAACTGGGTAAGTCACTTCTTCGGCTAAGTTGATAGCCAGATAGACAGTGGGTGGGCAGTGGGTGAATTGGGACGGCACTACTTATCCGGATAACTTAACCAGATAGCTAGCGATTTAGACACTTATCCGGTTAAGTTATTCAGTTAAGTTAGATCTGACTTAACCAGATATCACTTATCTGGCTAAGGACTTAAATATACACAGATATTCAGCAGCATAGCCATGCTGAATATCCCATTTAAGTTAACCGGATAAGCCTGATCGAATAACTTTAAATACACATTTAGTTTTGAACATTGACTCCCATATGTTGTTTTTTTTTCTGTGGATCACTTTTCAATAGAAAGAAAATGCTGGGAGAATCAGGAGTAGGGATCAGCTGGGCCGGGTGAGTGGAATTTGGTGCTGTGGAACTCTGTTGTCATTAATGAAATATTCTGGCAATAATCTGGTAGATGGGAAGGCTGCCGAATTTTTAACAAGCTCGGAAAGGGTAGGATGATGACAGGATAGGGAAAGAAAAGGCACAGCAACACAACAAGGTTAAAGAAACAGAAAGACATTCGATTCTTTTGTTGTATTCAAACATCAGAGTTAAGCACGTTAAATGCTCAGTCTTGGGTAGTGCTATGTATAGCAAATAATATTCTGGGTTTTTTTTGGGGGGGGGGGGAGGGGGTGTCTGGTGGTTCTTCGTTTCTTCTTTTTCTGCCAGCTCAGTCAGATCCAGGGCTGGAATTGTGGCACCACGAGCCTTCATTCTCAAACTACCTATGGAGTTTCCCTTTACTATTAATAGACTCTCCCTCCCCTCATTGTTAATAGATTCCCCCTCCCCTCACTGTTAATAGACTCCTCCTCCCCCTTCACCGTTCAGTGGTCCTGAGGCCAGGAGCCATTTTGCCAACTCTTCTTTCGGGAACCCGTATCTTGTGCTCCAGATCCCACCACTGGGTGTCACCCTTAATTATGGCCATGACTCCCTCTTTACCCCCCACTTCCCCTCCCCCAGGGGCTGAGAATATTGCCTCTGCAGCATCTCCCGGCCCAACTGACCCAGAGTATAAAAGCCTTGATCTGGGAGTCAAACGGAGACCTTCCACATGAGCAGTCCACTGGGCCAGCCTAATAAAATCTCTTTTAATAAAACTTGTCTTGTCCCTAATAGTTGGGGAGAGGGGTTTGGAGAGGTGAGAAAAGGGGGAGGTCTGAGGCCAACGAGGGGGAATACAGGAGAAGAAAACTCACCCCCAACTTGTGGAGGCAGGGTACTTCATATTAACCTTCGGCGGATACTGTAATGCTTTCCGCCGTCACGCAGGACGCGCTTGTTTGTTTGACTCGTGTCACGCAGGTACACTAGAGGGCAAACCGTAATCAAATGTAATTAATGCCAGTCGTCGGTTCTGTAATCACCTATTGATGCAACCTCTTCTAGTGCTGCATACCAAGCTGGAGCTGTTTGGAAGTAAAATATTATCAATCATCATCATCGTAAGCAACCTTCCGTAATCCTGGAATACAGATCTTCTTTTTAAATAACTAAATAAATGAAATGCAAGGTTCGGCAGCCTCAGTGGGGCCTTCCAGTACCACAGAAGATGCTTGCTAGTGCTAGCTGCATTGGGAGCCAGCGGCAGGCTCCGCTGTTCGGTAAATGTGCAGAGCTGAGGCACCCGCAGCTTCCCTTTCAGCAGCCTCAGGATAACAGATAACATATTGTGGGTTGAAGCAGAAATTTGGCCCACACAGGCTTGTGGTATTTACCCTAGTGATTGGTAGAGGATGCTGTGGCATGTTGGTTTTCGGAAGAAAAGAATGGATTTGAATCGGGCTCTCGGCCAGAGTGTAATCTGCCTAGGGTGAATGTCTGATACAGAAGCAGTCTTGTAGGTGCTGGGGGAGGATTAAGAAGTTGGATATGGGCTGGGGGGGGGGGGGGATGTTTCCTCAGTAAGGTGAATGGGAAAACATTCTCCAGGAGACGATTAAAGACGCTGAAATGAAATATGCATGAAGAATCTGACATTTGAATGGTGAATTAGATTTGGAGGCTATGTGGAGCTCTCTCTAATGAAGATTTTAAATTTTTTATTAAAGAGACATGTTTATAATATGCATTAGACAAACTCCTGATCTGAGCCTTCAGAAGTTGCATCTTATCTGTTTTATGACCCAAACTCTGTATAAGTAGTGAGTTTGCTCTGTCATCCAATGCAAAATTATAACTAAAAAAAAATTCTGAAGAGAAATCATCTTAAATTTTACAGAATTGGGCCAGCCCAGTAGCTCAGTGGCAAGTGCTATGCACTGCCATACAGATGATGGGCCAGGCTTTTACACTCCGAGCGACCTGGAGCTGCGGATGCTGGTTGGTGTTTGAGGGGGGAGACGTTCAGAGTCCCTGGCGGGGAGGCTATTTATGAAGTTGCTCAACACTGACACCTGGTAGCCAGATCTAGGGCTTGTGTTTGCTGGGTTCTGGAGGGAGTCATGATTCATAGTTCTTGGCTGAGGGCTGCGATGACTTTTGGCTTAAATGGGGGAAGGAGGAATTAGAAAAATAAGGGTAGATGATGGCTTCTGGTACCATTGCCCAATAGACACTATCTCCAATTGAACTGGAAGCAGAAAGGAGCAGGCGGAAAACCTCCACACACACACAAAAACATTCTTTTTACCAAACTAAGACCAAATGTACAGTTGTGATCATACCTGGCAGAATTTGTAAGATGTTTAGCATTTTAAGAAAACATGAGTGATTAGACAAAGCACGTCTGTTGTTTTTAGTGTGTTTCAAATTCAATTATGCATCACAGAATAGCACAATTATTAAACAAACCATAGCAATGAAAGAAATAATAAAAACAGTCCTATTCAAAAGTTTGCATACCTTTGAAAGTTTGGGTTGATAATGTACAATCAAGTTGGCACACACACAGGTTGAGATGGCAATGAAGGGTAGGTATCCATAAGAACATGCCATAATGGGTCAGACCAAGGGTCCATCAAGCCCATCATCCTGTTTCCAACAGTGGCCAATCCAGGCCATACGAACCTGGCAAGTACCCAAAAACTAAGTCTATCCCATGCTACTGATGCCAGTAATAGCAGTGGCTATTTTCTAAGTCAACTTAATTAATAGCAGGTAATGGACTTCTCCTCCAAGAACTTATCCAATCCTTTTTTAAACACAGCTATACTAACTGCACTAACCACATCCTCTGGCAACAAATTCCAGAGTTTAATTGTGCATTGAGTGAAAAAGAACTTTCTCCGATTAGTTTTAAATGTGCCACACGCCTGTGCTTTCTTTGATTGTAATTGGTGTCTGTGTATAAATAGTCAATGAGTTTCTTAGCTCTTGAGAAACCCTTGTGCATTTCATCTAGGGCTGCACTGACTTCGGTGGTTACTGAAGCTTAGGGAAAGCAAAAGAACTGTCAAAGGATCTGTGAGCAAAAGTAGTTCAACTTTATGAGGGAACCCTTGGTCTCTCACTAGCAGGCCCTGGATCCCTGCATAGTAGGTAACAGCTAGGAGGGACAGATCATTCCTTGCAGCACCTTCTCCTGAGGATGCCTGCAATGGTTCAGTCCTTGTCCAGAAGTGGGGGTCTGAGCCTTAGTGAGTGTGGTTAGTTTAGTTTGGGTGCTGTTGAGAGAGGAGCTGGTTTTTGCTCCTGCGCTGTTATTGGTTGGGAGATTGCCCAATTCCAGTGCACCCCTTGCCTGGTAGGGGTTATCCCTTCCTGATAGTAAAAAGGACTTTAATAAGAAGATTTTCAGGATTTTGGTTGTGCCCAGGTGTAATCCTGTTCCTGCCAGTGAGGCAACCCCCAGAACCGAAGGACAGAAGGGAAAAGACCTGGTTATTCCTTTCCATCCAGTGAGAGGACTTCAGTGACTCCTCACCCAGTGGTGAGGAGGTTTTTGTACCACCCTCTCCTCACTGTTTGGCTGGGTGGTAAAAGCCCTGCTGGTACCCAGACACGGACCTTTTCCCCTAAGAAGTCAAAGCACAGAAGGAATCTATAAGAGAAGAGCTCATAATCACGTTGGAGACCCCCAACCGCATCTCCACCCCGGGGAACGCAGGACACAAGCTGGGAACATCTGGGATTCTGTTGGACTGCAGATGTGAGATTGTTTTGGGGATTTAGGGTTCTCCCCTGAATAGGTTTCCCTTCCTGGCTGGGACCCTTGCCCTGCAGACAAGAAAAGGGGGTGAGCGGCTCCTAGAAAGTAGCACTAAGGACACTGCACGGAGTGAGGAAGGGATTGAACTCAGATGTGAGGTAAGACAAGTAAAACATCGATTGCAGAAATTAAATAAATGTCCAAATCAAAGTAAAGTTTCTTTTGAACACCCACATCGTGGCCTGCCTCTTTCTACAGTTCTAACATCACCAAAGGGGACAGTGACCCAGTTCAGGGAGGATTCCCGTTCACCATTGGGCCTAAAAGATTAAGCCTTTCCCCCATAGAAAGAATCCACTCCTTGGGACTTGTTAAAATTGGGGAAGTGGCAAAAGGAGATAGCCCAAGAGAAATTCTTTTGTGTGCCCTTGGACTACCGAAAAAGGGATGCATTTGTAAATCAGGAAAAGGATATAAAAAGAGATATCCAAAGATTTGAAAATGCCAGTCAGTACTGTTCAGACTCTGATCCAGAAGTGGAAAATTATGGGTTCTGTTAGTACCAAGCTATGGTCAGGTAGACCAAGAAAGATTTCAGACACAACGGCCAGGAAAATTTGTCAGGATGCAGAGAAAAACCCACAAGCAACTTCTACTGAACTACAGGCTTCTCTGAAACAAAGCGTTGGGGGTGTTTCAGCATGCACAATAAGGAGATACTCGAACAGAAATGGGCTGCATGGTAGAGCTGCCAGAAAAAAGCCATTGTAGCATCAACACCACAAAACGGCCTGCTTACATTCTGCCCAACAGCACCTAGAGAAGCCTCAGAACTTCTGGAACAAAATAATTTGGAGTGATGAGACCAAAACTGAATGTTATGGTCCCAACCATTAATGCTATATTTGGAGAGGAGTCAACAAGGCCCATGAACTGCTATGATGGTAATTCATAAGCAATAGTAGCTTGAGATTTTTATGTAATGTTTGGGTACTTTCCAGGTACTTGTAGTCTGGATTGGCCACTGTTGAAAACAGGATACTGGGCTTGATGGACCCTCGGTCTGAACCAGTATGGCATATCTTATGTTAATAAGCTTATGAAGAGAAAAGCGCACCATTCCTACCGTGAAGCATGGAGGCGGATCTCTGCTGTCTTGGGGGTGTGCGAGCCGCAGTGGCACAGCGAATTTAGTCAAAATTCATGGCAGGATGAACGCAGCATCTTATCAGAAAATACTGGAGGAGAACTTGCATTCATCAGCCAGGAAGCTGCGCATGGAGCGCACTGGGACTTTCCAACATGACAAAGCTCCGAAACATAAGGCCAAGTCGACCCTTCAGTGGCTACAGCAGAAGAAAGTGAAGGTTCTGCAGTGGCCATCACAGTCTCCTGACCTCAATATCACTGAGTCACTTTGGGGAGAACTCAAGCATGCAGGTCGTGTTAGAAAACCAAAGAATTTACAGGACCCGGAGGCTTTTTGCTAAGAGGAATGGGCAGTTTTACCACATGAGAAAATAAAGGGACTCATTCACAACTATGACAAAAGACTGCAAGCCGTCATTGATGCAAAAGGGGGCAATGCACGATATTAAGACACACTTCCTCCTGAACAATGGACACTGGCACCTCCAGGTTAAAGCATATGCTCTAACCCGTTAATTTATTCGTATCACGTTATATTTATTCTACCTGCCTTTATCTTCCTTCCAGCTTGTCTTTAAGCCTCCAAGTTTTTTCCATTCCTTGTTGATTGTAACTTTGACTTATTCCTTTTCCTTTGTTATCTATTATTAACCAGAATTGTTACCTTAGTTTTTCCCTTGTTAAAATGTAAACCGATCCGATATGGTTATCTACTATGAAGGTCGGTATAAAAAACTGTTAAATAAATAAATAAAATAAGGTTGGGCAAAATTTTGAACAGGACCATTTTATTATGTCCTTTATTGCTATGGTTTGTTTAATGATTGTGCTATTCTGTGATGCATAAAATAGTTTAATTTGAAACACATTAAGAATAACAGACGCGTTTTGTCTGATCACTCATGTTTTCTTAAAATGCTACACATCTCACAAATGCTGCCAAGGGTAGGTAAACTTATGAGCACAACTATATAAGGTTTCCTGGCAAGGATCTTGAATGTATAAGAAAATCTTAACTTACTGCTTATAGTTAAGGTAAAAAAAAAAGTAATTAGCATGTCTTGCTTTAGCATTCTGTACATTGATTTGCACATTTACTTAGTATGGTGGAAAATGAGACCATATTTAAATGTTCTTTTATGAGGCCACCATATTGAGCTCAGGATCAGATGTTAAGGCTGCACCCGAGCTTCTGCTAAGCACTGTATATGAAGAAGATTTCAGGAATGATTACACATGTTCTTGTTTTGCTGTTACCTGCTTGCTTTTAGAAACTGCTTTTTCTGATATTTTCTTGCTTTAAAGATTTCTTGGTTGAGATTTTTTTTTTTTGCTATTAAAAATTGTTTCTGTTGCGATTTCTTTCAGTTTTAAGAGAATTTAGCTAGCGGCTGCCTAATTGCATTAATTATACCTGTGGGTCTGGCCTGGTTCTGGAAGTGCAGTTTAGCACTTTTCAGTGTCCCTCCAGGGCAGATTCCTGTCTTTCTTATATAGCCTTCCAATGTCAGATGTCTCCGAGACCTTGATTCATTTAACATGAGCGATAAATGGATTTGGGGGATTTTTTAAACTTTATTTTCATTTGAATTTAAACAATAATCTAAATATACAAATATTTGGGAAGAAAAAAAAAGAGGTTATACAAAAGTAGAAGAATACAAGAAATAAGAGAATTATTCGAAATAAAACTAGCAGAACATCCCAAAGATCTCAGATATTGGAGGGAAAGAAAAAGGTCTTAGGGCATAGACCTACAAATTAGAAACAAAATGAACATTGTACAGTCGCGCCCTGAACATGCACTGCCTTTTCATAAGGGCTGGGAAGCAGCATTGCATCTGGCATCAGTGAAATCCCTCAAACTGCATGGGGGTGAAAGAAAACGTGTCTAACAGAATTCAAAACTGCCAAACATTTACAAGGGGTGTCTGACAGTGCAGGTGGGCCCCCCCTGTGAAGGGGCCGCGGTCGTCCGATACCCCCAGTCCGCTGGAACACAGCTGGGACGTCCGCCTCTTCTTCCACGTTGCAGAACACCCGGGCCTTCTTTGACGAAAATTGAAGGGAAAGGTGTATACAAGTCCATGCGCCTCTGTGCGAGGCTAAAAATAAAAAAAAAAAAACCAACCCACTCTTTGTCCACAGGCAGCCCAGAAAAGACAGGGAGTGTGCAATTCCTCTTCCTCAGAGCACTTGACAGGACTTCTACCTTTCAGCAAATGGGCACGTCTTTCTTTTCTCGTTCAGGGCCTGCCTCCTGGTAGGCCTTCCTCCCCAAGGTCTGAAATGGCTCTTTTCTTCCCTTGGATTACAGCACTGCTCAGCACGCAGGTTTGCAAAGCAGCAACCACAAACAAAAACCTTGTGGTAAATCACAGTCCTTTTTCTAGGGAAAGAAAACAGTTTTTCTCCTTTTGAATTATAGCACTGCTCAGCACACAGCTTTGCAAGGCAACAGACACAAAAAAACCCCAAGCTGAGCAGGTTTAAACACCTCCCGCCCGTGATAGGGCTTGACGGTCCCTAACGAGTGCTTTGGCTGGGGGTCAGCCCTGCCGCAGCCTCCCACAAATATCTTTCCCTTCTGAAAGTGTGCCGCACCTGCTAGCAGTTTCCTTTCTTCTCCCGCTTATAAATCCCTTGACTCTTCCCTTCCTGAGGGGTAGTTGATTCCTTCCTCCTCCTGGCTCTCTCCTGCTGGAATGAATTCCATCTCCTCCTTTTCATCTCCGGGGGGAGGGGGGGCCCTGTTAGCTCCTCCCCTCCCTGGGCGGATCCTTCCGGCACTTGCCCTGATTCCTCCTGGGAGAACTGGCCCCTTTCCTGCCACTAGGCATTCCAAGGTGTCTCACTTGGTTGGGGAGGGCCTATCCACTGGGTTGACTCCCTCCCCTGCAGAGACGCCCCTTTTGCCTCCACCCCGTGATTCCTTTGGGCTTAGTATTGCAGCTAGTGATGCCTGTTACTACCCTGGGTTGGCAGCTTCTCCTCCTTCCCTCAGGTGGGCTGCTGTGCTGGTGATGAAGGCTCACCCCTTCACACCCCCAAGGATGTGACCTCCGATCTCACCCCTTCACACCCCCAAGGATGTGACCTCCGATCTCACCCCTTCACACCCCCAAGGATGTGACCTTCGATCCTGCGTCGCCCTAGCTAAATCTGGGACTATCCAAATTTTCCCTCCCATGAAAAAATCCTCTTGGTGAAAAAAAAAATAAACCAAGAATATGGTTTCAATCCTACAAAAAAAAAATCAAATAAAACCAACAGAGTAGCTCTGGAAAAGGATTGTGTTCCAGAATTTTCCAGTTATGACCACAGAAGTATTATGTCCACCTCTATTCATATTCTTCTTAGTAGAAGGTAAATAAGAATTTTTTTGAATGAGAAATTAAGAGCACATCCTTCATTTAAGATTTAAACATCTCAGTAGGTGAAAGCAATGGAGTCTGAGGAAAATTTAAAACACACAAATTCAGATTGTTAGAGAAATTTTCCATGTTTTCAACCCTTCGTGAGATAGATTTATTTAAATTTATTTATTTATTTAAAAACTTTTATATACCAGTATTAGTATGCATACATCATACCGGTTTACAATGTAACTTAAAAGGCAGAAATTACAATGAACAGGGAGGGCGAACAAGGAGGAGTATACAAAGAACAGGAGGTGGAGGAATTAAAGCAATAAATAAAACTGCAACGGACTATTTACAGGAATATACAAGGCGTAGGCAAGATACTTGCGGAAGTCAGTGTACTTAATCAGGGTAGGCTTGTCGGAAGAGCCATGTTTTAAGTTTTTTTCTGAACTTGGCATAACATGGCTCTAGCCTGAGAGTGGTAGGGAGGGCGTTCCATTGTTTAGGGCCTGCAATGGATAGTGCACGGTCCCTAGTAGAGGAGAGGTGGGCTTTTTTCAAAGGGGAAATGGAGAGGGTGCCTTTGTTGACAGTGCGAGTGGGTCGTTCAGTGCGTATAGGACGAAAGGGTTCATCCAACCAATTGGAATTGTGCGAGTGGATGGACTTGTGCACTATGGTTAGAATTTTGAAGAGAATTCGGGATGCGATGGGGAGCCAGTGGAGTTCTTTGAGTATAGGGGTAATGTGATCAGCTTTCCTTGAGTTGGTGATGACCCTGGAGATGGCATTCTGGAGCATTTGTAAGGGCTTGGTGGTGGAGGAGGGTAGGCCGAGGAAGAGGGCATTACAGTAGTCCAGCTTTGAGGAAAGGGTGGCTTGGACGACGGTGCGGAAGTCATGATAGTGGAGGAGGGGTCCGAGTTTCTTCAGGATGTGAAGCTTGAAGAAACCTTCTTTGAGGATGGAGTTAATCTGTTTTTTGAGATTGAGTTGTTGATCTATGATAACCCCAAGGTCTCTTACTGTGGGTTGGGGTGTTATGACGTTGAAAGCTGGATCGTTGGAGATCGGTGGTTTGGGAGGGAGATGAGGAGAGATAAGGAGCAGCTCTGTTTTGGAGGAGTTTAGAGCGAGGTGGATGTTGGTGAGGAAGTCATTTATGTTGGCAATTTACAGTTTACTGTCCGCTTCCTTGCCTTTATCTCCTCTGCAGCCTATGCTATGCCCCCTCCCAATACCCCTGTTCATTGTATTTCCTTTCCTCCTTTTTAGTTCCAATGTAAACCGGCATGATGTTTGCATACTAATGCCGGTATATAAAAACCTTAAATAAATAAATAAATAAATAAATGTGTTCCAGAAGGCAAGGGCATCTGAGAGAGAGTTGTGAATGGGAATGACGATTTGAACGTCATCTGCATAGAGGTAGAATTTGAGGCCGAGGTCTGTGAGGAGCTGACATAGAGGTGTGAGATAAATGTTGAAAAGGGTGGAGGAGAGGGAGGAGCCTTGTGGGACACCTTGAGACAAGGGGTAGAGTGTGGAGTTGGCGTTTCCTATCTTGACGGAGAACTTTCTGTTAGATAAATAGGATTTAAACCATAGTAGGGCTAGGCCTGAGATGCCTATTTCGGATAGCCGGTTGATGAGGAGGTTGTGGTTGATGGTATCAAAGGCAGCTGAGATGTCGAGTAGGGCGAGGAGGTAACAGTTGCCTCGGTCCATGCCTATGAGTAAGTGGTCCGTGAGGGAGAGCAGGAGGGTTTCTGTATTGAGGTATTTACGGAAGCCGTATTGGGCTGGATGCAGAATGTTGTTGCTTTCTAGATATTCTGTAAGTTGGATGTTTACAATCTTTTCCATAATTTTGGATAGGAAGGGCAGGTTAGAGATAGGGCGGAAGTTAGCGGGATCTTTAGGGTCTAGTGTTTGTTTTTTTAGGAGGGGCTTGACAATAGCTTGTTTGAGAGCATCTGGGACAGAGCCTGAAGAGAGGGAGGAGTTTATGATGTCTGCGATGGGTTTGGATATAGTATTCGGGATGGAGAGGAGGGATTTTGTGGGAATGGTGTCTGAAGGGTGGGAAGCTGGTTTGAGTTTTCTGAGAATAGATTCCACTTCTTTAGCGGAAGTCAGGTCAAGGGTTTGGAGGGTGGGTGAAGTGGGGGAAGGTTGGAGGGAGGGGGAGGGGGAAGGGGAGGTAGATGGAGAAGGGTGTTGAAATCTGCGGAGGATGTTGGTGATTTTTGTGAGGAAATACTGGGCGATTTCTTCGCTCTTAGTGGATGCATCATTCTCAGGGATAGTGGGCTGAGAGGATTTGGTGAGGTTGGCAACATAATTGAAAAGGGCTTTCGGGTTGTACATGTATTGGTGGATCTTAGCTGAAAAGTAGTCTCTTTTTGTTTTGAGGGTGGTTATTCTATATTGGTGAAGGGTAGTTTTGAAACTTGAGGCGAGTTGAGGTGAGGGGGCTTTACGCCAGCTTCTCTCTCGCTGCCTGAGGGTATTTTTTAGGGATCTTAGTTCAGTCGTGTACCAGGGTTGAAGATTTTTTGTGGGTTGGGTAATGTTACGTCTGGAGATGGGGCATAGTTTGTCAGCAATTTCAAGAGTCATGCTGAGCCAGGATTTGATGGCAGTCTCTGGACTGGAGCAGTCAAGGCTAGTGGAGGTGTTGGAAATGGCAAGAGCCAGTTCATCTCCAGAGCAGGGTTTCCTGAAGGTGAAGGTGGTGTTGTTTGAGGGAGTGGGTGTAGTGGGGAAGTTAAGGGGGAGGAGGGCTTTTATGAGGAAGTGGTCGGACCAAGGTACAGGGGAGCAGGTGGGGGGGGTGGGATGGTAGGAAGCAGTGGTTGATGAATATGAGGTCAAGGGAGTGACCAGCTTGGTGGGTGGGGGAGGCAACAATTTGTCTAAGGCCTAGAGCTTGGAGTGCAGTAAGGAATGCCTCACAAGAAGGGGTAAGGGGGGTGGCATCGACATGGAGGTTGAAGTCTCCTAGTATGATGGAAGGGATTTCAATGTTTATGTTGGCAGATAAGAATTCAATTAAGGGGGAGGGGTCCCATTCGATGGATCCAGGAGGGGCATAAATGAGACAAATTTGCAGTGAGGGGGCTTTGAAGAGGCCAATTTCTAGCTTGGAGGGTGATGTGGTGTGTGAGAGTTTGAGATTAAGGTGTTTCTTGAAGGCTAGGAGGATGCCACCTCCTCTTTTCTTGGGTCTTGGAATGGATAGGAATTCGTAGGATTGTGTAGGTAGCTGGTTCAGGAGGACAATGTCTGTTTCTTTGAGCCAGGTTTCCGTGATCGCACAGATGTCTGGCTTAGTGTCAGTGAGGAGGTCATTTAAGATGGGGGTTTTTTTGGAGAGTGATTGGGCGTTGAACAGAATGATGGAGAGGGTAGTGAGTCCAAGGAATTGGTTGAGGGGGGTAGTGAGGATAGGGAGGAGGGATTTGTAGGGGGGGGGGTGGGATGGGAATGGGGGCGTCTGTTGTGGGGGAGGTGGATGCGGTTGATGTGTTGTGTGGTCATGGTGGGTGAGTAGGCAAAAGGAGGAGGGAGGGAGAGGGGGTAGGTAAAAAGGAAACTGAGAGGATATAGGGTAGTACAAGGCGGGGATTAAGGTATCAAGGAGTTAAAACTGAGGGAAGGGCACTGAGGGAAGGGCACAAAGCTGATTAGGTAGAGTAAGAGGTGTAAGTAGTGTACCATGCAGGTCAGACAATGCAGGTTATACAGCTTAGATAACATGTAGATAACATGCACATGTTAGATCCACAATTTGTTTAGCTTATAAATTTTTAATTTGAGAAACAGATGCCTTCAAATTTGAAACAGAAGTTTTGCAGGATGAGATACGCATATCATAATTTTGAAATTTAGAATGTATATCAAGGGTAACGGTTACCAGGGAAGAGACAGACTGTTCTGTGGTCACCATTGCAGACCAAAGACTGTCTAGCGGCTCAGAAACAGGTTTGGACAATGCAGTTCTATCCCGGGGTGAGGAGATAACTTTTTGGACCTCCTACAAGCCAGCACCATTGATCCCTGATAGCAAGGAACCTTCACGCAATACAGAGATTGCAGCCGCTGCTCCTCCTCCAGCTGGTCTATCTGGGCTCCGGAAAAGATGATCATCCTCCATCATGTCTCGCTGTGATCCAGTCACTGCAGAGGACGGATGGGCGCCGACTGATGATGCAGTGGCAGCGCCGGGATTCCATTCACTTTCCGGAATCTCGGCCATCGCACAGGTGGCAGAACCAGTGGGCTTCGGCATCAACTGATCCACGGGGTTGAGAGAAGCCTCAGCCGTCAACGATCCGGCAGCCCCAGAGACAGCTAAGTCGACCTCCGATGTCGGCAAAAGTAGGAAGGTAGAGAACTCCAGTTTGGTAGTTTGCTGGGATGTCCCTATATCTTCTTATAACACTTTTCCTCTTGCCCATGGCCATAGGGGAAGGTGAGCAGCAAGTAAGCCAAGAAAAATTGCAGGGAAGTCCCAGGAGCTCAAACTCGCATGTCTGTTCAGGGCGCCATCTAGATTCCCCCTGGATTTTGGGGATCATTTATTTAAAAAAAATGTAGATAATTCCACACAGAAATATACTATTTGACACAATGGGAAGATGGCCCACCTGAGCACCAGCAAACATCAGCTGGTGTGGTTTGATATCGTAATCAAGGCGGAAAGGAGTTATGCAGAAGGTCAGAGTCCTGGATTTAAAAAATGCTGACGTTGGTAAAATTGAGAATAACCTTTTGGAGGAGGTAGGTAAAGTGGAAGAACAGTGAGCTAAAGAAAAGGAGCTATGGAAAGAGCAACAACCATCTATGTTAAGGAAACAAGTATATGTAAGAAGAAAAAGATCGATAACGGTTTTCAAAAGAGATGGCTGTAAAAGTAAGGGCAAAAAAGATTAGCATTCAAAACTACAAGGGTTCTCAGAAAGAGGAGCAAAGGAGGGAGTATCTGGTAAAGCTCAATGAGGTGGAGAAAGCAGTCAGGATGGCAAAAAAAACTTGTTGAAGGAAAAATAGCTAAAGAGAGAAAGCAAAGTTACAAGGTTTGTCAGTTAAGAGGTGGTGAGTTAGAAATGTGAGAAGGGGGCAAGTGAAAAACAGAAATGCTAAACAAATACTCCTGTTCAGTATGAACCGAAGAAGGGATTGGAAATGGGCCTCTTCAGAACTAGAGAAGGGTGGATATAAGTCCTCTCTTTATAAAAGTGGTAACAGGGAGGCAGGTGGAAATTATAGACTGGTAGTGGGAAAGTTATTGGGGACTCTTCTGAAAGAAAGGATAAGGAAGCATCTTAAATCTGATCCATGGCAGCCTGGTTTCACCAGGAGAAGATCATATCAGGTGAATCTGATGGATTTATTTGATTGGGTAATCAGAGAACTAGACTGGGGGCAGGAGCTGAATGTGGTCTACTCAGCTTTCAGCAGAGCCTTCGATATAGTCACACGGAAGGAGGCTCAGAAGTGAACTTAAGCAGTCAAGGGCGGGGGCTAAAAGTAGCGGTCTGGGTTGGAAACTGGTTGAGGGATAGACAACAAAGTATGGGGGGTGAGGTAGCGATGGCCGAGACGCCGGAAAGTGGATGGAATCCCGGCGCTGCCACTGCATCATCGGTCGGTGCCCATCCATTCTCTGCAGAGAAGTGCTACCAAAATGTTGCAAGGTCTGCACCAAAAGCCCTATAAGATAAGAATTAAAGATGAAACTATATATATATCCTAGAGGAGAGCAGAGACGGGGGAGATATGATAGAGGCAATCAGCTACCTGAAAGTATTAATGTAGAAATAAGGATCAACAAACAAAACATAGAGGATGCCTTTTTATTCGATTTACATACAGTCTGGAGCCAGTGTAAAGCAACAAAGCGACTTACTCTTCTTGCAGCCCCCCTCCGGAGACGGACATCGGTGGAGACGGTCCTGCCCAGGCGCACTGGAGACATCGTGCAATTGGGCCGCTCAAGACGTGACGTCACATGCTGTGACGCCAAACGTCGTGACGTCACGCCTTGAGCGGCCCACTTGCACACAGAGGGGCTGCTTTCGCCCGTGCAGGCATCCATCTTCGCGAGCAGCTGCCTCCGGGAGGCAGGGGAGCCGGCGGGCTCCAAACAAAAAATAGAAAAGGTGATGAAGGTTAAAACAGTAACGGACTTTAAGAGGTAATGGAATGGCACAGAAGACCCTTAGTTTACAAAAAAGTGAAAGTATTTCAGAAGCACAACCCAGCCGCATGTGCTTAAGTGTTTAAAGTGCTGCGTTCAGTAACTCAGCTCTAGTGTTGGAGCTGCCAGAGTGAATGGCGAAATGGGTAATGTGAAATGCTAGAAGTCCTAGTGGCAGGCTGCGATGACAGGATTAGGTCTTCCATGCTTGCAAGTTGTCACGATTCTGCCTGCTGCACAGCCCCCACCGGCCAGCAGAGGTCACCAGGGAGCCTTGCTCACAGCTGCTCTAGCGGCCTCCCTGCTGATCACATTATGCAGCAGCTCCAGGCCTATTTAGCCCAGCATCTCCATACACTCCTTGCCTCTTCATCGAGTCAACTTGGCTCCTTTAACCTGGCTGCTCTTGCCTTGCAGCCTACTGCAGCCTCCTGCCTTGTTCTGAGGCCTCTTGGGCCTTCCTGCCTTGCGGTCTTCAAGCCTTCTAAGTTCACCTAGCCCAGCCTTTTGCCTTGTTTGGGCCTTCATTTTGATTATTGTTGCTTGTTCTAGTCCTGTCCTTGTCTAATTTTATCTTGTCTTCTCTGGTCTTGTCCTGTCCAATCCTTGCCCTATCCTGCCTAGTCCAGTCCTTCTCCTGTGGACAAAATATTTGGGTCTTTCCTGATGTCCTCCCGTCCTACCCAGGCGCACTGGAGACATTTCCTTTTACTAAGGAGTAAAGTTATTGCTTTAGGGGCATCCTTCTTTCTAAAGTTCCCATGTATTTGTTTCATCAGTTTCCAGTCCAATAAATTTATGTTCACTGACCCATTGCACTTGGACGCTTTTATTACAAATAAAAGTAGTGAACTTGGATTGGGAATTCAGTAATGTAGGAGGGTTAGTCTATTTTTTAAATTAACATTTGGTATATTACTTGTTTTCTTATTAAAAAGTAAATTCCTATGTGTTTCCTCCTAATTTATAGGATTGATGATTGATAGCGAGGTTTGCTGGTACTGTTGCTTGTATTGATTTATACCTGTCTACAATCATTATTGCATTATGTTATTGTATCATATTAAAATCTTAATAAAGATATAATTATAAAAAAACAAACCCATATATATGAAAATAAAAAACATAAGACACATGGAAATAAAAGACATACAGGCTGATACAGTAAGGACGCGGCAGTGCTGGGCGCCTGCTCATTTGCCGCGCGCACAGTTCGGATTACATACCACTCGATACAGTATTTAAATGGCATGCAAATGCAAGTCGCGTCCAAAGCGCGTCCAAGAAGCGTCCATGAAGCGCAATCCATTTTACTGTATAGAGCGCTATACAGCGCCTATACAGTATCCTGGGTGCGCTGGTACCTGTCATTTCAAATGTCATTTCAAATGACATTTGAAATGACAGGTACCAGGAAGTGGATCCCAACTTTAAGCAATTTTAAGCAAAAGAAAAGGATGTGCTTGATAAAACCTGCACTCAACAGGATCGGGCAAACTTTCCCCCAGCCCCCGCTCACCTGCCCTGGCCACGTCCATGGGTGCCGGTCTCCGGAGCAGCCCCAGGCCTCTCTCCCCTCCTCCCGGGGGCAGCCGGCGGCGAGAGCGAGTGCGGCTTCAGCAGCCCGGGGCGGATCGGGCGCTTCCCATGCGAGACGCGGCTTCCAGCAGCCCTCGCCGGCGAAGGTGCATGAGCGCACGCCGTGACCTCGGATGTCCAGCCGGGCGCTCAGGTCACGGCGTGCGTTCATGCACTGCCATGAGCGCACGCCGTGACCTCTGACGTCCAGCCGGGCGCTGACAGATGGAATGTGGCCTCTGCATTAATAAAAATTCTGTTTTTGAGATATTTAAACAAAGTTTGTTTTCATGTAACTACTGTTTGGCAGAAGAGCTGCAGATGTGGAGATGTTCAAGAGTTTTGTCCCAGGTTGGATGTAATCGGACGAAAAATTGAATGTTGGCAGCATATATTTTATATCCATCGGTAACACTGGCAAGAAGTTTTGCAATTTGGAGCCAAATAGATGTTAAATAAAACTGCTGACAAAGCAGAACCTTGCGGAACGCCAGAATACAAATTCTGCCAGGCAGAAAAATTATTATTAAATTTGACTTGGTGTATCCGATTGCTGAGATAAGCTGAAAACCAATTTAAAATGTTTCCTGATATTCTGCATTCTCGCAACTGGTATTTAAGAATCTCCTGATCAACAGTATCAAAAGCTGAAGAAATATCTAGAGAAACAAGTAAAAATTGTTGACCAGTGTCTAGACCTCATCTGATGGTGTCGATTAATGATACTAGAAGGAGTTTGGTACTCATGGGACGTCTAAACCTGAACTGATAGGGACCAAGTGTTTCATTTTCTGCTATGAATTCTGTCATTTGCTGTAATACAGCACTTTCAGTGACTTTTGAGAAAAATAGTGTAGATGAAATTGGCCTATAAGTTTATTGCAGTGGTTCTCAACCTTTTTTCTATCAGGACACACCTGAGAGATGACGCTCACATGTGTGACACACTGAGCACAGGACCATCATGGGACTTAATATAAGCATATGCTCTGCAGCCATAGGAGTCTCCCGCTTATATATTATTTTTATATACCAACATTCAATCTGAGATATCACATTGGTTTACATTCAGGTACTGTAGGTATTTCCCTATCCCCAGAGGGCTTAAATTCTAAGTTTTGTACCTGAGGCAATGGAGGGTAAAGTGACTTGCCCAAGGTTACAAGGAGCGACAGCAGGACTCTAACCCTGGTCTCCTGGTTCATAGCCCACTGCTCTAACCACTAGGCTATTCCTCCTCCTAACAATGGGTGCGGAGCAGAACTAAGACATTTCCATGTACAACTCACCATACAAAAAAGATATTCTGATTCTGGTGTCATCTCAGTAACAGCATCACAAACTCCCTGTACTAACAGGTGCATATAATACAAACAAACCCCACTGTGTACATGTCGATCAAACCTGCCATAACGCAGCAGCACCAACTCCAAGAAATGAAACGGCAATAGCCCTACCCATGAAAAGGCAGCAGTTCACCACCAGGGCAATATCATATGGAGAAAATACAACAAATAAGGCTGCTACAAACCTCTAGTAAAGTACCTCATCTCAGTCACATACACGCAGAACACGGACGGACCTGCCTTCACCAAATATAGAATAAAAGACCACAAATTACAAAACCTGGAATGGAAACCCCAAGGCCACCTTCTGCATGCAGTGCAAAACTGGAGAATTAGAAACAGAAATACATTTCCTCCTACTCTAAGCAAAGTTCAAAGAGAGAAGAAATGCACATTCCCCAAACTGACATAGTATGGACCTTGTACCCAGTCACTCCCCTCCATGCCCCCATCACCCCTCACTTCTCCCAACTACTCAATCATCCCTTCACATCCTCATATCCCTGTCCAACATTCCCGACACCCCCACCCCACATCCTCTTCCCCATGCTCCCTCTCTCCCCTGCTCAGCTCTTTCTTCCCTTCCCTACCCAGAATACCTCTGACCACCTCTTTCCTACCCCTTCCTGCTCAGCATCCCCTACTCCCTGCTCCCCTCTCCCCCAACCCAGCCACCCCACACCTCCATCTCTTCACTTCCATCTCTCTTCCCTGCCCAGCAGCCCCCAATCCCTTCATCCTCCGCCTCTCCCTATCCAGCAAGCCCAACCTCCTTTCCCCTACCCCTGACTCTCACTCTCCCCATGCCTTCCTGCCCAGCAAACTCTTGAACTATCTTCCCACGCCTTCCTGCCCAGTACATTTCCCCCTCCTCCTGGCTCCCAGCCAGCAGAAAAAACTTGTTCAATCCAGAGTCTCCCTCTCTCTTTATCCACGGCAGATGAGGGCAAGAAGCATTGAAGAGAGGAAGATGAGGAGGCAGCAGCAGCAGGTCTACAGAGCACGTACCTTTCTCCCTTATGCTTCTGCTTTCACATCCAGGCCCCAGGGGGTGAAGAGAGAGAGAATCAGCAGCCTCACTGCCAGGCCAGGCAGAGGAAGATAAAGTTAGCATCCTGCTGGGCCCATATGAACAGGAGTTGGTGATATCGCACTCTAATCTGGGTGAAGGAGGAAGGAATAGCCTCTCACTGGCCAGGCACAGGAGAAGGAAGCAAGAGCAGCTTCTTGTCATATACAGTAAAAGATAAGTCAGCCACCTCCTGCCCAGACTGATGAGGAAAGATCAGCCTTCTGCTGGCTCTGCGAGACACCTCCCGGGTCTTTGCGACACACTAGTGTGACCCGACACACCTGTTGAGAACCACTGGTTTATCAGGTCAGAAGAATCCAGACCTGGCTTTTTTAAAAGTGGTTTAACATCTGCCTTTTTTTTAAATGGTCTGGACCACAGCCAGATTGAAGCGATTTATTAACTATAGTTGTTAATCATGGAGTAACGGTTTCATTAATTGCTTTAAAAAAGGGGAATAGGAGAATTGGTGGAGGGACAATGCACATTGTTCATGGAGGAAATACGTTTGGATATTTCAAGTTGAGATACATCATTAAAAGATGGCCAAATTGATCTAGATAGAGAAGGAGGAGGATCGTTATACCAAGGAGCGACACTGGCAAGTCTTAACTTTTAAGGAGAAAAATTTCAAAAAGGCTTCGGTGGATGGCATATTGGTAGGAGATGGGCAGGGTTTTGTGGTGCAGGTTAGATGTTTAGCTAACTGGAATAATGCCTTAGAATTATAGCCAATACGGCTGATTTTTTTGACATAAAAGTTAATTTTAGCTTCTAATGTTTCTGATTGATACGTAGCCAGTAAATGTCTGAAATTAGATGCACTTATAGATGATGGAGATTTCTGCCAAGCGCATTCGCTTTTCCTCAGAGACTTTCTAAGGAGAATCAATGTGGAAGTAAGCCAAGGATGGTGTTCCTGTTAATGTTGGAGACAGGTCTGAGGGGGGCAATAGAGTCGAGCACTGAAGTGACAGAGTCAGTCCAACTAACAGTTAAGTCTTCTAAATCATTGGATAAAGTAGAATCTAGAAAAGGTTGTAAGTCTTCAATAAATTTGGAACTGTCAATAAAACCTTGATGAATGTGTGGTTTAGTAAATTTAGAGTCTCTAGGGGCTTTAGGCCTGAAGATCGAAAAACTGATTAATGGGTGGTCTGACCATGGAACTTCATTAACAGACAGTGTATCAGAAGTGTGTTGTTTGCTAGAATCATTGACAAAGATAAGATCTAATATATGACCCTGTCGATGAATAGAACTATGAACTAGCTGAGTCCAGCCTAGAGAGGAAAGAATGTCAAAAAACAGTGTGCAATACCCAGGCTGAGAAGCAGAATTGAAAGGCAAATTCGAGTCACCCAATATAATCATATTGTTTAAGTTTGGTTTGGTTAAAAGAAGCTGTTCAAAAAAGGTGACAAATTAGCTTCTAGCAATTTAGGAGGACAACAGGTGAGGCAAATAGAAAAACCAGCGTTGTACAAAATCAATGATTCATAAGGAGAATTGCAACTGATATTCTCAAATTTAGGGTTCCAGCTCTCTTTATAGACAACTAATAACTCTCCCCTTCTACCCTTTTTTCATGGTTGGGAATAATAAAGATAATTGGGAGGACAAATTTGATTTAGAGTAATCGTGTCTGAGGCGAGGAGCCAGCTCTCAGTTACACAGAAGAAATCCGGTTTTTCCATTTGAATTAAGTCATAAACTAGTTGAAATTTTTTTCTTAATCGCTTGAATATTGATCAGCATAACCTCAGTATCAATAAGAACATGAACTGTGGAGCTAACAGAAAGTAAGATATTAATTAAACAAGATGGCCGACATAATATGCGCGATTGTCTAACGGTAGAAAGATTGTGATACCTAGCCAGACCTGAGATAACTGGGATAGGGAGATTCATGGAGTAATGGAAGTCCATAGATAATTGTGCAATGTCCATGTCCTTGCTCGTACTCGTCGCAAACAAAGGAGCTCCTTTGTTGTGCTCCTTCAGGCGCCCGATGAAGCGTGTGCTCTACCACATGTGGTGCCTCCGGCATCGCTTGTGGACACTTCACCCCCCCATTTCGGTGACATCATTGGGGGAGCATGGCTTGCAGCCTGATCTTTATTAACTCATTGTTGCCAGAATGTCTCAGGAATGTAGGGAACAAATAGTGATGGTGTCGTGACTTTATACAATCCCTGCACTCAAATCACATGCAATATATTGATGTATACTCATCAGTCATCAGAGTCTGTTCTGATCCATAGCTGTCTATTCATGGTACAAAGTCTTCCGGAGATCTAGCTAACTGTCTAAAATTATCTTTCCACAAGCTGCCAATTAGTCTGGGGCAAGTGAGAACAACCAGGTGCCATCTTGAACTCCTCTCTCAGTGGGGCCTGAGGCTGGTAAGTAGCCCAGTAGTCCAGGGAGAGGAGACAGAGCAATAGCACTGAGCCTTGATCCGGCATCATTTGCGAGCTTTTTGTACCACCCATTGTGG
Organism: Rhinatrema bivittatum; assembly: GCF_901001135.1. NCBI lineage: Eukaryota > Metazoa > Chordata > Amphibia > Gymnophiona > Rhinatrematidae > Rhinatrema > Rhinatrema bivittatum. The sequence continues at coordinate 34,952,511 of NC_042620.1, forward strand.
TGACATCATCAGGGGCGTGGCTTGCAGCTCGAACTGTCAGTTGGGCTGGTGTGAGTGGGAACAACCCGGTGCCGTCTTGTATTCCTCTCTCAGTAGAGCCTGAGGTTGGTAAGTGGCCCGATAGTCCAGAGAGAGGAGACAGAGTGGTTAGCAGCAATAAACCTCCTTTGGCAAGAAGGACGGATGTGTCTCGTCCAATCCCTGTGTCCAGTCCAGGCCTTGCCCTCACTTGTTTGCCTGTCTGGAGACATCATTTTCTCCTGTTCCAGAACTTGTCTCCAGCCCCAGGCTTGCCTTCATTCCTACCCGTGCCTCCAGCCCTCCCCGTACCCAGCTCTTGCCTGCCGCCAGCACCGGCCTTGATTCCAACTCCCAACCTGTGCCTATATCCAGCTAAGTCCTGCTGGCCACCAGGCTGGCCACCAGGCTTAATCTACGGGGGAGTTGGCTGGTGGTATAGGCAGAAGACCCAGTCCGGCATGGTCTCAGAGTCTGGCCCTACTCCTGCTGGGGGAAATCCCATCCCAGCTCAGCCTGCCTGACCCGTGACACAAGTGCATTAGAAATCCTAATAGAAATGCAGGTATTCACGTAGCGGATCTGTTTCAGGAGCTACAGAGGGAAACTGGGCAGTTGGATGGTTGGGGCCACTCAGATGCCAGTAGCAATTTAGGTTATTACACAGCTTTATGGTTAGACATGGGTGTGAACTACTTGGTGGATCTTCTATGCTTATCTTCCTTAGTTGGTAAAGTACAGATGAGGAAGTTGACAAAAACTGTCCTGGATAAAGAGAAATGTCTTACAAGTGGTCATATATCATGGCTGGCAGCTGGATATATCCTTGCAGTTGGCAGTTGGTCGATTGTTTGTTTATTTTTCTGCCGTCATAAACTAAAGTTAATACATACATTATTATACAGAGTCAAAAAAATGGACCATATTAGTGTACACCAAGACCCAGTCCAGATACAATCCTTTTGGGGGCTGTTGGGTGCTTTTTAAGGTCCGATGATTATCTGGTGTTTAAGCTGTACAAACAACAGCTGGTAGATTTCCTGAAGTGGTGTCTAGATCTGGCCCTGTAGTTTAAAGCCTTAAAGTAGCAGAGAGACTTACAGATCAGTTTTCAAAAGGTTTAGCAGGTAAACCTCTTCAGTTTGAAAATGTCCTCCCGCTCATTGGCTAGATTTGTCTGCCCACATTCAGAGGGCACACAAATGTAGCTGGTCAGAAAAGGGAGATCGGCTTCCGATTTGTTTGCTGGTCAGAAAAGGGGCATGTCTGAAGACGGGTCAGGGTCAGGTTTTAGATCCGGGCAGTCAGCGCATGCTTTTAGCGCTCACCGGCAAAATTTAGCTCGCCAGCTTCGGTTGCGCTAAAGGCTTCTGTGATTCTGGCTGGGCTTAGGGGAAGTTTCAGCTGTAAACCTTATTTATATATTTACTTATTTGTTACACTCTGTTCCCCTTTCTTTTGGAGACCTCAGAGAGGTTTATAACAGATGATAAATACAAACCCTCATAAACAATAGCACACTAGCCTACCCTGGTACCCTCGTGTCCCCTCCCAACACCGTCCTATCAGATTAACATTAATACAGTTAGGTGCAGCTGAAAATTCAGTTAAAGATAGCTGGGTAAAGTTACCTGAAGAGGACCATCTGGTAAACATTTTCTTTTGTAAATTCTGTTTGTTGAGTGTTTATACTAGCAGTGGTAATTACGATGAGATATACTCTTGACCACAATAGTTAAACAGATGTTCAGAGTTACACAAGAACTAATGCTGAAATTTTTTGTCTGATGCTTATGCAATGAACATATTCTATTGCTTTAAACTATATCAACATTTTAAAATAAGCATTGCACTTCACTCCAACATTGATTTTTTTTTTGTGTTTGTTTAGCACAAAGGTTATCTACTGAGTTCATTTATCACACGGCCTACCCAGCCACTGTAGAACAATACAATATACTTGCAGTTGCCTCGCAGTCCATCAGTGGTGTCCAGATTAGCTAGGAGTTAGCTTTTGTCAACTTATATATTGGGTTTGGGTTTTTTTTTTCTATGACTGCAAACTCTCCAGTGGTTCGTGCACCCAATTGTTTAGCTGACAGGGATGTTTCCAGCTCATCGTAATTGATTTGTGAGTGCAAGGAATGGCTGTGCTGTGAAATCTCCTTTGCTACTTGGATAGGCCCAAGTTTGACGGGACTAAGAATATTACTATTCTAGCTTTTTTACTTTTGAAATCTGCTTATGGAGTAACTGGTTTATAAAGTGTATGGCCCATGTTTCACTATTTTTATAGGTATGGACGTAACCAGATCATGTGTATCAGGTACCACTGATGGGAGGGGGATTCTCATCAATATAACGATGTAACGTGTTAAATCTTAATATGAGAAGCTTGATTGGCATGGTCCCGGTTTTCGCAGATTTCATCACCTCTGTCCATTTTGTCTGCAGCGGATTCTTTTCCCATTGTTTTGCATTTTATCATCTTGTGCAGCTGCTCTCTCTGAAGGCTTAGGCAATAAAATGCCATACAGAGCAGAAACTCTAGGGTAAATTTTCAATAAAATGTCTTAACAGGCAAGTTCTACTCTTCAGTCTGTGTTTGAGAGTTGGTTTGTTATGTATGTGAAAAGGACGCATGCGCTTTGTTAGCTCAGGTGAGGGTATAAAGCGCGTGCTTCGGCTACTTCAAAGTGCGTGCGTTGTTTTCGCCTCCGACCAAGTTACACCCCCCCGGAATTGCCTCTTGCTACTGTGAGAAAGATACGCACATACTTTTAGGCATCTGAAGACCCACCTCGGTGGATTCGGCCATTCTGCCTCTTGCCTCTGGCTTTCGCGAAGGCAGATACCGACTAAGCCTTTAAAAGTTTCCACTTTTTTCTTTCATCCCTTTTCTGGTTTGCATTTCTTTCACGCTCGTCTAGTTTGGTTTTTTTTTTCAGCCACTTAGTCAACACGTCTCACACTTGGAGGTATCTGAAGAACTGATCATTCAGTAGCTTAAACTTCTTCTTCAAGTCCTCGAGCGTCATTAAAGAATCCATAACATATTGATCAGACACAGCGGTAATCCCAGAAGGCCACCAGTCTGCAAGTATTATTGGAGCCATCTCCTTAAGACGTTCAGAGTGAAAACTGCTTTATAAGGACCTCCATCCTAAGATAGTGTCACGGCTTTTTAATGTAATTTATTCTTGCTGAGCTTCCCCTTGAAAGAGCATTCATATGAAATGTGTCCTAGAATCCAAACCTTTTAGATGCGACTCTGATGTGTTGAGTCTTCTTTTCTTCTTTGCCCCAGCAGTTTTTCTCCTTCTCTGAGCTGCCAGTTCGATTGGCGCCAGCCTCCTTTAGAGCCTCAGCACCATAAGCCTTCATTTGCAACTGCCCAAGGTGTTAATCCCCTCTCAACGCACTTAGTTCAGCCATTGGGCAGGAGCTACAGATTGTGGCTCCCTCTGGAACATGGCAACGTTGACGCTGTGTCTGGGCACTAGATGTTGTCGATGAGGAATGATTAGGGGAGAGGGGCTGTAAACATTGCTCTTGTAGCATTCCTAACCCCCAGCCGGTCTGGGGAGCAAACGTACAAACCAGGAGTCAAACCCAGGTCCCTCTGAATGGCTGTTGAAAGTTCCCATTCACAGTTTGCTGGATCTGCAGCTTGATTGCTTTCTCTGTAGTAATAGCCCAAAGGCCATTAATATGTGCAGAGAGCAAAGTGGGCAAGTCTTTTCCAGGATGGTCTTACTGAATCCCACCGTAGCCTCCTGCAAAGATCTACTTACAGGCTCAGGATCCTTCAGTCTTGCCAGTAGAGTTAACCCATTGGGACTTGCAATCTTTATTCTCTAATGTTCTGACATTGCAGAAGACATTGCAACAGCTGTGGCTCCTGCATCTTCCTTTTGAGGAGATTTATTATGGCTCTCCACTGCAAACTGGACACTCTCATCTCTAGCACCCATGTACCCGAGGCATCATCAAGGAGCAGGGGTATCCAGAGCAGCCTCACTGACCAGAGGAGGAAGTTTGAGCCTGCAGGTTTACGGCAGATTCAGATGCAATGAGGCAGAGGCCTAACTTTAAGCTCCATGGCTGCAAGGACAGCCAGGGCTCAGCACTCATTACTGATCATGATCCCACTTCCCGGTCGCTGGAGCACTAGCCAAGGATTCAAGAGTGCTAAGTCTCGATTTTCGCCATATGCTCGACTATGTTGGAAATAGTGAGCAAAACAGGAAAACTATGCCGAGGTCAAAGTTAAGCTGCATCCATCTTGGATTCTCACCACTTCTTTCTTCTTCATCATCAGTTTCTATTCTGTGAGGTCAGCTGGTGGAGGAAAACTGAGCTGGCTCCTACGAAGCACTGAGTTAGTTACATTAGCTCAGCATCTTGGAACATCCTTCCACTTAATCTGCATAATGACAACATTTTACAGCAAAATGTCGGGTCATCTACCTGAAGATATTTAGACCTTGGCATTTTTATTTTTTTTGCATGGTGCAAGAACACTCAGTTCTGTCCTGTTGTTGCGGAGTTCCTCACTGCTCAGGGTAACTGTCTTGGGATGTATACCACACAGACGTGTACAGGCCCTTGCTCCTTTCTTTCAGGGCTTTATTTATAGAGCTGCTACAACATTTCCCCAAATGAACACAGAAAGCAAATGTCTGGCTCTTGAATGTTGCTTAACCTCTTTTTGCCCCAACCTGTTAGCTCTAGGCTCCAGTCTCCCTCTGTGGGTAGGGTCTAACATGCTGGACCACTCCTATCCCTGCTTTCCATGGGCCCCTGTCTCTCACGCATGTACCTTGCAGCTGGTTTGACTTTTTCTCCTTCTGTTTTGCAGGCCACCTTTCTTAATGCGAGCTGCGCTGCTTCCTTCTCTACCCATCCAGGCCTTTCTTGTGCTTGGCCTTCCTCCCTCTTTGAATCCCCTGTTGGGGTCTCCAACCCTCAGGGCCTTCTCAGTTTTTAACGTGGCAGTCTCGTTTTTACTTCTCTTGCCTAATGTCCTGGGGGTTTCTCCAGACTCTGACCATGCTTTCTTTTGTCCGATTCCTTTCGTATTGTCTGTATAGCTGCTCCCCCTACCCAGATACCTGCCTGTATACATTGACTGGGTTCCATGCATAATATTTTGCACACCCCCCAAATTTCATAGAAAACGAGTCTATTTATTTATTTAGCATTTTTATATACCGATTTTCCAGTAACAGAATTACTAATCAAGTCGGTTTACATTTTAAACAATAACATGACAGGAGGATGTCTTACAATAAACAGGAAGATTGAACTTGGATAAATAATTGGGGTTAACAACATAAAGCTACATCTTTAGTCTTGTAGAGTCTATCATCTTAAGTAAGCGTAAGTGACCACTTCGGTCTCTCACTAGTTAAATCGTCCCTCCTGAGCAACTCCATTGGTCGACTGTTTCTAAAGCTGTTCAGGTTTAATTGCTCTACTGTTTGATATTTAACATGTTCCATGTACTCTGCCACCTCCGAGGACCCAGCTGAAAGCAGAGATTGTATCTCAGTCTAACTTTTTCCAGATCTCTGTGCTACAGATCAACTAGCTTAGCCGAGGAAAATTAAAATTCCATTCCCCCACTTCCTGTTGTGCATCACTACCCACAGTCACTGACAGTAACCGTGCTACAACTGGACTCGGTGGGATCTGCGCGTATCAGCCGAAGACGGCATTCTAAGTCCACGGATGGGTTGTGCCCTCTTTTGACTGTGTTTTTACCGCAGACCTCGTGTCTGGGTTCGGGTCGAAAAGAGCCAAACTGCGCTCATAAGAAACTTTTACCTCCCGGGCCCCTTTCTGAGCTGCTAAGTTGAAACAGCAAACCCTTTGTTTTCCTTAGCTAGGATGACCCCCACGGTATTTGCAGTCTCTTGAGCAAAATAAATAAAAGTAATACAGACGTTAACGGGCTTGTACTGGTAAATCAAGCATGCACGCCATGGAAGGCAGCGAGAAAACGTTCTGAAGGCCGTGAGCACGGACCTCTTGCCTTGATGCCTTTCTGCTTTCTCCCTGCGAATTGGAACATGTACCAATTGCATCTGTAGAGCAGAGCAGAGGTTTGTTCTTGCAGCCATAACCAAGTGCTGGAGCTGGGTCCAGCCAGTAACATTTAAGCTGTTGCTCTGGAGACCAGGCAGGCTCTCCCCTAAAAACAACTTCATCTTACAGAAGGGGATTCGGGAAACAGGGTGGGCCACATCTTTATTGCTTCTCTTTTTCTTTTTCTTTGCTCCTTTCTTCCATCTTGCGCTCCAAAGAATTGCAATATTAAAAATGTGAAACGAATTACTCAATAATTAAACACATATTGAAGCTCCACTCTCCTCTCCCCGCCCTCCCACACCACACAATATTATTTGGATCGGATTAAAAAATGATTAGTTTGTCCTTAGTGGCATAGAATTGAAGGAAAAAAAACAGAGATCAGCTGGAGTCTGGCATTGCAATAGATTGTAAAGCTTCGTGGAGCAGGGGCTGTCTCTTAAATATATCTGTACGGAGCTGCATACACCTTGCAGTGTCGTATAAATGTTTAGCAGTGAGGAAAATGGGCAGACTAGGATATTCTTGGGAGGAAAGTGTTTTCAGGGGGCTATGCTCAATGCCCGCACAGCCTTCTACCAGCTCTTGAAGGGTCAGTACGTGCAGAACGTGCTGAAGCAGATGGCAGGGTTTGGCCAAGCAGCTTCCTCAAAAGCAGCTCAATAACCTCCAGTCACTGGTGAATCAGGGAATGGAGTCTGAAAAACATATGGTTCGTTTGACTTTTGATGTTTTCGAGACGGCATCAAGGGTCTCTGTTGTGAGGATTGGCACCCGCAGAGTCACCTGGTTGCAGGCCTCAGATCTCTGACCTCAGGTCCAGGAAAGACTCGCTGATGTGCCATGTATTGGAGAGAACGTCTTCAGAGCTAGAGTCAAAGATGCGATAGTGCAGATCCATAAGCACTGTGCAATGCTCCAGCAGCTCTCCACAGCCCCATTGGACCTGCCCTCCTCTGCGTGGAGGTACCCGAGTATGGGGCAAAGAAGGCATTTTTACCAATCGAGGAGGCGTTATCCTCCACCAGCTCAGTCCCATTCATGGCAGTCGTCCTGAGCCTGTCTAAGGCAACTGAGGGCCCATAAACCACAGCCAGCACCCCTAGTGAAAACCTGGGCTGGGGTTTTGACTAGATCGCAGAGAGCATGGCCTGCATCGCCACACCCATGCTGGAGGACCTTTCTGTCAGAGACAGGCTGAGATTTCCCATAAAACATTGACTCATTGTAACTTCAGACATGTGGGTCCTCAGTGTTGCGGTCCCGACCGCCCCTCTCCTGATCGGGCTCAGGCCCGCCTACCTCCGCTTCGGCAGCCGCGGGATTCCGCCCAGCCCAGGCCCCGGGAGGCCCTCCGTCCGCGCAGTTCCCACGTGGCGGATGCCATTGCGGGCCTGTTTTCTTCAGGCCTCGCGCGTGCGCGAGGAGGCTCCTCTTGTGCGTCCAGCTCCCGGAAGCCCGGCTCCACCTCCTCGGCTGACGTCACGCTCTGCTTCCGATATAACCGGCGTTCAGTCGTTCACTAAACGCCTTGCAACGAGGTTCCTAGCTGACTAGTTGCTTCCTGTTCGCGTTTCCTGTTGACTCCTTGATACCTGCCTTGACTCCGGTTTGCTTCTGACTTCGCTACAGCCTGCTGCCTGCCTTGACTCCGGTTTGCTTCTGACTTTGCTACAGCCTGCTGCCTGCCCTGACTCCGGTTTGCTCCTGACTTCGCTACGTCCTGACCCGGGTTGCCACGGACTTCTTACCACTGCCCGCCTGCTCTGGCCCCGACTGTTACCCTCTGGGCCAGCTCTTGACCCGGCCTGTCTCTCTGACTCTCTGGCAAGCCTCTAGCCGGCTCAGCTCCCAGTGGGCCTCTTGCCCATCCTACGCACTAGCTCTTCAGGACATTCTCAGCAGTGCCCAAGTCCCAAGGACCTTGGGTCCCTACGGGCTCCTCCCTGGGGGATCCCGGGCTCCGGGTGAAACCTTGCCAGATCGTGCCTCCGCCTCCCGGCCTGCCCTGTGATCTCCGGTAGGCCGGCCCAAGGGTCCACCATCTACCCTCACAGCAGTCTAGCCGTAACACTCAGCATTCTACAGAAAGGGTACAGATTACATCTACTGGGTTTTCCTCATAGCACTGTGGAAATAAGCAGTGGTAGTAATAGTGCTGCCTGAATTGTGCATTGAGGGAGGGAACTCCTTCACCTGCTGAGATTTAGAACAGCATCAGGGTATGGATAGATTAATTTATCTCCTATTCCAGTGAGGCTAAGGAAGTTGGAACACAGAGTATGGTAGCTCTGTGAAGAGATGGAAGGATTTTATTTTTCTGATATGAAGTTGTAAATGAGGGATGCTCGGAAGGTTGTGGGTGCCCGGAATCACCTACCAGCGGAGAACGAGAGTACCCATAACAGTGACAGAATTCAGACAGGTTTGGGGACAGATGCAGAGAGGGGTGGTAGTAAGATCAGGGAAAACCCAAAGATGACCAGAGATTGAGTTGGGTCTGCAATGAACCAGTGGCAAAGCACAGCTATGGGAGGGCTGGGTGGGGCCAAGAGGGCCTCATCTGCGGTGCCGCTCTGTTACCTACAACCTGCAAATACCGAGGCATACAAGGGAAGGCTTGCCAACTGGTTCCAGATTTTCCGGACAGTTGATGCAGTCCTGGTTTTACCCCCGTTGCCTGCAGGAAGCTGGTAGTTCTTATTTACCTACACATTCCTTAAGAAAAGCAAGATAAACGTTCCTGCGTGCAGTGAGGTAATGGATCAATCTGTCCTGAAAATCTGGAGCCAGTTGGCAGCCCTGTCAGCCGATGGAGGGTGAATATCCATTATCAGTTTCTGATGTGGGTTGTGGAGCACTGTTTAGTGATCAAGAGACGTTGTGAGCCCCTGTCCACCTCCGATACCTGTTTAGGACATTTGAATGTGTATGTGTTGATCTCATCTGAAGAAGGGACGTATGTAGCCAAGGACATCGTTGGATAATTCTTATATTGGTCCAATAAGAGTTGTCATCTGCCACACAACCTCCCTCCTTCCTCCAGGCACCCTCCCTGTTTTTCTCATTTGCCCTATTAGCTTTTTCTTTAACCTCCATTGCTCCTCTTCCTCTCTCTCCCTATAGCCTTTCCCATCCCCCCAACCTCCCCCCTCTCGCACCTCTCTTTCCCCGCTACCCCTCTCTCCAGTCTTTTTATCACTCTCCCTTTAGCTTTTCCCATCCCTCCAGCCTCTTCTCTCTACCCTCTCTGACCTCCTTTTCCCTTCTACCCCCTCCCTCCTGTCTCCTCTTTCTTTCTACCCCTCCCACCTATCTTCTCCCTACTTTCTCTACCCCACTACTCCCTCCAGCCCTTTTCTCCTCCCTCCCACCAGTATCTTGCCAACTCCCCACCAGGCTCCACTGTATACAGCAGTGGCTTATCTTATGCAGCAGCCCAGCAGCAAGGGGCTCTCCTGGACCCACCGTAGCAGCTTCTCTTCTCCAGCGGCCATCTTTTTCCCAACTCGCAGAGCCTCAAGGGCTGCTCACGTTTAGTGACCTGGGAAGCAGGATTCTCGAGGGCCATCTGCAGTGAATTGGGGGGGGGGGGGGGGAGCTGGAAATCAGTAAATTTACACCCCATGCTTCATTTTGTTAAGAAATATTCTTCTTAAAATAATTAGAAAATCTTCGCAATGAATGTGATTGATAACGAGTGGAACTGGCATGTTGATGATCAATTTTTATGACAGCTGAAGTGCTGAAATTATTTAAGTACTGCCTGTTTAGTCGGGTGTTAATCACACTCACAGACCCACGCATGCGCACACACACACACACACACACGCGCGCGCGCATTCTCTCCCTCTCTCTTCTGATTTCCAGGCTAGTCTAATAACCAGAAAACATCTGCTTGTCGCTCTGAATCAATACAAATCCTATAAAAGCCCCAGCTTGAAAAATAATTACAAAAATATCAACATTTTGTTTTAGGATTTAATAAATATAATTAGCATGCATAATCACTCGGATGATTACCGTGGCACGGGCCTCCAGGCGGTGTGAGAGAGCTTGCATTGACAAAAGAAAAGCATGCGTTCATTCTTCTTTTCTTTTTTTGACCTTTTGTCAATGAGGAGCATGGATTTAGAGGAAGCAAATAGCAAAACATCCTTTGTTGCGGTGGCACCTAACACACAAAGAGGGAATTACAGATCACAGATTGCTCTGAATCTCTTGTTTGCTTTCTTTTTTAAGTTATTTGTAATTGGGCAGAGGGAAACATTAAATGACGCCGCTGTAATTCTGACTGTATGGTATGTAGACGGAGCATATTGCTGTGTTTCTTTTTAAATATCAATAAGCAGATTTATATTGAAGTTTATTTTTGGTTGTTTAGGGCTACCATTTTCAAACTGCACGGGAACAAAATGCACAGTCGCTTGGATTTTGTGTAGTCTCTACTGAGAAGTGCAAAGGGTCACATTGCGTCCCGGGGCTAAGTCCCTGTGCACAGTCAAAAGTCCAAACAGCCAAGGGACGTGGATTCTCTGTAAAGGGGGAGGGGGAAGGAGGATTGACCTCTAGGACGAAAGGCGTGGGAACAGAACCTTTTCTCTGGGTGCTGCTCTGTCCCTGCGCCAATGACCACGCTGGACACAAGCTGGGGGTTTAAAAAATATATGACACTGCCACAAGTTGATAATGGCTATCATCCGGCACCAAACTCATTTCATCACTGTTACATTCATGATTTTATTCACAGTCTGCATCCTTCTCTGAGTGAGCATCCCTCGAGGTGGCTGGCACTAGGGGGGGGGGGGGGGGGACGGTCCCTATCAGGAATGGGTCTTCCCTTCCAAGACAAAAAAAAAAGAATAGAAACACGGAAGTCATAGCTGTCCCCCAAACCTCCAGTCCTCTCTGCTCCTGGGGATAGAGACTCTGGCAGAAGGGGGTGGGGGGGGGGGGGTCTCCAGATGAGCTCCTCTGGGCTCTCAGCTGTCCTTTCTGTTTGAAATACCAATAATCAGCACCGCAGAGGAGCAGGGAACTCCTTTTTCCCAGACCCTGCAGAACCTCACCTGGCTTTCCAGGCCTGGTACCCACCAGGACCTCATTATCCCGCGGTCTTTTCCTTAAAGTCGCATTACTTCTTCTTTTTGTTTTATCCCTTTCTCCTCTGAAATGCACTCTTGCCTTTCTAAGGGGCGGGTGGCTCTGTAATTTGCTGGTCTGCCTATGAGTGTGCGGCCTCCTCCTGCCATTACAGCAAGAATGTGTTTATAAATCCTAGAACTCTCTTTCTTCTGTCCACCTACAAATCTCCCCCTCACGTTTCTCGCTAGGCTTCTTACCCTCCCACAAGTTTCTCAGTATCTTCCTCAACCTATGTTTTTCTTTTTTTGTTCTTCCCAGATCTGATTTCTCGCCTTCTCCCTGATGCTGGCCTTTGAACTGCTAAATGTTCACAAATAGCCAGTTCAACTGACTAATGATGGTGGCCAGTGGTCAGGTCAAAGGCCCCTCAAGTGATTAACATTTAGCCCTTCTGGCAAAATGTGTTGCGACATCAGAACAGACTTTTATAATAAAGTACTCCTGCATTGTGCGGAAAGCATGCAGCTATCTATATATGACACAGAAATTTAGAAAGAGTTGGCAGGATGTTTTCCCATGAGGTACTTATATTAACAGGCAAAATCAAAGTTTCGACTTTGACTCATTCTTATCGGTGGATCATCATCATCTTCATCGATTTGTTTACATTCTGCCTGACTGTTTTACAATATCCAGGGCAACTCACAACAATATCAAATCTATAACTGTTAGATAAGTCCTCCTATTTACAGTTTCTTACAGTAACAGATCACCTTCCTCACACTATTTATTTGTCCAAAGCAAAGACAACATAAACTATTACATTGTCTTCCCTCAATCAAACCCACTATTAATGCTATAGACCCACTCAAAGTGTATTATTTCTTTCTTAAACTGATGTTATTATAATATAATATTATTATTATAATGAGGTCAATTTAAGAAAAAACCTGTGGAATGGATAATTTATCCAGCTAAAGTTAGCTGGATAAGTTATTCTGGATATTCAGCGGGATGAATGCTCCCCTGACTATCCCGGAATAGGGTTATCCACGTAAACCTTCCCAGATAACTTTGAAACCTAACTGGCTATAAGAACAGAAAAAGTACCATTTTGGGTCAGACCAAGATCCACAGTCTTTGACAGTGGCCAGTACGGGTCACATGTATCTGGCAGATCCCCACTAGTTGATCTATTTCTTGTATCTCACTCCCAGGGATAAGCGCTGGTTTTTCCAAGTCTACTTGGCCAATGCTTGTTCATGGACTTTTCCTTTACGAACTTGTTCAACTCTCTTTTGAGCCCCACTATCGGGCCGATACAGTAAAGCGTGGCCGCGGTTACCCTGTTTCTAACCCGCTTTGGACGCGCAAGGCGGACCCGCGATTCAGTATCGGGTTTTACGTGTCCTTACCGCTTGCTGAAATGGACGCGTATCCGCCTCCGCCCGCCACATATATATGACATGTTAATGATTAATTTAGCTATTTCCTCCGATACAGTAACGTGCGCCCAGATTATTGCCTTTTTAACCAGCTTATTTGCCACGTCTTTAACTGGAATATTTACCGCCTACCCTGACCCTGGCGTTAGTGTGGTGTTCAGTCAGCTTCGTACCGGGCAGCGCCATGGACAACATGCATATTATTGCTCTGGCGCTATTTTTCATTCAGTTGAGAAGCAGAATGAGAAATGCTCGAATGAGAAACGCTCGAAATGCTCAGCAGATTGGAGAGACCAACAGGGGAGCCCAGCAGCAAGGAGAACCCATCCAACCGGAGAACCCAGCAGCAAGACCGGGGAACCCAGCAGCAAGACCGAAGGAAGTATGTGTTCTGTTTAGGTGGACGCCTCCATCTCTGGGCGTCTCTCCGGCGTCCGTAGAGGCGTCCATGTCCGAGCCGCCGGAGAGATGTGAGCGGCGCCAGGCAGGGTTCGATTGTACCGTCCATCTCTGGGCGTCTCCGAGGCTCCGGACATGGATGCCTCTATGAACCGTCCATCTCTGGGCGTCTCTGAGGCTCCGGACATGGACGCCTCTATGGACGCCGGAGAGATGGGAGCCGCGCCAGGCGTCAGCTAGGCGTCCTGAGGCCCCGGGGGTCTGGGGAGACCTGGACGCTTATACGGAGCCTTCCTCCATGAGGCGGCCATATCTCCCTGGATCCCCGGACCTCCTGTCTAGAAATAGGCTGTGGTAGACGCTGAAATAAGAACGTATAGCTCATTTAAGAATTCAGTCATGGACGTCCGGAAAGCGACAGGAATGTCCATGAACGGAAACCGCGACCTCGGACGACCAAGATCGCAGCTTCCGTTCATGGACCTTCCTGCCTGTATCCGGGCGTCCATGATGGGAGGCCCCGCTGCCTTGAGCGCCCGGCCGGGTGTCCAAGCCGCGACCTTGGACTTCCGGCCGGGCGCTCAAGGCAGCGGGACCTACAGGCGGGAAGGTCCAAGAATGGAAGCCGTGACCTCAGACGTCCAAGGTCGCGGTGTCCATTCATGGACCTTCCCGCCTGTATCCTGGCATCCATGATCGCAGGCACCGCTGCCTTGAGCGCTCGGCCGGGTGTCCAAGCCGCGACCTTGGACGTCCGGCCGGGCGTTCAAGGCAGTGGGGTCTGTAGAAAAGAACTATCCACTTACCTGGTGAAATGACATTTCAAATGACATTTCAAATGACAGGTACCAGCGCACCCTGGATACTGTATAGGCGTTATATACCGCTCTATACGGTAAAACGATTTCGAAAGCCTACCGCTTCATAGGCGTGCTTTGGATTTGCGCCTAATTTGAATACTGAATCGAGCAGCTTGTGAACCAAAATGTGCACGCTGCAAACGAGCGGGCGCTCGGCATTGCCACACTTTTTCGTACGCGTCCTTACTGTATCGGCCCGTATGTTAGTTGCCTTGATCTCGTCCTCTGGCAACAGATTCCATAGCTTGATAGTGCTCTGAATGAAAAAATACTTCCTGTGATTTGTTTTAAATCTACTGGTTGCTAGTTTTATGAAGAGTGCCCTAGTCCTAGTGTTGTTTGAAAAGGTAAATAAAACATTCCCTATTTACCCATTCTGCCCCAATCTTGATTTTCATAAATCTCACTCATAACCTCTCTCAATTATCTTTGCCAAGATAAAGAGCCCTAATCTCTTTAGCCTTTCTCAATAAGAGAGTGTATCCATCCCCTTTATCATTTTTGTTGCCCTTCTGTGTACCTTTTCTATGTTTGCTATATCTTTTTTGAGATGAGGTGACTAGAATTGCACACAGTACTCCAGATGTAGTTGCACCGTGAATGTATTCTAAGGCATTATGATATTCTCAGTTTTGTTTTCTGTTCCTTTCCAAATAATTCCTAACATTCTATTTGCCTTTTTGACTGCCACCACACACTGACTTGAAGATTTCAAGGTATTGTTCACAAGGATTCCAAGGTCCTTTTGCTGCATGGTGATCCTAACATGGAACCCAGCATCATATATACCTGTAGTTGAGATTATTTTTCCCTATGTGCATTACTTTGCACTTGTCCACATTAAATTGTATCTGCCATTTAGATGCCCAGTCTCTTAATCTCACAAGGTCCTTCTGCAGTTCCTCACAATCTGCTGCTGTTTTAACGACTCAGAACAATTTTTTGTCATCTGCAAATTAGGTCACTTCTTTCGCTGTTCCTTTCTCCAGATAATTTATGAATATGCTAAATAGCATAGTTCGCAGCATAAACCCTTGAGGCATTCCAATAATAAACTTTCTCCATTTGGAAAATTGACCATTTAGTCCTACTGTGGTGAAACAGGAATTTCATGATGTTTTGTAATTTGAAATATCTTCTACTGGACAGAAGGTGGCAGTATTCCACAGTAGCCAGCAGCTGGCACTGAAAGGATTAACCTCAGCCAGAACCAGTTGATGACATCACTTGCTGCTATTGTCTGAATACAGTGTCATTTAGAAACTGTCTATGAGACAGTGACATTTGGCAGCAGCTGAAAGCAAGAGACAGAGACAACCAACTGGTGTTGGACTGCCAGAGTTACCAGAACTATTATTGTTTACATTAGAGCAGGGTTTAGTTAGCAGTTAGATTTATTGGAAGAAAATTATATTATGTAATCTCTTTTCCCTGCTTGCTGCAATACAGATTTTTGTGTTTGTTCACTGTTCTTCCTTGTTAATAATAAACTCTTTAGTTTATTATTCTGTGCTTGAGACTGATTTGAAATCCCAGATAAGTCAGAAGCAGAATGATCCCAGTGTTTTGAATCTGTGGTCTGTGAACACTTTTCTGGGAACTGTGGAAATCCAAGTTTGTGGAGTCATAGTTTCTCCAGAAAAACCCTCAGGGAATAGCTTTGTGGTCAGAATAATTGTCCAGAATCAAACTGACCCCCAGTTGGTGGGTGGGAGGTTGCTAGGAGAGGGCATGTGTTCAGGTGCAGGCAAGACCTACACAGTCCCAACTGGGACACCCCCACATGGCCATAGGCTCAATCCCTAGTGGGTGTCGGGATGTGTGAAGACATTACATGACACATGCCCTCTGTTTTCTGTCTTTTATCCAGTTACTGATCTTCACTAGGAAACGGCCTTTAATTCCACAGCATCCTAATTTCCTGAGGAGTCTCTCATGAGGGTCTTTGTCAAATGCCTTCAGAAAATGCAAATATAGTACATCAACTGGCTCACCTTTATCCACATGCATATTTACACCTTCAAAAAAAATCTAGTAAATTGGTAAGGCAGGATTTCTCTTTGCAAAAAAGATGTTGACGTTCCCCATTAAACCATGTCTATCTATGTGGTCATAATTTTGTTTTTAAGAATAGCTTCTACCATTCTGCCTGGCACCAACATCAGGCAATCTTTGAATATTGCCAGTTAGGTTCTAAAGTTATCTAAAACTGCAGGGTGAAAATAAGCTTTGGTGTAGGCCTTGTGGCACAATTTCCCAATTCCCACCACTGCAAAAAAAAAAAAAAAAAATGCTGGTCCAATTGGTCAGTCACCGAATCCCTGAAATTTGAGCCTGAAATGTTGTGGGCCTTTAGGCCTGATAAACCTCCCTCCCCTTCAAAAGTGTATATATGAATAAAGGTAAGGCCTGCAGCATCAGCCCACGTTTCCCCCATGCCCCCCACTCCCGCTCCACGTCCATCAAGTCCGCCCCACCCACAAACCACAAATCTCATTATGGAGACTGGGAGCTTGGCCCTAGTAACTGGCTCTCTATGCATCCAGTGTTGTTCGGCTGTCTCAGCTCCACCCTGGAACACCTCCGAAATGCTCCTACTTTATCCAGCTGAAATTTAGCTGGATAAGTGCCCAAGATATTGAAAAAAATCAGCATTTAGCTGGCTAAATGCCTTTGAATAGTGGCCTCAATATGTATCTCTATTTCTGCCTAGCATTTTTATCTAAATTTATTTATTTATTTATTTATTTATTTATTTATTTATTTATTTATTTGAAACCTTTTTTTTATACCGGTGTTAGTGTGAACATCACATCGATTTACAATATAACAAAACGAATAGAAAATACAATTAACAAGGGAATAAAACAAGTGGGCGAAGAGAAACGCGGGAAAGCAGCATAGAAAGATAGCACAACTGGTGTAGAGTTCTTAACATAGGTAACTATTGGAACATATCATGTTGGATAACATCATGAATGCTAGTTATTATATACATTATAGACATTAATAGAACATAAAGATCACAGTGTACGATGGTAGAAGAAGATGATTGATGGTTATAGCAGGGGGGTTTGCTAGTCAGGAAATGCCTGTTTAAATAACCCTGTTTTTAGTTTCTTCCTAAATTTGCGAGAACATGATTCGAGACGGAGTGCTGAGGGCAGGGTATTCCAACGCGAGGGGCCTGCGATAGTGAGGGCACGTTCCCTTGTGGTGGAAAGGTGAGCTGTTTTTAGAGAGGGCACGTGAAGGGTTCCTTTGTTGATTGCTCTAGTGAGACGATTAAGGTGTGCAGAGGTGAAAGGAAGGTCATTACAGTTGGAGTGGTGGGAGTAAATGGCTTTGTGGATGACAGTGAGTGTTTGGTAAAGAATGCGAGAGGGGATGGGGAGCCAGTGGAGGTCTTTGAGAATGGGGGTTATATGGTCTGTTTTACGGGCATTTGATATGACTCTTGCCATAGCGTTTTGGAGCATTTGGAGAGGTCTTATTGTGGTAATGTGCAGCTAATTAGCAAAGGGTACATACAGCAGAACGGGGCAGAGATATATATATCTAAGCCCAAGCTATGAACCCCAACCCATGCGCTCTGTAACGTGTGCCATTCCTTGCATCGGGCTTTAGCCGCAGGACTTAAGCATCCCAATTGCCTTTTCCCCCCCTCTTCCCCCTTTGCGATTGTCTGCCAGGCTTATTAAACGTTTCTGATTTGCTTCAGTGAGGGCAACTCCTAAGGAAGCAAATGTTCCATTTTATTCTGGAGACTGCCAATGTTTCTTCTTCCTGTTTTTATTTTAAATTTTCAATTGAGCTGCAGGAAGGGAACCCCCCTTGAGATTGCAATGCAGCTTCAAGCCTTCACTTCCAAACCAGAATCGCCCTCAGGTTTTACACGTAATGCCAGCGTGATGCAGGAAAAGTCAGTGGAATCACCGCTGACCCAGAATGCTTGGTGCTGCTTTTGTAAACGCCTTGTGTGGCAATTTGAATTCCAGGGACCAAAAATACAACACAACAGAAACGTTGCAGTGGATCATTAGATATTACCTTGCTTTATAAGGCTAATGGTTGCTAAAGGAGGCAAGCTGTTGCGCTTCTAAGGTTCCCTTTCTTGGTGATTTTAGAAGTCCTCAAAGTTTGCCTATTTAACCATTAGATAGCTTTATAAAGGTGTCATCTCTGTTCAAATATTTTATTGCTTTTCTTTCTTTCAACTACTTTTGTTTGTGATGGGCTAGCACAGTTCTCTCTTTTTACATTTTAAGAGTGGCTACTTTTATAAGTTTTCCTTATTGTTTGACACGGTTTTCCTCTGTTCCCCAAAATTACAGCAAAAAACAACAACAACAAAAACAAAACCACATCCAGACCTTCTGCAGGCTGAAGTTTGAAGCAGAACAGTAAACCTTCCCTATGCCCCCTATATCCCTATGCCCCTATATCCCTATGCCCCCTTGGAATGAGGAGCTGCTGATTTTCTTTTAACCAGAAAGAAATATGTACTGCAGCAATCCAGTTGTGCTGTCTTCTGTTTTTACAATTAATTGTGCTTTTTAATTGTGAACCATGCGGGGCCAAGCAGTTCCTGGGAGATCACAGGGCCCCCACCCAGTTCAAGTGACAAGATGGCTGGCATGTGCCCAGCAGTTAGGTGGATATTGGTGGCTCCAACGATCATGAGTCTGACCAAGACTTGCAGCCAAAGTTGGTGCATCCCAAATCACCACAATTGGATCAGCCCATGAGAAGTAGAAAGACCTCTGAGGTCACAGTGTCTAGCATATGCTCATTTTGGGGCAGGTTTTAAAAGCCCCACACGCGTAAACCCAGCTGGATTGACGCCCGGAGGGGGGGTTACGCACGCCAAGCCTATTTTGCATAGGCCCCGCGACGTGGGCAAGCACCGGGACGCGCGTATCTCCTAGGGCTTGAAAAAAGGGGTAGGGCTGGTTCAGGGGCGCCTGCCAAACAAAGGTTAGGGGGGTTGGTTTAGGTAGGGCTGGGGGTCGGGTTAGGGAGGGGAAGGTGGGGGCAGAAGGAAAGTTCCCTCCGAGGCCGCTCCGATTTCGGAGCGGCCTCAGAGGGAACAGGGAAAGCCATCAGGGCTCCCCTAGGGCTCGGTGCGCCAACCCCGGATTTTATAACATGCGCGCGGCTGTGTACGCATGTTATAAAATCGGGCGTAGATTTGTGGGCGCCGGGTTGCACGCACAAATCTACGCCTGCGCGTCGGTACTAAAATCTGGCCCTAAGTTGGTACAGTCCAATTGTTGTTTCAGTGTAGCCATGGCCCCCAGTCTCCTGGTTGCATCAGCTCAGGGTTAGAGCGATGGTTAGTAAATTAGATGGTGATTGTGATATGTTTACATCGATACGTTTATGCTTTATTTTTCTCAGTAGTCACCGAAAAGTCCATTTTTACTTAAAATCTCTTGAATTAAAAAAAATGTTTTTCTTTTAAAAAAAAATTGTAAAAAAAACGAGACAGTAACTTTCAAACAGGCGTGTGAGCGCACATGTATGCACGTGTGTGGGCGCGCGGCCAGGTATGTGGCGATTTAATATCCTACGCGCACATATATGTTCTAAAATAGCCCTGGTGCGCGGATGTACGCTCCTAATTTTAAAAGCGTGCACGATGTCGGCTTTGAGCCGCGCAAGTGAGGGAGTTTTATAACAGGTGCGTACACATGCAGTGACCAGTTTCACCAGTTCATCCACCGATCTGCCCAGTCTACAGCTAGGTCCTCCGAACCACCCTGGTTCTCTAGCCTGCCCTCCTCCCAGTTAACTCCCCACCCCTCAAAACACCTCAGAGATGCCTGGAAATAGTTTTATTGAGACTTGCCCCTCTTCCGTAGCAGAAATAACTTTACGCTCCAGCATGCCCGGTGGGCATGCGTAGGTAGCTGCACGCACATCTCTCGGCCCCGCCTGGAATGCCCACGCCCAGCCCACAGTCCACACCTTTTTTTTTTTTTGCCCAATGCGAGATACTCGTGCGTCGGGGACGTGGGCGGCTTATAAAATCGGGTGGACGGGCACTTGTGCTCCATGTGCACCTATCCCCCCGATTGTGGCGTGCGCCTGGCTTTTAAAATTCACCTTTAACTTTCCGACTTCTGTGCACCTCTGTTTTTACTTTTCTTCCCGTTTCCTTCTCTTGGTTTGTGAAATGCATGCGGTGCCAGAAGTGGGAGGGAAGCTCTGCAGCAGAAGCGGCAGCTTGGGAAGGGGATCGGGGGATTAGGGCCTGGTCTGCATCTTTCAGCAGCGGGAGGAAGGTGGGGAGGGCTGGCTCACATCTGTACCAGCATCAGGGAAGGGGGAGGTGCGTTGGCCTTGCTCACCGGGAGAGAGAGAGAGAGAGAGAGAGAGAGGGCATCGTCAATGTTAGGGCCACCAGGCAGTTTCCCATGATTCAGCTGCCAGCACAAGATTCCGCCGCAGGAGGTTAAATCCGCTGCAGCCGTCACAGGAAGCCGGGAGCCCGGGAGTTTATCCCTGTCTATTATAATCATATTTACGTGGATTAGAAGTGGCAGTTGCATTTTCTTGCTGGTGGTTTCAGAGTCGTGTTCTGCCTCCTTTTGGCCATTCCATCATGCAGGATCTGCCCTGAGATATTTAAACCCCAGAATCCCACCTTTCTTAATCATTATTATGTCAGATCAAATTAATTCCAGGCGGCCAAGGTTTGCAGTGAACCTCCGTTGTTAAACATACCCAATGAATGAGAAGGTGTAGGACTTGCAGTTAAGACATTAATGACACTTAAAGTTTGCCACCATGATGGATTAAAACGTCTTGCTATGTGTGTATAAATGTGCATTACGTAGACAGGGAATTTTTAGCATCTTGGAATTTTTGACATTTGAGCATTAGTCTTCCTGATGATAAAATTTCAGTAGCATTCACTGATAATGAATGTTAACGTACACGCTGACAGGGCTAAATGAAGGTAAAGAGAAGAGCTGTCAATTCAGAGTCTCCCATTTGTGCTTCAACAAGTGCGAGAATGTCTTCTTTAATTAAGAAACTCTGCAATAATAAAAAAGAAGAAATGGAGCAAGAACTCTTAAGAGCCTGTAATTTTAGTTTATCAATTCAGTGCACATCCTTTTTTTTTTTTGACACGTGCTTCCTGGCTGACTTCCTAAAAAATCCTGTATTTATTTATTTATTTCCCTGTAGGTGGCCGCGATAAACGAGGCGGGCCTATCCTGACCTTCCCAGCCCGAAGCAATCACGACAGAATAAGGCAGGAAGACCTTCGGAAACTTGTGACGTATTTGGCCAGCGTGCCAAGGTAAAGAGCTGTACTGAAAACCGAGCATAACGTTTTACAGCTGTGCCGTGCTTCGAATTTGGTATCTGATGTCCTGGAACAGAAGCACGATATTTTGTTTTTTTTCTCTTTCCCTTAGTTTTGAAGGCGCGGGTTGCTTTTGCGTAACAGGGGGCTTGGTAGAAAAGCAAGTGTGACGGTGGGTTACAAAGTCTTTTGGGAAACCTCAGGGCTTCTAGCCTGTCTTGGATCAGTAATGCAGTCAACACTGATTCACCTCATCCTTTTTTTTTATGTATAGAGTCTGAATGGAGAAGAGAAAATGCAGAAAAGACCCTTTAACCTTTTTACCTGATTGCGTCTGCACAGCAGATTCAGAAATCTGTCGCCTGTTAATTGTGTCTTTAAAGGGAAAGCTGAAGAAGAGATGAGAGGGGAGATAAATGTTTTTTTTTTTCTTTCATTGAAAGGCATTAAAGAAACCAGCCAGGAGTAAAAGAACTGTGCAAATGGTATCATTCTTGGGCAAAAAAAAAAGTTTACATCTCCCGATCAGCAGATTTGCACAGTACTTCATAGATTTGGAGTTTGGTTCCATGCAAGAAGCTTTCTCATTTCCATGGGGCTATGGCTCTTGCTTTACTCTGACGAGGGAGGCACTCATCTTTCTCAAACATCCTGCATCCTCACGGGTGCATTGGTTTAAAGTCGCCCCATCCGCGCAGTGCTCCAAACAAATCCTAATGCTTGGTCAGCATGCATCGCCCATTTTCCTTGTGATACCATGATTCCTTACATACCGTTGTCTGGACACTTGGGAGCAGCCGTGTTTGGAACTTTTGACACAAGTCACCTCAGATGGAATGGGATCTGGTTGCTTCCATGCAGTGGACGTTTTGTGTTCATAGCTGCTAATGTGAGTCAATCAGAGCAGATGAATGTGAGGTTATTTCTTAGTCCCTTTCTAGCAAGGCTGCTCCTAGATCCTCTAGGGTATCAAGGTCCAGCTGTTTAAAGGATATCTAAATAATGATTTGGCTATACAATTTTGAAATGATGGGTGTTAATGCTTTCCCCTACGTAGGTCTGAAGTACTGCAGGATCCACAAAAGCGAAGTGTAGAGAGGGGTTAGGTTTTCCCCATAGACCATCATTAGGAATATTCCAGCAACGGGAGGTTCCCAGGGAGTGGTGGCCCCTTAGGTGTGACAGGTGGCTTCATCCCCCAAAGGGCAGGCCAGTAAGGAGTTCTATAAATGATGATTCAGTGAGTCACTAGGAGGTGATGGAGTTCGACATCGAGGGGAGCTGGCGAGAGACAGCTAGGGCGATGGTTCTTGCTAGGCTCCTCCTGCAAGGGAGAGGTCCCGTTTTTCCTCTCTTTTCCATTTCTGACAGGGATTCCCATGGGGGATCCTGTAGTGTCCAGATCTAAGGATGGTTCCTCTATTGCAGGGGTTAAGGAAAGCCTTGTCGAGGAAGCGGTCCTCTCTTCAGGTGGAGTTCTCTCATTCTTCAGTGAGAGCGAGGAGGCCCTTCCCGGAATTCAAGGGTTTCTAGAGGAGAAGATACCTTTGGGAGGGAGGGGCTTTAAGTGGTTTTCTCAATCGATTTGAGGATCTGTTGTTTTTGGCACTATTTTTCCTACTTTTTCTAATTTGGCGTCTACTGCAGAATTTCTTTATTTTTTTTTTATTCAGTAAACTTTACTTTTGTTAGGAGCATAACAAATGGAGTGTGGACTGTGTTATTCTGGAGCATGATCCCCTTTAGGGCTATACAGGTTTATCTTGCCCCCATTACAGAACAAATGTCCTCGAGCCTGCAAGGAGTGGCTCTGTGGGCTTGGAGGTGTGATCTCCTTTAAAGGGAGGGCTAGTCAAGCAACTCTCCTTTCAGACTGAGCTACAGTAATTTCGCTGATTAAAGGTGGAATTTGGCTTTTCTCTTTGTTACGAGCACTCCTAGTCAGATCAGTGATGAAACCTGAAAACTTAAAATGACATTTTTTTTTTCAGATTTATTTATTTATTTATTTATTTATTTTTGGTTTTTTTATATACCGATCTTCTTGCATAGGATGCAAATCAAACCGGTTTACAGTGAAACAATTCAACTTGCCTAAGAGCATTACATGGAACAAAGAACATGGAACAAGTGCATTATATGAAACAAGAACATGGAACAAATAAGAGTGCTTGTGAGCATTACATAAAAAACGGGGAACATTTAAACATTTAGAAACCTTTGGTAGCAATTCTTATACAAAAAGTGAGTAAATGTGCCATTAATGTTAAAAGAAATCAGGCGAAAGATTGCCTGGATTGAGAAGGAATACTGGGACGGGAGAATGAGGGCGGACACGGGGAATGGAAAATGGTGGAGGGATGAATAGAAAAAAAGGTGTAAGAAAGGGGAGGATTTAAGGGTGAATTAATAACATATAAGACCAGTCAAAGTTGATGTGGGTAGTACATTTTGGGCCTTCAAGGAAACGCAAGGCTGAATAGCCATGTTTTCAGTTTTTTCTTGAAAAAAGGGAGGGCTAGGCATGCAACTCTCCTTTCAGACTGAGCTACAGTAATTTAGCTGATTAAAGGTGGCATTTGGCTTTTCTCTTTGTTACGAGCACTCCTAGTCAGATCAGTGATGAAACCTGAAAACTTAAAATGACATTTTTTTTTCAGATCCAGCGCAATACATTATTGCCCATGATCCCGCTTTCTCTGTCTTCTTAAAATTCACTGTCCACCTCTTCGCAGGAGCATCATACATTTTATTCATTTCTGTGTTTTAGTTTAAATGCGTTGACCGTAAAAGCCAGATTATAACAAAAAACCTGATTTTCAGCCATAGTCCTGGGGGAACTGGAGTGACCGACCAGATTAGGCTGGAAAAAGTGATGGGGGAGGAACAGCAGTAGTGGGCAGAGACACACAGAGGGTGTCGGAGCATTCCACTTAAAACAAAAAAAATCCATTGTATGCGCCATTGTAGGTTGTTGATAACATTTCTGTTTGAAGGTCATTTACGATAAACATTGTCTCCTGTTTTGCACCTGGGGAACCCTCCTTAGGGCTGGATTATATGCAGGAGATGGAAAATCCAGCTTGTAAATGTAACGCATGGTGCTGCATGAAAAGGAGACGGAGAGATCCTCACTAGACCATGCTTGGACGGGTTCCTCTACTACATATCATTTCTGTAGTGCAATACTAGATCATTGCTTCTCAACCCAGTCCTCAGGGCTCATCTAACCAGTCAGGTTTTCAGGATATCCACAATGAATAGATTTGCTCTCTCTCATGCATATCTCATGCATATTCATATCCTGAAAATCTGACTGGTTAGATGTGCCCCAAGGACTGGGTTAAGAAGCATTGCACTTGACATAAGAACATAAGAAATTGCCATGCTGGGTCAGACCAAGGGTCCATCAAGCCCAGCATCCTGTTTCCAACAGAGGCCAAACCAGGCCACAAGAACCTGGCAAATACCCAAACACTAAGAAGATCCCGTGCCACTGATGCAATTAAAAGCAGTAGCTATTCCTTAAGTAAACTTGATTAATAGCCATTAATGGACTTCTCCTCCAAGAACTTATCCAAACTTTTTTTGAACCCAGCTACACTAACTGCACTAACCACATCCTCTGGCAACAAATTCCAGAGCTTAATTGTGCGTGAAGTGGAAAAGAATTTTCTCCGATTAGTCTTAAATATGCTACTTGCTAACTTCATGGAGTGCCCCCTAGTCCTTCTATTATCTGAAAGTATAAATAACCGCTTCACATCTACTCGTTCAAGACCTCTCATGATCTTAAAGACCTCCATCATATCCCCCCCCAGCTGTCTCTTCTCCAGGCTGATCAGCCCTAACCTCTTCAGCCTTTTCTCATAGGGGAGCTGTTCCATCCCCTTTATCATTTTGGTTGTCCTTCTCTGTACCTTCTCCATCGCAACTATATCTTTTTTGAGATGTGGCGACCAGAATTGTACATAGTATTCAAAGGTGTGGTCTTACCTTGGAGTGATATAGAGGCATTATGACATTTTCCGTTTTATTATCCGCTATGATGCCTAGATCTTTTTCCTGGGTGGTAGCTCCTAATATGGAAAATAACATTGTGTAACTACAACAAGGGTTATTTTTCCCTATATGCAACACCTTGCACTTGTCCACATTAAATTTAATCTACCATTTGGATGCCCAATCTTCCAGTCTTGCAAGGTCCTCCTGTAATGTATCACAATCCACTTGTGATTTAACTACTTTGAATAATTTTGTATCATCAGCAAATTTGATAACCTCACTCGTCGTATTCCTTTCCAGATCATTTATAAATATATTGAAAAGCACAGATCCGAGTACAGATCCCTGAAGCACTCCACTGTGTACCCTTTTCCACTGAGAAAATTGTCCATTTTATCCTACTCTCTGTTTCCTGTCTTTTAACCAGTTTGTAATCCACGAAAGGACATCGCCTCCTATCCCATGACTTTTTAGCTTTCTTAGAAGCCTCTCATGAGGAACTTTGTCAGACACCTTCTGAAAATCCAAATACACTACATCTACCGGTTCACTTTTATCCACGTTTATTAACCCCTTCAAAAAAATGAAGCAGATTTGTTAGGCAAGACTTCCCTTGGTTAAATCCATGCTGATTGTGTTCCATTAAACCATGTCTTTCTATATGCTCTACGATTTTGATCTTCAAAATAGTTTCCACTATTTTTCCTGGCACTGAAGTCAGGCTCACTGGTCTATAGTTACCTGGATCACCCCTGGAGCCCTTTTTAAATATTGGCCACCCTCTAGTCTTCATGTACAATGGATGATTTTAATGATAGGTTACAAATTTTAACTAATAGACCAGAAATGTATGTATGTGTCTGTGTGATTATATACAATATTTCTGAAAAGTCACTCTAGACTGCAGTGCATCCTATTCAAGGTGCTATATACCTGTAATAATTAGGTTAGGATTTTGGGGGGATTTTTTGCCATGAAACACATGTTCCATTTTGGGCAGCTGCACTAGTTGTGACTCTGTCAGGTCGGAGCCTCTGATGTGATGGGTCTCGCTCAGTAGTAGTGTTACGAGCAAGAAGTTATTTACATAGAACTGTAACATAGGCAGGACCTAACTTATACTCTGCAGCCTCTAAAAAAAAATGCCAACTTAGACTTTAGGAACATCGCGCAGAGTTTTGGGGCAAGGCTGTAAGCATTTCTGGTCCAGGTACACAGAGAATCCCCACGGATGTTGCTAGGTCTACAACAGTTTGTTCAGAGCTTCTTCTTAAAGCCCTGAGAGTCCTTAATCCTGGATTTAGTTGAGCTCCTCCATGGCTCTACATACAAAACACCAGCCTCTGACTGAACAGCCCCTGGTGCAAAGCCAGCAGGGCATTTGCTGCCCCAACAGGCTCCCACAAAGTGCTGTACCAGGCATGAACGATGGGTACATGATCCCATTATTTCTCTGTTCTGTCCAGGATCTCCTACATGTAGAGGAGAAAAGCATGGATCCATTCTTGTGAGTCAGGATCCTGGGCAAATGTGGCTCAACTTCAGACAGTTCAAAATCTTGCTGGGGAACTCTTGCTGTGCTTCCTGTAGGGATGACCAGATAGCTCCATAAATACACCGGGTGCATTCCTGGCTACGCGCGTTTCAAAACGTCTCAGGAGCTGTAGTCCTCTCCTCTCTTTAGTTTGTGATTAAAATGTTGAACTAAGCCTTTCAAATGTACAAATTACTAATAATCTTCAATATTAGCTGCAAAAAAAAGTTAAATTACGGTATGAATCATCACGTAAACACTAAATTCTTGGTCTCCTGCTTTCTCGGTTGGACATGTACACTTTCCAAGGTTTCCTGGTGGGACATCTGAACGCTGGACCCAGAGCGCACTGCAGGTCGGCTCTGACGGTCCTTTAGGGGGAAAGAGCAATGACATAATGATAATAAAATGTTTGCAGAATTTGCAAGGAGGATTGAAACTACGAAAGTCAACCCAGGTAAATAATGTGGGTTGAGAGATGAAGCTTGTGAAGCTTTGGTACCGCAGTTCTGATATCCTTCTTCCAAGCCACAAGGAATAGTCGTAAAATTAGGGGTGTGCAACAGAAATATTTTGGTTAATTTGATTTCTTTTTTTTTAAAAACATGTAGGGGTAGATTTTAAAAGATGCGCACGCTACCTGGCGCCCACACATGTATGCCCGATTTTACAACATGATATAAAGCCTCCAAGCTCTATTAAATCCTGTGCTTAATTCACATGTTCTGACTGGTGCTATTTATTTTTTGGCAGCTGTGAAAACAAAACAAAACAATATACGGCTTTTATTCTAGCTTAATGAAAGAGACTATAAAAGCAGCAGTTTGCTTTAGGCAAAACTTTATGCTGATTACAGAGCACTTTTTGATTAAAAAACTCTTTTTATGTCATAAGTACAAGCAACTATTTTTTTTTTTTTCGGTATTCCTTCCTCTTCTGTTGCTTTCTTTGTCTGTCTGTCTGACTGTACACACACACACACACACACAGACAGACTGTACATACACATATATACAGTAAAACATTTATCCAGAATCATCAGGACCAAAGCCATTCTGGATAATTAATTTTTCTGGATAATGGGCAGTTTCCCCATATGTTAAAAAAACAAAACAAAACAGAAAAGCAATGTCTGCACAAAATGGAACGATTTTATTGAGCACCAAACAATAAAACTGGGTCCGTTACCACATCATGCCACAATGGTAACAGTCTCCATCTGGTTTAGGTATCATCTGGGGCAGGAAAAGCTGTTGAAACAGGGGCTATAATAGATAAATCTTCCCTACTGGTACCCGGAGTGTCAGGTTGGTCACTGGTGACTGATGGGGCTTGGTGTTACTGAGGACACTGCACACACTCACTTGATGTCTTCTTGAATAGCTCCATCAGTGTTATCCGCTTCTTAAACTTTTATCTAAAGCAAGCTGGTTCTTGAATCTTTGATAGAGGGCTCACTCCTGGACTGGGTCTTTTGCTCCCTTTCTGCCGGGCTCACCTCAAGCACCACTGCCAGCAATGCTGGGAACAGGTAAGGAGCAATTATGCTGATGATCCACCTTGGCTGCATCCACACAGGAAATTTCCGACTTTTTGCCTGTTGTCTTCCGGAAACACTGAAGAGAAATGCTGCTGATGTGCCTCGCTTGCGTTGACTGCAATTGGCTTATGAACAAGGCAAGGATGAGGCTGGGATGCTGGCTTATGATGTCTGTGTGGCTCACAGTTTCCAGATGCTAGAGAGTCGGAGCCTGATTCTATGGCTCAGGAATTTTGCAGAACTGAAGCATTAATGGTCACTGTAAAATATTCATTCCTATAAACAATGATCTCTGAATCAAAAGATGGCTTCAATAAGCAAACTGTTGCGCCAGGAGGTGGACCCTTGGCCTAGTGCAGGATTGGTAGGTTGGACCCAGAGAGCACCTGCCACCAGGAAGCGGATCACAATAGGAGACAGAGGCTAACTGGAGCTTCGCCACTAGCAACCCTAGGTATCCCCGGGTTGAGCCCTTGGGTACCCGGGCCACCTGGTCTTAGGTGGGCCTCGCAGGATCTCCTTGATAAGAAGTTCAGGGGTGTGCCCACCACGATCAAGGGTGTGCGGTCGATACTCAGGCCGGAAGTCCTGGGTGCCTGAGAAGGCCAGAAGAGAGTATCTGAATGTATAGCAAGGATCAAGGCCAGATTCAAGGAAGTATGGTCAGCCAATGCAAGGGTCAGAGCCAGTAATCAGTCCCAGGATGGTCAGGCAAAGCAGGGGTCAGTTACCAAGCAGAGGTCAAGTTCCAGGAGGCAGTCAGATGTGGTCGAGTTCAGGCAGAGGTCAGTTCCAGGCAGCGAGCAGACGTGGTCAGAGGCAGGCAGGCAGCGAGCAGATGTGGTCAGAGGCAGGCAGGCAGCGAGCAGATGTGGTCATGGAGGCAGGCAGAAGGTCAGAGGCAGGCAGCGATCAAACGTAGTCAAGGGAAGCCGAGGTCAGTACCGAGAAGACAGTCCGAAGGTATTACCTGGGGAGATGAGGAGACAGAAGGACGCTGGAACAGAACAAGAATGAGACTGGAAGAAAGGCTGGAACAAAGGCTGGAACGCAGAGGCAACTAGAAATCACAAGGATCAACCTGATTGCCAAGCCAAGGAAGTCAGGGCAGGAGCTTCCTGATATAGGTGGTTCAATCAGGGCGCGCCGCGGAGCTGGGACCCGTCCCTGGCCCTATGAGGTGCTGAGCGGTCCGCGCGCGTACGACTAGGGGCGGGGATGCCGAGCCCCGACGTGAGGCCTGGCTGGAGGATGAAGGCTCAGCGACCGCCATCGCCGAGGCCTAGCCGTGCTTGCCACTGTTGCAGGGGAGGACGACCCGGGACCCCCGGAGGAGCTGGAGAGGTGAGCAGGCCCGTGCGCGGGCCGAGCGCGGACGGGACGCGCAACACAAACCAACCCTCCAATTCTTAGTTAATAGTCTCTTGAGAGATACATGACGTACAGGGGGCTTCTTTTTTGTGCACACGCCTAAGAAAAAATGCACATAGCTCTAAAATGTGCTAAATCTTCCACATGTTTTCATTGCTATGTACCTCTTCACGTGCTGTAGGTTGGAATACTTGGTGCACTGGTCAGGTTTAATGACTCGGACGTTATCAGCAATAAATTAATTGCAATTAGTTTTTGAATTTATGCTGTCCTTACATTAAAAGCAGGTGATTTTGCCATTTAACAGGTGCCACAAGGGTATGAATTGGATGGAATTACCAAGAGACATGCATAGGGTAATATACATAAAACCTATGGCCCCGAAACACAGACATTATATTTAACTGTGCATATATCCAGTTGTGTGTACAAAGAAACCCATCCTTATGTGGCTTGTGCTTTTCTATACAAACTATTTCCATTCATATGGATTTTGGCTGGAGGGACGAAGAATGGGAACCTTCTGTCTCCAGAGCTTGCATGTTAAAGAGCCAATGGAGAACCTAGCTCTGTGTGCTCAGAAGACTTGCAAACAATTCATCACAGTGACAGCAGTGTACTGTTCCCTCCCTCTGTCCGCGGGGGCTTTCTTTTCCTGACTGAGACAGATTACCACCTACATTTGTTGCTCTTTCTACCACTTAACCCTGGCTTTGTATCTTAACTAAGAGCGCAGTGGCTGACTATTCCTGAATGCTGGATGGAGATGCATAAACCTGTAAGGAAATAGGATGACAAGTTATGAAGCGAAGTGCAATAACGCCAGACCCCCCCAGCCCTGATTTCCAGGACTCCTGGCTTCTCATTAGAAAGCATTAGGATCACACCCACTTCCTCTGAAAAAAAGGAATTGTCCGTTAACCATTTCTATAGCTTACGATTCTGTAATTTTTCTAAGGCTCCAGCTTTTGCACATTTCAAATTTGCAGAGAGTCTGCAAGGAGCCACAGAAGAGGAAGCAAAGAAATGACCTGAAAAAATTAGCGGTTTCAAGATGGCCATACCCAACAGAGTTAATTCAACAGAGTTGGGCGCCAATGCAGGTTCCATTGGATGCTATTGGGTTTCACGCTGCCCTACATTACAGAAGCTCCATGAGTACAGTGCATGTGTTTCAGGAGGCAAGCAAAGTCAGCTTCTCCTTTCCGCAGAACTCAGACCGGCCTGGCTCTCTCTCTGTGCTGGAGTCATATCCAGGCTGATCTTCAGTAAGCCACTTAGGGGCAAGATACACAGATGCTTTTGTACCTACATAAGTTTCGGTGAAATTTCAAAGAAGAAAATGCCAGATTCTCCTTGAAAATTCCCTAAAACCCATGTGGGTACAAAAGAACCTGCCTACCTTGCACCTGGCTCTGTCTGCAGCTTGAGTTACGTGCCAAAAAAGACACCTGTGTGTATTTGAAAAACCTGAATAGGGATGCATATTCCCCACCCCTACCGCTGACCTCACCACACCCCGGGAAAAATCACATACGTACATTTACCTGCTACGCAGAGATACATTTTTCAAATAGCCAGATAGACTGCATGACCCCCAAAGTTACGTGACTCCACCCTGACTACACTTTATAAAATGTACCCTTACGGAGTCAATGTTCATTCAGCTGCATGGTGTCATGATACACGGGCAGTTTTGTGCGTATCTAAGAGTTTAGGGGTGTTTTCAAAGATAAACTGCACAGGTGGTTTCTGTGGGGGAAATGTGTTTAAAGTCGGGCGTGTACAAAAAAGTGCCACTACCTGCATATCTTGAGCCATGTATTTCTGCAAATGACTGGTTTGGAAATGGAATGCTTGCACCTGTTCCCTCACTCACCCCCTCTGTCTCTCAGCCTCGCGCACCTCCAGAAACTCCCAGCTCCCGAGTGGCTAAATAGAGCCCGCAGAGCTGCAAAGCACAGGGATTTCCAGAGCGCGTGTACACTTTTTACCCAGTTAAAAAGAGGCCTTCCTATGGGCCTGTTTGGTCGAGGAGATAAACAGCGTGCGCGCATTTGATTTTCCAAAACATCCGTGGCGGGTGCAAGGCACACACGCGCTCCTTGTACACACATAGTTCATGCTAGCCGGTTTTCAGAAGGAAGGAATCTGAGTAGGTTCTCTTTAAACAAATTAGCTCCAGAGTGTGCAGGTTAGAAGTGCACACGTGCTCTGTAAGCAGGTGGTCCGTGGCGGAATGCCTTCGGTGTGAGGCTCAGAGGAAATAAACTAGATTTAGGAATAACACAATGGAGGCCGCCAAGATCCTTTAACAATGAGATTTTGCAGAGGGGAAGGGGAGGAGAATTCTTTGCTTTTAATCCTTCCGAGTTCTTAGCAGAATGGAAGACATTGCTCTGTGCTCTGTCTCATAAAGAGATACCTTTTGTAGCCGTGGGCCCCTTTCCACTCAGGTTCATCACGAGTGGGATGCCAGAGTGGGTCTACTGCAAATGCATCTTCTGCCCAAGAAGCCATGCTTGACTAACTGAGATTAAATAGTTGCATTCCTCATTTTGTAGTGCATGATCTGAAAGCAGAAAAGCATCTTTGAGATTTTTCTTTGTCTTTGGGGATATGGGAGCACAGATCTAAAACAGAATTCTTGTAAAACTATTCTTTAAAATATAAATAGAATAGAATTCTTAAGGAAAATGCAAAGATGGCTGTACCAGAGGAAACCTCTCGTAGGGACATAGCAGCTGCTGGACTTCTTGCTGAGTTGCCCCTGACTGCAGTGTCACTTCAGCACTGGCTCGATTTTCAGTCATCACCTTCCCTCGTCCTTACCACATCTTCTCTATCCATTCCAGCCACTGCTCTGAATAGTGCCATCGTTGCTGGTTGGCGATTCCAGGCATCTGCTATTCACGTGTCCATGACCTTCATTTTGTGTGTTTTTTGATGGAGCAGTTTCTTCCTGCTCCTTTGGGCTTTTGACTCAAATCAGAACTGGTCTTAGTTGGGCTATGGTGCCCTGAGTTTTCATTTTCCCTTATTCTATATTCTCTTCCCAGCTCAGCTATGGCAGCAGCAGTTCTTGACTGGGAGCCGTGCGTGAGGCTCCTTCTGGATTCCGGCAATCGCGGGTCCTCAGGCTTGGCCGCTGCTTGTTGCTGCTGCGCAATGACTGGGTCTTCCTGCTCTTCAGGGCTGGGAATGCTGCCTCCGCAGCATCCCCACCCCCAGCTGGCCCATGGTCCCGAGTCTTCCCCGTGGCAACACACAGCACTATCGCTGAGCCACCAGCCTACTTTGAACGTCATTTGTAGTAGAAAATGTTGCCTTTTTGTACTAATGGCCCAGTGGAGGTTTTGCACCCCAAAGGCATGATTTATTGTGTTTTCACTCTGAAGCATTCTGTCAATTTTCTTCGTCACCGTTCGTTTCATTTCAAGACTCTCTTCACGCATGGCATAGATGTGCCTTTTGAGGGCCTGCTATTCTGCCTTTTGATTAGAAAAATGATATAATTCCTAATTTGTCTTAGCAGGGCTTGTAGTACTTGGACGAAACATCTGGAGAAGGTGGGCTGTTCCATTCTGCAGACCACAGCCACAGTGGATTAAAAAAAGAAAAAAACTTTGAAGGCTAGGAAATATAACAGCTGAAGAGTTTGACGAGGATCTCAGAAGATTAATGTCATCATCTTTGATTTCCTCACGGAAGGCCTTAATGACTTGTGAGCTTGATCCGCACGGGAATGACAGCGTTTGGCTCGGGAAGACCTAGCAGTGGTCCTGGGCCTGAAGTTCCTGCCCTCCTGCTGCCTGCACAGCTTCCCGTGCAGTGAGTAAGATTGCACATGCTGTTGTGCTGCACGCATACTTTTATCTGCCCAGAGACCCGATGCTGTTCTGAAGTGCATTTTACTTGTGAATGCACGTCCTTGCCCATGGGAAGTGCGCAGAAAATCGCCGTCTTTCAGTCCTGTGGGAAAATAATTTTTACTGTTATTTCGTCTTCAGTGAAGGTTAGGAAGGCTAAAAACCTGGCTTTTTAAAAAAGCCAACCAAGACACAGACTGATCCTTACTACCGTCATTACAAACTCATTGCTATAATTTGGGTGTAAATACCATCACTCTATCATCAACTTCAATCTCGACTTCAGTCAGTCCACATTGGATTTAATTTTGCATCTTCTTAAATATTCATTGTAAATAATTCTGTTCTCAATCTGTCTCTGTTCTTCTTACTCCTATGCTCCCAGTTGTATCTCCCTGTTTATTGTAACTACAATTCCTGCACCAGTTATTGTTGCTTGAGTTCTCTGTACAATGCACGCCCTGTTAAATGTAAACCGGTTTGATGTGACCCTTGGTCGTGAAAGCCGGTATAGAAAATAGTAAAATAAACAAACAAATAAATAAATAAATGTTTTGGTGGGACAGCCAAAACTACAGCCTAAGGGAAATCAATTATTATATGCCCAGAAAAAGGAATCGCAGGCATGCTTTTCGGAGCATGACTGAGTGACCAACACAAAAAATGTAGCGGATGATATATAGAGAGGGGTTTCTATGTGGAGTAATGGCAGCTACACTGCTTTATTCTCAAAGAAATACCAAACCTTAGAAGCCAATGACAGATAAGGATGACCACGCCCCTTCCTAAATGACACCTTAAGAACATGAAACCATGTGACAGCTTACCTAGCAATGAAGACCTTTTCAAATTTGGCACATGGCTTAAGGGGGAAGACATTTTACAATGGAAGACCTGCCATAGACCCAGCTATAGACATGACAAGCAACACATCATAACAGTACTTATCATTTTTATAACACTGTATGATGGTGAAAAGGGGAGACAAAATATTCAGATACAACCAGGCAAGGGGAGATAAAACAACTTGCCCAAGGTTATAAGGAGTCTGAGCGGGGGGAAATGGGATTTGAATCCTGGTCCCCCACCTCTTAACCGTAACCAGTAGGCCATCGTCCACACCTGATCACAAGTGGAGAGGCATGAAAAGGGAGGTCTTTGGTGTGGTAGACGATTGAAATCATCTATTAAAGTAAGATGCTTAACCTTCGTAAGCTGTACTGCTGTCAAGTTGTTTATAGCTGCAGTAAATACAGCTGAAGATATTTTGTATATTGACTTACTAGCTGCTCATTACGGCTAACACTTTAGTCTAACATAAAACACAGTTGCTTGGTTTCTAGCAATATTGCTTTTTTTCACAGCCTAGTGCAGATCTGCACCAAGCATGAAATGCCATTTGCACAATTGCCGTCAGATCTGCTGCAGTGGTGGATCCAAACCTTTTGTTCATTTTCTGGTTTGTTGTTGACATTACAGTAATATCATATATATATGCCATGAAGGAAGTACAAAATAATGACTTTTGATTTATATTTAGTCTTACTGAAATAAGCTTTCTGAGAGTAGAAATCCAAGTCAGACATAGGCTGGTCATGTTGTCTCATAGAAGAACAGGCTTGAGTATTGTTCTTGTGATCAAAGAGCAAGGGCTATGATTGTATGGTTCAGGAGCTTTGGGTTGGCCACCTATTTGTATAAGGAGTTGACCTCACCCTTTTCCATTAGTTTTGTGAACGTACAAACAGGATCATGCAACGCTCGCGGAGTAATGGACTGTGAATTACACAGTTGAGCAAACCTTTTCCCGTGAGGACTTAAAAAATGGTGGCTTGACTTGGAGCCGTTTAGCAGCCGTCAGCTGGATGCACATTACATCAAGCACGACACAGGCCTCGCTGATTCATTTGGCAGGTGTTTCAATGAACAGCTTGCTAAAATCAGGGTCACTGCAGCCTTGTATTTACCACAAAACATATGGGATGAGACGTAACGAGCTAAAGGAGAGGTGAGACGGGGGAAATGATGGAAATATTCAGAAACTTCAGAGATATAAATTGGGCACAAGATGCACACTTTTCTCAAAGGAAAGAATGCCGACATGGCATGAAGCTCTGAGGGGAAAGACAGTCTCTGGATCAGTATGAAATAAAGCTTTTCTTTGTGGAAATGGTAGCGAATGCCTGGAATGGACTCCCAGTGGAGGTGGAGGAGACAAAAAATGTTAATGGAATTCAAGAAAGGATTAGATAAGTACAGAGGAATCCCTAGTGGCGAGGAGGTGAGGGGGATCCTGGGAGTCATCCAGAATCCATGGCATTCCTCCGGGAGTAAGGTGAGGTGGCCTGGATGGGTGTAATGGTCCTTGTCTGATGTCATATTCTATGACAATGATAGAAACCACATTAAGAGGTGATAAGGACAAAAGAGAGGATGGGTAAAGGAAGCCCAACCTAATGAAACTACAGAACGTGAGATAGTGGGGTTAGTACTAGTAGACTGCAGCTCCCCAGAAATGTGGTCGATGTTGACAGGTTGTTGGTGGCCAGCTACTGTCTAGCAAGGCCATAGGAAGCTAGGATGCTGCATGTTCAGGCAACCGCCTTGCTTGTTTTGGAGGCGAGTTAGGTTGCTGCAAGGCTTGGAAGTAAGACATGGGGTTTGCTGGTGATTACAATCTTGATGCTAATCTGCCTAGAAGATAGTGGAGAACCAATGAGGAGGAAAGCAAAAGCTGACATGCATAAAGAATGGTATCCTGCAAGCAGTCAAACTTCTACAACCGGTGATATCCTTACATTGTGCACAGCTGGGCAGACCAGATGGGCTAATCAGTCGTTTTCTGCTGTTGTCTACTGTGTTACTATACTATGGAATAACCGGTGGGTTTTATGTAATACCTTCTAATCATATCTTTGTGGCTGTTAGCCATTTGCTGTAGCCACTGGAATAAAGGTCAACGAAAAAAGTTATAGGTGAAACCTTTTTATTTGACTACCAATACATTTCTAATCAGCTTTCAAGAATTATACTCTTTGTCAGGTCAAAGGTCTAACCACTGGATAACTAACTATTCCAGTTTTTTTTTCATCTAGTTCTGGCACTTCTACCCTGTTGTAGATTTTTGTATCATTTCAAGGGAAAATATACTTTTTTGCAGATAATACAGAAACCTGTAACTGAATAGACATGCTGGAAGGGGTGAATAGAAGAGGGGACTTGAAAAAAACGGAAGAATGATCAGTGGATTGTAAAATGAGTTTCATTGCCGAAAAATGTAAACGTAGCGTATTTGCAGTGCAAAATTTCACCAGCTCACATATCTGTCAGGTTCTCAGCCGGAGTACATTTGGAACACCAGTCCCTCAGATTTTAAACAAAAAACTTTATTGAGACACAAGCATAGTAACACAGCATGCACAGCGATGGAAAAGGAGACTCTATGTTTCACTAAAATGAAAACCAATCTGCTCTCTTCTTCTCTTACAATAAATATTCATTTCTCCTTCCCAGACACGGCTTCAGATATTTTTATTGTGCGCCAATCTTGTGTGGATCCCACCGCCTCTTGCCACACAATGGGCCCCGAGCAGTATCAGTCATAAACACTTCAATGCCATTCATTTGCCGGTCAACCTGTTCCCTAAGCATTATAAAAAATATTTACTTATTAATCATTTTTTTAAAATTCTCCCATTTAAAAAGTCACTTATCTCTGATAAAAAAAATATTTTTTTGAAGCAATGATTAATAAATATTTTTGATATTAGTTAGGGAGCAGGTTGACCAGCAAATGAATAACATTGAAGTGCTTATGACTGATACCGCTCGGGGCCCGTTGAATGGCGAGAGGGGGTGGAGGCACACGAGATTAGCACACAATAAGGATATCTGATGCCGTGTCTGGAAAGGAGAAACTGATATTTATTTGAATGGAATGAGAGACCAGATAGGTTTTGATTTAGTGAAGCACAACGCCTCCTTTATGAGCGAGGTTTGCGATATTTAGTGGGGAGCCTTCTGATTATTTTAGGCTGCACAGCAATGTGTAGCCATCAAGTTTCTGGGAACTTCTTATTTCCCAGTAACCTCTTTCCTAGTTCCTGGGACCAGTCCGGTGTGGGGGGGGGGGGGGTGGGGAGAATCGTTGGTTATCCCAGCAGAATCACTACGAAGTCACCAATATACATGTCGACTCACCAGCGGCTCAGCGGGAAAAGCACTGGCCTCTAAGCCATCTACACCCCCATTCTGAGATGAGGCAGCCCCAGCAAAGATATTTAGAAGGGCGAGAACTGGAAACTTAAACGAGATCTAGGTGTAATCCCCTCAGGTGTAATAAAGCCGCAGGAAAAGCGTTAAGCAGATATATTACCAACAAGAAAAAGGAGATAACTGTGTAGCTCAGTAGTGAGACCTCCCCTTCTTCCTCCCCCCCCCCCCTGAGAATACTGGGGTTCACTTCGAAGGCCACACCTTGGAGCGCAGGCATTAAAAGTGCACTAAAGTGTTTTTGTTAAAATGAGCATATTTTTGGCCCAGGTGTAAATCATTAGTTTTATGACCTGTGTGTAGTACAGGGGTGCTCAAAGGGGTCCCCAGCAAGCCAGTGGGGTATTCAGGATTACATCTAATGATTGTACATGAGGTCTGTGCACGCTGCCTCCAGTGTTTGCAAATATTTCTTATGCACGTTAGGGATATCCTGAAAACCCAACTACCTCAGGGCTCCCTCCCCAGGACCGGTCTGAGCACCCCTGAAGCAGTAACCCCCTTTTTATACGCACCGCGTAGGTAGTAAACTGATTTTATACGTAGCGCACGAAAGCTATGAAAATAGTTACAGAAAGTTCACCCGTCATGGAACTACTGACTAAAAAGAAAGGGGAGATCCCCCTCCCAACACAATGAAACAAAATAAAATAACCACTTAGATGGTCAGGAAAAGAGCCGCATATCCTCTGATCCCCCCTCCTCTGTTTGTTCTTCCCACACACCTGATGGTCAAAAAAAGGAACCCCCTTGCTCCTGCTCCCCTCCCCCCATGCAGGCTGCTTGAAAATTGCACCCATTACTTTCCTGCAAATTCTGGAAAGGGAAACTTTCCAGAAAAATCCGTGCAAAAATTCTGGAAAGGGAAACTTTCCAGAAAAATCCGTGCAAAAAGCACTGCTTGATGTTTGTCTGATCCTTAGACTTAGCTCTAAGGCAAAAACCCCCAATACTTCTTTTACAGATTTTCGCTTGAATTTTTTTTTTCTGTAGCATTTTCCAGAAGGTTCAAGAAATGTAATATTTGGGGCAAAAAATGCACTGTTTCAAAATCAAAATGACTCCAAGGCCTTGTGCCCTTTCTGCCCGACGCTTGAACCTGCTGCTACGTGTATCAAACAGGTTTTGAAAGTCTGCAGGTTCCTGTTTTGCAAAAAAATCAAACTGCTTTTTCAATTCGTATCGTCCAATAAAAAATATAAAACACACTGTGAGCTCGCGCCCACATACACGCTAAGGTGGGCGCACACGCGCTCGTTTTAAAGTTACCATCTTACCGTCTGCCCTTGTTTATGCCGATAGCAACCATTCACAGGGATGGTAACAGTTAAACAGGTGCGCAGGCGCATATGTGCGCGCACTCGTCGGCCAGCGCCCTGGTATGTGCCCGGTTTTAAGTAGCCACCCGCCTACGTGCGCAAATGCCGCTTCTAGAGCGTAAGTGGGGGGGATTTTAAAAGATGCACGCCATCGCCATTACCAGTTGTCCCAGTTCATTGCTGGTTCACCCAGGTAAGGGATAGGACTTCCAAACCCCCCTAGTTTTATAGCCTCCCTTCTCCCCTGATAGCACTGATCCTTAAAACCCCCACTGATCTGTTACTCTTTATTTTATAACTTACCCATCATCCATAGCAGTTGTAAAGTTACGCGGCAGGGGGACCTCAGCGCACGCCTGTGCGCATAAGTATTTACTCACTAATTTGAAGTTGAAATCCAGGAACGTCCATGCCCTGCCCGGACCACACCCATGCCCCGCCCCCTTTTAAAAAAATCTTTTCATTTATGCCCGCAGCGGGAGATAACGCGCGTATTCGAGCGAATTTTAAAATCTGCTTGGCACACACTGGCCCAACATATTCACCCATTCCCTAATTGATGCATGTTTCTCTTAAGGGTAGTAACTGCTGCTTTGTGCAGGTTACCCCCATGTTTCTCTTAAGGGTAGTAACTGCCGTTCTGTGCAGGTTATCCCCATGTTTCTCTTAAGGATAGTAACTGCCACTCCGTGCCGGTTAAGCTTTTTTATTCATTCCCATCCTCTAGCCTTTATGGATCCACAGTGTTTATCCCATACCCCTTTCAAATACTTCACAGTTTTAGTCTTCACCACTTCCTCCAGAAGGGCATTCCAGGCATCCTCCACCCTCTCAGTGAAGAAATACTCCACTCATTATTTTATAGACCTCTATCATATCTCCCCTCAACCGTTTCTTCTCCAAGCTGAAGAGTCCTAACCCCTGTAGCCTTTCCTCATAGGGGAATCGTTCCATCCCCTTTATCATTTTGGTTGCCTTTCTCTGTACCTTTTCTAATTCTGCTATATCTTTCTTGAGATGCGGTGACCCAAAGTGCACACAATACTCAAGATGAGTTTGCACCATGGAGCAACACAAAGGCATTATGATATTCTCTGTTTTATTCTCCATTCCTTCCCTAATAGATTTCAATGTATTATCAACGATGACGCTATATCCTTTTCCAGAATGGTGACTCCTAATGTTGATCAATGCACCGTGCAGCTATGATTTGGGTTACTCGTCCCTAAGTGCATTACTTTGCACTTGTCCACATTAAATTTTATTTGCCATTTGCATGCCCAGTCTCCCAGTTTTGCAAGGTCCTCTTGCAGTTTCTCACAATCCCTTTTGAGAGTTTTGTGTTCAAAAAACCATGGAAATATATGAAATCTGCAAAATTTACTTTTACTGTCATCAGTTGTGGCTCGGTTTAAGTGATGACTTTGTCTGTTACTGAGGTACCTCAATGACCACTTCGGTCAGGTCTCCTCAAAGAGCTGAGTAAAAATCTTCCAGCTCTCCCCACAGATATGTGAATAATATGAAGATATGTCACTGTATATTCTCAGAAGGAGAAAATAACTTCTACAGCCTCAAGTATTCTCTCTGAGACTTTGCTGTACACTTGACTGCTTCATGACTTCCCGCTGAGCCCTTCAGGAAATCTCTGTAGGCTCACGTGGATAAACTGATGGACTCCACAGAGCAAGCAAGTCCTGCTGGTGAGGCAACATATGTTCCATTGGCCAGCCGAAAGCCAGCAGATTTCAGCCGAAAAAAACTTCTAATTAAAAAGTTATTTTCTTCGGCTGGTTTTTCCTTTATTACCGTGAAACCAGGATTTTAAGTCGGCTAGATGGAAA
The DNA here is from genome assembly GCF_901001135.1 of Rhinatrema bivittatum. NCBI lineage: Eukaryota > Metazoa > Chordata > Amphibia > Gymnophiona > Rhinatrematidae > Rhinatrema > Rhinatrema bivittatum. The sequence continues at coordinate 34,993,483 of NC_042620.1, forward strand.
TGCTCCTTTAAGTCACAGCCAGTCAGGAGGAGACAGAAAAATGTTATGAGGTCATTTATTTTAATGAAAATGCAGTGCTTTCTAATGGGTAGACGAAGACTATGAGGGTAACTTTCAGATTCCTCCGTGCAGCCCCGTATATGTGTGTACCGTGTTTCTCCGAAAATAAGACAGGTCTTATATTTAATTTTAGCTCCGAAAAAAAGTTTAGGGCTTATTTTCAGGAGATGTCTTATTTTTTTTCCATGAACCTTTCGGTTCGGCCTTTGTCATTGGCCCGCCGCGGGAAATTTCGTTTTCCCGCGGTTTGGGCCGATTTTATTTTGGCTGCCCCCCCCCCCCCCCCCCGAAACGATATCTGAAACCCGCCCCAGCCCTTCCAATTTAATTAATTACAATGGAGTTGTAAAAAAAAAAAAAAAAAAAAAAAACCCAACAACAAACCCAGCCCAACCCTTCAAATTTAATTAATTGCAACCATCCCACCCTCCTGAACCCCCCCCAAACTTGCCAAACTTCCCTGGTGGTCCAGCGGGGGTCCCGGGAGCAATCTCCTGCTCTCGGGCCGTCGGCTCCAGTAATCAAAATGGCACCGATGGCCCTTTGCCCTTACCATGTGATAGGGGCTATCGGTGCCATTGCCAGCCTCTGTCACATGGTAGGAGCAATGGACGGCCGGCGCCATCTTAAAAAATGGGGCGGGCCATCCATTGCTCCTACCATGTGACAGAGGTAGGAGCAATGGACGGATGGCGCCATCTTAAAAAATGGGGCGGGCCATCCATTGCTCCTACCATGTGACAGGGTCCGACCAATGGCATCGATAGCCCCTGTCACACGGTAAGGGCAAAGGGCCATCGGTGCCATTTTGATTAGTGGCAGCCGATGGCCCAAGAGGGGGAGATCGCTCCTGGGACCCCCTCTGGACCAACAGGGACTTTTGGTAAGTCTTGGTGGGGGGGGGGGGGGGGGGCAAGTCTTGGGGTGCAACCGCGCGTCCACTAGGGCTTATTTTTGGAGTAGGGCTTATATTTCAAGCCCACTCCAAAAATCCTGAAAACTCAAGCTAGGGCTTATTTTCAGGGTAGGGCTTATTTTCGGGGAAAGATCTACTGCAGTATTTTGTAACCTGTGCAGATTTATAAAATAAGTTTTATGTCTATCTAGGCATGAATAGCTGCAGTGCACTGGAAGCATGTGCTTTACATAAGGGGGGAAAAAAAACCTCACGTGCGACTTGCTGACATAAAACTCTGTTTGCGTGTGGAAGCTGGCATATTTGAGAATATGCGCGTGTAATTGTAATTCCCAGTCCTCCTCCAGGTCTTCGAGGTCATTCCCTCCAGGCAGAATGTCCTTGTCAATATTACTAAGTTACTCTATTCTCTGTATCTACCTCTCTCTGTACTATCAGGCAAAAAAAAAAAATAAGTGCTCAAGTGCCAGCCTTCCTTCCCTATGTCATTCTTAACAAAAAAAAGGACAGTGCAGCTGGGATTTCCAGCTCCCGCTTATCTTAAGTCCTTTTTTGGACAGAAAGGAAGGAGCATAGCGAAGGTAGCAAAAGATAAAACATAGAAAAAGTACTCTCTGTCTCTCTCTCTGCACCTTCAGGTCATTGTAGCCCCCTTCTTGGTCGGGGTGAAAAGGCCAGCAGGACCCTCCTGGTCTTTCAAGGCGGGGGAAACAACCTCCTAGGACAGGCATGGGTCTTGGGGAAAAAAAACCAAGAACCTCACAAAACCTTCTCCTCGTCTCACACTTCAGGCTTGGGGGCCCCCAAAATAGGGAGAAGCCAAAAGCACTTCTTAACCTCTCAGCGGCAACTCAAGGCTGCCCCGCTGCTCCTTCTTCTCCCCCTCCCGCATTCCTCACCATTCCCTGCAGCCCCAGGGGAGGTGCTGCTGTGCATGGGACGCCCCTCTCCTGCTCTCTCTAGCCCCAGGGTTGAACGAGGGCCATCTAGTGGAGACCCAGAGGATCTCTACCGACGTATAGATGTGGTTGTCCGTCTTCAGTCCAGGGTCTTGTCTGAACTGTATTTATCTCTTTATATTGAGTTGAGATGTAACTACGAGGTTCTAAATGTAGGCTGCACTAGGTCAGGAGGGCATAGAATCAGGTCACAAGGATCGTAATGTCTCAAAAATCAAATGTATCTTCTTAATGCATTTTTTTTTAATTTTTAATTTTTGCAATTTTAATAATCTACACAAAACAAAAATTTTGTACTTGAATACAGATAGCTCTACATTCAGTCACAGGCATATTAAAGCATTAACAAAATCATTATTAGAATCCTCTGTTTTCTCTCAAGGGAATCCCAGGGCTATACAATATTTTACTGAGCGAATTATAGGAAATTCTATAACATGGAAAGAAGTATCACTACGCTCTTCTCAATCTCATTTAGAGAAAACAATTGGTTCTTATTTATTGCACCTAACCTGTTCCTATATTAGGGGGTGAGAATCTAGAAACTCCTGATATATCTAAAAAGACATATTTATGCTCCAAATATTTAACTTCACACCGACACGGAAATGTCACTATAAATCTGGCTCCTCTAGCAAGAACCTCTGATTTCAATTTCAGAAATTCTTTTCTTCTATTCTGAGTAGATCTTGCTAGGTCTGATATATCCAGGCCTGTTGCCCGTGAAATATTTCTAATCTATATCTAAGAAAAAGATGAAGTACATTGTCCCTTTCTGTAGGAAGCATAAAGGATACTAAAAGTGTGGCTTTTACAGGTATATCCGTGTCAATTGAGGTTTCGATTACTTCAGATAAATTAAGGATTTCTGACTGCACTTTCCCCATCTGTGTTTCTCGATCTAACCTTGATGGAATATAATAGGCTTTTGCTAAAACTGGTAATGCTTGAATAGGCATTTTTAATGTATGTTGTAGATATTCTTTGAGCATTTCTACAGCGGTATCAAATCTTGTTTTGGAAAATTCAGAACTCTTAGATTAGAATACTTCAATTGATTTTCTATAAATTCCAATTTTTTTTAAATTAATTATTTCTGACTTAACAAGATTACTTTGCACGCTTTCCAACTTTTCTAATCTCCCTTCACAACTAACCATCTTATTTTGAGATAAAGAAACCATGCTTTCAACATTCATTATCCTTTGTTGGGAATGGACAGAAGTCTTAGTTAATTTAATTATTGCTAATTCCAAAGATTTAATAGCTGTCCATAATGTATCCATAGTAATCTCAGAGGGTTTCTGGTGCAAACTTATGTCCAACACAGGTTGAGATTCCACATTTCCCCCTTCGGTCAGGTCTCCACTCCTTTCTCCATTCTTAGGCAAAATACTACCTTCATCTGAACCCACATCCAACTCTGTAAGCCCAGAAAGTACTCCTTCTTTTACTGATGGTGGGGAGGGAGTTGTAGGAGCGCCGGGGCTTAAAGAGATGTCATCGACCCACAGTGAGGTTGCTTCTCGCTCTGAAGCTACACTCACAGCGGTCCCCTCTCCCAGCATTATACCAGTTGTAACATTAAAGGAGGAAGAGATTTGGGGCTGCGATGATGTTGATAAGGGAGACGAGGTCTGAGTCTCCCTTATACGAGCCTCTCTCTTTGTATGAGGCAAAAAGTTATTAAAAATATTTTTGAATTTAAATTGAGATCAAACTCCCCTTCTTCAATGTCTCTTTTTTTATATATTGTATCCCTGGCGTGGGGGGTGTCGGAGAGAGAGAGAACAATTAAATTTAAACATAAACGGCCTTACTTGCAGTTATTCAGGTTCAGGTCTTATTCCTTCCTCAATCACCTGAATTCCAGGCAAAGCCACACGCCTGTTAGGCGCGCGCTGTTACAAGCGCGAGGAGCACGGTCACCTCTAGAGCAGGTGGAGTGAGCCCTTGGGCCACGGCAAGACTCGGGGAGGAGCCCTAAGCCACACCGTGAGAGGTGAGCCGATGCAAGCATGGAGAGCCAGGCAGGTACTGAAGCAGGAATGAGGAACAGAGTCTGACCCTCAGTCGGACCTGCACGCCCATGGCAACCAACAACGCAATGTTGATTGATGAACGGTCCTCCGACTGTTCCAAGCCCTTTCGGACCTGCCGCTGGGTAACGGCATAGGGCAGCAGGCCAGACAGAGGACGAGGGCAGACAGAGTCCTTAGAACACTGACAACATCATAGACAAGGGCTGAAGCAAGATATCATAGACGAGGACTGAAGCAAGACATCATAGACGAGGGCTGGGAAGGAAGACATTGGCACTGTCTCTCAGGGCGCCCTACACAGCCAGCACGGCTGGACTGGTCACAGACCACCCTGTCCTACAGCCGCAGGAGCGGGACGAGCACAGGGAAGAGGAAGCGGTGGGTTACTGCCCTCCTGGCAGTCTAGGGCAGGTTGCTGCACTCCTGGCAGCCTAAAGCAGGTAGGAACATCAGGAACTGGATCAGGAACGAACATCCGGAACAAACATCAAGGCAACAGGCAGAGACAGGACAGGGAGCCGTCCAGACAAGCGAGACCACGGAGGGCCTGGACCGAGGAAGTAACACAGACGACTGTGAGACTCAATCCGAAGGCCAGACATCAGGAACATCCGGAACAGACATCAAGGCAACAGGCAGAGACAGGACAGGGAGCCATCAAGATAAGCGAGACCACGGAGGACCTGGACTGATTTGAAGACACAGACAACTGTGAACCCCAATCCAAAGGCCAACAGGAACTGAAGTGAAAGTCCTTTTATACTGCTGTATGCGGGCAACTCCCTGGGAGGAGTTCACCTGGACCGTCCTTCGCTGGCCCTATAACTGAGGTGGAAAGCTGCGGGCCAGCCCCTAGGGAGAAGGGCGTGGCCGAACCAGGAAATCCAAGCGGAGCCAAGCAAGCCACAGGCAGGCCTCAGGAACAGCTAGGCCTCCCAGGCCCTGGAGCAAATCCTGGATGGTACACAAGCGAGGCCCTGGCTTCGGAGCGGCCTCCAGAGGAAAAAGGTGAGATACCTCCTGTAGCGCAGCAACAGGGGGGATCGTAACACGCGCGGCTTGGGCGACGCACTGGCGGCACCTGCGCGCCGCAGGAGGGGCTGACTTTTGAAGGCCTTCTGGTCCCTCCTTGATGACATTGACAAGATGATCTCTCTGCAGCCGGGACCTGGGCAGCGTCCTTATCCTCAGGCAGAGTCAGGAATCTGACAAAATAGGTAATAATGATCCTCCTTGGGCTCCTTTCTCACTCCTCTCCCCCCTTAATGCATTTTCAAAGCAGGCATAGCTTAGAAATAGGGGTGCTGGCATATCTCTAGTAGGTGCAGTAAAGATAATAAAAATGCTATAAAATAGTCTTTTTGCCATTCTTTCACAAGTGGTTTGCAACTCTTAAACAGGTAACGTACAGCTTGCCATCTCCGTCTCACAAAGGTCTGTGATGAACTACAATTATTGTGTGATTTTTTTTTTTTTTTTTGGATTACTGATTCCCTAGGAAGAAAATTCTTTATACCAGTAAAAACTGAGCACCAGTGAAAATAATGCAAAACATTTGGGGGCAAGTTTGTTAGGTTCCTGCACAACGTCTTGGAATTTCCTGGCAGAAAATTCTTACTCTTTCGGCCAGGGCTTCCCACAGCCAGTCCGGTTTGCAGGATATCCACGGTGAACATGCTGAAGATTCAGCATATGCAAATTTATCTCTTGCGTATTCATTGTGGATATCCTGACAAGGTTTTGGGAAGCATTGGTTGAAGCCTAGGGATTCCCCAAAATGAAATCAAATTTGTCTTAATACTCCGGAGCAGTTGTTAAATTATTATAAAAAGGGGCACAAACAAAGAAAAATAAAACCCCGTGGCTTCTGGGGCTGTTGTGCGGACTGACAGGCAGAGGCGTTTCCGTCCTAATCTTCGTAAAAACAGCCAAGTGGTCCCTGGGTATTGGACTGGAAGCTGATTTGCGAGATCCTTGCGCAGTGGGTCGGGGATGTTGGAGAATCACAGGACTCCTGTCCCTTTTCTGCCAGCAGTCATCGGCCACCTCAAGCCGGACTTCTTCTGCACACTTCCATTTTATTTTCACCCCAAGGGAATTAAAAGATTGGAACCCGATAATTTTCTGCCGTATTGGCGCCGAGTTTTGTAGCAACAAAGATAGTCAGCGTTTGATTTTTTTTTTCATTTATTTATGGAGCATCTGGTGTGCCAGATGCTTGCTGTGATTGATGCTGTCGTCAAAGATCAAACAAGTATTACATTTTTACATGTAATCTGAGCAAATTAACCTTTCAGAAAAAGTGTAAATTAAAATCCCTTCCCCCTAACCTGAGTTAGCAGTCTAGACAGAGTTTCCCCCCCCCCCTCTCCCTTGATTCTTTTTAAACCCTCCCCACCCTGCCTAGGACAGCAAGCCCGGGTGGTGTGGGGAATCCTTTCTAGCACAGAGGGCTGGAGAGACGTCTCCTTCCAGACCATCCCTCAGGATCCGAGGACACAGTAGCACCACTCACTGTTCCTTCCTCTCTGAGATTAAGTACATCATCTCCATGGGGCGCACAATGCATGGGGGCCAGCCCCCAAGATAAATGTTTAAGTCGGTGCAAATGCACGAACATTTGATCTCAGAATACATATTTGGCCAATCTGTATGGCTCCTGCATAAGAAATAAAGAGACCTATTTAATAAACTGCATTAAAATTTGTGGTAATGCCCGATTTTAACATGGGTTAGTTCCCAGAGTATTCACTATGGTATTTGAGCATATGATGGGCTCGGCCGGTACCAATTTGGATGAAATTGCCCGTGAGGCCCTCTTAGAGATCCAGGGACTCCTACAGGTCGGGGAGGGGGACCTGGGGGAGGCAGGTCTTATACATTTATGCTTTTTTTTAGGGGACAGGAGCCTGAAGGGGCTTGTATTTTGGGGAGTGCTTTGTAAAGGGAGAGTTGCTTCAGTGTGGGAGGATTAGGTCTCAGGACCTGCCCCAGATAGCACCAGGGGGTTGACCCAAGAGCCTCACCTGCTGATGCTATCGGTAGACGTTAGCTACGCCACATGAGGTGCGCGTAACTTTCTGGGCTTTATGCAGATCACGGTTTTTATCGCGATCCACTTTGAGCCATTTAACTATTAATGAGCTGCTTTGCATACAGCACAGCCAATTAAATTTGATGTATGCTGTGCCTGGTTTTTTCCCACAAAATGAGTGACCTAGAAGTCCGCGTAACGAATATTGTGCGGTAAGACATGTTGAGTGCTGATTTTGGCATATAATATGCATTAACTATTAGAGAGTAGTAAATAGGCCTAATAATTAGTCAAGATGGATATTTCCATTGCTAAGCTTTTCAGCTGCCTTAAACGGCTCCTTTTTGACAACGGAAACATTCTGTGTGGGCTCGTTCGTAACGGCTATGACCTCTTCAGAAAAGGGAGCTGTGAGATCTCACAAATTCATGGACTAGTTATCCATCAAATGTCTTATCCGGCTATATTCAGCCTTTATTTGGCTAAATTCTAGACGGCTAATAACTTAGGCGGCTAGAATTTTGCCAGATAAGTTGGGGGTGGTTCAGGGGCATAACTGGGAGGAGTTGAATTAACCGGTTAAGTAAACTAAACATGCACTCTACCATGATGGTGGATACAGAATGACATGCCTCTGGCTGAACTCCTACCTTTCCTCATTAAGTTTAGAGTGCCTAGTTTTCCTCATGTAACAACGGTGAAAAGGAAGGGAAGGTTAGGGCTTATTTCTCTGAGCCCTCTCCATGCCCTGTCAGTACTATGGATCAGTATGTGACTTGACCAGTCAACCCCTGAAGAATACGTGGTAGAAACAGTTAATCTCCACCAGCCATCAGTAAACTTTGGGTGCAACTACCTCCCTCGTTATCAGTTGGTGCCTTTGTAGGAGGTCTTCCAGCTTCAGGAGCCATTGCCAATTATACAGCCCAAAATGTAAGTAAGAACCTGGCAGATGGGATCCTCTTCTGAGGCACATCAGCAAGATGACTGGTCTGGTAAGCCTAGAAGTTGAGAGATACCGGAAAATGTGTTATTTCTCATTTTGGTGATGCTATGTCAGTTTCTAAAGATGTCCAACTTATAAAGAAGTAAGGTGAAGATCTTTCAGGTTTATCAGAAGAGCAGGTAGTGGATCCTTGGGCTGAGGTGGGAGTTGACACCACCTATGGGGAGGTGCCCCACAGGTTCCCACTGTCGGCTGGCGAGGCTTAAGAGTGACTGAGACCCCCGAGGTACCTTCACCATTACCAACCCTTGTTCCCCACAGGTTGAGCCCTTGGGTGCCGGGGCCTGCTGGACTTACGTGGGGGTCTCAGGTACGGGAAGTCTCGTGGTCCAGAAGCCAGGCAGAGGTTGGGGTTGGCGGCGATACTCGTGGTCCAGTAGTCAGGCAGAGGTCAGGACAGGCGGCGATACTCGTAGTGTAGTAGTCGGGCGAAGGTCAGAGCAGGCGGCGATACTCATAGTCCAGTAGTCAGGCGAAGGTCTGGTCAGGCGGCGATACTCGTAGTCCAAAGGTCAGGCAGGGGTCCGAATCCAGAGAATCCAAAAACGAAGACAAGGGTCCAGGAAATTCAAACGGAAGGAGAGCCCAAAGAAACCAAGGCAAGGTCTGAGGGCAGGCCTTGCATAGATATAGCCCAGGACCAGAAATGGAAGATATGCTGTCCCTTTAAAAAGAGGGAGGAAGCGCACGCATGCGCGCCTAAGGCAGCCGGGAAGAGGAGCTGCAGCCGGCTGGGCCGCACCAGAGGGCCGAGTTGATGGAGGACAGGGGGCGCAGGAGGCAGCACGTCTTCCGCGACTCCCTGCCAAGAGCACGACACCGGGAGCGAGGGGAATGCCGGCACAATGCCGGTAAGAGGAAGGGTCCAGCCGCAGGCCTCCGTGGTCGGTGCCCCTAACATCAGGTAGATTAGGTGATTAGTTATCAGTCTATTGTATAAGGGCATCATCTGTTTGTGGTTTAGTTAGCGCTGGTACATCAACTTAAATTGAAACCAAATGACAGGGCAATTTTATAGAGAACGCAGGTGGATCTATAGAATCTTTCCCTGACCTATGTCAACAATTTGGTTTACAAGCTAAGGACTTCTTTCTGTATTGGCAAGTTCGGCATTTTTAATGCACGTTAAATATATCGGACATTAACAACTTGAACTGGCAGTTTCTTCAGGACTGATTTGATGCAGGACGATACTCCATGTCCTTTTTTTTATAATGCTTTGGAGAATGAGCACAAAATGTGGACTCTGGATAGAAGCTGGAATAAATGGCAACAAGAATTGAGGACTCAATTTCCGCTTACAACTTTTATTGCATCCTTTTCATCAGTAAACAAAGTTACATGCAACGTATAAACGAGGGAAGTTTGATACAAACCGCTTTACAGATTCTATATTTCACAATATCGGGTATATTTGGTGAAATTTACCAACTCAGAAATATGCATTGTGTGTAATAAGGAAGTGGCTCATCTGGGTCATTCTTTGTGGGACTACAACTCCAGCAGCTATATTTGGAAGCAGGTTTTTCTCTATGCAGGCAGGATTTTGAAGCTTCGCATCCCTTTTCAACCGCAGCTTGCGCTGTTTGGAATATTTTCGACATCGTCATCCTTGGGAAATGTAAAACAAAGATTGTGGATCAATAAAGTTGTTCTGCTTGCTACAATATCTATTCTTCATGTGTGGAGACAACCAGATGCCTCTTCTTTCACTCAATAGCGCAATAGTATTCATAACCTTTTAATCTTGGAACAACTTTTGAGCAAACAATCCTCTAATGACCAAGAAAAGGACATTGGACATTTAGATGCCATATATAATGTCCCTATCTCAAAGAGCCCGAGGCTTAGTTGTTAATAATTTGGGCTCTTGAATTTTGTTGTTGTTGTTTTTTGAGTCTTATGTCTTCCTAACTGGGGGTTGATTACGAGGAGGGATGGGTGGATGGATTTTGGGAGGTTCAATATTCGTATGTATATCCTTGCAATGTCATATGGTGAATATCAGGAACAAATATGTACCATTCTTATATATATATATATATATATATCTTTGAAATAATAAAAAGATTTAAACATAAAAGGAACACATGTGCACCCATAAATGAGCATATCGGCACGCGAGTGGAGAGATGCAATTTTAAATTGTGCTTGCAAGTACAGGTGTGTCTGGACAGCTTTAAAAAACTGCTCAGCGTGCACCAGGTAGACTTGTGTGTGTATATCTCCTGGTTTTGGTGCATGTCGGGCTTTTAAAATTCACCTTTAAAGCAGCACCATTTCAGTAGGCACTCAAACATTTTGTGCATTGCCAATTAAGAGCCATTTTAGTGTGCGTTTTAGTGTCCTATATAAGATCTTATGTATGAGAGTCCCATGTTTTCACTGCATTATATTTTTGTATATAACTGTGCTAGGATCTTTACATGAAGGTTGAATGTATGGACTAAGTTTATATACTGTATCTACCAAATGGTTCTCCAAGTGACCATGTGTCTGTGGACCCCTGAGCCAGCACGAGCACTGGTAACACCCCCGAGGGACGGCTCCCAGGGGTCCTCGTGGCCGGGAGGCAGTACAGGTCCAGGAGACCCAGCAGGAGCTTCACCTATACCAACCCCGTTCCCCTCAGGTTGAGCCCTTGGGTGCCGGGGCCGGCAGGACTTAGGCGGGGGTCTCCTGGTGCAGGGAGGTCCAGAGGAGGAGGCGGTGTCAGGAAGTCCTGGTCGAGGCAGGCTGAAGACAGAGGCACCGTGGACAGTTCAGAAGTCAGGGCTAGCAGAGAGCAGGCTGGGCGCGGAACCAGACCAGGGGTCAGGGCAGGCAGCAGACATGGAGAAATCAGGAAGCAAAGCCGAAGTCGAGACCGAGAAGACCATCCCAGAGCCAGGAACAGCGGACCCAGGGGCGAGGAACAGGCAGGAACTCAGGAACAAGCAGGAACGCAGCAACACACACACTCGGAGAGTAAGACCTGTTGCCAAGGCAGAGAACGCTGGTCTTACGTGAGCTTAAATAGCCCAGGGCGTCTGATGTCATCTTCGGGGCCCGGGCTGAGGTTTCCCGCCGCGGCCCCTTTAAGATGCGGCAGATGCCGCGCGCCTAGGGAGGCGTGCGCAGGAAGCCTGCCGGCGGCGTCCCGGACCGCGTGGGAGGCCTGCAGCGGTCGAGAAGCGCAGTGACCTTCTTGAGCCGCTGGAGAGGGGTACTCGGCGTCGGGGCCTGCTGGAGCAGGTAAGGGGATCCGGCTGCGAGGAACCGCGGCCAGGATTCCCAACAGATTCTGTCTGAACAAGGGTCTTGATTTTTCTCAGTCCTGATCACATCTATAAACATGTTGCTTAGAACCACTTTACGATTCCCTTTTTTCAAGTTTGATCCCATCAAGTACGGGATTCTGAAAAAAGGCATCATTTAATAGCAGTTCTATCTCTGTCAGTTTCAAAGGACAGTCCTCGTTAGTAAAGGTCAGGTTTTGCTGAGTCAACCTGTCAAGTCTACATATTTCCCATGCTGATTAATATCCAAAAACTCCATTTGTTAACAGGAGCATCAAAGTAGAATTGTGCTTGACATATTTTATCAGCCTTCTGTTATTTTATTGTTGCATTACAAAATGCAGACTCTCTCTTTCTGTTCCTCTCAATGGCTAGAAATATACAAAAAATATTGTCTAAATTTATATCCGGCGACATTGTCCTTGATTTTATCCCCAAACCCATTACTAATTTGCTAATTTTCATTTTGACACAATATAAATTGCGTTGAAGCTGTGCCACGGGATTGGTGACATTAGCCCCATAAGCTAAGTAGAAGAAATAATGACCCTGATAACAACAGTAATGCTCACTTTGATTATTCTGAATTTATGAACGCTATTAGCTTTCGTCGAGAGATACTGCATTTAAATTCTAGTAGCGTGATTATTGTAGATATTTGATCGTCAGTCATCGTACAGTGGGGGTTCATGAAAAATGGCATTCCAGGCCCACGCACGGCAGAGCACAGGATGCAAACACACTGAGCAGCGTTCCTTGCCTGCAGACATTAATCATCGCCTGCAACGAGAACCGGGCCTAAGGTGGACAGGCGGAGGGAGCACCGAAGATGTGATTCCGCATTTACATATGCTGCTTCAGATTACAGTAACCCCCGCAGCTGACCCCGAGCCAGACTTTCTTTTTACCATTGTGCTGTTCTGCTTTCGTTATATGTCATTAGCTAGCGGTCCGATAGATAATCTGTACTATTTGATAATTTTTCTAAAACCTTATCAGGACAGCAGACACGAGGGGGGAAAAAAGTCCCAATCATTACAGTGCTATTGTTTAGTTAGTTGGAGCAGCCTGGCCCGAGTCAAGATAATGTCCCTCACCTTATTTCCGTACTTTGACTTGGGCACATGATTTGCCAGTGCCCATGTGATGTCGCATGCCTTGCCCTTTAGGTTGGTACTATTTAACTGTGGACCAGTTTGGAATAGAAAGCACTAGGTGAAGTACTTTGATAATACTTTCTAGCTCATATTCTACTCCTTAATGAAACTCTTCTTAATTCTGTTTCATCCATTACTGTCCATTCTTAGTTTGTTTTATACTATTTTGAGATGCTACTTTATTATATTCCCGGTTCTTTATGGCAATGTATTGTTACGTCAATGTATTTTGATGTAATTTTAAATCGTATTTTACCACGTTTTTGAATTTATTTTTATCTGCCAAGAATACGTTTTTCAGATCAGCAGACCATAAATTCGTTTAAATAAATAAATAAAAGAAAGAAATTTACAGAGCTGATACCATCAAGAAATTCTTACTGATAAGTTCTGACTAAAATAATTCTTAAGGCAACTACGCAGACCATGGAGCAATATGATACCGATTCAGAAATCTATAGGGCAGTTCGTAGCGATAAAAATGCTTAAACAGTCGCCCTACTGAATCCAGGGGTCTCCAAATCTGATTTTTGAGGACCGCAAATCGATCTTGTTTTCAGGATCTCCACAATGAGTGTGCGTACCCCATTGGCAAAGCAGGCAAATGCATCTCAGGCATATTCATTGTGGAAGTCCTGAAAACCATATCTGTTTGTGGCCCTCGAGAATCGGAGCTGGGGCTCCTGCTCTAACTGGTTGAATGCTGGCCCACAGAGAAGGAAGCCTGTTTAGTTCATTTTATTTATTTACATTCTTTTAATATACCAATGCTCAAGACAAAGTCTTATCCTACCGGTTTACAGCAAAACCAGGGGAAACCATAATTTTATGTGTGTAATATACTGGTTCCAGGATATGGGGGGGGGGGGGGGGTGAGTCTGTTTAGTGTTTGCTGTGGGGAGGGGTGAAGTCTGGGGGGTTCCGATTACAATATTTTTTATGAAATCGGGCAAAGGTTGAGGCGGGGGGGGGGGGGGGGGGGGGGGGGGAGATAAGGATCGTTCCTTGGGCTGAGGGGCTCTGGGCCCGACAGGACTATTTATGTATATGTGGTGGGGGGAGGGGAAAGGCTCACAATCAGGCCGTGGGCACTTTGATTTTTTTTTTCCCCCTGTTTCAATGACAGCGCTACTTAACCGGCTACTTTTAAGCAGAAAGTTATCCGGCCTGGTAACATGAAAACCTAACCGGCTGCATTCAAGCATAGCCGGTTAAGTATTTTGTTATCCAGCTCTATGTAGCCAGATAACTTATATATGGGGCAAGTTATCCGGATCACTTGGCCACTACACGGCTGATTGAATGTGGACTTCTTGAAGACTGTTTTATCCACAGAAGTCCCTTTGAAAATTGCTCCTAAATATTTTGCACATGAATACCTAATTAACATCAAATAAAGTACCAGGTGTCAAAGATGGGAGAACAGTGTATTGGCTGTGATGTCCACATAAAGAAAAACGAGAAGCATCATTCAAAAGTCAATTATAAATTATTGTGTTTCCTCCGTTCCATTTAGCACGGGATCGGTAGTCCGTGGCACATTCCCCCTGGCACACGGCAAGCATTTTGCAAGATGCGTGGGCCGGCTGCGCGGCGTTCGCACCGCATGAGGTCAGGATAGCCGGCCCACCGGTTCTGTCCCGACTCGCAGGGCCGGCAGTGGTAGTTTGAATCGGCGCGTGGGGCAGCGCGGAGGTGGCATTCCTGGCGGCAGACAGCAGAGCGCGTGCAGAACGTCTGCCTTCCGCACGCCCGCGCGGGCTCGCGCTGCCGCATCGGAAAGGGCCCCTTTGCCGGAACCTGCGGGGTTGCTGGGCCCAGTGGAGGAGGAGGAGAGGCGCACACGGAAGGCCGCTGAAGGCGGAGCAGCCCGTTCCACATTCTTGCAGAGAATTAATTCTCCGAGCTGGGAGAGGTGCAGGCGCACCGGCGGAGTCGGCCTCTTTCTTTTCCCGCCTTGTGGCGCTTGTGCCAGCAGCACCGACCCCCACCCCCTTCCGAGCTCGGCGCACCAACCACGAGAGGAGAGGAGGGAGGTGCTGGGAAAAATTACAAACACTGATTTCACTCCGGGATCTCCCTCCCCTCAGCGCCCCAGAAGCCTTCATCGGATTCGGAGGCCCCAGTATGCAAACATGGGTCTCCTGAGGGGGAGGGGCGCGGAGTTTGCACTGCCAAAATACCTTGCCGACCCATATCTTACGCCATCTACGAGCAGCAATACTACTGCACTGGATGCCCTTGCGGGAAGCCCTGCTGCTACCTTTGTGACAGACACTCAGGTGTCTGCTATTTATAGCACAAAGGAGGACGGGGGTTTTCAGCACGCACAGAAATGATGAGAATCTGCAACCCAGCAGCGATTATTCCTCCTCCTTCATGCAGTTTTATGAAAGAGATTTCCTGTCTGGCCAGGAGGGCGCGGGAAGCTCAGATCTGATAAGGAAGTTATTTTTGGATAAAATAATGCCACTTGGGAGGGAGCTGCTTTGTTTGCAGGAGGGCGTAACTGGGAAGAACGAGGTGCCGCCAGTCACAGCACATCAGTCAAGGCCAGCCTGAGCGGCAGAGATGGAAAAGAAGCGGTCGGACCAGTAAAAAGAAAAAAATCCTGGCAACTGTGTGTGACCAGGCTAGCTTCTAATATAGCCCGGCAATCAGAGATTTCATCTCACGGGGGAGGAAAGGTTTGCTATAAATATAGGAGCGTTTCATCTTGAGGTGCTTGACAATTTACAGCTGAACAAACGTACACACTGTCGCCTCGGGAGCGGAAGGTGCTGGGTGATAAAGCACCGCACTCCCAAGGCTGAGGGGCCGATGTAATAAAGTGCGCTAATCCTAGCAGGGGTTTGTTTTTTTTTAACTCCTGTTTTAGAGCATACATAAATCTGGTATGTAATAGGGGTTTTAGTGCCTAAAAAAGCATGCACTGAAACAGGAATAAAAACCAACGCTAGGGTCTACACGTCTCCATGCAAACTGCAGGTTAATGAGGTTTTTAGCTATAACGCTGGAATGCAGAGAGGCGCGTTAGAAGGGAGACTTTACTGACAAACCGGAAATGTAACTCCTGTTTCAGAGCGGGAGTTAAACTTCCCTCCATAGAGAGCAGAGTGGGGCAGATCCTCTTCCCTTCCACCTCTCCCTCCTTAAAAAAAATTGCTGAGTTGGGAGCAAAACCACCTTCCTCCCACCCACTCATCAAAATGTAAAAAAAAAAAAATGCCTATGGCCAGAAGCTTCTCCCTCCCACCCAAGTTTAAATTAAAAAAAAAATAAAAAAAAAATATATATATATATCCAGGCTGTGAATCCTCTTCCACCCAAGTTCCAAAAAGTCGTGGCCAGCCTTCAGCCGGGGCACTTAAATTCCAAACCCGTCTTTCCTCCCAGATCTCCATAGAGCTCCTCCTCTCTCTCCTCCCTCCTTGCCCCGGAGCTCCTGTCATTGTTGATGCTCCAAGCTGTATCTGCCTTTAATATCAATTTCGTCACCCCTACACTGGCCACCGATTGGTCCCTCCACTGTCAGCTGTCAGTGATAGGTGTCACGGATATGAGCCCTTGGACTGTGGCGTGGTTGAACTTGATGCAGCCTAGTAGGCGAAACATCTAGGCCCATGCCGACAGCAGGTGAACTCACCCTCTCTAGGACTGGATCAGGGATTTCACCTGTACCAGCCCCGTGCCCCACAGGTTGACCCCTTGGGTTCCAGGAGCCGGCAGGACTTAGGCGAGAGACCTGTAAGGAGCAGTCAGACATAGTCGAGTCTTGGGCACTATCAGGGCAGACAGCGAGAAAACAGCATCTGGGTCTAGACCAAGATCAGGGTAGACGGCAGGCAGGCAGGACAAGGTCCAAGCTGAGGTCAGGGCAGGTGGCAGTCCAGAAGAGTTCATATCCATGGCAAGGGTCAGAACCAGGACTCAGGCAGAGATGGACAGCAAGACAATGCACTGGGAACAAAGACATAAGCAGGACAAGACAGGGCAAGGTAACAGCGAGGCAAGATAGGCAAGTAACAACAAAGCAAGGTAACAAGAAAATGAGGCCCTTGTTGGTAACTGTTTGATTCAAATTTCCTGCTACCCCCTGCCATTGATGCAGAGAGTAATGTTGGAGTTGCATCAAAGGTGAGCATAAGGCTTAATGGTTAAGGTTAGTAACTGCCGCATCAAGCAAATGACCCCAATGCTTGTTTACCCAGACTGCACAGATCAATGCCTTGTTGGATGTTGTCTGAATGTAAATCCTCTTTTCCACATTTCCCCCCTGCCGCTGAAGCAGAGAGCAACGCTGTATATGCATTCAAAGTGAAGTATCAGGCTTAATTGGTTTAGGGTAGTAACCGCCGCAATAAGCAAGCTACCCCCACCCTTATTTGTGTACCCAGACTATGTAATTCAGTCCTTGTTGGTTGTTGGTTGTTGTCTGAATGTATATCTTCTTTGCCACATTTCCCCTTGCCGTTGAAGCAGAGAGCAATGTTGGAATTGCATTAACCGTGTGAAGGCTTATTGAGTAAGGGTAGTAATCACCAGGTAGTAGCCTCCACTCCAGAATCCACCCCCATGGCTCTTCTCTTCATTCCCATCCTCTAGCTTTTATGGATCCACAGTGTTTATCCCATGCCCCTTTTAAATCTTTCACAGTTTTAGTCTTCACCACTTCCTCCAGAAGGGCATTCCAGGCATCCACCACCCTCTCCGTGAAGAAATACTTCCTGGCATTGGTTCTGAGTCTTCCTCCCTGGAGATTCAAATCGTGACCCCTAGTTCTACTGACTTTTTTTCCAACGGAAATGGTTTGTTATTGACCATGGATCATTAAAACCTTTCAAGTATCTGAAAGTCTGTATCATATCACCCCTGCTCCTCCTCTCCTCCAGGGTATACATATTCAGGTTCTTCAACCTCTCCTCATAAGTCATTTTATGAAGACCATCCACCTTTTTGGTCTCCCCTTTGGTATTTATCTGCCTTCATTTACTTCATTACTTTGTTATTTATTTATTTGAGTTTTTTCTATACCGGCATTTGCGATGGGAATCGCATCATGCCGGTTTACAATTAACAAGGTGTGACAAAAGGAAAAATAATATGAACATTAACAAGTGCTAAAAGAAAAAATAGCAGTTACAATAAAACAGGGACATAATACAACTTGGAATGGTGAGAAGGCGATAGTAAATTAACAGTGAAAAATAAAAGAATAAAATAAATAAATAAATAAAAGAATAAAAATAAATAAATAAAACCTGCCAATTTAAGAGAGATTGAAAAATTAAGGAGATGTCAAAGTTGTTGATTAACCTGTTGGGTGGTCATAGTTAATTAAGTTGAAATTAGGTTCGATTGGTGTCTGGAAAGGCTTTCATAAATAACCAAGTTTTAAGTCTTTTTCTAAATGTTGGAAGGCAGTTCCTTGAGAGAGTTCCTTGAGAGAGGGAGCAATTTATAATGTCAGCCAAAGGCTTTGCTATGGTGTTTGGGATTTACTATTCTGTGGGCGAATGTTAACGCATTATCACGTTATTAGTGAATAGGCCCCCTCGCTAATAATGGGAGCTGCCACAAATAAAGCACATGAATGCAGGTTATTCATACGCCTCAGGTTATTCACATGCCCTCTGGGTTGAAAGAGGCAGTTGCATGCATTTCGCTGCGTGTAGAGTGAAGAGGGAGAAAATAGCTGTCATGATTGTAAGGGAGGAATTATATGGCACAATATGTAATGAGAGAAATGCTACACTCCTCTGCTCGTATGGACCAAGGTTCGGAGCAGCTATTAAGTTTCCTCGCTCCGAAAACCACAGGCCAGAAGCTGACAGCCGTGCTTTGTTTCAGGAAGTTTGGTGAGAGAGGGTGGCGACAGTCAATACTGTCTCTGCCACATACGTGCAGAGGGCCAGAATTAAAAAAAATAAATAATTGGGTGTCTTACCTGCATGTTCCTGTGTATGAAGCTGAGACTCTGTGTGCATGTGTGTGTGACCCTCAGATTGTGTCTATATGTATATGTGATGGTCACACATGAGATCCTTAGGCGAAACCAAAACTTCCAGAAAGCAACAGGCATCAGGACCTGGATAAGGGAGGAATACAAAGGAATTAAGGGAGAGAGGGGCTAAGCGGAAGGGGCAAAGGAAGACGGAAGCCGATGTTAAATTAAATTAACAAAGAAAAACCCTGTTTTATAATGAATAGTCAGGACCACTTGTACAATCCATCAACCACGCTCGCAGGTCTCTTGGTTCTTCTTTTCAATTTTTTGCTTTATGTTGTTGCGCTTCCCGGCCAGGCCTGCTCACCTCTCTCGGCCGTCCACGAGCGCAGGCCTCTCTTCCACTGCAGGTCCCGGTCGTCCCCCGTCGCTCTCCCCAACCCGCTGCGGCTCCGGCAGTATCACAGGCCTCACAGCGCAGCTCCCGCCAGGGCTCCGCGTCCAGCGTCTCCTCGGCCTCACCCGCGCGCCCAGCGTCATGAACTTTAAAGGGCCAAGCGCAGAAAACCAGGACCTGACGCTCCCCGATGACATCTCCGATCCGCGGTATATAAGGCAGGGCCCAGACCCGTGATCCCTGCCTTGGCAATCTGGTCGATCATGTTGTGATAGCAAGTTTACCTCCCTGCGTTCCAGTGTCTTGTTCCAGTCTTCTGTTCTAGCGTCCTTCTGTTCCACTGTCCTCCTGTTCCATCGTCTCCCCAGGTAGTACCATTCGGACTGTCTTCTCAGTTCTGACCTCTGCCTGTTACTTGACTATGTTTGACTGCTGCCTGGATTTGACCTTTGCCTGTTTCTTCAACCACGTTTGTACGCTGCCTGGAACTGACCTCTGCCTGACCATTGACCACGTCTGATCGCTGCCTGGAACTTGACCTTTGCCTGACTATCCACGGAATGACCACTGGTATTGACCCTTGCTTTGGCTGACTATGCTATCCTTGATTCTGGTCTTGATCCTTACTCGCCTTTCAAAGACTCTGCCTGGCCTTCTCTGGCTCCTGAGCACCCTGATCTGAACATCACCCGCGTACCCTTGTTCGTGATGGGCACACCCCTGAACTTTATCTCTCGGAGATCCTGCGAGGCCCATCTAAGACCAGGCGGCCCGAGTAACCAAGGGCTGAACCTGAGGGAACCCCGGGTTGCTATGGTGAAGCTCCAGCCAGCCTCTGTCTCCTCCTATGCTCCACCTCCTGGTGGCAGGCGCTCTCTGGGTCCGACCAGGGTGCCTACCAATTCTGCACCAGGCCAAGGGTCCACCTCCCGGCGCAACATATGTTTTGTTGTTTCATATTTTTTCCCCCGCATAACAGATTTCTGTTCGGCAGAGCTTGTTTCTGTTACTGCCAAGTGACCTTCAGATAATAAAAGACACGAGATACGAAGGAGATAAGAGCACCAGATGCATGTGCTACCGAAGCAAACTTCTCGAACACAGCTCTGCAGCTGAGACGCTTTCACATCCTATTTACCCTGGCATCAGCTTAAAGTGAGAACTCACCAGACTTTGACGTGGATACTGTAAATCAGCGATAACGTTGCCATTGTGAGGGAGGCTGCCAAATGAGCGTTTTGATGAAGATTTGAAAAAGTTGAGACATTGAGATAAGCCCTCTTGTTTTAATGTGAACAGATGTAATCGTATATTCTTATCTGGGCTTTCGTGCACTTATAGCTCGTGTTTGTCCAAGAAAAGATAAATTGCTGGGACCTCAGGTGATTGTTTATTCTGACGGGCGATCACGCACACACACACGCTGACACCAGCAAAGTTAAGTTTTTGCAACTCAAGTTGCTTCTGCCCTCTTCACTTGGGAGATCCTTGGAAATATAAAATTTCCAAATGGAGTTTAAGTAAAGTCTTATTTTCTTTTTCTCTCTTTGCTTCTGTGGCCTGAACCACAGCAAAATGAAGTAGTTGCCATAACCACAGAGGGAGAGGGAAAGACAGCCAGGGCGAGGAGAGAGTGAAAAGACAGATGATACAGAGTGTTGCCAGAAATGCGTTTTGTGGAGTTAGCACAGTGCTCCCTATGTAAACCTTGTGCTCCCCCCCCCCCAAAAAAAATAAATCCAATTTTGGCTATGCCCCTGCTGATCCTGAAGAAGTCTCCCATCCTCAGGATTTTGAAGCGTGGGGAGGGGCATGATGGGAGGTGTAAATCCTCCTGCCCCATTTTGCCTTCTCAAATAAGTGTGTCACATTATGAAGTTTGGTCAGTTTCTTCTATGCTCCCTCCGCAAAATTGCCAGTATCAGATGGGAGGATGGAGGAGGTACTTTGCATGTGTAGCATGACAGGCATTGAGGCAACGCTAATAGAAGCTCATCTTCAGGCCATGTTGTGTGCTTGGACAACACCCGTGTTCCCGAAAGAGTTTCTTTGGACGGCTGGAAAATGGGCAGTGATCATAAGGTGGACAGTTTAAAATGTGTAAAGATAGTTTGCAGGGGAGGAGTCAAGATTATGGCAGCCTAAATCCATGCAGCTCTGACTGGATGTTTCCTTGCAATGGTCAAACGTAAGGGTAAGCTGTGGGTTTTCCCCTCAGAACCTGCGGTACTTCCAGTTTCCTCTTTAGGTCTAATGGATGCCTTTGTGATCAACCATATGGAGGAAGCTTTGGGGTTGGCCTCATTGCAGGATACTGTGGTAGGAGAGAGCCCGTGGTCTTCAGTGGAGGTGTTGTTTCTTTTCTCCAAAGTTAGGCCTTCTCTGGTTGTCCTGCTGGAGGGAGGTACACTTGGCCTTGTTACGCTGACACTGGGTGATGACATCTTCAGTGCCGCGACAACAGAGGGAGTTGGAGCCGAGGTAGTGGCCTGCATGCTGGGACTCTGTTATTCAGTAGGAATTCATATGGGAGCAGTTGGGATTCTTGGATTTGGAATGAGAGAGGGGACATGCTACTTCTGATAAGGTTGACACTTTTTTCTCTGTATTCAAGGATGTGTTATTGAAACAACCAGAAACTTTTTTAATTTTGAAATTCTATGGCAAGCTGTCACTAATATGCAATTACCCCTAACTGTTCAGATCAAAGGAGTTTCTTACAAGCTATAGAACATGATTGTAGATTTACTGAAATTAAAAAACAAAAGATGGACCCTGTTCCATGCACAGGACCCTAGAGGCAGGCAGAGCTCTGGAGCCTCAATGCATGGATAAGATGATGGTGCAAAGAAGAGGGCACTAATTCTTTTAAGAACTGAGCACCATTTTGGGGAAGGGGGAACCTATTCCAAAAGGATGAGCTCTACTTTAACTAGGGTGGAACTAGGCTGTTAGCGCTAACCTTTAAAAAGGAGATAGAGCAGCTTTCAAACTTGAATATTGGGGAAAAGTCAACAGTCACTCAGCAGTGCTTAGCTGGAGGGAGGTTATCTTCAAAGGATTACTAAAATAAAAGGGGGCCTGGTGGAATGAAGATAACCAATAGGACAGTGCTATACCAGGGTATAAATTATATCACAATGATAATGAACAGACAGACAATGAAATACTAACAGAAATTGGGAAGCTAACAAATTTAGCAGCACAGTAATAATGGGAGATTTCAGTTACCTCAATATTGAATGGATAAATGTCTCATCAGGACATGCTAAGGAGATAAAGTTTCTAGATGAAATAAATGACTGCTTCATGAAGCAGCTAGTCTGGAAACCGACAAGAGGGGGAACCATTTTAGACCTAATTCTTAGTGGAATGCAGGCTTTTATGTAGGAGGCTTTGGGGCCACTCAGCAACAGTGATTATAACACGATCAAATTTGACTTAATGACTGGTGAGAGGACATTAATTAAATCTGCTGCTCTAGCATTTCATTTTCAAAAGGGAGACTTTGATAAAATGAGGAAAATAGAAAAAAACTAAAAGGTATAGCTACAAAGGTTAAGAGTTTACATCAAGCGTGGACATAAAATACCATCTTGGAAGCCCAGACCAGATGTATTCCATGCATTAGAAAAGGTGGAAGGAAGGCTAAACCACTACCAGTATTTAATGGTGATGATCTGGAAGAACTAAAATAAATCACAGTGAACCTGAATGATGTAATAGGGCAGACTGACAAACTAAAGAATAACAAATCACCTGGATTAGATGGTTTACACCCTAGAGTTCTGAAAGAACTAAAAAATAAAATTGCAGCTCCATTATTAGTTATTGTTATTGTTCCATGTTCTATGTAAAAAAACCCAGGTCTAACTTCCCAGACCAGGGCAACCTCTTTCGTTACTTGTAAACCGGACTGATTTGTATTGCATACAGGAATTCCGGTATATAAAAATTTAAAATAAATAAATAAATAAATTAGTAATTTTTTACCTTTCATTAAAATTGTCTATTGTACCTGAAGATTGGAGGGTGGCCAATGTGACCCCAATTTTTAAAAAGGGCTCCAGGGGTGATCCAGTAAACTATAGACTGGTGAGCCTGACTTCAGTACCAGGAAAAATCGTTGAAACTAGTCTAAAAAAACAAATCACAGAAAATAGAAAGACATGGTTTAATGGGACACAGCCAGCAAGGATTTACACAAAGAAATCTTGCTTCACCAGTCTGTTACATTTTTTCTTAATGAAGAAAGGTTAACAGTGGAGTGCCTCAGAGATATGTACTGTGGCTGGTTCTTTTTAATATATTTCTAAATGATCTGAAAAATGGTATGATGAGTGAAGTGATCAAATTTGCAGATGATGCAAAATTATTTCAAATTGTTAAAATCACTTGCAGTAGTGAGAAATTGCAGGAATATCTTGTAAAACCGGGAGTCTTGATATCCAAATAGATGAAATTTAATGCAGATAAGTGCAAAATGATACACATAAGGAAAAGAAACCCACACTGTAGTTATATGATGTTAGGTTCCATATTAGGAGTTACCAACCAGGAAAAGGATCTGGGCGTCATCATGGACACTACTTCAAAATCCTCGGCTCAGTGTGAAGTGGCAGTCAAAAAACAAACAGAATGTTAGGAATTATTAAGGAAGAAATGCAGAATAAAACTTTGAATGTTATATTTCTGTATCACTCCATGATGAGATTGCACATAGAGTACTGTATGCATTTCTGGTCGCCACATTTCAAAAATGATATAGTTGAACTGTAAAAGGTACAGAGAAGGGTGCCCAAAATGATAAGAGGGATGGAATACCTTCCATGTGAGGAAAGGGTAAAGAGGTTAGAGCTATTCAGCTAGGAGAAGAGATAGCTGAGGGGGTATAATACAGAGGTCTATAAAATCATGAGTGGAATAGAACAGGTAAATGTAAATCAGTTATTTACTCTTTTAAAAATATATGACAACATGAGGATACTCCATGAAGTTATTAAGTACATTTTAAAAAAATCAGAGAAAATTCTTTTTCACTCAATGTACAGTTAAGCTTTGGAATTCATTGCCAGAGGATATGGTAAATGCAGTTAGCATAGCTGGGTTTAAAAAAGGTTTGGACAAGTTTCTGGAGGAGAAGTCCATAAACTGTTATTAACCAGATAGACTTTGGGAAAGCCACTGCTTATCTCTGGTTGTTAGCAGCATGGGATCTATCTACCATTTGGGATCCTGCCAGCTACTTGTGACCTGGATTGGCCTCTGTTGGAAAAAGGATACTGGGCTTGATGGACCCTTGGTCTGACCTAGTATAGCAAATCGCATGTTATGTAATTTACATTTACATTTATTAGGATTTGTGAATCGCTTAACACAAAAAGGCCTAGGCAATGAACAAAATAACATACATAATCATAAAAAAAGCATATACAAAATCATGAAGACTTAAAATTAGCTAAAAAAACATAAAATAACATTTTAAAACCTTAAAATAAATAACATTAAAACAACAAGAAAGTAACCCATCATAATATAAAATAGTCAATAACAGATTAAATAAATTAAGCAACTAAAAATAAGCTAACTTAAAAAGAAAGGTTTTAATTTATTTTCTAAAACTCTTAACAGTATCACATTGTCTAAGTTCAATAAGAAACAAGTTCCAGAGAGTAGGTCCAGCAACTGAAAAGGCGCTTTCACGAGTGGTGTGTGTAATCGTGTGTTTCGTGGGGAAGAAATCTCCAGGAACCCTTTTTGAGAGGAGCGCAAAGTTCTGGTCGGTTGATAACATTTTAAAATCACAATGGCCCAGACACAGGAATGGTCATTTAAAAGCTTAAAAATCAACATTCCCATTTTATTTATTTATTTATTTATTTTCTTTTATATACCGACATTCGATCGAGATATCACATCGGTTTACAGGTAACAGAGAAAAGGGCGGGGTCCGCCCTATTTTACATTATAACATGATAACAATTGTAACATGGTAACAATTATAACAAATATACATGGAAAAAATAAAATTATAGCATAAAACATATATACATTATGACTTGGTGACAATATAATTTAGGTATCAGAATTGATTTAAGGGAGGCATGGGATTGGAGGGGGGGGGAGGTCAGGGGGGGGAATGGGGTGTGTGGGTAGGTCATGGAAGGGCGGAAAGGAGGGTGAGATGCATGCGGGGGAGGGAGTGATGCGATCGGGCAGGTTAAGGGTCAGGGGGGAAGGCTTTTATAAACAGCCATGTTTTGAGATGTTTTTTAAAGACTTGCGATGAGGGTTCATTTCTGAGATGGGGGGGGAGGGAGTTCCATAGGGTAGGGCCTGCTATTGATATAGCTCGTTTGCGGGTTGCGTTGAGGTGTGCAGTTTTGAGATTGGGGACGGAGAGAAGGCCAGTGTTGGAAGACCTGAGACTTCTGTGTGTGGGGTATGGGTGTATTGCGGTGTTTAGCCAGTTCATTTTGTTGTTGTTTATTTTTTTGTGTATGAGGGTGAGGGTTCCATCATTTTGTGTATGAGGGTGAGGGTTCCATTGGCTACCTGTTCAGAAGAGGACCAAATTTTATATTTGGTCCTCTTCTGAACAGGTAGCCAATGGAGCTCAATCAATGTGTGGGTAATGTGATCGCTCTTTCTCAGGCGTGAATTTAAGAGCAACTGGAGTGGATGAAGAATAGCAGATGGGGTCCCCAAATATAAGCTATCACAATAGTTTATAATGGGGAAAATAAAGGCTTGCAAAACTACGAAAATCAGAGGGGTGAAGGAGCTTCTTGAGACCTGAAAGAACTCAGAGTCTATAGAAACCTTGTGATATAACGTTTGATCTGCAGACGGAAAGAGAACATATTGTCAAGAATGACACCAAGACTTTTAATTTGAGTTTTAATGGCAAAAGAAGAGTTATCGAGGGTTATAGACTTATCCTTAAGAGAAGCTTGATGACTATGGATGCCAATACATTCAGTTTTAGCCATATTGAGGGCAAATTTATTGATATTTAACTATTTTTTGATGGTTGAAAAGCAGATGTTATGTAAATCTTGAGTTTCCTGCCATGTAGAACGGATTTGAATCACAAACAGTCTGTTAGAGTGGCCAGAATTTTACAAATTGGAGCAAGATATATACTAAACAGAGTAGCAGAGAGAGTAGAACCTTGTGGAACTCCAGTTTTCACTGAAGATAGATCTGAAAAAGAATTTTGGAATGTTATAAAATGGGAATGTTCAGAGAGATAGAAGGAAAACCATTTGAGGACATTCCCTGAAATGCCACATTCCTGTAAATGGTAAATGAAAATATTGTGATCTATGGTGTTAAAGGCAGCGGATACGTCGAGAGAAATTAGAATGAATTGTTGACCATTATCAAGACCGCTTCTAAGAAAATCAGTAAGTGACAGGAGAAGAATTTTGATGCTGAGGGGACAAAATCCGTATTGATGTGGGTCAGGCACCTTGTATCTCTCTAGATGATCAGTTAGCTGGGATAAGACAGCTAATTCAAGCAGTTTTGGAAACTATTGACTTTTTGTTCATTAAAGACAATATTGCATGTTAAATGTGAGAATTTGGGAATCATGATTCAGTATTGAAATTTGCAGCTGATCAATTTTTGCAGAGATAAACTAGTGTCACCTTCTGAAATGTTAAAAAATTATGCCTTGGATATTTTTAAATGTCCAGCTACAGCTTTTCCTCCCATGTCTCAAAATGTATTATATTCCTCTGGGTAAAAAAGTGACACCTGGTAATAATCATTTCTCTTCAGCATTTGATAGATTAGATGTTTCTTAAATTTGGGAAAGTTCAGGTTCTGACTCAGTAATTTCAGCTACTTTGCTGGTTTAGTTAGCACTAAATTCAGATGAGGAATTGCTTTTAAAATATGACCGTAGCCACCATTATTCATTGTCGAAAGGATGTAAAATATATATTTTGCTTGATTTGTCTCGTGCTGCTCAAAAGAAGAGAAAGCAATTTCAGTTATTCAGTCACAACTAGATTTGTTTATTGTTTTGTGGTATCCCTGTGAATGTGAGTAAATCATCAAGGAAGAGGATTTGGGGGTTTGTTTTTTTTGATCCCTTGCAACTTTCAGCCTTCCTGTCGGGTGAGATTGCAGTGTCTCCCTTTCTAAATTAAAATCCACATGGTTGAAGATCTTGGTGCAATCACATCGGAGTTACTCTGGGCCTAATAAACTTAAGCCGCTTATTGGTTTTATTTTCCTTTAGATAAGAATTACCTTTGTGCCTTTTTTTTTTTTTTAAATCTTTCTCTTCTCCTCCCATTTATTGGTGGTCTAATCGTTTGGAAATGATTAGACCTCGAATGACAAGGAGCACTGTCTAGAAAGAGATAGAGAAGTGGTGGAAATATTAATCAAATACTTCAGTTCAGTGTTCACTAAAGAAGACCCTGGAGAAGGATTGTTGCTGGTTGATAAGACCATAGATGGAGATGGGGGTAGATGAAATTCCATTTACAGAAGAGAATGTATGGGAACAGCTAGGAAAACTGAAAATGGACAAGGCCTTAGGGCCATATGAGGTTTATCCCAGGATACTGAAGGAGCTCAGAGATGTGCTGGTGGGGTTCGCTGCATGACCTGGCACCTCTCCCTGGAAACGGGAGAGGTGCCAAGTGATTGGAGAAGAGTGGTGGTGGTTTATAAGAGTGGTAGCAGAAAGGAGGCTGGAAACTATAGCCGGTTAGCCTCACCTCGTTTGTGGCAAAATTGATGGAGACTCTGCTGAAGAAAAGGATAGTGAACTATCTACAGTCAGGAGGATTGCTGGGCCCGAGGCAGCCTGGATTCACCAGAGGAAGGTCCTATCGGACAAATTTGATTGATTTTTTTGATTGGGTGACTAAAGAATTGGATCAGGGAAGAACACTCGATTTGATCTACTTGGATTTCATCAAAGCTTTTGATACGTTCCCGCATAGGAGGCTTGTGAATAAAATGACAAGTTAGGGAGTGAGCGCCAAGGTGGTGGCATGGATTACAAACTGGTTGCTGGATAGAAGACAGCGTGTAATGGTAAATGGAACCTACTCTGAAGAGAGAACAGTGTTAAGTGGAGTGACGCAAGGATCAGTGTTGGGACCGGTTCTGTTCAATATCTTTGTGAGCAACATTGCGAAAGGGATAGAAGGTAAAGTTTGTCTATTTGCGGATGATGCTAAGAGTTACAACAGAGTGGACATGCCAGAAGGAGTAGAGAGAATGAGATGCGATTTAAGGAAGCTTGAACAGTAGTTGAAGATATGGCAGCTGGGATTCAATGCCAAGAAGTGCAGAATCATGCATCTGGGGTGCGGTAATCCAAAAGAGCTGTTGTGATGGGGGTTGAAAGGCTGTTGTGCACGGAGCAAGAGAGGGACCTTGAGTGGTAGTGTCTAGCGATCTGAAGATGGCGAAGCAATATGACAAGGCAATAGCTAAAGCCAGAAAAATATTGGACTGCATAGAGAGAGGAATAACCAGTAAGAAAAAGGAGGTAATAATCCACTTGGTCCTTGGTGAGGCCTCACCTGGACTACTGTGTTCAGTTCTGGAGACCATATTTCAAAAGGGACAGAGACAGGATGGAGGCGGTCCAGAGAATGAAAATTAAAATGTTTGGGGGTCTCCATCAAAATGACTTATGAGGCAAGGCTGAAGAATCTAAATATTGATTTTCTGGAGGAGAGGAGGTACAGGGGAGATATGATACAGACCGTCAGATACCTGAAAGGAGTTAATGATGCACAATCGACAAACCTTTTCCGTTGGAAAGAAATCAGTAGTACTAGGGGTCACAAAATGAAACTCCAAGGAGCATGACTCAGAACCAATGTCAGGAAATATTTCTTCACGGAGAGGGTGGTGGATGCCTGGAATGCCCTTCTGGAGGAGGTGGTGAAGACAAAAACCGTGAAAGAATTAAAAGGGGCATGTGATAAACACTGTGGATCCCTAAAGGCTAGAGGATGGAAATGCATGGGGGTAACTTGCTGGTGTGGCGGTTACTACCCTTAACCAATAAGCCTTCATACTGTTGATGCAACTCCATCATTGCTTTCTGCTTCAACGGCAGGGGTAAAAGAGGAAAAGTAGAATTAGATTCAGACATCAACCAACAAGGGCCCTGACTTTTACGGTCTGGGAAACTAAGTATAGGGGTGACCTGTACTGTGCCTTCTCAAGGACCATAATGGTAAGACAAAATTGAGTCGGATCTTCATGAACAACAGGTCCCTGCTGCAACAGATTTATGTGTGCTGGAAATTGGAGGGGGCAGCCTATCAGGAACCTTTGCAGATCCACATACCATGGTCTCCTGGATCAATCTGGTGCCACCAGATGCACCATCTCTCTGTAACCTTCGACCCTCTGAACCATGCTGCCCAACATGGGCCACAGGTAAAAGGCATACAGCAGCTTGTCCTCTGGCTATTCCAGCACAAGAGCATCGATATCCAAGGACCTCTGATATCTCCTGTGACTGAAGAATCAAGGAACTTTCACATTGCAAAAAGTCTCCAGCAGGTCTAGAAATGGAAGGCCCCAGCGATCCACTATCAGCTGAAACATCTCATCTAACAATACCCATTCTTCTGGTCCAGATTCTCCCTGCTGAGAAAGTCTGCTCTCACATTCGGGCCGATTCAGTAAAGTCCGCGGGAACGCCCGCTCTCCTGGCACGCGCACAGGCCACTCGCCTGTGTGCGCGATTCAGTTTTTAAATGAGGCCCGGCGGTAGAAACGGGCAAAAGGAGGCGCTAGGGACACTAGCGCATCCCTAGCACCTCCTTTTGGCCCGGAGCGTTTTCCGCCCCTTACTGAATAAGGGTAAGGGAAAACACACGTCCAATGGCAGGTTAACAGTGTGCTCCGTTGGAGCGCACTGTACTGTATCAACCCGATTGTCTTTTCCTGCAGGGTGTGAGGCCGAGATCTCTTAAAAATGCACGTCCGCTTATTCCATAAGTTGCTCTGTCTCTTGTGACACTTGCTGGCTCTTGGTTCCTTCCTGCCGATTGATGTAAGCCACTGTCATTGCACTGTCCAACATTATCTGGACCGCTCGACCCTGTAACCTGCCGCTGAACTGCAAGCATGCCAACCGGAATGCCCGGGCTTCCATCCAATTGATATTCCAAAGAGACTCCTCTACACTCCAGTGCCCTTGCACCATCAGTTCTTGACAGTGAGTTCCCCAATCCTGGAGGTTCGCATCTGTCGTGAGTAC
The DNA here is from genome assembly GCF_901001135.1 of Rhinatrema bivittatum. Taxonomy (NCBI): domain Eukaryota; kingdom Metazoa; phylum Chordata; class Amphibia; order Gymnophiona; family Rhinatrematidae; genus Rhinatrema; species Rhinatrema bivittatum. Next base: position 35,023,536 of record NC_042620.1, read on the forward strand.
CAATCAGTCAGGTGATTTTATGGAAACTCCCTTTCTTAGATGATCCACTTGTAACCACCACTGTAGTTGAGAACAAACCTCCATTGACAAGTGGAGCTGAATCAAATAGTCCTGAGACTGTGGGCTCCAACAAGACGCAGGGAGCACTGAAAAGGATGCATATGTGCCCTCGCCCAAGGCATCACTTTCAAGGTTGCTGCCATAAAACTGAGTACCTGCAGATAGGACCACACTGTTGGGCATATAGTGTTCATCAACAAATGCACCTACACCATCAACTTCTGATTAGGAGCTTCCGGCAGGAAAGCCCTGCCCTGCTTCATGTCAAAACAAATACTGAGATACTCTAGCAATTGAGAAGGCGGAAGACTGCTCTTGGCCAGGTTCACCACCCAGCCAAGCTCCTGCAAAAGGGAAATCACCTTGCAGGTCACCAGGCGGCTCTCTTCCAGAGACTTGGCCCGAATCATCTAGTCCAAATAAGGGTGTACCATGATCCCATCCTTTCTCTACTCTGCCGCCACCACCACCATAACCTTGGAAAAGGTTCTGGGTGCAGTGGCCAGACCAAAAGGCAGTGCCCAAAACTGCTAATGGCATCCCAAAACTGCGACTCACAGAAAACATTGGTGCTTTAGTCGGATGGGAATATGCAGGTACACCTCGAACAGGTCCAAGGATGTCAGAAATTACCCCGACTGCATGCGCATTATCACTGAGTGCAATGTTTCCATGTGAAAATGTCACCCACAAATAACAGTTGAACCTTTTGAGGTCCAGGATGGGATGAAAGGAGCCCTCCTTCTTGGGCATCATGAAATAAATGGATTATCGACCTGTATTTTCTTGAGACATGGGCACTGGAACCACAGCCCTCAGACTGAGGAGCCTTGAGAATGTACACTCCACTGCCTGCTTCTTCTGCAGAGAATGGCAGGGAGACACCATGAACACACCCCAAAGAACACTGTGAACTCCAGTGCATATCCCTCTTGTATCACTTCCAGGATCCAGTGATCCGATGTGATTTCAACCCACCTCTGATAAAAGAGAGAGGAGCCCTGCTATCTCCTGTTCCTGGGGGTGGGTTGGCAAACCTTCATTGGGAGGCTCGGGAGGGCTGTCTGGGATGAAAAGTCTGAAACCTACCGAAAGGTCGAGTCCTCTGAAAGGTTGCTTCTCTCTGGGGGCAAAAACTCTTGGATCCCCTGCCATGTCCTCTCATGCCAAAGGAGCGTGACGTGACGTCTGCTTCTTATCCTCTAGTAACTGAGGAATCGGGGTTTTGCTCCACTTACTAGCCAGTTTCTCCAACTTGCTCCCAAACAAGAGCAAGGTTTTAAAGGGCAATTTCATAAGGATAGCCTTGGAGGTCGCATCGGCCGACTAATTTTTCAGCCATAACTGACACCTGGCTGCTATTACCGAATTCACCCCTCTGGCTAGGATGCGGACCAAATCGCAGTGTGCATCTGCCAAAAAGGTGGCTGTCGGCTCCATAACTGCTCTGGAATTCAATCCAGATTCATTGATCTCCTGAGAGAGAAGTAAAAAGAGCAAGCCACCAGAGAACAACAAGAAACTATCTGCAAGATCATTGCCACTGCTTCAAATGCTTACTTAAGGATGGCCTCAATCCTTCTATTGTGCATATTCTTCAAGGCCGCTCCTCCCTCCACATGAAAAGTCATCCACTTGGAGACGACACAGAGAAGAGCATCCACTTTCGGAAAGGCAACCACTCTCTCACCACTGGATCCAGGGAGTACAGGCCTTCCAAAACCCAACCCCCCTTGAAATTAGCCTCTGGGGCACCCCACTCAAGATCAATCAATTCTTGAATGGCCTCCATAATGGAAATAACAAGAGGCTTTACGCAAAGAAACCAAAATGGGATTTTTCTTTGACTCGGACATGGAATCTGCCCCAGGTACTCCCAGCACCTTTAATGTTTGGGAAATCAGAGCCGGTAGCTCTTCTCTATGAAAGATCTGCAACATAGTCCTATACGGTTCCAGTCCCAAAGTAAATTCCCCATCCTCCAGAGAATCAGGATCCGCCTCATCATCCATGCTATCCGGATTCCTATCAGGAGGATCTGCTGCCGATCTAGGTGTACTTCGGCACTTAACAGTAGTACCGGGCAAGTGAGAGGTCACCATCTGTGACTCTGATCTGACAGGATTGGACGTGGCTGTGGACTGCACCTGAAGAAAGGATTGCAATCCTTGAAAAAATTCTACCCAAGAAAAGGCAGAAGGATCCATGCGAAAATCAGAAGGTACCTGTGTTGTGCCCATTGAGCTACCTTCCCCCACTGATGAGCCAGGTAAGGGAGTTCCAAGGTCAGGTGTCCCTCTTGACACGTCTTTACCCAGGCCGTCATCAGGCTGGGAAGAACCAGGCTTGGCAAAATTAGAGGAAGATCCTTCTCCCTGAGCCTCAAAGCAGCGCTGGCACAAATTAGAGGACACGCCAGGCTGAGATGCCCAAATATGACAGGCAGCACAGAGGGAAAGGCGCTTAGGTTTCTTAGCCATAGGTGCCATCAGTCTATCAGTGCGCTTAACAGGTGACTGAAGGTGTGCGATCTAGCTGAATTCACGCTGTAGAATATACGTATCCAAAATTTAGGGACCCAAAATTTAGGCGCCCCCAAGCTAGGTGTTGCAACGCTAGGCGTCCCAAACTTAAGCGCACAACAGTGCACTTAAATTGTGTGCACAGGCAAGCGCGCGCCTAACTCGAAAGCCTCTATCACCTGGATGCCCAAGCAGGCATCCGATTAAGTGACCAAAAACTGGATGCACAACCTGGACGCACAGCCAGATGCACTCACAGACGGGCCTGAAGAGGGCAGTCTTAACGTGCAGAAAAAGGTGCACAAAAGCGCCACAATGGCCTATCACAAGGCACACAAAGAAAAGCCCACAGCAGGGCCTAGCCCACATGGGCTGCTCATGTCTCCAGGCTGCCCATGTTGCTTAACCTCCCTCGGGGGCGGGAATGAACGCCGGAATGGCACATTGAGCATGGAGACCGAGGTAGGGAAATGTCTTACAAACAGTCCTTCTTCTCTGTCTTTCTCTCTTTTTATTTTTGTATTTTACTTTTTTTAAGCCTTAAAAGAGCTCAGCCCTTCCCAGCTGAGTACAGAGCTGGTCTCCGGCTGCGGGGGGGAGAGGGCATAAACCATCATCGCCACGCTTGGCTTCCTGCACCCACTGTCTTTCAGCTGTTTTATTTATTTATTTTTTTTTTTTTTAATTTTTATATACCGATGTTCCTGTATAATATACATATCGCACCGGTTTACAGTGAAATCAAACTGATGCCTCTAGGGCAGCTTACAATGAAACATAAAAACTAACAATAAATAACTTGGACTACCTCTTGGGCAGCTTACAATGAGAACAGAGTAACAAAAAAGTACTTGGACAATAAGGAATTTTTTTTTTTTAACAGACTTATAACAGATTTATAACAGACTTAGCTAAGTCTGAAAAAATCAGCTACCAGACCAAGACACTCATCTGAGGGACCATGGAAATCACCAACTGGGGGAGGGACCACTTAGTATCACCGCAGGAGAGTGGGGCGAATTACATTTCCTTTTATTTCTCCTTCTAAAACTTGAAGCAATCCCCAGTAGGGAGATGCACGTCCACCATCTGCTGGAGACGGAGAATACTGGCAGGCTGATGTCACTGCAGGAGTGTATATACTGTGATGTCAGCTTTGCCCCGTCTCCATCTGCTGGTAGAGGTGCACAACCTACTGGTTCTAGATTCATCTGTCTAGATGCTAAGAAATGTTTCATTTTCATATTTAGTGATATTTCCTTTGAGCTTAATGCTTTGTGAAACTGCGGAAATTAAAAAAAACAAAAAGGTTTGAGCATCCACATGATGGCGTGAAGTTAAGGGAACACAGTGGCGTCAGGTTTGCCACATGGGTGTTTTACCGGTTTGAACACAAGTGCATCTCCTCGCTGATGGACAAACGCCAGTGCCGCAAAACAGCTGCTTCTCTGTTTTTGTTTGAATGCAATCTCCGCAGAAGACCGTGCAGTTCAAGAACTGACCTGCATTTGCGTAAAAAAAAGTCAACACTTTGGAGAGGCATTAAGTGACGCCTCAGCCCAGGAGTGACTTACAGGAAGCCGATTGATCTTAGCCCTGTTCTAAGACATAAACAGTACCATCACTGTTGACGCTAACGTGTAGTCTAATTAACAGCTTTGTACAGAGAAACCACAGATTTAATGAACCTGAAAACTCAGCACATTGTAATGGCATTGGTTTGAGCTGCTGTGTAAGCTCAGCGGCAGCATATCCAACATCTTTTTGTTGACTTGAGTGGCTTGTAAAGTGCATGTGCGATATACATTCACCATATTTGAGCTACATTTCCAAAAGATTGCATTGAAGTTATACACATAAAACAGCTCCCATAGGCTAAAAATCTGTGGGTACGTTTCACCCACCGATTTTAGTACGAATAATTCGGGGGTGTGCACAGAACCATTGCTGACCTGCACGCACCGCGGAAGCAGGTGTAGCTTTGTGCTTGTACATTGACGCGCATCCTTTTGGAAATGGAAAGTATGCTTGTAAATCATGTCCCTGCCCTAGCTCCACCCCTAAAACCTCTTCGTAGTGTGTACAAAAAGGGTGTGCAAAGTCGCTTTTGCATTTGCTTTTATGTGCACCATTCCCCGTGTAGTTTTTAGGGAGGGTAATTTTCAAAAAGCCACTGTGTACAAAGTTTCCACAAACTTTAGCCCCAAGTTTCATTAGTCCGCTTTGAAAGTTTTTTGGGGACATCCGTGCGACAAGTTACAACCTGCTGCTGAGCAGGCATAACTTACCACCTGCACATTTACATACACGCTTGCAAAAATCGCCAGTATACATGTAAATATTTCCCTCAACCTGACTCCGGCCCATAAGAATTCCTCTTGTCAATCTGGGGAAAGGTGTACACCAAATCCTATATCCCATGTAAATTTTCCCAGATTACTTCCCGATTAATTTCCAAAAGCAGATTTACATGCGCAGACCGGGGTTTATTCATGAAAATTCTCCTGATAATTACCCCCAGATGGGTGTGAGCAGTAGTTAAAACATATCCAGCAGGACCAGTTATATGTGCAAGTATCTGGGGGGGTGAGTTTTCCAAGGGTTTAAGGATCAAACTGTGGGAGTTAGGCACCTAACTTGGCATCTTTGAAAATTGACTAGAGCTGAGTGCCTAAATTTAGCCACCTATTTTCCCTAGGCTCCTAAATTTATGTGCCTGAAATCTGGGTGGGACCAGGGTCAGGGGAAATAGGTTAGGTGCCTAGTGTTGTAGGCAAATAAATGGCAAGCCTAAATTTTGGAACCTCGGTTTTGGGCCTCTGAAATTAGAGAGGATTTTCAGCTCAATTTTGAAGCCTGGGATTATAAACTATATTGAGCAGGGATTTTCTCTTATTTGGTGTTTGTACAGTGCGTTAGAAATGTAATGTAGTAGTAGTAGTAGTATGTCAGCTGAAAATTTTCCTAACTTTAGGTTTCTAAACTAAGGCACCTAGGTCTTTGAATGTTGGCCTCTTGGTATTTATCTTTAAGATGGTCATCTGCAATTAATAAGTGGTCCAGAGGTGTGATTTTCCTTTAGATAGCCAGATGGAATTGTCAAAATACTGAATCTCTAAATATAATACCATTTATTTGTCTAACCCTTCACCAAGTAATAAAGCACGTTAGTAAGAAGGTGGGTTGACTGGGAGCGGTTTTATAGCTTTTTTTTTTAATTTCTAGCAATAATTTTATCACCGTTGTAGATAAAAAGTTTGTATTGTTTGAATATGTAGATGTCTAAAGATGTATTTGAATTATCTGAATTCTTCAGGCGTCTGATTAATTCCCACGCAGCCTGTGCTTTGACCACTTGATACTATAAATGTTTTCTGTAATGTCATTTCTTTTCTTTAAGTAATAATCATATTTCTTGATTCAGATCCTAATTCATTTTGCAGTATTTCTGGCTCTGCATCACTTATTTCGTTCCTTGGCCGTGTGGTTACAGCATAGCAATTTATGGAAAATTCTTTTTGCTCCAAGTTTCAGTCCTCTGTTTCAATAAGAACATGTATGCATGGTTTGAAAATCAGCCTAATGGTTAGAGCAGGGGGCTGTGAGCCAGAGAATCCAATGTTCAAATTCCACTGGAGCTCCTTGGGAACTTGTGCAAGGCATTTTACCCTCCACTGCCTCAGGTACAAACTTACCTCTAGATGCAACAAGCTGAGATCTTTTTCCAGGGAAGGGATCCCTCCCTCAAAAAAACATTGCGGCTATGTGTTGTGTTCTTTTGTCTTGCAGCCAAACACGATGGCAATGGCGGTCCCAACTTCAAGGGACCACCATGACTTAAAGGGCCGCTGGCCCCCCCCAAAAAAGTGCTACCAAAATGGTAAAGTTGAGCGGGGGTTAGTGCTGGTGGAACTTCCTCCCGAGGTGGCTCCAACTCCCCAAAAGTACCCAAACACTAAGTCTAACCCATGCTACTGATGTCAGTAATAGCAGTGGCTATTTCCTAAGTCAGCTTGATTAATAGTAGTTAATGGACTTCTCCTCCAAGAACTTATCCAAATCTTTTTAAACCCAGCTACACTGACTGCATTATCCACATCCTCTGGCAACAAATTCCAGAGCTTAATTGTGCATTGAGTGAATAAGAATTTTCTCCGATTAGTTTTAAATGAGCTACTTGCTTACTTCATGGAGTACCCCCTAGTCCTTCTATTAACCGAAAGAGTAAATAATTGATTCACTTTTACCCGTTCAAGACCTCTCATGATTTTCTAGACCTCTATCATATCCTTCCTCAGCCATCTCTTCTCCAAGCTGAACAGCCCCAAAATCTTTAGTCTTTCCTCATAGGGGAGCTTTCCCATCCCCTTATCATTTTGGTCGCCCTTCTCTGTACCTTCTCCATTGCAACTATATCTTTTTTGAGATGCGGCAACCAGAATTGTACACAGTACTCAAGATGCAGTCTCACCATGGAGCGATACAGAGGCATTATGATATTTTCCATTTTATTAACCATTCCCTTCCTAATAATTCCTAACATTCTCTTTGCTTTTTTGACTGCCACAGCACACTGAGCCAACGTTTCGATGTATTATCCACTATGATGCTAGATTTTTTCCTGGGTGGTAGCTCCTAATATGGAACCTAACATCGTGTAACTACAGCAAGGGTTTTTTTTCCCTATATGCATCACCTTGTACTTGTCCACATTAAATTTCATCTGACATTTCGATGCCCAATCTTCCAGTCTCACAAGTTTTAGTTTTCTTAGAAGCCTCTCATGAGGGACTTTGTCAAACGCCTTTTGAAAATCCAAATACACTACACCCACTGGTTTACCTTTAGCCACATGTTTATTAACCCCTTCAAAATAAAGCAGATTTGTGAGGCAAGACTTCCTTTGGGTAAATCCATGCTCACTGTGTTCCATTAAACCATAACAGGTACATTACATTCGTGCAATACCTCTGTCTAATGTATGAACTATAACACCATGCCAGAGGAAACTAGGCAATATAATATGCCCAAGGATTTTTTGTTTATTGTGTATACAATTTTATCAATACATACAATATCTAGGCATTGTGTGGGACACTTGTGCATGTACAATTGTTTAAAATCCAATCAATACAAACATATCTTAACTATTAAACCTACACTCATACACCATTCATTCATAAAATCCTCAATGCATATACATTCATGTAAATATATACATCAAAAAACCCACTAACATGTTTTGCAATGCTCCAGACGAGATTTCTCGTTTCGCCTGCATAAACAGGCTTCTTCAGGGAAGCTCAACAAATTTCATACAGTGGTATTAATATAATAATGTTTACAAATCAGTTTTCTTAATGTGATTTAATTATTGATGTTCCTCCTGCCGATCATGTATCACAAATTAACATCGTTTCTTCACGGAATTATGTCATACATCTCTCAATGATGTGCATAAGGTCCCCACACTGCCTCGGACCAAATTCTAAAAAGTTTTTTTCCCCGTTTTTGTACACCTTCAATGAGTTACCGGCGTCTAACTTGCCTCTCACAGGTATTTTACTTGTATTTTTACTTCAATATCTGAGATGCATCCAAAGACGAAACTTTGTGGCAATACCAGGAATCTGTTTAAATGCCTCCTCACTTCAAAAGACCCATCTGCCATAAATTCCAGTCTAAGAACCTTCAAATTGAGCTATAATTCCAAAACTTTGCCACATCCTTGCCGACTCCAATGCTGTTAACAGCAACCAGTCTCAGACATTCCAGGCTGGAAGCATTATTGGACGCATCTCAGATATTGAAGTAAAAATACAAGTAAAATACCTGTGAGAGGCAAGTTAGACGCCGGTAACTCATTGAAGGTGTACAAAAACGGGGAAAAAAACTTTTTAGAATTTGGTCCGAGGCAGTGTGGGGACCTTATGCACATCATTGAGAGATGTATGACATAATTCCGTGAAGAAACGATGTTAATTTGTGATACATGATCGGCAGGAGGAACATCAATAATTAAATCACATTAAGAAAACTGATTTGTAAACATTATTATATTAATACTAATGTGTGAAATTTGTTGAGCTTCCCTGAAGAAGCCTGTTTATGCAGGCGAAACGAGAAATCTCGTCTGGAGCATTACAAAACATGTTAGTGGGTTTTTTGATGTATATATTTACATGAATGTATATGCATTGAGGATTTTATGAATGAATGGTGTGTATGGTGTATGAGTGTAGGTTTAATAGTTAAGATATGTTTGTATTGATTGGATTTTAAACAATTGTACATGCACAAGTGTCCCACACAATGCCTAGATATTGTATGTATTGATAAAATTGTATACACAATAAACAAAAAATCCTTGGGCATATTATATTGCCTAGTTTCCTCTGGCATGGTGTTATAGTTCCATTAAACCATGTCAGGCTCACCGGTCTATAATTTCCTGGATCACCCCTGGAGCCCTTTTTAAATATTGGGGTTACATTGGCCACCCTCCAGTCTTCAGGTACAATGGATGATTTTGATGATAGGTTACACATTTTAACAAATGGATTTGAAATTTCATTTTGAGTTCCTTGAGAACCCCTGGGGTGCATACCATCCAGTCCAGGTAATTTTCTATTCTTTAGTTTGTCAGTCTGGCCTACTACATCTTCCAGGTTCTCAGTGATTTGGTTTAGTTCGTCTGACTCATGACCCTTGAAAACCATCTCCGGAACTGGTATCTCCCCAACATCCTCATTAGTAAACATAGAAACAAAGAATTCATTTAGACTTTCTGCAATGCCCTTATCTTCCCTAAGAGCCCCTTTAACCCCCTCGATCATCTAACGGTCCAACCAACTGCCTCGCAGGTTTCCTGCTTCAGATATATTTTTAAAATTTTTATTATGAGTTTTTGCCTCTACAGCCAACTTAATTTCAAATTCTCTCTTTGCCTATCTTATCAATGTTTCACACTTAACTTCACAATGCTTATGCTTTTTCCTATTTTCCTCAGATGGATCTATCTTCCAATTTTTGAAGGATAATTTTGGCTAATGAGATTGAACACCTAAATGGGATAATTAACGTCTAAGTGGCTGGTGTAGTAAGCTATGGGCAATTTAGGCTGCTAACACATTGAAAATTAGCATTGTTCTATTTAAATGGAAGCTATGCCTCCAAGATGACGACCTAGCTGAGTGCTTAAGTTTAGACATCTTTATGAACTTAGGCACATAGAAACAGTTTTTTTGGGGGTTTTTTTTTAAGATTCCTTACATGCCCAACTTTCAGATCTAGGTACCTGTGCCCGAATAAGCTTTTGGAAATTCAGTCCTATCTAAATGGTGGGATTTTAAGTATCTGGTTGAAGTATGGTTATCTTTGAAAATGAACTCTATATCTGATGCATCTAACATTTAGATGAATAACTTCAAATTTAGACTCTCACCTGCATACTTTTAATAATTTGACATTTGTTTACGTATATTGTTATGTATATTCCCCTGCGCCAAACGACCCAATGAGAAGTATTTGATACTGGAAATGTGAACTCTGTCTTAACCTTCCATATTACTATATTCGAGAATTTAATTATCGTGCCTTTCTCTCTTCCTTACAGCGAAGATGTATGTAAGCGAGGCTTTACTGTTATTATTGACATGAGGGGATCCAAGTGGGATTTGATCAAGCCCTTGCTAAAGACCCTTCAGGAGGCCTTCCCTGCAGAGATCCACGTTGCCCTGATCATCAAACCAGATAACTTCTGGCAGAAGCAAAAAACGAACTTTGGCAGCTCCAAATTTATTTTTGAGGTAAGCACAGTTGCACGCTGTTTGCAAAATGTTCTTTTAAGTGCTAAGGGCTCTTACGTGCCGACAGATTTCCCGAATTTGTCGCAACTGGCGCCACCTCGGGATATGATTGTGGTACAGATTTAGGCAAGCTTTTGTAGTAAAGCAGTAGTGCCACCTACCTAGTAAAATGGAAAATGTGATTTTGTGGACAGTAGGAGGCAGAGCTTCAGTTAGCAAGCAACTGGACTTCAAGAGGACAAAGCCCTTCAGAGGGATAACTCACAAGTATCTGGATAAGTAGCACTATCAAATAAAATAAGAGCAGAGGTAAAGGCGCCTGTGGCCTGAATTGCTCCCTCTCCACCCACATTTCATAGATGGCTTTGTCAGGCCGTGCACCCCCTCATCTCCTCCTAAATATTCAGATTGTTCCAGAGTCCGCAGGTCGGGCCTTCCCCAATTCTCTTGGAAAAAAAATAATTTTCTCACCCTGGACCCTGCCTTCACCCCCCCCTCCCCTTGTGCCTAAATCCTGGGCAGGGCACCCTCCTCCTATTCCCTCCGACATTAAGAAGAAATGAGGTACAGTCCTTACCTGCTCCTGGTGCTTCCTTAAGTTACGTTTCCGGTGCTGAGCACTGCCGAAGCTGCCTGGCATTTAATAGCCTAACTGGAGCTCAGACTTTAAATGTTTGGTCCAGTTTGCTTTGTATTTGCCATTACCCTCCAACCCTTGATTTTTAAGAGCGTTAAAGCCCCTGCTTAACTGTGGCTTAGCAGGAAGGAAGAATGACCCCAGAGTGAGTTTTCTGGTTATTCTGAGCCACTATCAATGAAAAAGAGCCACTTTTTATTTTTGTCTTTGACCAAAATATTTTGAGAATCGCATGCTCCACTCTTGCCCTCTCTCTCTCTTGTGAACCTTTCTCCCAAACTACCCAACAACACTATTTCAGTCCCTCCCCGACGAAGATTTGAACCCACCTCCGGGACTGGATTTGCCTGTTGGGTGCCCCAGGGTGCTGACGTGGTGATGATGGGGGGAAATCCCCCTCCAAGGATGTGGCTGCCAGGTAGAGTGGGGGGGGGGGGGTGTGAGCATGGTGATCCTTCTCTGATAGTGGTGCCGTGAAGAGAAGGGGCATCTCCCTCCATTCCAGCAGCAACGCCCTGAGTGGTGGTGTCCTGTCTCGCCTCTCAGCAGCAGACCAGCAGTCATTCCGATTTACAGCCCCAATGCCACCGGCCTGCCCCTGTGCCTTTTAGGGGCTGGGTCCAGGGGAACAGCACTGCTCAGAAGGGGGGGTGCCCCCTATGATCTGGCATCCTAGGCCGCTGCCTACTCTGATTAGTGGGTAATCCGAGGCTATCCGCCACATCACACTTTCTCTTCTCCTTCCTCCTCCAAGCCAGATTCCAACACTTGTCTCTTCTCTTTCCCCCGAACCCATATTTTTTCCCTCTCTCCCTTAAGCCTGACTCCACTATATGCACTTTCTCCCCATCCCCATCCTCATCCTCCTCCTCCCACCTCCACCTCCCCTCCCACCTAAATTGTTTTTCTCCTCCCATCTCTAAAGCTGCAACTGATGTCTCTAGAGTAGCCTCCTTCCCAGCCAGCAGTCACGCCCCAGTACCTTTGCCACTATTGACAAAGAGCTGCAGGTTATGCAAGAGCGAATTGCAGACCCTGCTGGAGTAACCATTGCAGTGAGTGAGGGTTAGCCCGAGACTTTTCACAGCTCATCGATTTGACCGTAGTGAGCTTTCCTTTATTTTCTGATTGATTTCATAAGCCAAACCTATATCGGATAAATGGTTAATGCTGCATGCCGTACGACTTGGCTGAAACCTAGAGATGGGCCTTGACCCTATAGCAGGTTTCTCAGGAGAACGTCATCGGAGCAACAGGTTTGCCTGCTTTAATGGGCTAAAAGTTCAACCTGAGGTCCTCATGCGGGCGTTCTGTTTTCCAGGAAAGGATGTTCTTAGAAAACAGTAAGAGGGGCCAGTGAGGCCTGGTCCAGTGACATTGCTGAACACTGGGTTCAATCCTTCCCCAATAGGTAATACCCTGTGGACAGATATGGTATGGCCCATGATTGCAGGGTCCTGGAATGACCTTCGCTGCGAGGACTGAACCATGCGAATAAGGAGGGGATACAAAACAAGGAGGAAAAATCCCCAGCTAGTCATGAATGAAGGCGCCTGGCAGCAGATCCCAGCTCTGGTTCCCAATTATGCTGGAATCCCAAAGGAGCAGGAGGCAGCTGCCTCCTTCCCCCTCCAAAAAAAAAGAAAGCGGTAGGAAGCCATGACAGTCTCGCTCTTGGCCCCCTCATGAGCGGACAGGCAGGCTGGCTTCATCTCCCACTTGGTCCTTGTATTGCTGCCCCTCCACCACTGACCTCTCCACTCCCTGCTGCGTATTCCTCCTCTTCCTTGTTCCTATTTTCTACTACTGCTGTAGGGCAGAGGAATGGGAGGAGCTCATTCCCCCCTGCCTCTCCTGAATCTCGGTTCAGCGCTCTCCGTTCTGTCTCCACTTTTCTTCTTATCCCCAGTTTTATTCAGCCTGGTCCCTTCATGCCTCCTTGTGCTCTGTCTCTAGGCCCCCCCGTCACAAGCATTGGAGAAGCAGTTGATTCTTCAGTGTATTGAATATATTTTGGGGAAGGATTTCTTCAAACCCCCCCCCCCCCCCATCCCCCATCCAGCCCAGAAAATGTTTATGCGTTAGAAAAAAAAAGACAACCGCCCCCTACCCCTACCCAACAAAACAAAAACCCTCCCCTGAAGTCAGGATTGAAAGACTGGAGCAAAGGTTCTGCAATCCTGTTTGCGCATCCTATAGCAGGTGCAAAATGTTTGTCCACATTACTAAATGTATGCCTTAGGCAAACCTTTTCTTATTTCAAAACTGCAGCATGAATGCTTATTTTTTTGAATAGTTTTCCAATGCATAGTAATTTGAATGAGGGCATTTATCACACAAACTGTAAATCTGGGGCGAATGCAAAATCTGTTGCAGACTTGCTGGTTTTCCTGCAGCATTTTGGCTTGGTCTTTAAGCATGACCCTGAGGTTAATCGGGTTCCGTATTTTCTGGTGTATAAGTCGCCCCGGTGTATAAGTCGCCACCCCCTATAAATTGCCATTTTGATGAAAATGTTGGTAGACGTGACGCGCCTTTCTATAGGTCGCACCTTTTGATAAGACGCACCTATTTGATCAGCGAGGTTAACAGCACAGGCTGAGAGCGAGAGAGAGAGAGAGAGAGATTGTCGCAGTCGCAGTCACTGAGACAGCTGAAAAAAAAAAACCTGTGACTCATACACCAGAAAATACAGCAATCCTAGAAACAAGCCGTTCTTTAACATAAAAAAAGAAATTGTGTCACTGTTGTATTCCACATCACCACGGCATGTGGTGTTTTTTTACACATGACAATGTATTGCTTTGAACTTGCAGCCTTTTGATTTCAAACCGTAAGCACATAAGAAGTACCTTGTGGGATCAGAACAATATCTCGCTCAGGTCACCGGGAAGTACCCATCCCATTGCTAATGGGGGAAGTCCGTTCCTCGTTGCTCAATGTAAAGGCCCCCCTGAAAAGGCACAGCCCAGAAGGGAATCTTGGTTCCCAGGGTGTTTTCCTAAGCAGGGGAATAAGAGAGCAGGCCCGGAAGGGGAGAGAGAGAGGCCCTGGGGGAACGAGGAGAAGGCAGCGCCTGTAACAGGACGGTCGCTATTGCTGGAACGCGTGATTTGGAACTGCTGAGTTAAGCAGACCTTTCTACCTGTTTTCTGTTACGCTATGAATAATAAAGCTGATTCTGAGGAGAAAAGGCTGCAGTCTAGACTAATCTGTCCTCCGGCACACTTAACAAAACCAAGGGAGCGCTCGCATGTGATCACGCTCACGCTGAGAAAAAAAAAAAAAAAAGAGATGGCCATCCCCAATTCTGCCTGACTAATGATCGTTAATGAACTTGACTTCCAAGAATGCGTGAAAGCCTTTATTAAACCCAGCTATAATGCTGGCTTTGACCGCATTCTCCAGCATCTAATTCCAAGGTTGACTGAAACACAGCACCTGCCGGGACCCCTAGTCCTGATACTATTTGAAAGCGTCAATAATTGTTCCATATTAGCTCCTTCCACCCCACTTATGATTGTCTTGTCATATCCCCCTCTCAGGTGCCTCTTCTCCAAGCTGAAGAGCGCTAACCAGTTAAGTCTTCCTTCATAAGGAAAAACCTTCCCTCCCTTTGTACCTTTCCTAGTTCCACTAGATCTGTTTTGAGATGGGTGCAACTACAACTGCACGTAACACTCAAAAGTGAGGTTCTACCACAGATCTGTACAGAGGCTTTATGATATTCCCAGTTGTAATTCACAACGTTCTATTTGCTTTTTCACCGCTGCTGCACCCTGAGCTGAGAATTTCAATGCACTGTCCATAATGACTCCAAGGTTTTGGTTTTTCTTTTTTCCTAAATGGTAACTCTCCTACTATGGAGCCCAGCACTGTGTGCATATAGTTAGGATTATTTTTCCCTATGCGCATCACTTTGCACTTGTCCACAATAAATTTTTTTCTGCCAGTGCCAAGGGAGCAGTGCCCCTTCAAGGAAACGTTGTAAATGATGATACATTATAGTATGGCCCATCCAGTCTATACAGCAACACTTTGTCTACTTTAGGTAGATAACGGTATACAAATTCCCATATAAAATTCTACAGCCACTCCCTGCTCCCCTGTGTCCCTCACCCAGCCTGTCTTCTAGGGTTGTAACTTCCACTCTGAGCAGATTATTTCATTGGTTTCTCGATGATTATATTGTACCATGACACTGCTTTTTGGGTTGTAATTGACACTCTGTGCAGGTTACCCCAGTGCTTTATTTCTATCCTCTTGTCCCACACTTTTTTGAATTCTGTTACTGTTTTTGACCCCACCACCTCCTCTGGGAGGGTATTCCAGTCATCCAACAGCTTTTCCATTAAAAAATATTTTCTGACGTTGTTCCTGAGCACACCCCCTTGCAGCTTCATATTTTGACTTGCCTAGTTCCAGTTGTCAACCAATTTTATTTCATCCCTGTATCACTTTGCTTTGTCTACTTAGTGCAATGATGAGATATTGCGGTGCTGGGCCGTGGCAGCCCCTGGCCAGGCCCCCCTACCTCCGGTGACCGCCCGGTGGCTCCCTTGCTGCGGCAGGCCGTGAACAGTCGGCCACGCGGCCCCTCCAGCCGTCATCGGGGCCTCCCTTAACGGGCATGCATGGGGAACCCTGCCTCTTAAAGGGGCCGCGGCGGGAGAACAAGCCCGGCCTCGGAAGGTGATGTCTCCTAGCAGGGATATTTAAACCCCACAGCTGGTCTTCAAGATTGCCTTTGCAACAAGTCTCCTCTGTTGCTGCTTGGTCCTTTGAGTTCTTGCCTCACTTTGTCCGAGTTCCAGCCTTGCCTTGCTTCCGAGTTCCAGCCTTGCCTCCAAGTTCCTGCCCTGCTCCGGTACCTGCCTTCTTTCCTGTATCCTCTCCTCAGCTTGATCTCCAGGTTTTGACCTTGGCTTGTCTTCTCGTTTCTGATCGTCTGCTGCCCGTCCTGACCCTTGGTATGTGACTCCGTTCCATTTCTTCGCCGCCTGCCCTGGATCTTCTGCCTGGACTCCATTTCGCTCCTTTGTGGACTGTCGGTCCCGGTCTTGTGGGGTGAGTGCTCTGAGTACCTGCTCCTCGGGGGCTCCTCCGCATTCATAGGCCCTCCTCTCCTTGGAGGGCCGTCCTGCCTGATCGCTTGGAACCATTCCGTGTGGATACTTCTCTCACCAGCTCCACCTCCCGGAGACGAATTCATTGGGGGCAATCCCTCGGTGGTCATCACCACTCGCTCCGGCTCAAGGGTCCACAACCGTAACAGTTTGCAAAGGCCATCGACCCGATGGACTTGTCTGGCCTCCAAGCCATTCCGGTTTTGGCCCAATGGCTGCAGCAGCAGCAACAGTGTCTGGAGGTTTTGTCTGCCACAGTGGAGTGTCTGGCCAGTCATCTTGAATCTGCACCGGGATCCGGGGCTGCTCCTACTTCTCCCGTGGTACCAGTTACTCCACCTCCTTTGACTCATATGCCTGCTTCACCCCGGTTTTCTGGGGAGCCAAAGCAGTGCCGAGGATTCTTGAATCACTGCTTCATCAGGTTCTCACTCGCAAACCACCATTGTTCATCTCATCCATCCAAGGGGAATCTCTCCCGGGCCGAGTTACCTCCTGCACGGCTCCGGTGACCCTCCATACCAGAGTCCTCCACAAGGAGGAAATATCCTTCCTCATCCTGGAGAAGGCCATCCACCCAGTTGTACTGGGCCTTCCTTGGATACAAAAGCACTCTCTCACTATTGACTGGAGGACCCTCCAAATCACGGCTTGGGGTCCCAAATGTTTTGCAACTTGCCTACATCAGAAGCCACAACCAAAAGTCCAACTTGCTACGACTAACCTTCATCTGCCTCCACAATATGCCGTCCGCTGATGTCTTTTCCAAAGAGGAGGCGTAGACCCTTCCGGTGCATCGCCCTTTTGATTGCGCCATTGACCTGTTACCTAATACTGTTCAGCCCTGGGGCCGGGTTTATCCGCTGTCCTTGCCAGAGACTCAAGCCATGTCCCAATACATAAAAGAAAATCTGGACAGGGAATTCATTCGCCCTTCATCTTCCCCAGCCGGTGCGGGGTTCTTCTTTGTATCCAAGAAGGACAGCTCATTAAGACCCTGCATAGATTACAGGGGTCTCAACGCTATCACCCGTAAGGATCGCTATCCTCTGCCTCTGATTCCTGAGCTCTTGGACTGCCTCCACGGAGCCAGAGTATTCTCTAAACTGGACTTGCGTGACACTTACAATTTGGTCTGAATAAAGCCTGGAGACGAATGGAAGACCACGTTTACCACGCGCGACGGTCATTACGAGTATCTCATGATGCCATTCGGACTGTGTAACGTGCCCGCAGTCTTTCAGAATTTAATGAATGAAGTATTTCGGGACATGCTCCATAAAGGAGTAATCATCTACCTCAATGACGTTCTAATTTACTCCAAGGACTTGGCTACCCTTTACTCAGATGTCCGTCGGGTTCTCCAGCGCTTAAGGGAGAACCGCTTATTTGCAAAACTTGAGAAGTGCCTTTTCGAACAACAGTCACTACCATTCCTGGGCTTTGTCTCCACCACCGGCTTCCGAATGGACCCAGATAAGCTAGTCAGCATCCGGGAGTCGCTGCAACCGGTAGGGCTTCGATCGTTACAACACTTTCTTGGCTTCGCCAACTTTTACAGGAATTTCATCCTATGTTAGTCTCATATTGTGGCACCAATTACAGCTTTGACCAAGAAGGGCGCTGATCATTGGCCCAGCAAGGCTGTCCCGGTCTTGCGGGATGAGCGCTCTGAGTACCCGCTCCTCGGGGGCTCCTCCGCGTTCATAGGCCATCCGGTCCTTGGAGGGCCGTCCTGCCTGATCGCTTGGAACCATTCCATGTGGATACTTCTCACCAGCTCCACCTCCCGAAGACGAGTTCCATTGGGGGCAATCCCTCGGTGGTCATCACCACTTGCTCCGGCTCAAGGGTCCACAACCGTAACATGGGAAACCTACATGTAAGGATACCCACAGGTTCCCTACTAGGAAGCATGTTTCCCCATTGGGTCACATCGCTGTCAGTTCATAGGAGGAGTGTGGTGTTAAATAGGGGTGGTGCCTGAGGGTTTGAAGGTGTAATAAAACCAGGATGCACGGAAAGTTTGGGGCTCGCTCTCTCTTTTCTGCAGTGGATCCATAGCTCAAGGTCAGAGTCCCTGGGTCTCAAGGGAGAACGAATACCTGGAGCAGCCGGAAGAGGCTTCATGTAAGGAATTTGCTTTGGATTCCTATTCAGGGAAAGTACCTTCCACATTCCTTGCTCCTCTGGGATTAATCCTCGCTAGTGAGTTTGGAGAAGTGGGGAGAGACTATGGCACGATGCAGTGTCCTCAGCCGTAGAGGTTCTGATAGCCGGGGGAGGGGTTAGCAGGAGCTTCTCCAGAACTGTTATTACCATCATTACCATAATGTTATTACCATTACCAGCATGGAATAGAAATAATGTTTTTACAGGGTTCCCTACCCTGTTCATTCAGAGGTTTCGGGAGAGAAGGAGAGTCACATGGAATAATCAGGAACCAACAAGGAGATTCCAAATGTCTGGGAGAATTTCTGGGAATAACCTGAGAGGGTACTTGGAGTCAAGGGGAGACCCCTGCATGCTTGTAAACTGTTTGTGATTGGTTTTATTTCCCAGACATCATCAGAAGGAAATGTGTATTTTATCAGATCATTAATATTCCTCAAGTTTCTCAATAAACTCTTGGTTTTTTTTGGAGCAACACAATCTGGATTGGAGGTGTCTCTAATTTTAAGGCACAAGAGGGAGTCTCTAACCCAAAGAGCCCTGAAGCAAGTCTTCCCCACTGCCGGAGGAAGCCCTATGGGTTGCAGTGTGGCCCAACACCTCCCAGATGTGCCCCTTTGTTAGGTCCAGGTGTTGGGGGGGAGTGGCCTATAGCGTGAGTACCCAAGACAGCATGGCTGGGGAATTTTCTCATCACTGAAGAGGTGCAGCTCCCCATTAAAAAATGAACGCGGTCGTACTGACATCGGCATACATCAGCCCTTCTAGTTCCAGATGTGTGGCACTTTACGGCACAAGAGCTAATGCCGTGGACATGTTTGGACTTTGCCTTACAATGTTAATGTGATATAGGTCACGGACATGTCCAGGCACTTACTTTCTTTGAAATACATCAGATTGCTGAACTGCATGGGTTTATGCTGATGGGTGATGGTAATTGATGTATTTTCCTGTAGTATGTGTGACTTGCAGCGGGAAAGAGTAATTCTACACCCTGCTTGCTAGTCATTGTGCAGCATAAAAGTGAGATCACTTAGGGGCTTGCCAGAGATTGACAGTGTTCAATTAACTAGGAAGAATATAATAAGCCATGGAGACATCTCACAATGAGAAATGCTATTCACATCACTGCCCCTTAAACATTTCCTGAGGGTACATTTTGGGCCACTCTCTGCATGTTCAAAGCAATTAAATATTTATCACTCATTAATTTTCTTTTACCAGTGTTCTGTGAAGTTAGGCAGGTATGCCTTATTGATTTTGCCAGTGACTGGGGAACGTAACTTTTAAATGATTTTAACATAACTCAGAAGAGAAAATAGAAGTGTTAAAAGGTATGCAATTAAAAAAAAATATATCCATAGGCCAGCCTGGTGGCTCAGCAGCAATAAATTTAGGCAGGTCCCATGCAGAGGGACCTTGGTTCAGCTCCTGGGCCAGGACTCTTCTCCTCCTCAGATTGTTGGGCGGGATACTACAGAGACAGGAGGGAAGGCCTCCCTCATCATTAAGTGGCATTCGGCAGACAGGCTTTGATCGACCTGGAAAAATAAACAAGAAGGAGTTAGCCACTAGGCCACAGTAAATCAATTGAAACTGAAAAGAAGTTATGTTGAATATTTTGGTCTGTCTGCATATCCTCTGGATTGGAACACAGAACTGGGTAAGGCAGAGAAATAGCAATGCAAAAAAGGCAGGCTTTAGTTGAAAGCCTCAACCTTGTATTAACAATACTCACAAGAGCAATGCCATAGAATACTAGTGACATTTGAGATACACAGAGGGACCTGTATCAGGGGGAACCAAAACATTGGAAGTCTATGGCATTGGTTACATATTGTTAATATAGAAGTTAATGCTTTAAAAATATCAATGTGCCTACCTTTTTATTGAGTTTTAATTGTTTGATAGCATCCAAGGCCAAGCTCTCCTTTAGTAGAGCAACAAAAAGAGCTTTTTCTGTTGCAGGACCTATTCTATGGAACTCAATTCCTGAGTATATCCGATTAATAGTAAGCCGTAATGAGTTTAAAAAAGCACTAAAAACGTACTTGTTCACCTGTGCATATAATATATCTGAATGAATCTTCTAATACCTGTTTTATATTATCGACATTTATTATTAACTGTTGCAAGGTAATTATATTGTACGAATTTGATGTATGTTATGACATTATGTTGTTACGTTACGATATTATGTTTGTTTTAATTTTGTAAACCGCTAAAATGGATAGACTACTACCCCATAGTGCGGTATATAAAAACATTTAAATAAATAAATAAATTGTGTGTTTTACCTTTTTCCATAGACTATTAATTTTTCTATATTTGTTAATTTTTGAAATATTATTGTATATGCATTTTGGTAAGGCACAAACAGTAATATTCTGCAACACTCTACCATGTGTCTTTTAGGGTGACATTCAACAGATAAACGTGATAGGTTGCAGTAAGTGCTAACATTTACAAGAAAGCGTACAATGGTACTGAAATGACTGCGTACTCTGGGTGAACCAGCCTCATCTTTTGTCTTTGAATGTTTTTGGAGTCCTGTACTGTACATGAGCAGCACAGCTGTTTTATGCATTGCCAATAGCCATCTTACAATTGGATTGGATTGCACTATGAATATATTGCCGTGTGGTTATGCCAGGCCATTTATAGGATCTTGTGATCCCAGCTGGTCCATTGCATTGTTCAAACTCTGCTTGCTGTACTAGGGGCACTCTTGCCCTTCACAATGTAATGTAACTGTTCAGGTTACTTCATGAAATTAGTCACCTTTCACTAAAGTAACTCAAGAAGTGCACTGAATTAGTGTGTGGTGCTGCATTCCCTTAGGAGAAAATGACTCTTCAGATACATTCTCTCTCTTTTTTTTTTTGTTTATTCAGATATTTTTATTAATGTTTCAGAAAGTAATACAAGAAACAGTATATGATCCAATGTTAAGTGTACAATAATGCAGAAAACAACATAGAAACATAGAAATATAGAAACATAGAAACATAGAAATGACGGCAGAAGAAGACCAAATGGCCCATCCAGTCTGCCCAGCAAGCTTCACACACTTTTTTCTCTCATACTTATCTGTTTCTCTTAGCTCTTGGTTCTATTTCCCTTCCACCCCCACCATTAATGTAGAAAGCAGTGATGGAGCTGCATCCAAGTGAATATCTAGCTGATAAGTTAGGGGTAGTAGGGGTAGTAACCGCCGCAATAAGCAAGCTACATCCATGCTTATTTGTTTTACTCAGACTATGTTATACAGCCCTTATTGGTTGTTTTTCTTCTCCCCTGCCGTTGAAGCAGGGAGCTATGCTGGATATGCATCGAAAGTGAAGTATCAGGCACATTTGGTTTGGGGTAGTAACCGCCGTAACAAGCCAGCTACTCCCCGCTTTGTGAGTGTGAACCCTTTTTTCTTCTCCCCTGCCGTTGAAGCAGAGAGCTCTGCTGTATTTGCATAGAAATTGAAGTAACAGGCTTATTTGGTTTGGGGTAGTAACCGCCGTAACAAGCCAGCTACTCCCCCTTTGTGAGTGCAGATCCTTTATTCCACATTTCCTCTTGCTGTTGAAGCTAGAATGATGTTGGAGTCACAGTAAGCATGTGTACGTTTATTGAATAAGGGTATTGTCTCCAGGCAGTAGCCATCATTCTGGCGAGTCACCCACTCTTCATTGGCGGCCTCTTGACATTCTGGCGAGTCACCCACTCTTCATTGGCGGCCTCTTGACTTTATGGATCCACAGTGTTTATCCCACGCCCCTTTGAAGTCCTTCACAGTTCTGGTCTTCACCACATCCTCCGGAAGGGCATTCCAGGCATCCACCACCCTCTCCGTGAAGAAATACTTCCTAACATTGGTTCTGAATCTTTCTCCCTGGAGCTTCAAATCGTGACCCCTGGTTCTGCTGATTTTTTTCCTACGGAAAAGGTTTGTCGTTGTCTTTGGATCATTAAAACCTTTCAAGTATCTGAAGTCTGTATCATATCACCTCTGCTCCTCCTTTCCTCCAGTGTGTACATATTTAGATTCTTCAATCTCTCCTCGTACGTCATCCGATGAAGATCCTCCACCTTCCTGGTCGCCCTTCTCTGTACCGCTTCCACCTTGTCCTTGTCTTTTTGTAGATACGGTCTCCAGAACTGAACACAGTATTCCAGGTGAGGCCTCACCAAGGACCTGTACAAGGGAATAATCACTTCCCTTTTCTTACTCGATATTCCTCTCTCTATGCAGCCCAGCATTCTTCTGGCTTTTGCTATCGCCTTGTCGCATTGTTTCGCAGACTTCATATCATTAGACACTATCACCCCAAGGTCCCTCTCCTGCTCCGTGCACATCAGCCTTTCCACCCCCATCGAATACAGTTCATTCGGGTTTCCACTCCCCATATGCATGACTTTGCACTTCTTGGCATTGAATCTCAGCTGCCATATCTTCGACCACTCTTCCAGTTTCCTTAGATCCCGTCTCATTCTCTCCACTCCTTCCGGCGTGTCCACTCTGTTGCAGATCTTAGTGTCATCCGCGAAAAGACAAACCTTGCCTTCTATCCCGTCCGCAATGTCGCTCACAAAGATATTGAACAGGACCGGTCCCAACACCGATCCTTGCGGTACACCACTTAAAACCGCTCTCTCTTCAGAGAAGGATCCATTTACCATTACACATTGTCTTCTGTCCGTCAACCAATTTGCAATCCAGGTCACCACCTCGGCACTCACTCCCAAGCTTCTCGTTTTATTCACCAGTCTCCTGTGCGGAACCGTGTCAAAAGCTTTGCTGAAATCCAAGTATATGATATCGAGCGCTCTTCCTCGATCCAATTCCTTGGTTACCCAGTCAAAAAAGTCAATCAGATTTGTCTGACAGGATCTTCCCCTGGTGAATCCATGTTGCCTCTGGTCCATCAATTCTCCGGACTGTAGATAGTTCACTATTCTCTCTTTCAGCAGTGACTCCATTACTTTTCCCACCACCGAAGTGAGGCTGACTGGTCTGTAGTTGCCAGCCTCCTCCCTGTTCCCACTCTTGTGAAGCGGGACCACCACCGCTCTTCTCCAATCACTCGGCACCACTCCTGTTTCTAGGGATCTATTGAACAGGTCACACAGCGGAGCCGCCAGAACATCTCTGAGCTCCCTCAATATCCTTGGATGAATCCCATCAGGCCCCATGGCTTTGTCCACTTTCAGGTTCTTTAGCTCTTCCCACACATTTTCTACTGTAAAAGGATTTTCATCTATTCCACTTCCCACCAGTTTTTTGTTGTGTAGAGATGGTCCTTCTCCAGGGTCTTCTTTAGTGAACACAGAGCTGAAGTATTCGTTTAATATTTCTGCCATTTCTTCGTCTCCCTCCACACATTGATCATTACCACCTTTCAATTTCACTATACCACTTTGGATCTTTCTCTTTTCGCTGATGTATCTGAAAAATGTTTTGTCACCATTTTTTATCTCCTTGGCAATCCTCTCTTCTGCTTGACTTTTTGCCAACTTGATTAATTTCTTTGTCTCCCTCAGTTGATACAAATATTCTTCTTTGTGTTCCTCCCTTTGGGATCTTTTATATGTCTTGAATGCTGTTCTTTTAGCTTTAATTTTGTCAGCCACCTCCTTTGAGAACCAGATAGGTTTCAATTTTCTTTTGCTTTTCTTTACATTTCTAACGTATAGAGCAGTTGCCTTGGCGATTGCTCCTTTTAGATTGGTCCACTGCTGATCCACATCTCTCTCGTTCTCCCATCCTTTAAGTTCTTCCTCCAGGTACTTCCCCATTTCCTCAAAGTCTGTGTTTTTGAACTGTAAAACTCGGGTCTTTGAGGTTCTTTTCCCTATTCTTTTAGTGATATTAAACCATACCGTTTGATGATCACTGCTGCTGAGGTGGGCACCCACCTGGACATCTGAGACATTATCTGCATTAGTGAGCACTAAGTCGAGTATAGCTCCTTCTCTGGTGGGTTCCAACACCATTTGTTTGAACAAAGATACTTGCATGGCATCCACTATCGCTCTGCTATTTTTAGTTTCTGCAGATGGGATTTTCCAGTCTATAGACGGCAGAAGAAGACCAAATGGCCCATCCAGTCTGCCCAGCAAGCTTCACACACTTTTTTCTCTCATACTTATCTGTTTCTCTTAGCTCTTGGTTCTATTTCCTTTCCACCCCCACCATTAATGTAGAAAGCAGTGATGGAGCTGCATCCAAGTGAATATCTAGCTGATAAGTTAGGGGTAGTAGGGGTAGTAACCGCCGCAATAAGCAAGCTACACCCATGCTTATTTGTTTTACTCAGACTATGTTATACAGCCCTTATTGGTTGTTTATCTTCTCCCCTGCCGTTGAAGCAGGGAGCTATGCTGGATATGCTTGAGGTATCAACAGCTTAAATAAACCAAACAAGCCATACAACAGAAAAAAATTAAAGAAAATAAAATCTGTTCCAGTATCGAAACATAAGCCTGGCATCCAGCTTCTTAAATTAAAAAATATTTCTCAGTTGGGCCCCCACATCACTACCCACTGAGAAACTCTGTTATATTTAACAGTGGCCTGCTTTTCATATTTATAATATAAGCGATCTGTATGCCACCAAAAGTGCACATTAAGAAAAATAGTGTCTTTCTTGTTCTGTAAGACCAATTTTAAGGCAGTGGCCATTAAGAAGTCTATCAATTTTTGTTGTGGTACTATCAACAGTGGGAAAAGTGCTGACTATCGAAGCTCAACCAACTTGTATGATAAAGGATAAGAAAAATAAAAAATGTTATCTTTCTCCATACTTCTTTCCAAAACGAATGCATTAGAGGGCAAAAATCTATCATATGAGATAAAGTAGCATGTGGTGAATTACAGGACCAACATTTATGAGAAGGTAATCATTTTGCTCTATGAAGCTGGTGCTGGGTCTGTATGGCATGATGGGCAACAAAATATAGAGAATGAGTCATTTGAGAGGATAAAGACACCCTGACAGAGCAGAACCAATATTTATCCCAATGAAACTGCATCTCCCAGTTCTAAATTGGTTTCTCATAGTTTCTCCAAGCCTAAGCATCTGGTAAATTTAATCTGTTTAGTAAACTTATATAGATGGGCTGTAGCATGCCCATTTTGAACCAAAGGCTTAAAAGTGGTAACAATCTGAGGAGACTTTTTGAAAGCAGATGGCATGCCAACATTAGCCATAATACAATGCTGTAATTGTAGTCAACTCTGAAATTGTGTGGCAGGCATATGAAATTGAGATTGTACATGAGCAAATGTTAGGAACTGACTCCTAGGAAACTTCTGATCCAAATCCCAACTTCTTATAATAAACGCCAGTTCAATCACTGGCTTTGGATTTTGAAAGTAGGATTATACCACATAGAGGTGAAATGAAATGAGAGAAGAATAGGATTTGGATTGGGTAACATTTTTTTTAAATTCTCAGAATACCCTATGTATGGACTTCTTAAGGCGGGAAAACGTCAAAGATGAAAATTAAGGGATGCTCAGTAAAGGATACAGTGGCATTGGATAAAATTGCTGCTGCTCAAGGGTGAGCCATAATGGATTATATGCATAGTCCAAGTGAATGGAAATCCACGCCAGGCCTAGTTGCAAGATGAAAGCTTGATAGTAAGAGCAGAAGACTGGAAATTTAACACCCCCTTTATTTCTAGAGAGTTTAAATTTCTTCAGAGCTATTCGAGGTGTTTTCATTATAGGTTCGCAATCTGTCTACTTTTCGATAAAAGTCAGCTGGAAAAAAAAAACCAGAATCATATTAAGAATATAATTCACTTGTGGAGACAATACCATCTTAATGGCATCCAACCTCCGCCATCAAGAAAGGTGTAAAGGAGACTAGCAGACCACAGTATCTTGCAGCAGAAAATAAACACGAGTTATACAATTAGAAATGGTCAATGCGCTAGCCTTATAAAAATAAATGTCTTAAGTATATCAGACAATCATCTGCCCAAGTCAGCTGAAGATTAGCAAGATTAATACAATGTTTTGACACATTAAGGGACAGAACATCTATTTTATGCCAGTTAAAACTATAGCCAGATATAACAGAAAAAGTGTCAATAATAGCCATCAGGACTGGAAGAGAACTTTCAGGGTTGCGAACATATAAAATGACTTCATCAGCATATCTGATAATTTACATTCAGTGGTACCTACTGAGACCCACTGGAAGGAGGAATCTTGACGTAAAGCTTAGTAGCAAGGGTTCCAAGGAAAGGTTACTTAAGAGGAGAAAGTGGGCCGCCCTGTCTAGTCCCATGTCCTAAAACAAAAGAAGGGTATAATACTTCATAACATGGGGACTTGATACTAGCTGTTCGTGCAATACATACACATACTTGCCCCCTCTCCCTGAACGAAAGGAGAAGAGGAAAAAGGGAGGGAAACAGCAGGTTCTGGGCCGCTTTCACCTGAATCCGTGAGGGAGGAGGGACAGCAGGGCACGAGGGAATTGGGGGGTGGGAGGGAACGTCAGTGGGTGAAGACGAAGCCGGCCGGGGTCCAGACTGACAGTCACTTACCAAATGAGGCCTGCTGTGATCTGTAGAGACCGTCCCCCTGCCAGCCCGTGACGACCTCGCTGAGGAACGGGATGAAGTTCTACCCGATGCGGCCACCTCCGGTTTGTTGTTGACTCTCTTCATTTTGCTAAATAACTAACTAAAAGACCGCGAAACCGCGAAAATGACAGTTGGAAAATCCCCAGCGCAGCAAAGCAAAAACCTGCCCTCTGCTTGCTGTTGAATTCCCAACTGCCGTTCTAAGCTCTGCTCCAGCCTATTGTTTAACTACTGACCAATAGCATAACAGCATTCAAATTGCTGATGCTGCTATCAGTTACCTAACTCCCCTTTTTTCCCCCACCCTCACCTGCCTTTGCTAATCCTATCCCTTACTCACAGTTGCTCAAGCCCATGTTATCTGCGTCGGTCCGGGACAAGCCCGGACCGCCTTCCCTTAACCATAATAAAGGAGTGAGGATTAAACTAAAATTCTTGAATGTTTTAAAGAAGGAATCGCCAAAACCAAACCATTGTAATACAGCAAAAAGTTAATCCCACTCAACATGATCAAATGCTTTTTCAACATCTATGGAGACTGCAACCATTGAATCATCCATATGCTAAGCTGTATTAATGATGGTATGAAATAAAAAAAGCATTCTCTGACATCAAGTGACCTTTAAAAAAGCCAGTTTGCTCAGGAGCAACTAATTTGATCATAATACCTTCTGTACGATTTGTGAAGATTTTAGCAAAAATGTTATAAACAACATTAAAGAAAGAGATGGGTTTATAATTAGTGACCATTGTGGGATCTCTATAACCTCATCCATAGAAATAGGAGCATCCATAGGCTCTCTGTCTAGGGCTGAGAGAGTAGGGTGTGGCAGTTTAGAGAGGTAGTTAGTAAATAGATTAGAGTCTTGGAGGAAAGTAGATGCATATAAAGAGGCATAGTATTGTTTGAAATTGTTCTAGGATTTCCATATCCTGTACCACCAGCTTAGAAGAGCTTGTTTTAATCACCAAAATACATTTCTTTTCTTTCTTATGACTAAGGTAATTTGCCAACAATGTGCTACTTTATTATTATCTGAATAATACCTAGAATTTTTCAAATAGATCTCTCTACCAGCACATAGACTCAATAATTTATTATACTGATATTTCAGTTTGTATATATGGGGTAAAAGCGTGCGATTTCCAGTATGTATATGCTCTTTTTCCAATTTTTTAAATTCCTGAGCCAAAAGAGAGGATTCTCGCTTATATGCTCTGTTTTTCTGAATTGTGTAACTGATAATGTTACCTCAAAGGGTCACCTTAAAGGCTTCCCTCTCTATTATCATTATTCAAAAAATGAGTCAATCGCCTCATGTAGATATTTAACAAAAGACTCATCTTCCAGAAGTCCAGTATTAAACCTCCATCTGGAAACAGAAGGACCACTGAATAGACAAGGAAATCATAGCATGATCAGAGATCAAAATTGAATAAATCTTGGCAGGAGTCACAGATTGCATAAGAGGACTAGATATTCAAAAATAATCCTGGAATATGATTTGTGGGGAAAGGAGAAAAAAATGTAAAATCTCTGTTATTGGGGTGAAGCAGCCTCCACGGATCTACCAGTCCCATGCGAGATATCAAGGAATGTATCAGCTTATAAGACAAAGAAGGTCTATCTCCACTTTGAGAATGTTTATCTAGAAATAAATCTAAGGGCTGGTTAAAATCAACAGCTAGTATTATAGAAATATTTTCATGCAACAGCAATAGGGTGGAGATATCATGATAAAAGGTTTTAGCATCTAAGGGGGTCATTTTCTAAAGCTAGCGCATGCAAATAGGGACTTTTCGCGTGCGATAGCTAAAAGGGGCGTAATCGGGGCGGTGTCTGCCCCGGAAGAGGAGGAGTCGGGGCGGGTGCCGCGAAGACAGCGTGAATGGCGAAAAGATAAGGAGCCTTTTTGCTTCCAATTTCGCACCCAATAGCACCACCTTTTACGATGGCACTATTGGGTGCGATCGCTGGCGGTTATCGCAGGCCCCCCCTCCCCCGCTTCGCCCCCCCCTGCACCACGCGATTCACAACGTCACGGTGTTTTAGAAAATATAGGCCTATTCTTGAATGTTACAGAGGGCTTTATGGGGAAAAGGCTAGCCATCTCCCATCCAGAGAGTCTTTTTTTTCTAATTTTCCTTGGCCAAAGCTCACTGAGGCCCAGCTCCTCTCGTTAAATATGCCCATAATTGATTCCGAAATTCATGCCATCATACATGGCCTTAAGCTGGGAAAGGTGGCTGGCCCAGATGGCCTTGGGCCAGAGTTTTACAAGATTTTGAAATTTCCCATTTTGCCTGCATTGCGGCCATATTATAATGGCTTAGTCCAGGGGATCCCGGTTACGCCCACGGAAAATCAATCCACTATAGTGTTACTCCCTAAACCTGGGAAGGATTTGCAAGAAGTGGGCTCGTACAGGCCCATATCTCTCATCAATGGGGATTTAAAAATACTGGCGGCTGTGCTGGTGGCCAGATTGAGTCTTCTATTGCCTTCAGTGATTCATGGAGATCAAACAGGCTTTATTAAAGGGTGCCAGGGTGTTAAAAATGTGAGGTGTCTGATTGGCCTATTAAACTTCCATCCTCGGACTGAGGCCTTGGTGTTGAGCTTAGATGCTGAGAAAGCCTTTGATTCCCTTTCGTGGGATTATTTGTTTTGGGCTCTCCAAGCATATGGTATATCGGGCGCATTTCTATTTTGGCTGCAGGCACTGTACGCTAATCCCAGTGCCCAGTTACTTATTAATGGTACCTTGTCGGAATTGTTCCCTATTTTATGTGGGGTTCACCAGGGATGCCCTCTGTCTCCTTTGTTATTTGTATTAGCCCTAGAGCCTCTGGCCATTAAGCTGCGCTTGGAGGACGTTCAATTTCAAGGGGCAATGCAAAGGTGGTTCCCAAGCATTGAGCAGTAAAGGCAGACAAAAAAGACCGTATCTGTGCCTTTTCTGCCCTCCAGCTGGCCCAGTATCCAGATATTAACATCCAATTCAGCAGCATCAGCATGGTTTTCAAGCGATTCCAGTCAAATATGAAATGCACCAACCTTTGTCGATAGCTTCGTGAGTTATGATTTAATCGCGTGTGTTGCCTTGATGTTAATGCGAGGCACATCTTTCATCTGGAGTAGCTCTGTGAGTACAGGATCTACTGCTGCCTGCACTTTGCAGAGGGGTTAATTCCCAGGGGTAGGAGGATCTTGCTTGGAGCCTGTTGCGATTGCGAATGGCGTTTCAATTTTATTAGATTTAGTACCAGACATGGTTAACTCCTGTTCAGAACCAATTAGAAGTTCCAGAATTAGCCAAGGGGTGAGTTATCGGTCTAATTCTTGATGGGATGCAAGGAGCTGAAAGATCAAGCAGCCATTTCTCGATGCTCATGAGTGTTCCCTTCGGATACATTCTCAGCGAGATGCCTAACTACAAAAGTAAGCGCATGCTTTTCAGCCTGATATTCAAACACAAAGGAACTGCATACTTTGTCTTTGAAGATTGGGTTATTATGCAGATCAAGAGAGCACATGTGCTTTAAGTCCTTTCAAAAGAAGGCCCTCATGTTATAGCTACGTGCACATTTTTGAAAAATTAAGAGGTCAATATTCAGCCGAGGAGCGGCTAGTTAAGTTAGCCGGATAAAGCTATCCGGCTAACTTAACGGGAATATTCAGCCTCGCCGCTGAATATCCCAGGCTAACCTAAAGTTAGCTGGTTATGTCAAACCAGCTAATTTTAGGACAGCCCTATGGGCCGACCAGAGTTAACCGCATTGGTTAAGTGGCTACCTCTGAATATTGGAGTTAGTCGCATAACTAATATGGCTAACTCTGGTACGCCTTAAAACACCTCCTGCCCGTCTCTGGACTGCCCTCGAATTATGCGCCTAAATTCTATTCCTGGCTAGCCATTTAGACAGATAATGGCTTTTGAAAATCGACTTGTAAACGTATGTGCAGTGTTTTCAATCACGCCTCTGATACATCTCCCCTCCTCCGGTAGAAAGTTTTTTTTAATGCATAAATCCTTTTAGAGAGCTGAAATTCGACGTATGCAGATTTAGCTACTATACCTGAGTAATTCCTTTTTAATGTGCATGGATCCCCTTTGAAAATGTTCTCTTTTATGTTAAAAGTAATTGTTTAAGTCTAAAGTTATGTTATTGTTCAGTGCGTGAATAGCATTATTTTAGCCTTACATATCCATCAGTAGCATTTTAGGATAACCCGACTTTTTCAGTGCCAGGAGTAAAAGTGCATCTTTAATGAAGTTTTGAGTGTGAATAAAATAAATCCGCTTCACTGGTACATTGGTCAGCATGCTACATGTTTGATAAGGAAACTGTTTATTTCAGGCATGGAAATAAAATTACTCTGCTGCCCTGGCAAGAACTGGCTTGAGAGAAAGATCAGCAGAGTAATGCAGAATAAAGCTTGCACAGTGCCAAACCCTGCTGTGTTCCCATTCTTTGGATAAAATATATTTTTTTAAAGTCTTAAATTAGGACCTCCCAGGTCCCTGACCTCTCTTCTTTTTTTTGTCTCTGCCTTCCTTGATGACCTTAAAAGCTATGATGCAGGCACCTGCTCCATAGGAGCTGGATTTATCCTAGTTACAGACCCCCTCCATCAGCCATCCAGCCTTAGTGCTTTTCCCTTCCCTTTCATAATTCAACTGACAATTCTAGTCTTGTCTTGTTTTCCTTGGATCTTTATATAATATTCAGCTGCGCTACCATTTCTACTGAAAATATTTTGGCATCCCAATTAGAAACACTGAAAAATATATACATGTTATTATATTGTAATGCATTTTGAGGGAGATACTAGTTTCAGGTCTTTTGCGAGCATGATTCATTTTTTATGTTAGTAGAATATTTAAGAAGTCAATGTGCCATTTAAAATAAATCTCTCAACATTTGTTATACAGTTGTCAAGTCTGTACTTTTTCATAAGTTATTTATTAAATCTGTCATTCTTTATTTTTTCAGACCAGTATGGTCTCTGTTGAAGGCCTTGCAAAGCTCGTGGATCCTTCCCAGCTGACGGATGAATTTGAAGGATCATTGGATTACAACCATGATGAATGGATTGAACTCCGGGTCTCCCTAGAAGAATTCTTCAACAGTGCCATCCATTTGCTATCAAGGTTGGAAGATCTCCAAGAAATGTTGGCCAGGAAAGAGTTTCCAGTTGATGTTGAGGGCTCCAGGAGGCTTATTGATGAGCACACGCAACTGAAAAAGAAAGTAATTAAGGCTCCAGTGGAAGAACTGGATCGTGAGGGGCAAAGGTTGTTACAGTGCATCAGGTGCGGTGATGGCTTTTCTGGTAGAAACTGCATTCCTGGTAGTACGGACTTCCAAAGTCTTGTGCCAAAGATCACCAGCCTCCTGGACAAATTGCATTCAACAAGGCAGCATTTACATCAGATGTGGCATGTTCGCAAATTGAAACTGGACCAATGCTTTCAACTACGACTCTTTGAGCAAGATGCAGAAAAGGTAGGCAATGATCTGTTACTTTCAAGGTTTACCAAGAGATTGTGCTACCATTTTCCAGCATTACCAACATGAGGAATTAATCTAAGCTGTAAAACTCATGTTGAAAGCAGATGTGCTTTACATGAGTTTAAAACAAACCACTGACCTAATTGTTGGAAGCAGCAGTCTTGGGGAGATCCAAGAATAGCTGGCTCTTGTCAGCTTCCATGAAATTATCCTGTATTCCGCAGTTACAGGAAATACATTTGGTAGACATTAACTAAAAATAAAAGTCAGACTTCATTCAAATTCCTTTCAATTGTGTTATCAAGAAACGGAGCACAGGGCCTTTAAAAGAGCATTATTACCCTTGGAATTTCTCTGAATTTTAGTTTAACGTTTGAGGGAATTTCATAGATGAATATTCCTTTATGCTAATTCAAATTTATATCACCACCTTGAGAAGAAAATCCAGCTTGAACAGGATCAGGCTTTTTTTTTTTTAACCAGTTTTCTCCTTCCTTCTTTGACTACCTTCTTGGGTGACCCTATGAAACCCTTTCCACCCGAGGACTGGAAGAGT
The DNA here is from genome assembly GCF_901001135.1 of Rhinatrema bivittatum. Classification (NCBI taxonomy): domain Eukaryota; kingdom Metazoa; phylum Chordata; class Amphibia; order Gymnophiona; family Rhinatrematidae; genus Rhinatrema; species Rhinatrema bivittatum. The sequence goes on from NC_042620.1 coordinate 35,056,529, forward strand.
TCCTTCTCTAAGACGTCACCCTCACAACTCCTCTTTGGCCAGCAAGGTCGGCTATGGTACTAGCGATCATCTTCCCTCCCTCTCCAGTACTACTTTCATTGTGCGCCGTGCCTGACCGGCCCTGACAGATAGGGGGGATCCGAATCCGGATGATCTGCGCCATGGCAGTTTGTCCTTAGCCTCAGTTCCTGTCCCAGGGTCAAGCTTTATGAAATCAGCAATGCCTCCTTCACCGTGCTAATTGTAAATCTGCGGTGACTACACGTAAGCGAAGCATAGGCGGTAAAAATGTGTGTTATTTATCACATCGAGAAAGCTAAAAATCATCTACAGATTTTAGGATTTTTCCGTGGTCTGAGAAAATGCTGGGCAGCTGATTGGAGACTCTCCTGCCGCCTCTTACTTCTTTTGTGGGATCAGCCATCCTCCTAGTCATCAGTTGGGTGCTGCTTCAGTGACACCCAGTTGGGGTAACAAGAAGCGTGTTTAGTCTTAGGGGGGATTGAGAGACGCCCTTCTGCAAACCAATGGCTAGAGTTGAAAGACTGTTCAGTCTGCTGCCAGTTCCACGAAACCATCCAGTCTCCCTGTAGGGTTGTTTTTTAAATTTTTTTTTATCTTTTCCAGAACCGGCAAATACATTTTTACTGCGTAGGCTGCACTAATCTTCCTCCTTTCTTCAAATTTGCATTTTGCAGCAAGGAAAGAACATTACTGTGTTATAAAGAAAAAAATGTACTTTCTGCCAGACCCCAAATAAACGAACTGCTGGTTTTATAAGTAAAACAAGGTACCAAGGAGGGAAAAAAAATCAGGAGCTCCAGCTGTCATGATGCTTTCTTCTTCCGCCCATCCAGAGGCTCACTCCCGACAATGAGCCTCTCCAATAAGAAGTGTGACATGGGCAATCGTGATTAGTTATTTAATATACAGTATTCGTATGTATCGAAGTCTCTGCCCCAAAATGAGTTCCTATTTTTGCTTCCAGCAGTACAAGCACTCTGGCCCTGTACTCTCAGGTTTGCTATGTATTCTTTCCCAAACTCGGGGGCCAAATCCCACATAAGTCAGTCACCAGCTTGTGCATAATAGTGATCCACCATACAGCTGGGGAAACGCCATTCTTTAACCAAACTGTGCTGCTCCCCCTCCGCAGGGCAGACAGAACCTGGCTTTATTTTCCCTATTTGCTCTGTTCAAGTAAAGCCACACAGCTAGTTTTATTTCTAATAGCTTGCAGAGAGGAGTAATATTTAAATTCTGGTTTAGTTATTTACATACGGGCCTGTAACATAGATATAACAAGTATACAATGGCATTTAGCTAGATAACTTGAGCTAAATGCCAAGTTTTGAAAATTTCTGGCATGTATCTGGCTAAAACTTAGCTGGATAACCTAGGGATGTTTCGAGGCAGATTTAAATTAGCTGGATAAGTTAGCAGAATAACTCTGGCTAACTTATCCAGCTAACTCTGGTCATGCCATAAAATAGTCCTAAAGTTAGCCAGATAAACATATCCAAATAAGTTTAAGATGGTTGGGTATATTCAGTGGTTTGGTTGTGCTGCTGAATATCCTATCAAAATTAGCCAACTAAGTTATCCTGCTAACTTTGCTGGCCGGACAACGACTGAAAATGGACCCCTTACTAATTGGGGCTAGACACAATGCAGTCCATTAATCCAGTCAGATTCAGTTACCAATTAATCCTTCCCTTGACAAAAAGACACAGTAAGACATCAACCTAACAATACATCATGCAGGATACAACTTTAGACTACTTCCATATCAGAATAACATCTTTACATATTAAGTTTCTGAACTCATGGATTTGCTCCAGGTCCCAACACGTTTTTGACGTTCTGGATTTCCAAATGCTAGGAGCACGTGATGATTCAAAGGAACAGAAGCAAATCACTGAGAATCTGGAAAAAGTGCTATAGCAAATTGACAAACAAAATAAGAAATCACCAGGACCTGGTGGGTATTCATCCCAGAATTCTGAAGGAACTCAGATATGAAATTGCAGACTTGCTACCAGTCATTCAATAAAATCTGCCACTATGGACTTGACTAGGATAGTCAGTATAACACTGATTTTTAAAAGGGCCTCCAGAGTGATCCAGGAAACTATAGACAAGCGAGTCTGACTTTAATGCTGGGCAAAATGGTAGAAGCTACTGTTAAGAACAGAATTACCTGACATATGGCTAAACATGGCTTAATAGGGATGTGCCAGCATAAATTTAGCAAAGGAAAGCATGCCTTACTAATTTATTAGAATTCTGTGAAGATATAAGTAATGTGGGTAAAGGCGAGCTAGTTGATATAGTTAATCTGAATTTTCAGAAGGCGTTTGATAAAGTCCCTCTTGAAAATCTCCTTAGGAAATTAAAATGTCAAGGGATAGGGAGACAGTGACCTGTTATGGCGTGGTAACTGGTTAAAAGACAGGAAACAAAGATTAGGACATAGAAGGCAATTTTCAAAAGCCATTTACCTGTACAAATGGCTCCTTGCAGGAATAAAAGGGCTATTTAAATATTGCCCACCCTGTATGAGTTATTCCACAATGCGCATACTTTCACCTACATTTTCATGGAAGCAGTCCCAGGGGTGAGGTTAGGCCGGAGGAGGCAACAAAGATACACAGTTTTGCATTTTCACTGTTTTTGGTTGGTTTTTTTTTTTTGCCAGAAAAAGTACCCACAGAAAAAAAACAGGTGCAAATCTCTACGGGTAATTTTTCCTTGGACAATTTTCAAAGGAACAGCATGTGCGTACTTCCCCTTTAAGAACCGGTGCAAAATGGGTGGGGAAAAGTATCCCAGGACTTCAGATGGACAGCTGCAGTTTTGAAAATTGCCCCCTAAATGGTCAGTTCTCCAAGTGGAGAGAAGTAAATAGCGGAGGGCCTCAGGTGTATGGGGACAACTCAGTGTTCCTCAACCCACCTGGCCGGTCTGGTTTTCACGATATCCACAATGAATATGCATGAGGTAGACCCGTATACCATGCAGGCAGTGCATGCCTGTTATCCCAGGCACATTCATCGTGGACATCCTGAAAACCAGCCCGGCTAGGTTAAGTCCCGAGGACTGGGCTGAGAGCCTCTGGTTTAATCTATTCATGAATGATCTGGAAAAGGGAGCAGTGAGTGAAAGTGATCAAGTCTGCAGATGGCACAAAACAATTTAAAGCCATCAAAACATGAGCAGACTGTGAGGGATTGCAGGGGGTCTTTGCGAGACTGATAAACTGGGCATCTAAATGGCAGAGTGAATTTAATGAGGACAAGTACAAAGCGATGCACATGGGGAAGAATAATTCTGACTTAGGGGGACTGAATTTCCAAAGCAAATTTACGTGCATAAAACCAAGGATTAATGCAAGTGAATTGGCTGTTAGAAATAGCCTGGGGCCCAGAGCACATAAAAGTACCTGTGTAAACCTGGGAGAGACGTTCCAGGGGATGGAGATGGAACTTCTCTACATACATTTTGAGTTTTAAAAGTATATGTGTAAGTTAAAGTGCACAAGGTATTCCCTCCAAAGAGCCAGGTGCAACTCTGTGTGAGTGATTCTGTACACGTGCCAGGCCAATTACCCCAAATTTTCAAAGCAGCCTTATACACGCAAGTTTGTTTTGGAAATTCGGGGTGACGTCTGTGCATAAAAAAGATGTGCAGAATTTACCCTCTCTATTGTACACAATGTGACAGGTTCCACATTAGGGGTTACGACTCAGAAAAAGGATCTTGGTGTCATTATGGACACCGCTTTTAAAATCATCAACTCAGTGTGCGGCGCGGTCAATAAAGCAAATAGAATGTTAGGAATTATTTGGAAAGAAATAGAAAACAAAACTGCGAATATCGTAATGACTCTGTTTGAATCTATGGTGCAATCACATCTTGAGTACTGTGCACCATACTGGTCACCCTATCTCACAAGGGATCTAGTAGCACTTGAAAAGGCAACAAAAACGATAAAGAGTAGGGATCTGCATTTGTTTTTAATGAATTGCATATCTGAACTGAAAATGGCCTTTCACGAAAATATCCAAACATTTTCTCGCATTTTCATATTCATTAAAAAAAATGACCTCCCCGAGGTCTTCTACCCCCCCCAAGAAAGCCAGCCAGGGGCCTCGACAGGCCCCTCTGACCCTCTCTTGCCCCACAAAGGAAGACTTGGGCACAGTGCCTACCTAGCGGGGCTTAGCCAAGCCATTTTGAGCCTCCCTGGGCTCTCCACAACCCCGTCTGCCCCCTGGAAAATTTGTCTGGGCAGGGGAAGTCTCCAGCCCCCATTTACCCCTTCCATGGGGGTCTCCCTAGTCCAAAGGGCAGGAGCAATGCCCACTCATTTCTGCTCTGCTTTGGGTGCATTTGAAAATGCTGCTGGCCACACTGAGGCCCACACCAAAGTGATATTGTACAGGGTTGGAGGGACCTGAAAAAGCCCCTGCTGGCTGGCATTCTTGGGGGTGAGAGAAGGTCTCAGGGAGGCCCATTTGTCTACTGTGCTGTTCGTACCTCTGACTGTGCATGCAAAACTGTCCCCCAAAACCTAGCCCATCACCAAAACCTCACCCCGAGTTCAGACGGCCCCTTTTACAGTGGTATAAAAAGTTTACTAATACGTGAGTCTTTCCAGAGTCTCTCCCTCTCTCCCCCCCCGTCCGAAACAGGATTTGCAATATTTATCACAAATCCCATTTCGGCCATAATGCACAGCATAGCTCCAGGAAAAATGGTGTAATTATTTCCGGCATTAAATCCCACGATCAGGGGCGCTTATCGTTGCGTTATGCTATTGCACGCAACTTTAAGCTCCCCTCATTTTCATTTGCTCCTCCAGCTTGACTGAATTTTTAAAATTTGCACGCGTATCTTGTGGGGCATCATTTATCGCATGCGTTATGGTCTTATCGTGGGCGATGGGGCACTAATGCCCGTGATAAGGCCCTAACGCGATTTGAAAAACGACCTCCTTAGTTTCCAAACTTCTTATTTGCATCTCGAGAACCATATAGCATACGATACAGCCAGTCACTTCCTTCAGCCTCCGAGGTGAGGTAAAGTTCTGACTTTCATTTACTATTTTATTGCAAGTGAATGGAAGTTAAAATAAATTCAGCCACCCATAGACCTGGGGTCCCCAAGGAGAGGTCTCCCACAGCCAATATGAGAGCCCCCGAGTTCTGGAGCCCTGAGTCAGAGAGCTCCAGACACCAGAGCTCCGCATCCTTGGCCCCGGGGGTCCTGCGTCAGGAACCCCCAGGTCTGAGAGTCTTGAGTGAGGGACTCCCCCCCCCTGGCTTTGAGATTCCTGAGTCAGGGACCCTCATGTCAGAGCTAACCCGATAATAAGCTATGCACAACAGAAGTATCACTGAACCGACCCTTTGAAGATGGCACTAGCTGGTGGAAGTTCACGGACCGGCACCATTTAGTAATGGTGTTCTGTCCACTGCAGTCCAGTGTCCTTAGATGAACCTGTGCTGTTTTTAAAGAGCCAGTTCAGCAGAGCTAAGCTATCACAGTGCTATGCAAAGCCTACATGGGGTTAGCTTAGGTCACACAGAGTTTCTGACCTGGAGGTCCTGAGAGATTCCGAATCAAAGGGTCTGTGGCCTGGCAGTTCTGAGGCAGAGGGGTCTCTGGTCCGGGCATCCCAGAGCAGGCATTTTTGTCTCGGGGCCCCACAGTCAGACTCTTGGTGCTGGGGCGGGGGAGTCCACACTCAGGGATCCCAGTTTTTTTTTTACTTCAGCGGTTAAAAGTGTAAATTAAACTAAACTTCCACTTCTATCCCACTGAAGTTAAAATGGTATTAAATCTAAAATTAACTACCTTTTAAACACATATTTTAGCTATTTTTCTTTTGCTTTTAACACATGCTTTTTTTTTTTTTAGTACTGTGGGAGGTGTATTTCATTAACTTGTTATAGTGGAAGTTAATTATTTCTAGTGAGGTAGTTAAAAACTGTGTGCCAAAAACTTAGCGCACAACTCGGAGTTATCTTACTGTATCGGCCCCCGTATGAAGACCAAGTGCAGTCAGGTTTTGTTGCTGCGGCGTTCACAAGAGTTTGTGAGAGATGTCCGTGAGAAACGAGAATGTTTTGTGCTGAGCGATTACAGACACAGATCTGGCACCAGACAGTCTGCAAGACCATCAGCTTCCCAGCAGCTCCTGCGTTTGGTCAATCAAGGGGGAGGTAGGGAGGATGGCAGGCTAGAAAAGTCCTCTGTCAGGGCATCTGTCACAGAAATTCCTGATAAAAAAAAAAAAAAGAGCCTGGTTTCTTTTGTGCGATCTGCCTTTTCTTGAATTAGTACAGAATTAAATCAAGCTGGTCACTGGAGCACAAGACACTTCAGAATATTATAGACATAAGGGGGGTAGGGTGGGGTGGGGTGAAATATTTTTAGAGCTAGCTAGTCTGGAGAGACTGGGGACAGCACTACTGGACTGGATGCCGGCCTCTACCGATTGCTACATTTGGTTGATAAATAACACATTTTGTGAGCTGTGGTCCCTGGACCTCTTTTTTTTTTTTTTTTTCGGATGCATGAGAGTAAAGCAGATCTCAGTCTGTTTTCATTGGATCTGGAAAATATTTGAACTGTCCATGCATGAAACAATGCAAAAACTGTGTCTAAATTTAACAAGGCCTGTTCAAGGTAAGCAAGTCCCTGGTAGGTTGGCCAACCTTAAAAATATTTGATAAATACTGTAGTAAAGAGTGGGCTTGCGAGCTGCAGCAAGACATTTCATTGCAAAGATAGCAACAACAGTGCAGAAATTAAAAAGAATAGCTGAGGAGTAGGTCAGTCCTTTTAAAGCTTCCTGGACCTCAACTGATTTATTTATTTATTTACAGCACGCCATTTTACCTGAGATCATGTTCATGGCAGATAAAAATTACATCAAGTATTTATTATTTATTTTATTGGATAATATTTTTGTATTGCTTCACTGATTAGAAATCGCTCGAAGTGATTTACAGCCTGTTAAAATAATTCCAGTTAAAATTTAAAATAATACATAATAAAACATCAAATTAACGGAAAGAAAATTAAACTCTTGAATCAAAATAAAATAAAAATATCAGACTCATAGATCTCACTTTTTCAGTCCTACTCAATGATAAAACCACATCAGTTATTTATAGCTAGATAACATATTGATTGGGACATAAGCCAAGTTTTAAGCATTCTTCTGAACTTTTTCCTACACTAACATCAGTCAATAAAACAAATAAAATTATACTAACAAAGTCTCATAAAATAACTGCCTTCAAAGCTTCCCTAAACCACTGATATCTGTCTCTTGCTGCAAATTTATAGGGAGGTTATTCCAGAGTGTAGGAGCCACCTGCGAAAAAAAACGCCTATTAGCATCGTAACCTAGCAGACTTACATGAGCTGCTGGAACAGCCAAGAGTTGTTGACCAATGGAATTTAATGATTGATGGGACTGGAATAGCATCAGACGATTCCTCAAGCAACCTGAAGAATCCCCATATGTAACGCGATGAACCAGAGTAAGAACCTTAAATTTTACCCACTGCTCGACTGGTATCAAATGCAAATCACGCAAAACAGGGGACATATATCTCTCTTAAGGGACATTGTGCTACCAGGCAAGCAGCAGCAGCAGCATTCATTCGTAACTGTAACGAACGAAGGTCTTAAAAATCATCCTGATCTGAGCTCAGATGTTGTAACTTTCGCAACTTGAAAAAAAATCATTTTCACTACTCTCTGTCATTGAGATCGGAGGGTAAACTCTCTATCAAAAAAGAACATCCAAATCACGAGCAACGTCTGCACCTTCTTCTCATCTTTTTGAGAAGGAGTCATCAAGGAGGGGCTGAAGGCTAAAACGATAGAACCACGTGAATGTTACCCTGCCCTCCGGGTCTGGGCAACTTCTTTCTTTCTTCTCTGACAACTCTCCCTTGGACCTACTCCCATCACCCTGCCCTTGGCCTCAATGCTAACCCAATACTTGACTCAGTGTGCATGTTCCCTGAGTCGGGCTACAGGAGTGAGAAAGTGCGTTTGCAGTATATTTTCACGTTTAGAAAGCAGGGCTAATTCTATTTTGGTTCAAGGTGAGAACAATTTCAAAGATATTTACACAGGTAAATAATGATTTATGCACGTTAAATTGGCTGGCTGATTATTGCCTTTCTTCTTTACTGAATGGAGATGTATTGGCACCATTTTTGTAATGGTGTTGCAGTTCAGGGCACTTAGATGAACCTGTGCTGTTTTTAAAGAGCCAGCAGAGCTAAGCTAATACTGTGCTACGCAAAGCATACTTAGGGGTTAGCTTAGGTCTGGGAATCCCAAGACACAGAGGGGCAGATTTTCAAAGGAGTACGCGCGTAAGATACGCGCGTACTCCTGAAAACCTGCCCAAAGTTCCCCCTGCACGTGCCGAGCCTATGTTGAATAGGCTTGGCGGCGCGCGCAAACCCCAGGATGCGTGTAAGTCCCGGGGCTTTCCTGGGGGGGCGTGTCGGGGGGGCGTGTCGTGGCGGCGCATCATCCAGGGGCGGGGCCGCAGACGTGGTTCCGGCCCGGGGGCGTGACCGCGGCCTCCAGACCAGCCCCCGGACCGGAACATGGTGCGCCGGCAGCCGGCCCAGCGCGCACATGTTATGCCTGCCTTGGGCAGGCGTAACTTTTGCAATAAAGGTAGGGGGGGTTTAGATAGGGCTGGGGGGTGGGTTAGGTAGGGGAAGGGAGGGGAAGGTGCGGGGGGGGGGTGGAGGGAACGGAGGCAGGCTGCGTGGCTCGGTGTGCTCTTGTTTGCGCACCCCTGGTGCGCGAACAAAAGTACGCGCGGGCGTACTTTTTAAAAATCTACCCCAGAGTTTCTTACCCGGCATCAGTCTTTCTGGCTTGAGAGACTCTGGATCAAATGGTCTCTGGCCTGATTTACCAGTTTGCCAAGACCTTAACCCATTCTGATTCTTGGAAAAGAAATGGGAACAGAATACTTCTACCAGACAATTTAGACCAGATAGTATGAAGTACTTTTCCCATTGGCACAAAATGGTACAAAGCCCTTAAATTGGCCATTCAACTTGACTGTTCTACTCCCTCCTGCGGTTTGCAGTCCTTAGCAAAGTATCTTTGGGTAAGGCCATCAGTGAAAATTGCTCATCTGTGTGAGACTTATTTACATTCTGGTTTTTCATGTGCTTCAAAACAGATTTCATTCAGGTACTGTAGGGCAGTGGTTCTCAACCTTTTTTCGGCCGGGACACACCTGAAAGATGGTTCTTACATGTGTGACACACTGAACATGTGACCGTCATGGGCCTAAATGTAAACATATACTCTGCGTCCACAGGAACCCTCCTGACCCCCCAACAATGGGTGCAGAGCAGAACTAGGACATTCTCCTCAGTACAATTCACCAAACAAAAAAAGATGTTCTGGTGTTGTCTCAGTAACAAGAAAACAAACTCTCTTTACTACCAGGCACAATAGCCCTCCTTATGAAAAGAAAGTAATTTATCACTAATGCATGTCCTATTGAGAAAACACAACAAATTGACACAAATGCCTACATGCTAGTAAAACACCTCACCTCGCTCACACACCCAGAACTGACCTTCACCAAGTACAGAAAAAACACAAATTATAAATATGGAGACCGAAACTGGAACGGAAAACCAAAAAAGCCATTCTGCATGCAGAGTAAACATGGAGAAATGGAAAGAGAAATATAGCACCTAACAAACTCCCAGGATCTGCAATAATGCACACAGACTAATCTGCACAAAGTTACACTTGCATTATGGAACACACTCAAACAGTAACAACCCTATCTATGAAAAGGCAACACTACAAATATTAAATCAGGCCCTAAACACTAATACACCTCCTATTAGGAAAACAGAATAAGCCAAGCTGCTATAGAGCCCCACACAGAAATAAATGTAAAACTATACTAATAAATAGAATAAATGTTTCAATACATCTGATGAACAGAATAACATCCAACAATTAAAAACTCATAAAAATTATTAAAAATTGTCCAAATACCAATAAAATATTTCAAAACAGCAGATACATCACATAATACCCAATAATTAATATGGTAGTCAATCAAGAAAAATGAACTTAAAAAGCCACCTTTACTTACCCTCTCCGGCAACTCTCTTACTCCTTTCCCTTGCAGGCCAATAACACTACCAGAAGCAGCAGTGACTGCTGAAGCTCTGCTCTTACAGTCCTCTTCCTTAGGGCCCACAACCCGTCACTCAAACACAGTCTCTGTCTCACACAGACCAGTAACATCCCTAACCAGTCTCTCTTCCTCACACACACACACCAGTCACCTCCCTGACCAGTCTCTGTCTCTCACACATACCAATTATACCCCACGGCCAGTCTCTGTCTCTTACACTCCAATGACCTCTCCGACCAGTCTCTCTCTCTCTCTCTCACTAGTCACCCTCAACCAGTCTCTCTGTCTTACACACACACCAATCACCTCCCCCCACCAGTCTCTCTTTTGCACACCAGTTACCCCAAACTAGTCTCTTTGTCTTACACATACACCAATCACCTCCCCCCAACCAGTCTCTCTCTCTTATACATACCAGCCACCTCCCCAACCAGTCTCTCTCATACACACACACACACACACACACACACACACACGCACCAGTCATTTCCCTAACCAATTTCGCTCTCTCTCACATACACACCTATCATCACTCCCTCCCCCCCTCTTATCTTAGCCCCTATCCGCTCCACCAATGTTCATTTCAGATTGGAAGATCGAGTCGCAGCATGTTCCCTCCACTCCAGCCTTCCCCTGCCTCAGAGTGCCTCTTAGCCAGGCTGCAGCATAGGAAGGAGCCAGTGTCAGAGGCGTGAATTTTCGTCCCTGCAGTACTAACGCCAGAAAGGGGCTTGCTCAGTGTCTTTCACTCCCCATCTCTGGCCTGGTACAAGCACTGCAATGCTGCCACCGCTCACCTGTTCCATGGGATCCCTGCCCCCACAGGCTCCAGTTTTATATGCTGCTTGATCCTCGTGGTCGTCTCCTCTCATTATGGGGGCAGCCCCCTCCCACGAGTCACGGCAGTTCTCACCTAAGGAGCATAGCTACCAAGCCAAAAACTTCCTGCTATTCTGATGTCGGCAGTCGGGCAGGCAGCACTCACGCAGCAACAGGGACCAGGACGGGGGGCAGACAGCAAGGAATCAAATAGGCTGTGGCTGACCTCGCGCAATGCCTCTCTCTCCCCCCAGAAATGCTGCATGTGTAGTAGCGTGAGTCCTTGCTACTTGCAGCGGGGACCAGGAAGGAGGGAGCCTCTGCCCAGGGAAGCCTCGAGACAGCTCGCTTTACTGACTGTGGAGTGAGCCGAGGGGCACTCTGGGCCTGCTGCCTTCCCCGTCCCCAGGGTGAAGAGGAGGAGCAGAGCGGCTGGACTGATTCCCCGTTTCTGTGCGCTCCTGATGCTCACAAAGCCGGGACCCAGGCAGGCACCGAACTGAAGCCGAGCGGCTGCTGGGCGCGAAACCTGCTTGCGGCCACCGTGTGCATTCGAAATCACTACAGTCCAAAGCAAAGCACGCGCAAAGAGCGACACGTTTTCCCGGGCAGTGTAGAAGAGGAGGAGGATCTCACCAGCGGCCTGCGTGGGTGGAGACGCGCTTCCTGGTGCTTCGTGACACACCGGTTCAGAACCGCTGCTATAGGTATTTCCCTCTACCCAGAGGGTTCACAATCAGGGAGGGTAACGTTCAAACCGGCGCTGGAGTGCATGTTGGCGTGCGTATGTTGGCCGCGCCCAAGGACAGAACTAGTTTATAACTTGAAAGGCTATATGAGCACATGTTATAAAACAGCCTGGCCCGTGTACACACGTACGCCACATTTTAAGTGGGCCCCTGCAAGGGCCACGCGAATCCCGCTTCTACTGCGTAAGTCGGGGGATTTTAAAAAGGGCGCGCGCCAACGCCATTACCAGTTTGGCCACCAGTTCGCCCAGTTAACCACTAGGCCCTCCACACCCCCTGGTTTGCCACTAGGCCCTCCACGCCCGTGCTGCTTTGCCAGGCCCCAATGGGCCCGTGCCCCACCCAGGCCCCACCCATGCCCCTCCCAGGCCCCACCCACGCCCTGCCCCTTTTTGACAATGTTTGATAAGTGTGCATCTCGGTATTTAAAATATGGTCGGCATGCATAAGCCCGACTTCCTTGCACATCCCCTAATTGATGCACACGCTGGGCTTGTACAGTTCACCTTTAGGTTTGTACCTGAGGCAGTGGAGAGTAAAGTGACTTGCCCAAGGTCACAAGCAGCAGCAGTGGGATCTGAGTGTTGGTTTCCCTGGTTTGTTACCCGCTGCTCTAACCACTAAGCTACTCCTCCAGCCAGGCACTTAGCTGCCTCTTGAAACAAGAGGGCTTTTAGCTGCTTGCAGCAAATGACAATATCCTCTAAAGCCTGCAAAGAGTCAGGCAAAGCAGTCAACAATATGGGGCCCCTAATAAAAAAGGCCTGACATCGTGTCTTTGTGGGCTCTTTCCAGGCTATAGAGGATATTGTCATTTGCTTAAAGTAACTGAAGACCTTCTTATTTCAAGAGGCATTTATCTCAACCTTTGATGCTGGCTGTTGAGTGTTTTGTGCTTAGTGGGTTTAATGAAATGTTGAATTGTTCAGATCGGTAATGCATTTTGATTTGATCATAACTGTTTTGTATTTTATGTTACATATTTTATCTTAGTGTATATATTTTATTTATTTTAGGTTTTAAATGGAATTTGCTTAGCATGATCAGTTCGCTTTAAACGGAAGGAGACCAATATTCAGTAGGCCATTTACTGGACAAGTTATCCGGCTAAAGTTAGCCGGATAACTTGTCCCATATATTCAGCGGGATAAATCTCTCGCTGAATATACTTATTTTAAATTATCCGGCTACACCCAGCTGGATAACTTTAACCCTAACCGGCCATTGTTTGAATATGTGATCAGATAACTAGCTAATTACCCAGACTTTTTCAGAGAGATCCGGCTAGGTAGCACGACTTAAAAATAAAAACACCAAGTCACATGCCTCCCTGTCCAATGCCCACCCACCCTCTCCCCCCAATGACCAAGAAAAGGAGGCATAACCTGAAAAATTGCATTAAAAGTAGCAAGAGGATCAGCACTGGCCCACACCGCCAGGCCTCCCCCCTCCTTCCCTACTAAAAATTCTTTATATGACCCCTTCTTCTCCCCCAACCAGCACACACACTCCCCCCTCCTAGGAAGACACCCTCCCACCCATCCGTTACCCCCCTCATCCTGCCAGGATTGCTCTGCCTTGTGATCCCGGCCACTTCCAGCATTACTTAGGGAATGACGCTACTTACAGCATTATTTCAAGCTGCAGGATGAGGGGGGACGATTATACATTAATGATACTTATACATTGTGCATAAGCAGCATTTTCAATAACTTTAACTAAAAATGAAAGAGAGGAGTTTGGTATTAATGTCAGCAAAACAATTTTTTAATATTGGCCTGAATGAAACCATTTTTATTGACTCAGGAAGCATGCCGTCAGATAACAATAGGTTGACAATTTTAGCTATAAAAGGGGAAATGTTCTCAAGAATAGCTTTTAATGAACAAAATGATGGATTTAATTTATCAATAATCTGTCGAATTTGTAAAGGAAACTGGTCTCAAGATGATACAGATTTATAAGTAATAGCTAATGAAGACTCAGCCACTGGGGGGAATTGCCGGCAAAGGTCCTCTACTTTCTTTTTGAAAAATTGTGCAAAATTGTCACAATTAGAAGGAGACAGACAGGTTTTAGTTTTAGTCAAGAATAAGGCTCTTGAATTGTAGCATGTATCATGAATTTTGGCAGACACACATATATAGACCTGCCCTTTTTGGAGATGCACCGTGATAGTCACTCACAAAACATTCTGTTCCCATGCACGCTTCCATTTCTGGAAAGTTCCACAGTTTAATAGCACCTCTACACTACTGCTAGTTATAATTTCTAAAGCGCTACTTGACATATGTAGTGCTGTACAGATATACATACATAGGAGATGGTCCCTGCTCCATGGCGTTAAATCTAGTCAAGGCAAACAAATGACAAATAGTCAATGGGAAGTGTGTTTATTGCAGAGTAGTGGTGAGGCATTAAAAGGAGTATCAAACAGGTGAGCTTTTAGACTGGATTTGATCATGACCAGGCAGCAGTAAGGTGGAAAACACAGAGTCAGGAATTGGCTGTGGAGGAGAAGCAGACAGATAATGTTCAATCAACGGAGTTCACAAGTAAGGGCGTAGGGGAGAGAAGTGAAGATAGATAACGAGGAGCTGCAGTGTATGCACTTGTAGGCAAATAAGCTTGAACTGTAGGTGAAAAGGATGAAGAGCCAACGCAGTAACTTGAGAAGGGGGGGAATGTGTGCGCCTAATCAGCCTTACATAAGTTTGATCCATCTCTGTCTAACCATATGAGCAAAGTATTGTGGCTGCTGTGTTAATCCACTTGAAAATGCAGATATAAGGGTCTACTAACAAGTTATAGATGAAACTTCAGCGAGAAATCAGCCACAGGCAAAATAGAAACGTTCCTGCTAATCTCAACCTTGCACGGCTGCCTAGTGCTGCAAATAAAAAAGTAACAACATAATTTAGTTTATACACAGCCAACCCTGCACTCCATGCACAGTAAGTGAAGAAACACTGAAAAGCAGTCAGTAGATAAGCTGCCAAATAAATTAAAAAGAAACAAGAACGCTCTGGCTAAACAGAGCCCTATTCTGCACGAGTTCTTTACCTGCTGCTGGGTTCACTGGGCAGTTTTCTTCATTAATTGGGAGAAAATCTGTTTGCTGACCAGCTCAGCATTTCTCAGTGCTGTTATTGAGGGTTTAATCTCGCTGCCATCCAATAGTATGAGCTGACGAGTGAGTCGTTTGGGATGGTGAATTAATTTTGCATGGAATGATTTATTGAACAAAAAACAAAACAAACCGTTTCGCCTCTGCATACGTCCCTTCCTAATCACCCATACAAGCTCAGTGGACTTTGCCGTTTTAGCACAACGGTTATGTGAAACCGTTTGTGAAATAAAATACGAAGAAAGTCTTCTGCACGCTCCGAAGCAAAGTTCATCTTTTCTTTTTGTTTTTATTAACTTAAACTCGAGCTGATTTAGTTTAGATTCAGTATACATAAAATATTAGTTTGCCTGTTTATTTTGACTGGCGGACAGCCAATTTGTTGAGTGGACTTAGCATGGCTAAAATATTTGAAACATCTGCTTTACAAAATGTTTGCGAAAGCAGAGGTTACAAGCTCTTGTTTGGGACATGAACTTTAGCTTCCATAAAGGGTATTTTTAGTTTCGTACTTTTTAAATTTTTACTTCTTGGGCTATATTAAGGGGGTTCATGAAAGGTTTTCTCCCATTATGTTCTATGGGAATAATAATTAGCATATCGGGCCCTCTAATGTGTTTTCACATAAATGCTTGTTAAATATCGCAAAGTCGAATGCTGTAATGTTTTTACAAGTGGCCTGGCCAAATTCTGTTTCGTTTTCGTGACGAGATATGAAACTGAAAAATAATTAGCCTCTCTTCTGGCAACTTTGGGAGTCTTGTGAAGGGCTAAATATCTGGAATTTTTTTCCTTAGGCTGCAAGCAAAGATTTTCGGGCTCAGGGAATATTTGTCTGCGTTCCGTGGAGATATACTCCTGGCTCCTACCCAGGTTTCCTTTCTGCCTCTCCTGAGTATCACTGAATACCACTTTCTCTCTCTTTTTCATGACTGCTAGCTTAAGGGCCATGCAGTCAGGAACCTTACCCTGTGCACATCCAGGTGTGAATCTGCTGTGCACAGCTGCAGGGAGGAGCTGCTTAAAAGTGGGAGGGGTGCTCGGACACCCCCCAAATTGTAAAAATCTAAGAGAAGTAGCGGAGGAGTAGAGGGCACCATGACACTGGCAAGTGAATCCTGTTCAGCAAAATACTCCCTGTACGATTACTTGTCAACATGGACGGAAACTGCTGCTGCCCTGAAACGTTTCCCAGCGGTTGTGTGTAATGCTTTGCACTCTGCAGAAGGAAATAATAATTCATAACTTGTTAAAGCTTTTTGCTTTCCTCACTTTTCCTGGTCATTTCCCTTTCTTGCTATGTCAGGGCTGACACCTGTGATGCCCTACTGGAAGTCATCTAGTCAGGAATTAGAGAGCAGCCAGGGAGAGAATAAACACTGCCTGCTACACAATATAGCCACAGATATTGGAGGAAATAACTTTTGGGGGGGTTTGTTGTCTTGGTACTGCCTCCTTTTCCCTTTCCTTCCATCTCATTTGGAACCAGAGCTGCTGCTCGCTTGGCATCAGGAGCCCTCATTTGCAATTTCCCTGGGGGATTTTCCCCCTGCTTCAATAGAAATCTTGCACTGGTCATTGCAGCCGTAATCCTGCAGAACCCTGAATCATGAACCCTAAGCCCCACCACCAGGAGTCACCCTTAACGATCACCATGACTTCCTTCTCCCCTGGGACTGTGAATGCCACCCCACAGTATCCCCAGTCAAACTGGGGAGCGGAGAATGCAACTTTGGGATTGAACTGGAGACCTTCTAGATGGCAAGCATGCAACAGTATCAGTGAGCCCATAACTTTTTTTTTATAACGTGGATTGTGAAGGCCATTTTCAAACTATCCATGCTGGGACAAAGTCTGCAGGTACTTGTTACCTGCACACTTTGCATCAATTCTTCAAGCAAAAGTACAAACGCACTTTCACTTTGAAACTTGTCACAGGTACAGGTATTTGCACCAGTTTTTTGTGTGGCTACTTTTTTTTTTCATGGAAAACAACAAGCAAAGTTTTTTAAAATGCAAACTATGCGCTTTATTTTCCTGCCCCCCCAAACTTAAAAGCAACCCCGGGAATGCCACCTCTAAATGCAACCTTAAAAAGAAAGCAAAGGGGGAACCTGCATGGAGTGGCAGTCACAACCTTAAAAGGTAAGCGAGGGGGTAACCTGCACGGAGTGGCAGTCACAACCTTAAAAGGAAAGCAAGGGGGGAACCTGCATAGAACGGCAGTCACAACCTTAAAAGGAAAGCAAAGGGGGAACCTGCATAGAACGGCAGTCACAACCTTAAAAGGAAAGCAAAGGGGGAACCTGCATAGAACGGCAGTCACAACCTTAAAAGGAAAGCAAAGGGGGAACCTGCATAGAACGGCAGTCACAACCTTAAAAGGAAAGCAAGGGGGAACCTGCATGGAACGGCAGTCACAACCTTAAAAGGAAAGCAAAGGGGGAACCTGCATAGTACGGCAGTCACAACCTTAAAAGGAAAGCAAGGGGGGAACCTGCATAGAACGGCAGTCACAACCTTAAAAGGAAAGCAAAGGGGGAACCTGCATAGTACGGCAGTCACAACCTTAAAAGGAAAGCAAGGGGGGAACCTGCATGGAACGGCAGTCACAACCTTAAAAGGAAAGCAAAGGGGGAACCTGCATAGTACGGCAGTCACAACCTTAAAAGGAAAGCAAAGGGGGAACCTGCATAGAACGGCAGTCACAACCTTAAAAGGTAAGCGAGGGGGTAACCTGCACGGAGTGGCAGTCACAACCTTAAAAGGAAAGCAAGGGGGGAACCTGCATAGAACGGCAGTCACAACCTTAAAAGGAAAGCGAGGGGGTCACCTGCACGGAGTGGCAGTCACAGCCTTAAGAAAATAGCAAGGGGGTAATCAGCATAGAGCAGCAGTCACAACCCTAAACACCTTGTTGTGCAGACTGGATGGACCATTTGGGACTGCCTCCCATCATGTACTGTGCTCCTGTGTTAGATGTGTTGTGGTGCAATGTGCCTGCCTTTGGCCACACAGGTAGCTGTTTCCTGATGCCAGTGTGTATGCACGCACATCACCATTTATATAAATGGCGTTGAATATTGGCCTCTGGTTGATTTTTCAAAGGCATTTTAAAGAAATTGCCTTGATTTGTAATCGGGCTCAATCAATAAGGTATTCTTGATGGAACGGGGTAAATGTTGCAGAGAGACTAAAATCCCTAGAACTACCTTGTTTTCATCTTTCATGCTTCCCATGCAGGACAGGGTTTGCTGTGTGCCTGAGTGGTTGTAAAAATGTATGTGAGCACTCCAGACTGTAATTGGCATAGCAGTGAGCAGGTCAGTTGCAATTACATCATTTCTGGTTCTGTTTTATGTGAGAGCAGTGGAATAAATAATAATTAAATGTTGCTTCCCATTGGGACAGAATGGCTGCCAGTGCAGCTGTGCACCCCACATGGAGTGAGTGTGTGCCTATTCATATTATGCCCTGCAAATTCCCTTAGTCTAGGTAAGTTCTCCTTGTATTAAGCAATTTAGAAATATTTATTAATGTGGCTGACCAAACACGTGTGGATGCTCCATTAGGGCAGTTCTCATTGTCATACACACACAGTCTTTGGAAATAATTTAAAAAGAATTTAAAAAAAACATTTTGCTGAAAAGTTTTAAGAACAGAGTGATATGCAGCCTAAAAATCAACAAAAAAAAAAGGTCTCCTTGGCGGATGTTTCAGAGACCATTGTAAAAGTGGCTGCTTCACTGAGGCTTCTCCGTCAAGTGATCAGCGCTGGTCCAGGAATCCCCTTCTTGGGACGCGGGAGAAGAGATACAGCCGGCACTTTGGGACGAGGGGGCAGGGCTAGGTTATCCTCTCCCTGGGCCCCAGGAGAAGACAAACAGTGAATGCAGACCGGAGATTCCCCCCCCCCCCCCACCCTGGGGTCCAGGAGGAGACAGGAATCAGTGCAGACCGACAAGTCCCCACTGGTCCATTGGAGCCGGAGCACCCCCTAGAGCTCCACACCCGGCATTGCCATTTCAAAGATGGTGCTGGTCGGCCACATGAACACGTTTGCCCCAACGTGCGACTGACCACCATTTTTAAAATGGCGACACTGGGCCTGAAGCTCTAGAGGTTGCTCCAGGCTTCATTAGACTGCTAGTGACTTGTAGTAAGTACTGAAGGGAGGTGGGTTGGGGATGACTTGTCCTACTCAAAATGGGTGGGTCTGAAAATGGGGGCGGGGCCAGATTATAGACTTTAACCTTTTTTTTTTTACTTTTTTTACTTTTTCAACTTTGGCCATCTGAAGAGGTGGTGTGGATGGAGTGACACAGGGTGTCTCGATAAACTCCCAGTAGTTTTTATGGGGGGGGGAGGGGGAAAGCAGTATGCAGGCTGTTTGGGCCCTTTAAGAAAGATCCCAGGAACATCAGGTCTTGTGCTGGCATCCCAGTGCTCTCTAAAACAAATAACGAGGCTTGCAAATTTTGATGCAAGCCACATTATTTGAATAACATAAGATTCCCTATTTGTGAGCTGATTTGCATGCAAATCAGCTAATTTTAATGCCTTCATTGTGCCAGGTTTGTCATAGATGGGGAGATACCATGCTGAATTTGAAATACTGTTCGTTATTTGTGCATTAAGGCATTTACCACACAGTAAAATCCTAATGCAGCTTAATAAATGACCCCCTAAGGGGGTCATGCATCAACGTGCATTATGGCCTTAACGCATGCGGTAACACATGTGGTAACGCATGTGATGCCTATCATGAAACTCGGTATAACAAAAACAATAAATAAATAAATAATAAATAAACACATTATCGCATGTGAAAAACGCCATAGCCCATGGTAGGGGGCAGGATTAGAGAGGAGTATTGGGCGGGAATTAGTAAAATTAGGGGCCATATTGCACCGTGCGATAGCATAACACATGCTATTGCCCAGTTTTAACGACCAAAATAACTACACCTTTTTCCCTGGTGTTAAGCTGTGTGATATGGCCATAATGCAATTTGTGATACTTTTTTGGAATTGCATTTTGGCCATTTCTTGGCTGGGAAGGGGAGTGGAAGGGGGGAGGGGGAGAGGGAGAGCCTCTGAGGGGGGCCTTACTGTGGGCACCTATTTATATCTCTATAGGAGGGCCACCTGGTAGGTCGAGGTGAGGTGTTAGTGGTGGTTTAGGGTGTAGGGTCCAGTTTTGCATGTAGAGTGAGACATACGAACAGCACAGTACACCTTGGAGAAGATTTGATGTTATTTGGAGTGAGGAAAGTCTCACAAAAATGACGTTTTGTACTATGTTCTCTCACCCTAACTTGATGGTACCCTGTTATACAGTCCATCAAGCTAGAGTGAGAGAACATAGTAGAAATTTCATCTTTGCGAGGCTTGGCATTGTTTATACAAGTGTGGGTGTTTCCCCCACATTCATCAGAAACATTCAGATTTGGCCATGCACATTAACAAGATGGCTGCTAGATCTGTAATGTGACTGGTGGACAAAGTTTCGGCTTTCTAATGAGCAGGAACGAATGGCTGCCGTTTGTCTGCAGTTTATTGCAGTGAAGAGCGCTGGTATGTAGGTAATGAACAAGGAGGCCCGAGATACAGATTTGTGTTGACGAATTAATGCGTTTTGGGATCAAAAGAATCACCACACTGGGCCAGATCAAAAGATCTATCTAGCTCAGCAACCTGCCTCTGATGCTGGCCAGCAGCCGTGCTTAGAAAAAAACCATAAGAAGAAGCAGGGAGTAGCCAGAATTATACCCCCTCAGTTTCCAGCAGTAGTAAGGATGTCCTGAACCTGGAGGTCACATTTCTCTGTTGTGATTAATAATAACATTTCTTCCATAAACGTGTCTAATCTCTTATTTGAGCCTGGCTGTACTGTTTGACTCCGCTGCATCCTGTGGCATTGAGTTCTACAAGTCAGCTGTGCAGTTTTGGAAAGACGTGTATTCTCTTGTTTGCTTTCTGTCTGCTACCTGATGTTTTCTTCCATTGCTCCCTAGTTCTTGTATAAGGAGCCATCTTTGATGGGTTACTTTTTATATCTGTGTTGTTTCTCCCCTCAGTCTCCTAATTGCCAATCTGAAAAGACTGATCTCCGTTTTTTGGTTGGTTTTATTTTTGCCCTCCTCTGTAACTTTTGTAGCTCTTCTGCATCCTCTCGGAGATGCTGCGGCCAGAGCTTCTCACGGTGTTGAAGATGCAGTTTTAGTTTACCACCTTGATGCTTTACCATTTTTCTTGGTTTTTTTTTCCCCTCCCCATGGCTTTATAGATGTTTGACTGGATCAGTCACAACAAGGAGTTGTTCCTGCAGAGTCACACGGAGATCGGAGTGAGCTACCAGCACGCGCTCGACTTGCAGACGCAGCACAATCACTTCGCAATGAATTCCATGGTAAGTTGCGATGGACACGCGCTGCAAATATGGGTTCTTCTCTATTGTGATAAAGAGTTGAGGCCTTCCCGTTTAAAAAGCCAGGAAGTTCTCTGGCTTTGTAACTTAGATTAGGATGAGCATCACATACTAATGTCTTTCACGTTGTTCACGCTTGGAATAACAATGAATAAATGAGCATTATCTGTGTATACCGGCATATACCTGGCATGCCATGAAGGAGGCTCGGGGGAGCTGTATTTCGGCATTGGAATAGTTTGTGCTGCTTTCTTGCATGTCTGCAACTCGGAAACCAAATCAGAGGCTGAGCAGGTGGAGCCTGGTTACCGGAATAGTGGTGACCAGAACTGGATTTGTTTCCAGCTTGACTTCTGCGCCTCGATGCGGTTTGCATTTGAAGAATTTAGAATGGAATTGGTTTCAAAGTCCTTCCTACCCCACTTTGGGCTCTGTATTAAAAAAGCTAAAGAAGGGAGCCGAAGCGATTGGAAGAGTACAACAATTATGTTGGTTGTTTGTTCGTTTTTTTTTTTTTAACAAGTGCTGAGTTTTTTAAATTTAAACAGGCACATACGGTAATGACAGTTGGTAAAATGTAAGTGCCCAGACAGCCAAGATAAATGTGCAGCTTGGCTTAAGCTGCAGAGAGCTTACCTTTTGTAAACTTAAAAACCAACATTTAGGGTCTGGCCCAGTGACTCATTGGCCATGCTTGGTGACAATTGGAGGGCCATGGGCTCAATTCCCTTCTTGGGTTGATTGGGTCGGGGGGGGGGGGGGGGGTAGGTAATGTTCCCAACCCTTGCGGAGAAGAGAATGATGGTCATGGTGCCATGACGGCACCCAGTGGCTGAATTTAGGGCCTGTGATTGCAGCATTTCAGAGAGAGAGAGAGAGAGTGAGACCTGGTGCATGGCCCCCAGCCGAGGGCCGTCACTGCAGTGAGCAGGCTGTAGTAAGCTGGGAGGGGGTTTCAAATGGAAGGGGAAAAAAATATGTCCGTGTAGTAAATAGGAAGATGAATCAAATCGTTGGAGCACACTCTGGTTACAACAGATTAAAAGTCAGTCTTGTGTTGGTATTTAACGTATCACTGTCTTCTGTAACCAAAACTCTTAACGACAAATTTAACGATTCCCAGCAGCTATTTTATAATCAGAAAATAGGCCCTACTTTTGGACCTGGGGAAGCTCCCGAAAGTTAATCAAGAAATGTATTGTTAGTCTAATAAAGAGTTGCCACCTTAGCTAATTTTTTGTTTTTGCTTGTTACCCTTTAAATCTGTGCATGCA
This sequence comes from Rhinatrema bivittatum, assembly GCF_901001135.1. Taxonomy (NCBI): domain Eukaryota; kingdom Metazoa; phylum Chordata; class Amphibia; order Gymnophiona; family Rhinatrematidae; genus Rhinatrema; species Rhinatrema bivittatum. The sequence goes on from NC_042620.1 coordinate 35,079,149, forward strand.
AGTGGACAGCGACCTCCACGACTTCATAAACAGGGAAAAACTCCACCTCATTCTGTTAACATACAGCATGGCTGCTGGATAAGTCCACAAAGGCTCTTGCCTTGCTACCAAATGGTCCAGCAAGGATCTTTATCCCCTTCCTACAAAGCTGAACCAGTAATGCGGACCTCAACAGGTCTGAATCCCTAAACCCTAAACCCCCATTCATTGTAGGAGCTCCTTTGGATATGGACGTAAAGAGATCCAGAAACTGGAAGTTCAGCACATTTTCCTGGTTTTATTTTATGAGTAAGGCATGCTTGAAGGAATCTTCAGGGAGAGTGGTCTCCGCGAATGGTTTACGGCTTCGGTTTTGTCTCTGTGACTTTTCAATAAATCAGCCCTGGAGCTTGCATCCTGTTCCCTCCATCTTGAAAGGGTAACTTACACCGGATCATTAGCTTGTGCTGCCAGGATACTAATGGTCGCTCTAAATCAGGGCTTCCCAAACCTGCCCTGGCGAGCCCTCAGCCAGCTGGCTTTCCAGGATATCCCTAATGAATATGCATGAGATAAATTTGCATATGCAGGGTCTCTGTTCACCCATGGTTAACCTGGCTGGGGGCGAGGGGGGGGGTGTGGTCAGCAGGACAGATTTGGGAAGCCCTTCTTTAAATAATGCACTTCACTGAGCTGAATCTCTTTAGCTGTGCGATTTGTTTATCAGGAGGGCAGTTTTGATGCTGCCCCTTGGAGCTTGCGAAGCCTGCAAGCTCCTTTTTTGTTTCAACCTGCCAGTAACGGTGTGCACAGCATGGATGCTTTTGTACCCGCACACTTTGCACCTGCATCGAAATGGGCACAAGATATATGTGGCGATTTCAAAATACCATCGCCGCGTGGTACTTTTCCTCCCCGATCACTTTTTTTTTTTTTTAAAGTGGGGGCTTTTACCCGCCAACGGAGGTAAGTAAACTCATGTTTACCCGTGTGAAAGCTTTTGAATTTTTGCCCGCCCTGGATAATTGAATGTAGTCACTTTGCCAGACTGAGCCTCAGTCTCATACTTGAGAGTCCATAAACGATATTGATCGTTGCATTGTGTTTACTGTGCCTCAGACACGTGTCATTTATTCAAACACAAGTTACAGTGTTCTTACTTTGCAAACTGTGATTCTGTGTTTATTAATGACTTGTGCTTGATTTGCCTTGATAAAGTCCATTAGTGCTTTCTGGTGAGGTTCAAGGAACAGAATCACTTTAAAATGCAGATAGTCCGTTTGTTCTCTTTCCAGAACAACTGTTTTTGAATTGAATAGAGATTTAAATGCAGTTTAAAAATTGGGGGAGGGAGGTTGGACAATATGAAACTCAAAAGGGATAGATTTCAGAGAAACCTCAGAAAATATTTATTCTTGCACAGGATGGTGGATGCATAGAAGGGCCTTTCAGGGGAGGTAGTTTAGGAAAAATAGCAGTAAGAGAATCCAAGGAAGTATGGGACAAATACAGAGGATCTTTAGTTGTGAAGAAGTGAAGGGGAAAGGCAGAGATAGAAACAGAGAATAGGGAGGTATATTATATATATGTTTCTGTAAGGGCCATCTATTCTGCCCACTTTACTTCCTGGCACTATACCATCCTCCTCAAGGCCCTGATGTTGTCCAAGGCAGCACCAGTAGGAGTTGATTGCCTCCCTCCTCCTGCTGGTGAACATTTCATGGGGACAGCACCATTGAGTTGGGCTTTAAGAGGGACAGGGATCCAGGGTCTTATTTTTCTCATGGGGATTGGAGGTGTTGGACTTGGCGGGGATTGGGGGGGGGAGGGGTGGAACAGAGGGCCTTGACTGGGGAGAGCTTGATCAGGGGTTCCTTAAATGGTGGATGTTGACTGAGAATGAGAACTTCTCTAAGGGAGAGAAGGTTTTGATCGATGGGGGGGGGCGCTTATTCAGGGAAAGTGTAGAAGGCCTGGCGGGACCATCACATCAGTCAGCAGGGTGAAGGAGGGGCCTAGTGGTTAGAGCAGCGGGCTACGATTCAGGGGAGTCCAGCATTCAAGTCCCGCTGTTGCTCCTTGTGACCTTGGGCAAGTCACTTTACCCTCCATTGCCTCAGGTTCAAACTCAGATTGTAAGACCTCAGGAGATAGGGAAATACCTACAGTACCTTTGAAGTGCCAAAAATCTAAATAAAACGATCTTTTCCCCTCTGTTAAATGGCTGGCATACTAACATTTAATGCCTAACCATCTACTGGTGCTGAATCTGCCAGGCCCCAATGGGATAGGTAAATTTAGCAGGGGTTAGTAACTAGGGTTAATAATAGCTAATGAGCTCATTAGCACCCTATTTGCACTAACTTGTTGTGCATGCATGCATGCCCAATTTGGCTTGGATTTTCACCTGCACTAAATCATTAGTGACTAGGCCCACAATTTACCGTGCATATCAACAAGGTTCAGCACACGCACCAAGTACTTAGTGACATCCTCAGAACGGGATAAACAGCTCACGTGTTTTTGTTAAGTTTTCTTCTATTTTATAGCCTTTATATTTATCAGGATGAACTGGAATTACTGAAATTCCTCATGAAGCAGTATACAGCTGGTTCTGTTACTTTGACTATCATGGAAAGTACGACTTGTAACATGTCTTAAGGGATTCAGTCCTTCACGGCTGAAATATGGTATCCTTCGGGATTTCTGTTGGGTACGCTTTCCAGATGTTCAGCTGAATCTCTGAGGTACAGTGAGATGCCTTTATGTTTCTTGAGAGAATGCTCTTTTGATTTGGAAGGAAAGAATACTCCTTGTTCTCTTTGCTGCTGGTATTCTCATTGGCTCGATTCTTCAGCTATTAAAGACCACTCTCTGAGACTGAAGTAGGTTCATAAATAAAAGCTCCTCAGGCTACTCTACCACCAAACTGGCTAGATTCCCGTCCACGGTGAAGAATAATTTCTGTGCATGCCCAGGACCAGTTTCTAAGGTGCAAGTTATTCACGTGCAAAATATAATGCTAATAGAACAGGCAGTAGCGCAGACAAAACAAGGGTCGAGATATAGCTTGGTCATAGAATGCCAAAGGTGGCTTTTTTACACTTCTGCTCAGACTCTTGATGAATCGTTCTCTTATTGTTTAACCTGTGCTAGCATTGTCTGCCCGTAGTGAATGGCTCCATACCATTTCCTGTGGGCAGTTCTGCTGGAAGAGACTGGCATGAAAGTATTATCCAAAACTGGTTCCTCCAAGGGACCTGTAACCACACTGTCAAAGCAGCCAGTCTTCCAAAGGCTAGTTGCGAGTGTCCTCGTTAACGGTGCGATTAGACTTCTTTTTTTGGATGCTAAGATTAGCACCGACGCACAAAAAAAATCTCTGTCAGCTTTTACAAATCCTGTGCTGTTTACTGTTATGTTCTGTACTTTATCTGCAAGATGTACTTAAAACTGTTTTAGTACTGTAGGTAGAGGAACGTTCCGTTCCTAATGAAAACATATAGCAAACGTCTTTCCTGGCTAGAGAAAAACAGAATGCGGGAACATCTGCTGTTTCCTATTAAGCATGCATCTTTTCCTTAATATTTAAAATAGGGGACAGGGAAGGCCCTCTGGAGAGCTATGAATATTCTTCAACAGGAGCCAAAAATATTGGCCGCCTTATTTGTTTTTTCCATTTAATCATGATTATGATTTTACTAAAACTGAGATAACCCCGAGGTTCACACTCTTCAGTTGGTCTTGTGTTGAAGCAGAAACAGATATTTCAGCAGATTCTGGCACTAAATTAAATTCAGTGGCGTTGCTGTATTGTACACAGCGGCAGCCAAGAACTGCAAGATGGAATGAAAAGAGACACTTCCAGATGCTTAAACATCCTTAGAGGAATAAGTCCCGGTCTTGAATGCACTTTTGCAGTAATGGGTCAAGGTGTACTGAAGCAGGTGTCCCCAAATTCAGTTCTCAGGGGCCACAAACCAGTCTGGTTTTCAGAAAGCATTTTATGCTAATCTGTCTCATGCATATTCATGGTGGTAATCCTGAAAATGAGACCACTTTTTGGCCCTCAAGGACAGGATATGGGAACTCCTGTTCTAAAGGGGTTTTCCTATTGTGGGGGTAGTTTTTTTTTCTAACAGCCCAAATAAGAAAGATGGCAAATATGTGCCCAAATTAAACCGATTTTCAAAGCAAACTTTTCAAAAGGTTTTGCATGCTTAAAATTGGATTTTATATGTGTAAATGCATTTTACGCATGTAACTGGGCTTTTGAAAATTGATATATGCCATTGAATAAAGTGGAGGCCATTGAATAAAGTGGAGGCAGCAAAACACTGCACGGAGCGGCAGTAGCCACAGAGGCATTCACGGAGCGGGATGCCAGTGGCCAGGTTAGTGTTCCACCTTCACGGAGCGGAAGGATGGAGGGCTGCTATCTCCAAAAAAAAATTTAAAAAAACAAACAAAAAATAATAACAGGTGTGGGTAAGAGTATGGGGTAAGGGTGTGGCCTGCTTGTTACAGCGGTTGCTACCCCTAATTGAGCTGGATGTCACTCGGATGCAGATACGGTGCTGCTCTCTAAATTGGTGGTGGGGTGGAAGGGAATTAGGGCTGGAGGGTACTGGAAGCCAATAGTAACAGGTGGGAGAGAGAAAAAGGGAAATAAAAATGGATAAAGTGCGTAGCTTGCTGGGCAGACTGGATGGGCCATTTGGTCTTCTTCTGCCGTCATTTCTATGTTTCTATGAATTGGCCATAGGTTTACACACATAAATGGGCTTTTGAAGATTGCTATGATAGGAAGTTACATTTGCGCTTATAACTCCTCTGAAAATTAGCTTCTAATGTGTAAGTTCACTTTGAAAATTACTCCACCCAAACTTCCTGCACCTGCTAATTTGTACACAGAAGATTTGGGAGAAAATTTACGTGCACACTTTAGAACTCCGAATCCTTCCCCAACTCTGCCCTGGGTAACACCCCTGCGTAGTCCGGGTGAGCTTATGCGCATACAGAATATATGTACGTAAATGTACCTGCATATCAGATGAGCAGTTTTATAATGAGCAATTTCTGCGGTTAAAGCATTATTTTACCTGCAAACTGTGCCTTTGAAAATTACCCTCCTGTTTCTGTGGGACACATGGCTTAGTACATCTGGCCCAAGGTGTTGCTTGAACCATGAGCTAGAGCTACATCACATTAATGAGCTCTGGCTGTCTGCTCCAGAGATTGACCACATTTAGAGAAAAGCAAGAGTTCGCATCAAAGCAAACATGTTATCTTGCAAGCCTGGGAGAATGCCCTTTCCTTGTACAAGACTGAAAAGATTAACCCTGGAAAATGGAAAACATTCTCTGAATCCCAATACTTCAGCATACTGTTTAATTGCATTTCCAACTCTTCTGTAAAGAAATGGCAATTATTTTGTGTATAGTAGATGAGGGAAAAGCATAATGAAGTAAATTTCATTTATGCTTCTTTCAAAAGCTGTTGTGCTGCTGATTTCAGTGGGTATCTAATACTTAAAAAAAACAAGTTGAGTATATTAATACTTGTTCACATAGAAGTCAAGTTGTTTTCTATATGGTATAATGCACTATTTCAGTGACTTCCTGCTATATTTTCCATGATTTATGACATATTTCAATATGGGATCTTCGTTTTTTTTTTACTCTTGAGGTTATTAGCTACTTTATGTCTTCTGCCTTAACAAGATCCTATTTTTCAAGGAGAGGTCTCACTAACCAAAAATCGTAAAAATAGCAATTCATAACTTTTCATGTATTTTGATATTTTTTTGATGCTTTTTTGAGGGACAATGTAAGATCTGAAGAGTAATGAAATAGGAATAGAAAGCCATCTTTGTTTCCAAGAAACAAGTGTTACAACCCAAAGGCTTGGAGGCCTTCGGATCCTGTTACGACCCGAAGGCTTGAGGGCCTTCGGATCCTGTTACGAGCGCGACCTCCGGTGGCTGTTACGAACCGAGGGCTTAGAGGCCTTCAGCTATTGTTATGGGTGCGGAGGCATGGTCGTCTCTAAAGCAGGTGATGTGAGTCCTTGGGCCACAGCATGACTCAGGGAGGAGCCCCAAGACACACTGCGGGAGGTGAGCTGGTGCAAGCACGGGTAACGAAGAACAGGACAAGGCTGAAGCAAAGACAAGGAGACAAGGTCTGACCCTCTACCGGACCTGCACGCCCCAGGATGACCAACAACGCAATGTTGATCAATGAACAGTCCTCCGACCGTTCCAAGCCCTTTCAGACCTGCCACTGGATACGGCAAGAGGCGGCAGGCCGGACAGAGGACAAGGGCAGACAGAGTCCTTAGAACAAGGAAGACTTAGACGAGGACTGAAGCAAGGACACTGTAGACGAAGGCGAGGATCAAGGCACTGTAGACAAAGGTAAGGAGGTGAAAGCGCTGGGTCGAGACTGTGACGCAACGCGCCCTACACAGTCCACCCGCGGGACTGGTCGCGGACCACGCTGGTGCGGAGCAGGTTCGAACAGAGTCTTGACATGGACAGACGCAATTTGCAATAGGCTTCGAAGACCGGGACAAGACTCAAGCACAGGATTCGATTTTCAAGAAGTAAAACTTAGGACTGAAGCAGAAGTCTTCCGGAGGGTTTCACTGCGGAGATGAGGATGGCCTTTGTACCGTGAGGCGCCCTACACAGCCCACCTTCGGGACTGGTCACGGACCAGGACAACGGCACGCCAGGAACTTGGACATCGGGGAACCAAGGCATGGAGGCAGAGACCAAGACAAAGGCATCAGGAAGGACATCAGACGTACGTACGAACGATGAACATCAGGAACATGAAGACACCTTAAGACACAGAGGAAGGACATCAGGACCTGAAGACATCTGTAGACAAGGACGAAGAACATCAGGAACATGAAGATGACTGGAGACCTGGACGAGGACATCAGGAACATGAAGCCGTCAAAGCAGAAGAAGATCACGGAGGACCTGGACCGGTCAGAAGACACATACAACTGTGGAACCCGATCAAGGCCAGAAGTGACTGAAGAAAGGCCCTTTTATAGGGCTGAAGCAGGAAGGTGTCATCAGGTGGAGCCAGCAGCACTTCCTGTCACTGGCTCTTTAAATACTGTAAAGAGGCGCGCGCTGGCGCCTAAGAGCAGGGCTGGAAGCACAGAGGAGCAGCCCCATGGACAGCGGCGCTCTCCTGCACTTCGACGCAGAGGCGCAGGGAAAGGCAGGCAACGAGGAACCCAGCAATGACGTCACGGCTCCATGCCGCAGAGAGGAGCCGGCTGGAGCGGCCCCCTGCAGCCCACTGGATGGTAGATTGCTCATTATCCTTTCCTGCATTAGAGCTGCCACCAGTTTTCCCATCACTGAGGTAAGACTAATCGGCCTGTGGCTTCCCATCTTCTCCTTGTGATTATTTTTAGTGAAGAGGGGCCAGATCTGCCATTCTCCAGTCCATGGGACCACTCCCGTCTCCAGAGGTCTATTGAACGGACTCCTTTAGGGGATCACGTTCACTGCTTTCCTTTTCAGTTTCATCCATTTTCTCCTTCTCCTTTCTACTCTTACCACCCCTTGATGTACAGAAAGTACCCAGAACACTAGCTCTGCAGTTCTCCATAATCACTTTTACCTAGCCATGTGCCTGTTTTTTGTTCACAAATTAATTTTTAATAAAAGAAAGGGTGCTGAAAAAAAAGTCAAGCAAAATTGGAAGAGTAATTTTGGTTTTCATTTCATGAATAAGGGAATGTCCTGGCACTTTATGAATAAATAATCAGTAAAGACTAATGTTGACCTTGTCAAACCGGTTGTCCTGATTTTTTTGATATCTGAACCTACTGTACGTTTTATAACAGACATTTCTTAAGAAAAAAAAGCATAATAATATCTGTGTGAGAAACTTACAAACTATCTGCTCAGTTACCTCCAACTGCACTTTTGTCTACTGAATTTTTAAAGATGACTTGTTTTTTTATCTGTTTCTTCTCTGTCAGAATGCATATGTCAACATTAACCGCATCATGTCAGTCGCATCCAGACTTTCTGAGGCCGGCCATTACGCTTCCCAGCAAATAAAACAGATCTCAGCCCAGCTGGATCAGGAGTGGAAGAGCTTTGCGGCCGCGCTGGATGAGCGCAGTACAATCTTGGCTATGTCGGCTGTGTTCCATCAGAAGGCAGAGCAGGTTGGTTTGTTCACTGGTGCGCTCGGTCAAGAAAAAACCAAAGAGCACAGGAGAAATGCCCAGTTTAGGTTGCAAACTCAAGATCTTGTGATGAGAATGCAGACGAGATGCCTTCTAGAAAAACTTATCTTGCTAGACCTGCATAAAATGTGTGATAATAGGAGCCAATAAGACATTTCCACTGTATCTTGGCAGGTTGTGAAATTTTAAAAGGAGCATGCATGAATGCACGTATTAGGCACTCAAGCAAAGATACGCTTAATTTTATATTGTGCATGCAAGTATATGTGTATCATTCACACAAGTGACCATATGGGAGGAGGGAGGGAGGGAGAGGGGAAGAGAAAGAGAGAGAGAGATAATCTGACACTTATGTTTCTCCAACTGTAAGAGTTGCACTTTCAACTCAGGGTGGGTTTTGGGGAGAGGGGGTGGTATTACAAGGGTCTGTAGACCCTTGTGCCCTAAGCAGACCAATATAACAATGCCCCCCTCCAAAACCCACCCTGAGTTGAAAGTGCCCCTCTTAAAGTGGGAGATATATAGAGAGTGTCAGATTGTCTCAGGTAACATGGCATGCACTGGCATGTTCAGCCTTTGCAAAATTCAGGGTTATGTGTGTAAGTCTTGACCCCACCCTGGAATGCCTATGCCCCTTTTCTGCCTTCCTAGTCTTAATGTGCGCGCGTACTTCCCAGCTTCTTAAACTCTGCGTTGCTCGCCCGCGACCCACATACACATGCATGGGGCCGTTTTTGCACGAGCAACGCTTTTAAAATCTTCTGTTAGGGTCTGCTGCGTCAAGGCCTTTTCTCATAGACACAAAATGAGAGAAAAGACATAGAGCCCGATGTTCAAAAGATCTGGGGGTCTTTTTAAATTATTCGGTGCTAGATGCCTAACTTGGTTGGTTGTATCTAGTCACCCACCGTCCCCCTTGCTTCTGGCGTTCACAAAAAAAAAAATGATGTGCCAGAGAATCCGTGAGGCCCCGGCACGCTACCCGATGTCAGCTGTTTGAAAATGTAAGTGGGGGAGCTGCTAGCCCCCTTCGAAATCATCCCCCACTGCCCCTCCTGGTACCCACCTTTTCCAGGCCTTGCTCGGAGGAAGAAAGGGTCCCCAGGTTTGGTTGAATACTGAGGCAGTGGCTTTGACAGCTCCCGGCATTTCAGCCTTTATTCACTGCATTCAGTGAATAGACCAATCCCGTTTTAATGCGATTGGGGGTGGGGGCAGGTGGCCATATTCAGAAAATGATGAGAAGCCTAGTAGGTAGGTGCCTATTTTCAGCCCAAAATGTAGGGACCTCTATTCTCCCGAGAAGAGGTGACGAAATTATGCTTCTAACCGAATTGCATAAAATCAGGCGCTCGGTGTTTTCCGAATATTGGGCTCTCAGTGAATCAGCCCCAAGAGGTCCATGCTCGAAAGAGTTGTCCGGCTGCTAAATTTGGGAACTAGCCAGGCAGATTCTTCAGCTTTTAGATTCCTCCCCTTTCCCCTCCTGAGCGTGCGAACCACTGCACGCACGAAACACTGCACAGGTGAAAAGAGGCGGGGCTGGAGGCATTCATGGTGGGCGCAGGTGTCCCGCCTGTGCTGGTTAAAGCTCTGCGGTTATGTCTGGTCAAAAACTTGCTGCCCTAAAGTTATCCGGATAAAGTTTGGCCTGTGACTTTATCCGGGGGGATATTCAGCGGCAGGACCTACAGGCATAGGTTTTGCCGAAGATCCGGATAAGGTTACACGCATAACTTTTATCCAGATAACTTGCCACCCCCTCGCCGGTTATCTGAACATGGACCTCTTGGTGTCTCCAGACGGGTTTGTTCGATGCCCGCGAATGCTGCTCGGTTATTTGGGTTTAGAAGTGATTTCCTATACAGGAGGGGGTCATTGTGGAGTCCAGAGAGAAAGGCGAAGCCTTTTTCTGCATTTCTTTGGTTTGCATAACCTTGGGGAGATCAACTGTGCACATTTGAAATAAAACCAGCGTCGACCCAGGTTGATTGCGTCATGCAGGAAGATGCCTCACCCTGCCCCGCTGTCGCATATCATTCTGATAGGGCTTGCTCATACCCTACTGAACAAGATCACAGGGGGCGGTTTTCAGGGGGTGTGCTCCTAGGCTACATGGGGAGACTTACTCGACGAGAACGCCCTTTTGAAATTGCTGGGGTGGGCTAAAGCATCCAGGTTAAAAAAAAAAAAAAAAAAAAAAAATCCCATTGGCACCGTGCCTGTGAGATTTTAAAAAGGGGAAACTCATAGCGGTTACCAAGCAGTCGCGGACCTGCAAGCTGCCCGCACTCTGGAAATTACCCTCTTAGTGGCTCCGCCATACAAAAACCTTCGTCCCGAGGACCAAGGATGGACAGCGCCGGACATCATGGACGTTACTCCGAACCGAACCTCGCTGGTGTCCGGTAAAACCTGCTTGGGTTTGGCCCGTGGCCCGGGCCGCAGCGTCGAGCGTCGCGGCGCCCGTACGCTCAGGTTTCGAGTCTCCCGCTTGGGGGATCAGGCACACCCCCGGAGTGGGTGCCCGCGAATCCCCAGGAAAGGAGGGGGGGGGGGGAGAGAGGATCGCCCACTGCCGCGGCCACCCCTGCCGGCTAAAGGAGCGCCGTGGAGGGAGGCGTTTCAGAGGAGGCTGCCCCTCCAGGCCTGCCAGGGATGCGCGTGCCTGGCGAGCGCGCCGTCTCAAGACGCGCAGCCTCAACAGAGGGAAAACTGGGAGTTTAAAAGGAAAACAGAAATATGTTGGCCGCTCCCGTTTTTGGGGATTCAGCGAAAGCATCCGAAAAGGGCTTAGATCGCAGGGTTTTATTTTGCTCAGGCCACACTGGGCAACAATGAAAGTGCTGCCGACCTAAGAAGGTCCTACTCTGTGGTATCTTGATGTGCTGAACACGAATATGACCGTGAAAAGTTTTTATTGGCTCTCGTTTTGAAGATATTTAATAGAGTTCACTTTCTATGTTTAGTCGTGTAAATGTATCCAGTAGGACTGTAAATAAGCCCAGAATGATGTAATATTGCATCATATTGCATCATACCATCATGCACACCTCATCCCAGAGTTTATTACATCATTTTCTGATGCAATGCAGTTCTGCTGCCATGCAGCTGCTGAGTAAGCTGACGCCAGCAGTGTACTGTATGAAGCCCAGTCAGAAAGGGAGAGCATTTGAAATATTCACGCTGGCTGACCACTGCTGGACACGCCGCAGAGATGCTCCCGAACAGGTGTGCAAGAGACGAGCAAAGAAATCTAAGACGTAGTCTATGACTTCATTTTTCAAACGGTATTAACCGTAGGTCTCCTACTATTGGCATACAGTTCAAGATGCAATTATTTTATTGCATATTACAAAAAAACTAGAGCCAATTTTGCATTTTCACAGTCACATTCGTGTTTAGCCCATGGAAATGTATAAGAATTGACTAATTTCATTTCCGTAACATGACTTTTGTGAAAATGTGTTGCCCAGTGCCATCAGCCGAGTCGGGAAATGTTTCTGTGTTTCTATAACTAAAAAAAATCATTATTCTCTCTGGATTTTGAAGTCACTGCCAGACGCTTTAAATTCTGCACTTTCCCTTCCCAGTGCAACTGATAGCGGGACTAGAGGAATAAATGGATAGGAGAGGCAAAAACAAGAAGAAGATCTATTATAGCTTTAGGGAAAGCTTCCTGCGGTTGACGGTGATCGCCTGTGATGCATGGCCCACGTCTCTCAGCGCTGGGACATTTTGGGAAGACAAAAAAGGAAGGAATGAGAGGGTAGTAAATACCTGTCAAAGGCAAAGTGAGGAAGGAAGTGGCCACAGTTCGCCGTTCTGTAACCCTGGGGGACACTTTTTTTATTTTTTACTCCAGTCCAGAATTTGCTTCCAGATTATGCGTGAAAATGGCCTCATTGTTTCCGATGGGAGAAATGCCAGGCAAGAGTGGAGCAGGATGACCCTTTCATATGCCCGCACCGGAGACTGTTATGTGCTCCAAACCTGTATGAGGCAGAGGAACTCCAGGGATAAGGAGTCAGCGCCTACCCTGTGACCCCCCCCCTGGACTGGAACTGACATTGGACTACTAATACGGGGAGGAGGATGCTGGGGGGGGGGAGAGGAGGGGGATTTTCAAAGGCACTTATCCGAGCAAAATGGCCTGACTGAAAGCTGTCCCCCTCAAATGTGCCTAATAGTGCACCTACTTTTACTTTTAGGTCAGGGGAGGTCAACAGAGCCTGCACATTTGACTTCCCTCTGGACATGCGCTGTTCCCTCCCCCTTTCCCTGCCCGCGCAAAACACGAGGCCGCTTTCAGCGCACACACGTCGCCCTCCCCCCCCCCCGTTAAAGGCAAGCTGGGCTGAAACATCCTGCTGCTGGGGGGTTAAGGTCTTGTCACGGCACCAGCACAACGATATTTTGCCTCGATGTCGGGTCCTCGGGCGAGGGCTGGTCACAGGCCGCCGTTTGTCGAGAGGAGATCCACCCGCTGCGGCCTTCGTGCGGCTTTGCTGCCTTGCACAAGCAAAGGAGCCTAACAAGTAGTGAACTCCAGTAAATCTTGGCTGGGAGGAAGCAGCGGGGCGGGAGGTGAGCTCTGATGCGGTGCCAGCCGGCTGGGAAAGTCGGAATTAATGATATGGGAGTTGGTGTGTCCCGGTCAGTTCAGTAAACTTGGGATTATGCCTCAGGAGACAGAATCCTTGTTAAGAATGATTTCAAAAAGTGCAATCATCGGGCAAAAGAGTGGGGTGGTTGATAGTATAAAAGGCAAATTAGAGTTTTTTCATGCACACAATAAGCACTCTGAGCTGTTTGCGAGACCTGGCTTCCTGGCTCCTTTGTAAACAAAGAGAAAGCTTTTTCTTTATTTGTATAATCTTGCCATTGAGAATAACTGTGTGATGCATTATGAATATCCTTTTCCTCCCCCCCGGAAATCCACTTTTCACATGTGGTCTTTCCAATTTTAGATATATATATAATTTAGAATTTCGATAAATACTAATGATGTCAAAAAAAGACCACTTTTGAGGAAGAGCATCTTTTGTGATTTAATGTAATTCTTTTAATGAGAGTGCCTGCAGACCTACAGATGAAGCAGACTCCTAAGACAATAACATTAGAAACCAATCGTTGGAGGGCCGGCCCGGCGGCTCTGCTGAAGTGCGGCACGCGGCCGGGGCAGTGGTCTTCAGTTTAACTCCTGGGCCAGGGCTCTGATCCCCGGGCAATGCCTCAGAGTCGACATCCAAGCGTCCGAGGGAGGGAGTTGGCCAAGGACTGCTGTTGCTCTGACTGGGAGGGGTTATAACACGGGCGGGGGGGGGAGAGAATCACCAGGTAGCTGCAAATGAAGGCTTATGGCACTGTAGCCCAAAGGAGGCTTTTTCAGCTACCAAAGTTTTGTTTGTTTTTTTTTTAAATTCCCTGTGCTCTGTGATAGATGGCAAAGATGAGAAATGGATCTTTAGCAATCCCTTGAATTCATCATATATTTTAGTGTTTAGCAAGGCTGGTGGGGACCAGCCAGCGTATGGTGGCAAACACATGATGGCGTATGTTTGTTTTTCCCCCCCTCACACGATCAGGAGAACAGCCCTTTCTGTTCAGAGATCTCAATCTTATTTGCTCCCCAGTGGAATGGAAGTCTCTGTACGTGAGAGTTAAAAGCGTCGGGCTGTCCCACGTCAGTTCCTGAGCGGGACCAACAGTGGCCGTAGCTGCAGGTGAACGCGCCACTTTCACTTCTAAGCACAGCCCTGCCCGCTGAGGCCTGGCTGATGGCGCTGAGCTCGCCAACCAAGAGCTGCACGCAACAGCAGCAGGATCCCGTCCTCGTTGCCAGAAAATAGGTATAAAATATTAGGTGGAGCCATCAGATATTAACCAGCTTTTATTATGTCCACCAGCACCCACCTAGGTTGGATTTGCACAGCCAGAAAAGATAAAAGACCGGAACAAGAGCCAATAGAGTATCTATCTAGCACAGAACCTGAAATTTCCAGACAACCAGAGCACCTTCGCTGCACTCCTAACACCCCCTTTCCCCCCAGTGCACGCATCACTGCTGAACCATGGCCGTATCTGGTTAATTTTTTATTACACTTTCATTAAATCCTCACATTATCTCTCTGATATTTGAATTTTTTTAGAAGGTAGCTTCATTAAAAATGTATTACATTTATATGTAGCTTTGATGTGGACACTATAAAAGGTTAATGCTATCCAGTTTTCTACCGCTCTGTATCCTGTCTCGAGGATGGAATTTATGCCGCCTGCCAGATTTGGTTGGATACTTAAAGGTGACTGAAAAAAATTCCCAATACTCTTAACGGGATAAATAAAGACCTACATGCACATGCACTTAGTGAAACAGAGATGAAGGAAGAGACAGAAAGAGAAGACTCATCACTCCTTTTTATATAGAGCCATGGGGTCCTAGTAGACCAGAGTTCGGGAATCAGCCACGCTAGCATTGGAAGCTGTTTAGATTATTTCAGAGCTTTGTGGTTAGATGTGGGAAGGGTGCTAAACAGGGGAGCTTGCATGGTCATTTAACCTAGGGGGTAGAGTACAGAGGAGGAAGATGACAAAAACCGTCTTGGATAAGGAGTGATACCTAACAAGTGGTCACGCTCTGTGGCTGGCAGCTGGGTTATATCCTTAGCGGCATGAACAGGAATAACTGGGCAGACTGGATGAGCCAATTCATCTTTTCTGTCATCAGCTACTATGTTAACATACTACTATGCTACGCTTTTATAAAAAGACAGTGGTTATGCCCAACACTAGCAAAGTCATCTTCAGCAATGATGTTCAAATAGGTACGGTGAGTATTAAAATGAAGCCCCCCCTCCCCTTTTAGTAAATTCGGTGCTATTTTTAGCTCCAAGATGTATGGTCACTGACTACCCAATTAATTGTAACAACCACCATTATCGGACCAGCTATTCAGAGCTGCGCAAAATTGTTTTAGCGCCTGCAGCTGTAAACAAGGCTCCACTACGCCTACTCAATAATGTAACTATGAGGTTCAGCATCTTTTTGTCCGAATTTGGCCTCTTCCCTTTCCCCTACCAGCCCCTGCAATGTTATGCAATGTAAAAATAATGGGCTTAGTTGTACATTTATTTGGGGGTCGAAGGGCGTTTTGAGAAACCCCCTTGATTTGTCAATCCAGCCCTCGCCCCGGGATGTGCCTACGCCTTCCAAATGCCGTGCTCTGGCGGATGTGGATAGAGAAGGTCATTTTGTAACTCCCCACCTAGAGCTAAAGTCTATGTGCCCATTGCAGACTTTATTGAGGATTTTCAAAGCAAATTTACTTGTTTAAGTTGGCTTTGAAACTTCGCAGGTAAGTGGCTAGGTACACAGAGATTCACGCGCGCAAAGTTACAACACCTCTTCATAAAGTGTGACTCTGTATAACCCCCCCACGGTCAACCAGTGTCCCCCGGTTTATATAAAAGTGAGTGTGAAACCAGGTTGTGGATGTACTTCTAATGTGAACGGAGCCATGACCAACTTTATAGCAGCCATTTCCGTGCAGGTTTTAGGTGAAAATGACCCCCAGTGAAAGTCGGACCTGCACGGCCGAACAGTTCTTCTTATTACACTGTACAGATGCACCCGATAGGGAACGTAGGAGGATTTTATGTGGTGTCTTTCCTAAGTCGCTTATTTTTATGTTTACAGTAACTTGCACTTTTTTTGTTTTTGTTGTGCGGGGGTGGTGGTGGTATTTGTGGTGCTCTTTGGTTTTTCAGAGAGTGCGTGTCATGGACCGGGAAGCACCTGGGAATAGTGTCTGCTTTATGGCCTGGAAGTCCGGAGCTGCCTGGTAATAATTTCTGCCCTTGTTTCAGTTTTTATCCGGGGTGGAGGCCTGGTGCAAGATGTGCAGCGAGGGAGGCCTCCCGTCGGGGATGCAGGATCTGGAACTCGCGATCCATCATCACCAGTCCTTGTATGAACAAGTCACTCAGGCCTACACCGAGGTATGTACTGCCAGTGTAAGGACTCGAAAGGAAATGCTAGTCGGTGGGCAATACATGTTACGTTTCTGTCCTTGCTGCAGGAGAAAAGTAACCGCACAGATATATCTCTCGCCGCACCGTCAGTTCCCCCTGTACAATCTCCTGGATGAAGTTGTTTGTGATGATATTACTAATGAACTGATAAAATCATTTGTTTTATTTCCTCCGTGGACAAATGGCTTATTTGTCGTGTAGCCCGATTTTTTTTTGGGCCCGTCTGAGGCCTACCATAGTCACATAAAATATTACTTCAATAATTCAAAAATATTAAATTTTAGCCCTCTGATGGGGAAACACAGCAGTTCATTCTACCGCAACAGTGCGGAATTTACTTCACACAAACTGTTGCCGTTTCCAGTGGATTCACTTTATTTTGCAGTAGAACTAACAAGAGAAATAGTCTGTTCACATACATTCAATGCTAGTTGCATCAACAGTTCTTCTACTCCTCCGTCCCCTATCCTTCTGCTTTAGAAGGCAGACTAACCACTCTTTTAAATGCTGATGTGGATGAGCTGGTATCAGTTAAACCAAAAAGTCCAAAATAATCTCCAGTGAGCTCCTGCCCATGAAATTACTGCTAGAAATATAGCACCCTCTTAGCACCACTGCAGACCTCGAGGATGTTCTCTGATGTCCCATAAAAATATTATAAATGGGTCCCCTGGGACGTACTTCCCCAGATGGGTCATTCTCGCATGTTCTGTATTGGGATGAGTTCTAAATATGCTCCATCCTTGGGATATACTTGTTTGCGGAGCTCGGTTTAAGGTTATTTGATGTTTTCTATTTGTGATCTGTCTTCTGGTAAGATGAACAAGAAAAAAAATCCACTAACAAGTCTCAGTTCCTCCAGCCTCTCCAGACATGTTCTTCTCCCCTCACCTTCCAGAGACGATCTCTCAGATGACCCCCAAATCCTAGTGCACACCGTGCTGGCATGACTCCAATCAAATCTTTCCAGAGGGATGACTAGAATATGCCACACCCTGCTTTAGGGGATGGCTTTGCCTTTAGTAATTTATATTTTTTTTCTATACTAATTTTCTAAGCAAAAGAATATAAACATCCATACAATGCTCAACAAATAACAGACTACACAATAAAACAGACATAAACAACAATATAAAATTAGCAAATACAGAAAATTAAGAAAGCATCTCCTAAAACCTGGGCAGCTTATGCTAAGAAGAAATCAATTTCTACATGAGATAAAAACAATATAAAGTTAGCAGAGACCTAAAGAAAGCTAAAATTCATTGCTAACATAAACTTAGTTAAAATCCAGTGCAAAGGACCAGGCTTTAAGAAGCTTCCTAAATTTAAGGTAATTCTTCTCTGTTCTTAAATTAATGGGAAGTGTTGCATTTGCTTACTTTTATATGTTCAACCAGAATGTATCCACAAACACATGTCCACTTTGTAGGCATGGCTGTGCTGTATTTGCAAGCAATTGAGATTCTCTTGCAAAGAATTAGCTTAACCTAATCAGAAAAAAGATCAGGATTTTCCTGGACCTCCTCTATTCCCATGTGGCAGTTTACCTTGATGATATCCTAGTCTTCTCCAAGTCTTTGCTGGAGCATCAACGTCATGTGAAAAAGGTCCTCCAGAGACTCTGTAAGTACTACCTCTATGCCAAGTTAGAGAAGTGTATCTTCGAACAGGAAGAGCTTCCCTTCTTGGGATATATTATCTCCCGCCAAGGCCTAGGTATGGACCCAGACAAATTAAAGGCTTCCTGGGGTTTGCACATTACTATAGGCAATTTATTTATGATTGCTCCTCCTTAATGGCTCCGCTCACAGCCCTAACCAAGAAGGGCGCGGACACTAAAAACTGGACCATGGACCTATCAAGCTTTTGAATGTCTCAAAGAGGAGTTCATCCTTGTCTACACCACCTAGACCCGTCCAAGCCATTCATTCTGGAGGTAGATGCATCAGCCCTCTGGGTAGACGCTGTCCTCCTGTAGCATAACTATAATGGTATTTTCGTGACCTGTTCCTATTTCTCGAATAAATTATGTCCGGCAGAGAAGAATTATACTGTTGGTGATGGTAAGCTGCTAGCGGTCAAGCTAGCCTTAGAATGGTGACACCTGTTGGAAGGAGCTAAGCACCAAGTAACCATCTATATGGATCATAAAAACCATGAACATCTAGCACAGGCACAGAGACTGAACCCCCAGCAAACCCTTTGGATGTTTTTTTTAATCAGTTTGACTTCAAGTTGCAGTACCACCCCATGGAGAAGAATCGACGAGTTGATGCCTTCTCATGCTTCTTTGATACTGAGGGCTCTCAGGAGTCTCCATGGCATATCATCGACCCTGCGAAGATTGTAATCACTGCTGCATTCACAGTCTCTCCTGGGTGGTTCCCCAGCATCTACATCAAAAGGTTCTTCAGTGGGCTCATGACTTCCACTTAGCAGGTCACGCAGGTATCACCCAGACCTTGGAATTAATCTTCCACATTATTGGTGGCTCCAAATGAAGACTGATGTAGAGCATTATGTGAAGTCCTGTTCCATGTGTGCCATGAATAAAAGTGTGTGAGATTGACCTTGGGGGTTGTTTCAGCCACTGCCAGACCCCAAGGAACCCTTTACCTACTCAGCCACTGACTTTGTCACTGCCCTTCCCCTCTCTGGCAGCAACACCACCATATGGGTGGCAGTGGATAGATTTTTCTAAGATGGCACATTTGCCACCCCCTTCTGGGCCTCCCGTCAACGCCAGAACTGGCTCAACTCTTTGTCCAGCATAACTTCCATCTGTACAGACTCCCTCTTCACGTTATCTCAGACCGGGGAGTACAGTTCACGTCCCACTTCTGGAAGAGCTTGTGCAGGAAGTTTGTAATTATGTTGGATTTCACTTCAGCCTACCACCCCCAGCGCAATGGACAAACCGAGCAAGTAAATCAGAGTCTCAAGGCCTTTCTAGGCGCTTATGTGAACCAATGGCAGGATAACTGGGCCTCCCTTCTCCCCTGAGCTGAATTCTGCAATAAAAACCACATAAACGATTCCCACTAGTTCATGACCCTTTTATATAGTGTTCGGATGTCATCCCATGCACCAAGACCTGTTCCAGTTTTAGTCATTTGCCTTACAGCTAACCTGATGGAGCATGAACTCCAGGAACTTTGGCAGAAGACACATTGCTCCTAGAGCAAGCAGCAGAACGGTTTAAAAAACAAGCAGGCAAGAAACATTGCCCAGCCCCTCAGCTTCTCCTGGGATACCTGGTTTGGCTCAGCACTTAAAGTTGAAATTGCCCTCATTGAAATTTGCCCCACGATTCGTGGGTCCATTACCCATTGAACAACAACTCGGTCCAATAGCCTACAAACTCAAATTACCTCCATCTATGTGCATCAATGATGTCTTCCATGTATTTCTGTTAAACCTGCAATTCTTTCTCTCAGCTAAGCCAACTGCCTCTCCAAGTCATTGAAGTCTCCAAGGAAGAGACACCCAATTCAAAACGCAGGGGGACTTGGATTCCCAGAAAGTCCGAAATCAATTACAGTATCTAATCTCATGGAAAAACTATGGACCCGAGGAGAATTCTTGGGAGCCAACCTCCAACCTCTAAGCCCCCCAGCTAGAAGATATCCTTAATTACTTGTTAACTTATCTTTCCCCCTTTTTAGTTTTTAAAGTAATGGCCAAGTATCTTTAACTTTTAACTCATCCAATTTTTGTTATTGATCATGTTTTAAATTGTATTTTTTATTCAATTCTGTTTATTTTCATTATTTTTCTTTGTTATTTTTAAAGACACATTTTATGTTGGTTTGATTATAATCATGTTGTTGTAAACCGTTTTGGTCGATGTCATATTGGTAAAACGGTATATAAATACGTTAAATAAAATAAATAAATAAATAAGTACACAAGTTCCACCAGAGATTCCCCAGAAAACTCAGTCCCAGAAGACTGGGGAAGGGGCTTTGGAGGGGGGTACTCTTATATTTGCTGGCTTACAGGAGGGTCCCACGAGCTGCCCTTCGCCCCCAATGTGGCTGAACCTGACCCTCATTCAGCACACAGCCTCCTGCTCTGAACGCCGCCCAGCGCAGTCTGAGATGCCGCCAGCCACCGCTCCCACTGCCATCCCTTAGGTGCACACACGCGCACATGTACACATTACATAGGCCCCATGGTTCGAAATGCTGAGCAGCGCCCTCCTATGTTGTCAAGCTGACCGGCCTACTTAAGCAAGGGCCAAGCAGTACTACCTTGCCTCAGCAACTGGTCTTCTGCCTTAGCAGTATGTGTTGCCTTTGAGTTTCTGGTTCCAGTGTCCTGCGTTCCTGATTCTTCATCCTGCCTTCCTCCCCAGCCTTACCTCGTCCAGCCTTGTCTTGTTCAACCTTCCTTGTCCAGCCTTGCCTTGTATTACCCGTCTCATCCAATGTCTTCCATGTGTCCTCGTCCACCCTTTGTCTGACTTCTGGATCTGACCTTGATTTCCTGCTGCCTGGACCTGACCACAGTTTCCTGCCGCTTGACCTGACCTCTTGCCTGGACCTGACCATGATTGCTTGCTGCCTGGACCTGACCTCTTGCCTGAACCTGACACGATTGCCTGCTACCCTGACCTGACCTCTTGCCTGAACCTGACCATGATTGCTTGCTGCCTGGGCCTGACCTCTTGCCTGAACCTGACACGATTGCCTGCTACCCTGACCTGACCTCTTGCCTGGACCTGACCACCTAGTCTGCTGCTTGCCCTGACCTTGGTCTGTCTCCAACCCCGTTAGCCTGCTGCCAGCCCTGACCTCGGAATGCCTTTGGGCTCTTGCTCTAGCCATCACCCTAGTGACCCGCCTAAGTCCTGCCGGCTGCCAGAACCCAAGGGCTCAACCTCCAGGGGAGGCAGCTGGTGTAGGTGAAGCTCCAGCTTGTCCTGCTGCAGGGCGCATTCACCAGATGCTGTCATAGACCTCATAGGTTCGCCTACGAGGCTGTCAACTGCGCTGTAACACAAAGGGCTTGCACTAGTGCAAGCACCATTCTTAAGTTTGTAACTTGTACTCTACGGTAAAATTACTTTACTGGCCTTTTCTTCTTTCCAGCTTGTTGCAAGCTTCCAAGTTCCCGCCCCCTGTTGATTGTAACTTTGACTTATTCCTGCTTTGGTTATCTTTCGTTTACGTGAATTTGTTACTCTAGTTTTTTCCCTCTGTTAAACTGTAAACCGATCCGATATGGTAATCTACTATGAAGGTCGGTATATAAAATTGTTAAATAAATAAATAAATAAATAAATAATCCAAAAAATGTTGAACGCGAACTTTTGCGATCACATACAGTAGGGTCCCTTCTTCAGATGATATCTTAGGTTCATTTGTTCACATCTGAAGAAGGAATCTGTTTTGTCTCAAAAGCTCATGTACAACATTTTTTGGTTAATTCTTATCTTGATGCAATAGTAGATAGTGATCCCTTCTGCTTCCTTCACACCGGCATTTCATTATTCATCTTTTTAAGAAACGTCATTAGTAGCATTGCTCCTCTCTGCCCGAAAAGAGTGATGGATTCAGCAGTAGTCATGGACCGTGGGGCCTGCAAGCCAATATCTCCGGGGGGTGCCTCAGTGACCTTGCCCCTTCCTCATGCATAGACTTCATGGGGTAAGGAAACCCGCTCTCTGTGACTTCCATTGCTACCGCTGGAGTTGGACTCAGAGTAATCATTATCGCAGGGAGGTAAAACAAGAAGCACCAGTCTTGCTTTTATAATGAAGCTATACAGGGAGCATGCATTGGAGGCAACATTCATATTTCCCGGTGAGGAAGGGAGTCTCGGCCATCGCACAGTAGTGACACCTTGTGGTAAAATCCCAGGTACTCGCGTCCCTGGTTCCAGGAGGAGCCACAGTCTGTGGCCCCTGGCTGTCACTGTGAAGGCTGGGCGAGATGCTGGGCTTATAAAAGTGTGAGGAAGGGTGGAGGAGGGGTAGATATCCTCAGGTAGTTGCGAATGAAGGCTCACAATGCCTTAGCCCATCAGAAGCTGGGTCCTGATTGTGCTAGAAGCCCAGAGGAAGAGGAGGAAACTGCGCAGAGCCCAGAAAATAGTAATAAAAAAGTAAAATGATGATTCTGCACAGTAAAATCGCAAAACCGACAAGAAAGGAAATGACATATTTGCAGATCACCAAACACACAAAATGCTTCATTCAGGTCCCTGGAAGGACTGCGTTGTCTTTCCTCGAACACATTTCATGCTACAGAACGGCACTTGTGATATTTCTTTGGGACTCTGAATGGCAGTTCCTTTTCCTTTGCCCCGTGCCTTCGGTCGAGCAGGGCTGACTCGCATTAGATTGTTACGAGAAGACAATCCCCCTTTCTCAGGACAGGCCTAGACACGGAGGGAATATTAAACAGCTACGTTTAAAAAAAAAAAAATTCTTTGCATAATTCATCTTAAAAAGAAAGTCCATAAAAAGGTACTTAAACGGCATAATAATCCCCTTCTGTGATATTACTTGCTTTGATATATAGCCGCTGTGTGCTGGCCCGAGCGCCACTGCATTCTTTCTGTGCAGCAGCCGGTGGACATGGCTCCCTGGGATGTTGTTAGTCTGGATGCCGGTCGCGTGCTGCCAGATCCGTGTGTGTGTGTGTGTGTGTGTGTGTGTGTGTGTGTGTGTGTGTGTGTCTTGCTCGCTGTCACAATTTTATTTCCTCTCTACTTTGGGATTGTAGTGGCACAGTAGATGACAACAGGTGAAGACCAGTTGCCTCATCCAGCCTGCCCAGTTAATTCTGCTCACGTTGCTAAGGGCCTATCACAGCTTGCCAGCCTTAAAAGCTTGAGCCCTGGTGAGGTATCCCTTGGCAATGTCCAGGTCAGTTGTGGCCTTCTTTGGCCCTCGACCCAGCCTGTCTTAATGAACAGACAAGTTCTCGCACGTGATCTTACACCCCCATAGCCCCTCCTCCCTATGTGTTGCCACCAAGCTTTGATCTCAGGTCATGGACTTCAGGCTGTTGAGGAAAATGGGATGAACTGGGTCTGTGGAACATCTCTGTGTTATTGAACAATAATCCTTACTTAGTTTAGAAGAGCGGAGGGTGGGGGGAGTTGATCAATTTTTTACTTATATCAATGAAAATATGCCATTATCATCTTTGATGGAAAAAATTCCGGGGCAGAAAATTTGGAGCAGTGTTTGTACTGGTTCTATGTATTGCGCTGACAGATTCCCTGAGATAGCACAACATACTATGTAGAATATTTTTTAATGTTATCGAGCAATATTAGGAGTCAGACGATGAGTCGAGGTGATCATGAGCAGTTCAAAGTACATTTGTCCTGTAGCAGGAGCAGATTCATCAGCCTCGCTTGTTGTCTTGCAGGTAAGCCAGGATGGCAAGGCTCTTCTGGACGTTCTGCAGCGCCCACTTGGTCCTGGAAACTCAGAATCCCTGACAGCCACCGCTAACTACTCCAAGGCTGTGCATCAGGTCCTGGATGTGGTGCACGAGGTGCTACACCATCAGCGGAGGCTGGAAAGTATCTGGCAGCACAGGAAGGTGCGGTTGCATCAGAGACTGCAGCTCTGTGTTTTCCAGCAGGACGTTCAGCAGGTAACGAACAACGATTTCCTCGCCACAGTTCTCATGGAAATGATTGTGATGTCACAAGCAGTAAATTATTGCCTTTCACTGAATGGCTCAGGCTACCGGAACCATCTCGTTGTAAAATTGCTATTCATCTTGTCAAGCACGCAGTAGGGGGAGGATGTGAAAAATTGTACTGCAGTAGAGTGGAAGTCTGCCAAAGTATTGTTAATTTTGTAAACTTCCCTTTAATTGAAAGCATTTTCACAAGTTTGCAGCTGTAGAAAAAGATAACAGAAAAAGGAATTAGTCTTTTCAGATACATTCTGCAATTAACAGATGAGTTAAAGTTCATTAGTCATGCTGGATTTTAATCATAAACCATTACGCATCTGAGTCTTAATGCAACCAATTCCTGGATCCTGATCAGCAAGTCAACCCACCTAAACAATTCCTGGATCATGATTGGGACAGATATGAAAGGCAGTTATAGGAAAGAGGTTGAAAGTTTAGGTAAAAGAGATGAGAAGTAGGGAGCTGGTCTTGCGTTGAGTATGGGCATCTTTATGAATCGCACCTGGACAGAGTGGCTGGGCCAATTTAGTCTTTTCCTGCTACCATTTATTATGTTACTATAGATATTTTATTTATTTATTTATATACATTTATAGCATTTGATATTCCATCTCTTCCCAGGCCAGGCACAAGCTGGATTACAAGAAATGGTAGAAGGAGAATAGGACACAAGTAGGGAAGAGTCAAACATTAGCAGTAGAGGTAGTCTACAGGGAGCCTCAATTAGAGGGTGCAGATAGGAGGTAAGGAGATGCTGTAGTTGAGGGGAAAGACTCTGCTAAGCCTAAGGGATAGGCACTCAAGTAGAGCAAAGCTGGAGGAGACTCCAGATAACAACAATGGAGCTGATGAGGAGGTAGGGGATAAACACAGGGGATCTCTGAGGGCGTGATGGGAATTGTAAAGCTGAATTAGGTGCATGGGTGAACGGGATGGACCAGTCTTTTGCTGTCATCAAGTTTCTATGTTCCTGTGTACTAAATCTTTGGGTTATAAGGGAATTCCCAATAGGCAGGCCAAGATTAATAGAGCATGGATTTGCCAGCTTAATCAGAGTTGGGTTGGGCTTTAGCTTAAATTTGTCTAGCTACTGCTGTAAGGCAGTTGTTTAGGTTGAGAATGTCAGCAGATTGCTTGATCCCTGTTTCTACACATAGTTGGATTTCACCTGCAAATAGATGGCATTCAGTGTTAAAGGACTAGGTGATGTCATAGATAGGAAGTTATTCATTTTTTTAAATATACTATACAATTCAAAATATACTGTACAATCAAGAATAACCTTGACATAGAAAAAAACACAGGTATTCAAATTCATTAACACATATAGGTCAAAGTAAAAGAAAAATAAGAAAATTATCCTGAACCTGATCTATAGACCACAATTGGGGAAGATAAATCCAGGCAATCTGGAAGAGAAAAAAAAAGAAGAAAAAGCTGTTTCTAATTTATCCACATGGGTCATGCATCAAGAGACTGGAAGTTCCCTGAATAATAAGAAAACTTTCCAATTGAACTGGATCATAAAACACATATTTGACTCCATCCAATTTAGTAATACAACTTGTAAGGAAATCTTAAGTGAAATGTTGCCCCTAAAGCTAAGACTCTCTCTCTCTCTTGGACAAAAACAGTTTTCTACGCTTTGGAGTCTATTTTGCCACATCCAGAAACAGTGATATTCTATAGTCCCCAAAATTGGGAAAAAAGTCTCAAAGTCCATCATTTATCCATTTCAAGGGAATACTCCACTAACATAGTGGCCCTATCTTAAACCTCAGATTTAAATTATTCCAAGAAAGTTGTTCTTCTATCAAAGGAACCAGAAGCAGCCAAGGCTGACTCCCTAGAAGAGGAAATAGATTCAGGCAAATAATATATTGTATTGATACTAGGAACAACTCCACTAGACGCTTTCAGGAAATCACTTGAACATTTCTATAGGTGTGGTCATCGGACATCTGGGAAAATTCAAAATCGTGAGGTTTAATCTCCTACCATAGTTCCCAATATTCTCTCTTATGATGGTAACACAGTGCAAACTTTAATCATAGAAACATTTGAATCATACAACTTGGCACACTTTAGCCTGTGAGATCTGTTCAGCTTGATCTTTAATCATAAGAAAGTTAGTCTGGGCCTGGGATGCCACTCCCTCGAAATTAGCCAAAACGGAGTCCATCTTCCATGTCAAGGAACCATCTAGTTTGGAGATCGCAAACCACAAGATATTTAAAGTTATATGCTCAGGATTCAGTAACTGAACAAGTACAGGAACTACTGACCTTTCAGGAGCAGATGACATTAACTTTCTGTTGGTATATTCTCCATCTGGAGTGGGAGAAACAGGGACGCCTTCATTACTAGAGGACCTGAAAAGAACTAAATGCCTGAGGAGCCCGGGGAAGTTGAGGGCTCAAAGATACTGTTGTAGTATCATGCACAGAGAAATCATCGCCTAGTGCACCTTGCTGTGCAGCTTGAGTTACAAAGTAGAAGGATTCGAAGCATAGGCTGGCTTGAAACAGGTGTAGCAGAAGGCTGAAATGCAGGAACTCTTATCACTCTTTTCCTTTTCTTAACCATGCTTGCCTGAAGCCTACAAACACAGGGATAGTCTCCAAAAATGTGCAGAGGGGCACGTGGCTTTGGTGTGCCGGCGGCGGCGCACCGCTACTCCCAGGATTATAAACCCTTGATCAGGGCCTCTGGTGTAAGGGGAAGGGTGTCCAAGGTGGTGCCTGCAGCCTGCATGGGAAACCAATTCTCCCAATCCTCCCCAGAAGTTCATAAATGTTAGAGGATGGGAGACAGCATTGAGCCTTAGGGGACTCCACAGTTGAGTTTTTTCAGGCCCAAGAGATGGACTGAGATCTATCTGTCAAGAAGGATTTGAACCATCTGAGCACTTGTGCCCTCAATAGTGATGACTTCCAAGTACTGTAACAGAAGCAGATGATCGACAGTATCAAAAGCGGCTGAAAAATCTACTAGGATAAGAAGGGAATCACCACCTTGGCTGGCATGAAAGTGGATGCTGTAAGGTTTAAAGGACAGATTTTGTCCTGTGAGCTTTCATGAAGCTGGATTGGTTGGGATAGAGAATGTGGACCTCTTCAAGGAAGTCCAGCATCTGAAGGTGGACTATTTTCCCACTAATTTGGACATAAATAGGAGGTTACAGATTGGAATTGAAGCCAGTTTTTTTTCAGGTTGGAATTGATCACCGCACTTTTGAGGGAGGAAGGCAGGCAGCAGTGGTCGAGGGCAGAGGCAGCTGCCCACGCTTCTCTCCTCCAGAGGTGGAGCAAGAGCTGTAGCTCTGCACTGGCATTTCAGCTTTGCTGGCCCAAGTCTGACATCACTGGAAGGAGGCAGGGCCTTGGAACCCAGAGAGAGAGTTCCTCTAGCTGGAGGTTAGTGATGAAAACTTCAATAGAAAAAGCTTTGTTAGACTCTAGCAACGAAAAGAACAGAAATTGGTGGGAATTTATTGAGGACAAGAGTCCACTTTGCCAGATGCATGGAGTGCAGTTCAGGAGATGGGTATATGTTCGTGAACATAGAATAGATGAAGGGGTGAGTATACAAAATACAGAGAGGTTGTTAAGGCGTGCAGAGCAGAGTATTGAAAAGGAGTGATAATATCAGGATATTTAAGATAATTGACAAATATAGTTTTGACATAGAAACATGATGGTATGTCAATCTGAGAACACTAGTTAAGTCAATTTACATCTGTCGTGGGCCAAGAAACCATTGTCCTATTCCAGCATAGGGTGACATTGACAAGCTTCTTGATGGGTTATATTTCAGCACTTTCATGCTGGAGTATTGTCGCGGTTTCCTCTGCCGTGCAGCCTTACCATCCTCTGATCTAGTCCACTGTGACACTTCCCCACTAGCAGAGGCCTCCAGTGAGCTCTGTTCCAAGCTACCCGATCCAACTCCTCACTGGCCACCTGACTCAGCCTGTGGTGCAGCCTCCTCTCCACCAGGGATGCTCAGTGAGCTTCATCTCCAGCCTTGCCAAGCTTCACCTTGCTGCTTGCACTACACCCAAGCGCCAGCCCCATTTAACCCTGCCTTGCCAGAACCTAGCTGCCATTTCATAGTCACCCTTGGCTGTCTGACCTGGCCACCTTGTTCTCTGCCTTATGACCTTCAGGCCTTCCTGTATCTTGCTGCTTGCCTGGCATCCTATCTAGGCCCCACCTTGCCCTATGGCCTCTGGGTCTTCCTGTATCTTGCTCTTTGCTCTGTGACCTACTCAGGCCTTACCTTACCTAGTGGCGTCTTGGCCTTATTCTTAGTGACCTTTGGACCTTTAGTGTTGCTGCCTTCGGGCCTCAGTGTTCTCTGTTCTGTGTTGTTCTTGTCCGCTTCTTGCCGTGTCTAAGTCCTGCCCTAGTCTGCCTTGTTTAGTCCTGTCCTTGTCTAGACTTGTTGTGCCCTGCCCAGTCCAGTCCCCAGCATCCATTCCCTGCTTTGCCTTGCCCAAGCCTGTATCCGTATCTAGCCCTGCTGAATATCTAAGCCTGTGCCTGTGTCCAGTTCCAGTCCTTGTTCAGTATCCTGCCACTCTCCTCTCCCAGTCCAGTCCTCCGCTCCTTGCCTGTTCCAGTATCCAGTCCTCAGCTTCTTTCCTGTACCTATACCCAGACTTTTGCTTCCAACCTGTCTCTGCCCACTACGTTCAGCCTGTGTTTGCCCTGCCTTGTCCAGCTTGTCATGTTAAGCCTTACTGGCCCCCAGAACCCAAGGCTTAACCTGTGGGGGAGAGGGCTGGCTAGGTAGAAGACCAGCCCAGCTTTCAACCATGATGTTCAGTTGATGTAGCCAAGTCCTGCTGGCCCCCAGAACCCAAGGGCTCAACCTGCAGAGGAGGGGGCTCAGCCCCTGCCCTGCATCCTGTCCTATTCCTGTGAGGATGCTTCCAGATCCCAGCCCACATGACAAGTGTCCCTTTGAAGTTTTTGTAGGATTTTGGAAACCTTAATGTCAGATAGTGTCCTGGAAATGTGAAATGTTCTCCTACTGGCTTTTGAAGGTTGCCATTTCTGATATCATATTATGTCCATTTTTTCTTTTTCATAAGGACTGACCTGTTTGTACTATGTAGACAGCAGAAAATGGAATATATTACATTAGAGGCAGAGCAAGAGAAAGAGCCCCAGATATTGTAGTTGGGGGGAAGGGGGGGGGGAGCGGAGCTGGCGTCTGGGTTTCTGACAGAGTCTGGTCCCCGAGTTGGTGTCACTGTTGTGCAGTTTGTGGTTGCTGGTGAGTATCCATTTCAGGTTAGGGGACTGTCGGTAAGCCTGGGTAGGCCCACACCCAAGGCCTTTGAGATGGTAGCATCCTTGTCTAGGATGGGTTGTAGATCCTTGATGATACATTTTAGTAGTTTTAGCTGGGAATTGTAGGTGACAACCAGAGGAGCTCTGTTATTTTCTTCTTTTGGGATGCTGCCATAGTAATTGTTTCCGGGTATTTATCTGGCTCTGTTGATCTGCATTCTCACGTCACTGGACAGGTATGATAATCTCAGAAATGTCTGTTATAGTCAATAAGATGAGTGTCCTCCTTAGAAGGAATGTAACAAACGTGGAGGTTCCGCAGGGTAGACGCTAATTTCTGAAAATAAAATGTGCGGCTTGGCTGCACATTTTACTTTCTGAATCGCGCGGGAATACCTAATAGGGCCTTCAACATGCATTTGCATGTTGAGGGCGCTATTAGGTTCGGCGGGTTGGACGCGCGTTTTCCGCCCCTCACTGAATAAGGGGTAAGGGAAAACGCGCATCCAAGGACAGGTTAACAGTGCGCTCCGTCGGAGCGCACTGTACTGTATCAGCCTGTTAGATTGTAAGCCCTCTGGGGATAGAGAAATACCTACCGTACCTGAATGTAAACCGATGTGATATCTCAGATTGAATGTTGGTATATAAAAATAATAAATAACTAGGGCCTGATCTAGTAAGGCTATTTACTTCAAATTCTGTGTCTATGAGGAAAAAAAGCACAGTAAATCAGTCTTTTGATTTTTATTTGAATAACACTGTGACTGGAAAACAGATGCAACACAGTCATTTGTTACCAGGGCCTTCTCTGTGCACCATAAGCTTGTAGCGTAAAATCTAATGCATTCAGTGGAGACAACTCAGGTTGTAACGTAATGTCCTGTCACATTGGAATATATGTGTTCCAGATATGCCATACATTTTCCTGACATACGCAGCTGCAGCATTTCATTCACTACGCTCCCCCCCATCTGTTTCAGAGTTTACTGCCTGATTACAAGCATATACAGACCCGGGTTATGTCCCCAAAGGTTGAGAAGCTTGGCAGTTATCCTGCTCTCAGAAGGAAACCAGTTCCCTCTTGTGTTTGTACAATTAGCGCATCAGCTCTGGCATATCATTCCTAGACAATAACCAGTTAAGATGAGCAAAGTCCTTAAGACCCCTTAGGTTTTTTCTCAGTTTTTTTTATTCCAGAGGAGATATCGGAGGTCCACATGCAGTAAGCTGGCGAGAGGAAACATTTTCTGGCTGACGTTAGCCGGATACCTTGTCTGGGCTATTCAGTGGAGCGCTGCTAATTAACGCTGCACTAAATGTACCTAGATAAAGTCCTACTTAGCTGGATAAGGTTATCTGGCTAAGTATAGAGCTGCTCTTCAAATGACTAAAGTTAGCTGGATAACTCTGACTATAGGAATTGTACAATGCAGCTCAGACTCCTCTTGTTGTACCTTTCGTCAATTCAAATGATAGAAATTCTTCTGTGACATCAAATTTGCAGATACTTTCTATGACTGTGTATGTAACAACCCTCCCCCCCTAAAAACCACTCCACTCCCCCTGCCCATCTACAGTGCTACGTATATATAGAGTCCTATTTATCACATGCGTTAGAACCGTTTAAAGTGCGTTTGAGCCCTAATGCATTTTGATGAATGAAGCAGCTTGTAGCAAACCTATGAGGCCTACGTTGGCAGCTGGCAAACGCACCCTGTAGCGGGACAGACTGCAGCTTCACCTATACCAGCTGCCTCCCCCCGCAGATTGAGTCCTTGTATGCTGAGGCCAGGACAGGCAGCACACAGACAAAATCGAAGATAGGCCAAGGGTGAGGTGGGCAGCAGACGAGAGTGGTCAGGTCCAGGCGGCAGGCAAAACCGTTGTCAGTTCCAGGCAAGAGGTCCAGATCTGGAAGTCAAGCCAAAAGGGGAATGGAGATTCACCGGAGACACTCCAGAGTCACTGGACAAGACAGACTAGGAAGGCTGGACGAAGCAGGCAAGGCTGGAGAAAACGTGGAAGGCTGGACAAAGCAGGCAAGGCTGGAGAAAACGTGGAAGGCTGGACAAGACAGGCAAGGCTGGAGAGGACCAGGGTGGAAGAGGGAGGCAAGACTGGAGAAAACATGGAAGGCTGGACAAGACAGGCAAGGCTGGAGAGGAAAAGGTTGGATGAGGCAGGCAAGGCTGGAGATGACAAGGCTGGGCGAGGCAGGCAAGGCTGGAGAGGACCAGGGTGGAAGAGGGAGGCAAGGCTGGAGAGGACCAGGGTGGAAGAGGGAGGCAAGGCTGGAGAGGACCAGGGTGGATGAGGGAGGCAATGCTGGAGAGGACCAGGGTGGATGAGTGAGGCAATGCTGGAGAGGACAAGGTTGGATGAGGCAGGCAAGGCTGGAGAGGACCAGGGTGGAAGAGGGAGGCAAGGCTGGAGAGGACCAGGGTGGATGAGGGAGGCAATGCTGGAGAGGACAAGGTTGGATGAGGCAGGCAAGGCTGGAGAGGACCAGGCTGGATTAGGGAGGCAAGGCTGGAGAGGACAAGGCTGGAAATTGCAGGAACTTAGTAATGTTGGCAACACGTACTGCAATGCAGGAGACCCCTTGCTAAGGCAAAGATAGGGAGTGAGAGCAGTGTTTAAATAGAGCCCTCTCTTCTGACATCATCGCTGGGCGCCGCAGGTCTTTCCTGCCACTGGCCCTTTAGGAATGGCCGAGTGGCGTGCATGCACCTATGGGACCATAGAACTGATCAAGATGGCAGCGGCGTGTGGGTGGCATCAGAGCAGCATCAGAGACTGAAGCCTGCAGCACTATTGTGGCGTTTTCTGCCATGTCAGGGAAACCTCGCTGGAGTGGGGGTAAGAGGTATCGGTTGCAGCTGGTCCTATGACTGGTCTTCATAATACGAATGACCTCATTTACTAAGCATTTTTTCCCCTATAGACACAGAATGGGGAAAAAGCCTTAGTAAATCAGGACTCAGTTTGTACTTGAGCTGAAGCAGGAAGCCTATTTCTCATTTATAGTTTGGGTGAAACCACCAAAGCTTCAGTAATTAATTAATTAATTGATGGACATTTGGTATTCTGTCTTTTTCCAATGTTGGTGTCAAGGCAGATTGTAATAAAATTTAATGAACAGAGACATTGAGTTAGCTTACAGTCAATCAGAATGCGCCATTAGATTCAGTGATGGGATCCAACATGGGAAACCCATTTGAGAAAAGTTTAAGACCCGTTTCGGTCCCTGATGTGCGTAACACAGTCTCTCACTGGGATGTAGGGCTAGGGGTAGTTTGTTCCGGATTTTTGGTGCGTAGGAATCTCGTGCAGGGCAATCTGGTGGTGGTCAGCAGAGGAGAGGAAAGAAGGATCGGAGCTCCTTTGAGTGTATGAAATGGGAGAGAAGCGGAAGAGCCATTCAGGGGCCTGCTTTCTAGTGGGAGCCAGTGAGGTTGATGTTGAATAGACTTGATGTGATTGGTTGCTTTTGCACCTACCAAAATTCTTGTGCCGGTACTTTGTAGGAGCTGGAGGCGCTTCGAACAGAACCGAGAGAATTACAAGGGATTTTGTACTGATGAAAACATGAAATCGCACGTACAGTATCGCCGTACATTATTCAGTTTATAGATGAGGTTGTCTGTGAAGCATGGTAGGGATGTGCAGCCATTTCAAATAACGTTGAGAGATGTGAATGATATTTCCATTATCGTTTTGTGTCATTTCTAAAACGAAATGGCACAAAAACAAAACAAAAAAAAAATGAGTGTAGCTTGTTTCATTTTAGCACAGCCCTGACTCTTGCTTACCCAACTGAAAGGGGACAGACGCGATCTCAGATTCATTCTGAAGGGTGGCAGGGCAGGAGGGACGGGTAAGCGAGGAAGGTGTCTGAGGAATTGGGGGAGCGGCCGGCTGGAATTTGTTTCATTTTACAAAACAAAAAAAAAAATTCTGAAGTCCTAAGAAGCAAAAACATTAAAAAAAAAAAAAAAAGTAATAATCCGAAACGTAAAGCTTTTGCCTGTACATCCGTACAAAGTAGCCTGCAGTGAACCAGTATGAGAGACAAATTGAAACAGCATATTATTTTCTGAAGGCCTTGACCCCATCCTCCAGACGTTTGGAAAGCCTGGGAATTCTTGGCTCTCTCAGGTTTCCACATCAGGGGATCAGCGCACAAACTAAGTTTTGTTGGGAATGTGCATTAGGAATAACCTTGGGGGGGGGGGGGTGTCTCGGGGAGCCGCCTGTGCTCGCAAATGAGCAATTAATTATTTAATCTAACTTGGCACGCACACAGCATCATTACTTCCAAACCAGAGCCAAATCCCAACTTCACACAGCGCCGTCAGCTGTCGGCTGCTTCCTTCCTAGCGGTTTCTGTTGTGTAAACTTCACATCTACATTTGTTATCTCGGCTACATTTTCCCTTGATGGTATTTATCCAGGAAAGTCGGAGGAAAGCTTCTTCATCAACAGTTCTCCGGGCTAGTTTGCCACCCAGCTGAAAAGCAGAACCTGTCGGTTTCTCCTGCTGCACGAGCGAGCGCAGGATCGCCTCCTAATTCCCATGTGCTGTTTTGTAAAAGGAACCTGATTTAGAAAAAAAACCCCCCACCTTCTTTTGTAATTTCCAAACTGAGCAACACATGTGAGAGATCAGGCCTTTCAGGGCCCCGGTTAGGGTTCGGGCCAGAGGGTTGCTTACTTATCTTAGGAAGGCTTTCATGGGCCTCACCAGCTGTTTTCAGGGAGAGGGGGGATGTGAGGAAACCTGAACCCCCAACTACTTTGACCTCTGCACTAAGTGAGACACAGAAAATAAAAAGAGAATAAAGGGAGAGCCATTGCTGGGGGCTGAGGCATGTGCTGTGGCTTTCCTTTCATAGACTCATAGATCTTGTAGTACAATATCTCATGCTTTTGCTCTCAGCTGTGACAGAAGGCTGGCTTTTTGCTCAGATAACAATATTTACTTGAATAGCGTACAGAAAAAAAAAATGCAAAAACTATGGTCAGTTGCATGCATATATATATAAAAAAAACCCGGGTTCTGTCTTTCCTTGCCTATAGGAAGATCCCTTAATAATAACATTTGATGATCCTGAACAGACGGTCAGCTCTGCATGGCTAAAAAAAAAAGCTTGGTCTGTGTAAATTAAAATCAGCATTTTAGGGGCCGATTTCACCAAAGCACGCCGACGTTTTGAAGGGCAGCACGGCCTACCTTCAAAACACTGGGCATCCAAAAAGACGCACTCTCTGTAGGATCCATCAAGTCGGGGGGGGGGGGGGGGGGGCATGCAGCTCCGTAGGATATGCGAGGGGAAAATATTTGTGCTGCGCAATAGAGAGTGTTTCTCACTGCCTTCGGCTTTCCTGGCATTCAAAGGCCTAAAGCGAATGAGCCGGTTAGCCTGAGGAAAAATGTGTCGTCCCCCCTCCTAAAAAAAAGTATTCTGACCCATCTGCACCCCTCTCCTACCTCCCAGACCCCACTCGCCTCCCGCTGGCCTTGTACTCCAGTCAGAATGGTGCTGTCCGTGGGCCAAAGCCTGAAGCAGTGGTAATGGGTTTGCCATTTTAATCAGGTTGCAAGACCAGCAGGAGATGATCAAGAGAGAGAGGCTCTGGTTGGGGGTAGGGGAGCGATGAGTTATGCTGGGGGGTGGGGGTGATGGGAGAGAGAGAGAGAGGGGCTTGAAAGAGCTGATAGTTTCATTGATGGGATGAGTGGGAGGGGGGCTGTAAGATAAGTCAGTGCACAGCAGCTGACATGCAGAGTCGCTGTGCCAGCCCTTTTGCCACTTTCTGGTTGTGTAAAGTTTAGCTGTGAGATACTTAATTCACTTTCATGCATGGGAGGATAGGAGCAAAGGAGCTCATTATCCTTCTCATTTTAATAATTTGCTTGCATGGTTGCCCTCAGATTTCCTGCAGGTTTTTGGCCAACTTTAAATCAGTAGTGCATACCTTGACTGGGGCACGCACTAACACTAAGTGCACTTTACTGCACTGGTCCCCTGATGAGAAAAGAGGTGATTTAGCAATTAGACTGCTCTCATTTGAAAGAGTAGCTACTGCCATGTGGCTGAACTTTTCCAGGCACTTATATATATTTTAGCAGCTTTTAGGTCAGAGAAGTAAAACCAGGATTAAAGGAGAGCATAGTTCATATGCAGTAGTAGAGTGCAAGCTCACTACTGCATCAGTCGTGCAAGCTCACTACTGCACTCAGTCATGCAAGCTCACTACTGCACTCAGTCATGCAAGCTCACTACTGCACTCAGTCATCCTCTCAGCCTCCAGCATAGCAGGTCAAAAAACATTTAGGGTGCTAAACTCAAAATAATTCTAGGCAATTGTTAAGAGAAGAAGGCAGCTACTGTGGCTTCCCTCGCACTTTCCAGATTTTCCTATGGGCTTCGTATGATCCCTTGAGCTGAGATTATTTCCGTGTACTGAAGTACCTCTGTCACCAGCTTCGTCAAGTGATTGGCCTCTGGGCACTCTTTTATTTCATTTTTTTGCACAGCTGTTAATGGAGAACTCTGAAAGCCTCCTGGGGTAGGTAGAGCCTGTAATCTTCTACATTCTGCAGCCCTGGGTCAAACTGCCCTTGACCTTGGGTGTAATAATACATAGGTGTCAACGGCACACAGAAGAAACTGGCTGATAAATGCCTCCACTTTTATTTAAAAAAAAAAAAAAAAAAAAAGGGCCTGAAGTAGGCTCCTGTGAAATGTTCATCCCTTCTGCACATGACATTATTTATTTATTTATTTTATTTAACACTTTTTTATACCGACCTTCATAGTAATAACCATATCGGATCGGTTTACATAAAACAAGGGTATAACTGAAGCAATAAATAAAAGTAATTAACAAGAGAGGTGAATAAGGCAAAGTTACATTTAACAAGGAGTAAAAACTTGGGAAGCTTAAAAGCTGGAAGAAAGGTAAAAGCAGGAGGTAATTAAAACATAATACAAAAGGAATTTGGAATATAACATTCATGTTATAGTATTTTTTTTGTTTGCTGATATGCTTCTCTGTGGCTGGCCCCTTCATTTCCTTCTGCTTTGATTGCACACACAGATATGCACGTGCGCTTAAGCAGACCCACAAACGTGTGTTTATCATGCGCACATGGATATATCATACAGCAGTACTGTACTAGTCAGAATATTAATTTGCCTGTGCTTGGTCTTGCTCCCATTGCAAGTTTCTTTTCCGACTAAAGCTATTTTTTTTTAAATATGCATTTATATTTCAAATACTTTTATTAAAACCACACTTTCTGCTGTCTCTTGAGATCATCTTGAAGTTTACACTTACAGTCTAGACAGTGATACCAATTTCAGCACTTCAGATCCTTACAGGCTGATATTCAAAAGATCTAGGCACCTGACTTGCTATGTACTGGAAATAGGCGCCAAAGTTTAGGAACTTAAAACTGAGGCCTAAATGTAGGCACAGCTTTTTTCTTGAATATTGGCCTCTTAAGTTCAAGATTGTGGATAATAGCTAAAAAGATTTTTTTTTTAAATTTTTGCAGTATTTTTTGGCCTAGCAGTTTTCCTCCTGCTCCTTTCCGCTTCCAGCTCTTTCGGAACAAGCCTGGAACCTGGTGTTCCCCCAATGTTTTTTCATATATGCTTCCCGCCCCCACACTATCCTGTCTTAGCTCAACCTTAGCAATGACAAACCTTGTCCGAGCACCACAGACTGCGGCTCCCCTCCAGATCTCGGTACGCGTGCACCCCAGGTCCGGCCAGTAGGTGTCACCTTTGATCTACGGTTGAGACTCCCTCCTCCCATGGGATGTGAACTCTCTCTCTGCAGCATTCTCAGCCGTGGCCGACCTGCTTGTATACGTATATCCACGAAAGTATAAATAAAGAGCTAAAGAAAAAACAAAACAAAACTCCAAAGAGTAGTTATTAGAAGAGTAGTTAATGTTCATATGCAGAGTGTATTCCCAGACATTTGGAAGACTGTAGCACGGATTGGTTTTCGTGGTGCACCTTAGAATCATTGGGTAACGCTGCTTACCGATCGGTTACAGTGCCAGAAAAGATGGTACTATAAATAAATAAATAAATGGTACTATAAATAAATAAAAGATGGTACTATAAATGAACCAGAGCTCCTGGTTTTGCTTTGGTTTTTCTTTTGACCAAAACAAAGCATGAATTTTTGAACCCGAAAGAGAATGACAGCAACAACGGTGACCAGTTCAGACATTTCAAGCTGAGAAACAGCCGGCTTAGGGGCCTGAGACGAAACTAGTGTTGGCGTTTAAAAACCTTGCTTCGTTTACTTATATGTTCCTTTTGGCTTTCTGGAAACACGGGCCCCGTCGGGGACCAGTCTTGAACTAATACTCTAATGTAGGCGCAGGCACTCTGTGCGCACGGCGTTTGAGGCTTTAGGCGAGAACAGGTTGTTCGCAAACCTCGACTCGTTCATCTGTGATGTTTTCAAAGAGGCCTTGAAAAGAAGCAAAAACTTCGGGAGCTGCAACTCACAGTATTCTTCTAAATTTAGCTGCATTTAAAGACAGAATATTGGCAGGAGGAATTTATCGGTCTGCATGTTGTTTTCCTGTGCCAGCGTAAAATGGTTTCTACATCTCCTCCTTTCAGTCCATTTCTCGTTGATTGTGCAAAGTGGCTGAACTAGAAACAATTAAATGTAGGGGGAGGGGGGAGAGTATTTGAAAACGATGCATAATAGCTGCTGGATTGGCTCCTAGATTTTAGAAGAGAGGAGCCTGTGGTTGAATGCATGCAGTGCCATGAAAAAAAAAAAAAAGATCTGGTGTGTACTGGAGACTAGACTAGATTCTTTTATCGTTTAATAGTGTTGTAAATAATAAAAACCTCCCTTGGGTCAGATAACCTCACATATCCTCTCTTGTTCTTCCTTTACTCCCTCCCTACCACCCCCCCCTGCAAAAGGTGAGGGACGTGTATTGTGTGCTTGCAGCAGTGCTCCAGCTCTGCCAGGGAAACTATCCCAGAGTTTTTAGTGGGGAAAATGCTGCTGGCAAGCCTGGAACAAACTTTGCACCGGAATGAAATTTTGGTATAGTGCAGCTGCACCTTGACGTGTAGAATGTGATAACTTAAGAAAAAAAACAAAAAAAATCCTCTCTTTTTCATCTTCTTGTTTGCTATTCTTACTGAAAGTCAACGGGCTGTTAAATTTTATGATATGGCTGAATAATTTAATAAGCCACTTTGCAAAACAAAGAATATTACATACCCTATAAAGCATTTACTAAATTACCTGCTTTCCAAAATTAAATAAAATTCAAATTAAAAAAGTACTAATATGGATGAGCAACTTACAATTTAGCGTGTTATGTCTGAAATTTTATCGGAAATCGCGTGATTCTGTAAGCCGAGTACAGGTTCACTGCATTGGTCATTATTTTTTATTGTCTTTTGTCGCAGTATATTTCAGAAAAGCAAGAGCTTAAATTACTTTTTATTTTAATATATATTCCGTGCTAGCATTTACATAGAAATATAGAATCATACAGTATGACTGCAAGCCTCATCAATCACATTTTTCCTTCGTGCTATAATACAGCAAACTTTACTTGATTTCTGGCTTTAGCTTCCCCAGTATTAAGGATCTGTCATTATCCTTGCTCACAATTAAGAATCTGCCTTTGTCCCCCTGCTTTCCTACACAGAAACAAGAGAAACCAACTAGGACTCTCACTTCACACTGAAGTGGCCAGGGTGCTCTATTGGCTTTCCCCAGGCCTTGCTTGTGATCCAGCTCAAATCACCACTGAGGGACAGGCATAGGCGACAGATAAGTGCGTCTCCTACCTTGGAAGCCACCTCTCCCTGAATGTAAATAGCAACAAGGAGATTCAGCACAGGATTCAGTGTGCAAGTGGCTTCCTTTGAGGAGTGCCCTGATTTGTTTTCCCTGTCCATGGCCTACTGAAGGATACCAAGATCTAGGTCTGTAATGTGGTTATCAATCATACACTGCTCTATGGAGGCGAAACTTAAGTGACCTACTGACATCATTTCAAGAGTCTAGAAAGCTGCCAGCAGTGATGCATTCAGAATAATCCTTTGCATTGTGGGAAGATCACTGTTCTCACTGAAGCCAAAGGCATCAGTATTGAGGGGATGATCCTCGTGCACCAACCTGCTGGAATGGACACATAAGAACATGCCATACAGGGTCAGACCAAGGGTCCATCAAGCCCAGCTTAGGAAAACAAGAATAGCGATACTCTGTTTGACATGCCAAGACGTATTTCATTGCCTCTTCACCACTTTCCATCACAAGTTATGACTGCAATTGGGCCCTTAGCACCCACATCAATCTTGCATGCAAAGGTTTGCTTTGAAAATTAGTGTAACTAGGGTGTATAACAGCCCATCAATGTATTGTGGGTTGTTATAGAATTATCTCCCCACTGAACGGGATGAATTTATAGAAAGCCTTCCTTGACCTGAATCTCTTTATTTTGTGTAACCCGTTCTCCAATATCTCAGCAGGACAAGGAGTCGCCGAGATGCTGCTGGGAAATACTACAACTCATGGGGCTCCCTGAGGGACCCTCTTAGAAGGGGGGACGTATGCCTTTAGGGCCCTTAGAACTGTTGTGACACTCCCAAAAATAAGGACAGTCCATACCAGACGTTCCAAAAATAAATAAAATGTACTGGTATGCCATGTGCGGGGGACAGTGATAAGCTGACAGAAAACTCCCTTTCTTCTGGTCATATCCACAGAACACACAGAAGTCGCATTCATTGATCAAGAATATGCAGCACCCCGTTTAGTCTAGGTATCATTTCAGGCTATTCCAGGGATCTGTTTGACCTTGACTCTTTTGAAAACACCCCCCCCCCCCCCCTTTTTCTACCTGAATCTCCTTGACTCCAGGCTGTGTTTTCCTTTTTCTTCTGAGATAATGAACCACTTAACTATGTACATGATTGGATACCCAGGGGAAAAAAAACGAGACTTCCTTCCTCACTTACACTGTCCTCTTGCTCCTAGTACCGAATGGAGAAAAATCCTGCAGCACTTTTCCACTTGGTAAGAGGTTTTCCCCAAGTTCAGACATACAGGGTATACCCTGATCCCTTATGTGATTTCACATTCCACCAAGACAAATCCCAACGAAGCATAGAGCCTCTTATACTCTTTCTCTCCAGATATCCCTTCGTTCTGGAACACCCCCTCTCCCCCCCCCCCCCAAAAAAAACAAAACCTCTTTCATTGACAAACCCAGGAGCTCCTTGAACCACTCAGACCTCACCTTAAAAGAGCCCCAGAACATTGAGCCTCTGGTTTTATTTACCCCCTCAGTTTCTAAGGCACAACTCGCTGTAATCCCTCTGGTAACCTGATAAGGAACCTTTGTTCTGGTTCTGAAGGTACCATTAGCAGCACATATCCCTTTATTAACCTATTTTGATAATGGTTGCCCGGACTTCAGTGGCTCGAGTTGACTTCACGTTGCTTTGTTGAGGTATACTGATTCCTTTTACTCTGAAAGCATTTTCTCCAAGAAGCTCCTTACATATCAATGATTGGTATAGATGTGTGCTCCTTTATGAGAATAATCTAATGAAAGACAGAGGAACCATTGCCAAAAGGTTTAGGTCAGAAAGTCTAGAAAGCAGACAGTCTTCAAGTGAAATTGTTAGTGTCTTCTGGTCAGCTGGTTTCTCCAGAAAATCTGAGGTCTGGGGCTGACTTTTTAAATTCATCTTGCATCGCATTCTTTTAAGCATGTGGCTTTGCCTACTAGAAGTAAGATTGCCGTTAGTCTCAGAATGCTTTGCCACAAAAGTAAAAAAGAAACAGGACTGAGAGAACTAGGAAATATAAAGCCCTTACTGTTAGTATGACTGTTTTCATGGTTACAATTTTCATTGCATCTCAGGTAATCCTGAGATGCAATGATATTGAAAGACTTAACAGTGAAAAGATGAGGATATCAACATGTGTTTGTGAGCGTTGAGATAAAGTAATGACATAACTGGGGCTATACTTCTTTTCTGAATTAAAGTTATAATATTACTTAAATGATCTGTTGTCATTGTACCTCAGTTCATTTCATGCAAAAGTTGTCATTGCACATGTAAGGGTGTCCTGAAAGTGACCCTTATTATTTACCTAAGCGTCTCCACAGATACTTATGGATGATTTCAAAAGATGCAGACACTCCCTCATGGGCAGTATCTTATCAGGAGAATAGAGTCTTTATAACAAAGACTCTATTCTCCTGATAAGATACTGCCCATGAGGGAGTGTCTGCATCTTTTGAAATCATCCATAAGTATCTGTGGAGACGCTTAGGTAAATAATAAGGGTCACTGCTTTTTTTTGGGGGGGGGGGAGAGGGTCCTTTGTTCTTCCTGCTTTGTTTCTTAAGCTCGTTGTCTGAGCTGTCATGCTTTCCAGGAGAGAAAGTAAGCATGGGATCTAGGAGGCGTATATGAGTAAATTAATGGAGTCGTCATTAAAACAGACAATAGTACAGTTTCTGGAATCCAAAGAATCACAAGATCTGAGGCAGAATGGTTTTTATCAAAGGTAAGTCTTGACAGATGAATCTAATCAATTTCTTTGACTGTGTGACCAGAGTTGGATCAAGGGAGAGCACTGGATGTAGTGTACTTGGATTTCAGCAAGGCTTTTGACATGGTGCTATACAGGTTACACATAAATAAAGTGAGCACCCTTGGTATTGGTCCTTGAATGACTGTCTAGGTTAGAAACTAGCTGTGGGAGGTGACAAGGGATAATTCTGTTATTGTTTGTAAGGTTTTGGGTGACCCTTGGACACTGTGGCTGCTGACCACGCCCATGGGGGAAGTCACGTGAGGGGCCACAGGTCAGGCTCAGCTTAGGACATACAACACAGATAGATCTTTTATTAACAGTATTGAGGAGCCACCAGAGGTGGCAGTAGTGAGTAGAGATGAAGCCCGGCTGGGCTTGTAGTCCCTTAGGACTCTGGAACAGCGATCCCACAATGGCTGTGCTGTAGTGAAGAGAAACTGAGACAGTGAGTACAATGAAGTATATGCAGGGTTCTGGAATAGAGCCCCGTTGGTTGAGTACTCACACAGCGGTTTCTCTTGGTAGGAATCACAGGAGCTGGAGTTAGAGGCAGGCCCTCGAGGAGCGAGTACCTGGTTCCAGGGAATAGGTCTGAGAGAAGTAGATGGTAACTCACTGATGGTGTAGGCAGCGGTGTCTTCCAGGCAGAAGTGAAGTCCAGGCAGCGAGTCCAGGAACATGGGCCCTCGAGGAGCGAGTACCGGTTCCAGACAGCGACCTGAAAGAGAAGAGAGAGGCCCCCTAGGAGCAGGTACCCCAAATAGAGTAAGTCCAATAATGGAGAGGCAGAGTAGCTAGGTACGGAGAGCGAATCCCATCCATAAGGAGTTCACCAGTATGAATACCTGTCCTTGCTAACTCGATTAGCTAGCAGTAGCGTAGGCTTTTTGTATCCGGGATGCGTGACGTCATCCCAGGGGGGACGCCCCTGAGGTTCGCGCCAAAGAAAGTATTTGAAGCAGGGCCGCGCGGCGCTCACGCCCTAAGGCAGCTGGACAGCATGGCGGGAGGCAGCGCCCAAGCCGGACCAGGGACGCCGGAGAGGACGGCAGGCAGACGCCACGGCAGCCCAAATGTCCGTCAACCGCGGGAGGAGTCGCCAGAGAGGTAAGGAGGGCGGAGTGGAGACGTCGGGCAGCGATAGTAGTAACAAATGCTAAATAGAGCTCACTCTGAGGAGAGAAGCGCTACTTGTAGTATTCAACAGGCATCGATCCTTGTACTTCTTTTCAATATTTTCATAAGTGATATTGTAGGCTCTCGGGAAAGGCTTTCTTTTTGTAGATAATACCAAAATATGCAACAAAAGAGACACCCCGGAAAGTGTGAAAACATGAGGCGGGATCTAGCAAAGCTTGAGGAATGGTCTAGAGTTTGGCAGCTAAGATTTAATGCTAAAAAATGCAGAGCCATGCATTTGGGCTACAAAAACCCAAGGTAGTGGTACACTGTAGGGCGTTAAATTCGTTTAGGTACAAAATAAGAATGGGATATAGGAGTGATTGTATTTGATGATCTGAAGGTGGCCAAACAGGTGGATAAGGAGACGGCGAAAACCAGAAAGATGCTTGAGGAGCTAATTAAACTTAAAGTCGATAAAGCGATGGAACCAGATAGTGTACATCAGAGGGCATTAAGGCAACTTAGCGAAGTTCTGGCAGCTCTGCTGGTGACCTTTTCAATGCTTCTTTAGAGTCGGAAGTAATTCCAGAGGACTGGAGAGGGGCAGATGTGGTTCCTATTCAAAAAATGTGGAAGTAAAGAGGAGGCTGGAAATTACAGGATGGTTAGTCTGACTTCTATGG
The DNA here is from genome assembly GCF_901001135.1 of Rhinatrema bivittatum. Lineage (NCBI taxonomy): Eukaryota > Metazoa > Chordata > Amphibia > Gymnophiona > Rhinatrematidae > Rhinatrema > Rhinatrema bivittatum. Next base: position 35,122,783 of record NC_042620.1, read on the forward strand.
TGAGCAAATTAATGGAATCGCTGCTAAAACAGATGATTTATTTATTTATTTATTATTTTTTTATGTACCGACATTCGATCTGAGATATCACATCGGTTTGATAGTACAGTTTCTGGATTGGAGGGTCTGAGGCAGCATGGTTTTACCAGAGATAGAGCTTGTCAAATGAATTTATTTATTACATTTCTATACAATCATTCTGTATTCAATCATAATAGTTTACTATTATAAAATAGACAACAATAGAACAAATATAATACAACTATACACCAAAATAAATACAATTAAAATTAAAACTTCTAAAATGTGATCAATTTCTTTGATTGGTTGACCAGAGAGTTGGATTTCAGTAAGGCCTTTGACATGATTCCGCATAGGCGACTTATCAATAAATTCAGCACCCTTGGTAAGTGCCCTAAGACTAACTGTGTAGAAACTGGTTGAGTGGGAGGCGACAAACAGTAGTGGTAAATGGAGTTCACTCTGAGGAGCGGGGGAGGGGGGGCGTTAATTTCTGAGAATAAAAATGTATGCGTCTGGTGCACTTTTTTTTTGGCATCGGGAGATAATAGCTAATAGTCTCATCAACATGAATTTACATGTGATGAGCACTATTGGCTTCGCAGGGGGTTGTATGCGCATTTTGGACGTGCTAATCCCCTTAGGGGTTGATTTTAAGACCTGCGCGCACATGGACGCAGTTATTTTATAGCACGCGCGCATCGGTGCATGCGTGTTATAAAATACAATATCCACGCGCACATGTGCAGCGGATTTTAACATCCGAGCACGCATGTGCAGGCGGATGGCCTCCTCCACGCACGTGGAGGAAATTTTAAAAGCCCACGCGCGGTGACGCAATCGGGCCTCCCCCAGTTCCCTCCCAGTCTGCTCCAATTAAGGAGCGGACTGGGAAGGAACTTTCCTATGCCTAACCCTACCCTTCCTACCTCTTCCCTGACCCCTATCCCCTAACCTAACTCTTAACTTTTTAAAAATTTTTTACTTTGCTGCTCTTCTGAAGCAGAAATAGATTCCACATGCCGGCCAGCTGCAGGCGCGCGTTTCCCCAGGACAGCATTGAATGGTGCTGTCCCGGCCTGCCCCTTCTGAGTGGCTTGGAACTTGTGCGCGTATCAGTGGTTACGCATATGGCCGGGCCCTTTAGAAAATACGCATGGTGCGCGTAACTCCTGGTATTCACGAGTGCGGACCTTTGAAAATGTACTTGTTATTGAATAAGGGGTTGTGGACGCGCGTCCAAACCCCATGTCCAACCACGGGTTAACCAGTGCGCTCGGCTGAACAGCTGTATTGCATCGGCCCGAGTGTGAGGAAACTGCTGGGTCAGCTGTCTACCCCTCTATCTCTCCCATCCTAAAAAAATGTATGTTCTTAGAGTAACTGAATTTTCTAAAAGCAAATGTGTGAGAGCTTCTTTCTTCTTAACTACTGCATGGTATGCTGCTAATTAATACTTGGGAGGTTCCAGTAGCTAGTATCAAAAGCATGAAACTATAATAGTCTATAGAAGAGCAGAGGATGAATGATAAGGTTACCTTGAGTCTGTAGCTAGCACTTGAAGTCTTTGAATGTAACCCTCCTAGCTTTAGGCTCCATGAAAGGTAATATAGTGTGAATACTACCTTTAGGACAATTTGTACAAATAATTTTCTGGCATCAACATGTCTGATTTTACCCATCTGGATATTTTAACCAACTTTGGGCCTCATTTTCCAACTGGATCGCACGTGATAAGGGACGTTTCACACGCGAAAAGTCCCTTATCGCATGCGATACCAAAATGGGGGCGGAGTCGGCCCCGGAAGAGGAGGAGTCGGGGCGTCACTGGGGCCGACTCCGTGAAGACGCCGCGGACGACGAAAAGATAAGGCCCTTTTCGCGTCCGAGTTCGCGCCCAATAGCCACACCTTCTATGGTGGCGCTATTGGGTGCGAAACCGGCAGCGATCGCACTGCGATGGTGCGATCGCTGCCGGCTAGCGCAGGCCTGCCCCCCGTTTCGGCCCCCAAGTATCGCAGGCCTGCGATACTTTAGAAAATGAGGCCCTTTGTCTATTTCAGACATCTTAAGAAGCAACCTGTATAGTCCCAAAATCTCACAGCGATGGACAGTTCCTAAGTTGGTCCAATAAAAGTTATCCGACTACACAAGAAGACTTGGCAACATATCTCAATGTCCAAACAATTTTAAGATGTTCATAGGTAAAGGTTTAGTGGCTTCATCAAGACAGTGATACATTTTCTACTGAGTTCACGGTCCCCCAACACGGACCGTGTTTCATAAACTGCGTCGGGAAGGACCAAATGTACAAGCAGAAGGATATAAATCAATATGGACATAAAAAGCAAACAGGTGAGTTTGCAAAACATATTGCGGGAAAATTGGCTAAACTCAAAACCAGAGTCTCACCTTGAGAGCACCAGCATGTAGGTGCATTGAACAGCATGCCAGAAGAACTTTTAGGTGACAGGGTTAAATAGCAAGTTTCAACAAGTGCGCCAAAAGTAGGGTCACATGATTGATTACTGTAACACAGGAAGTAAGAGAGTAATGGCAGGAGGACATCTTAATGAGTCCAAACAGAGAATACAGAGACAATGCAAGCAGTAAACAAGAGTAAATACAATTACTAGGCATGCATCACATGCAAAGAAAATAGAAAATAGTAAAAATAACCTACAAAAACTATGGGTATAGAGAACAAATGGGAAGAGGGGGCAGGGAGGAAAAATACAAAGAGTCAAATTAGTACAAAAAATATAGTAAAGAGGGCAATATGTGTATGCATTTGAGCATTCAGAAGAAGACAGACCAGTCAATTTCTAGATTTAAACCATGGGGAGACACTGTATTTAAACGGTGCATCTGCTTCTGTTCATCTAGCAAGAGATAATGCAAGTAATCACCCCCTTGAGATGAGGAGATGCAAACTTCAATAATAAAAAAAACCGGAGCTCGTGAGGGACATGGTGTAATTCGCCCAATGTGATACCAGAGGGGCATTTTCTGTACCTAAATGTAAACACGAACTGTGGTCCTATCCATGGGTTCGTATCCTGATGTAGGGCAAGGAGCAAGGGCATCAAATCACAGAAATGACACCTTTAGTGGAACAATCAGAGGAGAACCACAAGCAGCATGAGTGACCCAAAGTGGGATGGGTAAAAACAGACAATGTGAGGGAAAATGCACAGGCCTTACCGTGGCCGCAAGGCACAGATCCAGATTGTAGAGTGGAATCAGAGCCAGGTAATTGGTATTCAGAAGAGGTTAGAAAGTTGCGAAGGTTCCGCTTGTGACCGAATGCAAAAAAGATTGGTATCTGGTTTAAAACAGGCCCAGTAATGGGGTATGATGTTACACATAGAGCAACGAGCCGGAGAATAAGGGAGTACACAGGTGACAGTGTCTGAGTCAACCAGAGTATTTTTCAAAAATAACAAGTCATGCTTTCCTCTGGACCCGCTTTCTAGTGCTCTCAAGGTGAGACTCTGTTTTTGAGCTTTGTCAATTTGCCTGCAATATGTTTTGCAAGCTCGCCTGTTTGCCTCTTTATGTCCAGACTGATTTACAGTCTTTTGCTTGTAGATTTGGCCCCTCCCGATGCAGTTTACGAAACACGATCCATGTCTGGGGACCGTGACCTTAGCAGAAAGCGTATCTCTGATGTCTTGGTGAAGCCAATAAGTCTTTACCTATGAACAGTTTAAAATTGTTTGGACATTGAGATTTATTGCCAAGTCTTCTAGTGTATTCTGATTGGGATTTGAGATTTGGCTTTTCACCTCTATTCCTACGTCAATAAAAAGGCATGAGAACAAACAAAATCTTAAGTAGGATAAAATGTTAATACAATTAGATGCTTTTGTCTGTGAAAGACTCATCTTTCTTTATAAATCATTCTCTCCAAAAGTGAGTATATAACACATCCAGGACTGGTAATTCCAGCACCCTGGTAAATCCATGGTGCTCTGGGAAAAGGAGTTTACAGAGCAAGGTTCGCTTTAGAAAGCAATCATTAATGCTTGTGAATGTAGAGTGCAAGGATCAACCTTCAGCCTGCAGGATGCAAACTGATTATAAAGTAGAATAATTTATTTTCCATTTTAACAAAGGAAATTGTTTGGTTTTGGGGTTGTTGTTGTTTTTTTTTTTAGAATTGCTATGGTAACAGCAGTTGCTCTTCTATCTGCAGAGGTTAATGATAAACTAGAAGACATGCCTGTTACATACATCCCAGGCACTCCCTAAATGTCTGACTCGTTTCAATAGCAGTGACATTTTGAACTCAGGTCAACATTCGTCTTCCTGGCCAAACGTCTCATGCACTTATTAGTAAAACAGTTCACCTATTTTGCTAGTAATGAGACACCCACCCAATCCTCAGTTCTCTTCCCCTGTCTGTAATTTGTATCTTCAGGAGCCAGCGTTACCTGGCTGTGCTCTCTCTCAAGGATAAGAGGAGTTGTGCCAGCTACTTGGCCATTGGTGTCATCCTCACTCATGTTATACAGATGGATTGATTTTTTTTGGGGGGGAAGGGGGAGGAAGAGTCCAGGAAATAACATCTGAAGAATAGATCGATGTGGTCGCAGATTTGATTAGAACCCTCACCTTTGAACAATTCCTATGCTGGTCCAGTAAAAGGAAGCACAATCTGCAAAAGATGCAGGCGCCTACCCAAGGCATGTCATAGCTCATGTTTTTCTAATTTATTAAATGTTATTTTTGCACAATAGCTTAGATAAAGGAAATTCCCCAAGCTTTTCTTTACCACTCGGGTATATGCTCCATAGAGAGAAGTTTCTCAGCTTATGTATGATAAAATTATCAGAAGGGGGTCTGTTTGTGAAGGTGGGGGAACACTGAGAGGAGAGGATCACCTTGCTGGTGGCTGAAAGGAATCAGTAAGTTTTTGCTTGGGACATTGTCTTTTTTAAAAGTATTGGGGCAAAGTTAACTATTTGGGAATATTATTTAGTGTATTTGTGTGTTTGTGCTTTTAATAGAAAGGCAGTGAATAAACAAGTTAGACTGTTTGTATTTTTAAATAGTCAGTCAATAAGGTAGCTAGTAAGCAGTAGGTAGTGTGTTTATTTTTAAAAGTCTGCAGAAGTGAGTGTTCTGCAGACTTTTAAAGAACTGAGTGTTTGTATTTAATGCAAACTGAGTGTTTGTATTAAAAAAAAAACCAACCCACAACCCCCCCCCCCCCCAAAAAAAAAAAGTAGCCAGAAGCTAGAAATAAGCTAGGAGCAGTGTATACCTAAGTAAAAAGGTTGAATAGTTCAGCTCAGTTACTCACCTTGGAAAGGTGTTGAGGTAGTGTGATTGGGTTTGAATAGGTACCAACATTTGTTAATCAAGAGAGCAGTGAGTCACTCTGGCTGACAAACTGAGGTTAGACTGTTTGAATTTCCCAACCCTCCCACCCATCCCTTAATTTATAGGCAGGTGCCACTTTCACACAAAAAAAAACATCAACAAAAACTTTATTAAGAATTTGATCAGACCGGTTGGCCACTACCAGACACATAGGGGTAGATTTTCAAAAAGCGCGATTTGGCGTACTTTTGTTGGCGCATCAGGCACAAACAAAAGTACGCTGGATTTTAGTAGATACGCGCGTAGCCGCTAAAATCCTGGATCGGCGCGAGCAAGGCTACCAATTCCGTATAGCCGGCGCGCGCCGAGCCGCGCAGCCTACCTCCATTCCCTCCGAGGCCGCTCCGAAATCGGAGCGGCCTCGGAGGGAACTTTCTTTTGCCCTCCCCTCACCTTCCCCTTCCTTCCCCTACCTAACCCCCCCCCCCCTTACCTTTGTTGGGGGATTTACGCCTCCCGGAGGGAGACGTAAATCCCCGCGCGCCAGCGGGCCGCTAGCACGCCGGGACGCGACCTGGGGGCGGGTCCGGAGGGCGCGGCCATGCCCCCGGACCGCCCCGGGCCGTAACCACGCCCTCGGACCCGCCCCCGAAATGCTACGCCCCGCCCCGAAAACGCCGCGCGGATCGGGCCCGCCCCCCGACACGCCCCCCTCGGAAAACCCCGGGACTTACGCGAGTCCCGGGGCTCTGCGCGCGCCGGTAGGCCTATGTAAAATAGGCGCACCGGCGCGCAGGGCCCTGCTCGCGTAAATCCGGGCGGATTTACGCGAGCAGGGCTCTTAAAATCCACCCCATAGTGAATTCACTAATACATTTAAAGGACGTTAGACACATTCCTACTTCCACAGCAACCTAAAACTTAACTAGGAACTGATCAAATTTGAGATGAAGGCAGCAGTCCAGCAGCAAGAGGGGGGCTTCCCAGTCTTTTGCAAAGAGTGTCACATGTATGATTTTTTACCCACTGGTGAGAAGTTGTACATGTGCATGCGATGCAAAGAGCTCCTGGCCCTCAGAGAACGAGTCCGATCTCTGGAGGCTAGAGTGGCAGACCTGGAGGAGCTGAGGCAGACAGAGAGGTATATAGATGAGACCTTCAGGGACATAGTAGTCAAGTCCCAACTTCAGACTGGCAGCCCTGGTGCTGTCTTGGAGGAATAAGGTCTCATGTTCGGAGAGCATCAACCAGGTGCAGCAGGAAAGGATCCTGTAGCAAGGACCTGCTCTCCAGGTGATGCAGTGTCCTTTCGCACTGAGGATATCTCCCCAAGGCCTACTGCCCAGGAGGGAAGGGTTAGTTGGTGATTTGATTATTAGGAATGTAGACAGCTGAGGGGCTGGTGGGCATGAGGATCGCCTGGTAACATGCCTACCTGGTGCGAAGGTGGCGACCTCACGCGTCACCTAGATAGGATTTTAGACAGTGCTGGGGAGGAGCCGGCTGTCGTGGTACATGTGGGCACCAATGACATAGGAAAATGTGGGAGGGAGGTTCTGGAAGCCAAAATTTAGACTCTTAGGTAGAAAGCTTAAATCCAGAACCTCCAGGGTAGCATTCTCTGAAATGCTCCCTGTTCCATGCGCAGATCACCAGAGGCAGGCAGAGCTCCGGAGTCTCAATGCATGGATGAGACGATGGTGCAAGGAAGAGGGATTCAGTTTTGTTAGGAACTGGGGAACCTTTTGGGGAAGGGGGAGTCTCTTCCAAAGGGATGGGCTCCAACTTAACCTGGGTGGAACCAGGCTACTGGCACTAACCTTTAAAAAGGAGATAGAGCAGCTTTTAAACTAGAACAAAGGAGAAAGCAGGCAGTCGCTCAGCAGCGCATGGTTCGGAGAGATGTATCTTTAAAGGATACTAATGATGCATTAGAATTAGGGCATCCCGACAGTGAGGTTCCAATAATTAGAAAAGTAGTCCAAGTGCCTGTAACTAAAAACTCACCTGAGCTAAAAAATTCTAACTTATCCCTATCAATTAAAAAGCAGAATGAAAATACAAACAAAAAACAAACTTTGAAATGTTTGTATGCTAATGCCAGAAGTCTAAGAAGTAAGATGGGAGAATTAGAATGTTTAGCAGTGAATGATGACATAGACTTAATTGGCATCTCAGAGACCTGGTGGAAAGAGGGTAACCAATGGGACAGTGCTATACCGGGGTACAAATTATATCGCAATGACAGAGAGGCGCACCCAGGAGGAGGTGTGGCACTTTATGTCCAGGATGGCATAGAGTTCAACAGGATAAACATCCTGCATGAGACTAAATACATCAGACAACTGCAGCGAAGAGTTTTCCTATCCCAGAATCCATTTGAGCCCTCTCCAACGGCAGTCACGCCAATAGTAAAAAAATAAATCTAAATGGAGCCCGCCACCTCCGGGAGATGCAGCTATTAATACTTTCCAAGCTCTGGTATTACGTGATGTGGAAAACATTGAAAAAACACAAAGACATTCATTTTACAATTTGTCCCGTGCAGAATCACAAGCTTTGTCTGGCCTACGTGAACGGCAAGATATAGTAATTAAACCCGCGGACAAAGGAGGAGCTGTGGTAGTGATGAGTTCCACAGCATACCAGGCAGAAATTGATTGACAATTACATAATACTCAGTTCTATCAAGAATTACAAATGGATCCCACTGATGAAATCTTAGCGGAGGTCACACAAATTGTAGAGCATGGCTTTGAACATGGATTTCTCCTAGCACCGAAAAATTTTTTCTCATCAACAAACATCCAAGGATTCCAGTGATGTACATAGTCCCCAAAATACATAAGGATTTACAAAAACCTCCGGGGAGACCGATTGTTGTTTCCTTTTTCTGTTTCATTACTGGAGTGTTTTTCCCCTACAAATTACGTTTTTTTAAAAGTTTATTTTGTTTTCTTTAAAATGCAAATGTTTTCTTCAAAAATGCAATAAAAGAAAGAAACAGGGCCTCCCAAGGCCGCCCGTCCCCATCGCCCATCCCTCCCACCCGCAAAATTGCCAAGACCAGGATCCTTCACAGCCCCCCACTTATCTGGTCTGAAGGGATCTGCTGAGGAGGTCTAGGCTGAGGCCTAGTCTTTGGCCACGGAAAGTCCTGACGACCTTGACCTAGGCCCTAGGCAAAGCCCAGGCTTCAATGCGTGGTCTCTGTGCCAGGGCCTCAACCTCAGTTGAGGCCTAGACCTGATGTCAGATCTCGATGCCCGGGCACAGGTCCAACACAGGGGCCTGACCCAGAGGCTGGGACCCGATGCCTGGACCTTGGCCTAAGCCAAAGCCTAGGCCCAGCCCAAGGCCAGGGGCCCACTCCGGAGATGGGTTCCTGATACCTGGGCCTCGGCCTCGGCCTGAACCCAGGCCCGATGCCAGGGCCTGACTCGGAAGGCAAGTTCTGAAAACTAGGCCGGGGCACAGACCCAGGCCTGATGCTGGGGCCCAACCCAGAGCCAGGTCCCAATTCCTGGGCCTCAGCCTAGGCCAAGAACAAGGCTAGAACCAGGCCCGATGCCAGGGTCCAGTTCAAAGAAAGGGCTCTGATTCCTGGGCCTCGCCCGGACCAAGGCCTCATGCCAGGGCCCAACCTGGAGGCCAGGTCCCTACACATGGGCCGTGGCCTAGACGAGGGCCCAGGTCCTGATGCCAGGCCTCAACTCAGGGTCAGGCCCAGGCCTCGGAGGTCCTCTTGTGACATCTTCTTTTTTCTTACTTGAAATGACAGCTTCTGCTCGGGATAGGACAGAGTTAATTAAACCTGGCGCATCCTCCCCAGTGGAGGGTGCCATTTTGATATACAGCAGTTCAATTAGCTGTCGTACATCAAAATGGCGCCCTCCATTGGGGAGAATGCGCCAAAGTTAATTAGGGCTTTTTCTCATATTTCCCCAGTACTATGGAATGGGTTGCCAGCATATGTGCGGGGAATAAGAGACATTAAGCTATTCAGGAAGCAAGCAAAGGCATTTTATTTTAATATTGCTTATTGTTGATATTTTATTATGTATTGTTTTTAATGTCTATTGTTTTTATTGATTGTGTATGTACTGATGTTCATCAATATTGTCTGGAGATAGTGGGCTATAAAATGTGCTAAATAAATAAAATAAAAAATAAAAACTCCAGTGCATCCCGAGCGGACATAGTCATTTCAAGAAAGAAGAAAAAAGATGTCACAGGAGGACCTCCCGAGGCCTGGGCCTGACCCTGGGCCTGACCCTGGGCCAGGGTCCAGGCATCTTGCTCAGGCATAGGTTGCTACCCCTGGGTCGGGCCATGGCCTAGGCTGAGACGCCAGAATTGCACTCGGGCATAGGCCGGGGCCTCTGTTTTGGATCTCAGCCTATTCCCTAGGCAAGACCTGGCTTTTTTTTCTCCCGGTTTTCCAAAACAAAACAAAATTCCGACGAAATCATTCCATTTTGAAAACGACCCTACTGAAAATTCACATAAATTTAGGGGCCTAAAACGTAGGCTTCTAAATTTTGGAGTGATATTCATTTGCTTTGATTTAGATTCCAAAGTTAGGTGCCTGGTTCTGAAAATCTGTGCTACTGCTAGGCACCTAACTTACAGGCCGATACAATTTGGGCACTCAAGCAGCAAAGGCGCATGCGCGCACGCCGTGACCTCGGACGTCATCCGGGCGCTCAGGTCACGGCGTGCGCTCATGCGCCTTTGCTGCTTGAGCGCCCAGATTGGACGTGCGTTCATGCACCTTCGACGGCGGGGCTGCTGGAAGCCGCTTTCGCCGTCGGCTGCCCCCGGGAGGCAGGGGAGCCGCGGTGGGCGCCTCGGGAGGAGGGGAGCGAGGACTGGGGCTGCTGGAAGCATGCAGTAAGTTTACTTGTCTTACAATTTCTATTTGCTTTAATAACATGTCGAGTCGATTTTCGCCCTGCGCCTTGCTTCGGGAGGGGGGGAGAGAGGACTGGCAATCCCCGATGCCCGAGCGTAGGAGAACCAGGCCACACCATGTTACTCACTTGCTCCAACCCACCCACTTATTTGACCGGAGCCTGCCTATTGCTGTCACATCCCTCTAACGCCAGGGTCAGGGTAGGCGGTAAATTAGCGGGTTAAAGACGCGGCAAAACAGTTGGTTAAAAAGGCGATAATCGGGCCGCACGTTACTGTATGGGAGGGAATAGCTAATCCGATCGTTTACATATCATATACATGCCGCGGGCGGAAAGGGATACGCGTCGATTTAAAGAAGCGGTAAAGATTGGTAAAAACGGATAGTGAATCGCGGGTTAGACTTATGCGGCCAAATTGTGGTAGAAAGCGGGTTAGAAACAGGGTAACCGCGGCCGCGCTTTACTGTATCGGCCTGTTAGTTTCCTTGACCTAACCTGCCCCTGTAGCCACTCAATTTTTAAACTTCTAAATTTAGGGTCTTTAATTTAAGAACTCTGCCCTAGTAAATTGCTTGAAATTCTGAGGCATCTCCATGGGGGGGGGGGGGAGAAAAAAATATTGCCGAGCGGGTCCCATGCTTTCGTCTTGCAGCTGGAGGAAAAAAAAGCGCAGATTTTTTGCAGGATTTTGGCCATGGTGAGAAAATGCCGGAAAAAGAATGAATTCCCGTCTCCCGGTGCTTCAGCATGGTTTGTAACCACCAACAAGAACCTCTAGATCACCGCTATTGACTGCACTTCCAGATACAGAAACCGTGTTGCTGAAATCATGTGGGTTTTAAAAACAGAATGCTGTTTCTCTCTGCCTTATAGTTCTGGTTATTCAGCCACGTAATGTGGCTAATCGCCAGCTCTCTGTGCCTACTGCATGTGCATTCTGGTTTGATTTAATTTCCCAGGAATGTAAGACAGCCTCCCCGGATTAGCAGATTTTAGCCTTCCCCGGATACTAATTGGTGACCTCGGCTTGATGACTGACAGGCTATAAGTGTTTTATTTCACGGGTCACATTATCTCTGCACTCCAGAAAAAACAAGTCGCTTCTTAGTAGAAAATAAATGATTGCACCATTCTCAGAATCAAGCAGTCGGAAAAAGAAGGGGCTTTGGACAACTGGTGCTTTTTTTTATTGGCCAGGTCGTTCCTCCTTTCTCCTTTTTCCTTCCATCTCAGTCGGAACCAGTGCTGGGATAATGGCACCAGAACCTTCATTCACAACTACTTGGGGATTTATTCCCGTCTTGCAGTAGACCCTCCCACTGTTCCTAGTCTGGTCGTTGCAGGGATTTCTCTGAGGCCTGGAGCCCTGCACCAGGGCTCCTTCCAGGACCACTCATCATGGCCACCCTTAACAAAAATCACACGTTCCCCAGCCCCCCCCTCCAGGGGCTGTGAACGGAGCCTTCGCGGTATCCCCAGCCCTAGCCAACCCAGGGTGCGGAAGGCCCAGCTCGTGGATCGAGCCAAGGACCTGCCACACATCACTGCCACTGAACCACTGGGCTCGCTGTAAAGGCTTTTATTTTTATATTTAAATCTGACTCCCCATGCCCCACTGAGCTGACATTCTCTGTATCTGTTGCTATGCAGAAGCATAAGAGCATAAGAAGTTGCTATACTGGGTCAGACCGAGGGTCCATCAAGCCCAGCATCCTGTTTCTAACAGTGGCCAATCCAGGTTACAAATACCCGGGAAGTACCCAAAACATTAAATTAATCCCAAGCTATTGATGACAGTAATAGCGGTGGCTATTCCTTAAGTCAGCTTGATTGATAGCAGTTAATGGACTTCCCCATGCCACCCCCTGGAAAAGTAAACCCCTACATATCATGCACCCAAATACCTTTGTATCAGTAGGGTACAGCTTTAAATGCCAGCAGTGATAACAATGCAGAGTAACGAGAGAAAGCCAGATGCTGGAAAATCAAATAATTGCTCTTCAAAAAACCCCCCCAACAAGAAGTAAAATTATGCATGGCATGACACAGAAGTGCTTTTGGGGTTCAGGTGGTCCCTAAAAGGAACCAACCTGAACCAAACTCAGGATTGATCCCCAGCTTTAAATAGAGAAACCACACACCAATTTTCTACCGGTTTGGGTGAGCCGTTCTACTGCTAAGATGTGTGCGTTTGTATGGACGGCGGGACAGACAAGACCGATCGTCAACAATCGGCCCGCTCTCACTGACAATCAGCCCTAAATTATAAAATATGTGATACTGTGCAGGCTCGTGCAATGCATTTATCGTGAAAGTTCTTCCAGATATTCGAGTAGTCATGTTTGCTTCTACAGTGTTTTCTACTTATTGGTAGGATCTCAGTTTTAAATGGATGGAGAAGGCAGGTTTAGTTTCAGAAATGTACAAAAAGGAGATCCTGGAAGTCTTTGACTCACAAACAATTCTCTTTGATTCATTAAAAAGTTTGGCGTTTTTCGAACATTCTGTGACTGCAGGATTCACTACACATTGTGCAGGTTACTTTTTCTTCATGTACTCTGGACATGAACTTTTTATCATTCCATGCCATGTTTTGCTTTTTATTATTTTTTTTTTATTTTGTTTTTCATTCTATGGGCTTCCCAGCTCAATCAAAAAACTGTTCTTTGTTGGACAACAGCACCACGAGACTTTTTTTGCAACTACCCTGAGGTATTTCACTCTTTTTTTTTTTTTTATAACCTTCCCCAGCCTGAACACTGCAATGAGCATCTCTGGCCAGGAGCCACAGGCTGAGATTCCCTCTGGAACGTGATACTCATGCGTCCTAGTTCTAGCCCTTAGATGTCCCCATTGAGTAATGATTGGGACTCAATTCCCTCTTCCAGGGGCTGCGAACGCCACTTCTGCAGCAGCCCCAGCCCCAGATTTCCCAGGATAGCGAAAGCCAGACCCAAGAATCAAACCTGGGTCTTCCGCTTGGAAATGCACAGCTTTTGCTGTTAGGCCACCATATATATGGTGTTTCTTCTTATCTGATCATCATCATCTTTTACATCAGGGGTGAGCAAACATTTTGAGCTGTGCCCCACCCCTTCTATTCAGGTAATTGGTTGCCCCCCCCCCCCCAAAAAAATGGGTTATTTTACATACACATATACAGCATATACATACACATTCACATATATGTGAAGGGCATTCACCAGGCAGCCACCCTGTCAACCAATAGCTCAGAATCCCTATTTAGTTTCTTTCAAGTTGCTGAAAAGAGTAAGCTCACACACATACACACACACACATACACACACACACACACACACACACGGGCACAGAGAGGCAAACACCACATACCAAGACAGATACAGATAGAAGCAGACACCTCACACCCAGACTGACAGAGAGCGAAACAGACGCTGATAGACACAGACCCAGATACCCCACACTCAGAGGTAGTTAGCCATACCCAGACAGACACAAAGAGACAACAGTACCCCCAACACAAATAAAGACACCCCACAGAGAGACAGAAACCCAACACTTAGACATACCACACTAAGAGCCAAGAGAAACAGTTAAGTATGAGAACAAATGTGTGAAGCTTGCTGGGCAGACTGGATGGACCGGTTGGTCTTCTTCTGCCGTCATTTCTATGTTTCTATGTTTCTAAGACAGAAAGACACAAATTGACACACCATCCCCAGACAGAAGACAGGCACATAGACACAACACAGATAAACACAGAGAGAGAGATGCATAGACACAACATCCGAAGAAACACCACACCTGGACACAGAGAGAGAGACGCAGGAGACAGACCACATCACACACAAAGACATAGACCACACACATAGACCAAAGCACACCAAACAGGCACAGAGACAAACCCTTCACACCACAACCAGACAGACAGACAACACATAACAATGGTAAGGAACATTTTTCAGAATACTTAGGGGCCAGACACAAATTCATCCCATCCTGCCTAGCTTGTTATTTTTTTGCTTTTTTTTTTTTACACTTTTTTTTTTACTGTTTTCACTGACTTTTCCTATTTTTCTCTCAGTTTTTTTTGTTTTTCTTAGTTTGCTTATCTTTTTTATTTCTCATGTTTTGATTTGCTTATTTAACATTTTTTTTTACCCTTTTTGCCTTCATTCTCCCTTCTCCACCTCCTCCCTTTCTCTGGATTCTTCATCCATTCCTCCCCCTACCTCACCACTTCCTTTCCCCCATGGGCAAAAGCTGTGATCTCTCTCCCTGGATAGGGTCCCAGCAACAGGAGGAACTCTTCACAGACTGAGGTCTGAGGGTGGCAGCCTTTCCTGGGTTCTGGAACTCCTCAGTGGCTACTCCTATTGTCAGTGCTGCCGCAGGATAAGCGGGTCACTGCCCGGGCCTGTCACAGTGGAAGCAGCTCTTCACCCTGACCCACCAGAAGAAAAGCGTGTCTGAGCCATGGCCTGCTTACAGTGATGTCACTATGTTCTGGCAGCTCCCTCCCTCCTGAGTTTACAGTGCTTCCATGGCACCGAGACTCAACAGTATAGTCCTTTTACGCTTCCTTGACTGGGCAACCAATTTTTACATTAAATTTTGGGGTTTTTTTTTATCACATAGTATACCCTTACTTGCTTGCAGCATGCCAGACTAATAAAAAATATACAGAAATTTCTGTAACTGTTAAGTCTGAAGGAAGCTGAATCAAGAACATTGATGTGTACTATGAAAGGCCATCAGATCATATAAAGCTTGGTATCTTTTTCAGCTCTAGTATATGTTATGTTATATAAATGACCTCGTTACAATGTATATAAGTGTTATATGTTATTTAAGTGACCTCGTTACAATGTAAAATGTTATAAGATACAAATTACCCCATTACAAAGTAATATTAATGTTATTTTAAATGCTATCCCCTTAATATATCATATTTGTTATAATTTCCACCCATTTCTTTAGATCATAGATAAGTTACCTTGTTACAATGTAAAATAGGGCAGACCTTGCCCTATTCACTCAGGGGTAGATTTTCAAAGGGGTACGCGCGTACCCCTGGAAAACCTACCCCAAACCCCCCTGTGCGCCGCCGAGCCTATTTTGCATAGGCTCGGCGGCGTGCGCAAGCCCCGGGACCCGTGTAAGTCACGGGGCTTGCATGGAGAGGGGTGCTGGGGGGCGTGTCGGGGGGGGGCATGGCTGTCACGACGCAGCGTTTTGGGGGCGTGGTGCGGGGGCGTGGTTTCGGCCCGGGGGCGTTCCGGGGGCATGGCCGCGCCCTCCGGAACAGCCCCCGGGTCAGGTGATGGCGCGCCAGCAGCCCGCTGGCATGCGCAGATTTACGTCTGCCTCTGGCAGGCGTAAATCCCACGATAAAGGTGTACTCTTGTTCGCGTCGGCACACACACACATGTATGCCCGATTTTATAACTTGTGCGCGCTTGCTATAAAATCGGGAGTTGGCACGCGCAAGGGGGTGCACAATTGTGCACCTTGCACGCGCCGAGCCACGCTGCCTTCCCTTCCCCCTAGCCTGACCTTCCCACCCCTTCCCCTAACCTTTCCCCCCTAGCCCTACTCTAACTCCCTCCCCCGACCTTTGTCTTACCTTTTGCGTCTTCCTCCGGCACACGATCCTCCGACACAGCGGCAAATGGCCACTATGTCGGAGGCCTCTGGCCCCACCCCCGTACCAGCCCGCCCACGCCCCGCCCCCAGACTGTCCCTTTGTGCGTCGCCGGGCCTTTTGATAATAGGCCCGGCGCACGTAACCTTTTTAAAATCCGGCCCTAAATGTACTTTTTTCATGTAAAATGTTACTATAAATGCATATTTTTTAATTATTTGTGGGAAGGGTGGAGTGTGTGCAAGGCTGTAAAATTCACCTTTGACACCTAATACCCTCACACCAGCCCTGGCTCCACTAACTCCACAAGAGAAAGCAGATTCCATCCGGAACTGTGCTGCTTTGGGTTAGTGGCTCTCCCCAGTCTCGACCAGACTTTAATTTCTCTTCTTATAAGCCCAGGAAACAGTATGATCTCTTCCCCCCCCCCCCCCCTCCCCTGGAGTTGGTAGGCAGAGCAGAGTCTGGGAACCATAAAAGCAGCAGACTGCGTAGCCTGCAGTCAATGAGTATGCCCTAGAGTGGTGGGAGGGTTGTAGAGAGGTGGAGGCAAGTTACACACGCAGGAAGGAAGGGAGTAAGCCAGGAGGAAGTGTCTATGCAGTGTTGGGGAGGCTTCTGTCTGAGGTGACTGTACTGAGCTCTGAGAGAAGCAGCTGGCTCTGGAACCAGCGAATCTCCTAGAGAATGGGATTGGGAAAGGGAGGGGCTGGCTGCAAGCAATAACTTTACACCTTGATGCAGCAGTGCTGGACTGGGGGCATTCACTGTGTGAGCACATAATAGCAGCACAACCGTGGCATGTCAGAGAGAGTGTCTGTGTGTCTCTGTCTGAGAAATTGAGAGAGACGCACACACTGTCTGTGAGAGAATGTGGGTGTGTGTGTGGGTGTCTTTCTCTCTGGCGCACAGACACTCTGAAACCCATGGCAGCTTTAGTGCAGCTTATTACCCCGGCCCTTCAGTGTGTGGGTGCGCCTTTGTGTCTGACAAAGAGTGTGTGTCTTCATGGATGTTAGTGTGAATGTGCCAATAAAGTTTCTGCAATCTAAAATTCTGTTTGTGACTGAGCTTGTGTGTCTGACACTGGCTGGCAGTGTCATTACTTGCAACTGGTTCAAGAGCCAGACCAGGAATCCAGAATATATCTCTGTAAGAGAAATAAGCAGGTGTGTAGGGGGCCCAACCAATTTAGATGGATAGAATGGGGGCTGCAGATCTGCTCACCCCTGGTCTAGAATGTGCTCAGCTTCTTAGTTATTTAGGAAAGATAAAGTTTATTTTGGAGCTATTTTTGGCTCAATTCTGCCGGGTTCCAGGGTTGACTTGGCGTGCTTCTGGGAGCCGTTGACACACGTGCTGCAGGGAAAGTGCATGAGGGCGTCAGATACCCCCATGGGTCGGTTTTGAAAAAAATCCCCGGGCCAATATTTTCCTGCAGTCCAGCCTGGTCTATGCCACTGCAGGAGAAATTGGGCGGTCTGGGCGGGCCTTACTGTCCTCGTCTGCCGTCTTATTCTACATTCACGTGAATCTGCTCTGGGCTGGCACGAAGTCTCGAACGTCCCGTTCTCGCTGCTGAACAAATGAAATGGAATAACATCGTTACTGCTATACAGGTGTTGGAAACATGGCGTCCAACGGCAGCATGACAGGAAGAATAGTATTTCATGCCAATTATAGTATAGCAGGCACGATGTTTCTGTCAGTTACTGTGTATGACAGTAAGAAGTATCATTTTCATCACTTGTAGAACAGAAAGGGAATTTCTTCTAACGTTAGATGAGTGACATGGTAAGTAAACTGCCCAATATTAAGAATGGTAATTCTCTGTATGGAGGAGTACAAATACGTCTTGTGGTAAAACAAATCCTTCTCTGTCAGTCATTGTGGCGAAACTGCATTTCCGTCGACAGTAAGGGTGGAATTTCTAGCAGGTACTGGAACAGCAGGAAAGATATTGCTGTAAGTTATCCGTTGTCTGTGTATTTATTTGAGCTGATGGTCAGCACTTGAAAAGACCACCGAGAGGATTATAAGCCGTTCCAGGCATCATCTCATCTCTTACCAAAACGTGACAAGTCAAAGTTAAGGCCAGGGAGGAGCCTGGGTTACGATTTTCATCACAGCCTAGCAGGAGCGCGCGAATCATCGATATTTCTGTCTGTTCCGTGCGGCGGCCCGGACGGTCTCTCTCGTCTGCCGTGATGTGCAGGACTGGCTCTTTGAGACGGCTCATGGTCCGCGGTCTTGGCTGCTGCCAGTTCCAGCCATCCATGAACATTCAAGAACTTCAGGACGTAAAACAGTGGTAAATATTGAACAAATACTAGCAATGTGTTTACTGGATCCAGCACACATTGAGGCGACTCGAAAGACCGCCTTAAATGTATAGGAACTCTTACAGACATGAAGACATATGCGAGGGTCAGGCAACAATTCAGTCTTTGGGGTCGCCTTGTTCTATGTACAGGATCCAGCAAATGAGTTGCTGTTATTTCTACAGCCCAGCCTGCCACCTTTTTATGCTTTGGTTTTACGGCTGGTGATATTGGTTGGTGCTTCCTTTTTCATCGATTATTCAAGAAATTTCACCAGTGACTTCAGTGATGTAATTGGTGACTTAGGGCTTGGTCTGCTAAGCTTTTTCCCTGTAGGCACAGAATGGCCGCAAAGCCTTATTAGACCCTTAATGTAGTTTACAATGCAGGCACTGTGTAGCAATTAGAATGATGTCTTTGATCTATTATAGCGTAGCTGCCCGGCATTGCATTATAGAGAGTAGCAGAGTATAAATGTGTGCCAGAATATACTATTGCCTACTAAAATGGTTGGAAATTGTGCCAGTTGTGTTATTTGTACACATGTTGCACTGATGTAAGAAAATGTCTTTTATGATATGGATCAGATTAGTATTTCTGTCGGTTGTATAACAAAACATTTCTGCATTGAATAGAAGTAAGAACGTTTTGTCAGGCGTGCATCAGTTAAGGACACTTCCGTCTGTCTGCTGCATGTCGGAATTAAATTCCTGCTTCGTTGTTTAACAGCATAAGTACTACGTGTAATTAGCAGTTTTCTGTACTGAAGTGATCTGGCATTTTCTGTACTCTCGTGCTGCTGTCAGATCCGATCTCCTTTTTTTTTTGGTAGGGGGATGCCTGTGTTATCCCCGTGTACCGAGTGCAGCGTCTCAGGGGCTGGTGCCTCAGCCGAGCGATTCCCCAACCGCTGCAGCGAGCGGCGCTGGGGGGGGGGGGGGGGGGGGTTGCTCTTCTCCGTTCTCAGAGGAGGTGGCCTGCTGTCATCGCGGCATAAGTGAGAGAAGCAGGAAGGACAAAGCATTAAATGTTAGTAGAGTGGGCCTTGATTTTTCCGTAGGAAGATGAGGGCGAGGCCTGATGGTTAACTCGAGGGATCTGCAGTTGCATTTGCAGTTGACACTGCTTGGTAATGGGTCATTGGCTTCCCTGGGTCAAATGACATTCCCTAGCGGTCCCCCGTCCCCCCCCCCCCCATGCAGGTATTAGTCAAGTCTAATGCTGTTGAGGCAAGCACTCCACGCAGAGCAGATTGCCTGCACCAATCCCAAACGCTGCCTGGTCTGACGGGCTGAGATCCAAGAGGACCTGTGCTCCGGTCCTGCTTCTGCCACAGACACTTGCTGTGATCTTGGACAGGTCACTTTGTTTCCTGTGGCCGCAGGTGCCCCTTAAACTCGAAAGCCCTTCAGGCAGGATTGAATTGTACTTGCTTGTATAGTTAGTCGTACAGCACCAAAATCCCTAGCAGACAGGGTGCTTGCCGTCTGTCTGGGCTCTGCCTATTCAGGCTGAGCCATTAATGAAACTGACTTGCTGGTGCTCAGTTTCAAGAACAGCAATGGATACCTAAATTTAAAAAAAAGAGGGCTTGTCTACAAAAAAATGTGTTTTAAAAAAGCTTTGGAAAATTTGACTTTTTTAATTAAGAAAACATTGGCTTTCAAATATCTGGTTCAGTGCTTTTCATTAAAACCTTTTAGGGCCAATACCCCAGTGTTTTGCTATTGGCTCTGCAGATTATGTCCCTCTCGCTTGCCTTCTACTCTTCTCGAAGTGACCCCGCGTTGGATATTGCAGCGCGTGCGCTGTTCCTCTGCTTTGTATACTGGTGCCTGAGCTGCAGCGTGTGGGGTGCCACATTGTTAACATGAAGGGGCGATGTCAGATCATAAGTAACCTCCAGAAACACATTTTTGTCCTGTTTTACCATACAGATGTAACCCCCCTCCCAGGGCCGGAGGAACCACCAGGCGAGCTAGGCCTGTGCCTAGGGCACTGTGATTTAGGGGGCGCCACGGCAGGCGGCAAAATTTTGAAAGGGAAAAAAGTGCCCTTTCAAAATTCTGCCAGCCCCCGCCTCACCGTGCCACCCTCCCGATGCCCCCCTTGTGGTCCAGCGGAGGGCCCGGGAGCGATCTGCCGCTCCCGGGGCCTCGGCTGCCTCTAAGCAAAATGGCGCCTGTGGCCTTTAGCCCCTACCATGTGACAGGGGCCAACCAATGGCACCAGTAGCCCCTGTCACATGGTAGGGGCTAAAGGCCACCGGCACCATTTTGGTTAGTGGCAGCCGAGGACCCGGGAGCGGCAGATCGCTCCCGGGCCCCCACCTGGACCACCAGGTATTTTGTAAGTTTTTTTTGGGGGGGGGGGGAGGAGGAGTCGGGGCTGCAGCTGGGGGTGGCGCAAGGCTGAAGGTGCCTAGGGTGCCCAATCCTCTTGCACCGGCCCTGCCCCCTCCTGGTTTGCTTAAGAATCCCTAATGCAGAGTTTATAGCAAGTCCCAGAACCACGATCACTTTCCCGGGCCTCTAATGTTTCGCTCATGCGTGTAGACTTCCGACCCTGGGGGCGGGGAGAAGGATCTAAGCCTCCGGGGGCCCTCAGTGCCGAGGATAGACGCCTCCCACAGTCTCTCAGTGTCCAAAAGGATACTCGCTTAAGTAGATCCCTTCCTATCAGTTTTCAAGTAAGAGGAACAAAAAAAAAAACCCCAAAATAAAACAAAACCACACGGGAGACTGGGAGTGGTGTTCAACCCAAAGAAAGGTTTACTGCAACTTAAAACAGCAAAAACCCACGCAAGGATGGCAGAAATCATCATCATTAATAATAAAATGAGACTTCCCCCTATCTCAGTCTCTTTATCCATCTCCAAACTTGAACCAATGTCCTTTCCTCAGGGGTGGGAAAGGGAAAACAGTGCTTCAAAAGGCCAAGACAATTCCTCGCCTCACAAGAGGAAAAACCAAGTCCCCTTTCTGTCAGCAACTCTCTTCTCTTCAGAGAGAGAGCGCCGCTAGGGTTGCCAGATTTTCAGGACAGAATGATCCGGTCCTGATTTTACCCCACTGCCTATATGGACTTTCCTCAGGGGAATCCATAGGGAGCACCAGAGCTGCTAGTTCTGTGCAGGAAGTAACAGTAAAACCTGCCCTGAAAATCTGGAATCACTTGGCAACCCTACAGCCTGCGTGACTGGTAAACAGGCAGGCAGTCTCCATCCTACTCCCGCCAAGAAGGGGGCTTCCTTCTAGGGTGGGCAGGCCAAGGAAAAACAAACCCAGGCTCTGTAAGACAAGAGTTCTCTCTTCTCAGCTCCTCCCACCGGGTCCGTGAGGGAATAAAAGATGGGATTTCCCCCTGTTTATCCCTTTTTTTTTGCAGGCTGTGGGCCCCACTGGGACCTCCAGCACAAAAACTCCAATCCTCTCAAAAGCCAAACACATCTTGAGCCTGCTCCGGCTGGTTTTTTTAAAAGGGGAGCTTGACCAATCCCAAAACGGGGGGGATGGGGGGGATGCCCCATACCTGGTGAGGATCTAAAAATGGTAAAATCTCCCCGCAGATGCAAACAGGGAGAAATATTTGGTAAGGGTGCAAAGCTGCTACCATTGCATAGAAAAAAGAAAAATGTAAGTTATCCTCTCTCTCTCCTCCATTCCCCATGTCTACAGTAACTCGCTCGTATTCTTGAACTTTAGAATGACTTGGTTAAATGCTTTTTTTTCTGTGTTTGCTGTTGATGGTGTTGGTGAACTCATCAACATTGTACCTGAAGACTGGAGGATAGCAAATGTAACCCCAATATTTAAAAAGGGCTCCAGGGGCGATCCGGGAAACTACAGACCGGTTAGCCTGACTTCAGTGCCAGGAAAAATAGTGGAAAGTGTTCTAAACATCAAAATCACAGAACATATAGAAAGACATGGTTTAATGGAACAAAGTCAGCATGGCTTTACCCAAGGCAAGTCTTGCCTCACAAATCTGCTTCACTTTTTTGAAGGAGTTAATAAACATGTAGATAAAGGTGAACCAGTAGATGTAGTATACTTGGATTTTCAGAAGGCTTTGACAAAGTTCCTCATGAGAGGCTTCTAGAAAAAGTAAAAAGTCATGGAATAGGTGGCGATGTCCTTTCGTGGATTACAAACTGGCTAAAAGACAGGAAACAGAGAGTAGGATTAAATGGACAATTTTCTCAGTGGAAGGGAGTGGACAGTGGAGTGCCTCAGGGATCTGTATTGGGACCCTTACTTTTCAATATATTTATAAATGATCTGGAAAGAAATACGACGAGTGAGATAATCAAATTTGCAGATGACACAAAATTGTTCAGAGTAGTTAAATCCCAAGCAGATTGTGATAAATTGCAGGAAGACCTTGTGAGACTGGAAAATTGGGCATCCAAATGGCAGATGAAATTTAATATGGATAAGTGCAAGGTGATGCATATAGGGAAAAATAACCCATGCTATAATTACACAATGTTGGGTTCCATATTAGGTGCTACAACCCAAGAAAGAGATCTAGGTGTCATAGTGGATAATACATTGAAATCATCGGTACAGTGTGCTGCGGCAGTCAAAAAAGCAAACAGAATGTTGGGAATTATTAGAAAGGGAATGGTGAATAAAACGGAAAATGTCATAATGCCTCTGTATCGCTCAATGGTGAGACAGCACCTTGAATACTGTGTACAATTCTGGTCGCTGCATCTCAAAAAAGATATAATTGCGATGGAGAAGGTACAGAGAAGGGCTACCAAAATGATAAGGGGAATGGAAAAACTCCCCTATGAGGAAAGACTAAAGAGGTTAGGACTTTTCAGCTTGGAGAAGAGACGACTGAGGGGGGATATGATAGAGGTGTTTAAAATCATGAGAGGTCTAGAACGGGTAGATGTGAATCGGTTATTTACTCTTTCGGATAGTAGAAAGACTAGGGGGCACTCCGTGAAATTAGCATGGGGCACATTTAAAACTAATCGGAGAAAGTTCTTTTTTACTCAACGCACAATTAAACTCTGGAATTTGTTGCCAGAGGATGTGGTTAGTGCAGTTAGTATTAGAGATGTGGTTCGTTTTTTGCCCTATTTAGGAAATTTAATGAAATTTCCTAATTCGTTTCTGTTTCGGAGTATCCGAAACACGACATAAACGCCGTTATTTCGGAGCCCCCGAAACCGGAAACGAAATTTTCCCCGCAATTCGGGGGAAAATTCGTTTTAGGGTTTGCCTGGGGAGAGGGGGCACAAATTTTTTTTTTTATTAAAACCCACCCCAAACATTTAAATTCACTATAATACACCACCCCCCGATCCCTCCCCAAGACTTACGAAGATCCCTGGTGGTCCAGCGGGGTCCATTTGCCCTCCGTGCCCTCCGTGCCCGGAGGGCTCCTGACCCCCCCCAAGGCTTGCCAATAATCCCTGGGGGTCCAGCAAGGGTCCGAAAGCGATTTCGTTTTCGGCTGCCAGTAACCAAAATGGCGCCGATAGCCTTTGCCCATACTATGTCACAGAGGCTTTCGGCGCCATTGGTCAGCTCCTGTCACATGATAGGAGCACAAGATGGCGCCGATGGCCATGTGACAGGGGCTGACCAATAGCGCCGAAAGCCCCTGTGACATGGTAGTTCGGGCTATTCGGCACCATTTTGAGGCGCACGGCTTGCAGCACAGCACACCGGGCACGGAGGGCACGGAGGGCAAATGGACCCCGCTGGACCACCAGGGATCTTCGTAAGTCTTGGGGAGGGATCGGGATGGGGGGGGGGGGGGTTTGTTATATATGTACGAAAATGCTTAAAAATGTTTTTAAATGCTTGGGGTGGTTTTTTTTTTACTTCGTTACCGATTCGTTTTTCGGTCCGGTTTCGGGTTTCTCGTTTCGTTTTCGGGCAAACGAACCGAAAACGAAACGAGAAGACCCGAATTATACCACGAAGTATTCGAACCGAAAAACGACCCGGTAGAAAAAAACGAAGCACATCTCTAGTTAGTATAGCTGTGTTTAAAAAAGGATTGGATAAGTTCTTGGAGGAGAAGTCCATTACCTGCTATTAAGTTCACTTAGAGAATAGCCACTGCCATTAGCAATGGTTACATGGAATAGACTTAGTTTTTGGGTACTTGCCAGGTTCTTATGGCCTGGATTGGCCACTGTTGGAAACAGGATGCTGGGCTTGATGGACCCTTGGTCTGACC
The DNA here is from genome assembly GCF_901001135.1 of Rhinatrema bivittatum. Classification (NCBI taxonomy): domain Eukaryota; kingdom Metazoa; phylum Chordata; class Amphibia; order Gymnophiona; family Rhinatrematidae; genus Rhinatrema; species Rhinatrema bivittatum. The sequence continues at coordinate 35,147,199 of NC_042620.1, forward strand.
CAGTATGGCATTTTCTTATGTTCTTATGTTCTTAACAGCTGGATCAAGTTTCGAATGCTAATAGTGCAACGTAGATAAGCAATATCTTAATGGTTTAAATTGCATATTCTAAAGAATAAACCTATGATCATAAACGCAACGTGTGTCTGAAATGTTTTCAAAGCAAAATGCCACAGTTTGGATGTGCTGTAAAGGTAAGGAGAAGAAGGGGTTTTTTTGTGTTTGACATGGTTCCATGGTCAGCCTCATGTGTTTCTTTTGTTTTGTACATCATCACCCAATGTCCCATTTTTCTCTCCTGCAGGTGCTGGACTGGATTGAGAACCATGGAGAAGCTTTTCTTAGCAAACACACTGGCGTGGGAAAGTCCCTTCACCGAGCTCGGGCCCTTCAGAAAAGGCATGATGATTTTGAAGAGGTAGCCCAGGTAGGATGCACAGTTCCATCTCTAACATGTCTCCAGGAACAGCCCACCCTCTGTCCATCACCCTTCCTCCCGTGCACCACTTCAACCTAGCTAAACACCAAGAGAAGAGTGCTAAGGTATAGATAGCACTGTCTACCTTTGTAGGACTAAGCCGACATAACTTTTAAATATATGCTAATTTCATGTATACTTTACTGAAGAGAATCACATAAGTGCTTGGTTGTGGTATGTGTGGCAACGTGCGAATCCAAGTTGTGGTCTGTCGTCCACAGTGGTTAAAGGAATCGGGACACGGCGCTAACGTGTCGATGCAGTGGATAGCACCTGCAGCAGCTCTGCCCATTTATGACCTTCCCATATTGACGTGAGCTGTTTGAGTTGACTTGAGATAACAGTGTATTGTGAGAACCAGACTTGCAAAGTGACTTAGGTACCCATCCCTAGTCAGAAAAACTAGGTTGATCCCGGCTCACAGTCTGTGCTCTTAAGAATCAAGCCATATTCACTAATATATTTCAGTGGGATGTGAAGAGTGCACTAAAACACAAAACTCGATGCTAAAGAAACACGACATCCTTAAAGTATCAACTGCCGCCATAATATTCTAAGCACCTTACGCGTGCTGTGGAAGAGTTGCCCTGCATTCTTCCTGCATTGCCATGGCTGTGGGTATTTGCATGTAAGCCCCTACCCCCATCCTTTTATCAGGTGCAGAGACTCCTGTAGGAGTGCCAAGACCACATTGTGAGCCATGTTGTTTAGGTTCTTTTCCTGACAAGGAGGAAAAGGAAGGATTTTCTAGGCCTTTAAGCATAAAAGGTTTTTCAGCAAACTCTCAAATAAAAAAAAAAATCCCACAAACCCCAATTTGGGAGTGGTCAAAAAATAAATCCTTTGCTGGTAACGGGATGGAAATACATTTCTTAGCAGTTGGTATACAGGTTCTGGTGAAAGGCATACAGAAAACAAAGGTGATGCAGTGCGCAAACTACCCATTAGCAGAAGTACTCTTGGGAGATGGGACACACCCTGTGCTTTATGTTTCTTGATACCAGTGGCATTGATCTCCTCCTGTGGTAGGACACACTGAAAGTTCTCCCGATAATCTTCAGATGAGCCTCTGTTGACAGCACTTTCAACAGCAACTCTGCAGCAGTGTCACTCGCTTGGCAGGCCTTGTTCCTGACAAAGGGTTGCCAACAGGTTCCACATTTTCAGGATGGGTCGATCCAGGCCTGATTTTACCCCATGGCATGCCGGGACTTGTAGTTATGACATCCCTTAGAGAAGCAACCCGTTGAAGGTGATTCTGGCGTGGTCTCCGTGGGATGCAGAAATTGCAAATGTTCTGTTTAGTTTTGGGCATGAGGAGGCAGTTATCTTTATGCCTTCAAATAGATCTCTTAGACAAGCAAGACTACAAGTCCCTGCATGCAGTGGGGACTTGTAAAACCAGGACCGGATTAGGTTGTCTTGAAAATCTGGATCCAGTTGGCATCCCTGTGGACCTGATTCCAAACAAGCAGCTCCACTTCTGAAGATACTGTAGGCACTCTTGAATGAAATCAGAGTTATGGCACTAACTCCTCTTTCATCTGCTTTAGCTTCTGCGTCTTCTTAATCTTAGTACCTCCTTAGACCCTAAGAGACTCTCCACTCCTGGGTACCTGAGAGCTCCTCCCTTGAGCCTCAGCACACTCCTGTCACCTCACTCAGCACAGGATAGGAGAGAAGAACACGAGCCAAAGTAGGTTCCTTTAGAAGATACTTCCCCCATTATGGACTGTCAGAACACTCTGCGCTCCTACTCTGATCTCACACATGCAGCGTCGGTGAAGATTCTGAGGAATTATATATAGCAAGGGACATTTTGGTGACATCCTGTCAGGTGAAATGAGAAATAACAGAATGGTTTGTTACTTATTCTCCACTGATTGCAGCTAGAATCATATCTGTGGAAGTGGGAGGATAAAGCCATTTTAGTGCTTCTTGAAAAGTTAATGACTTGTTAATCTGATTTCCTTTGGAAATGATAAAAGAGGAAGTGAAAAAGAAGCATGATGTATTTATTGATTTAAAGCCTAGGATTCTTTTTTTTTTTGCATTCTTATGTCTCAGAAGATCAGTCTAGATTTTGCTAATGTGCCTTAAGAACATAAGAATTACCATACTCGGTCAGACCGAGGGTCCATCAAGCCCAGTACCCTATTTTCAATAGTGGCCAATCCAGGTCCCAAATACCTGGCAAGATCCCAAACAGCAGATAGATCCCATGCTGCTAACACCAGAGATGATAAGAAACTTTCCCCAAGTCTACCTGGTTAAAAACAATTTATGGACTTCTCCAGGAACTTGTCCAAATCTTTTTTTAAACCCAGCTATGCTAACTGCTTTAATCACATCTTCCGGCAATGAAGTATTTTTATATTTTGAAACTGTAAATAACCGATTCACATTTAACCATTCTATTCCACTCATAATTTTATAGATCTCTATCACATCCCCTCTCCAGCCATCTCTTCCACAAACGAAAGAGCTTTTCCTCATAGTGGAACTATTCCATCCCCTTTATCATTTTGATCACCCTTCTCTGTACCTTTTCTAATTTTGCTATATATTGTTTTGAGATGCGGTGATCAGAATTGCACAGGGTGCTCTAGGTATGGTCTCACTATAGAGCGATACAGAGGTATTATGATATTCTTCATTTTATTCTCCATTCCTTTCCTAATAATTCCTAACATTCTGTTTGCTATTTTGACCGCTGCCACACATTGAGCCAATGATTTCAAAGCATTGTCCACGATGACGCCCATAGACTTTTCCTGGATAATGCTTAGTATGGAACTTGTCATGTAACTACAATGTGGGTAACTTTTCCCTATGGGCATCACTTTGCACTTGTCCACATTAAATTTCATTTGGATGCCCAATCTTCTAGTCTTCCAAGGTCCTTCTGCAATTTGTCACAGTGCACTTGCAATTTAACAACTCAGAATAATTTTGTGTCATCTGCAAATCTGATCACCTCACTCAATGTTTCCTTTTCCAGACCATTTATAAATATATTAAAAAGATCCAGTCCCAATACAGATCCCAGAGGCACTCTACTGTTTACTTTTCTCCACTTAGAAAACTGACCAGTTAGTCCTAATCGCTGTTTCCTGTCTTTTAACCAGTTTGCAATCCACGATAGGTCATCACTTCCTATCTCAAATGCCTTCTGAAAATCCAAATACACTTTATCCGCTGGCTCCATCATTATCCACATGTTTATTAACCTCTTCAAAAATGTAGCAGATTTGTGAGGCAAGACTTCCCTTGTGTAAATCCATGCTGGCTGTGCACTATTAAACTGTGTCTTCCTATATGTTCTCGGATTTTGTTTTTTAGAATAGTTTCTATGATTATTCTCGGCACTGAAGTCAGCCTCACCAGTCTATAGTTGCCAGGACCACCCCTGTAGCCCTTTTTAAAGATCAGTGTTCCATTGGCCAGCTTCCAGTCTTCAAGTACAATAGGAAAAAGGTTACAAATTACTAGCAATAGATCTGCAATTTCATTTTTTAGTTCTTTCAGAGCTCTGGGGTGTAAAACATCTGGTCCAGGCAATTTGCTACTCTTTAGTTTGTAAATCTGCCCTATTACATCTTCCAGGTTCACCATGGCTTGCATCAGTTCTTCCAAATCATCACCATTAAATATCGTTTCCGGCATAGGTATCTCCCCAACATCCTTTTTAGTAAACACTGCAGCAAAGAATTCATTTAGTCTTTCTGCTAAGGCCTTGTCTTCCCTAAGTGCCCCTTTAACTGCTCAATGATTTAACGGTCCAACTGAATCCCTAACAGGCTTCCTGCTTCGGATATAGTTTTTAAAGTTTTTATTTTAAGTTTTTGCATCTACAGCCAGCTTTTAAAAATATCGTTTAGCCTGCCTTATCAGTGTTTTACATCTAACTTGCCATTACTTAAGCTTTTTCCTATTTTCTTCAGATGGATCCTTTCTCCATTTTTTGAAAGATGTGGAGGAATAGTCTAGTGGTTAGAAAAGTGACCTTGGGCAAGTCACTTTACCCTCCATTGCCTCAGGTACAAAATTAGATTGTAAGCCCTCTGGGGATAGGGGAATACCTGCAGTACCTGAATGTAATCTGTGCTGAAAAGCAGAATATCAACATAGTTAAAATAGCCTCTTTCAACCTCACCTTTTAACCATGCTGGCAATCAATTGATCTTCCTTCCACCTTTTTTTTAATGCATGGAATACATCTGGGCTGAGCTTCCAATATGGCATTTGTAAATAATGCCCAAGCCTGATGTAAACTTTTAACCTTTGTAGAGGCATCTTTAGTTTTTTTCTGTCTTCCTCATTTTATCTCCCTTTTGAAAGTTAAATGCTAGAGCAATAGCTGTACTTAATGTCCTTGCTAAATTCTGTTAGCATTTCTTCATTCGTCTGTTCATTTTGGCTAGGCAGATATTTTATTTATTTATTTATTTAACATTTTTTTATATACCGAGGTTCTAGTAACAATGTTACTAATCACTTCGGTTTACATATAACATTGGAATGACTTAACATGTGTGTCTTACATAGAACAGGAAAATGAACTTGGAGAAAATTGAAATAAATAACATTATAAAACAACAAATTAAATAACAGCAATCTTATATACAGATAGTAGCATGCTCCCATTGCTTTACTATTCCCCATCATGCATGGAATTTCCACCCATAAAGATTCCACAGTGCATTCAGTCTCCTGCAGGATCTTGATCCGTTTGGACTCTGTGCTATCCCTAACATAAAGAACCAACCACCCTCCAAGTTGATCCACCCAGTCATTGTGATGTAAGGTATGGAACTAACCCATTGGATATCCTCCTTCCACCAGGTCTGTGAGATGCCGATTATGTCTGTCTATCTCTTCATTCGGTATTATGCATTCTAACTCTCCCATCTTACTTTTCAGACTTCTAGCATTAGCATACAGGCAATCCAAGGTACATTTTTTTATTTATTTATACAACTTTCCTAGCAATTAACAGGGATAACGTGGAATCTTTAAACTCAATCTGTTCTTTACTTATAGGCACATGGGCTGGTTTTTTTGAGCTCATCCAACTAAAATAAGCAAATGCTATATCTTATATATCTCTCTCCGCAAGTTAGATGATGTTTCAAAGGCATTTCAGTACCAGTCGTTTGATCTCCCATTTGGTAAAAGACATCAATTGTTATTACCAGCTCATTGGTATCTGTATTAGTCTGCAGAATTTGATCTTCCCAGGGACACCGAATGTTCCTTGGGGGTCATCCCCGCTCTTATATCAGCACATTGGTGCCAGGAAGTGTTAGGAATGAGGGAGCAAATGGTAATAGTCTCATGCCTTTGTACAATCTTTGTACTTAAATTATATGCAAAATATTGATTCATCCTTATCAATCACTGGAGTCTGTTCTGATCCATAGGTGGCTATTCGTGGTACAAAGCCTTCCGGGGATCTAACTAGTTACCTAAAATTATCCTTAAACACTGTTATGGTTTTGAGGTGTTTGGTGGATTCTTGGGTGCTACAGCGATGGCCACTCCCACGGGGAGGAGCCCCGCGAGGAACTGTAGTACCAGGCTAGACTCAGAATGCACAGACACAGAGTTAAGTTTTATTATGCAGCTTGTAGTAGCCACCAGAGGTGGCAGTAGTGAGTAGATCCTTGCAGCAGCAGTCTGGGGTCCTCGGCTGAGGAGACCCCTTCCGCAATGGTGGTGGAGGGAACTCCGATGCAGGTTACCAAAGTAGATGACACAGGCCCTCGAGGAGCGAGTACCTGGATACCGGATAGGTACCTGGAAATAAGCATAGAGCCCCCCTGAGGAGCGGGTACTCAAGTTAGCAGAACCCCGAAGGGTAGAGAGAGCTTCCAGCGGCAGCAGGAAGTGGCAGAGCAGCTTAGACCGGACAGGTCCAATCCTTGCTAACTCAGTCAGTCAGCAAATAGAGCAGGCTAAATACCAGGATGGCGTGACATCAGATGAGGGGGACACCCCCGAGGTTTGCGCCAATTCCGGAATAAAGACGTGAGTGGCGCTCAGGTGAATCATGGGGGAATGCCTTGCCATAGCCGTTCCGGGGACGCTGGAGGGTGCGGCTAGCAGACGCGGCGGTCGCCATCTTCCCAAGGCTGGTGGAGAAAGCGAATAAAGAGGTGAGGCAAGTGGGACGAAGCCGTCCGAGTCCAACGGACGCAACACACACTCCCCTAAACTTTAAGTCCTAAAATTACCCAGCGAAACAGTACTTATTTATCCTTTTCAGCCACCAGCAAAATCTTCTGCCCTCGATATTCTCTCAAGATTGAAGATTACTGAGCTCTTTCTCTCCTATTTATCTTGTGCTTCAAAGGCAAATTACTGCCAACAAAACCCCTATGATGATACCTCAGTTACAGGCCGATACAGTGAAGTGCGGCCGCAGTTACCCTGCTTCTAACCCGCTTTCTACTCACAATTTGGCCGCATTAGTCCTACCTGCGATTCACTATCCCTTTTAACCCATCCTTACCGCCTCTTTAAATCAGCGGGTAACCCTTTCCGCCCGCGGCATGTATATGAGATGTAAACGATCGGATTAGCTATTCCCTCCCATACAATAACGCGCTCCCCGATTATCGCTTTTTTAAACCTGCAGTTTTGCCGCGCGTTTAACCTGCTAATTTACCGCCTACCCCTACCCCTGCGTTAGTGTGGAGCGTCAGGCAAGCCGAGACGAAATTTCACGGGCCACGGAGCAGCCCCAGCCAGCCCCCGCTTCACTGCCTGACCCCCTAACTCCCCGGGACAAGACCGAAGTGAATCGGGCAAACTTTCCGCCAGCCCCCGCTCACTTGCCCTGGCCGCGTCCATCTCCCGCGCTGACAGCTCCGGAGCAGCCCCGGTCCTCTCTCCCCTCCTCCAGGGGACAGCCGGCGGCGAGAGCGGCTTCAGCAGCCCAGGGCGGATCGGGCGCTCCCCATGGCTCCCTATTCTCTAAAACGTAATGAGTGCACGCCATGACATCAGACGTCCAGCCGGGCACTCAGGTCATGGTGTGCGGCGTCCAAGGTCATGAGAGTTAGGGGGTCAGGCAGTGAAGCGGGGCTGGCTGGGGCTGCTTGGGAGCTGTCAGCGCGGGACATGGACGCGGCCAGGGCAGGTGAGCGGGGGCTGGCAGAAAGTTTGGGGGGAGTTAGGGGGTCAGTCAGCCCTTCTCCTGTATCCACTTCCTGGTACCTGTCATTTGAAATGACAGGTACCAGCACACCCACCCGCTTCCTGGACGCGCGTTGGACGCGGCTTGCATTTGCATGCCATTTAAATACAGTATCGAGCGGTATGTGTTTCAAACTGTGCGTGCGGCAAACGCGGGTGCGCCCGGCACTAACGCACCCCTTTCTACCGCACCTTACTGTATCGGCCTGTTAATTTGTCAGAATGACTGTCTGCTAGTGTTCCTGTATAACAATTTTGATACCTATTCAGATCATTGTCAGTTCTCTCACACCTTTTCAAAGCAAGGTATCTAGGTTTCCTCTCTTTTAATCAGGCTCACACACACTAAAAAATGACCTACCTTTCCTTTTTAATTAAGCACATAAATTAAAGATCAATTTGCCCCCCCCCAAACTTTACGTCCCAGAATTACTCAGCAAAGCAATACTTATTGATTCTCTTCAGCCACCAACAAAATATTCTTCTGCTCTCAACACTCCCTCAGGATTTATGCCATAGTGGCGGAGATTTATATTCTCATGTAATGTCTCTCCTAGTTCATGGCCTTAGTGCGAGATGAGAGCATGGTAACATTCATTTGTTTTGCCCAGAGTTTGGTTTATGATGTACACTTGATTTTCTGCTGAAAGACTTTCTTGACGTCTCTCCTCTTCAGTAAGAGGGTTGGTGCGTAAGCTGACTTCTGACAAAAATTACACCTCCACTGGCTTAATTAACTGCCCCATGCCATTTAAGAGTAATGCCTATATGGATTTTTTAGAAATCAAAATGAAGAGCGTTTCTGAAAACTTTGAAAGAATTCCTCAGTGGTTTGACCTGATCCTTAAACTTTTTGAAGTAAAATGGGATTCATTCCAGGAAGTTTGTGAACATGACATTACTACTATCATTTCAAAAACAAATCCATCATTTTGTCCTTTGAATTCTTGTAGTGTTGCCCTGCTAAAAACAATAAGAGATATGGTTTCCCCTTTTTCAGTATCATTGGTTAACCTGTCATTCACAGAAGGTTAGCTTCCAGATCCTTCCTCCCTAGCAGATTATAGGCCCATTTCATGTACTGGATTTCTCACCAGATTTAGGCCTAGATTCATCAACATGCGATAAATTTTCACCCTAGCTTGATAGTACCCTGGTAGAGAGTCCATCAAGCTAGGGCGAGAGAACATTGTAGACATCTCATCTTTGTGTGTCCTTCCTCCCTCAAATTCATGCCAAATCTTCACTGATGTGTACTGTGCTGTTTTACATGCACAGTGAGACATTCAAACTGGCCCCAAAACCCTAGGCCACCACCAAAACCTCACCTCAAGTTACTAGCTTGCCCTCCTATAGTGGTATATATAGATGACAATTATGTGTCCCATCCCAGAGGCGCTCTCACTCTCTCTCACACATAAATTTTGCAAATTTGCATGCAGAATGCAATAAATAACACGTGGTTTGGTGATGTGTTGCGTCCATCAGTCTACGATGGCTTCGCCCCGCCTACCTCTTTCTACTTGCGGCTCCTCCCGCTCACCTTGGACTGATGGCTGCCGCGGCGTCTGCTTGCCGACCTCTCCGGTGTCCCCAGACTGGCTTTGGTGCTGCCTCCCACCATTCTCCTTCAAGGTACCTCTAGGGCGCGCGCGCGTACGCCGCCCTTATCTTTATTTCCACGTTGGCGTGAACCACAGGGGCGTCCCCCTGATCTGACGTCACGACTCCAGGGTATATCTGCCTACTTCATTTGCTGGCTCGTTGAGTTAGCAATGGGACTCTTACGGATGGGATTCGCTCTCCGTTCCTAAGCTACTCTGCCACTCCAGCTCTAACCGGAACTCTTCAGGACTCTTACAGATGGGATTCACTCTCCGTACCTAAGCTACTCTGCCACTCCAGCTCTAACCGGAACTCTTCAGGACTCTTACGGATAGGATTCGCTCTCCGTTCCTAAGCTACTCTGCCACTCCAGCTCTAACCAGAACTCTTCAGGACTCTTACAGATGGGATTCACTCTCCGTACCTAAGCTACTCTGCCACTCCAGCTCTAACCAGAACTCTTCAGGACTCTTACAGATGGGATTCGCTCTCCGTTCCTAAGCTACACTGCCATTCCAGCTCTAACCGGAACTCTTCAGGACTCTTACGGATAGGATTCACTCTCCGTACCTAAGCTACTCTGCCACTCTAGCTCTTCTGGAACTCTTACTACCCTTCGGGGTCACTAACGGGATACCCGCTCCTCAGGGGCCTCTCTGCTTCTTTCAGGTGCTATCAGGAAACCGGTACTCGCTCCTCGAGGGCCCATGTTCCCTGTGTCGCTGCCTGCTACTTCTACCCTTCTACTTGGAAGAACTAACTACAGTCATCATCTGTGAGTTCAGTAACATCTCTCTCTACAGTACAGCTTCGCCGGAACCAGGTACTCGCTCCTCAAAGTCCTGCCCTCCACTCCAGTGCCAGACCTCTCATCCAGTGGAATCTCTGCTGCTGCTAGTGAGTACAACGCTACTGAGTCTCTCTAAGCTAAAGGATCAGGTACTCGCTCCTCGAGGGCCTGCTCTCCCTGTCTCGGAGCTCTCCTATTCTACTTGGGACTCTGAATGCTAATTCTATTGTGTACTCATAACTCTCAGTCTCTTTCCACTACAGCACCACTTCCAGAGGATCTGCTTCCAGCGTTCTGGGAGAGACGTGCCCAGCCGGGCTCTACAACCACTACTCACTACTGCCACCTCTGGTGGTTCCAAATACTGTTTAATAAAAGATTCAAATCTGTGTTTGTCCGGAGTTTAGCCTGACACTGTGGTCCCTCACGGGACTGCCCCCCGTGGGCATGGTCAACTGCCACAGTGACCAAGGATCCACCCAAACACCAATAACCATAACATGATGGCACGGGCATTAGAGCCCTATCGCCTGCTATAACAGCCTAATGCATTTTGATGAATGACCCTGTTATTGAATCTGCTGCACTGAAGCAGTTATCAGAATTCATAGAGGATCATAATGTACTTGATCAGTTTCAGTTTGGCTTTCGGCGATCTATGAGCACTGAAATTCTTTAACTCTGCTTGTTCGATTCTCTACGGAGAGGCTTAGAATTGGGTCCAGGGTATGCCCTAGTAATGCTTGATATGCCCTCAGAAATTTTATACCGTGGATCATATGATATTACTGTATAAGCTGAGAGAGGTCAGGATAGCTGGGACTGTCTGGAACTGGTTCAAGTCCTACTTAACGTTCCGCAGGATTCTGCACCTTCGGCACTTTTATTTGACATCTGTTTTAACACCAGTGTGCCGTTTGCTTTCAGCGCTTTGCACTGGTTATCGGATTTCTGCAGATGATGTGCAGGTCTATATCCCCCTGGCTGTGTCTTGGTCTGAGACTTCTAGGCTGATTGCATTATGTGTAAATTCTATTAAACAGTGGCTTAGCCTCAACAGACTCGCTTTAAATCTAGCTAAGACCGAGATTGTTGTGATTCATTGCAGTACCTCGGTGGACATTTCACAGTCTATTCAAGTTGGAGCTGAAAGCATCCGGATCTCCTCATATGCCCATAGCTTAAGGGCTATTGTTATTCAAGATTATCCCATATTCCTCAAATCAAATCTGTTGTTCCAGCTGGCTTTTATAAACTACGGCTCTTAAGGGATCTTAAGCCACTTTTACTTCCTGGTAACTTTCGTGCAGTGGTACAGACTTTTTTTTATTTGCGATGTTAGATTACTGCAGATCTCTGTACCTGAGGATCCCCTATCCTCAATCGAACTTTTGCAATTGCTGCAGAATGCAGCAGAAAGACTGATTAAGGGCCACAAAAAAAGTGATCACACCTCACCGGTCCTTGTGGATCTTCATTGGCTACCAGTGTTCTGGGTTCAGACCGTGCCCACTGGCATTCTGTCCAGGGGCTCTGACCTGGCGGCTGTTCCCACTGAGGTCTACACTGGGGGCTACCTGAGGGGCTTATCTCGGGGGCTTACCCAATATAAACACACACAATTACTGGGATTATACCTGGGGGCTTGAACCCAGGAGCCTACTCTGTACACAAACTTTGATTCAGTACATCACAGTTCCAGGTACTTAGGAAAGTACGTTTTTTTGAGCAATAGGATAGAACAAATAAAATCGGATCATACCGAAAAAGTAATAGTAGATAATAACAATTGCTATATATATATATATACATATATATATATATATATATAAAATAGCAATGTTTCCAAAAGGTCAGCCTGTGCTATCATATCCGGAAGCACGCTCTCCCTCTCTCTCTCTCTCTCTAGCTGTTATTTCTCCTTAAACACTAAATGTTTGGGAAAAGCAGCGATGTTCCCTCCTTCTGAGTTCTTATCAATTTCAGGTGCAGCTGTGTGGCCTTCGCTCTCTCTCAGGCTTTAGGCTAGAAATTAATTGCTTGCTTTCTCATCGTAGACCTACTGGTATAACTATAATAAACAGATTCTTGGCTGTTCATAAGCATTATACAGCGCAAAACAGTAAATAGGAGTTCAATCAGGGGTTGGACTGTAGCCTTCGGACCAGTCTGTGTCTGGGTGAGAACTCTGAATCTACACGGCTCAACCTCCACACACATCCTCAGCCAAAGTAGCAAAAACATGACTCCCACAGCCAGTTTACTCAAGAATCAAACATAAAGTAGCAATCTTAATGCACAAAACTGCTATCGATTAATTCACAACCCCTGGATTAGCGCAGTGCTGAGAGTTTACAATCCTGCCAGAACTCTGCGCCCCTCGCAAAGGGCACTTTTAGATGGCCCTTCACTAACATTGGCCAAACTGTCCAAGACCAGAGAATGTGCCTTTTCACTCGTTGCACCTACATTTTGGAACACTCTTCCTCAGGATCTAAGAATGGTCAAATGCCCCCAAAAAAGTTTAAAGCGCTTTTAAAAACTGTTTTATTCAAACATGCATTCTTTTAATGTTATTACTCTTTGAGATGGATTTCTTTTGTTTTTGTTCAGTTATTTATTTGTATTAATTCTGCGAGTAATACTGTTTGTTTTATTCAGTTTATTATGTATGTTTTACTGTAAGCTGCTGCAGGCCTCAGTATAGTTAGCTTATAAATGCAAACAAATAAATAAGAGTCCTAATTAGGTATTTCAGATGTCTTTGGATGACTTAAATATGCCATTTTTTGCCCAAGACTTATGGGTAGAAAGCACTGCGTAGGCAACATGACTAGATAGTGTAATATTACAAGAGACAGTCTGGTTTATAATTCCCCTTCCCAAAATATTGCTGCTGTTTAATATAGAAAAACCAATACAAGGCTTTTAAGTTCTCTGGCATAATATATGCAAGGCGATAAAACACACATTTTGTTTTCTTATTTTCATTTCCAGAATAAATTATATAGCAGCACTAACCAGATACAGAAAGCTGCTCCATTTAGTTAAACGAAAATATCAGTTAACCTGGCTTTCAGTTTATCTGCTCAGATTTCTTTCCCAAAATATTGCTGCTGTTAAATAGTAAAAATTAGACTTGAATTCCAAAATATTTTTTTTGGGGGGGAGAGTTGGAACCCGTATCCCAAGTTATGTAGAGGTACTGCACATAATCATGTTGAAACACCAAGCTAAGGTTTGATTGCAGAGTCATGTCGCTAGGCTGGTGCGACCTCACTGGGACCCGCAGCTGGCGCACCCACACGAGCCCCAGCCTAGAGACAGGGACAGAGCGACTTCCATAGCTGATTTCGGTACTGCAGCAGGCCTCGTTCCAGCCTATAGGCAGCCCTATCCTGTGCAAGGATGAATTGGGCAAGGTTTATTTATTTATTATAATTTTGAAAGGCGTGATGGACAGCCGATAATAAAGACATACCTTACACATTGTCCCTTTAATTTGGACTGTGTTTGACCCACGCGCAGACTCTGGATACCCCAGTGTGGTAGATCTCTATCACAGTTACAAGAGTAAAAAGAACATTAAATTATTATTATGCATTGGTATAGTGCATTCCAGAAGTATGCAGCACTGTACAGACACGTGATGGACATTCCCCTACCCCATGCAGCTTGCAATCTAATCAAGACACACGGATGAAAAACCAATACAAGGCTTTTAAGTTTCTGTGGCATTATATATGCAAGGCGATAAAACACACATTTTGTTTTCTTATTTTCATTTCCAGAATAAATTATACAGCAACACTAACCAGACACAGAAAGCTGCTCCATTTAGTTAAACGAAAATATCAGTTAACGTGGCTTTCAGTTTATCTGCTCAAATAAGGAGATCGCAAGAACAATAGAATGCATTACTAGCACCGTGACGCAGAGGGCGAAGCAGGTACTGCTGGTAGAGCAACAGATGGCAGGATAGCCCGCTCCCAGCACAGTCATTAATCGCCATGCCATTAAAACCTCTGATACATTTTGATTTTCAGAGGCCTTTCATGCCTTCCCCTTCCCTTCTTGTCTACCTAAACGAAACCAATATTGATGGACAGAATCATGATGAGAAGGGATCAAGGGGACGCGGGAGGAGGTTGAGGGTGGCCCAGCCAGCGAACAACTTCTGCATTGCAAATTTTGCAGCTGGAATTCGAGAGATGATGTTTTTTTTCTCTATTTACTCGGTGGCTTTAAATTCAGTGGCCTGCAGGTGGCGGTCTCTGAACATTAGATCGAACTCACAAGGGGTTTATCCAGATTTCGGGGATCTTAGTCAAAACAGCATAAAGCAATGGGCTGATTTACAGACGGCTACTTGTTTGGCCTTAGAGGCAGAATGCGCGGAGGAGGAATAACACTCACCTGTTCAGTACATCGCTATGGTAAATGTGAAGCTTGCTTCTTGCATTTTAGGACCTTATTTAAAACATTTTACATTCGTTTTAGAAGGTGATAGATAATGATTACTTCACAAGTCATTTTTAAGTGCGTTTTGGGACCTGCATGCCTGGAATGGTTTGGCAGGCACCCTGTCCCTCTTGTCCCATGCGTGCAGGTGGACTTACATGCATGCTTGTGTTTTTGTATGTTAGGGGTGCACATGGGAATAAGGTTTTCTTTCCTTTTCTTTATATTAATATTTGTTTTTGGCTGCTGTTCTTGCATTTCTGCATTTAGTGCATGCTAAAATGCAGAAACAGAACCAAAATTTGTCATCTTTTTTTGTGTCACTTCGGAGTGGAAATGGCCCAAGTTGTCAGCATTTTCAGTATCATTTTAAATGACCTCATGTCTCTCACGTACGTAAGGGTACATGCCAATGATATGTTAAACTTGAAACAAGGCGGCAATTATATTTGAGGGCACCCTGGTAATTAAAGGTGCTTGAGGCCAGTTTAAAGCTCTCCCTTTGACTGCACCACTACCTCTTGCTTTACTGGATATATATCTTTGGACACAGAGACGAAACCGTTCTCTTACGGAAGGTAAGTCAACAGCGAAATGAAGCGATTTTTGTTTAATAAACGATCAATGCCTATTAGGCTTTCCGATGGGTGACAGGCCAATTGATTAATGCAGCTATCGATGCGTAAGTGCTAGTTCACCGCACTCGCCAGTTTATTGATGGTTTCTTGCTCTTTGGCTAATCCTGATGCATAAGCCATACTTAGGAAACAAATCCAGGCGGGAGGTCACCTGGTAAGCACAAATCTGTTTGCTGATCTGCTTTATCCGTGAAGATAAGTCCGTGCCAGTGAAGGTCTGGATCCGGTTGTCCTGGCATAGATTTAGTTTGCACTTTGTGTTTTACCCTTGGCAGTGGTTTGTTTTTTTTATCTGTTTGCTCTTTTGTGGACGGTAGCCCAAATCATTTTTCCCCATCTGGTACAATGGTTTCCAGGTTTATAATAGCTGGGAGCTCTGGCTTTACTTTCTTGGCAATTGAGGATCCTTTGTGCCTATCCCTGATCATCTTAAATACTGATACTGTTTCATCTTCATCAATTCCCCACTGGGGGGGTGGGGAGTCTGCTTCGTACATTCCCTACTGCCAATTCCAGACTCCATTCCTTCCACCTGTCTGCATCAGGAATAGACTTCCTGAGCTGGTGCATCAGGCTCCCTTTTAAATCATAATCCCTGATTGTCCCACGTACAGCATCATTCATTTTTAACCATTTCCTTAATAAATTAAATACCCAGCGTCTCCTTCGCCCTGTATGTTTGCTTTGATTAGACTGTAAGTTCTGCTGAGCACGGGCTTCTCATATGTTTTTGTACAGCTCTACATAGGTTGAGTAGCGCTATAGAAGGCTAAGTAATAGTATTAGTACTCCCGTTTTGTGAAGCCCTGTTGGGCAGTTCTTGCCTCCCGCCAGCAGAGGGCCTTGGTGGGTCCTTTGGCCTATCCAGTTGGTCGTCTCATCTCTATGGCCCGCATTTCCTGCCGGCAGCCATCTTGTTCCTATTTGGAAGCTCATAGTCTGTATTTTCCCAGAGCTTGGTCCTAGACTTGGTCCTAACATTTTCAGTTCCTGTTTACTACTAGATTGCTTCATGTATCCAGTGTTCCTGTTTGGTCCTAGATTGCTTCGTGTATTCTATGTTCCTATTATTTATGTAGCCAGTCCTCCTGCAGTGGTTCTGTTCTGCTTCTGTGGGCACCTTAGTGTCTCCAGGATTTTCTGCAGTGATCCCTGCCCTGCTTCTGTGGGTGCCTTTACGTCTCCAGCTTTGGGTTCTACCTTGCCTTAGTGTTGCTCTTGTCCAAGTCCTGCCGGCCGCCAGCAGCTGAGGGCTCAATCCAAGGGGAAGGTAGCTGCTGCAGACAGAAGGTGCTCTGCCCCATTCCAGTTAGAGATGCCCAGTCTTGTGCTGCCTGTGCACTGCCTACTCTTGGCTTTGGGGGTCACACACGCTGTCGTCACAAGTTTTAGCCTCATTCCATAAACTCTGGTTTTAAAACTTCCTTTCCACAGAAAGCTGCTTGACATCCCGCAGCCCTGCCATGGTAGAATCAGGTTGACCTTTCCCTCTGGCTTCTGTTAAGGAATTTCTTATGGACAGAGAATCCAATGGTTACCATACTGTTTAGGAAAAGACGGTTGTCTAATATTGCAGTCGTATAGGATATCACATACTACAAAACCTACTCAAACCCATCTAATGCTGCTAGACAAAATGCAGTGCCTCAGTCTTTCATAGATTTACATACTGGTTGTGGAGTCCACTAGCAGAGAGTGAATGACCAATTAATGAAACACAGGGTAGAGCTCCCGTCAAAGGATTTAATGGAGGCTAACCAAGCAGGTATGAAACCGAAGGGACCTGCTGGCTCACTCTTCTTGTTAATAGTTCATCCAGCAGCTCTCAGCTCAGAACATGGACTGTGTTGGACCGTGCTGTGGTTGAGCACATTCTGATTGCAGTCTCCAGTTCTGCTTCCGAGACAGCTGGGATGTACTTTTTTTTTCTCGCAAAATATTTTTATGAATTTAATTCTGCATGAACTGGTACTGCAGGTAATTAGCCAGTGGGTCCCTCCCCTCCGAGTCCATCCTCCACCCCCTTCTTCAATGTGAAATGTAAGTTTTTCACAGGGCATGAGCAAGACAGGAGAGGAATGGAAGACAGGAAAAGAATGACGGAGAGAAAGAGATGAAAGAGGAGACGCACCTGGGCACTTTAAAAATAAATCTGTCTTCACAAATGATTCTGTGCCTCTCTTTAATACACATTGGCAAGGATATTTTAAAGTAAAGGAAAATCCTAGTGTCAAAACTCATTTGTGTTTACTCAGGTTGAACATTTAAGTCAATTTGTTGAGTCACGATTACCTGCAACTTCATCCCCAGTTGAACCTTGAAGGATAGGGATTAGAAATAGTTCAATTGCAATGCGGTGCTGATTATCTTATTATTATGTTTTCCTTTTTGTAAAATATTCTTCTCTTGTTTCAGTCAAAGTGGTCTCAGACTTAAATTTTATGTTTTCTTTATAATTTGATTAAGATTAATCAGTTTTTCTTTATTATGTCTTACCAAACAGAGGTAATGTTTATTGATAAGAAACATATTTAAGAGAGTTTTTGGTGTCTCTGCTAGGTAAAACAATGTTACAATACATAAAATGTATTTTGAATTATATAAGATTATGAAAATGGAAAATACTTAATAAACAAATAATTAAAAAAAAAAAAATAAATAAAAAAATAAATCTGTCTTCCTGCGCACCAGGCAAATGCATTTCCAAGCAGCAGAGTCCCCGAAGACAAAGATTTTTGCACAGTTTATATGCATTTTATGAGTACATGAGAACACACATGAAAATGCTAGGAGATCTACCATTAGGAGCGCAAAGACTTCAAAAGAAAACCCCTCCTCATTTTATGAGAATCCCCATATACTAAATTCACGTTGCTGTTTTCTCTCTTAATTCCATTTTAATTTTTTTTTTTTTTTTCAAAAGATCTTTTTAGTCATCACTTCTTGTCCAAGGTCTTCATATTTCAGGTCCTCTGTTTCTTGAAAGGACTCACCCCTCAAGAGCCTGCTCAGTTTAGAGTGACCGTGCTATTTAGCTTCCCCTCGGTGAGTAACAGGCACGCATTACACGGGTAGCACCGGTCCAAGTTAGTATTAAATAGCGCTCAGTTAGCGAGCACTCGGTAAATGTCTCGGGCGAGCATACCAAGCCATTACTAGGCACGTGCTGAAACCCTCGTTTGCATATAACATCCCTTCATTTGCATCTGCAGGCACATTTTTCTGGACCTCTTTAATGTACATGGTAAGGCCTTCCTGTATGGCGTGCTACGTTTAGCGAGCACATGAGGGCCTAGGCATGCATTCTAAAGTTTATTGCACAGGCCCCTTGGAGTCAACGGTAGACAGGGAACTGTGGCTTATGGCCCCTCCCCAAGGACTGTCTTCTGCAATGTCTGGCTGGGTTGGAAAGAGGCATACAAGTAAGGGGGAGCAGTTGCAAATGAAGATTCATGGCCTCAGTAGAGGCTGGAGCCAGAAGAGGAGGAGACATCTGCTCTAGGCTAAGAACAGAAGTGAGCACAGTTAGGGCTTAAATTCAGCAGGAGCTGTCCAGAGCTGATCTCCAAATATTTTCAGACCTTGACTCAATGCACTCCAAGGTTGCACTGCCTCAAGGAGGCGGTGGCCTTATCCGAGCCCTGCCGTACGTCAACAACAGATACTGCCCTTCACAGCCGCCCCCCCCCCCCCCCCGTGCCTGGGGTAGGATAAGGTGGCAGGGCCCAGCCTGCACAGAAGATGCCTTTCTAAAGCCAGTACACCATTCTGCCTCGGTGCCCACGTTATAAAGTTGTTTGCAAACTGCTTATGGTCTTGCATGCGCGCAGATCAGGAAGGCAAGCAGACAGCCTGAGAGAGAAAGAGACTGCCATGAGAACACCTAGCCTGAGAGAGAGAGAGAAACTGCTACATGATTCATTTCTTCCCCGTACTCTCTAGGCTTGGAGAGACCCCGCCCCCAGTCTGAAAGGAGTCTGCGACCAGACTCCCCAGCCTGAGAGAGAAGAGATACTACGGCAAGACCTCTAGAGTGGGCAAAGAGAGAGAGAGAGACTGCCATAAGACTTCCCAGCCTGAGAGAGAAGAGATACTACGGCAAGACCTCTAGAGTGGGCAAAGAGAGAGAGAGAGACTGCCATAAGACTTCCCAGCCTGAGAGAGAGAGAGAGAGTGCCAAGAGACCCCCCTCAAACCAAGAGACTGCTACAAGACCCTCAACCTGAGAAAAAGTGTGCTAGGAGAGCCCCCAGCCTGAGAGACAGGATGGGAGTAGAATTGGCAAGGCTGGTGAAACAGGATCAGGGGAGAGGAAGGGGGATAGGCAGGGAAGGTTGGGAGGAGCCATGTCCCCCCAGGCACCATCAGGCTGTGGGAGGGCACTGACCGGCCGAGGTACCACCACCACCAGTAATCAGTGCTCCTGCTGTTCAGGGCACCTGCACATACCTGGGGAATCTGAGGCTTCCTGGGAGGAGGAGAAACGACAGGAGAGAAGAGGCTGGGTTAGGGAGCAGAATAGTTCCTCCTTCCTGTGCACTCCAACTCGCTTCCTCCTTTCCTTTCCCCGTCTATTCCGTTTGTTCGAACCTCAGCCCCACCTCTTCCCCTCCTGTGCCCTGCACGCTGTTCGGGAGGGGAGGGGGCTGGAAAAGAGAGCCGAGGACTATTTTCGGTTGAGTGACATTTATGCACCAGCGCTGGTGTGTGTGTGTGTGTACCCAGCCAGGGGGGAGAGTGCTGAGATTGGAGGGGGGGGGGCTGAAGGGGGGAGCGTGCCGGGGTCAAGCTTGAGGAAAGCAGATAAGGGAGAGAGTGCTGGGGTCATTGATAGGGAGAATGTGTGTGTGGAAGGATCCTCACTACTCACTCTCTGTTCCTGATGCTTGCCCCCATCTTCACCATCGCCCTCCGCTGC
This sequence comes from Rhinatrema bivittatum, assembly GCF_901001135.1. NCBI lineage: Eukaryota > Metazoa > Chordata > Amphibia > Gymnophiona > Rhinatrematidae > Rhinatrema > Rhinatrema bivittatum. The sequence continues at coordinate 35,167,289 of NC_042620.1, forward strand.
CTATCACGCAGCCTGCCAGCCAGAGAGCAGCCCCCCCCCCCCCCCCCCCCCCGTGCTGCCAGTGCGGGACGGTGTACAAAAGCGAAGGCGAGATCCGTCTGACTTGCGTGCGCCCGCCCCGAGTCCCAACTCCTAGTTTGGAAGCGCCTGAAAGGCAGAGTATAAAAAAGAAAAAAAAAAAAAAAAAAGAGTCAATCTAAAGCAGTTACTGCACAGAGAAAACGGGATGCAAAGCACAGGATGTGTTCTCGGGAGCCCTCAGACAGTCGATGACGTTGGGTAATCACAAGGATTCTTCTCCTGCATTTCCTGATGGAGATTGGGTCCGGGGCAGAGGTCTCGCGACTGCACAGTGACTTTTGTCCCCGGCCACAATACTGCTAATTCGGTTTCTGTACTGTCCTTACCTACTCTTCATTTTTTTTTTTTTTTTTAAATCACGGAGGATGCTGCAGAAACATGAGAGGGACGTCCCAGCGATCCCGCACGCGTCTTTGTTGCTTTTCCTTATTTATTTATCGAGTTTTATATACTGTCGTTCGGTTTCGCCATCACAACGGTTTACAAAGTTTCAAAAACGGTTCATACGGTTGTTAACAAAGCAGATACCATTTATGAACTAGGTTTGAGGATTAATCAAAACATATTACAGAAATGAGTAATAATCATAAGATTCTTGGTTCCATCTGTTTTCCTGGTGTTATAGGAAGGGAGCGGAGTTTTGTGTCAGTGGGTGAGTTGCTAGGCTTTGGTAAACAACCACGTTTTTAGTTCTCTTTTGAAAGTTTTTAAGTTTTCTTGTATTCTGAGATCTGTTGGGAGGACGTTCCAGAGTTTGGGGCTTCCAAGTGAAATTGCTCTTTTTTTGAGTTGAGGTGAGTTGTTTGCATCGTGAGAGAGGGATATTTAATAGTCCTTTGTTTGCTGATCTGAGGTTTCTGTTTGGAGCGTGCAATTTTATGGATGAAGAAAGCCAGTTTGATTGTTTTTTGTATATTATTTTATGTAGTATTGATAGAATTTTGTATTCGATCCTAAATTTAATTGGGAGCCAGTGTACAGAAATAAGTGTGGGAGTGATGTGATCATGTTTATTAGATCCAGTGAGTATTCTTGCAATTGCATTTTGCAAGATTTGTAGTGGGCGGATCATATTAAGAGGTAAGTTGAATAATAGGGAATTACAGTAGTCCAGGTTGGAGAAAATGAGTAGCTGAAGGACTGATCTGAAGTCGTTGGGGGTGAGGAAAGGTTTTAATTGACGTAATGTTAGGCGTTTGTGATAACCATCTTTGATTTTAGCTGTGATGTGATTTTTGAAGGATTATTTGAATTCTTAATCCTCTGCGTCCTGACATCACGGGTGATCCCATAGCAACAGATCGTGCCCTAGGAAGTGGAGAATTACGACTGCAGGTGATAAAAAGCAGCAGGAAGGGCAGCTTCTTTTGCTGCTATTACATAAGAATGAAAGGGAGAGCACCAAAAATAAAAATACATCAAGCCAGCCAGACTGTGTCTAAATATTAGGATCCTTTTTTTGTTTTTTAGCAGTTGTCGACTTCTGTTGGAATCATCTCTAATGGGCTTTATCCATATTTAATTTTTTCTGTTACAAACCGTAATTCCTGTATTGTGTCTCCTGCATTCTTAAAGATGTGTTGTCATCTTACTCCAAGACATAATTTCCTAGTCATCGTGTGAAGTTTATGGCATTTTTACAGCTAAAATACGGCAAAGTAGGAAACTGTTATGTCGAAACTAATAGGAAGGTAGCAGATAAGGATTACTTGGTCCTGCCTGCTAGCTGGATCTCTGCTCTTCTCCCTCCCCTTGCCTTGTCTCTAAGGTCCATCTCGGCCCTAAGCATGCGTCTCGGGTTCTGAATGGAAGTCTTTTCCATGTGGCCACCTCCCTCCAGGGTGGCCAAGTTTTCATTGGAATCTAACTCTACACCCCACCAATCTTAAGGACCGGGGTGGGGGGGGGGGGGGCGGTGGAGGAGGTGTTACCTTCTGGGTCTGGGGGCTGGTGGGGAGGGGGAGAGCTGATGGAGGAGATGTTACCTTCTGAGTCTGAGGACCGGGGAGGGGGGACCGGTGGAGGAGGTGTTTCCTTCTGAGTCTGAGGGGCAGGGGGGGGGGCCGGTGGAGGAGGTGTTTCCTTCTGAGTAGTGAGGGGCAGGGGAGGGGGGAACAGGTGGAGGAGGTGTTTCCTTCTGAGTCTGGGGACCGGGGTGGGGATTGCTGCTGCTGTCAATTGTCGATCCACAGTTCTCTCATCACTTGGGCTCTAACCCACCTCCATACCCTTCTTTGTTTTATAAAATGCTGTTTCAACCATCCTCACTGACACATCAGCCAAGGCCTCTCGTACACAGTTTGATTCTCTATCACCAAAGCCTCTCTAATACATGCATTATACACATCCACCAACTTCTCGCACACCATACACATTCCAAAATATATAGCCTCCGACTTCTTAGGCACGTACACACTCTCACACGCACAACCTCCTTCTCACAGACTCCTCTCTCATACACTCATGCACATCCAGCGTCTTTCTCCCTTCCTCACCTGCTCTTCTCTCCCTCTGCCTTCCAAATCTTCCCTCTACAGGCAGCCTCAGGCCAGATTACAGATTTTAGGGAAACAGGGTTGGGGGGGCAAAAGGAGGAAAAGCAAAAGTTACAGTGTTTGCAACTCCTCACCCAAAAGACAGGACATAAAGCTGAAAAGAGTAGAGCACTTCCAATGTCAGGTGCTGGATATTACATCTAGAATTTAAAAAACTGCATTTAAAATCATTAAAATCTTTCGCTCTCTCTCCTCTGCGTTCATCTTCTGGCTTTTCAGAGTCCTTCCCCTGCTTTTCTTTCCGTGTTTTACTTTTCTCTCCTCCTCTCCCAGCTCTCTCTCCTCCGGCTGACATTAGTTCCTCTCCATGCCAGTTCTCCCAGTCTCCCTTCCTTCCACTGCTTCACTCTTCTTATTCCTTTATACCTCATATTTTTTTTATCTTTCATTCTGTATCCCCCGTCACTTCATCCCAGCCATTCTTCTCCAGTTTCTCCCACCCAACCATTTTTACCTTTTCTCCCTCTTCCCCCTCCCTCGGCTTGTTCCCTCCCACGTTCCTTTAGTTTAACTCTTCCCAGCCTTTCATCTCTGTCTTTCAATATGCCCTCTCTTTTTCCCTCTCTGTGCCCCCTCGCCGGTGTTGTTTCTAGACCCCCTTCCTCCCTATGACCTCAACCTTCTCTCCCTCCCTATGCTTTCCTGACTCCCTCTCCTCCCTGATGCCCCCTTTCTCTCTCCCTCCTGTGTTCCTCCTCTTTCTCTCTCTTCTCCCTCCTTTGTGCCTTTTCTGTCACTTCCTTCCCTGTTCCCCCTCTCCCCCCATCCATACTTTCATGCCCCCCCTGTCTCTACCTTCCCAGGCCCCCCCATATGTGTATCTCTCCCTTCCCTCATTGTGCTCCCTCCTTTCCTCCATGCCTCCTCTGTGTGCCCTCCCCACTTATGCCTCCTATATGTGTACATCTCCCTCTCCCATGCCCCTGTGCCTCTCCCCTCCCATGACTCTCATATGTATAGCTTTCCCTTCCCTACCTCTTTCCCCTTTGATTTATGTGCTCTCGGTGTCTCTGTTCCTTCTCCCCACCCCGTACCTTCTCTTTGCAGGTCTCCTCACCCTGTTCTCCCCTGTGCCTACATCTCTCTCCCCTGCTTCAATGCTGCAGCTCTCTCAGGTCTGGGCCGAGCATGCGGAGGAGGGAGGGGAACAGGATCCAGAGGGCCATGGCTGTGGAGAGCTGCAGAACTGCTGGGGGCAGAGGGTAGTGCTGTGCTCCGCCACTTCTCCCTATGGAATCCAATCCCAAGGAGGTGAGGGCGGGGGACATAGCTCACACTGAGCGGTGGTGGCCCCGCCTCCTTCCCAGGGAAGAGGAGGAGCTGCCTGCAGTAACTGCTTAAGAACCAGGCTGTCCAGTCCAGAAGTGGGCAGTAGGGCCCACTCACTCATTTTGAACCACCCACCCTCCAACTGCGTATGATGACCCTCCTGTTAGCAGGTTTTGACTCTTAATACGGGGGACTGTGGTAAATACGGGCCCACTGACGAATGGAGGAGTAGCCTAGTGGTTAGAGCAGTAGGCTGGAAACCAGGGTTCAGATCCCACTGCTGATTCTTGTGAGTAGGGGCACGGCACTTCATCCTCCATTGCCTCTCTTTGCCTGATTCTCTAAGGGTTTTTCCTGTAGATACAAAATGGGAGAAAAGCCTTAATGAATCTTAGATTGTGGGCCCTTTGGGGGACAGGGAAGAACTTTTACAGTACCTGAACGTAATCTGCTTTGAAATAGCTGGAAGGCGAAATAGAGATCAAATAAATAAAATAATAAATACCCCATCCCCATGGCTCTGCCAGCTGTAAATATGCCTGTTCAGTAAAAAGGAAAAAAAAAAAAAGCCCCTATGTTAACAATTAAAACTATTATGACCAATTAAAAAAAAAAAAAAAAAGAGGGTGAGAAAACTAGTTCATTCCAAAAGTTTATTCAGACTGCAGTGGGAGTCACTTATTTGTAATCGTCGCTAGTTGAAAAAACACTCCACGTACCACGTATCAAAAAAACGCTTAACAGCTAAAAAAAAACAAAAAACGTTTAAAGCGAAAGCTGTTACCTATTGTAAAGTGTCATAAATTAATTAGAAAAAAAAGGACTGGAATTTTGGGAATGCTACTAATGAAAATGGTATTCCAGCCTCGTTTGAATTTTTTTTTTTGTCATCGTTTTTGTCTGAGCGTGCTTTACTTTTAGTTGAGTCACTCTTTGAAGCAGGAAAGAGGATCCCCCCAACTCCTTCCAGAGCTGACCAATTTCATTGCACTCCTCTTAACTCTTGTGAGTAGCAGGCGGTTGTGCATTAGGTCCTTTGTTCAGTGAAATCTCAGAGTATCTGAGCAGCATTGCCTGATGCAGATGATCAGATTGCATCAGACAGAATTGATATCTTTTGATGCGCTGGCAGTTTTCGGATTTGATTGAACTATGGACTGCCCCTACCTTCTGTCTGGAATCTTTGTCTGTCTCGTTAAACGCATGCAAGAAGATTAACGAGACGGTTGGACTCAAATCGAGGAGTATCCCGCGTTTTACTGCGGAGTCGCACGAGATCCTGGGGAACGGATGGACCGGCGAGGAAGGTACGCCTGAAGCTTACCCACGGAGAAATCCTGCCAGGTCCGGGAGACGATGCAGTGCACATTACATCAAACCAGCGCGGTTCAGTTAGCGTGAAAAACATCAGAAATCTCACGCTAAGCTGCTGTTGATCAAATCGAAAGCCCGTTAGCACAGAACATTCGATTGTTTAATTAGTATATACAGGAAGTGCACCCCAGGTAAGAGATGTGGTCCTGGCACCTTGCAGGCCATCATTGTAAGAATCATATCATGGGGATTTTTCTGGCAATATGCAGACCCACACATAAAGGCCAATCCAGTACCGAGCGGTAGGAAGAGCTGCGTTAGTGCCTACGGCACCCGCGGTTACCGCCCGCACAGTGCAGCTCACCTACCGCTCGATCCTGAACCGTAATGATATGTAAATGTAAGCCGCGTCTGAAAAGCCTTAGGCCCGCGCAACCCAGGATACTGGATAGAGCGCCTATACAGTATCCTGGGTGCGCGCGCCTAAGGCTTCACGGCCACGCTGGTATCTGTCATTTCAGCGGCCAATTGCACGCTTTCCCCGTGCAGGCGGCCATCTTTGAGTTCGTCGGGAGGAGCTACGATCGCAGGGGTTCCTGATGATGGCTTCAGAAAAGTAAGTTTGCAGGCGTCCAAAAGCGACTTACTTTTGGGATCTTGACAGATCCCAAAAGTAAGTCGCTTTTGGAAAAAAAAAAAAATTGTCGCTTTGAAAAAAAAAAAAAAAACCAAAATTGCTTTTGGTTTTTTTTTGCCGTTGCTTCGCCGCTGTCTTCGTGTTGCTTCGCCGCTGTCTTCGCCGTTGCTTCGACGCTGTCAGTGTGCTCCCCCTCCTCCCGGAGCAAGGCTGCTTTTCGCGCCCTGCTCCGAGAGGAGGGGGCACACTGACAGCGGCGAAGCAAAAAAAAAAACCAAAAGTCGCTTTGCCGTTGTAGTCTCCGTGGCAGCCCCAGTCCGGACATCGGAGGGGGCTGCAACGTTTTTTACGCTTTTTTTTTTTTTTGGCTTCGGGAGCAGGGGAGAGGACTGGGGCTGCCACGGAGACTGGCACCCATGATCACGGCCGGGGCAGGCGAGCGGGGGCTGGGGGAAAGCTTTCCACCTACCCTTACCCATGCCTCTACCGCCTGGGTCAGGGTAGGCGGTAAGTTTGCAGGTTAAACGCGCGACAAAACGGCAGGGAAAGGTAGCGATAGTCGGGGCGCGGGTTACGGGATTGCAGGTGAATAGCTAATTCGCTTGTTTGCATGCAATATCGCGCTAATTCGCTCGTTTGCATGCAATATGCATGCCGCGGGCGGAAGGGGTTGCCCGGGGAATTTAGGACGCGGTAGGAGTAGGTTAAAGGGGATTCGGGATCGCAGGAAGGGCTAACGTGGCCGGAACGTGAGTTAAAAGCGGCTTAGGAGCAGGGTAAACGCAGCCGCACTTTACAGGATAGGCCTGATAGGAAGGACCTATGTAAGTATAATATAGCATAACATGACATCAGCAGTGTCGATACAGGTTTACTGAGCAGCAGGCCTGGATTTACACACGGCAAAGTTTGGGGGCCTCTCTCTCTCCTCCTTACCCTTCTGCGTCACCAAGCAGGCCTCCATTCACATCCATTCCCCCCGCCCCCGACACTAGTCCTCTGATTTGTGCCTGCTGCCCTTCCCCCCCCCCCCCCCCTCAGAGCTCCAGTGCTGGCGCTGCGGTTCTCACACGGCCAGCAGGCACAGGGACTGAGTCAGCCTGCAAGACTCAGGCTGACAAGCCACCCCCTCCCCCCATCACAGAAGCCTGGAGGGGGGGGGGGGCGGAGACACTTCAGTGCCTGTGAGCGCTGGCTGGGAGGTGGGCTCATTTGGGCCTTGTGAGAACAGCAGTATCAGGATCGTAGCTCTGAGGTTTTTCCTGGGTGGGGAGAGGGCAGCGGCAGTGAAAGAATCGGAGGTCCAGCCAGAGGGGGAGAGGTGAAACTGAATTGGTTGAGGGGGGGGGGGGAGGAAATTGCAGGTTTTTCAGAGAACGATACCTGATTTGGGGTGTGTGTGTGTGTGTGATGAGAACGCTTCAGCTGGAGGTCCGAGGGGGAAGGGGTGGAGAGGGGCACAGTGCTCTCACGGTGTCTGGAGGGGCTGAGGAACGCTAAGTCTGTCACCCCCTGAGCAGTCTGGTATGGCTTCTTTGATGAATTGCTTAAGGACATAAGAACGGTCCATCGAGCCCGGCATCCCGTTTCCAACAGTGGCCAATCCAGGTCACAGATACCTCGGGGAGGTTTTATTTGTAATCCTCGTCGAACAAGTTCTTGGAAATTGTGAAACATAAGAACTACAAATAAATAAATAAATAAATAAATAAATACACTTCCAAGACTATTGCAGATTTTAAGAGAAGGATGCGGGGAAAGAGGATGCCAAAAAAAAAAAAAGTACTAGCTATAAAACACGGTGCCAGGGAAATCAAAATCTTTAACAATCTGTGAACTCGCCTTTACTAAGAGAGTGAAGGCAGAAGAAATTGCTGCGCAGTAAAATTTACAGCTGTATAAATGGGGATAATGAAGTCCTCCTGACACAAGCCAGGAATCAATAAACGTGTAATGATGTCAAGAGCTCTGGCGGGAGTGCAGCTTCACTCCAGATTTCCCAGCAAACTTCATTGCCGGCAGGTATTTATCCCAAGCCCTGTGCGGCGTCTTAATAAGACCCAGAAATCCATGCATTTCAGATTTTGAAGGTGTTGGCTTTGGTTGCATACCCCGACCTGCTTTTTCATCCCATGGGCTTGTTTTGCACCTGCTTCCCATCCGGTTGCAGCCGGCCTGGCCTGTGCAGGAGACGTTAGTGAGGGAAATGTTTCCAAAGCCTTTTGATGAGAACATTCCTTGAGTGTGAAGGAGGGAGATAAGCTATAGACTTAATTTCTTCATAAATCTGCAGTTCAGTGCGAGCCGAAATGGCTTTCTAGTAATAAAGAAATCTCGATGCTGTAGCATTTCTGTGTGATGTTAACTGGTACTATAAATGTTTGCGGCCTTTCCCCGTTTGTCTCTGTCTTAAACCAGCTTGCTCTTTTCTCTACTTTTTTATTTTTTTTTATATCAGTGGTTTCCTTCTGCTCTTCTGTCCTCTACTAGGGCTATGGTGCCAAGAGTCTTCGTTCGCATCTACATGACGTGTTCCTCCATTTTTCAGATTTTCCCGCTCTTCTCTCTGTAAGCCAGCCATTGCAGTGACAGCGTACAGTAGGGCGCCACAGAACCCATTAAGCATGCCCCACTCCCCCCCCCCTCATCCACGACTCCCTCCCATAAATGTTGCTCTTGTGTGAGGTTCAGGACTATGAACGCTGCCCCCCAACTTTGTTGGCCACTGAAACTAGCCATTGACCTGGCCAAGCCACCCACTCTCACTTTTGCAGTTGGCAGATTTTCCACTGAAAGTTGAATGGAGGAAGAGCCTTTAGGCAGCTCACATCCTTGCTTTTTTTTTTCAGCCAGCAGGAGTCACCCGTGCTGAGCATAAGTAAGCCCCCTCCCTCTGGGTCCAAGCTCATTGTCTCCAGGGCGCATCCATGCCCAGCAGTCCTGACAGACAACAGAACTAAGCTTAGGTGTCCTGCAGCACAATGCCATCATTAATCCACAGGACAATACGGTTGCTGCTTCACTTGCAACTACAATTTTAATTAAGAGAAACCCTATTTTTTTATTGAAAATTTTCAGAATACATACAAAGAATAAACCTTTGCACAGTAACCCCGAGAGAGGCACATATTAAATATACAATACTACAATATAATCCAGAAATCTGAAAAAAACAAATCTTCCCCGCTCAACAAAGACCTCCAATTATGCAGGGGGAAATCAAAATTTAGAGGAGCTCAAAGGAAACATAAGAAATATATTTTTTATTACACAATAAACAGCGTGTAAACTGTTATCCCTATCATATATCATGGACAAGCATTAGAAAAGCTATGGGTTAGATACTGAGCTTACCTTTCTAGCACTTAGAAATTCCCTTAGCTGTTCAGGAGCAAAAAAAGACGAAAGTATTTGCACTTATTGTCACAACGCATTTACAAAGGGTAATGTAAAAGAAATGATGTGCCAAGAGCAAAAACTTCACGGCGCATTTGAAGAAAACCTTTGCGTTGTTCTTGTGCAACCTTAGCTAAGTCAGGATAAATCCTGACTTCTGCTCCCGAAAAACTAGCATTTAAATTTTGAAAATAAGACTTCATCACAAAACCTAAATCCCACTCATGCAAAAAAGAAACAAGCAATGTAGCCCTTTTGGACGCTTCAAGAGTAGAATTTTCCAAGCATGTGGACAAATTTGATGTCTTCTGTAGCTTGAGGATGATCCAGTTGACTGGCACTCAGTTTATAGGGAAGAAAAAACATTCTATCAAGAGTAGGGATTTTTCAGCTGGAACCTTCAAGATTTCAATAAAATGCTTCCTAAGCATTAAACGGGGTAGTTCACCCACAACTTTAGCAAAGTTTGTGAATATCAAGTTCAAATGTCTGAATTGATTCTCCATAGATTCCAGCCTCCTAGATAGAAAATAGCGCTCCCGAATAATCGTAGTGTTAACTGCTTGAATGGCCTTAACATCCTTCCCCAAAGATTGAATAGTCTTTGAATGTTCCTGAAGGATTCTCTGACGGTCTTGAGCAACCGTGTCCAGCTCTGGGAAACGGCCTCTAAACGATGGGAATGGTCACTAAATGACTGAGATAAGCTCACAATGGGATCCCCAAGCGAATCCAATGTGTCACTGCTGGTTTAACAAAAAATTGGGGAGCACGAGAAGCAGCACGCGCACCTTCTAGAGCGGCAGCCGCTGCCGGCAGACTCCCCTCCAGTATCAGTTCTGAGGCAGAGTCCCCAACGGCGCATCCTGCCACAGAGACAACGAAGGACTTGTCTCCCCCTGCAGAAGAGACACCGAGAACCTCCTCCTCTCGGGCAGCAGCTATGAGGTCATCACCAAGTGCCTCCCGCAAAGTCGGCGTTCCTCTGGATACTCGCAGGCAGACGGGACTCCTCTCTCCATCTCACCAACTGGGCTCGAAGCCTGAACTTCTGGGGTGGAGGAAGCAGTGGAGGCGGGGGCTCAGAAGGGAAAACTCTCAATCGACCCTTCTTCTTGTGCGGCATGATTCAAAAAGAAAAAACAGATATAGGGAAAACTAGCAGGAGCAGCTGAATATGCATCCGTTCACGCCGCCATCTTGAATTTCCCTCCAGGAGAAACCCTTTGTGGTCCAGATTCCTTTGGGATGGAAACTGATTTTACATGATTCTTCACTACAAAAGAGCAAACAGAGTCAGCCAAGCAGTAATCAGATGAACGTGTTTTGTTTTGTATTTTTTTTGGGGGGGGGGGGGGGGCGGGGGGGCTTACTAGACTGGCAGCGTAGCTAATTGTTTGGAGGGATGCAGACCTATTGAAACGGAGAATCATGTTTGCCATTGTCCCCTGTGACCTTCAAAAAGGGCCCTATCCTCTATGCTTTCTTGAATCTTTCTTTACTTGGATTGTTAAAAAAAATATTTCAGCCAGTGTGTGACTCTCCAACACTCTGCAGTAGTACATTTCCTAAATTCCAATATAGGATCTTTTGCTTTTATTTCACTGTGATAATGTGTACATATCTGATAGGAACAATCTAGATGTTTTTACAGATATACCCACCATACGAAATCAAAGCTACCATAATAATAATTTCTTATTTATATTCCACCTTTCATGATACTTCAGAGCAGTTCAAATTCATGCACTGTATGTATTTTCCTACCCCAGGGGGCTTACAATCTGACTGTAAACTGCTCTGAAAGCATTTCATATTCAGAAAAGGCAGCTAATAAAGCCTGTTCCTGAGAAGTGACTTGCCCAAGGTCACAAGGAGCAGCAGTGGGATTTGAACCCTGGCTTCCCGACCCACTGCTCTAACCGATAGACCGGGCTACTTCTCCACTCATAGCCGCCTCTTTTCTTACTGGTTGGATGATTTGGTCAGTGGCTGTGCTAGTTTTGGTATCTGCATGGATTATTAGAAAACATATAGGGTCATTCATCAAAATGTGTTATGGCATTAAAGCATGCGATAACGCATTAATGCACGCGTTAACGCCATGACGCATGCGATAAGAGCCATAATGCATGGTGCGAATGAAACTTTTTGGGAGGGGTAGGATCAAGGAGGAGTTTGGATGGGATTTTGGGAAACGAGGGGCAATATTGCACTGTGCGATAGCATAATGCATGCTATTGCATGGTTTTAATACTGGAAATAACTGCACCATTTTTCCTGGCATTAGGCTCTCTCTCTCCAAGATGCAAAAAATAGGGATTCTCACAGAGCGTGATGAGTTTACTGCACCATGTGATACGACTGATGCAAAGCAGTAATTTTCCTAAACACGCCCCTTTTTCTTAATGCAGGCGTTATCGCATTTTGATGAATCTGGGGGGTTAGCTAATAAGACACTGAAGGGGACCTGGAATTAGGATTTAGCTTTGGCCTTGTCTGAATCCTAGAGGAAGTTGACAAGGCCTGAAATTGCCTAGCAATTGAGGAGAATGGAGATTCTGAGCAGGCTTGGGACCAAAATAGAGAGCAGTTGGTAGGAAAGGGGGGTTGGGATGAGGGGAGTTCATGTTAAGCATGGAAATGTAGGCGCTCATTCACCCTGAGTAGAAGAACGTCAACTGGGCAGACTGAATAAGCCGAGGTGTTTTTTTTTTTTTTTTTTGCCATCATTGACTCAGTTATTATAATTATATAGAGGATGTGTAGTACCTCACAGGTAATAGGAGCTTACATTTTGATATTTTGTGTTGTATTTCTTAATTGTAAGCCGAAGAAAAAATTATGAATAATTTTTAGAACATGTAATGTGCTGCAGATAATTTGAAAAGATCAAGTGAAGGTCTTTTACCGGGCTCTGAGATTTGAACGGACGTCAGATCCAAAGCTGATTCCATCTGGAGGGTGGCACGAGAGAGCCGATGCTGTTAGAAGCCAAATTCAGCTGCTGCGAGCACGCGTACACAGATTGCAGGATTTAGTGGCTTGTGATTGCTTTTGTACAGCTGGTGAAGAAACATCTGTTCTTTAACGTTCTGACCCCTGGATAAAATTTTTAAAAAGCGGATTTGATGGATAAACCAGAAGACGAACTGAAGTACGCTGGAAATTATTTGGACAAGAAATGATTTGGATATCTAATAGGCTCCACAGTACTTTTTTTTTTCCCTCGGGTGAATTGTTGTGCTGATGAAAGTGAGAAACTTATACCACTGCTGGAAACAGAGCAAAGTGCAGGCTTCCCCAGCGGTTAGGATGATCCTTGTCAGCCTGGCCCAGCTGTCCTTCTGGTGCAATATTCAAGTCCTGGGCTTCTCTTGAGATGGAGGACCAGGGACCATTGTTAACTTCAAATTTCAAGGTCCATTATGAACTCGAAGCTACTAAACCCTGCTATTACGCTGGGATTTACAACTTTCCACTGCTGGAAGACTGGTGCCTCAACCTACTGCACCATCCTTCATCTAGTCACTTAGGATATCGTTTTTTTCTTTGTATAATCTACAGGGAGGATTAGCAAAATTATAGAAAATAGCTAGTGTATATACATTTATAGCACTTCCACTTCTTATTACCTGTTTTCATGCACTGTATAATATATATTTCTAAGCTAGATTTTTTATTTTATAAATTTTATATGAAAAACATTTTTTATTAGAGAGGAAAGACCTCAGTACTGGTTGAAAACATAAAATACTGAATCCAATCCAGTTGTTGCAATCACGGCTCCAGAAACCCTCTCTTCTTTTATTTTTTAACTAAACGTCCATTGTTCATGTTTAATTCTTGAATTGTTTTTCTTTCAAATATTCAATTTATGTTCAAACTTTCATTAAGCAGAAGTTGCACCCGGCAGGACTAAACTATTGAATCAAATGTGTCAGCCTTTACTTATCTTAATGTAACCCATTCTTATTATTCCATTTTCCACGGGATCATTGCAACGATGTTTCGACTCGCTCTTGAAACGCCAGTGTTGCCAACGTTTCACAAATGCCGCATCAGGGCAATCTGTGGAATACAGAAAGAATTTCATAAAATCCTGTTCCTCCTTCACAGCTTCATTTAAAAAAAAAACAAAAAACAACATTTGCATAAATTATAATATTTTTTCTGGAATTTATTAACTCGTACTTCTACCTCCTTGTTCCGTCGGGCTGAAAGCTTTTCTCATATACACTCCCAGGTTTTGTGAGTGTGATCTATCAAAAACCTCTCTCATTTGCGTCCATACGTATATTCGCAGCGTGATGACATCATTACGTTGTTTTACGTTTTCTTTTCTACGACCTGAGTTACTTGCGCTTTTACTTGCATGCGTACATATATTGGAATGACGTGACATCCTCTCAATCTCTCACAGTAAATGCAATGTGAATTCTTTTTATTTATCTAATGCTCACTTTCAATTAAAAAAAATGTATTTATGTTAAAATTCTGTTCTACTGTTGAGTCAACTTGTAAATATCATATCTGTTTTCAAAAATGAGCACATAACTGCTGTTTCATTTCCAGTTCTTCAGACATTGTGTGAAAATCCCCACATGGATTTCCGCTTAAAAATTGAGCATTTTAGTCCGGCTGCTCATTTCTTGCATTGTGATTGAACATGCAAATTTTCTCTCATGCATATTCATTGTGGATATGCATGAGAGATATGTGCATGCACATGTACTTGCACATGCAAATTTTCTCTCAAGCATATTCATTGTGGATATCCTGAAAACCCGACTGGCTGAGGGGGGTCCCCAGGACAGGGTTGGGAACCACTATATTAAAAGACAACTCCAACGTTTCTGTAAAACACTGTCAACTCCCATTCTTTTACTTCTCTAAAACTCTAATGGGTACATTCATCTATGTCTAGACATGTGGGGGTAGATTTTAAAAGGAGCGCGCGCGGCCTACATGTGCATGCGCTACTCGGCGCGTGCACATGTACGCCTGATTTTATATCTTGCGCGCGCAGGCGCGTGCAAGTTATAAAATCAGGGGTCGACGCGCTAGGGGGTGCACAATTGTGCACCTTGCGCGCACCGAGCCGCGCTGCCTTCCCCCGTTCCCTCCCAGGCCGCTCCGAAATCATTTTTAATTAAAGTCAGCATTTTCTATACCAAAGTACAGTCAAAGAAGAATATGTGATATCACTTCAAGCTGTTCAATAATCTCAAGGTATTTTATTTTAAAAGTAATTTATACAAATGGGTGCACATAAGGACGGTCCCCCCTGCTTTTCTATTCCTGTTTCTTCCGATTTTGTAAATCTGTAAGGTAATTCTTTGGCTTAATATCGTTAATTTTTCCGCAGACTTGTGTACTGCGCAGTCGAAAGTTTATCTTCTACCTTAATAGTATGTACTCAGTTTTTAAAATTCCATTGTTTAGTTCTCTGTATTTCCTGCTGTTCTAATTATTTGTAGATATGAGAATCTCCTGTGGGTTCCTCCCACCACAGCAAGGAACTGTACACTTTGGGGTAGATTTTCAAACCTACACGCGGGTGTAAATGTGCGCGCACTACCCAGCGTGAACACATGGATGCCCGATTTTATAAAATCTGGGATCGGCGCATGCAAGAGGGTGCACACTAATGCATCTTGCTTGCGCCGATGCCCGCGGCCTTCCCCTGGTCCCTTCCCCCTAATATAACCTTCCCACCCCTTCCCCTAACCTTTCCATCCCCTAGCCCAATTCTAACCCCCATCCCCACACACACATACACCACAGCGGCTGTGGTGTCTGACGGTCGCAGATGGCTGCAACCGCTCTGCCTTATGTCTTTTCTTCCCTTTTCCTCCTCCTTGGGCAAGATGGCCTCCTCCCGTGCCGAGGGCCTCGGCGTCTCCAGCTCAGCATGGGTGTTCCAGTCCGCCACGCTCCTTCCCGTAGCTTCCTAGGGCACGCGCACACATGTTGCCTACGATCAAATACACGTCATGGCGGGAACCTCGGGGGCATCCCCACCGCATGACATCAATACCTCCGGGTATTTAAAGCCTCCGATTTGCTACCATCATTGAGTTAGCAAGGACTGGTTTAGCTACTCTGACCGCTCTAAGCTGCATGCTTAGACACATCTCTACTCTTCGGGCCCTTGCTCCTTATGAAGCTCCAGGCCCCCGCTCCTCGGGAGTCTCTTGCTTCCAACCATCCTTTGGGTCCTCTACTAACTAGAGAACCGCTCCTCGGGGGTCTCTCTCTCTTTCTATTTTCAGGATCTTCTGGACTATCAGGTACTCGCTCCTCGAGGGCCTACCAGTCTGTGTATCCTGCACCACGGACCTTCAGTCCCACCATCTCTATTGCCAGGAAGACGCCCGCACTACGCTCCTGTGAGTACCTCTACAATCCAGTGCTCCAACTCCACCTACCAGGCTCGGCTTTACCCGCACTGCGGGCTCCCACCTATCGTGAACATCTGGGTGAGATTTCTACATCTGAGACTGTCAGAACGAATTGGCACCTCGCGGACTTCAGTGCCTTGCCTTCCTGCTTCATACCATCTATCTACAGCAGTACAATAAAGCCTTGCACCTACTACGTGTCTGCTATCTGAGTTTAGCCTATCGCTGTGGTTCCCCACAGGACCCCTCCCCGGGGGAGGAGTCATCTCCACAGTGACCAAGGGTCCACACAATATCACAAACCCAACAAATTGCTAACTCCATGGACTCTGCTCACCTTGCGGCCCTGCAGGCCATCCCTGGCCTAGCCCAGCGGATCACGGAACAACAAAAGTCTTTGGAGAGCCTAGCTACTGCCTTCAATCAGTTACATGCTCAACTGAATTCTTCAGCTACTCCTGTGAAGGAATTGCTGTCTGCACTGGTAAACCCTCAAGACCACTGTACCCCTATCCACACCTACCCGCTTTACGGGTGAAGCCAAGATGTGTAGAGGGTTTGTTAATCAATGCAGCATGCATTTTTCATTACAGCCTATCCTCTTTCCCACTGAAGCTTCCAAGACCACCTACATCCTATCGTTTCTAGAGGGACGAGCCCAGGCTTGGGCTTCACCAATATGGGAACATGGAGATCCTATCCTGAATGATCTACCAGGATTTCTAAAACTTTTTAAGTCTGTTTTTGATGACCCGGCTTGCCAGACTGTCACTGGATCTGCTTTGCTCAATATTCAGCAAGGTAACAAGCCGCTTACAGACTTTGCAATCGAATTTAAGACTTTAGCATCCAAACTACATTGGGACACTGGATGCCTCCGTGCCATATTCATGGAGGGCCTCAACTCTCGCTTAAAGGACGAATTAGTGGCTCGTGATTTGCCTGATACCCTTGAGTCCCTGATGGAACTGGCTAGAAGACTTGACCACTGTATCCGAGACCGAACTCAGGAGGCTAAGAGTCAATGAACGTCTACGGTGGGGGCTAACCGTCCTAAACCTGTACCTATTGCTTCCAGCTTATCGTCTGCATCTGTGGCATCCGACAGTCGCAGACGGCTGCGACCGCTCTGCCTTACCTCTTTTCTCCCCTTTTCCTCCTCCTTGGGCAAGATGGCTGCCTCCAGTGCCAAGTACCGAGGGCTTCGGCATCTCCAGCTCAGCATGGGCGTTCCAGTCCACCATGCTCAGTCCCAGGGCCTCCTAAAGGCGCGCACGTTGCCTTCGCTCAAATACACGTCATGGCGGGAACCTCGGGGGCAACCTTACCGCATGATGTCAGTACCTCCGGATATTTAAAGCCTCCGCTTGGGGGCAAGATGGCGGCGTAGACAGATGCTAACACGCTGAGCTCCGCTGTTTCAATTATTTTTTTTTTTTTCATGCAAAAATGCCCGCGAAAAGAAAGGGTAAGCTCCGTACCTATCCCTCAGATACGGAGATTATGGCAGCACAGCGTTTAATTACATCTTACGCGTCTGTGAAGGTACTGGAAGTTGGGGGAGCGAACTCCGCTGAGGGAACCACCGAGGAAGCGCTGGTCTCTCTTGGAGAAGTGACTCTCAGCCCCCCTGTTCCTCGTAAACCCGAGATTGCTTCTCCCCTCCCACGCCCGGAGGCCGCTGAGACGCAGGCACAGGACGTGCTACTGCTGGGCTCGGCGCAGGGAGGTCAGAGGGCGGCGGATGAGGAAACGCCGGAGCAAGAACTAGAGGTCCCCGGAACTGTAGAGACAGAGGCTGAGGATATGCCCCCTGTTTCTACTCCGATCCGGAGTGAGGACGGTGGAACATCGAGAGGTGCTGTCTCTGCATTGGAGAGGGAGAATAGCCTGGCCGGAATATCACCAGTATTGAGGACGGGTGAGTTTGCAGCAAGACCCCGTTTTCTAATGCCTTCTAAGCCAGAGAAAATCACCTTAGAAGCAATATGGGATATTATGGCGGCGTTAGTGAATGTGATTGGGAACTTTCAGGACAATTTGGAAACTGTTGAGCACAAAGTAACGGTGTGTGAAACCCAGATAGAAGAAATTAAACCTAAGCTGGATCTGATGGAGGTTGAAATAAAGAAAAATCAGGACTGCAATGTTAAGATTATAAAAGATGTTACCACGATTTCGAGAAGGTTGGAATACATGGAAAATTATTCTAGACATTTAAATCTGAGATTTCTCAACTTTCCAAAAATTGTTGGTGAACTTCCGTATATAACGTTGAAAAAATACCTTGTTGAAAACTTGAAGTTTCCTGAGGGAGAAATCCCCCAAGTGAATAAATTATATTATATACCAACATCGAATAAAAATAGAAATGTTTTGCAAACTAATGAAGGGAATCTAACTAGATTCCTAGAGGAGTCAACAATGGAATATTACGAAACAGTCACCTTAATGGTATCTTTCATTGTAGAAAAAGATTTAAATGATATAATGAAAAGGTATTTCAAGAATATTCAGAACCAATTTCGGGGGGTAAATATTCGTGTGTTTCCTGATTATGCACCTATAACCCAAACTAGGAGGCGTGAATTTCTCGTAATGAGATCACAAGTCTTAGCTTTGGGTTTTTCTTATGTTTTGAAGTACCCATGCAAGTGTATTATTAGATCTGGGAAAGATATTTATGCTTTCCAATATCCTGAACAGTTAAAATCCTTTCTAAACACTAGGAGGGTAATAGCTCCCTCCATAGTTAAGCCCTAATATGGAACTAAGAAAAAATTAGTACCTTTAACTATGTAAAGCCATTACAGCATGTTAGATGATGTTTTTGAACTTCCTTGAATTCTGTCCCCATACCCATATGTTTCATGTGATAAAATGCAATAATGTATCTATTGATGATATGTTCTTAAGTATTCTTGCAGTAATTGGTTCGAGGTTTAGATAATTGCATTTTTGTTTTTCTGTAAATAAGTTTAAACTTGCTGTGATTTTGAAAATTCGAAAAATAAAAAATATAAAGCCTCCGCTTCGCTACCACCTTTGAGTTAGCAAGGACTTCGATTTAGCTTCTCTGACCGCTCTAAGATGCACGCTTACACGCCTCTCTACCTCCGGGCCTCGCTCCTCTCGAAGCTCTAGACACCCGCTCCTCGGGGGTCTCTCGTGTGGTGGGGATGCCCCCGAGGTTCCCGCCATGACGTACCCATCATAACGGTTTACACATTAGTTTTATGAAGAGTTACGCCTCCTCCATAGCAGAAGTAAATTTGCACCCAGGTGCATAGCTGCTTGCGCGCATATCTCTTGGCCCCGCACCAGAACACCCATGCTCCACCCACATTGCCCCCCCTTTTTTTCACGATGTGAGATATTTGTGCATCAGTACTCGTGCGCGTAAGTGGGCAGCTTATAAAACTGGGCGGACACGTGCATAGGCTGGATGTGCGCGCAACTCCTGTTTTTGTCAGGTGCCCGGCTTTTGAAATTCACCTTTTTTACGGCGTGCGTTTTCAAAGGAGTCACGCCTATAAAAGTAGCATAAAGAAGCATAAGTAGCTTGTACTCACCTACGGGCTATTTTATAAACATCAAAAATGCATGTGTATTTTTTTGTTTCGCGTGCACATGTACCTGCGCAGTCTAGGGGTGCTCTGGAGCAGGGCCAAGAGGAACACGCACAAATTGCTGTTTTATTAAAAAAAAAATATATACACAACCTGATTGGGCAATCTGTTCACATACAGTTTTAGACCTGCTAATTAGTGTAATTGATATCACACTCGTCTGTTGTATTTTACTGTTGGGTGGGAGGTCTGGGTGTTCTGGATGAAGACCAAGGAGGATCTTCGTGACCTGCAGAAGGACTGGGCTGGTGGAGATATCAGCGAACTGGTGATTTTAATCACATGTTTATGTTTTAAAATACACAGCCCCTCTATAAATCAGGGCTTTACGTGAGCAAATTATATTTTTTCATGTGTAAAATATCCGCACCTGTGTTTATAAAATAGAAAAGGCGCGCTTTGCACACATTTGCTGATATTTGCGTGTACGTTCGCATTATGTAAGCTGCATGGACCAGATACACGCAGTTCATAAAATACAGTAGTAGATCTCTGCACAGCCATATGAAAGTTATCCTCCCTGTGTGTAATAAAACTGGCAGTTACAGGAGGAAGTTATGGCCTTTTAAGTACTCCCCAATTTAGAATATCTTTTGTTTTACTGAAGGAAAATATTTCATGAAGAGTTTGGTAGGTCGGGAGGAGCATATCTGATACCCCTGTGCTTCTCAACCTTTTTTATTTCGCGGCTCGCTTTCAAGTTTACTCAATCCTTGTGGCACTCTGAACCAAGTTTTACATTATCCTTGCCCTCCTGCCTCCCCCAACACCCCTGGCAGGAGGGGAGCAGCACTTTTTAACCTGCCTGCGCCTCATCCTGCCAGCTTCAGTCTGACGTTTAAACATATGGGGCCAGCGGCTCCTGAGAGATTACAGGGCCCCCATGCATTCGGACGTCGGGTTGAAGCTGGCAGGGGAGACAGACCCAGGTCGGAAGCGCTGCGCTCCTTCTGCCGGTGAGAAGCAGGGAGGGCACAGTTTCCCGATTTCTGTCGGGTGAATCCGGGACACTTGTTCCCTGCAGTGCTAATGGCGAGCGAGCAGTTCATTTTGGTGGGAAAGGGGGGCAGTTTGGCAGACTGTCCCCATGGAAAACCATAGCAATCTACTCTCAAAATATAAAGCACATTCTTTAAATGTCGTCAGGGAAGTGGATCTACGCACGGACTGTGCTTCTCAACCTTCTCACTCACTTTATAGGGTCCCGTGCAGGAGGAGCCAGTGGTATTATAATAAATATCTGAGCATGCTGGAATCTCTAACACGAAGATAGGAGGGGTGTAAGTCTTTTCAATCCAGCTTGGCACATTTAACTCTTAGCTTCTGAAGGATCAGGATTTTGTGGATCAGGTTAACAAGGCAATCATGGAATATTTAATGATTCATGTGAGGCTTTGCCTGCTATTAAACGAGATGCTTTTAAAGCAGCTCTTTGGGGAGTGATTATAAACTTTAATTCTGGAAAGAAAAAGCTAAGGAAGCAGGAACTGCACAGTTTAGAAAGAGAAATCTAATACTATTAGGTGGTGGAGGCAGCTTAGTGGTTAATTTGAGGGGAAGATTGGGTATTTAGGGTTCAGGATGGGAGGGGTTAGGTAATGATGTGCTGGATGAAAGGTTGGGACTGGGGGGCGGGGAAGTGGTGTGGGATAGATTTAGTGTAGGGGGGGGAGGTCTAGGGAGTTGCTGTATCTTGGGATGTTGGAACTGCTGGGTGGTTTTGGGTTTGGAGCTGCTGGGTTCATCCCTTGGATCCCGAAGGTGTTCCCATCTAGGGGGCTATGGGCCTGGGTTTTAGTGGGAGCTGGTTGGGACAGGTTTTTTTGATGGAGGGTGGTTGGGAGGCTGGGGAAAAGCTGTTGTGGTTGTGTGGGGATTGGAATGCTTGGGCTAAGAAATGCGGGGATAGTTGGCCTGGCTGTGAATTGCTGCATGCATATGTTTATTGTGACTTTAATGTTTTTTTATAACATTTTCTTCCGGACTGTAAAGTGTACGTCTCTATGGTCTCTGGATCCAGAGCGGTTTTTTTTTTTCCTAATTTATAAAAGAGTTTGGACACAACTGACACTGGTCGATTTGAAAATGAATCTCTTAATACTGAAGGAGAATGAGTTAGAAGATAAACTGTGTGTATCTTTAAATGTTAGAGGTATTTCCTCTCCTATGAAGCATAAACGCATATTGCAATTTGCCAGGCATGCTAATGTTAAGATTTCGATGCTACAGGAAACGCACCTTACTAAGACAGAGCATGAGAAATTGAAGACAGGTTGGGTGGAGGCTGTTTATCAAGGAGCAGAGGGGTCTGCATTCTGATTTCTAAAACTTTGCCTCTTCGGGTACATAAGGTCTTTTTCCGACCCCCAAGGGTAGATTCATTATGCTCGACTGTTCTTTACATGATGTGGCATTTACCTGTGTTAAGGTCTATGGGGGCCTAATCCTCATCACAGGGAGTTATGGAGGAGACTGACTTACCAAGTGGTTTAGTTTGGTTTTATGAATCTCTGCATTGGGGGGGTGTTTGGAATATTTGCTCTGACCCTGATCTAGATAACACTTCACATACAAAAAGGAATAGTGGGGGTCTGGGAGGGCTCACAGATATTACTGAGGGGCTAGGTTTGATAGCCATATGGAGAAAACATCACTAGGGTGAGAGAGATTACACTAATTACTCTCCTTGACATAATAAGACTACTTTATGTGTACTCCACATTTAAGGAAAGTGCAGTTTTGACATGCGCTTTATCGGACCATCATCCTGTGCAGATCTTGATTGATGGTGTACCCCCAGGACCCTGTCCGTTCACTTGGAGGTTGAATACATCTCTGCTGGGGGACAAACGCTTTCCGAAATTGATAAAGGATGAGTTGATGGAGTTTAATGAGTTTAATCCCGAGGAGGATTATCCGTCTATTTTGCAGTGGGAGACTTTTAAAGCATTTTTGCATGGTAAGAGCATTTGTTTT
Source organism: Rhinatrema bivittatum (assembly GCF_901001135.1). Lineage (NCBI taxonomy): Eukaryota > Metazoa > Chordata > Amphibia > Gymnophiona > Rhinatrematidae > Rhinatrema > Rhinatrema bivittatum. Next base: position 35,189,550 of record NC_042620.1, read on the forward strand.
TTGAGTCACATTCAGAAAGTGCGTAGATTAGAGGCGGATAAGTTGAGGGAGAGAATTAGGGAATTGGAAAGGCAGCACAAAAAGGATTGCTCTAATCGGATTTACAAGTTGCTGGATTTTGCTCAAAAGGAACTGAGTACTTTGGAAATTGGGGAAATTACTCAGGCACTTAAGTACTCTAGACTTTGCTTTTATGAGCAAGGGGATAAGCCTAATACTTTGCTGGCTAGGATGGTGAAAAGTCGAGCAGATAGATCTCTTAAAATGCTAGCAGGAGGGCGGATGTCTGATCTCAAACAGATTGAGAATCTCTTCGTCTGTTTTGGGTTTTTTTCAGAGCTTTATGCAGCCCCTCCATCGGTGGATGATAAAGTGATTGATGATTTCTTAGCAGTCTTGGGGCTTCCTAAACTGCAGAATGCCCATGTTGTGGCGCTGGGCTCGCCTGTTACCATGTTAGAAATTCAGGATGCCATTAAGCAGCTTCCTGGTGGAAAGTGTCCTGGCCCGGATGGGTTCCCACTGGAGCTTTATTAAAAAAAATCTTTGTTGACCCAGGGCCTTTCTTGTTCTCATTGTTTCAAAAGGCGGGTGAAGGGGACTCTGACTTGGGAACGTTGGCAGACGTGGCAATTACTCTTATCCATAAACAGGGGAAAGATGCTAGTGAGTGTAGGTCTTATAGGCCTATCTCTCTGCTTAACTCAGATTTAAAGATATTGGCAAAAGTTTTGCAGTTGAGGTTGGAGTCCCTTTTTACTGAATTTAGTGCCCTGTGATCAAACGGGGTCTGTCAAGGGGTGGGTTTTTACACCGAATACTAGGAGACTGTTTAATATATTACATATGGCAAGAAAGGCTGGTAAACTAGCCCTGATCTTGTCTGAAAGTCCTTTGACAAGCTCTATTGGAGTTTTCTTTTTCAGGTTTTGAATTAGGCGGAGGTGCCAGATAGATTTTTAAGCTGGATTAGGGCTATGTATGAGAGACCTTGGGCCCGGTTGTTGATTAATGATTCTTTATTCCCTTGGTTTGATATTGCTTGGGGTTCACATCATGGACGCCCTTTATCCCCATTACTCTTTGATTTAGCTATTGAACCCGTTGCGTGAGCGATACGACAGAGCATTCACATTCAATGTATTCAGTTAAGTGGGAGGGAACAGATTTCCATGTATGCTGATGATGTTCTTATACATTTGCCAGCCCCCCTCTCTCTTCAGGTCCTCATTTGTTATCTCTGATAGACTGATATGGAATGCTATCGAGATACAAAATCAATACTGCAAAGACTGAAATTTTTCCTCCTGATCCTAAAGTGCCTATTCCGGAACGCTTTAATGCATTTCGTAAAGTGTTTGAAAGTTTCACTTATGTAGGTGTTTATTTTCCCATAAGTTCTCGCAACTTATTTTCTAAAACTATTTCTGACATTTTGGGGAAAATTAAGCATAGTCTCCAAAAGTCGGGTGAACTTCCTATAACTTGGGTGGGTAGAATCAGCTTGTTAAAAATGAATATTTTGCCCAAATTGTTATACTTATTTCATCATGTACTCTATACTGTGCCAACACAAATTTTCTTGGATTTGAATAGCTTGATAGGTAAATTAATCTGGCATTCTAAGCCTGCCTGCATCAAACTCAGTCAGCTATGGCTTGATAAATGATAGGGAGGTATGGCTTTGACTAATCTTCAGGTTTATTATTGGGCAGCCAGGTCGGTCTGCTTACAGCACTGGATTTGTGACACAATTCTTGGTTGACGCTGGAAAAGGAACAGGCAGATGTGATAGATTTAGCAATGCATCCCTTTTTGTCTCCTGCTTCCCCGCATATGCGTCGGATCTGTAGGAATAGCCTCGTTTTAGCACATAGTTTTTGAATGGCGCAACTGTAGATCTCCTTCCTATTTCTCCCATATATGGGAATTCAAATATCTCGAGTCGTACATTCTCTCTGTTGATAAAGGCCTGGAAGGAGCAGGGTCTGATTACTGTAAAACAACTGGAGGGAATGGAGACTTTCTAGACATCAGTAGAGGACTTTTACATTAGTCCAGAAGGATATGCACAATACTTGCAAATGAGGCAGGCCTTATTGGAGAGATTATGTCTGACAGGTCCTTTGCGGCCATTGAATGGCCTTGAGAAATTCATTAGTGACCCGGACGACTGTGGACATAGGGTTGTGCTAGTGTATAAGGCTCTGATTGTTGGTAAATTGGGAAGTAAAACTCCATAGGCCCTCCTTGATGCCTGGAACATAGATTTAAATATTAATCTAACTGCTAGAGACTGGAAATATATTTTAAGAGATGCGCATCAGAGTTCAATATGTATTAAGCAGGTCGCTCTTATGATCATATTATTGCACAGAACGTATAGATCCCCTGTGTATTACGCTAACATTTTTCCAGGTATAGTAGTAATTTTTGGAAGGGATGCGGGGAGGTGGGGACCTTTATACACATGTGGTGGCAATGTCAAGGTGTACCATCACTTTTGGTCTGAGGTTACGCAAGAGATTGCTAATATTCTGGGGTTTGAAGAATTTGTCGGGCCTGAAGTGGGACTGCTGAGTAAATGTTCGGGTTTGGGATACCACTGAAAAATCGAACGTTAGTGGGTCACCTATTGCTGGCTGCCAGGTTTACTATAGCTACATTTTGGAAAACTAATCCTTCTTTGGATTACTGGAGAAAGCAGGTGAGGGATATTGCAGATACTGAGTTGCTGAGATATGAGTTGCAAAATGGGGACCCTTTTTGGAGTATTGTAATGGACTACCTTCATAATGTGGGTTTTGTATCGATAATTGACACTTGATAGTCATGTGGCAAACTGCGTATGTAGCATTTATTAATGTATTTAACATTATTATTTGTTTTGTCTGCTGATGTTTTACGAAAGCTGTTAAATAAAGAGTTAAAAAAAAAAGGGTCCCAGCTCCCCCAAGTCAAAAATAGGGTCCAGGCACCCCCTTCCCATACCCCCCAAAAGCTAGAAAAACAAAATTAGGGTCCAGGCCCCAACCCCCCACTCCCTCTCGCACCCCCTGGAATCTTAACTTCAAGTCTAGACTCCTGCATTGGGGCCGGGGTGCACTCTTGCATCCAGCCCGGTCGACACCATTTTCCAAAATGGCACCGTCCTGGCTTTTCCCCAGTCATGTGACTGCAGCAAGGTCTGGGGATCAGACCCGGGCCCCATTGCCAAGGTGCAATCCCCAAACCTTAGGTTTTTTCTAGAATGCTTTGACAGAAGACAAGGCCCCATACTGGTGTGAAGTTAGCCTTCTCTTTTTTGGAGCCCAGGCAGAAAGGGTCAACCCGACATTCATGTTCATTTCCCTTCTCTTGTTGAAGAAGGGTATATAGAGCTCATATTTCTTCATCTTTCCTGGTGACTAAAGACTTAAATCCTTTCACTGCAAAGCGGTGTTCTCTTTCCGGGTTCTCACGTTCGGACCTTTCTTGACTTAGTTGTTCTTTGAGTTGTCCAAAAACTATGTGGAACGTAGTCTCCTGGAAAGATTTGAGTCTCCTTGGACTCCAGACAAGGGATTGGAAGCATCAGGATGGTAGTCACCATGAGCATCGGGCAGGAACTCCCTTCAGCTGCCGTACAAGATGTCTGACATCCTGTCCCCCAGCGAATGAGTTCAGATGTCCAGTCGAACTGGGGCTGGTGTTTCTGCAGCTACAGTGGGCCTAATATTACCAGACTCATGGCTCAGGATAGCACCAGGAGACTAATAACCTCCATGTGGGAGGGACCAGTACAAACTGTGAGAGGCATGATGGAAGGAGTTATCTGCCCCAGAAGGAGGTCCTCATAGACAGACGAGAGAACCAAAGGATGAGAGAGGGGAGCCATAGGAATTTGGAGTTGTGTGACAAGAACCTGCTGCACAAAATTCCTTCTAGAACCAGAGTCCTCTAGGGCCTTGCTCAGTCACGACTGGCAGCAGAGGCTGGGGGTTGCAGATGACAAGCTGATGGTCAAAGGCCTGGGTTCCTCAAAACATGGTATGATATTTGGATTTTCAGAAGGCATTTGACAAAGTTCCTCATAAGAGGCTTCTAAGAAAACTAAAAAGTCATGGGATAGGAGGCGATGTCCTTTCGTGGATTACAAAGTGGTTAAAAGACAGGAAACAGAGAGTAGGATTAAATGGACAATTTTCTCAGTGGAAAAGGGTAAACAGTGGAGTGCCTCAGGGATCTGTACTAGGATCCATGCTTTTCAATATATATATATATAAATGATCTGGAAAGGAATATGATGAGTGAGATAATCAAATTTGCAGATGATACAAAATTATTCAGAGCAGTTAAATCACAAGCGGATTGTGATAAATTGAAGGAGGACCTTGTGAGACTGGAAAATTGGGCACCCAAATGGCAGATGAAATTTAATGTGGATAAGTGCAAGGTGTTGCATATAGGGAAAAATAACCCTTGCTATAGTTACATGATGTTAGGTTCCATATTAGGAGCTACCACCCAGGAAAGAGATCTGGGCGTCATAGTGGATAATACTTTAAACTCGTTGGCTCAGTGTGCTGCAGCAGTCAAAAAAGCAAACAGAATGTTGGGAATTATTAGAAAGGGAATGGTGAATAAAACTGAAAATGTCATAATGCCTCTGTATCGCTCCATGGTGAGACCGCACCTTGAATACTGTGTACAATTCTGGTTGCCGCATCTCAAAAAAGATATAATTGTGATGGAGAAGGTACAGAGAAGGGCTACCAAAATGATAAAGGGGATGGAACAGCTCCCCTATGAGGAAAGGCTAAAGAGGTTAGGACTTTTCAGCTTGGAGAAGAGACGGCTGAGGGGGATATGATAGAGGTGTTTAAAATCATGAGAGGTCTAGAACGGGTTAATGAAAATCAATTATTTATTCTTTAGGATAATAGAAAGACTAGGGGGCACTCCATGAATTTAGTAAGTAGCACATTTAAAACTAATCAGAGAAAGTTCTTTTACACTCAACGCACAATTAAGCTCTGGAATTTGTTGCCAGAGGATGTGGTTAGTGCAGTTAGTATAGCTTTGTTTAAAAAAGGATTGGATAAGTTCTTGGAGGAGAAGTCCATTACCTGCTATTAATTAAGTTGACTTAGAAAATAGCCACTGCTATTACTAGCAACGGTAACATGGAATAGACTTAGTTTTTGGTTACTTGCCAGGTTCTCATGGCCTGGATTGGCCACTGTTGAAAACAGGATGCTGGGCTTGATGGACCCTTGGTCTGACCCAGTATGGCAATTTCTTATGTTTTATTTTTTATTTATTTAAACAGTTTTCTATACTGTTGCACGGACGGGTCCATCTTGACGGTTCACAATCATTACAATATTAAAATGAAATGAAACAGAAAACAAAACCATTTACATTAGTACAATAAATATAATCTAAAACTCCAAATATATCTAAAAACTCTAAAATATATCTTCACACATGATTACTTATTCAGTCTATAAATTAATCAAATATGTTCTTATGTTCCCATTCTTACTGGGCATTGAGCAAGGATGTGTCCCTGAGCCGCACAGTACAAACACAGCCCCAGCTGTCTGCATCAGTTCTTTTCCTCAGGGGAGAGGTGGCTTTGACCCAATTGCATGGGCTCCACCTGTGGCAAAGGCTCTAGTGCAGCTGCATCAGGCACAAGCAGAGTCTGGGGAGGCAGTACCCCATGAGGGTCCCTTCGTTTAGGATGGCTCTCCTGAGCTGTCTCCTGGAGGCACCAATCTATCTTCCTGGAAAGCTCCAGTGACATGGGCTTCTTTTGGGCCACCAGCTCATCCTTGGTTTGTGGTGATAGACCTTCACGGAAGATGGCAAGCAGGCTGTCTCCCTGCCAATTGAGCTCCATCGCTAAGATCCTAAACTCAATAGCATAGTCTGTAAGTGGCCGAGTGACCTGGCAGAGATGCAGAAGATTGGAACCGATGGTGGCCACCCAGCCAGGTTTATTAAAGACAGCCTGGAATGCGGTGACGAGCTGCTGCAAGTCTTCAAGGAGCAGATCTGAGCATTCCCATAATGGTAAGCCCCAGGCCAGGGCATTGCCGTCGAGGAGGGATAGAATAAAAGTTGTCTTAACTAAATCCTCAGGGAAGAATGGTGCCTGAAAAGAAAAATGCATGTAGCATTGGTTAAGGAGCCCCCAACACAATTTTGGGTGCCCAGCATACCAGGGAGGTGCTGGCAGTTGGAGAATAGGCTGGCTGATTACTGGGACTGATGCTGGTGCTGCTACTGACGGAAGTGGAGTGATGGGGTACGGTCAAGGTGTCCAATCGAAGCTGCGAGGCCGTTCATATCTGTCACTACGAGTTCTAAGGCCATTTGCAGTGCCTGTAACTTCTGGGCCTGGATGGGAATGGCTTTCTATGTGGACAAGTCCACCAGGTCCATGGCCTCGGCAACTTATTGCCGAGGCCATGGACCGACGCCAACGCCACCATGGACCGGCGCCAACGCCACCTTAGGCCGAGGTGGCGTTGGCCCAATCCGCAAAGAGGAGCCCTGCAGGTACCCACCATCAGCAGGCGGAGCTGGCTGAAGCAGAGGCCCAACTGGAGCTTCTCCCAAGTTCCCTTAGGTTGAGCCATCGGATGCTAGGGCTGGCTGGTCTTAGGTGCAGGCCTCTGTGGAGGTGAAGATCCGTCGCAATGAAGTTGTTGCAGGCCAGCACAGAGAAGGAAGCAGAGTCAGGACAAGTAGCGGTCAGGACAGCCAGGCAGTAGTCAAACAGGGTCAGCTTCAGGCTGTGGACAGAAGCGAGCAGCATTCTCACAGTATCATGGTTCAGGCAGTGGTCTGGGCAGGTGGAGTTCAGTCAGAAGCAGGCAGTGATCAGGGGCAGGTGGAGGTCAAGCAGCATTGAGGTCCAATCCTAGGTCAGGCCAGAGTCCAATCTGAAGAGACGAGGAGCAAAGAGGAGGAAGGAGGACCAGGGACCTCGGGAGCAAGACGAGGCGCGCTGAAGACAGACGCAGGGAAGACTGAGCACGAAAACAAAAACTCAGTAGACAAACCAGACTGCCAAGGACCCAGGAACAGGACACAGGAGCTCACAAACGACACACAGCGGGAAAACAGGAATGAGGAACCAGGAACGTGGAGCAAAGCACTTCTCCAAGTGGAGTCAGCGTAAGGCCGAGGCGTTGGAAGGTGTGAAGAGGCCTTTAATAAGCCCAGGATAGTGACCTCATCCCACTGCGGTCTTTTTAAATCCAGCCCAGAGGCATGCACACGCGCCGAAGGAGGGCACGTCAGCTTGGGGCCCGTCGGTAGCGTCTCGACTGCGAATCCTGGTGGCCTGAGGCTGGACAGGAAGACCGCGTTCCTGCCACAGACGGCAGCGTGGTCAGGCGGAAGGCACCTTTGATCGGGCCAGGCTGGAGGTTGAGAGTTGCAGTCCGCGGGAATAACCCGCAGACCGCCGAATGTAACACAGCCCTTTTTCTCACGTTGTTGTATTTGCAAAACCAAAATATAGTACCTCGCCCTCTTTTTTCTTAAAACTCAACCTTGCGCATTGGAAGGATAGTTTCTTCTTTGACATACAAATCTGAAGCTGCTGTTCAAAAAGAAAAATGTATAGACTTAAAAAAATTTCAGGAAATCTGCAAACCTACGATCATTATTAATCTGGGGTGCTTTAGTTGCAACCGTGTTTCTTGTATCTTGTTCCATGTAAACCGTTCCATGTCAGTCTCATATGTTGTTGTTAAAATTGTTCCATGTAAACCGATGTGATATGCAAATGAATGTCGGCATAAAAAAAACTTTAAAATAAAGAAATAAATCATTAGATAAAATATGAGATACAATACGGTACTAATATCCTCCCAGATGAGTTAATATTATATTCACGAAATGGAAATTATATTAAAACATTCTTGTGACCTGAATTTCAATAAATAAATATGAGCACACACAACAAAAGGCTGAATTTATTTTTTTTTTAAATTGCTCACTCAGGACGTGTTTTGTGGCCGCTCTCTGTTGTTTGCTTCCACAAGAACGGATGGCCCCCGATCTCCAAATATTGTAAGCATCTCTGCCAGGTCTGCAGTAATCCTTTTGTTATTGTGAGATGGTCTTTCAGAGCCTGGCGGCAGAGCATTTGGAAGCGAGCGAGGGGGTGAAGACTGTAACACACGAGCCTAGGATCATTGTTTCCTAACTGTTAATTAACATTTAAGTCCTGGCTTTGCTTGTTTACAGATAGCATAGCATAGGTACTACAGCATTCTGCGTCTGTTTAATTCTGATGCCGGTCACACTCCGTGTTCACTCCAAAGTCTATTGACAGTCAATTCAATGTTAGAGAGCCGTAAAAAAATATTGCATTGTCTTCCTTTTAGTCTTACAATTTAAACAATTTGATTTTGTTCTATAAAAATTCAGTGTTGCATATAAAGCAACGTGTGATTCTTGAGACACGGGTAAAGCGTCACTGTTTTAAATAGCAGTTTTGGACCCAGTCTCCCGAGTAACTTATAGTTCTTGGCACTACATCCCCCTGCTTTAAGGACTGGTTTTTTCTCACGTGCGCTATTTTTATCATGCACTTCCCTGAGTAAATCTACTTTTCACACAAATGCTTGACGATTTATAGAAAAGAAATAGACTGGTATCCTTTCAGCTTACCCATCTTCTCCTCGTAATAATTTGGATCTATCTAAGACCTTTCATTCAGGGGATCGCAGGTCACTTTACGACTTACTTATGCTTAGGTGCTTTCATGTTCAGCTTTTATTTTATTTTGCCTGGGAATTTCAAAGTTAGAACAAAGAGATCAATCAGTGGAAAAATGACTTTTCCCACCAGTTTTTTTCTCCCGTGTTTTATAGCAAAGTCTTTTCTCCACTTACATCTTTTGTTTTAACATTGAAATTCCCAGGCAAAATAAAATAAAAGCTGAAACCGAAGGTCCCTATTTATAGTTCAGGAGCATACAGGCAGCCACCTCTGGACTGTATATATGGTTAACTCTAGGAAAATGGTTTAATGTTGCCAGTCCGATTAGAAAGATAACAGTGAGATAAAGTCATTTCCCCAAAGTACCATTTGCATTAGGAAGCCTTGAACTCAGGTTCTCAGTCAATATTCTAAGGACTAGACCTCCCTCCTAATAAGGATTTAATGTTATCATTAATTAGATCTTTTCTTGCTGCAGTGAAGCAAGTACAACACTTCTTAGATGTATATTTGTTATTTATGTATGCCTATTGGCTGTCTCAGATGATTAGTCCTTCTACTAATTGAGGGGTTAACCTTAATTTGGCATGCATGATTTCCCATCTATTCTTCAACCCTCCCGTTCTTTTGCATTCTAAATTCAGGTAATCATCTTTTTTTGGTAAGTGCATTTTAAAAGGTATTTAAGCAGCTGTTTAAAAAAGTGGAATCTTATTTTTAGCTTCCAGAAAGCATTCCTAAATTTGTATGCATGGGATATTTTTGCCTGGACCCCTGCTGATATCTGTCATTATCATCATTTCTAGTCTGCCAAAGTGGAATCATAGAATGCATTTGGGTCTGCCGGATTATTATCCTGATCCCCTTGTTTGCTTAATGAACTCGTGTCATATCTTTGAACACCCACAAGCACATATTCTCAAACAGATCATCTCACAAAGACAGAGAATAAGATAATTCCCCTTATGTACTAGAGCCTGCCTTGATTCAGTGCTTAATAAGCATGAAGCACAGAATATTGATGTGTGTAGCAGTTAAGACATTGATAATAATGACGACAAATACACTGCTCATTTCAATATAGTCTTCTGTGCAATCATGTGTTGGCTATTTCTTATGTTACCCCCTTTTCCGGAGCTCACCTTCGGGGACTGCAGGGGTGTCGTGTTTCCCTTCTGCAAGCCCGAGATCAGTCCGGGTCCACCAGGGATTGTTTTACTTGGGGACCAGAAATGAATCTGGGAGGCCCAGGGAAAAACTTACCTGGCTTCAACAAAGTCCACTGCCCACACCAAGGATTGGTTCCAAACACAGAAAAGTTTATTATCGATCCAAAAGAGAAAACAGGCAATTAGATGAGTCTTGTAATGCTTGACAGGACACTGTCCATTTGAAAACAATTCTTGCAGCAAGCTCCCAATCTTCATTGAGACGGAGGGAGCCCATTCATGGATACCTTCAGCCCCTAATCTTTCAGAGCAATTTATAATACACTGTTCCCTCTGCTGGAGCAACTCTACCCCTTTACTTGATGGCTTTCTGATCCTGATAGGTCCCACAACCTTAAACTGCAACCTGGAATTCCTATGGTTCCTTGCTGCACCAAACTTGGATTCTTCAGGAGCCTTTTCCTTCCTCAGGCTCCTGAGAATAACACCCCTAAGTGCCTGGGGGGCACCTTATATAGATTCTCAACCTCTTACCCATCCGCACATGGAGGGAATGTACCATCTCCCACAGCCGCTTTCAAGGGTTTGGAGCTAGACAACTGCGAGGCTACTGCACCACAGAAAAGAAGAGACTGAAGGGGGACCTCATGTGGACACACAGATAGCAGCAGGCTGCGCCTACTCAATCTACCAGTCAAAGTTTCTAGAAACTTTGACAAACGTTGCTCCAGTAGAGGACGTTGGTGGCCAAGGAGGCACTGGAAGCCTCTCGGGCACTGGTTGCGTCGGTAGGACGCCAAGAAGGATGTCTAGATGCTCCAGCAGATGTGCGAACAACTAAGGCAGAGGCTCGGCACCGGAATGGGGCTGCTGGTGCTGGCAGCTCAACGCTCTGAAATGCTTTGAGCACCAGGGCAGATTGCACCTTGTGGTCCAACTCCTCCTGAAAGTCCTGGGTAGTAAGGACTGATGGAGGGGGACAAGGCATCGCCGGCACATCCTCGGAGGGATCACGAGGAGGTAAGGCACCCAGCACCGTTGCTGGTGGGGAACGCTCGGGCTACCGGGGGCACTGGAGGATGGGGCATCTGGTGGCCAGTGCTGCTTCAATGGCGGTTCGGCAGCCTCCGATACCGCTCTGGAACCGGAACCGTGTCGGGACGATGACTGGTGTTGATGCTTCCTGGGTTTCTGGTGCTTGGCTCGGTCTTTCCCTGGCACTGAGGACGAAGATGACCTCGAGGTTAGAGGGAGGGGAGAGACCACCAAGGATTGATATCCTTCTCCTAGATCCTTGGGAGTACTGGAGAGAGGGACCACCAGGAGAAGTGATGGAAATGGTTCCCCACGGTCCTTAGGTGTGGAGGACACCATTGCCAAAGTGGAAGGTTTTGGAGAGCCAAAAAGCTTCTCCATTTTATCCAGGCATGCACAATGCCCTTTGGGGGTTATTTGATCGCACAAACGACACCCTCGAACATCGTGCGAGGCCCCCAGGGTTCCGTGATGGACATGGTTCAGCCCCTTCAGAAACTTTGAGGTTCTGTGATGGACATGGTCGGCAGATACTGGGGGCACCTTCAAAAACCTGACGACACCATCGAAAAAAGAGACCGGCACGCGGTCGATGACCAATGGGAACCCAAAGCAGGAGTCAGGAATCGACAGCGAAAAAATGACGACAAAAGCCACAGGTACCTACCGGAGGAACCCCCCCCCCCCCGAAAACCTTAGCAAAAACGCTTTCAAGGGTTTGGAGCTCTTCAACCGTGAGGCTACTGCACCACAGAAAAGAAGAGACTGAAGGGGGACCTTGTGTGGATGCGCGGATAGCAGCAGGCTGGGCATAATCAGTCTGCCAGTCAAAATTTCTAGAAACTTTGACAAAAGTTTTCCATGCCGGGCTCCATCTGATGATGTCACCCACATGTGAGGACTAACATCCTGCTGTCCTAGGAGAACACCTGTTATAGGTAAGCAACTGCGCTTTCTCAATCTGTTAGCTAACTGCACATGGAGGGAATGTACCTTCTCCCTCATCTCATCCTTTACAGCACCAACTCTCATATGGCCCTATGGTCTCCCTCCCTTAGCCAGGAAAGATAATTGTAAAGCACACAGCTCCAGTTTGCCTGCATGAGCTCTGCAACAAACAGGACCTCATCCCCCTCAGTGCCCTCCTTACAGGAGTTGCTTGCAGAGGGCAAGGATTCTGCCCTTTACACAGAACTCCCTAAATTTTGAGTGAACCCATTGACAGCAGGAACTATCTAGGAAGCTTTAGAATCTAGGTGTGATAGAGTATATGATAGAAAGCCTCAGACTGCCTTAACGGACCAGCTCCAGCTATCTGACCCAGTCCACCTTAAGACAGATAGGAAAGGGATCCTCAGGTGGGGGCGTTTCCCTGAAGTAAGGGATACACAGATGAGGCCCTGAGAGAGTTAGAGAGGCCCCAGGAAGGAGAAGGAAGCTGCAATCCAATGCTGTGTTTTTGTTCTGGACATTTTGCTTTGCATGTCAGTCTGCTGAGGTAAGCAGCCATTTGCTTCTTTTCTGTTTTGTGATTTTTAAAATAAACTAATGAAAAGCAGACCATTCGCCAGCCTGGTCTCTTCTGCAGCCTACTCCAGCCATAGACTGTTCCAAGGGCATCACATATGGTGGCAGAAGCGGGATTACCTGTTCTAAGCGTCTGCATAGACAGGGACCCACACTAGCAGGAAAAATTATTTTTTTTTTGGGGGGGGGGGGGGGGCTGGCTGCAACGGCAGTCACATAGGATTTTGTTGTTGTTGTTGTTGTTTATTGGTACCGGCTAGGAGAGAAGTTCCGCCGGAGGGAGGGAACAGAAGAAGTGAGTCAGAGTTGGACAAGCAGGCTTTTCTTTTATTTTGTTATTTTTCTTGAAAAAAGGGGAAAGGTTTCCAGCCTTGAAGGAGCAGGAGCTCAGACTAGCCTTTGCATGAACCTCCCTGAGAAATGGAACAGTTACTGCAAGCTCTGGTGGAGGGACAGCAACAGCTCCGGGCAGCCGTTCAGACCCAGTATGCGCAGTACCAGCAGCTACAGCAACAATTGCAGCAACACCTGGAAGCCCAAGCACAGCTTAACAGCCAATTACTACAAAGGACACGAGGCCAGGGACCGCTGGGGTACACACCGGAACGGAACAGAGTCCAACCCCACCAACACTGGAACTCTGGCTGACAAAGATGGGGCCCCAAGATGACCCGGAAGCATTCCTGGTCGCCTTTGAGAGGGTAGCGGAGGCCATGGCCTGGTCTAGGTCCCAATAGGCCATGAGAGTGGCTCCGCATTTAACCGGTGAGGCCCAGGGCCCTTAATAACCAGTAAGCCCAAGACTATCAAGAGGTCGAGGCTGCCATACTTGATGGACTGGGACTATCTAAAGAGTCTTATCGGAAAAGTTTCCGGGGCTTAACCTTTACACCAGGAGGAAGACCCCGGGTTCTGGCTCAGAATTTAAAGTGCTGCCGGTGGCTAGAACCCGATAATAAAAGAGGAGTGGAAGTTGCAGAGGCTGTCGTGGCAGAACATTTTGTGGACGTTCTCCCTTCCCGAGTGCGTGAATGGGTACAGAGACAGACAGCGGTGACCCTGAGGGATGTGATTTCCCTAGTAGAGCATTATTTGGGTGCTGCAGAGACAGGCTGTGGGCCTACTCCAGCAGGGAAGAATTCCCGAGTTAAAGGGCTTGGAGAAAGGAAAGAGAGAATCGAGGGGCAGAACCCTAAGCCGCTATATCAGCTGAGAAGTGGAAAGTCTCCCTACCTCACGAGACCCCGATAACACATTAGAAGGGTCTGAGGATGGAAGAAGTAAGCATCCAGAAGCAGTGATGCCCAAAGGGACCTGCTTCAACTGTGGAGAGAGGGGGCACTTTGCTCGGGACTGCTATCGAGTGGAGGATGAATTGATGGACGTCAATTTGGTGGCCCCTCACTCCTGCTCATTTGTGCACATTCCCTGCTCGGGGTTTTCAACCTTCATGGTTCCGGTGGAGCTAGATGGCGACCCAACCCAAGCTTTAGTAACATAGAAATGACGGCGAAGACCAAACGGCCCATCCAGTCTGCCCAGCAAGCTTTTGCACTTTTTTTTTTCTTTCACATACTTGTGTTTCTCTTGGCTCTTAGTAACCTTTTTTTATTCTATTTCCCTTCCACCCCCGCCATTAATGTAGAGAGCAATGTTGGAACTGCATCTAAGTGAAATAGCTTAATTAGTTAGGGGTATTAACCACCGCAATAAGCAAGCTACGCCCATGCTTATCTGTTTATCCAGACTGTGTATTCAGTTCTTGTTGATTGTTGCCTGAATATAGATCCACCTTTCTTCATTCCCCCTGCTGTTGAAGCAGAGAGCCATGCTGGCTTTGCATTGAAAGTGAAGTATCAGTCTTGCTTCCCTGCCGTTGAAGCAGAGAGCTATGCTGGCTTTGCATTGAAAGTGAAGTATCAGTCTTGCTCCCTTGCCGTTGAAGCAGAGGGCTATGCTGGATATGCGTGAAGTGTCAAACTTCTTCCCCTCAGGAAGTGCAAAAACTCTCATTCGGAGGGAACTGGTCAAAAGAACACAGATTGATTATGAACAGACAGTGCCCCTTGCTTGCATACATGGAGACCAAAGACAATACCCGACCAGTCAGGTCCTGTTGAAGACTCCAGTGGGACAAGCTACAGTAGAAGTGGGAGTGCTCCCCTGGATACCATATCCGGTGATACTGGGATGAGATTATCCAGACTTTGGGACTCTTTGGGCCCGGCTCATGAGGGGCCCAAATGACTTCAGCGAGGAAGAGACCTCATTTCCGGAAGTCTTTCCGTTAGAAGACATGGACTTGTATATTAATAATCCTAAGACACCCAAGCCTCGTAGACAACATAGAATAGAAAAGCATAATTATTCCTAAGATTTAGAGGCAGTGGTGGAGTTAGAGGGGCACCCCAACCCATAGAGGTTCCCTCAGACTGGATAGGTGAGGGAAACCCTGGGAATTTTAGGTGGGCCCAACAAGAAGATGGGACACTAAAAGGGGCCCAAGAGAATATACAAATTATAGATGGGGAATTAGTCTCTTAGGTGGAGGGTCAAAAGCCAGCCCCCCTCCCCTTTTTTTGTACTCCAGAAAAATCTAGTATACAGAGTAGCAAAGGGGAATCTGGAGGGAGAAACGGTTGAGCAGCTTTTGGTTCCCCAGCAGTATCGTCAGCAAGTGTTGCCCATAGTCATCTTTTGGGGGGTCACCTAGGGGAAGAGAAAACACGAGAAAAGATTTTGGCCCAGTTCTATTGGCTTGGCTTGTATCGACAACTGTCCTATCTGTCAGCTGACCAGACTGGCAACTGCCTCTAGTGCCCATGCCAATTATAGAGACACCTTTTGAGAGGGTCGCTATGGACTTGGTAGGCCCCCTTAGAGAGGTCTAGCCGTGGAAGCAAATATATCCTGGTCATTCTCGACTATGCAACCAGGTATCCCGAAGCTATTCCCCTACAAGATATGAAGATTCAAACAATAGCCACGGCCTTGGTGGAGGTGATTTCCCAGGTGGGGTTACCCAAAGAGATATTAACTGACCAAGGGACCCCGTTTGTCTCTAAAATGATGAAGCAAGTTTGCACATTATTTCATGTAAAAACCCTGCGGACATCAGTTTACCATCCACAAACTGATGGGCTCGTGGATCGTTGTAACAAAACTCTCAAGCAGATATTGAGGAAGTTCATTGCGGAAAATGGCAAGAATTGGGACTTACTCTTGCCATATATATTGTTTGCCATTCGAGAAGGCCCTCAAAGTTCAACCGGGTTTTCCCCATTCGAATTATTGTATGGAGGAAGACCATTTATTTTTATTTTATTTATTTAAATGATTTTATATACCGACAACCGTTTGCACATCGTGTCGGTTTACAAGTAACTTACAACCAAAAATATATATAGGCATTGCCTTTACAAAGAACCGTATGCAAGAGAACGCAGTAACAGAGCAAATAACTAGATAAATTGAAGAGGGAGGGATTCAGATTAGGAGTGACAAAGGAGGGGGCGGGGGGAGGGTGAATCCTGGATGTAGTACGAGAGACCTAGGAAGAGGAACCCAACTCTGGACGGAATTTGGCTGACTATGTGATCCAGATGCAGGACCGACTATGGAGGGCAGGGGAGGCTGCCCGATTATGCTTGGAAAAAGCCCAGGCTACCCAAGCCCGGCAATGCAACCAGTCCGCTGTTCATCGGGTCTTCCAGCCGGGAGACCACGTACTAGTGTTACTACCAACTTCAGAAAGTAAATTGCTGTCCCGTTGGCAAGGTCCATATGAGGTACTGGAGAAGATGGGCCCTGTGGATTATAAAGTGACCCAACCCGACAAACGGAAGAAGGCCCAGATCTTCCACGTGAATCTACTAAAAAAATGGGTTGCTCTGACTTGCAGTCTGGTCCAAGGAGAAGACTTTGGTCCAGATGTTTCACAAACTTCCCGACCCCATATGATCCCATATGGGGACCAACTCAACACAATGCAGAAAGTGGACCTAGATAAACTGGTGACTCGGAATAAAGATGTCTTCTCGACTATGCCCGGGAGAACTCACTTAGCGTGTTACGACATTATTACAAACCCAGGAGCAATAATCAAGCAACAGCCCTACCGGATTCCTGAAGCCAGGAGGCAGGTTGTAGAAGCTGAGGTGAAAGAAATGCTTCGACTTGGGGTCATAGAGGAATCCAATAGTGATTGGTCCTCACCCATTGTACTGGTACCTAAACCAGATGGTAGTATCCAGTTCTGTATTGACTTCCGGAAGGTCAGTGAGGCTTCGAAGCTGGACGCATACCCGATGCCCCGCATGGATGAACTCATTGAACGCTTGGGAACTGCCCAGTTCATCTCCACGCTTGATTTGACAAAGGGATACTGGCAAGTTCCCCTGGCACCAACTGCGAAGGAGAAGATGGCTTTCTCAACACCGGAAGGATACTTCCAGTTTACGGTCCTGCTGTTCGGACTTCATGGGGCTCCGGCTACCTTCCAGCACTTGGTAGACCGCTTGCTATGCCCACATCAGGGTTATGCAGCGGCCTATCTTGACGACATCGTCATTTACAGTGGAGACTGGGAGACATACTTAAGGCAGTTATAGGCAGTACTCACAAGTCTACGAAAGGCTGGACTGACAGCCAACCCCAAGAAATGTAAATTAGGGGGACAAGAAGTACAATATCTGGCATACTCCCTTGGGAGAGGAAAAGTCCACCTGCAGGCGCGGAAAATAGAAACAATTACCCAAGTTCCGGTTTCACAGACAAAGAGTAAGGTGAGAGCCTTTTTAGGTCTCATCGGTTACTATCAATGGTTCATACCAAACTTTTCAGAAAAAGTGGAGCCCCTCACATGCCTATTACAGAAGAAAGCCCCAGAGAAGGTTAGATGGTCTGCAGAGGCGGAGGAAGCCTTCCAGAGTTTAAAGAAAGACATATGCTCGGAACCTGTTCTGCTAAGTCCGGACTTTACTAAGCCCCTTTATAGTACAGACAGACGCATCACAGGTGGGGCTGGGAGCAGTCCTCACACAAGAGAAAGAAGATGAAGAACATCCAGTAGCCTTCATTAGCAGGAAGCTACTACCCTGAGAGAGACGCTATTCAATGATAGAAAAAGAGGCCTTAACTGTCAAATGGGCCTTGGAGGCTTTTCGTTAATATCTACTGGGCTGCCAGTTCACGCTGGTAACAGATCACCAACCCCTTGTCTGGGTCTCTCGGAATAAGGAGTCCAATGGACGAGTAATGAGGTGGTTCCTGGCACTCCAACCATTTGACTTTAAAGTAAGACACAGAGCAGGGAAGGTGAATATAAATGCAGACTTCTTTCTAGGGAAGTTTCCCTTGTATAGGCAGGTGCTCACTAAGGAAGATTGAGCTGAGGGGGGAGGGAATGTGATAGAATATATGATAGAAAGCCTCAGACTGCCTTAACGGACCAGCTCCAGCTATCTGGCCTGGTCAATGTTAAGACAGACAGGAATGGGATCCTCGGGTGGGGGCGTTTCCCTGAGGTAAGGGATACAAAGGTGTGGCCCTGAGAGAGTTAGAGAGGCCCCAGGAAGGAGAAGGAAGCTGCAATCCAATGCTGTGTTTGTTCTGGGCATTTTGCTTTGCATGCAGGTCTGCTGAGATAAGCAGCCATTTGCTTCTTTTCTGTTATGTGATTTTTAAAATAAACTGATGAAAAGCAGACCATTCTCCAGCCTGATCTGTTCTGCGGCCTACTCCAGCCATAGACTGCTCCAAGAGCATCACACTAGGGAAGAACATTAGTAACCCTCGGTAGGGCTACACTTAGAAGAAGAGAGGATACTCTTCTAGAACACTTTGAATTGTAGACATAATTTCTATTTTGAACCCTGAGGTGCAGATTTCTTGCAAATTGTGAATTTCATGGGTTTCAATAGGTGATTACACCAATGTTAGTCGAACAAAGGTTATTAAGAGATGAGAGATGGAATTGGGTTGTATGCTTGAAATGCTGCCCAGTCAGTCTATAATTTAAGAGCTTGGTAGTACATAATTGCTAAATTTTATACATTATAGATAGGTTTTCAGAGCAGTTTTGGATTTTTTTTAAGAACTGATAATTCGTTCCTGTGGATTCATTTGTCAAGGAAGTCAAGCTGATCTGAGGTCATGCAACAGTTCACATCTTTTCTAACCATATACATTTTGTTCAAAGTTTGAACACAGTATAGAAAATACTGTATCTGGAACAACTTCTCACCCTCATCCTCATTCCCTTGTTTTAGCTTCTGCCATCAGTCTGATCCTCTTTCTGCTGATTTCACTTTGGTTTCCTTGTAAAGCACAATACTGAGAGAGGATCTTGTGTGAATAGCTAGTAAAATCCATTGTTGTCTGATCATGGGCCTTAGACGTTCCGAACCGTAATGAAAAGGAGGTGATAATCTCCTTGTAAAGGTCATTGGTGAGGCCTCATCAGGAGTACTGTGTTCAGTTCTGGAGACCATATCTCAAAAGGGACAGAGACAGGATGGAGGTGGTCCAGAGGCGGGTGACCAAAATGGTGAGGGATCTGAAGATGGCGAAGCAATGTTCAAGGCAATAGCTAAAGCGAGAAGAATGCTAGGCTGCATAGAGAGAGGAATAACCAGTAAGAAAAAAGGAGGTAATAATCCCCTTGTATAGGTCCTTGGTGAGGCCTTATCTGGAGAGACAGGATGGAGGCGGTCCAGAGAAGGGTGACCAAAATGGTGGGGGTCTCCATCAAATGACTTATGAGGAGAGGTTGAAGGACCTAAATATGTATACCCTAGAGGAGAGGAGGTTTAGGGGAGATATGATACAGACCTTCAGAAAACTGAAAGATTTTAATCATGCACAATCAACAACAAACCTTTTCCGTTGGAAAGAAACTAGTAGGTCACAAAATGAAACTCCAGGGAGGGCTACTCAGAACCAACATCAGGAAATATTTCTTCATGGAATGCCCTTCTGGAGGAGGTGGTAAAGACGAAAACAGTGAAAGATTTCAAAGGGGCATGGGATAAACACTGTGGATCCCTAAAGGCTAGAGCAGGGCTTCCTAAACCTGTCCTGGGGACCCCACAGCCTGTCGGGTTTTCAGGATATCCATAATGAATATGCATGAGATAAATTTGCATATACGGTGTCCCCATGGTATGCAAATGTATCTCATGCATATTCATTGTGGATATCCTGAAAACCTGACTGGCTGTGGGGTCCCCAGGACAGGTTTGGGAAGCCCTGGGCTAAAGGATGGAAATGAAGAAAAGAGTGCATGGGGGTAACTTGCTGGTATGGTGGTTACTACCTTAACCAATAAACCTTGATAACTGTTGATGCAACTCCATCATTGCTATATACTTCAACAGCAGGGGAAAAAAGAGGACAACGAGAATTGGATTCAGACAGTAACCAACAAGGATCCTGACTTTTAAAGTCTGGGGAAACAAATAAGCATGTGTGTGTGGGTGGGGGGGGGGGGGGGTAACTTGCTGATGCGGCTGTTACTACCCTTAATCAATAAGCCTGATACTTTTGATGCAACTCTAACATTGCTCTCTGCTTCAACGGCAAGAGGAAAAGGGGAATTGGACCCCGACTTTTACAGACTGGGAAACTAAGTATGGGGGTGATCTGTACAGTGCGGTAGATACTATCATAAGCTTGCTGGGCAGACTGGATGGTCTGCCATCATTTCTATGTTTCTATGTTTCTAATTGTTCTCAATTGCAGCAGTGCCTTTGGCATAGCAGACCATCTACTGGATATGTGGACTATTTGATCATTCAGCTAAATGAACTACTTTTAAGTTTATGCTAGGATCTCTGTTTCTTTTCTTTCAGAGCTCCATTCTTACCCCTTTGACTATTGCTTCTCTCCCTCCTGTGAATTCTTTTCCATCCATCAATTCCTGTTCTACGATACCTCCTACCAAGACTCAATCCTTGTCTCAGCATTATGTCTACCTCTACATTGAATAATTCATTTTATCATTCAGTCTCAGCTAAAACTCTTTAGATTGAATTAAAAGAGATATACAGTTTAATATTAATATTATCACTTTGTAATCCTGCAGTTGCTTTGAACTACTAAATTTGTGGCTTTGTCTGAACTTCCAGCAACTGAATGTCTCTAAGACTGAGCTACTCCTTCTTTCTAAACAAGAATTTCTTTATAAACTGCTGTTTTTAACCACAGTTTTCCTTCTTGGTTCCAATTCTGATCTCTGATTTCCAATAACATGTTGTCACCATCTTGCTTCTCTAATATTTGTAAATCTCCCATTCATGTCAGAATGTCGCACACAACTCCAGTGCTGATACCCAGGAATGTCACTGAGAAACACGGCACCCAGAGCAAGGACTGTGCTTCCTTATCCTCATGTGGCACTTACCCTCCCCAGCTGGCTCTGCTAATCCCTTGCTGTGGATAGGACACCAAACAAAATGTCATTAGGTCAAATGAGAGCATTCCCGAACACCTTTCTGTGGCTGCACCTCCTAAGTGTAATGATTTATCAGTGTCTCTTTACCTCACCAGCTCTTTTTCTTTTCCAGTGTAGTGCTCTGCCTCCACAAATGCTCTTTCAGGCTTCTTAGCATGAAAACTCATTTCTCATGTGTACAGTTCACAGTTTTCTCACTAGAGGTTTTGTCCAGCAAGGTCACTAAAACATAAATGACCAGTTCTTAGGGCAGCATCCTCACTAATTTTCGTAGCTGTTTAGAGTACTACAAGGTTGGTGGTAAGACATGAAGTGTTGGGTGTTGGATTAAGTATGGGAAGACAACACAAACTGACTTTGATAAGAAGCGATATCCTGCAAGAGGTTCAGCTTCTATGGCTGTCAACTGGGATTTATCCTTTGAAGACCAGAATAACTGGGCACAATTGAAGGACCAATTCATTTTTATCTGCTGTCATCTACTATGCCACTATGAATTAGATGGGAATGTAGAATGCCCATGCTGAATTCTTCACATAATCTGGCTATCACTTTGAAAGTCTTCTCTTGACTAGGTAATCTCAAATTATGAACAAGATTAAAGTAGATCTAAATCCACCAAAGAGTTGAAGGAAGGAGAAGGATTACTTCAGCAACAACATGTAGATCAGAACGTGGCTCAAGAGAAATGGACTTAAACCTATTGATAATTTCAGCACCAGATACTCTTGATTTTACCCATAGCTGAGTGTCTTGAACTCAACTCAAAGAATAATAAAGTCACTACTCAGTGAAACACCAGGAGAGCTGCTTGGTGGTTTCCAACATTCCTCTTTACTGCAGTGACGAGTTTAAAATCTTTACATCTGTGCCTGTGTACTTCATTTTCAAGAAGGTACAGAATGGTTTTAGCAAGTTTATAACTTCTTAAAGTCTTTAAGATGAGAGGCTGCATCAGTTGAATCAATTCTTTAAATTCTCTAAGCTACTTATTTATTTATTTATTTATTCATTCAGAATTTTTTATATACCGATATCAGTTTGCACATCGTATCGGTTTACAGATAACTTAACTTTTAGGCATTACCTTTACATGGAACGATAACTATGAGAAAGGAACCATAAAAACTAATAAGTAAACAGAGTAACAATTTACAAGGATCAGTGACATATGGTCGATATACTGATTAGAAAGCTGGGAAGGTATAAAGGATATTTACAAGATATTCGACAAATATTGGGTAGATGGAAAGGCAAAAAGGATATTTACAAGATGTTCGACAAACATTGGGTAGCAAAAACGTTTTAAGCAGAGAGTAAGAAAAAAGGGAGAGTAGAGGAGAATAAGCAAATTAAAGAAAAGTGTTAGCACATGGGGACGTAGCGGCAGATTGTACAAAGTTGATCAAGGAAGAGTACTATACATGATTCAAGGATACATCAGGAGGGCGGTTCACATTGGATGGGAAGGCCTGTAGGAACAACCAAGTTCCTACAGGCCTACCTTCTCTCCCATTGGAATATCGGGCAGGTTTGGTTAGATGACGTATCATAGACTGGATTTTAAAGGATTTAGTCTCCTTCCTCCTCTCGTACTAACAAGGGGGATACCTTTCTCCCAATCTTCAGTAGATACTCATGGGCCATGGATGTGGTCCATCTCCTTCTCTCCCCTCTTTTTCCTTCCTGCTCTCAGGATGGCTGGAAGTCATCCTCGCCTTGCATTCTGGTGATCTCAGGTCCCTCTTGCAAGAAAAGGACCCTTCTCCATTGGTTAGAAGAAAAAGCTCAAAACAGCTTAACTGTGTCCAAAAGGATTTGGCGCAACATACTCAAATAGGTTAAAGGTGGCATGAGAGGAGAGAAAGAAACTCTCAATCAAAATAAAAGCCTCCATGGAGCTTAAAGTTAAGATGTAGAAAAATAAGAGCACAGCATAGGACATGCTGCCTTCTTGAAAGCAAAAAGGATCCACAAGGGTGAAATGGTGATCTTTCTAGAAAAACACTGGGGACACTACCATTGCTAACTGCCACATGGGAGAGCTGCAAACCCAACAAACTACCAATCTGTCTCTCTCCATACCAAATGGTATACTTCTGTCCAAGTATTAGTAGGAGACTAACAGGATCCCTACACAAGTACTTTATAAACTCTGTGGCAGGTGCCACACAGTTTATAAAATACCACATATTTCTGGCTCAAAAGTACACATATATGTTGTAGTAAATGCGTATTTTTTCAATGCCTGAAAATGTTTACTTTCTCTACCTGTTTCTTAAACGTGTATATTTTCGGCGTGTAAACATATGTAATATATCTACCTAATAACCATGATTTAAACATGGAAGTAGGTATTTTATTAAGTATGCATATACACCGTTCTGAAAGTACTTACTTGCATGCGTACTTGGACTCACCAGTTTGCCAGTACTGCCACCAGTTCACCCGGTCCTTCTCCAGTTCAACTGGACCCCCTTAGCACTTCACCCTGAGCCCCCACCAGTTCACCCAGACCTCCCACCCAAACTGTGCAGGGAAAAGACAAGTGTGATTTCAATTGTGCAAATCCATTAGCCCTGGAGTGTCCCAGGCTACTTTTTTTTTCCCCGGTAAAATATATGCGCCATGCTGGAAGTGCGCGTGTATTCGCAAGGTTTATAAAATAGTATATTCGCGTGTACATGCTACTCGCGTACGTAAAGGATCCTGTAGCAAGGACCTGCTCTCTAGGTGATGCATTGTCCTTTCGCACTGAGGATATCTCCCCAAGGCCTACTGCCCAGGAGGGAAGGGTTAGGTCGGCCGTCATAGTTGGTGATTCGATTATTAGGAATGTAGATAGCTGGGTGGCGGGTGGGCGTGAGGATCGCCTGGTAACATGCCTACCTGGTGCGAAGGTGGCGGACCTCACGCGTCACCTAGATAGTATTTTAGACAGTGCTGGGGAGGAGCCGGCTGTCGTGGTACACGTGGGCACCAACGACATAGGAAAATGTGGGAGGGAGGTTCTGGAAGCCAAATTTAGGCTCTTAGGTAGAAAGATTAAATCCAGAACCTCCAGGGTAGCATTCTCTGAAATGCTCCCTGTTCCACGCGCAGGTCACCAGAGGCAGGCGGAGCTCCGGAGTCTCAATGCGTGGATGAGACGATGGTGCAAGGAAGAGGGATTCAGTTTTGTTAGGAACTGGGGAACCTTTTGGGGAAGGGGGAGTCTCTTCCGAAGGGATGGGCTCCACCTTAACCAGGGTGGAACCAGACTGCTGGCGCTAACCTTTAAAAAGGAGATAGAGCAGCTTTTAAACTAGAGCAAAGGGGAAAGCCGACAGTCGCTCAGCAGCGCATGGTTCGGAGAGATGTATCTTTAAAGGATACTAATGATGCATTAGAATTAGGGCATCCCGACAGTGAGGTTCCAATAATTAGAAAAGTAGTCCAAGTGCCTGTAACTAAAAACTCACCTGAGCTTAAAAATTCTAACTTATCCCTATCAATTAAAAAGCAGAATAAAAATACAAACAAAAAACAAACTTTGAAATGTTTGTATGCTAATGCCAGAAGTCTAAGAAGTAAGATGGGAGAATTAGAATGTATAGCAGTAAATGATGACATAGACTTAATTGGCATCTCAGAGACATGGTGGAAAGAGGATAACCAATGGGACAGTGCTATACCGGGGTACAAATTATATCGCAATGACAGAGAGGAGCAGTCGGGAGGAGGTGTGGCGCTTTATGTCCGGGATGGCATAGAGTCCAACAGGATAAACATCCTGCATGAGACTAAATACAAAATTGAATCTTTATGGGTAGAAATCCCTTGTGTATCAGGGAAGACTACAGTGATAGGGGTATACTACCGTCCACCTGGTCAAGATGGTGAGATGGACAGTGAAATGCTAAGAGAAATTAGGGAAGCTAACCAAATTGGTAGTGCAGTAATAATGGGAGACTTCAATTACCCCAATATAGACTGGGTAAATGTATCATCGGGTCACGCTAGAGAGATAACGTTCCTGGATGGAATAAATGATAGCTTTATGGAGCAATTGGTTCAGGAACTGACGAGAGAGGGAGCAATTTTAGATCTAATTCTCAGTGGAGCACAGGACTTGGTGAGAGAGGTAACGGTGGTGGGGCCGCTTGGCAATAGTGATCATAATATGATCAAATTTGATTTAATGACTGGAAAAGGAACAGTGTGCAAATCCAAGGCTCTCGTGCTAAACTTTCAAAAGGGAAACTTTGATAAAATGAGAAAAATTGTTAGAAAAAAACTGAAAGGAGCAGCTACAAAAGTAAAAAATGTCCAAGAGGCGTGGTCATTGTTAAAAAATACCATTCTAGAAGCACAGTCCAGATGTATTCCACACATTAAGAAAGGTGGAAAGAAGGCAAAACGATTACCGGCATGGTTAAAAGGGGAGGTGAAAGAAGCTATTTTAGCCAAAAGATCTTCATTCAAAAATTGGAAGAAGGATCCAACAGAAGAAAATAGGATAAAGCATAAACATTGGCAAGTTAAATGTAAGACATTGATAAGACAGGCTAAGAGAGAATTTGAAAAGAAGTTGGCTGTAGAGGCAAAAACTCACAGTAAAAACTTTTTTAAATATATCTGAAGCAGAAAGCCTGTGAGGGAGTCAGTTGGACCGTTAGATGATCGAGGGGTTAAAGGGGCACTTAGAGAAGATAAGGCCATCGCGGAAAGATTAAATGATTTCTTTGCTTCGGTGTTTACTGAAGAGGATGTTGGGGAGGTACCCGTAATGGAGAAGGTTTTCATGGGTAATGATTCAGATGGACTGAATCAAATCACGGTGAACCTAGAAGATGTGCTAGGCCTGATTGACAAACTGAAGAGTAGTAAATCACCTGGACCGGATGGTATACACCCCAGAGTTCTGAAGGAACTAAAAAATGAAATTTCAGACCTATTAGTAAAAATTTGTAACTTATCATTAAAATCATCCATTGTACCTGAAGACTGGAGGATAGCAAATGTAACCCCAATATTTAAAAAGGGCTCCAGGGGCGATCCGGGAAACTACAGACCGGTTAGCCTGACTTCAGTGCCAGGAAAAATAGTGGAAAGTGTTCTAAACATCAAAATCACAGAACATATAGAAAGACATTGTTTAATGGAACAAAGTCAGCATGGCTGTACCCAGGGCAAGTCTTGCCTCACAAATCTGCTTCACTTTTTTGAAGGAGTTAATAAACATGTGGATAAAGGTGAACCGGTAGATATAGTATACTTGGATTTTCAGAAGGCGTTTGACAAAGTTCCTCATGAGAGGCTTCTAGGAAAAGTAAAAAGTCATGGGATAGGTGGCGATGTCCTTTCGTGGATTGCAAACTGGCTAAAAGACAGGAAACAGAGAGTAGGATTAAATGGGCAATTTTCTCAGTGGAAGGGAGTGGACAGTGGAGTGCCTCAGGGATCTGTATTGGGACCCTTACTGTTCAATATATTTATAAATGATCTGGAAAGAAATACGACGAGTGAGATAATCAAATTTGCAGATGACACAAAATTGTTCAGAGTAGTTAAATCACAAGCAGATTGTGATAAATTGCAGGAAGACCTTGTGAGACTGGAAAATTGGGCATCCAAATGGCAGATGAAATTTAATGTGGATAAGTGCAAGGTGATGCATATAGGGAAAAATAACCCATGCTATAATTACACGATGTTGGGTTCCATATTAGGTGCTACAACCCAAGAAAGAGATCTAGGTGTCATAGTGGATAACACATTGAAATCGTCGGTTCAATGTGCTGCGGCAGTCAAAAAAGCAAACAGAATGTTGGGAATTATTAGAAAAGGAATGATGAATAAAACAGAAAATGTCATAATGCCTCTGTATCGCTCCATGGTGAGACCGCACCTTGAATACTGTGTACAATTCTGGTCGCCGCATCTCAAAAAAGATATAATTGCGATGGAGAAGGTACAGAGAAGGGCTACCAAAATGATAAGGGGAATGGAACAACTCCCCTATGAGGAAAGACTAAAGAGGTTAGGACTTTTCAGCTTGGAGAAGAGACGACTGAGGGGGGATATGATAGAGGTGTTTAAAATCATGAGAGGTCTAGAACGGGTAGATGTGAATTGGTTATTTACTCTTTCGGATAGTAGAAAGACTAGGGGACACTCCATGAAGTTAGCATGGGGCACATTTAAAACTAATCGGAGAAAGTTCTTTTTTACTCAACGCACAATTAAACTCTGGAATTTGTTGCCAGAGAATGTGGTTCGTGCAGTTAGTATAGCTGTGTTTAAAAAAGGATTGGATAAGTTCTTGGAGGAGAAGTCCATTACCTGCTATTAAGTTCACTCAGAGAATAGCCACTGCCATTAGCAATGGTTACATGGAATAGACTTCGTTTTTGGGTACTTGCCAGGTTCTTATGGCCTGGATTGGCCACTGTTGGAAACAGGATGCTGGGCTTGATAGACCCTTGGTCTGACCCAGTATGGCATTTTCTTATGTTCTTATATTCTATTTTTACACCCGTGTAGCCCCTTTGAAAGTTCACTCCATTAAGAAGAGCACTAGTAGTAAATTTGAGCACTGAGATCCTGCTTAAAAAACCCTGGGCGCCTACAAGTGAGGCTCACTCCTGTCAGGGTGTGCACAAAACAAACCCAATTGGAAAACCCACCCAGAGTTCAAGTCCCAATTAAAGACACGCCTGCCTGAGTTTGCTTTTAAATCCAAAAGCACTGAGTCATCCTGATTTTGATCCTCTCACATTGAACTTGTTTTTCATGTAATACTTAAGTGAGGATTATAAATTGTTTGTCTTGTCTGTGTGTTCTAACAAACAGGCCGATTCAGTAAAGTGTGCGGGAGAGCGGACGAAGGCCCGCTCTCCCGGCGCGCTCACCGGCCACTCGCCGGTGCGCGCGATTCAGTATTTAAATTAGGTGGTGCGGTAGATACAGGCAAAAGGAGGCGCTAGGGACACTAGCACGTCTATAGCGCCTCCTTTTAGCCTGGAGCGGCGGCTGTCAGCGGGTTTGACAGCCAATGCTCAATTTTGCCGGAGTGTGTTCTCGAACCCGCTGACAGCCACGGGCTCGGAAACCGGACGCCGGCAAAATTGAGTGTCCGGTTTTTGACCCGACAGCCGCCGGCCCATTTAAAATTTTTTTTTCTTTTTGTTTTTACTTTTTTTTTACCCTTCAGGACCTCCGACTTAATATCGCCATGATATTAAGTCGGAGGGTGCACAGAAAAGCAGTTTTTACTGCTTTTCTGTGCACTTTCCTGGTGCTGGCAGAAACTAGCGCCTACCTTTGGGTAGGCGCTAATTTCTGAAAGTAAAATGTGAGGCTTGGCTGCACATTTGACTTTCTGTATCCCGCGTGCATACCTAATAGGGCCATCAACATGCATTTGCATGTTGAGGGCGCTATTAGGTGCCGCGGGTTGGACGCGCGTTTGCCGCCCCTTACTGAATAAGGGGTAAGGGAAAATGCGCATCCAAGAGCAGGTTAACAGTGCGCTCTGTACTGTATCGGCCTGTAAGATTGTAAGCTCCATCAAGCAGGGACTGTCTCTCTTGGCTGCATCCGCACAGCACTGTGTACATTTAGTAGCACTGTAAAAATGTTAAGTAGTAGTAGAAGAATGGAAGAGGAGGAGATTGAAGTTTGGTGAAGTCGGTCTAGCAAGTCTACTGATGATCACCAAGTTCATTTTTCAGTGTTTTTGAGCCATTACTGCAAAAGAATTATGATTGTCATGAGAACATTTGCATCTTCCAAGATTTAAAAAAATAAAATAAAAACCATTTAAAACCCCCCATAAGGCAGCTCTTGTATATTGAGTTGTCCTCAAAACAAATCTGCGAGATAAATATTTGCTTTATCTCTTTTCAGCCTAGAACCCTCTAATACAAAGATCAGCCTATATCAATATTGCATTAACTTTATGATCAAGGAAAACATGAGATTCTTATACACCCAGGTCAGATTAGAAAAAAATTGCAGGGGTCTTTTCACAGGAATAGCCAAGTTTAATTATCTTTTTGGTGACTAGTGGCATAGATCATAGTGCCAAATTTACTAAGCCTTAGTGAATCAAGCCCATAATCTCCATAGAGTGCTCTCTAAGCCCTATGCTGTCGGTCCATACTTCATTTCTAGTGCTTTTCTGCTTACATTTATTTACCTCCCTTCTTCCCTGGCCCACCACCTCCATCATCTGACTACGGGGGAAGAAAATATAACGTTCCCAGGCAATTCTCTTCCTCTAGCAGCTCCCAGCAGCATGAGAGCGTGATTCAGTACTGGGAGCCGCAATTTCTCTTCAGAATCTGTTGCCATAAACGCAATACAGGGTGGGCACTAAGGGATGCGTTTTGTTGTGAAAATGAAGTGAAAGAAAAACAACAGGAAATTTTCATTTGGTTTGGATTTAAAAAAAAAAACAAAAAAAAAAACACCAACCCTGGCTTCCCTCCGCCTCTCCCCCTGACTCCTCTCCCTGGTATTTTCTTCCCTCTGTCAGCTCTAAGTGAGGCAGTCGCTCCTGCTCTACCACTTTTGTTTTTCAAAATGGCGCCTGCAGACCTGAGGCTGGCATGAGTTTGCTGTGCGGGTTGCCAGCACCATTTTGACTAATAGCAGTGGTGGGGCAAGAGCGACTGGGGGATCACTCCTTCCCTATTTGGAGCCAATGGGGCAAGTTTCTGGAAGGGGGAGCCAGAGAGGGGGAGAAGATCCTGCAATATTGTTTTAAATATTTTTGTTGGAGGGAGAAAGGAGCGGAACCCACACCATTTGTTATTTCGCTTTGGTTTTTTCCATTTTTTTTTTTGTTTGTAATTACTGTTTTGTTTTGTTTTTTTTTTTTTTAAATAAAAGAAATGAAACAAAAAATGAAAAAGCAAAAAAAATACAAAAATACAAAAAAAGAGAAAAAATTTGCAGTGTAGACCTCTAGCAGACCCAAGCTCCAGTAAGTAACTTGACAATTGTGTTAAAGCCTTCCAGCTCCCACAGAACAGATGAACACTAAAATGACTTATTTGGAGCTGCAAACTCAAATCCGTTTTCCAGTGATTGTCTCTCTCAACAAAATTACACCCATGGAATGAAATGGAATGTGTTTGTCTCTGAAATGAGCTTATTTTCCATTTCTCGGTCGAAGTGCTGAGCTAGGATGATTTTTTTTCCAGTTCCCGATGTGACTGCTCGGTGTGATCTGTCTGTCACGCCTTGTAATTTATGATTGGATTCCTGAGCACATCTGCCGTGAAACAAGCCCAGTCTTAACCCGAAATCCTGGGAAATGAGAGAATCATTCTGCCAAAGGTCACGTAACAGATAACACCATATCTAATTGTACCTAACAACTCATTGAACGTTAATTATTTTTTCCCCAGTGAGCAGTAATTTGTGTCACACAAAAGAGCCAGCATAAAGTAAGTACTTTAACATGGCAGCGCTTTATAATTTAAAGCGCAAGATGGAATACATTTAACTCACGTGTGATTAATAAATGTAAAATTAAAAGGTAAAATTAAGATGCACTGGTCCCAAACTCTTCTAGGATTGAATTATGTAGTATGACTAGATCCTTCAAAGCTTCAATTAACCTTTACTTAAACGTATTTATTATTCCAGTTTTCAGCAGATTACATTGAGGTATGGGGAGGGTATTTCCCTATCCCCAAAGAATTTCTAATCTAAATTTATGGACAGAGGGTGAAGTGACTTTACGAAGGTCACATGGAGCAGCAGTAGCAGGATTTGAACCCAGGCTTCTCTGGTTCACAGCCCCGCTGCTCTCCCCAGTAAGTTACTCCTCCCTTCTGGAAAGCTGTAGCTTTATTCATGCACACTATTGCCTTTCTCAGGCAGTAGTAAACTCACAAGTTCTTATAGCCTTGTGGCCTAAGGCAAGCGATACTCGTGACACATACGTGACCACCAGTGGCACGGTAAAAAAAAAAAAAAAAGCGAAAATGAATACAGGCGATCCCTTCCCATCTTGGCAGCCAGGGACCCCCGTGTGTTTGTCTCAGGCTTTCTTTGAAGTCCACTGCTGTTTTTAATCCCCTTTCACGGAGAGGCTCCTCCGTGCAACCACCACCAGCCTTTCAGGGAACAAACCTTTTCTGACGGGAACTTTCCTACCCCCTTCATCTGGCGGGTTCTCCCTGTCGGGCTTTACCAGTGAGGTTATTTGCAACAGAATGCTTTCGCCAGAGGAAGTCCAAGCGCTCCAGCACACGCGTGGGCGGACCTTGCCAGGAAGCAGCAGCCCCCTCCCCTCGGAACCGTCTCACCGAAGAGCTCTGCCGGACCCCGGGGGTGATCTCCATTTCAGGGAACAGGTGAAAGCCACGGCTTTTCTGCCGGGTCTTTGAGTGGACGACGCGACCGGCGCCGAGCCACACGGACCCGAACCGAGATGTGCTGCCTACATCCCGACCAATTTTCAGCCAGAAATCTGAATTAGCTGACCAAGCAGGACATTACTTATTAATACTGTTTTTAACGATTATTCTGCTGGACATCACGGAGTTAATTTTTTAAAGCCTTTTCTGTGCATAAGACCCAGTTTCACACACACTTTTATGTGCACTAAGGAAAGGTATTCCAGGGGGGCGGAGTTGAGGGCAGTGTAGGCACCTGCAACACAGATGTTCTGGGGTTCATATTCAGCTGCTGAGCGGTTCTGATGGCTAACTGGATAACGTTTTCCATATAAGTTTATCCAGATAGCTTTAGGACAGACCAGTAGCCTGATCAGAATTAGCTGGATAAGTTATCCAGCCTACTCAGCTCCTCCCCGTTATGTCCATGCTCCACCCCTGACTTACCCGGTTAAGTGGTGCCCCCTGATCCTCGCTGGATATTCAGCAGTGCCATTTTGAATGTGGGCCTCTTGTTCTAGATGGTACGTGTGTAAGATTAACGCTCTCTGAAGGGGAGTAGAGTGTATGCTTGTACTGAGATGGCCACCTGAATGTTTTCGAAACCAACTTCCGCATGTATGTTTGCTCTGAAAGTACTTGGTAGCGGGCTGTTTGAAAATGTTTAATTTGCTGTGTTTGCCCATAATACATGAGCTGCTTTGTATTTTATAGTTATAGATATATCTAGGTGCTGGTCTTGAACTAGTAACAAATGTGACATTTTAATTTGTTGTGGTACTGTACACCACCTTGATTGAATCTTTTTTTTTTTTTTTCTAAAAGGTGGTTAACAAATCATAATAAAAAAAAAAAATTGCATAAATGATTTCTCTTTCCTTAAATATCAGGATCATCAGAAGAAGTATCCAGAAGGTTGAATATTTGCAGGTTTTGTGGAATCCATCCACTGCGCTCGCTCCCTAGTGTAAAATGTTACTCAGATGAAGAACTGCTAAAGGCAGTCTATGTCGGTGAAGGAAACCTCCTCAACTTTCTAGTAGTAGCATGGGATTTTGTGCTTGACCTAAGAAAAGTCTGCTACACTCCCCTTTCCTTCCTTTAATTTCAGTAGAAGAGGTTTAGCTGATCACCCAGAGTGCACACTGGGATTTTCTCTTCTCTCCCAAATCTGCACTACTGCTGGACACTGTAGCACAGGGATGGCCAACTCCAGCCTTCAAGAAGGCCACGAATGGTTCTGCTTTTCAGGATATCCACAAGGAATACGAATAAAACAGATTTTCATGCACTGCCTTCATTGTATGCAGATATATATCCTATGCATCATCATTGTGCATATCCTGAAAAGCAGGTCTGTTTGTGGCTCTTGAGGACTGGAGCTGGCCACCTCGGTTGTAGCACAAACTCTGTCCAACAGAAGATAAGAACATAAGAAGCTGCCATACTGGGTCAGACTGAAGGTCCATCAAGCCCAGCATCCTCTTTCGAACAATGGCCAATCCAGGCTACAAGTACCTAGCAAGTACCCAAGCATTAAATAGAATCCACGCTACTAATGCTGGTAATAAGCAGTGGCTATTACCTAAGTCAACTTGACTAACTTGACTATGGGCTTCTCCAGGAACTTGTCTAAACCTTTTTTAAACCCAGATAAGCTAACTGCCTTAACCATATCTTCTGGCAATGAATTCCAGAGCTTAATTATGAGTTGAGTAAAAAATAATTTTCTTTTATTTGTTTTAAATGTGCTACTTGCTAACATCATAGCATGCCCTCTAGTCCTGAAAAAGTAAACAACTGATTTACATTATCCCGTTTTAGTCCTCTCATGATTTTATAGACCGCCATCATATCCCCCCCTCCCCCTCAGCCATCTCTTTTCCAAGCTGAAAACCCTAACCTCTTTAGCCTTTCTTCACAGGAGAGCCCGTCCATCTTCTTTATTATTCTGGTTGTCCTTCTCTATACCTTCTCCAGTGCATATCAGGTAGATTTTAAAAGGGCTGCACATGTACCCATGAAATAAAATACTCTGAGAGAGAGAGAGAGAGAACCTCTTTACCTCTTTATAGGGGTCAGCCTGACACTCAATATATGGACCATTGTAAGGGGGCACTGGGATTTGGGGTGAGTTTTCAGGAGGTGGGTTGGGGGGGGTGGTGTTACAGAAACATTTAGAGGTATTCATTGTAAAATTGACATCATTAAAGAATTTTAGCCCTTATAAGTGATGAAAACTAGCCCAACAGCCTGATTTAGAACTATCATATCGCTTATGTAAATAAACAAATGCTAATCATGCTCACAAGTCATCATGAGGTCGGCTCCTTGCCTCCCTCCCATATTCCATTGTATATAGTAATTTATCTTCATTCTCCCCCTCTTTTTTTCCTTCTCCCAGTTAAGGCATCCTTGTTATAATGTAACTTTATGCTCCTTTAAATTGTCACTTGTTGATTGGTTGGTTATAGTTCTGCTTAGTTCGATGTAAACCGAGTTGATTTGATTTGTATCAAGAAAGTCGGTATATAAAAGCCTTAAATAAATAAATAAATAAAAATTCTAACAAGAGGAGTTGTTTGTACACTGCAGTCTCTGCTAGCTGCATTGTACAAATCAACTCCTTTATATCAATCGTTTGTTGAACATTATGTTTCCACTGAACCCATTACTATGTCTATTCGAACAACGAGAGGAACTCCCCCAGCCAATCGCAGATGCCCAGTGGTTGTTCTTGCGGAAAACCTTTCTGATGACCAAAAAATCCATCTTAGAATACTGGTCCGTCGAGGACGTTCCATCTCTTATGTATTGCATAACAACATAACAAACATAACAACGGTTGATGTTCTTTCATAAAAATTGTGGAAAATGATAAATAAAGGATTAAAAAAAAAAAAGCAGAGGTCCAAATACAGATCCCTGAGGCACTCCACTGCTTACTTCTTTCCATTGAGAAAACCGTTCATTTAATCCTACTCTGTTTCCTGTCTTTTAACCAGTTTGTAATCCACAAAAGTACATTGCCTCCTATCCCATGACTTTTTAGTTTTCTTAGGAGTCTCTCATGGAGGACTTTGTCATATGCCTTCTGGAAATCCAAATACACCACATCTACTGGTTCACTTTATCCACATGTTTATTAACCCCTTCAAAAAAATGTAGGAGATTTGTGAGGCAAGACTTGCCTTAGGTAAATCCATGCTGGCTGTGTCCCATTAGACCATGTCTTTCTATATGCTCTGTGATTAGAAACGTTTCCACGATTTTTCCCAGCACTGAAGTCAGGCTCACCTGTCTATTGTTTCCCGAATCACTCCTGGAGCCTTTTTTAAATATTGGGCTTTCATTGGCCAACTTCCAGTCTTCAGCTACAATAGACTATTTTAATGATAGGTTACAAATTGCTAGTAATAGATCTGAAATTTCATTTTTGAGCTCCTTCGGAACCCTGGGGTGTATACCATCCGGTCCAGGTGATTTGCTTCTCTTCAGTTTGTCAGTGTGGCTTACTACATCTTCCAGGTTCACCGTGATTTGGCTCAGTTCATCTGATTCATCACCTTTGAAAACCTTCTGCAGAACAAGTAATTCCCTAACAACTTCATTAGTAAACACCTAAGCAAAAAATTCATTTAGTTTTTCTGCGATGGCCTTATCTTCTGTAATTGCCCCTTTAACCCCTCGATCATCTAACAGTCCAACTGACTCCCTTGCAGGCTTCTTGCTTCGATGTATTTTAAAAAGTTCTTATTACGAGTTTATACACTAGAGCAAACTTCTTTTCAAATTTTCTGTTAGCCTGTCTTATCAGTGTTTCACATTTAACTTGTCAACGCTTATGCTTTTTCTTAATTTCTTCAGATGGATCCCTCTTACAAATTTTTAAGGAAATTGTTTTGGCTAAAATAACTTCTTTCATCTCACCTTTTAACCATGCCGTTAAACATTTGGCCTTCCTTCCACCTTTCTTAGGGGTAGATTTTACAAATTTGCGCACACACATACTTTTGTTCGCGCACCAGGCGCAAACAAGAGTACGCGGGATTTTAATAGATACACGTGTAGCCATGCGTATCTCCGGGATCGGTGGGCGTAAGGCTGTGCAAAATCGGCAGCCTGCGCGCGCCGAGCCGCGCAGCCTGCCTCCGTTCCCTCCGAGGCTGCTCCGAAATCGGAGCAGCCTCGGAGGGAACTTTCCTTTCACCCCCCCCCCCCCGCACCTTCCCCTCCCTAACCCACCCCCCCCCCCCCCAGCCCTACCTAAACCCCCCCTACCTTTGTTGCACAAGTTACGCCTGTCGGGCCGGTCGCCGGCTCACAATTCCCAGGCCCGGGAGCCGTTTCGGAGGCCTCGGCCATGCCCCCGAAATGCCCAGGCCGTAACCACGCCCACGGCCCCGCCCCAAATGACGCGTCGCCGCAACACGCCCCCGACACGCTCCCCCAGGAAAGCCCCGGGACTTAGGCGCGTCCCGGGGCTTGCGCACGCCACCGAGCCTACTCAACATAGGCTCAGCGCGCGCAGGGGGAACTTCGGGCAGGTTTTTGGGGGATATGTGCGTATCTTACGTGCGTACCCCTGAAAATCTGGCCCTTCATGCGTGGAATACATCTGGAATGTGCTTCTAAGATGGCATTTTTAAACCGTGTCCAAACCTGTTTTGCACTCTTAACTTTTGCAGCTGCACCTTTCGGTTTTTTTCTATTTTCCTCACTTTATCAAAGTTTCCCTTTTGAAAATCTAGTGTTAGAGCTGTAGATTTACATACTGTCCCCCTTCCAGTCCTTAGTTCAAATTTGATCACGTTAAGATCAGTATTGCTGAGTGGCCCTACCACTGTTACCTCTTCTTACCAATTCCTGCGTTCCACGAAGAATTACCGGTAGATCTAAAATAGCTCATTCCGCAACGATCACAGTCTTCTTGCGTCTCTCCAGGCTTGAAAATCTTAACTCTGCTTCTGAAATAAACTATTTCAGGTTCTTTCTTGTAAGCACAAGCATTGCTTCTTGCATTTCTCTGCTTATGAGGCTAAGAGTGGAGAACCAACTCTTTCACGTTCCTCACCTTCTCTTCAAAGCTGCAGCACACACCTGCTGCTGTTTCTTTGTCTCCTCTCTGACTACTCCTTCCTCTTTGTTACTTCCTGACACCACTAGATGTCCTCCTACTGTTGTATTTACTTGTGCACCCCACTGCAGGGATTGGTGAATTACACCAGTCCTGCTGATACACGGTAGAGGGGATTAAGGGATGGGGGTTAGGTGAACTGTTGTGAGGCTACAGCTCTTGCACTAATGCTTCTTCTGAGTTTACCATGACCTCTTGTTCTAAAGCATGCTTTCCTCCAAAAAATGTTTCCTGCTTGTGCATTATTTATACATCTGAGTGTCTCTGTCATAGCCCCTTGTCTTTCCTCTTCAGACAGGCACCAAGCGGAGCAAGGTCTTAATGAACTGAGCAAGGAGACCGGGGGCAGGCCTTTGACTTGTGCTGCTTACTGAATACATTGTAAATATTTTTCAGTAGTAGCTGGAAGTTCCACCGCCACCGTAAACGTAATCCGTGCTGTGGATAACATTGTCATTCTTCCTGTCCCCTCTACCTCCAGTCTTAGGTTCCTCTGCAATTTGTTTCTCTTCTCTGCACACAACCAAAATACTGCTGAAATATTCAGGAATCGGCAACGGTTGTAGAAGGGCAGAGATAAGAGCAGATTGCCCCCTGAATAGAGGTCATGATGAGGGCTAAAAGGCTGGGGGGAGGGGGGATAAGAGGAGAGAGATGAGGAGGAGCTGCAGCATGAATGCACTTGTAGGTGAGCAGGAGAAGTTTGAACTGTAAGTGGAAGTGTATGGGGCAGAGAGGTTATATGGTTGTAACACCTTGGAATAAGGCAGATGCTGCAAGTACATTTTGAGGAGCAGGTTGCTGCTGTAGCATAAGTGAATGGTGATGGAAGCGTGGAGAATTCATAGGGTTTACACTACCGCCCCCTCCCCCCATACTACCGTATATATACCTGCTCTGTGGTGAAACCAATGTGTGTGTGTGTGCTGTACCTTTGTGGTGAGAGCGAGGTGTGGGTGTGTGCCTTTCTGGTGGGACCAGTGTGGGTGGGTGGGAAGCTTACACTTCCGCTGCACATTCTGTATCTCCGGCTCTGTGGTTTTGGGGGCCTGTGTGTGTGTGTGCAAGAGAAGATGCTGGCGCTGTCCTACCCTGATGTGTGAATGGATGGAGAAAGTTCACTATCCAGTGCAGTCAGCCCAGCATTTATCATTATTATTATTTTTGTAAATGTTTCATCCTGCACCCGGGGGTGTCTCTGCCTGCTGTAATTGTGTGCTCCTACTAACCTCATGCATTCTCTCCACCGCCAGAGCCCTGTGCCGGAAGAGCCAGCCCCCCTCCCTGGCGGTTTCACCGGTGCTTTTAGTGGTGGTGCTGGTTGTTTTTCACACTTGCCCCCCCCCCCCCCTCTGCAGTAGCCTCAGCATCCGGCAGCCTCGGTGCACGGCACCACCCAAAACCTTGTTTCCTGGCTCGCTGCTTGCATTCACAGATTCCCCTCCCTCCCTGTCTGTACACTTAGGGATTTTGCCAGAAGTAGCGGTGAAGCCCTTCACATGGGCTGGAGACTTTGTTTCTGGCAGCGGCCCCCTCCCCTCCCCCTCCCACAAATAAAGCCTGGCTCCTAGCTAGATCAGGGAGCGGGAGGCAGACAGGCAGCCGGAATAGGAAGGTTCCCCAGTAAGCAAGATCAGGCAGCGGCTTGTGGAAAACTCCTGCACCCCTCTGGAAGCCATGGAAGTGGGGGCAGTTCCTCCGGGTGAGGCATTTCACACGTCTCCCGGTAGCTGGAAGCTTCCGCCACCCTCATCGGTCCTAGAGATTTTGGGGGGGGGGGAAGAGATAAAAGTTTCGCGGCTGCAGGATCGCTGCGCATCTCCCAAATGGGCGAAGCGGCTTTTCAGCAAAGCGCTTCCGGTCCCGGCTGCTGCTGCAGCTGCGTCCTCCCCGAGCCGGTGCAGGGGGGGGGGGTCTTGAAGAGAACGCCGAGCCGGGGCGTTGAGGGGGGGAGGGGGCCGCTCCCCGCGCCGCTCCCCGCGCCGCTCTGAAGGCTTTTCTCGCCTCTTGCAGAACACGTACACCAACGCCGACAAGCTGCTGGAGGCGGCCGAGCAGCTGGCGCAGACCGGCGAGTGTGACCCCGAGGAGATCTACAAGGCGGCGCGGCACCTGGAGGTGCGCATCCAGGACTTCGTGCGCCGGGTGGAGCAGCGCAAGCTCCTGCTGGACATGTCC
The DNA here is from genome assembly GCF_901001135.1 of Rhinatrema bivittatum. Lineage (NCBI taxonomy): Eukaryota > Metazoa > Chordata > Amphibia > Gymnophiona > Rhinatrematidae > Rhinatrema > Rhinatrema bivittatum. Next base: position 35,228,169 of record NC_042620.1, read on the forward strand.
GTCTCCTTCCACACGCACACCAAGGAGGGTAAGCGCGCCGGCGCTTTGTGTCACTTTTTTGTTGCATGCAGAGCTCCTAGCAGAACAGTACCATGGAGAGAGAAATCTGGATAGGGAGTAGGGACCAGTGCAGTGCACGGAGGAGCAATCTGCACGGCGCATGCTTCTTACGTTTATAGTCTGTCAAACCCTTCTCGGGAAGGCTTGTGGCATGAGGGAGCAATCTGTTTCTCCAAGCCCCCTACCTCACTGGTGCCCAACCTGTATTGATCCTGAATGAAATAGTCTATAGCAACTAAAATCCCTGGAGGCCGATGCAGTAAAGTGCGCCCAGCCTAGCCCGCGGGTTAACGAGTGGTTGGATGCGCGTCCATAAGCCCCGAAGCAATAAAGGGGATCAGCGCCTCCAAAACAAACGTCCAAACAAAGGCATATCTACATGTAAACGCCATGTAGATAAGGCTATTAGCTGTTACCCCGCAATGAAAAAAAAAAGGGCATACTTTTTTAACCCGTCAGATTTTACACCTGCCCCGGAGCAGACGTCGTGTTACCATGCGTCAAGGGGATCTACTTAAAAACAAACAAAAAAAATACTGCTTTTCCGTGCTTCCTCCTACCTAGGATCGTCGCGATACAAGTAGGAAGAACCACAGAAAGAGCATCCTGGAAAAAAAAAACAGATTTCTAGGTGCACAATTACACGCGCACAATATACTCCCTCCAGGCAGCGTATGTTGTGCCAGTAAATTCGCTGCCACGGGATAAAACGGACGCTCGGAAATTGTTTGTTTCGGTAACCCGCACACAGCCACGTCTCCTGGGCGCCCGGTGCCAAGGATGCACAACTTATCCCTAGCGCGTCCGTTTTAGCGCGGCAGCTCATTTACATATTGCATCGAGCGCCCAGGAGAGGTGGATGCGCGCGCGGTAGAAAAACAGACACCCAGTTTGGACGCTTTTTTTTTTTTTTTTACGCGCACTTTATTGCATCGGCCTCCTGGTGTGGTGATCGTCTGATCATGCGAGAGCCTTCTGCCTCGGGTCCTGTTTCAGGGTCAACATTACCAAGAGATTTCTCTGATTTTCAGGCGGATGTACATCTGTGGTCTTTGTTTTCTTATGACAAGAGGTTAATGTGGAAGCAGTTGTTTCCAGATATAATGAATGTTTTCTTTTAGAAATAAGCATCAGCTGTAAAAAGCTCCTGTGTACTCGTCATAGAATTGTGATATTGTATGTAATTTTTACTGTCATTATGCTGTACAATGCATACTCCACAATATTTTGGACTGATGCACGAAGCTTTTTTTCCCCCCATAGTCAGAGAGACTGCAGCAAGTAAGAGGTCAACATTCAGTAGCACAATGAGCAGACAATCATTGTTTGGAAAGTATTTATTAACATCCGAGTATGGAATGTAACTATTTCGTTAGGAATTTTTCTCTTGCAAATAATGAATCAGCATTTACAGAGAGCCGCAGAAAGGAAGACATTCAGATTTTAAAATGACTGAAAGTGGACGGATCCTGAATGCATGGTCCCCTGAGGTTTTTCTGGCTATAAATCCCCAGACGTGGGGGCTCATTAGGGAGGAATCCAAGCTCGCAGTTCCCTCCCCTCCTCTCCCCCCCCCCCCTCTCCTGAAGTTAGAAAACAAGCCTGAGATAACAATCTGAATGGGAACAGAAGAGTGGGCAAGGAGCTCAGATGGAAGGCGCTGTGGGCCCTACAGTAATTACAGCATACCTTGCATTTTTCAGCTCGCCAGTGTCAGGATAAGTGACTTCAAGAGGCTGAAATTACCCCGGAGCAGTTCTATTAAAGCAGTGTGCGTTTACAGCCAGCAAACCTTGCACAAAGATTTCGCGTTCGTGACATATACAACTTAGGGCTCAAATTCTAAAGAGCGGCCGGGTTATCTTTGGATGACTTCACCACTGAAAAATGTACATTAATCTGGCCAGCTAGATTTGCGGCTGATGTGACCCACTTAAACTGAGCCAGCTCATGCTGCAAATCTTGCTAACCAACTATACGTCATAAACCAACCCCCAGAACGCTCCCTACAACTGCCTCCTTTTGGGATTGGCTAGATTTGTCCATATTTAGGTGGTTAAACTTAGCTGGACAGTGGAAGGAACATATTTTTCTTCCAACATCTGTTTATTGGAAAGACACGAGTGTAGATTGAAAAACCTTTGGAACACTCAAACAAACAGGATTTGCCATAGAAGAAAACTAAAGAGCAACTTAATACGAAACATAGTCAGCAAGTGTTATTTTACAACTTTTCCGAAATAATCATAAAAATAAGACAACATCAGTTTTAAGCACGCAAATAGAAACAAATCACATTACCCCTCTCCCTCTCTCACTTACACACTTCATTCACACCCCCCCATAGTCCATTCAAGCTTCTCCGTGAACAACATCCGGTTTTTAAAAAAAATGGAGGTTTAACCAGCTAACTCCCAAGTTTAGTTAAAAAACCTTGCCCCCCCCCCCCCATAGTAAAAAGGTTATTAAGAAGTAGTGAGCATCAGTAAACAGTGTTACGTCCCTCGTGACTTCCTATAAGCATCACTATAGGAAAAGGGTTCTTGTGTATAACGCTTGTGATTGGGGGTGGCCGGCGTTCCTTTGAGAGCTGTAAAAAAATCTCCAGATTAAAATTGCGCACAGCCCGTTCCGAGCCCCGGGGACACAGCGTCGTGCGCCAGGCGCGGAAAGCAGCGTGACAGATGCAAAGGTATTACCGAGCGCTTCTGCTGCCTTGCTGGCCCAAACCTTGTCTAGAATATGTCGCTGAGCATGGTGTTTTAATTATTGCTCTTGAATGGCCTTTTGGGTCCGCCAAGGAGTTGCTGTGGAAGTTCAGAGATTCCTACCAAGTTAAAAACTGGAACCCTGCAGGGGGAACTCATTAACGCTTCCTGGTATGAGCCACCTGAAGTCACAGAGGAAATAACTTCCCATTAAACAAGTATTTTCTTTAACCTAAGGGTGTCTAATTCTAATATTTGTTTTCCGCACTGTGTCCATGGGTGACATGTCATCCTAGCTGTCTTTTAAGTCAAGCTAGTTGACTTATTGCTTTCAGAGATGCTGTAGACGCCCCTTCCCTCTGCCCCTGACGATTCCATCCTGCCGTGCCCGCGTTCAGGCGTATATATAGTACTACTACTGCTGCTTAACATTTCTATAGCGCTACATGACATACGCAGCGCTGTACAAACACACAAAAAAGACTGCCCTGCTCAACAGAGCTTACAGTCTAATAAGACAAACATACAGGACAAGAAGCTTTTGGGGTATTTCATAAAGCAAGACAATGGTTAAAACAAAAAAGAAAAGAAAGTTAGTTAACGAGACTAAAAGCAGACAAATCAGGCTTAAGATTTACATGCAGCTTCCAAAAGGTGACTCGGTGAGGAAGTTGTCGTGGTTTGCGGGTTCCTCCGGTAGATGTAGGATGGCCCTGTGGTGCAGTAATCTGACAGCACCTAAACCCGGTGAGAGAGGGAGCATGACGCAGCAGCTCAGGAAGTCTTATTCCAAGCACCCGGCGCAGCCAAGTGGAAAGCACGGACGTCGGGGAATTGGCGGCAGAGGAGAAGGGCACAACAGATACGAGTGACTTGCCTGCTGAGCGGAGTGCAGGAGGAGGGGGTGAAGGGAGAGATAAGAGAGGAGAGGCAGCGAGGAGCTGCAGAGGGAAGGCATTTGTAGGTGAGTAAGAGGAGCTTGAACTGTACGCGCGAGGGGATAGGGAGCCGATGCGGTGACTGCAGAAGAGGGGGTTCTGTGTGAGCGTAGCCGCTTCGGTGAAAGATAAGTCGCGCGGCTGAATTCAGGACAGATTGCAGCGGAGAGGGATGGCCTGCCAGGTGAGGAGCAGGCTTTGCCTTATCTCTCCAGTGAGGCTCTTGAGAAGTCCGCGGTAATGACAGTCTTTTTCCTAATGGTGATCCGGCTGTTAACATAGCTTGAATACCTTCTCTGTTTTTACCTGTTTCATTTTCTCTGTGTTTTTTCTTTTGAGACTTGGTTTTTCGCTCACCCGATTTTAAAGCCCGACCAAAGGGCGTTCGGTGAGGAAGTTGTTGTCGTGGTTTGCGGGTTCCTTCGGTAGGTGCAGGATGGCCCCGTGGTGCGGCAGTTTGACAGCCCCTAAAGCAGTCAGTGCAGAGTTAAAGCGGCGAGAACGGCCATGAGCCAGTCTCTTCTTGGCCCCGAGTCTGTCTTTCCGCGGGAATCCAATTTCACCTAAAACAGCTTGTGACTTGTTCAGCTGCAGTTCTTAATTTCACGCCATGGGGAACGAGTCTATAATTGCTGCGTGTGGGCGTTGCACTTCCATAAGATGGCAAGTCAACGTAAAGGACTCAAAAGTCTGCCCTGCTAATATGCCAGGGGGGCTGGACCCAGACGGGACTTTAAAACGACAGTGGGCCGGATGCAGCGTGCTCGTGCTGGGCCTTTCAAGCAGAGACAGCGCTAAACACGCGTGCAGAAGCCCTTCAACGTAATCCTCTCTCCTGGCAAAGTTTACCTTAAGCTTCCAGCTCGCATGCAAGTGAATCTTTTCCCATTTCCTGTTTTTTCCCCCCTCCCCACCCCCCCTGCTGTGGGTCGAGATGGACAGGGGTGGTTTGTTATTGAAGGCCGACACGATTATTTACGGCTGATGTCGCCTGCTGGAACATGTTTTCGTGGAATTGGAAGGGGCCGTTAAACAACGTGACTGCCTAAGACATGAGGAAAATTGTTTCTCACATTGCTGTCATCGCATGGTAAAAGATGTTTACTTTGTTCGGGAAATTCTTCAGTAGAGGAATCTGCCAAAAGGATAATACATTTTAAAAATAAAACCGCAGAGCGCTATAGGGTCATTCCGTACAGTTGGCCACGGGGTGGAAGCCAGGTTGATTTTGTAGCATTTGCTGCTTATAGCTTAAAAAAAGCAAAACAAAACTAGAACTATTTCAATGCTTGTCTTGTCTACGTTAAGGCAAGAAGTTAGCCCTGGAGGAAGCTTCCAGTTTATGGGAAGATAGAAACAGGAACAGAGAAATGGATGGCCCCCGATTCCCTCCACCTTGATCCCTGGTTTCCCCCTGGCTAACGATGCCCGCTGCTTGTGTTCAGGCAGGGATCAAGACGTCTTTTCAGATCCCTGTTCAAAGGGGATACTGCAACAGAAGGCTCTCCTATCTTTCACCCAGGAAAAAACAAAAGAGACAGGTCAGTGCCTGCTGCGTGCTCTTCAGTGTATCTTGCTGGATTAAATGCCCTGCAAAAATGCCAGGATTTCACCGGCCGGCACGGGAAAGGGGAGGGGGGGGGTAGCTCTGCACCTTACACCGGCCTTTCTCTTCCCTCCACAGCCTCTTTCGGTGATGCATTTAGGGTTTTTCCCACCCCTAAGCGCTGTCGAGGAAAAAAGAATCTCAACTATCACTAAAGGGAGGATATCTCAGGGATGGGGCGAGGAGAAGGAGAGGGTGAGAGAGAGGACCAAGGATGGGAAGAGGAAGGGAAGGAGGATCAGGAATAGGATGAAGAGAAGGTAAGAGGATTGGGGATTGGTGGACGGGGTGGAGGGGGGCGGGCCGTGCATAACATGGCAGTCACTAGCTGACATCAGAGTCTCTCTCGCTCTGACCACCACCTTCCCAAAATTGTTTCACTCACCAGAGCTCATCCGACACTTTCAACCCCCAAGTGTCTCTCTCCCGGTAGGCAAACATTAGCTTCTCACCCCCAATCGTATCGAGTTCCTTAATGTGTGACTCTGCTCTCCCTGGCAGTGACTCTCGAGCGTCCTTAGATCACATCTCGTTCTGTCTGCTTTCTCAGGGGTGTCCACTCTTTTGCAGCTCTTATTGTCATCTGCTAAGAGGCAAAACGTTTCCCCCCCAACCCGGCTGCAGTATCACTCACAAAAATATTGAACAGAAGTGGCTCTGTCATTTGTGGGTACCCAGGCTCCATCCCCCTCCCCCGGTCTTATTGTAGCAACAGCCATTGGCCAGAGGCCATGCCCCAAGGCTCCTTCTGGACCCCTGTAGTCGTGGGCCCTAATTTTAGCCACTAGGTGTTGCCACTGCCCCGTGACTACGACTCCATCTTTCTCGGGGGGGGGGGGCCTCTGCGGCATCCTGCGCTCTGGTCGACCCAGGGAGCCGGCAGTGGAAGAAGCGGGGGATAACTTCCGCACGGCGCTGTGTGCGCGTTGCCCCCGAGCCCTGCTCGCCCACCTTGGGCCTCCAGTAAAACAGCGCCTTTAGCTACAGATGTTACCAGGTGTGAGATGGATGCCTAAGGCACCTTTTCCAGTGAACGCATCTCGGGAGGCACGAACGGCCGACAGACGAGAAACGGCAACGTTTTGGAAAACTCTTTTTGTGGCACCGGCGAAAAATATCGCAGCCTGACGTCGACCCTTTTTCTTCCCTCGAACCACAGGGTGGGAAAACCTGTAGGGAGAGGGTGAACCCTCCCTCTCCTGCTCTTCTCCTATCCCAGATTCCTAATCTTCCTCACTCCCCCCCCCCCACCCGAATATTCCAGCCACTTCAGCTGCTGAAGTTTAGTCAGATAACTCATTATCCGGATAAAATGTAGCCAGGTAACGTAGGAGCATTGCGGGGGACGTGGCAGATAAGTTCGCCAGCTATCTCCAGTATTCAGAGTTAGCAGGATAACTTCTCTGTCTGACTCTGGTCACGCTGTAGCGTCGTCCTAAAGTTAGGCAGATAAAATTATCCGGCTAACTAACCCCCTAGATTCATCACGCTGCGATGTTTTGTCACGGGGGTGGGGTGGGGGGGGAGTGTTGCCGAGATAGTGGGGCCGCTCCCTTGAAAATGCACCGCGGCAGTATGAAGCGTTCGTTTGTCTGGCACATAAAGAATGCAGCGAGTGGCCCTTTAACACGACGGTGGCCCCAACCTCAGGGGACCATTATCACCTTCAAGGGCCACTGGTCCCCCCCCCCCCCCCCCCCCGCAAAAAAAATATACTTGCGGCCAAATGGGGAGGTTGAGCGAGGGTCGGTGCTGACCCCTGTCTCAACCCGGGGCTGTTAGTCGAGGTGGCCCTGACACACCCAAAATGTTGAAAACGTGTAAAAAAAAAGAACGGCGTGGCGCCGGCCACATCCCCCTCCCCCCCTCTCCAAAGCACGTACTAGAAATGTAGACCCTGGCCTCTGATACCAATATCTTCCACCCCCCCCCCCCCCCGAAGACCCAGCGTACCATCCCTCCACCCCCTGCCACATTTGACTGTGTTCTTTGGGGAGGGAGGAAGGAGGGACATGGCCGTCGCTGCACGGTTCCTCTTCTGAAGTTTTCAATGTTTTGTGGCTGTCAGGGCTGCCTCTACCAGCGGCCCCGGATTGAGACAAGGATCAGCACTGACCCCTGCTCAATCTCAAATGGGGATTTGCAGCCATTTTTTTTTTTGCCTCTTTAAATGTGCGGCGGGAGCCTCAGAACCCGCATTAGGGTCCCAGGCCTCCCGCTGAACATCTGATGCTTTTAAATGAGGTGTTTATTACTATATCGGACAGCCGCAATGAAATATTTACAAAGAACTGACTAGTAATGATCTTCTTTCCGTGCATTTGCTTTATTCATGCATGTAAATCGCATGCAAAGGAGGTCAGTGTGATAGGGGAGGGTATCTGGGCGGGGAGATGCAAAACATTGCGTATATCATGCAATATAAAGGGCGTTAGAGCCCTAGCACAGCTTGATGAATCACCCTGTAAGATAGCATGTTCTATGGCCGTACAACATAATGGTGCCAGCTGTCCCTGAGACCGGCACCCAGGTGACGACTTTGGCGCCATCCTGAGGGCAGCCAGCGCCATTTTTTAAAGTAAAGACTGTCAGGGCAGGAGGAAATGGGCATCGCTTCTGCCCTTTGGACCTTCTGGGACCCCTCAGATGGGGTGAGTGGGCTCAGGGAGGTCCTCAGCCCTGGAAGTTTTTTAGGTGGCAGGAGTGGGATTCGGAGGAGTCTGGGGGGGGTCCTGGCTGGGCCTGGCTTAGCATAGCCGGGGAGGCTGTGGCCCTAGAGTTGTTTTTACAGGATGGAAGCAGGGTTGGAGGGCCTTAGGGAGCCCCTTTTTTTTTTTTTTAAACGAAAACAAAACTATCTGAAAATGTTCAGGTTTTTTTGTGGGAGGCCACTTTCAGTTCATTCCGTTCAGAACAAAGTGAAAATGGCTTCATTCGTCCCATTTTGCTCATTCATTTCAAACAAATGCATGTCCCTAATCCGCATAACATGCTGCTGCCACCACCATGCTGCGTAGTAGGGATGATGCTCTCTGGATGATGAGCTGTGTTGGGTTTGCACCAATCATAACACTTTGTATTCAGGCCAAAAAGTTCTATTTCAGTTTCATCAACCACAGAACCGTGTGCCACATGGCTGCAGTATCCTCCAAGTGGTCCCTTGCACATTTCAAACAGGATTCAAGGGTGCTTTCTAGAATAATTGCTTCCTTCTTGCTACTCTACTATGCAGCCCAGATTTGTGGAATGCTTGGGATATTGTTGTCACATTGCATACTTTCACCAATCTTGTCCGTGGCAAGAGCCTGTAGCTCTTTCAAAGTTGCCGTTGTCCACTTGATTGCTTCCCTGATCAGTCCCCTTCCTGCTCAGTCCTCCAGTTTGGAGGAATGGACTGATCTAGGCAGGGTCTTGGTGGTGTCATACACCTTCCACTTTTTAATAATTGTCTTGACCGTGCGCTCCGATGGGTAGGCTAAGATTTTTTGCAATTCTTTTATACCTATCCCAGATCTGTGCCTTACCACAACTTTGTCTCCAAGTTATTTTGACAGCTCCTTGATGCTCAGGGTTCGCTCTTTGCTTGGAAATGCACTACCCAGCAAAGAAAACCAAGAGGAACTGCTTAATTTATCCTGTCAACATGTGACTCAATAAAACTCAACATAGGTCGGGCCAATTCACTAGGTGTGTACTTTTGAAGGCGATTAGTTTCTCCAGAACATTTAAGAGGTCAGTAAGCTGTTTAGTGGACAAGTTATCCGGCTAATGTCCTGGATATTCATTGGGATAAATGTCCCACTGAATATCCCTTATTACAATTATCTGGCTACCTGTAGCCAGATAACTTTAAACCTAACCAGCCAAATTTTAATTATGTCTAGTTAGGTCTAATGCTATCCAGCCTTCTTTAAAAGACAAGCATTATGTGTCTTTTAAAGATATCCGGTTAAGTGGAGATCCTGTTAAAAGAAAACCAAAAACATAGCGGGCCTCCTGGCCTGATTCTCATCAGTGCCGGCCCTCCAGCCCTCTCCTCCTCCCTTCCCCCGTGAATATATTTTTTAAATACTGCCTTCTCGCCTCTCCCCACGCCCCCTCCCCCCATCACCACCCTTCCCTCCTATCCACCCAATACCTAATTTGTCGGCTCTTTTTAAAACCTGGGATTGCAGTAAACACGATCCCAAGCACTTCCAGCATAACTGTAGTAATATCGCTGGAAGAGTAAACTTATGGTAAATGCTAACGTTATCCAGCTAACTTTATAGGGTCATGCTTTATCCTGCGATGGGCCGCTATCGTGTGTGTTAGGGCCCTATCACACACGATAACGGCCTCATCGTGGCGATGCCATGCTAATTAGGGGAAGGGGAGGAGTCTGGGCGGGATTTGTGCGGGGTTATGACCCACCAGTGCTGCAGGCAATAATGTTTTCACATTATTGCCGCGGGAAATAACACCACCTTTTTCCCGTGGTGCTATGGGGGTGATAGTGTGCGGTGAGGTTGCACCATGGCGGGCGAATCTGCACCGCCGTGATGCGGCTGGCTGCCCACACCCCTTTTTTTTTCTTTTTTTTTTGCGACTCATCATTCTGCTATAAATACAGCAGAATGATGAATCTGGGGGTTAGCTGGTTATAGTTGAAAATCTGTTAAATTAGCCAGATAAATTTGTCAAGCCCCGGAATGGCCCTGGAACACCTCTTTTTTTTAACCTGCTAAATTATAGCCAAATAGTGACTTAATCCAGCTATAATTTACCCTAAATTTTGGAATATCCCAAAACTTGCCATTGAGATGGATAACTTATGAGTTATCCTTATAAGAGTGAGAGTGAATTGTTATCCAACCATTCCATGTTATTTTTCTACTTCATTGTCTAAGGCAGTGGTTCTCAAACCTGTCCTGGAGGATCCCCAACTTTTCAGGATATCCACAGTGAATACTCATGAGAAAAAATTTGCATGCCATGGAGACAGTGCATGAAAATGTATCTCATGCATATTCACTGCGGATATCCTGAAAAGCAGTGTATGCAAATGTATCTCATGCATATTCATTGTGGATATCCTGAAAAGCAGTGCATGCAAATGTATCTCATGCATATTCATTGTGGATATCCTGAAAACCTGACTGGCTGGGGGGTCCTTCAGGACAGGTTTTGGAACCACCGGCCTAAGGAATTCTGGAATATATTTTTCACTTAGCAGATATGGGATAGGGTGTGCAGATACATGGAGCAAACACGTTTTAATGCATTTTACTTTAAGGCTATAAGGCAAGAAAAGGTAGACATTTTGGAAAGGAGTGTAGGCTTTCTATAGCCACTATAGATATATATATATAGAGAGAGAGAGAGAGAGAGTGATGCTATATAAAGTTCTGCAGAATGCTGTTGTTTAGTATTGGCAATCAGTGTTCCCCACTAGTATATAAACAAGCAGAATGGGCCTGCAGAGAGTGCCAGAAAACCTTTGAAGCCTGCCAGCTCTGAGCTTATTACATTAATGTACTTTCAAGCTGGAGAACTGTGACCCCCGGCAGCAAGGAATGTTAAGCAGCCGTGTAGGGAATCCCGGTGCTCAGCCTACCTTCATCCCCAGAATAAGCAGGAACAAAAGTGCTTGCAGGTTTTCACTTCCTTCCCAGAGGCACCCGGGGCAGATACTTCCTTTGGCACCCCCCCCCCCCCCCCAATATATAATTTAAAATGTTCCTAAACATCGATAAAATATTTCAAAACAGGAGGCATGAAAAAACACATTTCGAAGATCAATCAAATCTGGTTATGCCAAACTCAGAATGCTTCAACGTCCGAAACCTTTGCTAACCTTCCAAGACTTCCGCACAGTGTTACAAACTCTAATTCTTTTCCTAATCTAGATTACTGCAATCATTATTTCCAGGCCTTAATGCAAACTTAATTAAATCTCTCCAACTTCTCCAAAATGCTTCTGCCAGAATTCTAACCGGATCTAGAGAATTTGATCATATCACTCCCACCCTGATAGATCTTCATTGGCTTCCAGTTACTTTCCGAATCCAACACAAAGTTTTATCAGTTACTTTCAATATCATCAGTGACATTGACTCATCCCCTCCTGGAGTTTCAATACAATTCTATAATCCGAGAAGAGACTTAAGACACCAAAACAAAGGAATTATTTCAGTACCTTCCAACAGTACTGCTCATCTTACGCAAATCAGAGATCGCCTGTTTTCTATTGCTGGCCCCAAACGTTTGAACTCACTACCCAGCCGACTGAGACTAACACCAGAAAAAAAAAAGAAATTCAAACAGGGTCTAAAAACATGGCTCTTCAAGAAAGCCTATGATCTCACCTGAACTCATCCAATTATATTTAGTAAAAACTGATCTCACGATGTTTTTTCTTTATCTTGAATTATTTTAAATCTTCTACATTAATAATTCCTTGAATTATTTTCCATTGTTGTAGTAATTAATAACTTCCTTAATCTTATATCTTGTTCCTACTTTTATATTATTGCAGATTGAAGTTTATTATCTTTCTACATTGTAATTCAATGCTCTCTTTGTAAACCGTTGTGATCTAGTTTTGGAACGACAGTATATAAAAGGCTTAAATAAATAAAATAAATAAACACCCAATAATTAAAACTAATAAGGATTTTAAAAATCTCCAGCTCTCCATATTTGTCATCCTAAGATTGCTGTAGACTGGGGTCACACATACACACACTATGCTCTCTTTCTCACACACTCCACACTTGGTGAGAGACAAAGGGAGTGTGTGTGTGTGTGTATGTGTATGTGTGTGAGTGAGAAAGAGAGATAGAGGAAGCATGTGTGTATGTGAGAGGCTCACACACAGACTTCCTCTGTGTCTCTCTCACAACACAGACATGCTTCCTCTATCTCTCACCCACATACATGCTTCCTCTCTCTCTTTCTCTCTCTCTCTCACACACACACACACACACACACACACACTTAAACACACATACACACATGCAGACAAAAACTGAACTGGAAACCACAACTAGCCAGATTCTGTATGCAGTGCAATAATGAAAATGGAGAACATTACTATTCCTCAAAACAATCAAGAAATATAAATCATTCAGAATAGTAAAAACATACTAAAAAAATATACATATCAAAACAGCTGATGAATAGAATTACCAAATTCTAATAAAATATTTCAAAATAAGACATCACATCTAATAATTAAAACTAACAAGGATAAAAAAAATCTCTCATTTGCCGTACCTGGGAAATTTAGATTCCTAGTCATCCTGTGATTGTCCTGGATTGGAGGAGAGTGCACAAACTTTAACCAGTTTTACTTACGTAGATACAGGTACATATGCACAGGCACTCTTCACAGACACCCACACCGGCACAGGCACGCTCTCTCACAGGAGCCCATACACACACACACACACATTCTCATACATACACAGACACCCTCTCATAGACACAGGTGCCCTCTCAAACACACAAACCCCTTCTCATACCCTCACACATACACACCCCCAGCCTCTCATACACAGGCCCGCTCTCTCACAGGAGCCCATACACACACACACAAATTCTCATACATACACAGACACCCTCTCATACACACAGGTGCCCTCTCATACACACAAACCCCTTCTCATACCCTCACACACACACACACCCAGCCTCTCATACACAAGCACTCACTCTCACAGGGCCAGTCTCTCGCTCTCTCACACACATTTTGAACCTCTTCTTCGGCGGCTGGCTGCAAAGCAGGGCTCTTCATCTGCCACTGGTTCTGAGGAAAGGCTGGCGGCGCCTCAGGGTCTCTTCATCTGCCGCAGGACCTGGCCTGTGCAGGGGGTGAGTAGGAACCCCGTCAGCACGTTACTTCTCCGTGCCACCGAGGGACCACGGTAATGGCACCCCTCGCCTCTCCCCCCCCCCCCTTAGTTCGCCTCTGTTCCTCCCACTGGACGTCTGCCGCATGTGCACATTTATAACTTCGGGTTTTGAGAAACAGTTTTATTGGACCAGCCTGGCCCTGTTCTTTTTTATTGGTTCCCAGTTTTATCCCGGATTCACTAGTGTCTAACTCGGCCCGCCCACTTTCTAGCACACAGAATATCTAGGGCCTGTAATGAGGCATGCCTGGGAAGATGCCATCACTGCCCATTTTGAGGGGCATTCCAGAAATCATTTCTGCAAGAAAAGCAGTGTTTTAACTGGGGAAATGGAATTTTGAAACTCACTCTCCCCGTGTGTGGGTAAATGTTGTGTCACTGCGTATGTTAACTTTATCCGCAGTGGTAAGAGGCATTCCTGGAGTGGGTTTGGCGAGGGGTATGCATTTCTGCCCCTACCTTTGAATGTTTAGAAAGCATGCATGGATGTTTATCTCGGGAAAACTAGCAACAGGCGCAGACAGCTTTCCAGAGATAATTTTCAAAGTGAAACTACGTGGATGCTTTTTCCCTTTGAAAATCAGGGCAGAGTCTGCTGGTAAAAAATACAGTCCGACTTTGCAGTTTAGAATGCCGCAGTCAGTCATTCATGCAAAGATATTCGGGAATGCTATAAAATAGATTTATTTTTTTTTTAAAAAGGGAAGGAAGAGCAAACAGGGCAGACAGTCTCTTTCAACTGATCCACAGACCGTAGCCCATTGCTCTTCACTGGTCAGGAGGGATCAGGAATTGAAGCACTATGGGCCTTTATTTGAGGCCAGATGGGGTTTCCTGTCCTGTAAATCCCATCTGGCCTGGGATTTCACAAATCTAAATAGGTGATGCTGTCAGGTGACAGCTGAGACTCCCGCCCCTTGAGGCTCTGAGCACTATCTCTGCAGGAGGGTTGCGCATTCATTTAAAACGAAAAAGATAAGGTCAATGACATTGCCTGTTTTGTTTCATTTTGTTGGACCCATAGTTGTTATAACTAGCATTCCCTCCCAAACCCCAACATCCTAAAATAAACACTCTTGAAAGCCTTTCCGCATAACTTCTACTCTGCACGAATGCATAACCCCTCCTCCCCTCTCTATCCTCCCTTTTTCCCTGTCCCCCACCCTACTCGTAACCAAGTCATATTGTACATATTGTATATAGGCTATATGCCATTTCTATATACCCACATTTAATATTTAATTTTAATTTTATTCATATGTTACAATGTTCCTTATATTAATTGTTTAATCAACTGTTATCTTGTTACAATGTAAAATAGGGCAGTTCCGGCTCTATTCAACCTGTTATCTGGAAACCGATGTGATATCTCGATCGAATGTCGGTATACAAAATAAATAAATAAATAAATAAATAAATAAATAACTGTAAACCGGAGTGAAGGCCCCCGCCAATACTTCGGTATATAAAAAAGTATAAATAAAAATAAAAAAAAAATAAAACGAAAGAAAAACCAGGTTTTTTTTAGTTTTACGTTAGTGCACACTGAGCTTAGTGCATACTAACCATGAAATTAGGGTAAAAAAACCACGAGCCATTTTTTTTCATATTAAAAGTTTTATTGAATGAACATAATGATAACATTTCAAATGACAATAGTGAGCAGTAAAAGAAGAAGTCAACATGCCATCAATACAATTTAACAAGTAATGTTATGAGCTTATGTTACCGTCCCCCCCCTCAACCCGACCCCCCTCTTCCCAACCCCCCCCCATGTGTGAGCAAAGCAGAGTAAAAACCCAAGTATTTAACCATGATAGTCGGTCTGGATAAATATCAGATTCTATAACTGGTTCACCTAGAGATGGACTAGCGGGTGACGTGTGCATTAATTCTCTGGGTCAGCCCCTGCCCTTTTCTTTTGCCATTCCCTGTATGGGTGCCACAGACCCTGACGTTGTTTCCCTTCCCGGGTGTTAGGGCGTCCCATCTTCTCATGCATTAGGAACAGTTTATGTAGTCGAGAGGAGACCTGCCCCACGGGTATATGTCCCGCCTTCCTCCACTCCAGGGCAACTTCACATTTTGCGGCGGATAGAATAAACGATATCAGCTTCCCCTGGGCCACAGTCACATCATAGGGAAGGTTTAATAGGGTTTGTTCCGGAGTGAGGGTGACCTCTATCCCCAAGATGTTCCGGATTAGCTGGGTGACCCCGGACCAGAAAAGCTGTAAATAAGAACAGGACCACCACATGTGAAAGAACGTACCCTCTAAGCCACACCCCTTCCAGCACCGGTCACTATATGTGTGATTAAATCTATGTATTTTAGCCGGTGTGCAGTACCAGCGCAACAGAATCTTATACCGGTTCTCAGCTAATTGGGAGTAGGGGAGGCCCCGTTTGGTAAAAAGAAAGATCTGGTCCCAGGCATCCTCCTCCAAAGTTCGTCCCAGGTCCCTCTCCCAGGTCCTCATGAAAGCTGGTTTTTGCTGTGGGTCTTTGTTCAAATAATTATAAACCTGGGAAATAGCTCTCCGCAGAGTGTCAGCCTGATCACACCAGGCCTCCATTTGGGTTCTACCCAGGGCCAGCTCCCGGCCCACCGACTCGGTCATAAAAAAGTGTCGGATTTGTAAGTAAGGGTATACATCTAACCCCGTTAGGCCATATTTGCCTTGTAAAGTGGGGAATGATATGAAACTGTCCCCGTCCCATAGAAACCACGAGCCATTTTAAAAACGAAATTAAGCAAAAAAACCCAACATAAAACGAAAATGAAGCAAAAAAACAAAACAAAACCCTTACACACCCCTACTCCGCAGTATTCTCTAAAACCAGATATTCTTTTAGATCCATTTACCTGAATATTATACTCTAAAGGAGAGGCGGGACAGGGGGTTATGATAGAGACATTCAGATACCTGAGAGGTAGAAAGTTATGCAAAAGAAGCAAAGCTTTTTCAGTGTCCAGGAAGTTCTAGAACAAAGGGCCATGATATGAGCCTCCAAGGGGGAGGAGACTCAGGAGTAATAACAGAAAATATTTCTTCACGGAAAGGGTGGTGGATGCATAGAGAGGCCTTCCAGTAGAGATGGTATTCCTACCACACCTTTATTTCCTCTCTTAGAAGAGCGTAAGGATTATGAAGCAATACTGCTTATTCCTGGTCTTCTTGAGATTATAGATACCTTTTCTCATTCACTCTTAGATTCGCCTCTCTTCTGAATAAATTACTGTTGGACTCCATTTTCCTCATTCTGTTTTGTAAAGAGGATCCATTCACTGCTCCCAGCTCGATGTCATCACCGTACTAGCACAGATTTGAAGCTTGTGAGCAGTATCGTCAATCCCTTCTGGAAATCCTTTATAGATGGGGGTCTCATATTCCTCAGATAAACTGGTGCAGGTAAGAGTACAAAGTTCCATTCAAATGTTCAAAGAATTTTATTGTAAATCCAAACAGTTATAGTTCATTCAATTCGGCAACTCCATTCAGAGTAAAGTGAGGTCATTTGAAGTCCCCCGACACGGTCCCGTGTTTCGCGGTAGCTGCATCGGGAGGGACCAAGGCATATTATAATCTACAATAGAATAACTTCTATGAGGAATGGAACATGAGAGGCCGCAAAACAGTGTATGCTAATAATAATCACATACCTTTGTAGACAACCTCAGGAGCGCAAGCGCCCTTTAACACTGACAGCCATTTAAAGGTCCAAAAAGGCGCGAAAGACAAACTCTCGCGAGATGCTGAAGCAGACAGAACCACACATGCAATTAATGACAGATTAATAAAACAGATGCCATTCTATCTCTTTATTGAGACCATTGGGGGAAACCGTATCTAAAGTAAAAATCCAGCGTTGCTCTCTACGACCGAGTATACCAGAGAAGTCTCCCCCCCGCGAGGGGCGTGAGACCACCTCCAGAACTAGGAAGGCGAGGGCAGCAATGGGGTGGTCAGCCTGGAGCCAATGTGACACTAAAGGCTCATCGATTCTGGAGGATCTAATGTTAGAGCAGTGCTCAATGATGCGTGTTTTGATCATCCGGGAAGTTTTGCCCACATATAACAGTGGGCACGGGCATCTCACCACATAAATAACTCTTCTAGTAGTACAATCTGATTGAGAAGATAATTTAAACGCTCGTCCAGTCCTCGGATGTACAAACTCTGTCAGGGATTCCGTATACCGGCACGTGGTGCAATGACCACAGGGGGAATGCTGGCCACTTGCATGTGCTTGCAGGGCAGTGGATGGACCTGCCGTGTGTACAAGCCGATCCCGTAGGTTGGTCCCTCTTTTAAAAGTAAAACGGAGGGGCCCATGCATGAACTCGGTGAGGGAAAGCGCTGACCAGTGCCTTTTGATCATGTTAGCTATAGTCCTCCCTACAACAGAGAAAGGAAGGATACAGTTA
The DNA here is from genome assembly GCF_901001135.1 of Rhinatrema bivittatum. Lineage (NCBI taxonomy): Eukaryota > Metazoa > Chordata > Amphibia > Gymnophiona > Rhinatrematidae > Rhinatrema > Rhinatrema bivittatum. The sequence goes on from NC_042620.1 coordinate 35,245,804, forward strand.
TAAGCCATTTCCTCAGTAGCTGTGGAGGGGGAAAACAGCCATTCCCGATGAGTGTACAGTGCCCTCTTGAATGCTTTTTTGATAACCCTCGATGGGTAACCCCTCTCAGAAAAACGGATGGATAAACTCTGCGCTTGTACAAGAAATTCAGCACGGTTAGAGCAAAGGCGGCGGAGTCTTAGAAATTGCCCCGTGGGAATATTATCTCTAAGTGCCCTCGGGTGACAACTGTTGTATGACAGCAGAGTGTTCCGATCCGTTTTTTTACGAAATAAAGAGGTCTCAAAATGGTCCTCTACCCACGTGATGGAAACATCCAAGAAGGAAACATGTGTAGGATGAATATTAAAATTAAACTGAATATGGGGGTTGATAGAGTTTACCCAGTCAAGAAATACATAAAACTGTATATCCGAACCTGTCCATATTATAAAGACGTCGTCTATATAGCGTAGCCATATATGGATGAATTGAGACCACTCAGAAGGATAAATATGAGAAGTTTCATAGTCATCCATATATAGGCACGCAAGGCTGGGTGCCATCGTCGCCCCCATAGCAGTCCCCTTGCTTTGTTGGTAAATTTCATCCTGGAATTGAAAAAAATTTTTTGTCAATGCTATTTCCGCGAGTTGAGTCAAAAAAGCAGTAGTAACCCGATGTGGTAAAGGACGAGCGTTCAAAGCTTTCTCAATCACTTAAGAGCTTCATATTTATCCTTCTGAGTGGTCTCAATTCATCCATATATGGCCCCCTCCGTTTAAATTATCTTCTCAATCAGATTGTACTACTAGAGGAGTTATTTATGTGGTGAGATGCCCGTGCCCACTGTTATATGTGGGCAAAACTTCCCGGATGATCAAAACACGCATCATTGAGCACTGCTCTAACATTAGATCCTCCAGAATCGATGAGCCTTTAGTGTCACATTGGCTCCAGGCTGACCACCCCATTGCTGCCCTCTCCTTCCTAGTTCTGGAGGTGGTCTCACGCCCCTCGCGGGGGGGAGACTTCTCTGGTATACTCGGTCGTAGAGAGCAACGCTGGATTTTTACTTTAGATACGGTTTCCCCCAATGGTCTCAATAAAGAGATAGAATGGCATCTGTTTTATTAATCTGTCATTAATTGCATGTGTGGTTCTGTCTGCTTCAGCATCTCGCGAGAGTTTGTCTTTCGCGCCTTTTTGGACCTTTAAATGGCTGTCAGTGTTAAAGGGCGCTTGCGCTCCTGAGGTTGTCTACAAAGGTATGTGATTATTATTAGCATACACTGTTTTGCGGCCTCTCATGTTCCATTCCTCATAGAAGTTATTCTATTGTAGATTATAATATGCCTTGGTCCCTCCCGATGCAGCTACCGCGAAACACGGGACCGTGTCGGGGGACTTCAAATGACCTCACTTTACTCTGAATGGAGTTGCCGAATTGAATGAACTATAACTGTTTGGATTTACAATAAAATTCTTTGAACATTTGAATGGAACTTTGTACTCTTACCTGCACCAGTTTATCTGAGTACTTGCTTATGTGCAAGGTTTGCTTCTGTGGATTATCGGTCTCATATTCCTCCCAGAAGCCAGCAGGGCCATGCTGAGGCCCTAAGCTATGTCAGTGCAACCCCTGTGCTCTCGGTTCTCCTCTGTGAGTCATGAGGTACACACTCAATATCAGGGCTAAGTCTCTGTTACCACCTTCTCTTTCTTTTAATCCCCAGTTGGAGAGTCTGGGGGTGGGTGGGGGGAAAGGATAAACCTCCTAGGCCCTAAGCGTTATGTGTCTGTCTCTTTAATGCATGCCAATAAATAAACTGTGCACAAAGCTGGAGGTCCAACACAACTTCTTCTGATGAAATGATTCAAAGACCCTTCTTCCTTGAGGGCTATTATTCTAGCCTCTCCCTCTTAAAGATGCCCACATCACTGCTTTGTACCATTCTGGTTCAGCCCATCTATATGAGACAATCTCCTTAGATATGTACTAACATAAGCCAGTGTACCATAAACAATAGATCTGATTTGTACATTCTCGGGCCAAACCAAGGTCCAGCTGCAATTGTGAATAATTTTACTGATTTCCACCTTGTTACTATTACTACTATTATTACTAAAACCACTACAATTACTACAAAATGCCTCAGCCAGACTTTTAGTAGGGACAAGGAAATTTGACCACATCACCCCCCTCTCTGATAGCACTGCACTGGCTTCCTGTACAATCCAGAATTCACTGTAAAGTATTATCTCTAACTTTTAATATCATCATCGTCAACCCATGTCTAATAGGAGTGACTCTTCAACCTTACATCCCACAGAGAGCCCTAAGATCGCAAAACAAAGGACTTCTAAAGCTGCCTACAATACGGAGCACACACCTAACACAAATAAGAGACAGATTGTTTTCCATAGCAGACCCCAGACTATGGAACTCTCTTCCAGAGTCTCTACGCCAGATAACAGAAAGAAAGAGTTTCAAACGAGAACTGAAAACATGGCTCTTTATAAATGCATACGAACTAACGTAAAACTCCAATATGCTAATAACATAGCTGTCAGAACATTAGACTATGCTAACAGACCGAGTAATAATTATTGAGCGATGTATTCTGAATATAAATGAAAGATAATGTAATGGAAATCTTAGGTTATAATTCTACTTCAAAGCACCCCAATTAATGTGGATGCATCGACCCAGAATACGCATTTATGGTTGAGATGCACTAGATTATGTATAAAATAGACCTAGAAAATATATTTGCTAGAAATATACATGCTGTTATATCAACCTAGAATATGAGCATTGAAACAGAATGGGAATGTTGACCCAGCAACCATAAGCCGATATTGTAAACCGTTGTGATCTGATTTTGGGACGAGGGTATATAAAATGACCAAATAAATAAATAAAAGGCAGAATATCAAATGTCTATAAATAAAAAAATAAACGTGAAATATGGCGGCACTTGATAAAATCTCTTTTTCAGATAATGTCCATACAGCAATTTAAGATAGTAAACCTGTGATTCTGTGATGCCTTGGACAAATCCCTCAGGGTCCTGTCTCCATCCTTGTTAGATGTGAATCCTCCCCGAGTAAAACTATGAGACACGGAGTCCTTTTCCCAATTTAGTTCCCCAAATCAAACGCCTGGGATCCAAATGTTCGGCCTTCAGTTCCACAGCTTTTCCTCTCCTTTTTTGTGAAGGAGATAGGCGGGCACCTCCTTAACTCTCCTCTGAATACCAGATAGGCATCTTGTGTGGATGACCACCTGGTGGATGACTCCTCTTCCTCTCTCCTTGACTGCCTTTCCCTTGGGTCCTGGGTATGGAATGGCTATCTTTTCACCTTCATCTCCCACTTGTTTGCCAGATTGGCAAACAAATCCTCTAAGCTAAAGAACTCCAAATTGACCAAAGAAATTTCTCTTCCTAGTGGGCAGAAAGGGTGTCTATAAACTTCCTCCCTGACAAAAATCAACTTAGGAAGTAAACTACTTATAGATCTTCAGAGGAATAGCCGGATTAGTCTGGTGTAGCAAAAATGACAGGAGTCGGGTGGCACCCTACAGACAAACCATTTTATTAAGGTATGACCTTTTGAGGACAGAGTCCATGGAAGCTCATGCGTCGATAAGTTGGTTCGTCTATAAGGTGCCACCCGACTCCTGTCATTTTTACTTAAAAATCTCTTTGCGTTAACTTACCATCTGCTGGCTGTGAGCTGAAAATTACTCTCTTTTAATTTCTGAGACTCTTCAGCTAGGACTTTGGTCCTTTTCTCTAAAAATTAAGAGAAATCCAAACTAAATATCCACAGAGACTCTAGGGATTGCTTGCTTTTATGCAAGCAGGAACAAACCAGTACTGCAGCCTGAACGGGGACTGCTGTGGCCGAGGTGGTCCACTCCTTCACTCATCACTGCCCTGACCTAACTACTAGGTCATACATCAGGTGTAGGAGGCCCCGTGGCATTACCAACAATATTTAAAACTTGCAATGTCGTCATTGTTTATATTTAAAGGCCCCAAACTATAGTTTAGGTAGATTGTGCCTAGATCCGACCCTGACAAGGGAGCCTGGCATTTCTTCATTATTCCATGCTTCGAAGAGATTTTTTTTTTGGTCTCTCAGCTCCTTCCTACTCAACTATGCTCAGCCCACACTCTCCCTCCACATCTTCCTGTGAAGGAGCATGCATAAATCTGCACAGGACCGGGCCGCACCTTAGCACAGAGCATTCTGGGTACAGGTAGCTCCCAAAGCAGATTATAATGCAGGCTCAGAGGGAGCAGAGGAAAGCCCGGGGAACTCCAGAAGAAGACAGTAACTGTGAGTAGTGAGGGCAGGCAGCCCCTGGAAAGTAAGAATTGTTCAACGGGTTATGTTGGTGAATGCTGAAGATTTCAAGCAATTGTAAAGAAAAAGACTGAGAAAAGCCTTGACTGCTCATGGGTGGTGCCACATTCCCCTAGAGTAGTGGTTCTGAGCTCAGGACACAAGCAGCCGGTTGGGTTGTCAGGATATCCAGGTATAAATATAAATATTTTAACTAAATAAATAAATAAATGAGGTAGAATTGCACGCATATTTATTGTCAATATTCTGAAAACCCAGCAGTCTGGGTGTGCCCTGAGGGCTGGGTTGAGAACCCACTGTGCTAGAGCAAACTCAGAAAGCTGCCTTGGGGCCTAACATAGAGGGGTTCCCCATTCTTTGGGAAATGCCATATGGCCCAGAGGATTCATACCTAAAGCACAACATGTAATATTAATTCTGCAGTGTTGCTGGCGAGTAAGGGTTAATGTGTTTTCTTTGTGAGTGTGGTATATCCTTTGCTTGTGCTCTGCCATTTCACCAAGAGATCTCTTTATTAGTTTTCACTTCTTCACTATAAAGAAGAGTCATTAAAGGAAATAAATATATTAAAAAAAGGAATGCAATTATCTGTTACGTTACAGCCAAAAAAAAATGAGCTTGATAGTTAGCATGATGGATGGAGAATCTTCTTCCATTTCTAATGGTGCAACAGAGACACTTCTAACAATCAAAGAGTCAGGATGATTTAAGGGGCTAAACTGAGCGGTGATAAATCTCAGATGTCTGTTTATTACTGTCAGCAATCTAGAACCTGAAGCTTTCTGTTTGCGTCATATTAGGATTTAAAGAGAATAATATCTCTTCTGTTTAGGGAATGAATGTGTGTGCTGTGCTGCCGAGCTGTATGCTGAACAGTGGACTTGGATATACAGGCAGCTCTGGGGTGTTCCTGGACCGTGCTTCATTTAAGCAGTTACCGGGATCCTTATTGACTAAGGATTGTTGGAGTGGGGTAGGCATGAAATGAAAAAAATAGGTCGCTGAGTAGGGAAGCTGTTAGCATGTCTGTTGTAAGACAATCCTGCGATCTAAAGATGACTTGTTCTACTAATGGTGTAAGATTTGACCATGGAAGGTCTTTCACGTGAGGCACCAGACAGCCGTACGGAAAGCAATAGATAATTAGCATGCAGACTTCATGTAATACATTAGTAGCTGCTGTGTTTTACCAAGGGAATAGTACTTAGGATGAAGGCTAGACGTGCGTCTTTTCACTTGGGGAAGAATGCATTCAGGAGAATCCATCCTTGAATCCTATTTTTATAAGATCTTTGAGTAGACACACTTTTTCATGATGTCACGTTGGGTTACATCTTTCAAGGAAAAGGAAAGTAATAGATTTTGCATTTAAAGAAAAAGCAATTTTTGCTAAAGAGAAAAGTAGATATTTTAGATGCATCTGAAAGATTATAAATATTGAAACGGGAACGATGATTGTACACCTTTTCAGCAAGAGGTTTGCTTGATTAATAAAAGCACCATGCTGGTGATATGAAGGTCCTCTTTGATACATTTAAAATAATGCTGCTGTTAAGTGAAGAAATTTAAATATATGGTAAATGCTTTTTTGAAGAGTGATTTTATATAGTGTAACATAGTAAATGACCATAGATAAAGACCAGCAAGGTGTTTAGGGTTGTAACTGCCACTCCATGCAGGTTACCCCTACACCTCCTGTTTAGAGTTGTAACTATTATTACCGCTCCTTGAAAATTGCCTCCATGCATTCTGTTCAGGATTTTAACCGCCACTCCATGCAGAAAGGTTCCACTAAAAATTACTACAGGTTGCCCTATTTCCTCATTTGCATCCTCTAGCCATAGAGATCCTCTGCTTCTCCATTTGAATTCCATTACCATTCTTGTCTTCACTACTACCTCTTTCTAGAAGGGCATTCCAGGCATCCACCACCTTTTCCGTGAAAAAAGTATTTCCTTACAATGATTCTGAATCTCCCCCCTTGGAAGCCCATATTAGGAGCTCTATTTCCACAGCTTCATGTCCTTCGGGGAAGGTTTGATTCTTGTGCATTATTAAGAAACTGAAAGGTTTGTATCATATGTCCCCTGTTTCTCCTCTCCTCGAGTATATATATATATAACGCCCCCTTGACCGCTTACCTCGTGGGGTGTTCCTGGGCCCAGGACTGACCTGGCGGGAGCCCCCCCTTAGGGCAAACTCTGTTGGTCCACACGTTCTTGGCGCCTGGTGCCCCCACCTAGGGAAGAAGGTGTTAGTGGGTGGGATTTCCCTCCCTTCACCCCAGGAAAACAAATGGGACTGTGAGCGAGGCTGGCAGTATTTACATATATATACACAGGTTTATTAGACTATACAAGCATATACATTTCTATAGGACTATGCACATGGCTAATAGGATGTCAAGCAGCACACTTATCTACTCATGGTTAGTAGTCTCAGGCCACACAATTATATACATTTCTACAAGGTAGCAAGAACATTTAATATTTGGCAATTTGGAGTTGTTGGCCCCCACAATATACCAACATATAGAATAGAAGGGATCTTGTGCATTAATCAAGTATTATTAATATCCTCCCTTTTTTATCCCAAGTCTCACTCATGTGAAAAGATACAATTGGGCTGGTAGGCAGTGTTGGCCTGGGGGAGTCCATTGTAACTAAACCGCTGCCATCTTCTTAGTGCTGCTTTGCTCCACTGAAAAGTCCGTACCAATGCTAGGGTCCATGCCCTCCTGGGGAACCCAACAGTGCCTCTGGACCTGCCACTGGGATACTCTTCCTCCTGGGGGATTGCTTGATCTGCCGCTGAGGTCCACATCCTCCTGGGGGACTGCTCAATCTGCTGCTGGGATCCACACCCTCCTGGGGGACCGCTTGATCTGCCACTGGGATCGCTTTGCTCAAGGGGGACCCAGGGTCACCTCCCTTGGTAGGAAGGTTTTCTCTTGGCTTGCATTTACAGGTCTACTAGACCCATAGCTTGTTTAGCATTCAGTGATTCAGGCCCTCCGCAGTCTCAGCTTTCAGTAATTTTAGCTCTGCTAAGCTCATGGCCATTCATTCGCTGTTACCCAGCCTGGTTGGGTCACCTTCTCTCAGCCAAAGGACCCAGGCAGGTCCATGGAAAGAGAATATGTGCACACCCTTCCAACCTGCCTGGCTTTTTTTCTGTTGTCTGAGAACTAGGTACCCAAGGGTCTGACTCCCCTTGTTAGTCAAGGTGAGAATATTTTGCTTTCTAGGTATGTTTTTCAGTACATTTTTCTCACAAATTCCTCTCTCATTCAGAATTCTCCAGTGTAGGACTTTTCCAGTCATAGTGCTGTAATTTAGGATTTTGTTATCCTTTGATTTAAAGTGATATTTCACTGCAAGCTATTAACAGTAGTCCAAGACATGCAAATCTCCTACTAGAGTCTCTGACTCTCATCTATTCAATGGTTATTTAAGCACCTTCACAGTAAGGGGTCTAGCAACCTTTTCAATCTCATTCCAAGTTTCCTGGGCTGCAGCTCATGTTACATAGCAGGATTTCATATATTTAGGTCCTCAAGTCTCATCCCATATCTCTTTTGATGCAAACCCCACACCATTTTGGTTGCTTTTCTCTAGACTGCTTCCAACTTATCTCTATCCTTTTTGAGATATACCACATTATCTCAAGGGAGGCCTCACCAATGACTTGTACAGGGGAATTATTACCTCATATTTCTTGCAGGTTATGCCTCTCTCTATGCAACCTAACATGCCTCTGGCCCTAGTCATCACCTTGTTACATTGCTTCAGTATTTTCAGATCATTAGATATTGTTACCCCAAGGTCTCTTTCCGGCCGGTGAACATCAGTCTCGACAGCTCCTTTGGATTTCTGTACCTTAAATGCATGTCTCTGCACTTTGCATTGAATCCCAGTTGCCCAACCTTTAACCACTTCTCAGGCTTTCTTAGATCACTTCTCATTCTCTCAACTTCTTCAGGAGTGTCCAGTATAGTGTCATCCACAAAAAAGATAAACTTTTCCTTTTAACCCCTCCACAATATCACTTACAAAGATATTAAACAGACTGGTCCCAGGCACTCAATTTGTTCTCTTCATATACTACTACCCTCTGTATTCTGTCAGTCAACCAGTTTCTGCTGTGGGTGTGGATCCTTGAACTGAGGTGAAGTTGATGCAACCCTCAGGGAGGAGCCATGCAGGTCCTGGCTGTGGCAGAGGCTCAACTGGAGTTTCACCTTATACCAGCCCTCGTTCCCCTAGGTTGAGCCCTTGGGTGCTGAGGCTGGTAGGACTTAGGGTTGGCCTCTGCTGGTGAGGCAAAGATCTGTCAAGAAGGTAGAGTTGCAGGCCAGGATCTAGCACAGGAGGAATACAAGCAAAGTCATAGTCAGGCAGTGGTCAGGGCAGGTGGCAAGCAAGGGAGGTCCGGTTTAGGCAGTGGACAGTGGCAGACTGTGTTCAATCAGAGTCAATGTCCAAGCAGTGGTCAGTAGCGGGTAGAGTTCAAGCAGAGTCAGAGTCGGAGTCAAAGTCAAATCAGAGATCCATCCGAGGGAACACCGAGGGATGGAGAGAAGGCAGAGAGTCGAGGAGCAGCACAGACAGGAGCAGAAGACACTGAAGGCAAAGGCTGAAGACTGACCACGAAGAAGACAAGTCAAGAACTCAGGGAAAATGGACCAGACTGCTCACACAGGAACCAGTAGCAGGAACATGAATTAGGAACTCAGGAACACAAACAGGAACCTGGGAGCCAGAAACAGGAGCGCAGGAACATGCTGAGGCAAAGCACTACTCCAAGGAAGCTGACCTATTGCCGAGGCACAGAAGTCAAGTCTTGGTGGCCTTTAGTAGGCTCTAGCTGACTGATGTCATCAATAGGGGGCCACAGGGTCTCTGAAGCGGTCCCTTTAAATTCCGGTCTGAGATGTGCACGTCTAAGGTCTGCACCACGCAGGAGTTGTCAGCAGCGTCAGCCGTGAAGAAGGCAGAGACAGAGTCCAGTGGCCCCGGACCAGGTGCGGCCCTGACATCAGGCAAAGGCAGCAAAGGTCTGGGCAGAAGATGAGTGCAGCAGTTCACAGGGTTAACCTGCAAACCTCCAAACACAATAATTTCTAATTCATTAAACGATCGAATTAGCTATTCCCTATCATCCAGTAACGCGCGCCACGACTATCGCTTTTTTACCCTGCCGTTTAACCTGCTAACTTACCGCCTACCCTTACCCCTGCGTTAGAGGCAGGGGTAAAGGTAGGCGGCAAACTTTCCCCCAGCCCCCGCTCACCTCTTTTAATTCATGAGCTTCCTATGCAGGACTATATCAAAAGGTTTACAGAAACCCAAGTAGATCACATCAAGTGCCTATCCTTGATTTAATTCTCTAGTCACCCAATCAAAGAAATAAACCAGATTCGTTTGAATCATTACTCTGGTAAAACCATGTTGCCTTGGCTCCTGCAACCCATCAGCCTGTAGATAATAAACTATCCTTTCTTTCGGTAGAGTCCTCCCTGATTTTTCCACCACCGAAATAAGGCTAACCGGCCTGTAGTTTCCGGGCTCCTCTCTGCTACCAATTTTGTAAAATGGGACCCCCAACTACCTTTCTTCAATTTTACAGCATAACACCCGTCTCCAAGGATCTATAGAACAGGTCCATCAGGAGAGGCTTTAGTTTACATAATAAACACAACCTAAAACAGGACAACTTGACGACTGAGCTAACGAGCGGCCGGAGAGAGAGCGTCGCATGTGAAATGATTTAGATGCCTGGCCTGTAAGGCTATCAGAATCAATGTACGTTCAGGTCGCCACAGATGGTGACACAGTCACTGGTGGAAATCTAGCAAGATAAAGAATCTAAGGGGATAATGTTCAGAAGGAGTTACATGCTTAAATGAACTACTGTTGTAGCAATAAGACCCCGTTTTACTCGAGTAAATGCTTTTTAAAATCAGGCCCTAAGTTTATCTGCTTTTTTTCCTCATCTTGTCTCCAATGCCACCTTTGGCCTTCCTCCTTTCTCTGACGTATATGAAAAAAATGTTTTGTCACCCATTCTGATTTCTTTCCTCGTCTCTTTCAGCTTCACCAAATATTCTTCCCTGTATTCTTCCTTTGCACATCTTTTGTACATTTTGAATACTGATCTTTTTGCCTTTTTTTTTTAATAAATGTCTTGATTAAATTTTAACAGAATAAAAAGACAAGTTATACAATGGCAGATCGTAATAGCCAATAAGAACCCTAGCTTCCCACCCCCACTGTAATAAACCCCACCCGCCTTCCCATACACCCAGGAGCCACAGAAATTAACACAAAAGCAGCATTTGTGAGAGCGTAGAACAACAATCATTCACAGGCCTATACAGTAAAGCGCGGCCACGGTTACCCTGCTTCTAACCCGCTTTCTACTCACAATTTGGCCGCGTAAGTCCAACCCGCGATTCACTATCCCTTTTAACCCATCCTTACCGCTTCTTTAAATCAACGGGTAACCCTTTCCGCCCGCAGCATGTATATGAGATGTAAACGATCGGATTAGCTATTCCCTCCCATACAGTAACGTATGCCCTGATTATCGCCTTTTTAACCTGCAGTTTTGCCGCGTGTTTAACCTGCTAATTTACCGCCTACCCTTTCCCCTGCGTTAGTGTGGAGCGTCAGGTCAGAGAGACGAAATTTCACGGGCAAACGACCCCCTCACCCCCCGGCACAAGACCTTTAGAGGAGCCAGGATCGGGCAAACTTTCCCCCAGCCCCCGCTCACCTGCCCTGGTCGCGTCCATGGGTGCCGATCTCCCGTGCGGGCGCGCTGGCAGCTCCGGAGCAGGAAGGAAGGACCTATTGTTTCCAAGCATAACCTCTAAACCTCCATAACTAAACTCTTGCCTGCCCAACCTAAACTCCAACGCACCGGGAAAGCCACACTTCAGGATCGGGCAAACTTTCCCCCAGCCCCCGCTCACCTGCCCTGGCCGCGTCCATGGATGCCGGTCTCTGGAGCTGCCCCAGTCCTCTCTCCCCTCCTCCCGGGGGCAGCCGGTGGCGAGAGCAAGAGCGGCTTCAGCAGCCCGGGGCGGATCGGGCGCTCCCCATGCGAAGCGCGGCTTCCAGCAGCCCTCGCCGGTGATGGTGAATGAGCGCATGAGCGCACGCCGTGACCTGAGCGCCCAGCTGGACGTCCGAGGTCATGGCGTGCGTGACCTTGGACGTCCAGCCGGGCGCTCATTCACCATCGCTGGCGAGGGCTGCTGGAAGCTGCGCTTCGCATGGGGAGTGCCCGATCCGCCCCGGGCTGCTGAAGCCGCTCTCGCTCTTGCCGCCGGCTGCCCCCGGGAGGAGGGGAGAGAGGATTTGGGCTGCTCCGGAGACCGGCATCCATGGACGCGGCCAGGGCAGGTGAGCGGGGGCTGGGGGAAAGTTTGCCCGATCCTGAAGCGTGGCTTTCCCGGTGCGTTGGATTTTAGGTTGGGCAGGCAAGAGTTTAGGCCGGCTGATACTTCTCTGATCCTTTTCTTTTGCTTTAAGTTGGGATCCACTTCCTGGTACCTGTCATTTCAAATGTCATTTGAAATGACAGGTACCAGCGCACCCAGGAAACTGTATAGGCGCTGTATAGCGCTCTATACAGTAAAATGGATTGCGCTTCATGGACACTTCTTGGACCCGGCTTGCATTTGCATGCTATTTAAATACTGTATCGAGCAGTATGTGATCCGAACTGTGAGCGTGGCAAACGAGCGGGCGCCCGGCACTGCCACACTTTTTCTACCGCGTCCTTACTGTATCAGCCTGTCAATTAGCAGTTGATATGGAGGTATCGATTGGACAAGCATGTTTGTATCTTCCCTGCCACGCAGTTGGGAGTTGTTTAATAAATGGATCCCAAATCTCAGGAAAGGCCAGTTACCTACTCCTCTTCGTTAATGTCCATGTCCAATAATCTAAATGCAGAAGATCCAACATTTCCGCAAACCGAAAGTTGGTGCATCACTCTGAATCCATTTACTTAATTTTTTTCAGCCCCATCTTTGGAGATCCATATTGGTTTGCTTTTCCTCTTTTCTTTACTTTTTAACTGATTTGTTGCCATTATTTTAGTTCTTTTTAGTTTGGTCCACTGTTGTTCCAAGTCCCCTGTGTTCTTCCAGCTTCTCCTCAAGTCAGTATTTTGAAACCCAGGACTATGAGCTTCATGTGACCTGCCTCAACCATTAACATCAAACCATTCTGTCTGAACAGTTGTTTGCAAATAGCCAGTTGCTAGAAAAGGTTTATTGAGGTGGATGGTTTGCCAGATACTAAGACTTCATTTTATAAGTATTTTATGTGATATAAGGTGAAAATAGATGCCGAAATTCACTGACTACAAAGAATGTCATTTAATGTAGTGTGGCACAATAACAGCCCATCATGGCCGGATACCGCTTCAGTAAGTTACCGTACCTAATTTTAGTTAATTACTTTAGGCTATGAAATTAGATTTCATTATGCTTAAGTCAAGTGTAATAATTGAGAAAATTATTACTTTCATGTCTTTTAATTTAATCAGGCTTAGCTTTCAGACTGTCATAAGAAGAGTGGCAACTTGAAGGTCAAGTTTTAAATTTAACAAGGTTCCTGTTCATCACAGAAAGAGCAAACGTCAAGATGAATAAACCCAAAAATGCAGCAAAACTGGCAATCATGCCCAGCTCTCAGTATTTGTTTCTTTCCTCACATACCCACCATCTTGCATACACTGTAGAGCAAGAGACTGAGCAGCTATTCCTGGTTCAGCGACAACGGTGCAGCTTCCTTCAGTGCCTCTATTGATGCTGCGCTCCAGCCACCCAGAGTCATTTTACCACATGGCCCTATATCGTGCAGAATAGGTTGACCCAGTCCTGAGGTTAGCTCCCTGCTTTCACGGACCTCTAGTCCTGTTTTTCTTAAGAAAATTAAAATTACAAATCCATGCATGCAGTGTAGTCAAGCCAGAATTGGATCAGAATAAAAAAGACCCAGTTGTTATCCCATCTGAAGTGCTCTACTCGGCTCAGGATTTTTTCCCTGGGTTCTACATCTATGAGCAGTTTCAGTCTAGACTGAAGTCCACCGAGCTCCCATTCAGCGGCGCCCACTAGTAAATTCATTACTTTTCATGGGGCTGCATGCAGGTTGCCCATAGATTCCCACAAAACTCTGCATCTTTTTAGCACTCTTCGCCAAGGTTATCCTTGACCTGCCAGTAGGGAGTTTGCTAGGTAAGCTGGTTAGTAAAAGATGTACTAGAAAAGTGCAATCTTTATTTTGTTTACATAGGGAGGTCATTTTTCAGGAGATCTAACCTGGTAACTAAAAAGGTATCTGACTTGATTCCGGGAATGAAAATTGCAATTGAATCTAGTAGCTGGGCCTAAATGGGTCATTCCAAAGGGTTAGGGGGGGAGACATACATCTGACAATTTGATTTTCAAGTGTACGTGTGAATTTTCCCACCTGTAATAGTCCCCGCAGATAAAGCAGGTACAGAGTCAGCAGGTACTTTTGTATCCACATATCGTGTGGTTAATTTTCAAAGGAAAACTTCCTGAGCAAATGAAAATTTTACCCTAAAGTTGTATGTCACTAGCCTACATGGGTATAGGGCGACTGTTAAACTTGGTGGTACACCAGAAAATTTGCTACTGCCATGTGGGTCATAGACTTTTTCAGAAACCCTTGCTGTAGTTACACAATGTTAGGTTCCATATTAGGAGCTACCAACCAGGAAAAAGATCTAGGCATCATGGTGGATAATACTTTAAAATCGTCGGCTCAGTGTGCTACGGCAGTCAAAAAAGCAAATAGAATGTTAAGAATTATTAGGAAGGGAATGGTTAACAGAACGGAAAATGTCATAATGCCTCTGTATCGCTCCATGGTGAGACCGCACCTTGAATACTGTGTACAATTCTGGTCGCTGCATCTCAAAAAAGATATAGTTGCGATGGAGAAGGTACAGAGAAGGGCGACCAAAATGATAAAGGGATGGAACAGCTCCCCTATGAGGAAAGGCTGAAGAGGTTGGGGCTGTTCAGCTTGGAGAAGAGACGGCTGAGGGGGGATATGATAGAGGTCTTTAAGATAATGAGAGGTCTTGAACGAGTAGATGTGACTCGGTTATTTACACTTTCGAATAATAGAAAGACTAGGAGGCATTCCATGAAGTTAGCAAGTAGCACATTTAAGACTAATCGGAGAAAATTATTTTTCACTCAACGTACAATAAAGCTCTGGAATTTGTTGCCAGTGGATGTGGTTAGTGCAGTTAGTGTAGCTGGGTTCAAAAAAGGTTTGGATAAGTTCTTGGAGAAGTCCATTAATGGCTATTAATCAAGTTTACTTAGGGAATAGCCACTGCTATTAATTGCATCTGTAGCATAGGATCTTCTTAGTGTTTGGATAATTGCCAGGTTCTTGTGGCCTGGATTGGCCTCTGTTGGAAACAGGATGCTGGGCTTGATGGACCCTTGGTCTGACCCAGCATGGCAATTTCTTATGTTCAGTTCTCTGCCTCCCCCTCCTCCCATTGCTCTCACAATACAACAGCAAGCCCACCCAGAACACTTCCCTCCTCCCTTACCACAATAACAAGGCTAGTTGGATATTAATTTCTCCCCATCCCCAAGACACAATGACAATTTCATCTGGACCCCATGGAAATCAATCAGTTTCTTAGACTAAATACACAGTATGCCAATGTAGATTACAAATAACCATTGTGGCTATCCTGAAACATTGAATCTTTCTGAAAATCTCAAAAATAGATTTGAGAGCTACTGATCTAGTGGGGTGGGTAATAAATGTCTTCAAATAAATAAGTAAATAAATAAACAAACAAATAAATACCTTTGCCACTTGAACAGAAGAGACAAAAAAATTTTGGAAAAGAGTGCTTTATTTCTCTGTGGTCCAGGTTGTGGGGTAAAAATAAAAATAGCATTATGCTCATTCCACCTTTTTTATTAGATGGTGTCATACAATGTCCAAAGACTCAGAGTTGCTGCAGCTATTGTAAAGACATATTAGAACTGTCAAACTCCATGTGATTTCACATGAATGAAATGTGCCATGAAATAAACATTTGTATTCTTATTATTATGCTAATAGCCTTTGCTGGCAGCTTTTCTGCTGCTCTGGATTTTTTTGACAAGGCAAATTGTTACTTAAAAAAAAAGAGATCTTGATGAAAGATGACTGACTTTGCAAATGCCTATCTAGAAAGATTTCACTTGTTTCCAATTGAGTCAGTTTCGGTCTACCTACCTTGCTACTTACTAGATTCTCCAGTCTGCAATATAGAATAATGACATCATTCATATCATATATTTACCTTTAAATCATTCATTATTCTGTGTATATTTTCCATTTTCCTGTTGGAGCAGATGGTGTTTCCTTTGAAGGAGGATCAAAGTATCAGGACATTGAAGACTATTTTATTCAGTTCACTGGCTTCTTTTTTTTTTTTGGTTGAGAACCAAATTCTTGGTTGATTTTAAACATTTAAATATAATATAATATTTAAAGCCGGTAACTTATCCAAAGTCCATAAGGGCTGTATTCCTCTGTTTATAAAAAAAAAAAAAATTAATAACTCTAATGTTTAGTGCTCCCACCAAGACTTCTGGTATCATTTCCTTGTTTATAGTGGTCTCTCACTGGAAGTAAAACTCTTTTATCTCTGAGTAACCAAACACAGACATCCTTCAAATATTCAATAAGTGGTTGTCATTAAATACTTGAACAAGCTGAAGTGTGCTTGGTCAGATGAGGCAGCTGGAAGTACCTTGGAGAAATGCATTGCATCTGAAACGGAGCGGCTGAAAGCTATTCTTGGGCACGGTGTAGCAGAGAGGAAAGGGAAGCACTGCCTAGTAGGATACTTCTAATAGATAAGAGAAATGGCGGAAGATTCAAAGAGATGCGAGGAGTGGTAGGGTCCCAGAGCAAGTAGCCATCAGGAAATGAAAGATGAGGCTTTGCGATAAGACTTCTTTTGTTTTTGAGTGGATTAAATGTTGTCCTGTTCCTTCTGGAGGTATCCTACCTTTGGATGCATCTTTGTTGATCCACGTGGCTTGAAAGGAAGTAAGTTTGGGCTTAAATTCAGCAGCCGTCTGAGGAACCTATGGGATTAGGAGAAGGGAATGGCCCGAGCGGTGCAGTTTTCTAACAGGCTCTGTAGAAGGGTGGGGGGGGGACAGTAGTGCAGGGCTGGTCCTACCATTAGACAAACTAGGGAGTCACTTAGAGGGCCAGAATTTGGGAGGTGGCAAAGATGCTGCATCAGAGTCCCACCAGTGGAAACAAGAGTGAGCCAGGTTGGGGGCTCCTGGCCCCACCAGTCATAAAAGTGAGGCAGTGCTTGTGGTATGGAGGAAGGGGACCGAGGATTTAAGGCTGAGAAGGAGAAAATGAGGCTGGGGGCATTGAGGCCAAAGAGGGTTTGCTGGAGATGGCATTGAGGGGGATGACAGAGACTTGGAGCGGGACATGATTGGATAGGGGGGATGAAATGGAGAGGGAAGCAATGACTGAGAATTGAAACAGGGAGAGTATGGATAGGGGGCAGAGAGGGAGTAGGTAATGCTGGTTTGCTGGGCAACGAGTGGGGGAAGAGAGGAAGATGCTGGGCACTATGGTTAGGGGGCAAAGAAAGGAGGGGATGCTGTTACTGGTAGAGGGTGAGGGGAGAGGAGAGGAGAGGAGGGATGCTGAGCAGGGGGTGAGAGGGGGATGCTGCCACTGGTAGGAAGGAGCTCTGTGCCAAAGCTGCTGAAGGGATAGGTAAGTCAGGAGGGCTGCAAGGCTGAAAGTTCACCTAGGGTGCTCAATACCCTCGCACCAGCCCTGGGGATGTGAGGGGCATTAAAGCCGTGCATCCAAAGACTTGGCAGGAAAAAGGGAGAGCAGGTGGCCACCCCCTCCCCACTCCGAGAAAGTAGAATAAGGAATAAGATTTAGGTTAGGGTCTTAGAATGGGATCTTGCCAGCAAAAAGAGGGGCTACCACGAAAAAGGGGGTTACTCATGCCCTGGGAGCACTGGGTGGGAGGTCAGGGGCTTAGATCTAGGAAGCGGATCAGTAAGACTTGGGGCTCAGCAGTGGCATGGCCAGAACTGATTTTTTTAGGTTAACATGGCTGGGCAGTAGGCATACAGCTCTAGGCCCTACTAGGGGGCACTCCATGACGTTAGCAAGTACCTCCCCTGAGTTCATAGCTCCCCCCCCCCCCGTCGTGCCACCTCCAGCCCCACCCCCAGTCGCAGCCTCGCGTCTTTTGAAAGTTAAGTTAAAATTATTGCAATTTGGAAATATCCTACAAAATTCTTATGATGCTTTGAATTTTTGGATACATTTTGGTAAATTACACTGATGAATTGGACTATCTCACTAATGCATAAAAAAATGCTCATATATGACCTATGATTATACTGGTTGGCGTATCACCTTCTATGCTACTTAGCATTATAAAATATGCCTATGTATGAGGTCAGTCAATGAGAGTGAAAAATTCTGTTTCACCTTTGGTACCTATATTTTCTGAATTATCTGTGTGGCGGAACAGTTGCCTTTGTGGTTGATTATATATATATTTACACAGAACATCTGTTCAATGTCCCCAGGTTTTCTTTCTACAGAACCAAATCTTGTTAGAAGAACTTTAAGTAGAAGATTTTAATCAAATCTTTGGTATTTTTTCAGAAGAAGGACCCGCTGCGTTCTTATGCAGGTGCGCGCTGCCGTTCAGAACGGGCACTCAACTTATCTTTTCTGTAGGGGAGACCCTGCTGTTGAATGGCGCGTCCAGCATTCAGCTGTCAAAATCGGTTTTTCTAACTCCGCACGCCGGGCGAACCTTCCAAGAATGTTGTTGCAGGGGAGCCGAGGGTTGAATCTTTACGTGTTTCTGGATTGCTTTCTCCTCGTTCCCAGCTATGGACGTGGATGGAGGACCTGCAGAAGGAGCTCCTGGAAGACGTCTGCGCTGACTCCGTGGATGTGGTCCAGGAGCTGATCAAGCAGTTCCAGCAGCAGCAAACCGCCACCCTGGACGCCACGCTGAACGTCATCAAAGAGGGCGAGGATCTCATCCAGCAGCTCAGGTGAGTCTCAGCGGGAAGGCCGGGAGGAGGAGAAGCCCTGCCTAAGCAGTAGGTGGAGTTAGCTGAAAACACGTTTACTGCTGAGAACTGAAGGTTTCCCGTTTTACCAACATCGTTTCAGTTTTGGAGCAATTGTAAGGAAATTCTTTCTTTCTTTTTTTTGTTTTGTTTTTTTTCAATCTAAGCGTGTCAAAAGTCAGCCCTTTGTGTGTTGGGCATCCAGGATGTCACGTTGTTCCACGGGCGGAACAGTAGACGTGTCCCCAGCATTGCCACTTGATCCCCCTGTGACCTAAGACAAGTTACATCTACTGCCCTGTGGCTTAAACCTGCCTAATTGTTAACGGGTGACAGTAAAAGAAGTATTATTACACTTTCTCCTTTGTACACCTCTGAAGGTGTCCGAGAATGTCCATTGCCACCCATTCCAGAGGCGGCGTACGAGTGACTGTAATGGGCATTGCTGTCAAGTTTGGGTGAAAAGGATCGAATCAACTGTCTCGCTCTTTTTATTAGTTTGGCAGTTATCTAGCTAGGAACGGGCTCCTTGCCGTTTGCTTGGGAGTCGGCTCTGTTAACGAAAGTTATTGAACAGGAGATAACGGGTCTAGAGGTAACACATGGCTACTGTATTTGCACAACCCAGGCCTGTTTCCTTGTCCGCCATTTTTTTTTTTTTCAGTTTGGCACAGTTCGGAGTGGATTTCCCTTGTCCCCTGTACTGGTCTCCTGCTGGAAATGTACATTGTGAGATCCCATTTCAAAATCCACCTGGCCAGCTAAGGAGTTAGCTGGCCAGATCAGAAGCTGTAAGCATTGCCCTATGCTGAGCAGCTAAAGGCAGCTGCCCAGTTTTTTAAAAAATGGGTGTTTTGGCAGAGGCAGAGTGAAAATTTGCACATACATCAAATCTTAAAATACAAGCGCATATTGGCCATCAGCAGATAAAAGCAGTAAAATACCTGGATACTTTTGTATCTGCATAGCTTTGAAAATGTTCTACAAATTATGCAAGTATCTTAATTTATTTTATAGTTGCTTAAATGCTTTTCTAGTTTAAAAAAAAAAAAATCAAAGCGGTGAACAATATAACCACATGCCTGGTTAATTAAAAATAAAGTGGAAATTAAAATCATAAAACAAGTCAAGCATTATAAAACGAATAACAATGTAATGTATAACTATTAGTGTTTTGTGTTTACATGCTTGTAACGCAGAGCTGACAAACAGTAATCCCCGGCATGCGGCACCCTTCAAAATGAACTGGCATGGCTAGAATAAAATTCAAATTAAAGAAAACAATATGAGAGAAAGGAATACCCTGCTAAGCATTGTTTTCGGAAGTCAAGTACCTGCATCTCTTGCTTCTCAAACCTGCCAGTGGAGGGTTTCAGGACAGCCAGAGTCTGGGTCTTCAGTGCACGCACATTTATTGCAGGCAGTATGGGGGTCACCAGGACTGCTCTGGGAAGCCCTGCACCAGGTAGCCGAAGGGTAGATTTCCAAAGCGATCCCCCCATCTAACAAGGGGGGGCAAGTGCCTAGCTTGGCCCCTTTGAAATCTGCCACCACGTAGCAGCTAAATATAACCACTGAATTTCACCAGGCAGCTGGACCCAGTGGCTCAAATTCTGGGTGATCCCCATGGACTCAGTTAGGTTGGGGAAGGACATAGCCAGGTCTCCCCATGTTTGGTGGATAGGTAAACCTAGTCTACTAGGTTGCTGCCCAAACTTCACCTAAATCTAATCAGTCAGCCCATAGCCAGCTGGATTTAAGCATGATGAAGGTTGTCCCCGCCGTGACTCTGGTTTTGGCCCGCCTTGTTGACCAGTGTCTATAGATTCATTCTCTTAGTCTGAAGAACATCTCTGCTGTTTCTAAGAAAGCCCAGGTGCATCCAGCAGTGTCCATGCCCACCCAGAACGATGTAAATTTAAAAAAAGTTACGAGTAAATTGTTTTAGGAATACTATGTGTGCTTACTTGGGGAAATTTAACGTTACTACTAAGGCACAAAAACAGTGAAAAACAGAGGACAGCTTGTTGAGATGCATGCATCAGCATAACTAATGCAGTAGCAGCATACATTAACCTAAACGAACGTAAATGCATGTGGCGTTCCCTGACCTCAGCCATCACTGTATTTTATGGTCCACATAAGGGACCGCCTGACCTAACAGTTCCAAGCACGATGCAGACGCGATTTGTACGCTTGGAACATAATTTGTTCATTTCCCCCAAATTCTCTTCCGAGCTTTAGTGAAAGTGCAGTGATGTGTGAAAGTGAACCTGAAGCCTGCGATGACAGACGTGCGGGGGCCTATCCTCGCTAGATAATTCTGCCTTCTCTGCGAGTATGCGTGCACTGATTTCATCTATAAGGATGTTAGGGCACGTCAGGGCAGCTCTAGGCTCGATACGTTCGAAGTGAGCTTACTGGAGAGAGAGAGAGAGAATGGGGGGGGGGAGGAGGGGGTCATCCAGCGGAGAATCCAAGGGGGACCGCTGGGAGGCTTCTCCAGAGAGCGGCTTGGATTTTACGCACAGTTCCTCCCTCCTTCCTCCCATTCCCCTGTTAGTGTATAAAGATGAAAATGTCCACGAGCGTAAGGGAGGGGGATGCACGCATTGTTTTGCGCGGAGTTGAAGAAATGTAAAAAAAAAAAATCTCAGCAGGAACCCTCTCTGCGCCCGCACGAAAGCTCTTCCCTTCGCCTTCGCCTCTCGGCTGTGAATAGGGCGGAGGAGCGTTTTGGGCCCTCTGTTAACCGGTCCTTACGTTAAAAGCCGTCTCCTTTCTTTCTGCCCCGGGGGCCCTGTATTTTATTTTATTTTTTTTTGCCACAGGGACTCTGCGGTCTCCAGCAACAAGACCCCGCACAGCAGCTCCATCAGCCACATCGAGTCCGTCCTGCAGCAGCTCGACGAGGCCCAGGTGCAGATGGAGGAGCTCTTCCACGAGAGGAAGATCAAGCTGGACATTTTCCTTCAGCTGCGGATTTTCGAGCAGTACACCATCGAGGTAAGGCGCGGCGCTCTTGAGCGGGGAGCCGCCGCGGGCTCTTGCGAGGGTAGATCCCCCCCCTTCCCCGACCCTCCAGAGATGCTTCAGACGATTGGGGATTTTTTTTTTTGCCCCGGTTCTTTCTGCCGGTGAGAGACGCGCCGTAAAGGAGTGCGGGCACTTGAATGCCGGCCGACGTCTAGTCGCTAACAAGTGCGTCATTGTGAACTAGAGTTGCGCTGAGAGCCATCCGGGCTGCGCTGGTACCTGGTTTAGATGAAGGTCCTTTTTATCTGAAGGACCGGAGAATCGATCCATTCCCCAGCTCTGCCACTTCCAGGACCCACAGTACTTATCTGACAGCCCATGGGTGGCTGTGTTCACCTCTATCCCGTTATCTCACATAGATTGTTATGAGTGTAAACCACAGGTTTTTTTTTTCTTTCTTTCTTTTTTTTTTTTAATTGACCTTCCTCAAGCATTCTCAAAGCCTTTTTGCCATTGATTATTGCCTAATACACAAACAAAAGCTGCCAGGTAACCTGTGGATACTGTGCCGAAACAAAGCATGGGAAATAAGTGAAAGTGCATTAGCCACAATGTATTTTAATGTATTATTCCATATGCATAAAGCACTCTTGCAAGAGGAAGGGACATCCAATGTACAGTATGAAAATGTGCAATATATAGCCGGCTGGTCACAGCATAAAGTAGGTAGGCTACATGGTTGCTAGTGCACCACATTGTGGAATTATAGATGGTCCTAGATGATGATGAACGACAGGCTGTTCGAATCTCTGCCCCTTCGAGTTTACGGACTTAGAATAATAATATCTTAAAATGAGGATTCTGCTAATACTGGAAAGTCTATTCTTCAACATAACACTGTAAGTCAGAAGTATTTTTGAATGTGTATAGATGCTTAAGAACATAAGTCTTGCCATACTGGGTCAGACCAAAGGTCCATCGAGCCCAGTATCTATCCTGTTTCCAACAGTGGCCAAGCCAGGCTACAAGTCCCTGGCAGGATCCCAAGGGGTAGACAGATTCCAAGCTGATTATCCCAGGGATAAGCTGTGGATTTCTGCAACTCCACCTTAATAATGGTTTATGGACTTTTTCTCCAGGAACTTGTGCAAACCTTTTTTAAACACAGCTACACTAACAGCTTTTACCACATCCTCTGGCAATGAATTCCAGAGCTTAATTATGCATTGAGTAAAAAAATATTTTCTGTTATTAGTTTTAAATATATAACTTGGTAACTTTATTGTGTGTCCCCTGGTCTTTCTACTTTTCATTCCACTCCACTCATTATTTTATAGACCTCTATTATATCTCCCCTCAACCGTCTCTTCTCCATGCTGAAGAGTGCTAACCTCTTTAGTCTCCCTTCATAGGGGAATTGCTCCAACCCCTTTATCATTTTGGCCCTTCTCTGTACGTTTTCTAATTCTGCTTGACTAGTTTAATTTGGATAGCCTGAAGGGCTGGCCTGATGGATCAGTGGTAGCACTGCACACACGTCTATGTGGAAGGTTCTCAGCTTAATTCCCGAGGTGGTATTTACAGCATCCATGGTCCTTGCTTAAGGGTAACACCTAGTGGCCAGATTCAGGGCTCATTTGCATGCATGGAAAAATAGCACTGAAAAAAAAATGCAGTAGTGCACACGAAAATGTGCACCTTAGCACATAATCCTGTAGGTATGGTGGAGGCCGGAGAGAGAAAATAACCAGGTAGCTGTAAATGAAGGCTGGTGGCAATAGGTCAGGGTTCTTGTTCCAGCTGAGCTGGAGGTACAAAGGAGTAAGAGGAAACCGCCAAGACAAAAAAAACAAAAAACCAGAGTCCTTTAAATTGGACAATTTGAGCAACAGTCGTCTTGCTACTAATAACTTAAAAGAAATAGGCAAGCACTGTTAATTAGGATGGGACTCTGGGGTCAGGCCGCACCTGCCACCATCTGCCGCTTGCAAGTGGCCAGAAGTATAAAGTATGAGAAAAATGGGAACACCCACTGGTTCTTGTTCACAAGGGCCTGGTGCATGAGCTGTAACACTAGACATGTAATCTTGCACCAGCTAGAGAGAGATATCTGCGCGTGAGAGTTGTAGCTTCTGTCTGAGAGCAAAGATTTTTTTAAAAAGTTGCAGCTTGCCTCAGGTTAATCTGTGGGCCCACACTGGAAATTGCACTGCTTTACGTGCGGCCAATTCCCACTGATAGCGCACAAGTGTCCACAGCCTTAGCAGCGCTCTAATGTATTCCTGCCACGTATTCTCCACAAATTCATTAGCAGTAAACAAACAACTTGAGGTTTTCCGTCTTAAGTAGCACTTTTTTGGCAGAGATTAAAAAAAAAAAAATCTACAGCATGCTGAATTTCACTGAAGGGATAACAGTCTCGTTCCTGCATCGAGGCAGCTTTTACAGACACTTCTGAGCATGAGCGAGCTGCAACTTGCTGGACTCCCAAGAGCGCTCCTTGGTCTGCGCTTATCAAATGGGAACAGGGCCAGGGCTGCCTCCACGAAAGAGGCCGTTTTGAACTTCTGCGAATCCGCAGGAACAAAATCCCAGTTCATTCAGGGTTGCATTCCAAGCCCGTCTCCAGTGCTAGGAGACGCCGCACCGAAGTGCTGCACGCTGGGCCTGAACAGCCGTTTCCAGTTAGCCCGAGGAGCCCAACAGACACATGCCCTTAATTAGGGATTATTGAGAAAGACAATATTTACAATGCATGTATGATTATGTCACACTATATATCATTAGATGGTATTATGTAGTGCCGTGTATCTCCTGGCCTACTGTTGTCTTCTGATGTCTGCGTTGATTGACTCAGTGTAATAGATCTTGTTTCATTTTGCGTATGCGTTACTGTAATCCGCCGAGACCGGCAGCTCAGCGGAAGAGAAAGGTTTCACATCAATAAATGACAGTGCTACCAGCGCTCTGGATAAGGGAGCAAACCTCATCCTGCCGGATAACGTGCAAATGACCAAAACTCTTGGCGCCCCATGACAGCAGCTGTTTGAAAGGGTTAATAAGAGGGAGCCTGGTGAAAGTCCCCAGGCTTACAGCTGCCGGCAGAGCTTTCCACTCCTCCTGTTTAAAGTTTAAGCAGCAGAGGGTGGAAAATCGCGTGATTGATTTCAGATTTTTTTTGTCTTTCTGCCGCTGTCATTTTGTCGCCCGCTGATATATATATTTTTTTTTATCGGAGAGGGGAAGCCTGGCGGCTCTCGAAAAACAAAAGCTGACGGCAGCCTCCTCGTGAGTGACGCGTCGAGCCTTGTCCGTTGTTGTTTTTAAAACTTCTTTCTTTCAGCATTTGGGGATTTCTCCTGCTTTATCAGTACAAATCAACTCCTTAGAGAAAGATCAAGACAGGGCTCAGCAAGTCATCCATGAAATATTTTGGCAGCTCTGGAAGAGTTGGTCATATTTTTTAATTTTTTTTTTTTTTTGGCACCTGGCAGGTTTTTTTTCTGCTCCCTTGTACCTGCAGCTCACCTGGAAGCAGGGCTGGGATCTGTCACCATGTGCCTTCATTTACAGCTACCTGGAGATATTGTCCCCTATTACATGCCCTCCCCTCACCTCCTTCTGGAACCCTGCAATCATGGGACCCGAATCTGGACACTAGGTGTCACCCTTGAGCATTAACCTCAGCTCCCTCCCCATTCTACCTCCGTAGCATCCCCAGCCCCAGGGTAATATATTTTTTTTAATTACCTGGTCTGCCATGGATGCCAATGAACCAGAAACCAGTTGCCCTTGCACAGATAACCTACTGTGGGATAACTAGTTCTATTCACGACTCACCTGGTTTTCAAGGGGCTCTATACCTATCCCTCGTAGGCCCTTTACATATCGCGCCAGAGTCTGTATTTTCCATGCTGAAGTAGTAGGTTGGCTGAACAGCTGTAAAATTTTAATGGAGCACTTAAAAACCTGCTGCATGTCTGTAGCTCTGGCTCTGTTTAATTTTGGTAATTACAGGTCGTGACCTTTTGGATTTTTTACTTCTTCTCAGTAATTTAATTCACTGATATGTTTCTCCAGCTAAGTAAAGACCTCACCCTCAAGAGAGAATTTCACTGAATAGATTCGTTAATTAAGGATGAAGACCATAAGGTGAATAAAAGTTGCACCTTGAATTTCCAATTGAACATTTCTTGACGGAAGAAAAATCTTTCGGATCTGGAGCTCTGTTCAGAAACTTCCTCATGACGTAGTGGGATTGTGATTGTGTACCTGGGGCTTATTCAGAGGAGCGTAAGAACTTAAGAAGTGCCATGCGAGGTCAGGCCAGGCCCTTCCTCCAAGCCCAGCATCCCATCGCTGGCAATGACCAGTTCAGGTCACAGGTACCTGGCAGATCCCAAATACCACTTTCAGGAATAGCAATAGCTTTCTGTAGTCTGCCTGGTTAACAATGTGTGTTAGACTTTTTCCTCCATAAACTATTCCAGACCTCTTTTAAACCCCCTCCATGCTGGTCACCTCCACCACGTCCTCTAGCCCAGGCAGTATACAGTATATCAATAGTGTAGCCCCTGCCCCAGCTTCTCGTGGCAGGCAGGGAGATCATGAGCCAGAGACCATGGGTCAGAGGGAGTACCCCTGCTCCTGGGTCCTTCCCGCACAGGGCGAAAAGAGCTAGCCCTTCAAAGCCCTTAAGGGTTTTTTTCTTAGCTGGCGCTCTTCTGCAAACATAGTCCGCACTACGTCTGTTGTTCAAAAATTGAATCCTTTAGTGGTTACTTGATTTGCTGGAAAACAAAAATTCACAGCCAGTACACTAAGGTTTAGTGCACCAGTCAGTACAGAAAATAAAGTCCATTAGTTCAAAAAACACAGTCTCAAAAAGTAGCAAATGCTGCACATCTTGACAGGTAAGCTCTCTTGGTCAGGCACCCCCCCCTCCCTAGGCTCTTCCCTTGCTTCCTGCTTCTCTGGATGCTGCTGTCTTTCTTGATCTCTTCTTCTCATCCATTCTTCCTGAGCCTCTGGTTGTTTCCTTTTTCCAGCCAATAACTCTTGGGACCGTTCCCCCGTTAAGCCCTCTTCACCCTGACTCCCACAGAGGACCATCCTCTTTCTTCTGTCTCTGAAGAAATCCCTCTCAGACAGAACAGGGAGCGAGGAACTTAACTCCCCTCTTCAGAATATCTCAGGAATCCACCATTGGGCTCTTAGACCAGACCTCTCTGTCCCGAAGGCCTCAGCGCCCTGATCTAGGGCTCCCACCACCTTTCCAGGATAGGAAGCAGAGCTTCTACCCTTCCTGAGAGACACCCCCCGAAGAACGAGACCTCTGCAGTTGGAAGGAGAGAACCAGGAACCTCTTGACACCTCCCAGCTGGGAATGTCATACCCCTTCTAACACTTCTAGTCCAGGGGCGGGCAAACTGTGGCCTGCGGGTCAAACCCAGCCCGTGGCTGCCTTTTTTTCCCGACTTACCTACCTCGCCTGAAAGCCACAGTGACCTCTGCCTGCCACTGCTCTGCCCGATAGCAAAGCCTCAGTCCCACCTCCGTGTCGTTGGCAGCTTCCCGCCTGCAGCTCGGCCTCCCAAATTTGGGGCACTCCAGGCTCTGCAGTGATGGAGAGCCGGAGGAGCTCCGTCGTGTAGGAGCCATTTTGCAGCCCAGCACCCAGATGGAGGCATCGCTACGCTGCTGTTGGGGTCCGAAAGAGGGCACAGCTGGAGTTCACACAGCCTCCAGCGGCGAACGGGGCTGGCAGAGACGAGCTGCGGGAAAGGAGGTTGGGGGGAGGAGGTGGGGGGGAGCAAGAGAAGGATCCACTGCTACAGATTTCTTAAATGTTCTGGGTTTTCCTTATTGCCGGGGAGCCAAGGAGGCCTGCGGAGGAAGATGTGGCACAACCAGGGAGCGAGCACTGGCGCGGATGAGGAGCGTTACCGATACTGGGCGGAGCCTCTGTGGCAGAGAGGGCAGAGCTGAGCGACGTTGCAGCCCACCCACTCCCCTCCACCCGTTCAAAGCCAGCAGCTGCTGGGAAGGAAGGTGCCGGGCCAACGGGAGGAGCACAGCTGCCACGAGGAGCCCCTCTTAAAGGGGCAGCACCCCATTTGAAGTTACAGCCCATGTAAGAGCCTGGAAGAGAAGCCTCAGTTGTGCCTGGTGTGGCTGGGCAGCCGTCTGCTGGAGAAGATCACCAAGATAATGTGGGGGGGGGGGAGGGACACGGCAGATCCTGGGGTCCAGCTGGGCAGAATACTGTGGTCAGGGAGGGGAGGGGGATCCGGGTGTCTAGGAAGGTAGAGGGCTGCAAGGATTTCCTTCCCTTTTTCATTCAGGCTGGAGCTCTGATGGGGACCCCCTCACCCTACCCCCCCCCCCCTCACCTCTCTGTAACTGGAGCGCCAAGGGAGCCCACAGGACCCTGACATGGGCAGAAACCATAAATGTGGCTCTGCAGAAAAAAATGTGCCCGCCTCTGCCATCCCACTCTGCGTGCAGAGACCGCTGAGGCAGCCCGGGTCGGGGGCAGTGTCGGGTCCCTCTTACACCAGTAACCGCTTATTTAGATTTATCCCTGTTTGTGCCAGATTTCTCTTTCTGAGCAGTACAGGAAGGGCAGCATGGCCATAACTTAAGGGAACAGTCCCTGCCCTCCTACTGCTCGGTACCAGTACTTACGGACCCGACGTATCGAACATTTTTTTTCCCCCCGGGTGCAGCGTTTGATAAGTCAGGCCTTGCCTGCAGCTCGGGCGTGCTGAAATCCTGCACAGCAATAGCAGATCCAGTCCCCTCGGATCCACGTTCACGCCACACAGCTCCATACTGACCGGTCTGCTTGTTTGTTTACAGCGTTTCCAGGCAGCCAGAAAGACTTAACGCAGCAGCTGCTAAGTCAGCTTGCATCAGAATTTCTTGCACTTTTGCACTGCTCTCTTCCTGTTCTTACGTTCAACTTGTCAATGGTATATCCCACCCAGATAAATAAATAGCACCGAACAGATGAGTGACAGCTCTACTGGAAGGCAATTTGTCATGCTTCTGTCTTGACTCTTTAGACTCTACACAAGCCGCTGTATTGGAGCGTCTCTGATATTGGTTTTCTTAAATCTGAAGTATTTATAAACCACTGGTAACAGCTATTGCAGGGATGGCCAACAGGCATCTCGGGAGCCACATGCAGCTTGCTGAAAGGGAAAGTGCGGTTTCCCACTGTTGAGAACTGTTGCTTTCGGTGGTCCGCGGGCTACCTCCACGGACCGCCCCGCTCACCTCTCCCCGCCGGTTTTGCCTCTCCTCAACGCGGTGAACGCTGCCGGTCAGCCACGCGGTGGGATGCTGCTCTACGTAGCAGCAGGATAGCACCGACAGCGCGCACAGCACCTCCCCCACTAGGCACGAGCGTGCACCACTAACTGGTGTTTAAAGGGACCTCGGCGGGAAAGTCCCCGCGGCCCCTAAAGATGACATCATCAGTACGGTCCTATAGAAGAGCAGCTCCCAGGAAGCAACTTGCTTCAGCAACAGGTCCAGCAGCTACCTAGCAGTGCGAGTTGCTTCCCTGTGTTCCAGTCTTCAGTCTTCGTCCAGCTTGTCTTCGGTCTTCTTCCACACGCTGTTTCATCCACATTGCTGCTTGTTCTGGTCCTTGCCTGCCTGCCCTGCCTAGCCGACCCCTTTTCTTCCCTCGGACGGATACCTGGTTGTGATCTCGGCCTGGACCCCGGATGCGACTGACCACTGCCTGCCTCTGACCATTGCCTGGTCGCAGATACACCTGGACCGCTGCCTGCCTCTGACCATTGCCTGGTCGCAGATACACCTGGACCACTGCCTTGCCTCTGACCATTGCCTGGTCGCAGATACACCTGGACCGCTGCCTTGCCTCTGACCATTGCCTGGTCGCAGATACACCTGGACCGCTGCCTTGCCTCTGACCATTGCCTGGACCTTGGATACGCCTGACAGCCGCCTGCCCATGACCCTAGCTGCTATGGACCTTCTCTTCCGCTATCAGCAGAGACCCCACCTAAGTCCTGCTGGCCACGGCATCCAAAGCTCAATCCGAGGGGAACGTGGGCTGGTAGAGGTGAAGGTCCCGACTGGTCTCTGCTTCGCCTGGGTCCGCCTGCCGACAGTGGGAACCCTGCAAGGCTGCTCCCTGCAGGTAGAGTCAGTCCTGCCTGGACCGAAGGGCCCACAGATACAACAAGAACAACTGGGAGGAGGAGGAAGAGCAGAACTCTGGACCAGAAGGGCCGAATGACAAGGGTGCATCATCAGCCTGCTTGAGTCACTGGGAAAATGAGCAGTCCCAGCCGGGCTTCCCTGCCTGCCGGGACCTCCAGAGCACGCAGCCTTTGGCCCGGCAGGCATCGTTCATGTCCAGGTCTGGTGCTGCCCAGCCTAGCTCCCTTTTTCCCCCCACAGTCCGGGACTCGCATAAATATCCCCTGCCTCCAAGAGGCTTAGTGTGCGCCTCTCCCAGAAGGATGCAAAAAAAAAAGAAATCTTAAGGAGCTGAAGAGGGTGTGAAGCAGCAGCCCCAGGGGGTGTGAGGGGTTTGCCCCTCCTCCCTAGGCCTTGTTCTGCTCTTTGCAGCCACGGGTGCTCTGCAAACTGCAAGGAGCATCTTTGTTTGGCGCCCCCAGTGTTGCCCAAGTGCTGGTGGGGCATCGGCAGGCGGAGAGGCCTTATCGGTTCTGACATCAACGAGCTCCTTCCCGAGCGAGCGGGGTCTGTTCGGCACTCGGCTCCCAGGCCTGTGCACGGCAGCTGGAAAAACAGGATGCTAGGGCACAAATCTGAAATAAAGGGCAGAAATCTTATCCCACGCTAAGCCTAAAAATAGGAGAGCAGATAAAACACGGAATGCTGTCCTTTCTTCTTTTACCTAAGTATCCTAATCCCGCTTGCGGTCGGCATGAAGTGCGTTTTACCGCAGGCTGATTGAGCGCAGTCGGGCTTTCTAAAACCAGTTGACTCCATTCAAAAAGAGATCAGGGAGGGGGGTGTGGGGGGGAGAGACTGGTTGGTGAGGACTCTTGTCCAGGCGCATTTTTCGTTACCCCTGCTGAAACCTTTGCTTCCCATTCTCTCTGCTCCCCTTGCCACCGATCATGAGTTTTATTTTGACAGTTTTGACATTGGCACAGTGCATTGTAAGGTGGCTTCGTTTTGCTTATCTGCTGTTGTTTTTTCAATTCCTTTTACTCCTGGAGCGGGGGGTGGAATTCTGCACAAAAACAATTGGAAAAAAAAAAAAAGGTGCATGGCTGCTGGGGAAGAGCCATGGCTGTGAATGATTGAGGATGGGGGAGGGGAAGGAAGAGGGCGAGGATGGGAGGGGGGAGCTTAGGAAGGGGAAGAGGACCCCTTAATAGGGTAGGGAGTCGCAGGAGGATGAGGGCATGGGATGCTGGGGGGGGGGGAGGGGGTAGGAAGTGGGATGAGTAGGGATGTGTGGAATTGGTTGGGAAAAGAGGCAGGGTCCCTGGAATCCCAGCAAAGTCATCACCTCCCCTTCCCCACTGTCGTGGGTTTCCCCTTTTGGGGGAAAATCCCCACCAGGCCCCCTAAAACTCAGCTCTGTGTTTCACTGTCAGGAGTCATGAAACTAATTTAGAAATAAACTGAAGGCAGGTAGCAGTTACCACTTCCCTTCATTAATCAGATCACAATCACCTCTGAGAGATCAAACTACCCGCCAGAATGAGGAAGTTGATCTGTTCGTACGCAGTTAAAATTCATACTTATAAACCTATCTATCCATAGAAGGTAATATAAAGCAATTTAACAAATTGGCTCACTGTCTCTATGCTCTCTAATATTAATATTCATGTATTTAATACTATGCACGAGGCACATGTTACTCCAATGATAGAGCAGTAGCTTAAGATTCCTCTCTAAGAATCTTATCTGTAACTGTTTATGGTTAAATTTGCTTCTAACCTATCACATGTTTATCCTTGGCAGTGCTAAGCCGCGTCATCTTTGGTTTTCTTGCCTTAAGCTGTTTCTGTCATATTAGTAAGCCTCACTACGCAGTCTCAAATCTTTGGCAGCTGCTGGCATCACCTAACAAAGGATTTTAACTAGAAAATCCTGCAAATTACTACTCTCAGCACAATCCTCATCTTTCTCTTATCCCCACCGCCCCTCGTCACCCACCTGGCTCAAATCTCTCTCCTTTCCACTCTGTGCAATACTCAGGTTAATGTAAATCAGTTATTTACTCTCTCAGATAATAGAAGGACCAGGGGGCACTCCATGAAGTTAGCAATTAGCTCATTTAAAACAAATCGAAGAAAATTCTTTTTCAGTCAGCGCATAGTTAAACTCTGGAATTCATTGCCAGAGGATGTGGTTACAGCAATAGTGTAACTGGATTTAAAAAAGGTTTGGATAAATTCCTAGAGGATAAATCCATGAACCTCTATGTCGGTAATTAATAAGCAATAGTAGCTTGGGATCTATATAATGTTTGAGTACTTGCCAGGTACTTGTAGCCTGGATTGGCCTCTGTTGCAAACAGGATGCTGGGCTTGATGGACCCTTGGTCTGACCCAGTATGGCATGTTCTTATGTTCTCCTTTCCTTACCCCAGTACAATCATCTTCTCTTCCCCCACCCCTCTGCCCTGGCATAATCCTCATTTCTTCCCCTCTTCTGTGTGCAATTCTTTTCTCTCCCACCCTCAGCAAAATGCATATTTCTTTTTCCCGTGCCCTCCCATCTAACATCCTGCTGGCAGGAGTGAGAGAGCAGCGCACCTCCCTACATCTGGCTGCCTCTTCCTCTGCCAGCCTCTATCTGAAATTTGAGCCATGTGAGTCCGGTGGGTCCTGCGAGACTGTAGGGGCCACGCATGATTCATGTGTCTGATGGAGGCCGGCAGTGGAGGAGGGAGCTACAGCTAAGAGATGCGCCGCCCTCTGACTCCTCCTGTCTGCGATAGGGGAAGATGGAAGAGACGGCCGGCTGGCCTGCAGTAAGGACGTGGCTGCTGCACGACTGCACAAGTTCTCCTCAAAGTGAGGAGCTCACTCTTCCCTCTCCCCCACCCCCAAGGCTGTGCTCCTGCCAGTCAACGGAGCCGGCTCTTCGCGTTGCAAGGCTCATGCGAGCTGGTTCCTCCTGCACACCAACGGCTTTGCCTTCTGGCTGGCTCCTGTCGTGTTGCTCAACTTACCTGCAGGATAAGCTAAAATCTTGAATGGGGAAGAATTCTGTGTAAATTCTGCATTGGGCAGGTGCACAGAATTCCTGCAGGACAGACGGAATAAGAATCAAATAAATAAATGAACCAGATGCAAAACAGAAACTAGTGCTAGTTTGCATTTCATGTCATTATAAATAGGCTCAAGGGTTCTAGGCCACCAGGGATTGAATTTATCAAAGGATTGCAACGGAACAGACATGCGTTTATCGGGGTTAGCAAGTTTGTTCTTTAGGTATTGTCACGTAACTATTCTTTTAATAATTTGCCACTTGCTTGACTAAGATGAGGCAGGTGTGGGGAATGTCCTCCATTTGGGCAGCTCACTTCCTCACCAGTTTCACGTGGCTAGCACTTTTTACATGCAGTGGGATGATATTTGGATCTTCCCAATGTCAGAACTTATCCATAAATTCCATGACTGTACAAGAGTATAGAGAGTCTGCAATGTGTGAAATTCATCTTTACAATCGGTTATTAGATGTGAATGGTTCTTATTGCATCGGTAGTGGTTGACAGAAATGCTTGTCTCATGACCCCTGTCTGCGGCAACACTCTCAGAGAGTAAAAGGTTCATATTCAGTTATGGGTAGCAGATACACAAACCTCAATGACTGAATTCAGCAGGTGGCAGGGAACCTCAAAACACTTCAACTGAAGCCTCATGCCTCAGTGAGGAATTCATGTAGGACTCAGGCCACCCTTCTGGGGTTACAGTATGAGGCTCCAAGGGGCCTAACTCAGGAGGAACATCAGGAAATATTACAACGTGGAAAGGGCTGCGGATACATGGAATGGGCCTCCTAGGGAAGGTGGAGGTGGCAGAGGCAGAAACAGTGACCAAATTCAAGAAAGCGTGGGATAGGCACAGAGGATGCCTGGTTGTGAAAAATGGCAGAAAAAGCCAAAAAATCAACCGAGGTCTATGGCATTGCACCAGGAAAGAAATTGGGCAGACTAGATGGACCTTATCTGCCATCAGATTTTATGTTTCTTTTTCAACAAGAAAGAAGCTGGGCAGACTAGATGGGCCTTATCTACCATTATAGCCTATTTCTATGATACTATCATTGATGCTCATTTTAGCCTGATAAACAATTATTTAGGTCATCCTTTTGGTAGCAGCAGCATAGTTTAATAAATTCGATTTTCCAGCATTCTTCATAAGTCTTAATTCCTTTCAGACCTTTAAACCACATGTTAAAGCTGTAGTGCACAAATTCTTTTGGAAATTAGAATCCTTCACAAGTTGAAACCCTGTTTGGAACCAGACAGCATTTGCACAGTTATGCAATTATTGGTCTTTACTGGCCTTGACTACTTTAATTCCATTTATTTGGAGTTACCCAAATCTACGTTGAAAGCCTTTCAAATAGTACAAAACTCGGCGGTCAGAATCCTTACTACCGTAGTACCACTAAATATGATCATATTACCCCTATCCTGTATTCATTACATAGAAACATAGAAATGACGGCAGAAGAAGACCAAATGGCCCATCCAGTCTGCCCAGCAAGCTTCACACACTTTTTCTCTCATACTTATCTGTTTCTCTTAGCTCTTGGTTCTATTTCCTTTCCACCCCCACCATTAATGTAGAAAGCAGTGATGGAGCTGCATCCAAGTGAATATCTAGCTGATAAGTTAGGGGTAGTAGGGGTAGTAACCGCCGCAATAAGCAAGCTACACCCATGCTTATTTGTTTTACTCAGACTATGTTATACAGCCCTTATTGGTTGTTTATCTTCTCCCCTGCCGTTGAAGCAGGGAGCTATGCTGGATATGCTTGAGGTATCAGTTTATTCTTCTCCCATGCTGTTGTATCAGGCACATTTGGTTTGGGGTAGTAACCGCCGTAACAAGCCAGCTACTCCCCGCTTTGTGAGTGTGAACCCTTTTTTCTTCTCCCCTGCCGTTGAAGCAGGGAGCTATGCTGGATATGCGTGAAGTATCAGTTTTTTCTTCTCCCCTGCCGTTGAAGCAGAGAACTATGCTGTATATGCATAGAAATAGAAGTAACAGGCTTATTTGGTTTGGGGTAGTAACCGCCGTAACAAGCCAGCTACTCCCCCCTTTGTGAGTGCAGATCCTTTATTCCACATTTCCTCTTGCTGTTGAAGCTAGAACGATGTTGGAGTCACAGTAAGCATGTGTACGTTTATTGAATAAGGGTATTGTCTCCAGGCAGTAGCCATCATTCTGGTGAGTCACCCACTCTTCATTGGCGGCCTCTTGACTTTATGGATCCACAGTGTTTATCCCACGCCCCTTTGAAGTCCTTCACAGTTCTGGTCTTCACCACATCCTCCGGAAGGGCATTCCAGGCATCCACCACCCTCTCCGTGAAGAAATACTTCCTAACATTGGTTCTGAATCTTCCTCCCTGGAGCTTCAAATCGTGACCCCTGGTTCTGCTGATTTTTTTCCTACGGAAAAGGTTTGTCGTTGTCTTTGGATCATTAAAACCTTTCAAGTATCTGAAAGTCTGTATCATATCACCTCTGCTCCTCCTTTCCTCCAGGGTGTACATATTTAGATTCTTCAATCTCTCCTCATACGTCATCCGATGAAGATCCTCCACCTTCCTGGTCGCCCTTCTCTGTACCGCTTCCATCTTGTCTTTGTCTTTTTGTAGATACGGTCTCCAGAACTGAACACAGTACTCCAGGTGAGGCCTCACCAAGGACCTGTACAAGGGAATAATCACTTCCCTTTTCTTACTCGATATTCCTCTCTCTATGCAGCCCAGCATTCTTCTGGCTTTTGCTATAGCCTTGTCGCATTGTTTCGCAGACTTCATATCATTAGACACTATCACCCCAAGGTCCCTCTCCTGCTCCGTGCACATCAGCCTTTCCCCCCCCCATCGAATACAGTTCATTCGGGTTTCCACTCCCCATATGCATGACTTTGCACTTCTTGGCATTGAATCTCAGCTGCCATATCTTCGACCACTCTTCCAGTTTCCTTAGATCCCGTCTCATTCTCTCCACTCCTTCCGGCGTGTCCACTCTGTTGCAGATCTTAGTGTCATCCGCGAAAAGACAAACCTTGCCTTCTATCCCGTCCGCAATGTCGTCCGCAATGTCGTCCGCAATGTCGCTCACAAAGATAACCCTTCATTCAATCGGTAACCATTACATTGGTTACCGATTGAATGAAGGGTTCAATTTAAAATTCTGTTGATGATTCACAAAGCTCTGAGTTCAGAAGCCCCAGCATGTATTGGCTTTCTATTAAAGATCTATCGCCCATTGAGCAGTCTACGATCCACAGGGCAATGCCTACTTGAGGTTCCAAGCCATAAAATCATCAGGCTTGTTGACATTAGAGATGGAGTTTTAGCAGTTGTGGGTCCTCTTTGGTGGAACTACATACCTGAGAGATTGCGCAAAGAGACCTGCTTAAAAACCTTCCGGAAGCATCTGAATTTTTTTTTTATTTTGCACTTGGCGGACCGTGGGTCTGTCCTGCGGCCCGTTGCACTTACCTTTAGCCCGGGCCCATTTCGAGAACCTCCTCATGGCACAATAGATCCTTCCGGCTGAGACATGGCCACCTGCTGCCGCACAGTTGGGCCGACGCTAACACTGCCGCAGGTTCTGCTGCCTAGCCTCCCCAGGCACACGCTCGCCCCACTTTCCAGGATTTAAAGGGCCTGTGGCGAGAAATCCACCACAGTGCCCTCTGATGATATTATTGGACCTCCTGTATAAACAGCCTGCCTGGACACCCCTCCAAAACCTCGGTATTAGATTGACTCCGTTGGAATAGTAGTTTGTCTCTGCGATCCTGGTTCCAGATCCTGTTCTGCTGTATGTCCTGTTGAGTTCCTGTGTCCTGTTCCTGGTTCTCTCACAAGTCTGGTCTTCTCCTGAGCTCTCGTCTTCATGGTCTGCCTCCCCTCGTCTGTTCTGCTGATTCTCCTGTCCTCGCCTCTTCGGATTGGACTCCTGGGTTTGACTTCGGATTGTACCTTGATGCTGCTTGGCCTCCACCTGCCTTGGGAAAACTGCCTGCTCATCGACTTGCTTGAACTCTGCCTGCCCAGACTTCTGCCCGAACCACGACACCGAACGAACTACGTCTTCTCCGACCGCTGCTCGTACTGACTTCACTTCTCTTCGTGTTGGCCTGTAACACCCTACGTGGCGGATCTACGTCTCCTCAGAGGCCCGCGCCTAAGTGCAGCCGGCCCCAGCACCCGAGGGCTCAACCTAAGGGGAACGAGGGCTGGCATTGGTGAAGTTCCTGTTGGGCCTCTGCTCCAGCCAGCTCTGCCTGCTGACAGCGGGAACCTATGGGGTTCCTCCCTGTAGGTTGCGCCAACTCCACCTCGGTCCAAGGGTCCACTTCTGCAACATACAAAAGCTTTCAGGGAATCTTAATGAGGAAATCAACATTTGAGTTCTGCTATATTTTATCTTTGTTATTTCTTTTTGGTACTGTTCTGGATCTTTATTTTATGAATGTTTTTATTTTTGTGAACTGCCTAGAACATTTGGATAATGCAGCATCTACATTTTTATTAAGAAAATAAATAAGGCAAAATCATTGCTTATATGTCCTCTTTCTTGCTCGATAGAGTAATAGGCAAGCAACACAGCTTTAATTTGGATGCTTGGTGCCGTTTCAGTTGATAGCGGAACTGTCGGATCTTATTTAACTCCAGGTCACTACTGCTGCAGACTGTACCTTGAAATGAGGTTAAATCAGCCACATTGCCGCTTGCTGTTAAACACTGTCCTTTCTCTAAACCTGTTCTAATTTTCTTCTGCGTCCCATTTCTAATTTCCTACCATGACCCCTGCCTCAAGCGCCTAGTGATTTTTAGACCAGAAACGTTGTCACCAGGACTCGCAAGAGAAGCCACCACATTGCAGTGACTGCAATTAACCCAGTGAACCGCAGGCCACCAGAACTGTAAGGCACATTTCACAGACTGTAAACAGAGATAGGTTTATTTAAAATTAATTGCATGGAATGAACACATTCAATTTTAAAAATTAAAAATAGAAATTGGAATTCCCCCTCAGGGTGGGGAAGGGGGAGGGTCTTACTCTGTTCTGCCTTTCATGCTACAATTTAAGACCTTAATTCATAAATTTTAACAACTCTTGTATGCACAAAGCCACATTTCCATGTCTTCTACACTTTTTAGGAAAAGGTAAAAAAAAAAAAATGTGAGGAGGACATGATGAATTGACACTAACCTACAAATGAGAAACTCTGAAATGCTGGAGCTTGCTCTTATTGCTTAAAGAGTTCTGCATCTTGGACAATTAGGCTTACAGAAATCCAGACCTTGTGTGCAGTCTTCCAGCTTGTGCAAGACAACAGATAGCCTCCCAGGAGACAAAGGAACTCTCCGTATTTTTTTGTACTGCCTCCCACAGGCTGCCACTGTAAAGATCTTAGGGGTGGATTTACTAAGCTGCGATAACACTATAACATGCGTAAAACGGCTTTATTGCGTGATGTAGTCACATTGTAGCAATATTCACGATATCGTGCTTTTTTTAAAAGAAAATTCCACCCCTATTGAAATTAGCTGCTTTGCATACATTTTGCATGCATAAAATTAACCAATGCATGCAAAGCAGCTAATGCTTAGTCAGTCTAATGCAAGTAAAATATTGCGGCTGGCTTAAAAATACAGCCACGTTATTTTATCCCATTTCAAGGAATTGTAGTTATTTTATTCTGGGGCCATCTGGACACTAATGTGCTTCCCACTTTCCCTGGGATGCCTCTTAAAGGGCAATGTGGCACAAAAATACCTCCCCACCTGCAAAGTTTCAAAATCCATCCCAAGGGTTTTCCGAGACACCCACCACCTCCAGAGGCGGCGCAGCCTAGCAAAAAAAAAAAATTAATTTCGCATGGCAAAGCCCTGTCCCCTTTCCAGGTAAATAGCCCCAGATTAAAAAACCCAACCACCAGTTCAACCCCCCCCCCCCAAAGCATTTAACCCCCACACCCACCCCTTCCATAGAGTCAATCTATAGTTTCTAGTGGACCCAAAAAAAAAAGAGCCTGGTGTTCTAGGGGGGCCTCTGCAGCAACCTGCCCCCGGACCCCCCCCACCTCACAGAAAAATCTGGGGTGGTCTAATAGCAGCCCGGAGCACCCCCTAGCCTGGTCAGTGCCCTCTTTCAAAATGGTGCCAATGGGCCTTCGCTCCTATCATTTTGAAAGATGACGTCAACTGGCTCGAGCTGGGGGCGCTCTGGGCTGCTTCTGGACCACCAGGAATTCTTCTTTTAGTGTGTGTGTGTGTGGGGGGGGGGGTCTGGAAGGTAGGAGGGGTCAGGGGGCCCCCCTAGACCACAGGGGAGAATGGGAAGGGAGGGGGTCCCTCTAAACACCAGGGATCATGGTGTATGTTGGGGAGGGGAGGGCTGGGGGATTCTGCTACTGGGGTGTGGGTAGGGTAATTTTGTTCAAAGGGGAGTGGTTTGGGAAGGGACGTGGAATGGGGCGGAGCAATGCCCTGCAAGTAATTTTTCTCTTTTTAATCTTTTTTTTTGGCTGTGCCACCTCTAGAGGCAGTGGGGGTCTTGGCTCTTTGCGGTTATTTTTAAGCAGTGTGGCCCCTTTCAAACGATGTCAGCCCTGTGTGAAATGGGTTGCCATCATCACAAGTTTTGGGCCCTGCCGCGTTATTTTTTTATCGCCGAGTTTTTCCATGGTAAAAAAAAATGACGCAGCTGTATTTTCCTAGAGAGGGGCGAAATATCATGGGAACACCCCCCCCCCCCCGTCAGGATATTTTGCCCCTTCTGCGGTAAAATATTGCGGCCTTGTAAAACTCCCGCTTACATTGATAAACATTAAAAAAAAAATGCAACTCACACAATTCCAGTGAATAAGCTCTGAAACGCATTGTCCTGTCACACAGTCTGTCTTACTGCTCTTCATGTGCACGGGGAGATAAATAATGGCTTAGCTGCGTCAGTCTGCCCTCTGAAAAAGTGCTGTTCTTCAATGTGGTTAAAAGCCCACATGCTGATCCGAAACGGGTGCACTTTTAGCAGCCTGGAGAGGAGGCTTCCTGGGGGCGGGTTTAGTTTGGGGCGGGGGGGGGTGGGTACAGGAGAAGCATGAGTGTAGATTGCCTTTTCACCTCTACAATGTGCTTTCTCGTCAAAGTTCGGAGCTAAGCTTGCGGGTTAAAATCTACTTGCGGACTTTGTCCCAAAATGCACACTTTGAAAGCTGCCCATTACAATGTTCTTAGTATCTAAACTCCTATATATACTGCAATGGCCGCCTTGATCATGTTTAAGAAGGATCTGAATTTATTTCACAAAATGTGTAACCAGTTTTTCTGGAAAGATCGCAAATCTAGTTTATCTATGGACAAAATAATGACCCCCAAGGGAAGGAAGGAGGGGCTGGGTTTCCCCAATGTAAAGTTATATAATATCGCGTGCAATTTACTGTCAGTGGGAGAGTGGTAGGCGATAAGGTTAAAACACCTTGTTTAGCTTATGAGAAGAACTCTGTCTTCTCTGCTTACCTGCCCGGGCATCCTGCTGTTTGTTTCAGCAAACCAAGAAGGTTAAAATTAATCTTCTCTGGACTGATTTCCAGAATTTGGGGGAACAAAAAAAAAAATGGGGGGAGGTGCTCTTTTATCTTTTCTGAAAGCAAATGAAATGATGTCCTCGTTGGGGACGGGAATGGGTAGCTGTGTGCTGGAAATGATCTCAGGCTTCCTTCTCCCGAACTGTTTTGTTTTTTTTTTTTGATCGCCAGGTTCTGTCTTGGAGGGAAGTGGTTCGTTCCTGTCTTTACCTCCGCACACTTGATACTCTGATCCTTTCTTTCAAAGGTAACTGCGGAGCTCGACGCTTGGAACGAAGACCTGCTTCGGCAGATGAACGACTTCAATACGGAGGAGCTCACCCTGGCCGAGCAGCGCCTGCAGCGTCACACCGAGCGAAAGCTGGCCATGAACAACATGACCTTTGAGGTCATCCAGCAAGGGCAGGATCTGCACCAGTATATTATGGAGGTCCAGGCCTCAGGTGGGAAGTGCTCTCCTTTCATATGATTCTTCAGGAACGCACGGTCAAATCTGTTTACGCATTGACTACGTGTCCACAATTTCTATTATGTCCATGTATGGTTTGGTTTTTTTTTTTTATGCGTGTGAACCAAACACTAGCTATGCATTCTGAGGTCCATATTCAAAAGCATTTAGCCGGCTAACTCAGAAGTCAGCTAGCTAAATGAATATCTGGGTACTTATCCTGCTAAATTCTAGCCGGCTAATAAGGTAGCTAGAATTTAGCCGGCTTACTTAGGGGCGTAACTGGGAGGATTTGAGTTAGCCGGCTGTGTTAGCTGGCTAACTGCGATATTCAGAGTCAGCCGGGTGACTTAGTTGGCTAAGTCTGGTCGCGTCAAAGAGCTGCCCTAAAGTTAGGTGGGCCATGGTTAGCCGACTAAGTTTAAGGTAGCCGAATATATTCATTAGTGCGGTTTCCTATTGAATATACGGGTTTATCCAGCTAACTTTGCTAGCCGGACTGTGCCTGAATATGGACCTCTATGATATTTCATATTCCCACAAAGCCGTTAGCCCAGGTAAACGGCAGTTTACCCGGGTAACTGGTTTTTCTAAAAGTGAAAGCACTCAGGGTCTTCCCTAGTGCATGTATGTTTAGCCAGGGTTGGGCAGAGGCGGGGTAAGGTCGGGAGAGGTACGGAGCACTTGTACTTGTGCTGTTCTCCCTCCCAAGATGCATATTATGTGGCCGCTGACAGTGAGCAGACTTTCCGCTGATACTCTAAAGAGAAACAAGATGGATAGGTTCTCTTAGAAAATGCGTGAAAAGTGTGGACGATAGAAACGTTCGCGTAGTTTTTAGCTACAGAGGGCAGGGGTAGGCATATCTGAAAATTGCCTCCGTAGTGTCTAAAATAAATCATCTCCTGGACTCCCAAGCAAAATAATCCCCTTTTCTTTTCTTAGTTCACTGCAGGCATTGTTTTTCTGTTGCCATGCCTCTCGTTTTGTGTTTTAATTGTACATTGAGTGACTGTTTTCTAGTTATTTCAAGGCCCTTTGGGGGGGGGAGAAATAGCAACGTTTTGTCACATGTTTCATGTCATCACTGCCTTCCGACATGTCTGAGGAATGCTTCACGATCCTCGATCCTGAGCTTGCTTTCTTCATTTCCTAAACTATGAGATCAGAGCTCTGGTGAGCAGTAGCTGGGGGTGGTGGGTGGAGTTGGGGGCTCCTCACTTGAGAATCCTTCCACTTTTTTGCGTACCAGAAACAGCTGCCACAAACTCCATGGGTCGGAAGAAAGAGAATGCCCTGCTTGCCCACCAGATAGAAAAGTAGTTAAAAAGAACCAACTCTGGTTGGGTAGCGATGCTGTGCTGTGTGTGTGTGTGTGTGTGTGTGTGTGTATATATATATATATATATATATATGTATGCATAATCAATTCTGGATGAAATGACTTGGGAGTATGTGCTTTGCTTGAATTGCTAAAAGTTGATAAAGATCCCAATGTGCTAAGCTGCAACAACAACATGGGTCATTCTCATGCGATAAATAACGTGCGATAGCAGGCCATGTTAATCGTATGCAAATGAGTTTGGAGGTAAATTGCACATGTTAGATTTCTCGTATTAAAATAGCCATTATCGCAAAGAAACTTAATTACATCTCCTTAAGGTGTAGTAGGTTTCCTGGGATAGTGGCTGCCTGTTGACTTTCGCACAGTTCATCGTGTGTTAATTTACTGTGTGAACACAGGGTAACGAGCTGTTGTATGTAATTATGCAGCTCATTGCCTAGTTCTGCATAGACGTGGTGCTGAATTTCATGATGGCTAATTAACGTGTGCTAAAACAGGAAATAGCTGGCGCTAAATTTCACAATCATGATACCATGCGCTAGTTGTTGCTTTAGCAAGCATTAAACGTGTTTGCAAACTTGAGCACTTGTCAAGCATTTGTAATTGCTGATTTCACACCGGGGGAGGGGGGTTTTCAGTCCTTTTTAGTTGATAGATGCAATGACGGATGCAGCACACCCTTGGGGAAATCTTTTTGAAATGCATGTTGGGATTCCATTGGTCTACAACTTGCAAGGTTCCATTAGTCAAAATTTCGAAACAACCAAGAAGTTTTTAAAGTTCTGATATAGAGCTGCCCCATATCTATTTTTGCATATGGTACAACTTACCAGTCAAAGGAGCGCACATTTTCAAGATAATCCACTTGGCCTCCTACTTTAGAGGGTTTCCTTCCAGGTGTTAGCTGATGTTTTCCTTGGGCCTGTCAAGAAATCCAGTCTCTCAGCGGCATGCACAGAAGCAGCCATAAGGAACTCCCAGGAAGCTGTTTTCTCCCTGGCTGGCTGCAGAGAAGAAACTCGTAAAACTGTGCAGCTGTACGACTTTGGGCTGGCCAGGTTAAGATTCTGCTTGAGCCGTTCGTGCCAGAAGAAGAACGTCACGTCGCTAACGTTAGGTCCGCCTCCCACCTCCTCTCTTCGGTCCCTTTTCTCCTCTCAGCTGCTGGAGGTCCGGGAAGAACGAAGAGGAGACGCAAGAGGCAGATCTGAAGCTGGGGCGGCACTCAAGGCCCCCCCTCAGAGCTGGTGCCTGTGCATCAGATTGCTTTTCTCAACAATTTAAATGTTCAGCAACTAAATGACACAAAGCATATTCTCTTATACCCTATTTATATATCGTAGATTATAATTCACCATCTGAGATTTTTTGGCTCTTTGGAGAATAAGACAGTGTATGAATAATACTTTCTGTCTCCCAAGGACAAGAACCATTAGCAATATGGGTCACATTTGTTTTCAGCCTATGCCCCATTTCGTTTGCAGCCACGAGTGAAAAAGAAAAGTGTTAAATGTGTCATAAAACAAACGGATGGCCAAGACATTGGAGTGCTCACGGGGTAATGAGACAAAAGCCAACCTCGTTAGAGCCTCTATTAGTCCGCAATTGAAAACCAGAATCGCTCTGGGTGCTGCCAGATAGAAACAACACTTGTTTAATGCCGCATGGCTTGAATCAAAAAAACTAAAACGAACAGAATTCATAGTTTGGCTTTGGTGAAGAGCAAATATATATTTAAAAAAATGTAAAAAAACAACAACAAACAGTATGAAAAATCAACAGAACCTGTTGCTGATTGATGTATATCGTGATGGAATTAGTAAGACAATGATTATGCATGTTTTTGCATATTTACTTAAGCTATATAGTTAGGGTCCTTCGTTTTCAGTTTTTATTTTATTTTTCCTGGGATTTTATCTGTGTTTCTTATTACAAAATAGGAGAAAATCAGTAGGGAAAACCCCCCGAGTCTTTGTTTCCACTGATTTTCTCCCGTTTGTTTCGTTGTAATAAACACCAAATAATTTGCAGGAAAAAGAAAATGAAAACTGAACATGAAGGTCCCTATATGTAATGCACGGCAGCAGGGGCTGCATGACGTCCTCTGATTATAAAACCAATCTGATCTTGTTGCCATAGCAATGAAATGCCATTAGCATACGGTTGATTGAGGGCAACCAAGGAGACGGTGTGGTAATGCAGAATCTAAAATATGGAGAGTTGTGTCATTCATGCCCTCGATGGTCACTTGTGACACCATTGGGCTAGACTAGAGGCTGGGATTCTTATTCCCAGCAAGTGAGGCTCGGGGACTCCTAGGAATTGAGCAAGGCATCCAATTGGTCGACGCG
Source organism: Rhinatrema bivittatum (assembly GCF_901001135.1). Classification (NCBI taxonomy): domain Eukaryota; kingdom Metazoa; phylum Chordata; class Amphibia; order Gymnophiona; family Rhinatrematidae; genus Rhinatrema; species Rhinatrema bivittatum. The sequence goes on from NC_042620.1 coordinate 35,290,255, forward strand.
GTTCTCAAGATCTACAAATTGCACTCAGAATTGTGTTGGTTAAGCAGTTTAAATCGCTGTGCTCTCTTTACCTTGTTACGCTGAATCAGCCAAAGCTTTTTTTTTTTCCCTTCTAAGTCCGCAGAGTTCACTTCTGAAATTCCCTCAAAGATAAGTTTTTCATTTCAGCTTGGGAAGGCGTGGAGCATGGTGATGAGAGGAGTAAGGGCAGGGGTGATTAAAAACAGCCGCTGTACAATCTCTTGTTAATGTATCGCTTTCTACTTTCAAATGGGACCATTGAATATTAGTGTTACTTGTAAGTGATGCTTGTAAAAAAAGCAAACAGTCATAGGAATCGGTGGTATAAGTCTGAATGTCACATCTTTGTCATGGAATTTTATTTCCTGATTTGCTAAAAAAAAAATTTTTTAAATGGTTACCCTGCTTATCAGAGCGTGAGTTTTTAATAATGTTTATAGAAGAAGCTAATGTTTGCACATGTTATAGTTTTATAAGGAAAAAGGTTGCAGATGCAATAACTGACACCATATTGTTGGGTTGTTTTTTTTGGGGGGGGGGTGGAATTATCAGGTATCGAATTAATCTGCGAAAAGGATATTGATCTCGCAACACAAGTGCAAGAGCTGCTGGAGTTCCTCCACGAGAAACAGCACGAGCTGGAGCTGAACGCCGATCAGACCCACAAGCGACTGGAGCAGTGCCTGCAGCTCAGGCACCTGCAGGCGGAGGTTAAACAGGTTAGGCCAAGTTTTCCGTCACTCTTACCCCGAGTGGGGGGAGGGGGGACCTCGCCTGTTGCTTGGCAGTTTTAGAGCTGGATTCATTTTCTGAAAAAAAAAAAAAAAAGTTCATTGCTCATCAGAAATAAGCAGCGCCGATTACTGTCGTACATCCGGACCTTCATCACCTGAACTAGGGGTGGCCAACTCCAGTCCTCAAGAGCCACGGAGCTCCATGCATATGCCTTGTGAATATCCTGGAAACCAGACCTGTTTGTGGCTCCTGAGGACTGGAGTTGGCCACCCCTGACCTAAACTGTGGTTGTCCTGTGCCTCTGAGTAGTAAGTAAACATCCTGCCAGGCCCGGTGACAGGGCGGTCACTGATCGAGGTCAGTCCTCACGGGCTGATGCACGCCTTGTTTCGCCCCAATCAATGTATACATTTGCAGTCCTGCTGTTCTTTATTTGTATGGCCCAGCAGTTTTCTCTAGCATCTTTTGAGCTTTCTGCTCATTTGGAATTGGCCTCTACTGGGGGCTCCTCGCCATGAACCTTCATTTTGCAAGTATCCCACGGAGTTTCCCCCTTTGTAACCCTCTCTCTCCCATGGGGTTGCACATAGCCCAGCCCGGTCTGTGGCTGAGACCTACAAACTCTGGCTCCATCTGTAACCTTAGGGGCAGATTTTCAAAGCCTACACGTGTAAATCCAGGCGGATTTACACGCGGGGGGGGGGGGGGGTTACGTGCCGGGCCTATTTTCAAAGTGCGCGTAAAGCCCCAGGACACGTGTATGTCCCGGGGCTCGAAAAAAGGGGTGGGGCGGTCCGGGGGCGGGGCAGGGGCGGGGCCGGAGCCTCCAGGCACAACTTATAAAATAAAGGTGGAGGGGTGGGGGATTTAGGTAGGGCTGGGGGGGGCGGGTTAGATAGGGGAAGGGAGGGGGGGGGGCCGAAGGAAAGTTCCCTCCGAGGCCAACTCCGGTCCTCGAGAGCCACAGAGGCCAGATTTTCAATATAGCCGCAATGAATATACGCGAGCTAGGTTTGCCTACCATGGAGGCAGTGAGTGCAAACCTAGCTCAAGCAGATCCATTGTGGATATCCTGAAAACCAGGCCTCTTTGTGGCTCTCGAGGACCTGAGTTGGCCGCCCCTGTAGTAGATGATGGCCCAACCAGTCTTCCCCTGAAAAGACTCCGAAATAACTCAAAGGATTCAAAAGGTCATCTGGGTTGAATTGACATTCTCAGCTGTAGTGCACCGACATATACAGCTCTATAAAATGACCTTAAAAATAAAAGTTGCTTTCTAAAAAAAAAAAAAAAAAATCCAGTGTGTCCTTCTGAGAGCTGTGCACTAAGCAGCCCTCTTAACCTCCTGCCGGGCCTGTCCAGAAGCGATGGCAGAAAACTGCATCACCTTTGATGAGCTCCGTAGGGGTGCTGAGCTAGGGAAGGAGGATGTGAGACCAGTGGTAATACGGAGTTATTCTCTCCTCCTGCCAGTCTTCAGCAATACATTTTATCACTCAACAGAAGCCACGGGTAACATTTCTGCCTGGTTATTATTTTTCAGTAGGTTAGTTGGAAGCGAGTTTTAAAAGCCACAGTGCTCCAATGACTTGGCGTACGCGTGCGGGAAGGGGTGTGTGTGTGTGTGTGTGGCGGGGGACGACGACGACAGGGGTTTGACGGGGGACGGGACGGGACATAATCTCGTTGTCAGGTAAAGGAGCCTAATGGTTAAGATCTTCCTTTTGCATTCTGCTGTTTATTTTATTTCAGAATGTTTTTGCAAGTTCTTTGAACTTTACTTGCGATCTGAGTAAAATTAGATAGGCGTTGACTCTTACAGGTCTTCCTTTCATTGGGTTCAGAAGGTTGATTGTGAATAGAAACAAAAGATCATGTCGGCGGATGAGGACCATCCCAGTCTAGGCTGGCGCAGTTCACGATAGCAAAGATCCGCAAATTAGTTTAATGGACCACGTTTTTGGTTTTTTTTATGAGAAGAAAGCGAAATTAGGCCATTCTTAGCTCGTAGGAAGCGTTAAGTGCCACGGGATGAACACATTATTTTATTATATAGGGATCAGTGCTTGCAGATCTCATTATGAATGAAAGGTGCATGGTTGTCGGCGTTGCGTATAGGTGCATTTCCCTGCACTCGCCTCTTTTGGCATTCCTCCCGCGGATGATATGTCAGCGTGGGCAGCAGACATTATAAGCAGCAGCAGCCCCAGCTCCCGCTGCTTCTCCCGCTCACCGGCATCAGCTGTGGAAACGGGCGATGCAAATGCTTGACTTCTCCCTCCCTCCCTTTGGGAGCATTGTTGGAGTGACAGCACAGAGTCCCTGTCCCTGCTCCAGACACACAAGAATTCCACTGCCTGAGGGTTGAACAGAAAGGCCCCGTTTCCCCACACATCTTGTCCTCTCCTGGTGTTCCCTCGCTGGCTCCCTCTGAAGTTCCACTCTTTAGCCTCCCGGGTTTTTTATTTCAGATTGCATACACAGTCTGGCACCGCTCTCTTTCTGAGGTCTGATTAACTAGGGATGTGCTATTGTTTGAAACGACATTGCGCTTGACGTTGTCTGTATTCGTTCATGTCGTTATTTTAAACAAAACTACGAAAAAAGAAAAAAACTTTGTGAATTTTATGTAATTTTTTTTTTGTTTGAGTGCCCACTAATTCAAAATAACGCACACGATTTCATTTTGGTACAGACTAACTCAAAATAATACGCACGATTTCAAATGAGTGTGCAGCAATTTGAATTAATGCACAATAACAACGATACATTTTAAAACAAATTATAAAATAAACAAATATAAAGTAATTGAAAAAAAAACTAAAAATGAAACTATTTTTGCTGTGTGCATCCCTATAATTAGCTGCCATATGCCTTTTTATTCTTAGTCATGTGTTCTCCTTGGATGTCCCAACAGCATCAAACAGGCAACCTCCAACTGCCGTAAGGTTATCAAATGTCTCCAGATTTTCAGGACGCATTGATCCAGTCCTAGTCCACTGCCTCCCGAGACTTGTAGTCCTTTTTTTTCTTAGGGAAATTTATAGGGACACCAGAACTACAAGTCCCTGTATGCAGTGGGAGTAAAACCAGGACTGGATCCTTCTGTCCTGAAAAAATAGGGCCAGTTGGTAAGCCCATGCCCCCGTGCTTCTCCCTCCTGGCACCCTCCCTCTAGAACAGATTACCTGCCACGGTGAATGATCCTCTCTCTCTGTCTCTTCTATCTCATATCCCGATATCTAATTTCTCAGTTTGTTAAACCATGTCTCTTGCTTCCTAACATTGTACCATCTTTTATTTTGTTTTCTTATTATAAGGCAGCCTGGTCAGGGCGACATATAAATAGGGCCAGAAGATGATGCACGAGAGGCGAGTTAATATTCTGAGGAATCCCGATGCTCCTGCCGCTTTAAGAGATCAGCCTAGGTCCCTTTCTCCATGTAGGGATGTGAAAGCCACTTCTGAGCCACACTGCTAATTCAGTACAGAAGGGTTTTAGCATTCAGCTCACAAGAAAACTAAATCAGGCAAATCAAAAAGATAATAATCCTATTGCACAGGTGTGATTAGAAGGCGCCCACCCCATCCTTGGCATGATCGGATGTAGGAATAGTTCAAAACAAATTTGAGAAAAATGAAGTTTCTAGCATATGACATGCTGGGAATTGTCAATGTAAATAACAGGAAATAAAAGACTTCAGGTCACTCTTGGGTAAGGTAGACCTGCAACAAGTGGTGCCAGTAAGCTTTTTTGTTTAAATAGTACTACTACTTCTACTACTACTACTTAACATTTCTATAGCGCTACATGACATGGGCAGCACTGTACAAACATACAAAAAGGCAGTTCCTACTCAATAGAGCTTACAGTTTAATAAGACAAACATACAGGACATAAAGCAAGACAATGATTAAAAAGAAAAGAAAGTTAGTCAATAAGACTAAAAGCAGACAATCAGGCCTAAGATTTAAAAGCGGTTTTAAAGAGGTGGCTCTTTAGATGGCATGTAAACGCGGCGAGAGAGGGAGCATGGCGCACCAGCTCAGGAAGACTATTCCAAGCACCCGGCGCAGCCAGGGTGGAAAGCACGGCGAGGGGAATCGGCAGTAGAGGAGAAGGGCAGAGACAGGCGTGAATTATCAGACGAGCGGCGTGCACGAGGAGGGGTGGAGAGAAGAGAGAGAGAGAGAGAGCTGCGTATGTCCTGTCGCGTTGGGTCGGTGGTGATTTCTAGGCGGAGAAAATGGAACAAGCTGCAAACATGACCATAAACTGAGCCTTCGCAGTAAAGGACCTAGTGAGAGTATTCCTAGGTAGCTCTGGAGAAGATTTACATTATACTTTTGCAGCGCGTCATGGTTTTATTTATCTGCCCTGTGGATTGCTTCGGAATGCCATCCAGCTTTGGGAAAGCCAGGGTTAAGTATCTTGCTTCCATTAGGATGATTAATGCAGCACTAATAATATTCTGAGATTGTTTTTCTAATGACAGTAAAACGAGGATTAGCATGCAAAGTGAAATCACTTATTGTTTCTCGCAGAAGCATAAAAACTAAAAATGGTCATACAGGTTAGGGGAAGAAAAAAAAATCCCAAAGTTCTGCTCAGACACTAAAAATGCTGTGGGTGGGCGGGCAGTCATCAGGATAATATTTTACGAAGGCCTCGGTGGCTTCTAACAGTTCCTGGAAGCCCTGGAGATGTTCAGGTTTCTTGAGGAGGGCTTCTCAGTCCTCGTTCCCCCAGGCCCCAGCGCCGGGAAGCACTGGGATTGGTAGAATCATAACAAGAGTGAGGTGTCCATGCGGTGGATTTATCAGGCGAGTGAGCAGGCACCAAGAAGGAGAAGAAACAAAGGGGCCTCGTCCCCAAATACGAAAGCAATTAATGTTTATAGTCCTTTGCAAAGAAATGTTTTATTGGTTGGGGGCGAAGCTTCTTGCCTGCACTCTTGCCTCTCAGCCTAGCCTAGCTCTTACCTGCACCTTTTCAATTGGTGCTCTTTTTTTGAGGTGCAGGGGGTTCTCCCAAAACCCGGGTGTAAGTTCTCTTTCCTCCGAAAGGAGCAGCCTTCTGGGCTTTACTAATCTCCCAAGGCGGTATCTTCCCGTCTGTGCAGCACAGCTCAGACGACCGTGGTGGCTCTGACCTGGGCCCTACCTTATTGCAAGAGGCCTGGCTGCACCTCGCTGCGGGATACCGACAACTTCATCCTGCTGAATCGATTTCACAATACGAGGCCCACTTTATATGCAGACCCACGACCATTAGAATAATTTCTCCTGGCCATTAGCACTGAGCTATTTACTCTCCTTGTCGGCTTAACTCGGGAACATGGGTGACAGCTGTATCGGGCAGAAGTTGGTGAAGCAGAAAATTATTGATTACTAAAGTAGTTGACATTTAGACTCAGGCAGTTCATTTGCCCTTCATTGATCATTGTCTAAGTTTAGACACTGAGACCCAGGAGTCATTTATGCAGTGACAAAGTTCAGCAAAGGCTGCCTCTTCATAGACCTCACAAATGAAGCCCGGTGAGCGGTCCTGCTGATGATAAATTTGAAGCGTGGCACTGGATTGCTAGAATCCCTCGTTCTACCGGGCAGCGGGGTTCAGAAGTGAGGGGGTTGATAAGAGAGCAAAAGAAATGTCTCTTGCCCAGCTAATCAGAAATGCAACCTTTAATAAACCAGAGAAACAGATTGGCTCACCTTATTCTTGCCTCCTGCTCCGGAGTCTGTCTCACAGGGATGTCGCTGGGGCAAATCAGTACTTCAGTCGGTCAGAGCCTACTGCAGCTTCTTATACTGGTCCAGTGAAAAGACGATCGCGCTGTAGAAAGAAACCAGCGCCCTCCCAGGAGAGGCATTCCTGTATAACCTTGAGACCCTCAGGCTGCTGCTGTCCTGTTTCTACCAGGGCTCCTCTCAATCATCTAGTGTTTAACTGTACTGGTCAGGCAGCAGCACCTTAACCACTCTACATGGCCTATTGCATAGCACATATATATTATGCACCCACTGTAATTTGAATTACTCTGTACCCTTGGTAACTCTAATCCTTTTGTAGCACGCTTTGAGCTCTCTGGTTGGAAAAGCATTATATAAATAAATGAGGATGAGGATGATGATCAGGGAATGCACTTTCTTCTTCAGTTGCTGTTGATTATTGCTTGCTCTTTGCATGTAACCCCTGGGCAGATAGTCCCGGAAAGAGATCCCAAAGGCCCATATCTCAAACACAGTCTCTGATGTTAAGCCACCCCATACGGCTGTTCTTCTTCAAGCTGGCAAACAGCACCGACAATCACCCACTTGTCAACAGCACTGATGAGCTCTCACTGTCCAACTATCGCAATAAAACTCTGGAGGTTGAAACGGTTTCCAGCTCATTCTTTACTGAAACATGTAGTAGGTGGAATGATCTTTACAGGCTGATTTACCTGTTAAGATGACATTACACAAATATTCCTTAATATATTTGTGACTCCTGAAAGTCTTTAAATCTTTCAGATGTTAAAGCCAATTGCTTAATCTGTAGTATTTGTTCTTCCAAATTTTAGCTTCCCTCCCATGTAGTTGGAGTTTTTAAGGCTATATACTCTCATATAGAAGTTTCCAAAACACATGGTCATATCTCTTCTACCTCTGCAGTAGTTTTCTGACAAATCCTCTTTCTCTTCACCTGTGCCTGAATGGTAAATACTGAACACCTCTTCCCCCAGTATCTTCCATAGATGAATATTAACCCTAGTGGGGTCCGAGATGACTCTGCTCCTCTCCTTTGTGCTTTCTCTGTTTTTGGACAACCATAAGTCATCCCTCCTTCAGGAATCTGATGATCCCAGGCTCCTTCATGTGGAAAGAAACCTCTCTGTTAAGAGTCAGCGCAAGCAAGGAAAAATAGAACTGAGCCCCAATAGATGGGGAACCCCCCAAAAAATGAAAAGAATAGGGAGGCGTGGAAGAAAATGTCCCATATCGGAGAAAAACAAAAGTCTCCATGGAGGCAAAGCCCTCAAACAATAAGTTAATACATAGAGACAGGCAAGATCTGACCCTCGAAAGGGTAACAAAAATCCCACAAGGTAAAATGGTGGTCAGAGTTTATGTATCGGAGGAACGCACCAGCCACCATCTCCCACATGGCAGACTTAACCACCCACACTCTTATCCTGTGTCCTCCCAAACATGCATTGGTTTAGACTCAACTGGTGGAGGACCAGGAAGTCTCTACATGCAGTGCTGGTCATTCAAGAACACACCCATCCCCCTTTGCCATCCTGGCACATGTATGGCAGGCTGCAGAGGAGAAGATGCGCAGTTATCATTTGATCACAGCTGGTTGCTTTAGATTTAATCATGTGGCGGCAAAGTGACTTGCCCAAGATCACAAAGAATGCGCCGAAGAGGTTGCACTCCAGAACAGGTCAGGTGATTGACTCAATATCTAAGGCACTCCTTTACTCCTGTAATTAGCATTCTTGAAGTGGCTAGTAAACATGTTGAGTTGATGAACAGAACTGAGTTTTCTAAGATTTTTCAGCCATATTTGTTATACAGTAGTGATTTATCATAGGTTAAGTAATTGTCAAGGTTATACAAGCTCCCTAATGAAAGTGCAGATGAGTAACCCCTAATCCCATAGAATTTAGAGTGAGTGCCCTATGGCAAAGTCATGTGTGCCAGAAAGCTGACAGAGAGGCCACTTCACTGCTCTATATGCCACACACCAGGTCATGTCACGTAGGTGGATCCGCCTCCTTTCACTCCTAAGAACAGCTGGACTCTGTTCCATATCCCAAAAGGAGACTCAGTCTATCTCCATGATCAATTCCTGGCAAGGCCAAGCATGGACAAACCTGATTAACTAAGTGTCTGATAGGTGTCTAGGCCACTCGTCATCAGAGAAACCTGCCTTGTGATTGGGTAGCGAGTTTTACCTGCCCTGCATGAGTTGCAAGTGTCCTTTTCACATCAACAGTACTTCCAAGGCCAGATTTCCCATTAGGCATGAGCCTGGGAGGCCCTCTGTCCGATAGGATGCTGCCACTTGCCTGACTCTGCAGCTGAATGTCGCGTTGCAAAAAGGACCATCCAGAAGTGCCCTTTCATTGTAGTGGAGAGAGGGAACCTAAAGACTCCTCCCATCTTCAGAAGGGCCCCCCCCCCCAGTATATTGAGATCCTAGGAGGGAAACAGCAGGACGGCAGCAGAGGGAAAAGCACTGAGGATTCTGCACCTAGTGGCACATGATATCCAAATCCAGCCCTGGCACGTCTGCCGACTTTTATTTATTTGTTCCATTTCTCGCATGCCAAACAAAAAAAAAATGCTTCTGGCAACATATAGCAATAATAAAACACCTAAAATAACAATAAAATACTGGCTAACTGGATTCTCTGCAGGCTGCAATAATTCTTATGTTTCAGTAAAAGATAATTATGAGTTTATTTTGATAATCATCCTGCCCTTCCAAGATCACTCTGGATGGGCTACAGTAAAACGTAAAAACAGTCAACATGTAGCGCAGAAGACATGAAATCAAACAAGATATCTATGAGCCGGCTTTGCCTATCACTAGGATTTTTTTTGGCTTTTCCATCATAGATAGTGGGTGGGCATTTTGGAATCCTCCCCTTGTTCTATCCCCACTTTTTTGTGGGCGGGGCGTCCGGGGATTATAAAAGTCCCAGAATCAGAGGGGAAGAGGACTTGAAGAGAGTTGGAAGGAGTAAGGAGTTGCTATGGTTTGTTCCTTACCGTCCCCCAGGTGGACTGACCAAGAGCTCAGTTTTCGGACATTGAAGATGTTTGTACTTTTGGGGGTTGAACCAGTTCCTGATGGAAGGGAAACCCGCTTCTTTTTGCCTTTGCTTAGAGTCAGGGGTGAGGAGTGTGAAGACTTTGAGGTTTGGGGTATTGTGACGGAAGCTTGGAGTTACCTGTTTTGAAGGCTAGTGTTTTTTTGAACAATGGGTTTTGCCATCTTTTTCCAACCCTTGTTCTATGTTGGATTTGCAAAGAGACTACCCTACATTTCAGGGGGAAGAGATTCTGGAAATGAGCGCTGGTGGAGGGGTAAGGAGAACATCCAGGAGGGAGGGTCATGGATAAAGAGACAACGGTTTTCCTAATTTCGATTTTTCTGATGCCGTTTCTCATTTTTTTTCTGCTCTGGCTTGGATTTTGATTTTCAAATTCAAGTAAACTTTTTGTTGAACATCATGGCTGGACTCTGATTTTTCCCTTGGATGTTAGGACTGTGAGTGGAGAGGGAGTTGTTGTTTTATTTTTTGGTTTCTTTTTCCCTCCTGGAGAACTCCCCTGCCCAGTGAGTAGATCAGTGGATCGGGACTTATTTAGGAGAACCACAGACGTGGCCACACCAAGGGCCCAGAAGGTTAAGCCTCCCCCACCCCAAGCCGGATGGACCCCGGCATCGTGGCTCCTCAGTTTCAGCCAGTAAGCCAACTGGGGGTCTCACTACAGATCAATGAACATCAAACAGCCGTAAATAATAAAAAGGCATAAAGTCACCTGATAAATGCACTGCTTGTGGTTAACCTATTATACCAATATAGAACTGCATAAGGAAACAGTGATTTGGGGCCAAAGCTGAGCTAGTTTTCGGTGGTGAGATCATCAGATCATTACCCGTTTTCTGACCGCTGCGCGTGAGGTGGAAATCGCTCATCCGAATAGGTGGGCCTAGGGAGTGTAATTTTCAAAGGCATTTCCATGGTTACAAAGGCCTGTTATAAGATCGCCCGCTATGAGGGTAAACGTACGCGGGACTATCATGTACCCACACTGAGAGGGGGCGGGGCTGGAGAAGGGTTTGCACTTCCATGCACACTTGTTGAATTTTCAAAGATATGTGCATACAGTTTCCCCAAAAAATTCCTGCGCACACATTAGCAGGTGTAACTGTGTGCGGATAATTTTGATGGGCTAATTTTCAAAGCGAACTTATGCTTGTTGGCTCACTTTCAAAACCGGTGTAACTTGAGCACATAATTTGATGGAAAATGCATGCAAGCTGTTACAAAATGACCTCCTAAATGCCAAAATTAAACCAGTGAAGAGCAGTTAGAATGGGTTGAGATGTGTTCTCTGGATTGTGCCGGGCAAGCAGACTGGCGACAGTGTTTTGAAATAGCTGTAAACGCCCCTTTTTTTTCTATCCAGAAGTGTTGCCGTATCTTAGCTTTCAGAGGTCCCTTCTTTGAATGCTGCACATTTTTTATGATTTATATCTGGAAATTCAAATGTTTTTAATTCTGCATTTGATAACGAGTTGTAAACCGACGCGATGTTTCCTTACGAACGTCGGTATAAAATAAATAAATAAATAAATAAATAAAACGTTCATATGGAACATCTTTCCATAGTTCTTGGTTGGTCCAGTAGAAAGCAGCGGCCTGCAAAGGATCCAGCTTTCTCCAGGACCAACCTGGCTGCCAGATCTCTGCCTTCCAAGTTATCTAGCCAAAGCGATTTATTGTACCGTGTGCCGAACTGTATTCCGCACCTCTAGTAGCTGAGGTAACAGGGGAGGGGGAGGGGGCTTGCATCAGGGCACTCTCTCAGCTGTGTGTCTTGCTTTTCAGGTGCTGGGCTGGATCCGGAATGGAGAATCGATGCTGAATGCTAGCCTTGTTAATGCAAGCTCCCTGTCAGAAGCTGAGCAGCTCCAGAGGGAACATGAACAGTTTCAGCTGGCTATTGAGGTACTGTCATTACTGTGGGGTTTTGTTTTTTTTTTTTCTTCCCCCAGCTGAACAAAATATATGGGCTGTCATCTCTGCAGAGCAGTTTTTGTTGGAAACCAGCACTCAGGAGAAGCAGGCAATGAGCTGCTGACATAATAGAAATTGCTCTGAAATAGTGCAGGAAGAGTCCAGCAGTCACTCATCACTCCGGCTTCTTTATCGTGCAGAATTCACCAGCTGCGTGAAAGGCCGAGTATCGAGTGGTGTCGGCATCTGCCCTTTTTTCTTAATTCCCCTAATGCTGCAGGTGAAAATATTCAGGGGGTGAGCCAGCATTCCATCCCACAGAAATGTACTCCTGTGCATCATTTTTTGCACAGCTCCGAATTTCACTCAATAGAGCCCTTCGATGTGAGATAACGTGACAATGTCGCGGGCAAATGTTACATAACCATCTTCTAGTAATGATCACCACAAAATACTCAGTATCCATAGTCCTAGCAATGGACATGAAACGTAATGAGGTCAGGAGGTCCTTTCTTACAGCAAGATTTTACCTGACTGCATTGGGGGTCTTAAGTTGATGCTTCTTGTTTTTCACTGAATTACTTTGCTGTTCCCATATGAGATAACAAAAATGTACAATGCAAATCAATTTCATTTCATAAAGTATCTTGCATCCTAGAATGTATCGCAACCAGAAAAGAAAAAAAAATGCAATACAGATCATTAAAGTGTTAAAAAAAACGACAGTACACTCAGTTTGCATATGTGCCGTAGTGCAATGGCTCACAACCCGGTCCACAAGCACCATCTGACCAGTCTGGTTTTCGGATATCCACCATGAATAAGCATGCGCTAGATTTGCGTGCACTGCCTCTGTTACACGTTGCTGTGTCTCACGCGTATTCATTGCGGGGTATCCTGAAAACCAAACCGGCTGGGTGGTCCCCGAGGACCAGGTTGCAAACTGTTGGCCCATCGAATTAGCTGTTGAATTGATAGCACACAGTTTCCATGCCTATTAGATATAATTTTTCAACAGTTGTATCTGTATCTTTTCATGGCAGAGCAGAAGCTTTAAATAAATGCACTCTGCGTGCATCAGTTCCACAAGAATTATACAGAGCAGAGAGAGGTGTATGACACCGGCCCGCCCCTCAAAGGCTGCACCCAGGTCTGGTTTTCTGGGTAACTGAGCCATGAAGATTAACTTGGGTGTCAGGGCAAACATGCCCAGATGAACATTCATCATGGATAGCCTGAAAAGCAGGTCCCTTTGTGGCCCTCCAGGACCAGAGGTGTGCACTTCTGCTATAGAACTATGCAAAGAGGAGAGAAGCGCACCAAGATCCTCACTCATTTAATCAAAGCCTTGATAGTATAATTAGTCTCTGAGCTAGTAGGAGAGCAGAGTGGGCTTGGGGGCTGCTTACTTTGCTGTAAGCTCTGTTTACTGATGGAAATAAGCTCACAATACACTACAGGACTTTTCTCATTTTGCGCCTGCGGGAAGAATGCTTTGCAACGTAGGTCCCCGTTCAGGGCCAATAGGAACAGCCACTCAGTGTGCAAAGCCCCTCTGAAGGCAGGAGAATGACAGAAATGTGAGACTAGACCGCAGCGGATGAAAAGCCAGGAAGAATGTCGCTCTCCTCCTACCCTCCGGACAGCGAGGAGGAGTTGGGGCGACAAGGGAGAGAGAGAGGGGGACAGGGGATCAGAATGGCACAGGTAGGCTTGCCTGCCCTGGCAGCTGGCATGCCTAGTTGCGGCTCTGGTCCCGTTACACTTATCGGAGGCTTCTGGAGGAATCCTCAGTTGCCAAGCTTGAAAAATCCAGATCTGAAAAAAAATCCAGACCTGTACGCTGGAAAAAGCTCAATCAAGCCATTGGATTGATTGCGCCGGGCTTTACTAGCATCTGAATCCTCTCTTTGCGTGGGAGATGTCTGCTGTCCTAGACAGTTGGAATCAGCGCCACGCTGTTGTTATTTTTAGATGTCTGTAGGCCTTAATGGCCTCCTCCACTTCACCTCCCGTCGAGCGGCCCTTTGTCTCTGCCTTGCCCAATCAATATGTGGGTCGGTTAGAAACACACATACTAGAAGGAGTCACCGCCGTGATTAGTGAAGGAAAACCAAACCTTTATTCCCAAATTCAAAGTTTATGAGCAGATGGACAGGCCTGTATCCTTGTCAGGATTGGGTAGGCCCTAAGGCATACTTTATGCTGCAAATCAGTTAATTGGGGGGGGGGGGGGGGGCTTTCCAGTTTCACATTCATTGCATCCATGGGCTGTGCCTGGCTGTGCTTTAGTTTTACTGCTTTACAACCAAGGCTAGAAAAATTCATCTGTCCGGAGGCAGGATAACTTGCTTGCCAATGGACCGCTCATGCCATAATGTGCAGGAAGAGTAGACCACGGCCCTGGGGGTCTACCTTGTGGAAAATGACCGTAAACCAATAAGGGCGAGGTCATTTTCCCAGTAGGGTCAAAGTTGAAAAGCATGTATGCATGCACGTGCTTGGCTTTGACCTCATTCTTTCATTTTGGAACGAAGTTCCAGTTTTCATTCCTCAGCTGGAATCATCCGGCATTGCGTGCACTTCTGCTTGATGGACAGTGCAGCTTTCCGCAGGCTGTCTGCAGGCGCAGGCAGGAAATTCCCACTGATTAACGTGGCCCCTGCTACAGATTGGCCGTGAATCACCATTAGATTTCCACAGGATTGCCACCTTTTAGTGATCTGTGCAGCACAGGACCACTGCAGTATTTTTGGTAGTATGTGGCTTTAGACTGCAGACTGATGCTTCTCGATTTCTGTATCTAGAGAGAAATTGCATGTTCAGCTGTGGAGGAGGGAATATGAAATCTCTATTTGCATTGGCTAATAGCACCTTCTAAAATCTAAAATAACTGTTTTAAACCAAAAAAAGCTCTGTTTGCTTGGGGTCTGTAGTTGCTGATTGGAGCCCTCTGCTCATCACCTGTATTTGCCATGGGGAAAATATCTTTGTGCAGTAATAAAATTATAAAACCACTGAAAAAAAAATCTAAAAACGAGAAAAACGTTTTGCTAATGCCACATTAGCGTTTAAAGCTAATAGATCTTCAAAGCTCAAAGCACAGAGGTCTCCAAAGATGGTTTAGACGTTAAGTTCATTTTCAGTTCAAATCCTCTGATGCCTGTTTAAAATGAAGCATCATCGCAGTAAGCGTGGCAAAGCAGAAGGAAATTCAATTCTGCGGTTTCTTGACAGTCTCCGTACATGCTTCTGCCAAGCAGTAGTCCCTTGGCTAATAGGTCTCAACGTCACATAACAGTATTTACAGGATTCCCCAAGTTCCTCTCGCGAGGCTCACAGATTTAGCTCAGACTTTATGCTCCAGGAATAGGCAGCAGACGTTGCTGGAAGGCAGTTTGTGGCTTCTGTTTAAAATTACCGGTCGCACTGTCTACTGCAGTTCCCTTTTCGCCAGGCTTTCATTGCGCAACCTTGAGCGCCTCCAGCTGCCGGAATCCCAGTCAGAGCCCAGAGCAACTCGGACCTCCTAAGCCCAGTCCTGGAGAAGCCTCACAGTTCAGATCCCCCTGCCTCGTTTTCAAACATGTATGACCAAACTGGGCCCCCTGACTATCTCTCCCGGCTTCCATCCCTCTACACACCAAGCCGAGAACTCCATTCTTCCCAAGTGGCCCGCTTCTCCTCCCTTCCACCGACTGCTGCCGAACTCACTTGCGCAAAGCTGCCATGCCCCAAAACTGTGGAACAAGCTGCCATTATCCCCTTGCCTTGAAACAAAACTATCTTAACTTCAGAAAACAAAGCAAGGCTTGGCCGTTCATCCAGGCCTTCTCACAGTCCTCATGGCTACCAGAATTCTTATCACGTCTTCCTTAAGGGCCTTCTGCCTCTTGCAGATGCCTAAATCACCGCTTTATACCATTCTGGTTCAATCCATCTATGAGACAATCTCCTTAGACTCGCACTGACATAAGCCAGTCTACTACGAACAGCGTATCTGATTACTACACACTCAAGTTTTAAATCTGTAAATTGTAAACCAAAATCTAACTGCAACTGTGATTCATTTTGCCTATAAAGCGTCTTGTGACCATTAATTGTTAAAAGGCAGAATATCAAATGTCTATAAATAAGTAACTGAACCATAATGTGAATGTGCTTCTAATTTTTAGCAGTCTATTCATGTTTCTATTGGGTAAGCTTAGGGTGGCTAAAACCCCATAAAAGCTCTGTAAAAACTGGTGTCCTCATGAGTGAATTTATTTATTTTTTTCTTTATTTTTCTAATTTGTACTTGCCTTTTCAAAATAATCTCAAGGTGGTAAAAATCGTAACAATAACCATAAAAACCATAACCTGTAAACAATAAAATATACTCAAAGAAATTTAGATAGCTAAAATAATAAATTATAAAATAAAAAGGAAACGTTATAACAAAATAAAACAAACCATCAGTAAAAAAACACACAACAGAGCAATAATAAACTATAGCATCATAAATAGAATAAACTATTATAGAAAAAAACAAGGTGACAAAAGGTAGGATCTTGTAATAAAAAACAATAAGACCAATCATACTGTACATTTAAATAGCAGAACTGCATCCTCTAAAGCCAAATGTTATAAACTAAAAGCTGAGTGATTTGATCTCAGTTAATGTTTTTTCAGTGACCTTCTTTTAATTGAGTTGCATTTCATACAGTCCTTGCCAGTTTGCATGATTGTCTGCTTCCCCTCTTTGGAAAGGAAAGTGCTCACCAGTTCTTCCTTTAGAAGATCTGTGAAAGGGTTGGCGTGCATGCTCTTGTACCAGATTTTAATGCAATGCAAATTGCTTTGAAAGAGATTAGGACATCCGAGAACCATGTGGTAAAGAATGGGTCTGGGGATCTGGGTTTCAGATTTTCTTGGTGACTGCTAATGTATAGCGCAGCAGCTGACGGACGACGCTTCTTTATGATCTTAATTGTCAAGACTTCATGCAGCCATTCACTAAAGTAATGGACATTAAAAAAAAACAAAAAAAAACTGCTGTAGTTAAGAAAGATAACTTGGTGTTGTGACTGGAAACCACTTTGAAAACTGTTTCAACTTTCTCACCTCTTCATGCTCACACCTCACCTTTTATCATATTCCCGGCGCATCTGTGCAAACCTCCTCTTTCCTCCCCGCATACACACAGTCCCTCTTTCATGCCACTTCCTTACAGAAGACGCACCAGAGCGCCCTGCAGGTCCAGCAGAAGGCGGAGGCGCTGCTGCAGGCCGGGCACTACGACGGGGACGCCATCCGGGAGTGCGCCGAGAAGGTGGCGCTGAACTGGCAGCAGCTGATGCTGAAGATGGAGGACAGGCTGAAGCTGGTCAACGCGTCCGTGGCTTTCTACAAAACCTCCGAACAGGTGGGCTCATTGACCCGGGGTGCTCCCGGGGGGACAAGACTGAATCACAGTTCTCTTGTTTTCTCAAATGCTTCTTAGCTTCTGCCATCAGAGATCCGCCACGGGCAGCTTGCTGCGCCAGGCCGCGTTTCCTCCATGCATAAGGCGGGTGACACCATGCAAGCGGGAAAATCGACAGGAGATGTGCCTGATGGCGTGTCTAGTTCAGGGGAAGAAAACTAGAGATGTGCTTTGGGTTATAATTTTGTGTCGGGCTTCGTTTTGGGAAACCCCCCCCCCCATGGGAATTTTGTTTTTCTCGTGGTTCGGGGGAGGGGGGGTTTCGGGGCCCCCGATTTTCGAGTTAGCGCGCGCTAGCTCCTGTTAGCGCGCGCTAACCCGAAAATGAATTTTTTCCAAAATTTCGGAAAAAATTCAATCGTTTTTCGATTCTCCCGAACCATTCCGAATTAGGCAATTGAAATTGCCTAATTCGAGAAAACCGATTGCACATCCCTAAATAAAACAATGCCTGCAGATTTGACAGCTGGAGGGGGAAGCAATCCTTGTAGTAGTGAGCGCCCACACGGGCTTTCTGAAATCGCCCCCTTTTGGCTTTTTCAGAAAGCGCACGTTAGCTGCGGAGCCTGTGGGTATTTTGTAGGCAAGTAGACTTGTGGGCAGAAAACAGCAGAAAAAACAATGTGTGATCATCAAAAGCCCTGACCTAGACATGGCCCTGGGTGCAACTCCCCGCAGTCCGACTGTTGGAGCCCACGCATGCTTTAAGCTGGAATGAGGAGAGCGATTCTCCGACAGGTTTATTTACCCAGCTAAATCTCTATCTGCCTACTCACATGACTGTGAAAATTAAGTCCCCCAGCAATCCCCCCCCCCCCCGTCCCCCCCACTCCACCACCCCCATGGGCAGTTTTTGACCAAAGGTTCAGCTCGGATACCATGCATGACTTGACTTCCTCTTCAGTTGCACACTCGTCCTTAAATTGCCCAGGAGCAAGATCCCCAAATCAGGAAGCAACATGTGGTTTCTTAGTCGGCGATGCAGTGCGCCAGCCACTAGGGGCGCCGAGAGTTGCAGGCTAGAAGGGACAGGCTGATTTCCCCTCACCACATGCATGGCCTTGCTGCACTACATCTCCCTGCATGCAATAGGCTTGGCTTGCCCCTTCTGGCATCGAACTGCTGACAACCCTACAAGCAGCCACCAAGCCATTTTTTTTTAACTTTTACTGGTGATTCTTACCACAAGAGGTTTGAGAAGTTTTCAAGAAATGCATCTCCCTCTAGGACCTAGAAAATTGTAAAAATGAAACATATTTCTACAGTTCACGCAGGCCTTTCCTAACTCCAACATTACTTAACCTCCTCCAATCAACATTCTTCGCTAGTAATAGCATTAATAGCCACCTCTTATAATGTTATGATATATATATATATAATTATCTGATCTTCATTTTCCTTCTTACTCCTAGTTATTGATTCCCTGTTACATGTAACTGCTTTTCTGCACCATTGTTCAAATTGTAAAGTTTATTGCACCCCTGTTTCTTGTGAACCAGCATGATGGGACTACTGTCTTGAATGTTGGTATATAAAAAAACTTAAATAAATAAATAAATAAATAAATAAATATCGGTTGCTCAAACGACTTAAATGAGGCAAATCATGATTAAAGGGTTTCAAGGCAATCACGTACATATCCTTGGTGCGGATATTATCAGCCTCCGTTTATAACCTCTGTGGAAATCTCTGTTACTACAGTTCATTTTTGTTGAGCATTTTAATATAATAATTATAACTTCACAAAATTCAATTATTTTACCTAGCTATGTCTCCTTAAAAGTTTATCTGAAGGGTGAAGCCCTACATTTAAAAAGTACTGTTCAGGTCGCGTTTTGCTTAACCAGTATGAGAACATAATGAGAGATCTGCAACCTTTTTTACGGAGCAGAACCAAATATAATTTCAGTTGATGCAAGAGCTAGCAGTGGTAAAAATAGAACTTATTAAAATGTACTGAATGTCCTTATTTGCAGGGAGCGATAGGAAAGGACATTTCACATTTATTGCCACTCAATACGTCTTCCACTTGCCTTCCAGTCTTCTGAGAAACACATGGAAAGGGCCTGGTTATCTAGTCAGGCCTATGGCAAAGTCTAGATTGGTATTTTAGCGGCTACTTTGCTGGTTAATTGATTCATTTATTAGTTGTGTTATTGTTTTCACATGGTTGTAAAGACTGTTTTATTATCACCTACTCTCTTATTTTGCTGTTTCGTTTTAATTATTATTTGATATGCTGGTGTTAATTATTTATTGCTGTTTGTGGCAGTGGTGACATATGGTCCACATATGATCACGTAGCATCGACTTCTGTCAACCCTGGACTGCTCAAAGCCAGAGGTTCATGGGTCAGAGCCATCGAAAATTATATTAGAATGAAATCGCCAATGGTAAAAGAAAGAAAGGGTGATATCAGCTAAAGTCGTGAAATAGAATTTGCCAGAAGTTATGTGCTCTGAAATACAAAAGCCGTACTGCATTCAAAGACTTATTGTAGTAATGAGAACGAGGCAGTAACATTGTAACTGAGGAAAGGCGACTTATTAAAACAGACTGGTGACCAGACATTAAGACTAGACATCAGTTTAAGGAAAAGGTCGTTCAAAGAAAGAATCAGTCAGGGACACAAACTCCACCCATAATTTGATTATTTGTCCGTAGACAACTTTTTGCCAGTCACATTCCAAAAGGTCAATATAAATGTGGACTTTACCTATGATTTTTCTAGATTCTTTTGTTTTCTGATTTTTTTATTACATTGGTGCAAATTCTGCCCGGAGCCAAATCTGCGGATTACAGGCAAGGTTTCTACTTGAAGCTGACTCAGAGGAAAGCATTCTGTAAGACGGCTCAACTGTCCTGGAGGTCCCACTGCCATTAGGAATTTCAGGATGGTCACTAGGAGTTGGCAGATTCGCCCAAACATTTTCCAAAATTAGGCTGGGCGAGTTTCTAGGAGTTAATAGTCATTGCCATTGAGCTTCTAATTCAGGGGGCTCCACTATTAATATGCATGAGATAAACTTTGTATGTGCTGAGCCATCAATACATGCTGATTTGTCTCGTGCATATTCATTGTAGATATCCTGAAAGCCCAGCTGGCCATGGGATCCCCAGGACAGTTTTATGTCCTGGGGATCTCATGGCCTTATCTCCTTATCTCCTTCCTCCCCCAGTTCTACAACCTTGTTTTATTGTAACTTTTGCTTCCTTCGCACTTGTTAAAAGAACAGTTTTTGCACCCCCTGTTATATGTAAACCGGCATGATATGATCTTATCATGAATGCCGGTATAGAAAAACCTTAAATAAATAAATAAATAAAGTTTTAGGGAACCCTGTTCCAATTATTGCTAATCCACAAATTTTTTTAATGACCTTCGAGCAAGGAACCGTTAAAAACGACCTTCTCTTACTAATAGAACAATCTAGTGGGGATCACCATGGACAAAATATTCCCCTCACCTTGCTAGTTTGGGGAAGGTTGAAGTGGCATTGCAGCCAGACTATCAGGCCGATACTGAGTGCACTGTTTTCACCCGGGTTGGACGTGTGTCATGGATGCGCGCCCACAACCCCTTATACAAAAGGCTGAGCTCGGAAATTAGCTCCTGCCCAAGAGCAGACGTTAATTTATGAGCAGCCCGGAAAAGGGTACAGAAAAGCAGAAAATACTGCTTTTCTGTACACCCTCTGACTTAACATCGTGGCGATATTAAGTGGGAGGAACCAAAAGGTTAAAAAAAATTTTAAAAGAAAAAGTGCCGGCGGGTCAGGTTAAGAAAACAGGCGCTCAGTTTTATCAGCATCCGTTTTCCAAACCCGCCAACAGCCACCTCTCCTGGGCCCCCACTGCTAAGGAGGCGTTAGGGGTGCGCTGTTGCCCCTAGCGCCTCCTTTTCAGCCCGACCCCTCAATTAAATACGGTATCGCGCGCCCAGGAGGGGTGGCGGGGCGCGCGTTAGTAAAGCGGGCGCTTATGACGCCGAGCGCCCTTTCTCACGCGCACTTTACAGCGTCGGCCTGTACGTGGACGTGATTTTGGCAAGCAATGTACCGGTAATAATCATCCTCCTTCTAGAAACAGAGAAAGGAGTCTTTGGAGATTTCAATCACTTTTTTTTTTGTGTGAATGCCACCGGGTACATCGTTACTGATAAATATATATATAGAGAGAGCGATTCCAACCTTGATCATCGTGGTTCAGTATAATTAAGTGAAACGCTGTTTCCTGGGGGCGTGTGTGTTAGGTGTGCAGCGTGCTGGAGAGCCTGGAGCAGGAATATCGAAGGGACGAGGACTGGTGCGGAGGTCATGATAAGCTGGGACCAACAACGGAGATGGATCACGTCACCCCGCTCATCAGCAAACACCTGGAGCAGAAGGAAGCTTTTCTCAAGGTTTGATCTTTCTTTCACTCCTTCTCAACTGGTTTGTAATTCTTGAACAAAATGTGCACATCAGCAGTCATGGCGGGCAAGTCAGAAAAATATTTAACCCTGTCCTGGATTGTACAGGGATGGCAATTTTTTTTTTTGTGTCTAATTTCTTCGCAATCTGGGTTCAGAAAGCTCCGCCCGTCTGGCAGTGGCTGGATCAGGCAGGGATGTTTCAGTCCCCACTTCCGCTTTTCTCCTCTTTGCAAGTCGAAAGCCTTTTTTTTTTTTTCCTTCTGAAGCTCAGGCCAAAGTTCAAGAATCCCCCCTTGTATTTCTGTGTCCGGGCCCTGAGCACGCGTCGCTCCTCTGGGGGTTAACCTCCAAGTCATCCCCAGTGCGAGAAGAGAAATCCTCTCCCTACACTTCCCGGCATTCTCACGATAAAACACTCAATTCCCTCCTATGCCAGCATTACTCTTATGCAAAAAAAACCCAAAAGACAGCACCATCCCTCAGTAAAGGTTCTCGAAAAACAAACAGTCAGTACTTGTAGCTCCTCAGAAAATAAAAATGCAAGCCATGGGAAAGAGGAAAAACCTTCTGCTCTTATCAGCACTCCTATCTGTAAGAAAAAAACTTCAGTGTGCCCCCTGCTGGCTCAAATGGCTAGCGCCACCATGGTTGGCGTCTGTCACTAGGCAGCAGGCATCCGCCAGGGATCTTCAGATGGCAAGAGGATATATATCCCCCTCGCATACCAATAAATTCAAGTGAGACTTCTGGCCACCTAGGGTAGGATATGAGCTTCTAATTATGCACAGGTTTCCTAAAAATTAAGCTTAAAATTTCACATTATTCATATATACAAAATGCAGTTTACAAGGTATTACAAACATTGGTTTATTAAATGAACAAAATTAGGTGTCATATTTGGCTAGCGACCTCCCTGCCCCTCAGAGAAACACCAGGAGAGGGTGCCTCTCTTGCCCCACACCGTCACTATCATCCTTTATACCTTAGAAAGGGGCGATTAAACTCATGGCTCCGTAGCCAGGATGCGTAGCGTTTTAAAACACAGGTTTCAGTAAAATAATGTAATGCTTATCTGAGTGCTACGTTGTAGAAGAACTGGGCAAAATAATCAGGATTACCCCGATTTCCTGGGGTTTGTGTTACTGCATACAGCGTAAACCTTCCCTCCACCCAGGGGTGACTTATCAGCACGAGAAGCGCGGTTAGGATTCGGCGGTGATTTGGCCTGACCCATAGCGTAAACCCGTCGCTTCCGGGGAGCTTCCCGTTTTGATGCAAATGTTAGGGGAATGACGAAACGCTGCTCCCCCCCCCCCCCCCCAAAAAAAACCCAATTCCTTATCCTGGTGCGGCGGGAAGGCCTTCTCAGCGAATTTAACCGCGCCGGGGAAGCTCGCGGCGGGACCGGAACTCTCCTGTTTTCGCTGGTTAACTTCTCGGCGACGTGCATTCTTCTCTTGCAGGCCTGCACGCTAGCGCGAAGGAATGCCGAAGTGTTCCTCAAGTACATTCACAGGAACAACGTGAGCATGCCTGGAGTGGCCAGCCACACGCGAGGGCCCGAGCAGCAAGTGAAAGGTACGTGGTGTTTCTGCTCGGCAGAGTGCCAGGTCTGAAGGGGGGGGGGGGTTTCTGGGTCAGTTCTAGAAGTTAGCACGGTGTTTATTTTTGATGGAGACTGAGCCTCTTAAAATTAGGGCTCCCAGCTTTCTGCAACTGATTTGTCTGCTTTAACATTTTTTTTGGCAGGGTGGGGAGTTTTGCTGGGTTATTTGCTTCTTCTGCAGGCTGCTTTCTCAAGGGAAGAAGGCTTCCGAGATCCCCATTCTCGCCCCACTAACTTGTGTTCAGTGTCCAGTCCACATCAGATTTTCAGGTCGTCAGGGTGACCGGGGGGGGGGGGGGTTTCCTGACGTACATGGGTGAATGCACATGTGCGCAGATCCCGAAAAGCCGGCTCCAGTACTTCTGGGTGGAACTCCTTGTCAGCTATTTGGTTGCTTCCTAAAATAAACGCAGCTGCTCCATGAACGCAGGGGGATTATTAAAAAAAGGGCCTTTCACAACCGTTCGGCATCATGCTGAGATGGACGGAGGTCCACACTACAAGGAGGAGCACTTTTTACTTTTTTTTCACTTCTTAACTTTTTAGTTTTTCTGTTTTTAGAAGATAGGCGCATCTCTCGTTCACACTCATGTGCAGCTGTTTTATTTGGACAAAAAAATAAATGCAGAGGAATTTGTAGTCAGGATAGTTGCACAGCAGCAACGGCCCCCCCCCCCCCAAAGTACCTCTGCAGGATGTGAGGTGCGATTCATGGGCATGCAGCTGGGGCAGAACGAGTGCATCCCACGCCAGAGGCGCTCAGTGCTGGCGAGGAGGCCAGGTCCCACCAGCCATTCGAGCATCGGGGCCGCTCTGAAGTCGGGGCCGCTCTGAAGTCGGGGCTGCTCTGAAGTCAGCCTCGACGCTCGTTTGGCTGGTGGGACTTGGTCTCCCCGCCAGCGCTGAGCGCCTCTGGTGTCGGGGCGCTCCAAAGAAGAGCCGCTGATGGGGAGGCCAGGCCCCGCCAGCGAAAGAAGACCCAAGGGAGGGGGAACCACAACCAGATGAGAGAGAAAGTAAGGAAGCGAGGTGAAGGGAGTGAATGAGAGGGTTGGGAGAATGTTGAAGAGTGGAGTGAATGAGGAAGGGAAAAGAAGGCAGAAGGTATGGAATCTGAGGCCTAAATGAAGGGAGGGGAGAGAGAATGAGAGGGAAGGTGGGAAGGGAGTGCATGTGAGGGAGGGAATATGAGGGGTGAGTGGAGGAAGAGAACATACAGAAATCCGAGCGCCAGCAGGGCTCTCTCCTCCCTCCAGCAGACAGACAACCTAGGAAGAGGGAAGAACATTGGATGAGTTGGGGGGGGGGGGGGTAGGAAAGGGAAAGAGGGTAAAGGTGAGTAGGGAAGACAGAATTAGGCCTGGTATTACCGAGGGCACACAGCAGCAGTGATAGAAGAGAGGGAAAGGCCTGGTGGGGCCATCACAGCCAAAGTAAGGAAGGAGGGAGAGAAAGAGAGGGCTGGTAGCCAAAGAAATAAAGCCCATCCAGCTGGCAGCGGAAGGAAGGTGAGAGAGAGAGACCCTGGTGTGAGTGTGTGTTTGAGTGAGGTAGTATGTGTGTATGTGTGTCTGTATAAGAGAGAAGGGAGTGCATGAGAGTGTGCCATATTTGTGAGTAGGAGAGAGATGGTAATAGTGCTTGAGGGAGAGTATGTGTGTGAGTAGGAGGGGAGGGAGTGCATGAGAGGGAGAGCATGTATGTGAGTAGGAGGGAGTGCTGAATAGAGAGAACATGTATGTGAGTAGGAGACAGAGGGAGTGCATAAGAGAAAGAGCATGTGTGTGAGTAGAAAAGGGAGAGCATGAGAGAGCATGTGTGTGAGTAGAAAAGGGAGAGCATGTGTGTGAGTAGGAAGGGAGGTAGTGCATGAGAGAGCATGTGTGTGAGTAGGAGGGAAGGGAGTGCATGAGAGAGCATGTGTGTGAATAGGAGAGGGAGGAAATGTTTGAGAGAGAGCATGCGTGTTAGTAGCAGAGAGAGGGAGGAAATGCAAGACAGCATGCATGTAAGAGAGAGAGGAAAGGAGCGTGAGTGAGAGAGAGCATGTCCATGTTAGAAGTGCCTATGAGAGAGGAGATAGTTTGTGGGTCTCTCTCCCCCACAAGTCCATGACAATCTCAGGGTGACTGGAAACCAAAAGCTCCCAGGTATGGAGAGTGAGGAATATATTTAATCTTTATTAGTTTTAATTATTGGGTATTATTTGATGGGTCTACAGTTTTGAAATACTTTATTTGTGTTTGGGAAATTTTTTAAAATGTTTAATTATTAGATGTTCTGTTTGTTACCTGTTTTAAAAATATTTATTCTTTTTACTAGTATGGTTTTACTGTTATGATTGTTTTATATTTCTTGATTTTATTGTTTGATGTTTTTGTGAGGAATGGTACTGTTTCAGTTTTTTCATTGTTGCACTACATACATTTTCTGCCTTGTTGCAGTTTCCTTTTCAGTTTTTGTCTGCAGGTTTCTATTTATGCTTCATGGTCTCTTTTTATTCTGCATTTGGTGAAGATCTGTCTGCATTCTGCTAGTGTGTAGGGATCTATAGCAGCTTGGCTTGTTCCGTTTCCTATTAGCAGGTGTATTGGTGTTTTAGGGCCTGGTATAATATTTGCGGTATTGCCTTTTTCATAGAAAGGCAACAATGTTATTGTTTGAAGGCTGACAATCAGCACTGTTTTGGTATAGGTGATTTACTATATTGTAATGACTTATGACTGTCTAAGGATCAAGCCCACACCCAAAATGTATTACAGTAGGCCTAATCCCATATGAATTCCATGTGTCTTTTTTGAAGCATTTTTTGGCTGATACCTAAGTAGTGCATATAAATATATACATGTTTTTGTAAGTGATGGTTTTCCTCAGAAGATAGGGGAGTTATGATAGAGACATTCAACTATCTCAAAGGTTTCCATGCACTGAGGCAGTGGGCCTCTTTCAATGGAAAGGAGGCTCTAGAACGAGGGTGAAAGGGGGTGGAGTCAGGAGTAATCTAAGGAAATATTTCTTTACGGAGAGGATACTGCTTGCATGGAGCAGCCTCCCAGTGGAAATGGTGTAGACAGGGAAAGTATTTGAATTCAAGAAAGCATGAGGTAAACACAGGGGATCTCTGAGAGAGTGGTAGCAGAATAGTCAGTGTGGCTGGGCAGACTAAATGGGCCATATGGTCTTTTTACTTCCATCATGTTTCTATGCCTCAAGGAGTCTGTGTGCAAAAGAATAAGGCTTTAGAATATAAAAGTTATGAACAGATTGGAAAAATATGATCTGTGACGTGAAGAACTGTTTACACTTCAGCATGGTAAGTGTAAATGATAGAAATTAGGATGACAGAAATGGCACTTATGGGGCATGAGGAATGTAAGCACTTTGTTAGGACCTAATAGATAAAATCTGGAGCTTTTATTCTGCAGACACAGCTTGCTTGCTTTCAACCAAGTAACAACTGCATACTAAATTGCTTTATACCATCTTAGCTTCAGTTTCTTAGCATTAAGAATAATTAACAAAATAATGGTCCGGCAAAATTTTTTTTTTTTTTCAAACCAAACAGATTTCACTCTTAGTCAAACCCAGTAGAAGAATACCCTGCGCGTATATCGGACGCGTGGCAAGGGACGCAGAAAGGGAGCTGAATTAGCTCAAGCTTGCAACTTGTGAGCAGTAGTGCCAGCCAGCAAGGCTTCAACCCTGACTACTGTCGGTTTGTGCTTCTTTCATGTGCATTTGGAATTTCATTGTTTAAAAAACAAATTAGTTCAGAAGTGGGAAGTATAAGAAAACCCCTCACGCTCACTTACCTCACCGATGGATCAAAAGAGGCTCAGCCAGGGAAACTGAATTATCAGCAGGAGGAACAGGTTTGTGAAGGCAGAACCACCCATGGTGAACTCCCTCGGATTTGTAAATATCCCTGTGCAGAGGGACTCCTACATTATCAAGGGAGGTCACCAGGCATTTCTACAAGAGCTTACCTTGTGTTTTTGGAAAGCTGAGCTGCCAGGGTTAAAGCACATGTGCAGTGTCATGCAGTTCCCATCACGAGACGACGCGCGCTCTCAGTTGCTGGCCCCCAACTCTGGAACTCTATTCCAGACAACCTGAGACACCTTGATAGCGCAAAAGAGTTCAAAAAGAATCTAAAAACATTTCTTTTTAAATGCACTTTTAATTTGAGCACACTGCTTAGCTATTCTTTCCTCCCACTCGCCTGTCATCCCTCATTATTCTCCTTTTCTGATTTATTCTGCGTTTTCTATGTTGTATAATTGTTCTTGGTATTTTCACATTATTGTTTTAGTTTATTTCGGTATTATTATTGTTATGATTGTGGACACATTATTGTTTTAGTTTATTTCGGTATTATTATTGTTATGGTTGTGGACCCTTGGACCGGAACGAGGGTTAGCGCTACCACGGAGGGACGGCCCTCAATGGTTCTCGTCACCGGCTGGTGGTGCAGGTGAGGACAACCCGGCTGGAGCTTCACCTATACAGGCCCTTGTTCCCTGCGGGTTGCCTCTACGAGACTGCAGTGACGGAGGCGAAGGCGAGGTCAGGAGTCCGGGTCAGGGCTGGCAGCAGAAGTGCAGAACGAGAGTCCAATCCGAAGATCCGGGGCAGGCAGCAAGCAGACGAAGACGAGAGAACCAGGCCAGGGATCGAGACGGGCAGCAGACAAGCGTGAACGAGGGACGAGCCGAAGTCAGAACCAGGAGATCAAGCCGAGAAGGAAACACATGAACTGGAGGACGAGGAGAGGAACGGAGTCAGGAACACTTGGTACGGACAGGAAGGCAGGAACTGGAACGCTGGGACTGAACCTCAGGAGCGAAGGACTGGACCAGAATCAGAAGCAGGATCAGGAACTGCAGGCAGGAACCAGAAGACATCAGGATGCAGCAACTAGCACTCCGAGGAGACGACCTGTTGCTAAGGCAAAGAACTGGACACTGAGGCAGGGTTTAAATACCCCTCAGTCTTGACGTCATCCATCAGGGCCGGACCGAAGGTTCCCGCCACGGTCCCTTTAAGAGGCGGAGCCTCCCGCGCGCGCACGTGCCTAGGGAGAGCTCCTCAGGAAGCACGACGGCAGGATTTAGAGCTGCGTGGGAGGCCGCGGTTGGCCGGCCCCGGAGCGGGACATGCCGCGCCGACCTGGGGGAGCACCGGCTCTCATTGGAGGAGGTAGGGGGGACTGGCCGTGCCCTGCCACGGCCGGGAACCACGACAATCATTCTGTTTTACGATTGTGGTATTTTATTATGTATGTTTTATTGTAAACCATTTTGATTACGTTCCTATAAATAATTTTAAATAAATAAATCCCTGGAAGGAGAGGCGGGACCAGGTGTCGTTTTCCACCCGTTGCATGCAGGGACTTGTAGTGCCAAAGAGCAAAATATAAATAAATACAAGCACTTACTTTTTTTTTTTCCTGCTTCTTAAGAAATTGGAACTGTAAATCCCTGCATGTAATTGGAGCAAAGCCAGGAGAGGCTCAGAGATGGAGCTGTCTAGCGACCCTGCTGCAGCATCACCTAATAACGTTTCTAGTAGGTCCAATGCCTCCCCGCCCTCTTAGGTTGAGAGCCTTGACGTTTTGCCCGGTAAGAAACCAGTGAAATGAATTGTTGCTTCTTAGACAAGGTTGGGAAGATGGGCGAGGATCATGCCTTTAGCATCTCCTTCCCCTTCCCCAGCGATCTGTCACCTCTACTGCCAAAAATCAGAAAAATAGAACATAACCTTTTGACCACAGGAAATCTAAAAAGACCCTCAAGCTAATCAGTTTTATCAGTGAGGATATCAGCTCACCCAAATCCAAACAGGCCGATCCAGTCCGGGGTTTGCTTTTATGCATGCATGGAGTTATGGATAACCCTCTGTCAGCAAGCTACACCCATGCTTATTTGTTTTACCCAGACTGTGTTATTCAGCCCTTATTGGTTGTTTTTCTTCTCCCCTGCCGTTGAAGCAGAGAACTATGCTGGATATGCGTGAAGTATCAGTTTTTCTTCTCCCCTGCCGTTGAAGCAGAGAGCTATGCTGGATATGCGTGAAGTATCAGTTTTTCTTCTCCCCTGCCGTAGAAGCAGAGAACTATGCTGGATATGCGTGAAGTATCAGTTTTTCTTCTCCCCTGCCGTAGAAGCAGAGAGCTATGCTGGATATGCGTGAAGTATCAGTTTTTCTTCTCCCCTGCCGTAGAAGCAGAGAGCTATGCTGGATATGCGTGAAGTATCAGTTTTTCTTCTCCCCTGCCGTTGAAGCAGAGAGCTATGCTGGATATGCGTGAAGTATCAGTTTTTCTTCTCCCCTGCTGTTGAAGCAGGGAGCTATGCTGGATATGCGTGAAGTATCAGTTTTCTTCTCCCCTGCCGTAGAAGCAGGGAGCTATGCTGGATATGCGTGAAGTATCAGTTTTTCTTCTCCCCTGCCGTAGAAGCAGAGAGCTATGCTGGATATGCGTGAAGTATCAGTTTTTCTTCTCCCCTGCCGTAGAAGCAGGGAGCTATGCTGGATATGCGTGAAGTATCAGTTTTTCTTCTCCCCTGCCGTAGAAGCAGAGAGCTATGCTGGATATGCGTGAAGTATCAGTTTTTCTTCTCCCCTGCCGTAGAAGCAGAGAGCTATGCTGGATATGCGTGAAGTATCAGTTTTTCTTCTCCCCTGCCGTTGAAGCAGGATATGCATTGAAAGTGAAGTATCAGGCTTATTTGGTTTGGGGTAGTAACCGCCGTAACAAGCCAGCTACTCCCCGCTTTGTGAGTGCGAATCCTTTAGACAGTCTCAGTCAGCCAAAAGAGAAAAAAAAAAAATCAAATCAACAAACATCAGTTCCTCAGGCTGCTTAGGTAGCAGGTGCAGGAATTAAAACCTCTTCTGTTCTCGGTGGGCTTCGTCTTCTGTTCTCGGTGGGCTTCCTCTCCTTTGGAGCCCCGAATGGAGCCTGAACTCTCTCTCCCCACTTAGAAGAGAAGCACTCAAATCCTCTGTCGGTGAAGGCAGCAGCAAGGGCGGATTTCTGTCCCCCCCCTGGGACCCGAAAATATTCACTCTCCCAAGTTCTGCCCTCAGAGTCCCTCCCGAAACTCGCTCCGGCAGGCTGATGGTAGAGCGTCCTTCCCCTTCCAGGAGCTCTGGAAAGCCACAGCCCCTCTGGACTCGCGGAGAGCTCCCCCCCCCCCCCCCCCCCCTTTTACAGGAAGGACCAGGAACATCAATCACAAAATACTCTGCACCCCTTGGAACCTCCCCCACTGCTACCTATGGTGAAGGCTTAAACTGCCTTAAATATCCATGAGATCGATTTGCCTACATCATGTCCCCTCCCCCCAGTGTATGCAAATCGATCTTATGCATATGCATAGTCGATATCCTGGGAGCCTGTCTGGCCGTGAGATCACCATAACAGGTCTGGGAAGACGTGCCCTGTGTGCTAAGCATTTTTCCCATGCACACAAAATGCAAGGACACCTCTAGTACACGGGTTCCTTCGTGGCCCCCATAGCTGCACAAGGCTCTAGTTTCCCATCTAGAGCCGGGATTCCCAGAGATCGGTGCATGCACACTGCCTCGGTTGTATGCCGCTAAGTCTCAGGCAAATTCATTAGGGACAGTCTTGAAAAACAGACCAGTCGGTGGCCCTTGAGGACCGGCACGACCCCGACCTGATTTAGTTCGTAGCAGTTGTAATCCACCATCGGTAGGGCGTTCCAGTAATCCAGTAGGCAGCTCCGCTCCTGGAGTGCCACTACCAGGTCTGGTTTTCAGGACAGCCACAATGAATATGCATAAGCACCATTTGCATACAGTAGAGGTAATGCATGCAGGTCTACCCCGGGCACATTCATTGTGGATATCCTGGTTGTGGCACTGCAGGACCGACATTGCCTATCCCAACAGTAATCGACATGCTACTTTCTGCTTTTTACCTGTCAGCCAGGACCGGATAAAGGCCCAACTGATACCCTAAGCACAGCCCAACAATGGCGCCCCCCCCCCCCCCCTCGGCCCTTCCATCGCTTAACCGACGAGACATTAGGACTCAATAAGTGCCGAAGGTGAAATAGATTACAAATTCAGTTCCCTTCCAGGCCAGACCCCACACTCTGTTAAATATAATCCATTTATTTATTTATTTTTATTTAACATTAAATAGCAGTGAGCAATATAAGCAGATTATTTACTTATAACTAGGGGGGTCAACAGAAAAGAAAAGGACATTCTCAACACTCTGTGGTGGCCGCCCCTCCTTCCCTGGCTGCCCTATGCACCTGCTTATTTTGCATAATGGTTAATCCAGCGCTGCTTTCAGCCCAGACACCGTGTCGTCATGAGACATGAGTGAGGTCCTGGGTTTTATAGAGTGCCATGCGCGGGGAATTAGCAAACCAGGGCCAAGCCCGTGTTTCACAGGGACCCGGAGTCAGATTGCTAAGGCCGAATATTTGACAGCACCGCTGTAATTAACATGCATAATCTGTTATCGGCGGTGGGAGGCCTTCGGTATTCAGCTCATTAATTTTTGTAGCTATTTACTTTCAGGAGGGCGAGCAGGAGGAAAAGCATTTTTGGTAAATTATGCCAAGTAGCCATACAGTTAATAATTGGTTCTGAGCTTCCTGTGAGTTGCTGATAAAAGCGAGGAACGCTCTTCCATCTTCGGGCCTAATTACGCCTTTGTACTGCCCTGGCTGTAAAGCCGCAGCTTGGCACTTAGCACGTTGAAGGGCCTGAGCGGGGCAGTGGTGCACCCCCGCAGGGGCCAGATATATTTCTGCGGCATAGTTAGCCCACCACTACCCGATTTCCCTCTCCCTCCCTGGTCTCCCTTCCCCGAGTCCCCCTTCCAGACCATCCCAGTCTCCAAAAAAGCAGCCCACTATCTCTCGTATCCCCCCTCCTGCCCTGATCTCCCCAAAAAAATAGCAAGCCCCATGCCTTCTGATCCTCCCTCTTAGCCTACTGTCCAGAAATAATGACCTGTGAAGTCCAATCTCCAAAAACAGAGAGCCCTAGGGCCACCAAGGGGTTCACTATTTTGGGAAATTAGTCTTGGGGGGGAGGGGGGGGGTAAATCACTAGTTCTTGGAGATCCAGATGAGAGAGGGCATTTTTTTTTTTACAGGGTCTTTAAGGGAAGGCAGAACACATGGGCTTCATGAAGTAATGAACTGCTAGCCTGCCGGATCAGCTTCCTAGCACAGGGGCGGCCATGTGCAGTGCTCAAGAGCCACTCACAGGTCTGAAGTTCAGGGTATCAAGTCAGCAATGAATATTCATGAGATAGATTTGCCTCCATCATATGCACATGTATCTCATGCATGCTCATCGTGGACAAGGGGGAAACCGGATCTGTTTGTGGCTCTCGAGGATCGGAATTGGCCACCCCTGCTCCAGCAGTTTAATGCAGCCGCTGACAGACATTAAATGTAAAGTGACAAAAATTGCTTTACATGTGACCTCTGCTCAGGGGTTCTTTGTTCATGGTATGCTAATGACTCTTAAGGTAATTAGCATGAAATGTACCTATTTAGCATATGCTGGGTTTTAATATTCACCACACCCTGGCATATTTCCTAAACGGCGGGGTTTTTTTTTAACCTGGGGGTGCCTTTGTACATGGCATGTAAAATGAATGGACGTGCTTACACAGATTAGGGCATGCATTCATTTTTAATGTCCATTTAGTGCATCGGGTCCCTTAATGCTGGGGGATTTGTCTTGCACGCCGTCGTATGCTATCCTGCGCCCGCTGTGTGGGCAGAGACCGAGACGCTGGGGGGGGGGGAGGGGGCTGCTACAATGCAGTGTTTGCCAGCCCTCTCCCGGAGGCGCACCTATCCAGTCAGGTTTTCAGGATTGCCAGGATGAATACGCGCGACGGAGATCCGCACACCCTGGCATCTCCAAAATACGCAGGATCCAGGAAGCTAAGGACATGCAAATAGACCAGGAGTAAGAAACAAGCACACTAAACAGGTTTTTGGGTTTTTTTGTTGCTCAGCAGCCATTTTGCAAGTCATTACCTGCAAAACCACCCCCCACCAAGTTCCCCCCGACCTCCCAAGTGGAACTCCGTTGGCCTGATGTGGCTGGGGTGAGGCCAGGTTGGAGAGTTATCCCTTCTTCCCCTCGCCTAGCCGGGCTGGACTGGAATACTCCCCACTTCCGAATCCTCTTCTGCCCTCCCTCTCACATTAAAAGCATAAATCAGGGCCCCCCCCACCAAGCCAGGCACATTTTAAAAAACATAAGCTGGACTCCGTCATTGTCTACCGATTGGTCCGCCACTGTCAGCTATCAGAGAAAGGACCAATCCCCTTCCAGAAGGGATTGGTCCTTTCGGAATTCTGAGAAGGGATTGGTCCTTTCGCTGGCAGCTGACGCTGAAGAGACCAACCAACTGCCAGTTGCTGGAGCAGCCCTGCCGGGGGAGAGGTAAGGGGGTCGCCTCCGATTGGGGTTCCCTGGGAATCGGTGGGGAATTTGAAGGATTCTGGGCAGTCTAGATGGGTTTGGGAGGGGGTCCCACTCTGGCCCGGCCAGCTTTTATTTAAGGTGAAAGGATAGCAGGGAGTTCGGGAGAGTCAGGGGGGGGGGGTTCTATTCCAGTCAGCTTATGTTTTTGGGAAGAGGAGGAGGATTCCACTCCGGCCCGACTTTTATTTTTTTAAGTGAGAGGGAGGACAGCAGAGTAACAGATGGTTTGGGGGGGGGGGAGGGGGCTGGCACTCCAGCCCAGCTAATGGGGTTTGGGCTGCTTAGCAGAGGACTCAGCTAGCCAACCAGGCCCTCCCAAGAGGGTTTGGTGGCCTCCTCTTACCTGCCTCATACCAGCTGCCTCCTCACTAGTGCACCTTCTTGCATTGCTAATAAGGCTATCACCTTATAATTAGCATGAGCCGCACTCATCCTACTGCAGGATTTTTAGAGTGGGGTTTTTTTTTCGGCACTAGAAGCCTTATTGCGTACCTGGATTAAGGTTAGCACCAAAAAACCCATGCTGAAGCACAAGTTAAAAACACGCCCTAGGCTCAGCATAGTTTATTACATCAGCCCCCAAATTTGTATCTGAGGCAACGGAGGGTGGAGTGACTCGCCTGAGGTCACGAGGAGCATTAGCAGGATTTGAACCCCGGCTTCCCCACCTGATGCTGCAGCCAATAAGCTACTCCTAAAAAGCAATGGTGTGACTGCATCAGGCTGTTGGCTTGGACTTGGTTTTGTGAGAAGCAAAGTTGAAGATGGCAGGTCCTGAAATGCAGGAGAGATGTAGGCCACCGCTATGGCAAATGTTGGGCTTGCTCCGACCCGTGATGGGAAGAAGTTGAGAGGATGGGTGTAACAGATTTGGGGGGAGGAGGAAGTCGGCTTTGGTTGGGTGGCATGCGTGCATGTACCTAAATTGGATGTCTCTCTATTGGGAAGATTGCCATCCTTTACTGTGTTAATGTATTTGTTCAGTTCGTTGGTTTTTTTTTTTTAACTTACATCCCAATTCATGGTGGGATCTGTGGTCCCTGCCTTTTCCAATTTGCAGATGGCACTACAGGCACCATCCAGCGCACTTCAAATCAGTTTTTAGGTCTCCCCGCCCCCCAGCCAGTCTGGCTTTCAGGATGTCCCTAATGGAAATGCATGAGATACTTAATTTTAATTAGTATTTCTATTCCACCTTTCCTGGCTGGTCAGACACTTCAAGGTGGATTTAGGTTACAATTAGCAAGACATTATTTTCTGGCAGTTTGCATGCAGCTTATTCAAGGTGGTTTACAGTGCTTGCATGGGTTAAGGTTAATACATCATTACCTAATGGCAGATATATTTGCATACATCAACCTGGTTCTTTGAAGCAGTGTATGCAAATACATTTCATGCATATTCAGGACTGCATCAGGAGAAGAGAATGAGAGAATCTGGCCTGATCTGAAGTATCCCTTCAGGGACTGACTCTTAGCAGCTCTATTGTCATGCATTCGGATTTAGAAAATACTGTTGCTTGATTCACATTTCCTGTGTTTTTGTTCTATGGGAGTTTACTTTTAGCTTGAAAAGAAACAAAAAAAAAGGAGACAAATAGCGAGCATGTAGGAGGGGTTTGGGGTTGCTGCCTTGATCTCAGCAGACTGTCACATAACCTAGTGCATAATTTGGTTATCGCCAGTTTTCACGGAGTGTTCGAGGACTCTTGGGTCGCTTACTGTTTGAGTGCTTCTTTCGTAAGAGTTTGTGTTATGAGTGGTACCGATTTTTTTTTTTCTTTTAAAGAAGGCTCTCCAGAAGTGACCCGTTGACGTCTGCTAAGTTTCTATTGGCGAGCCGACATGTAGGGAAGCACCTTTAACATTTTAACAGTAATCCCTCCATCTCTGCGAAAAAAAAGCTTGAGTGCATTTCTCCGTGTGCAAAGCACTTCAGAGTACACGGCAACCAGAAGATCCTGGCTCCGCAGTCCATTGGAAGCTTTGCCAGTTTATATCAGGGGTAAAAAACAATACTACTTTAACCCTGAATATTGCTGCAGTTAAATAATAAAAAATAATTTAGTTATACTGTTTTTCATTCAGCCAAGATCCAGAAAGTGCTTTACAAGCATAGCGCTTCAGAACGGTGCATGCTAGTGCCAGCTTTGGAGGTGCAGCTCATGACAGCTCTTTAGTTTTGCTTCTTTGCTGCAGCATTGCAGTTTGTAGAGAGTAAGAGGGCTTATGGTTCTCACCCCCGAGAACCCCCCCAGCCAGTTTGACCTTCACAACATCCGCCTGTGTCAGGCCGACACAGTAAGGAGCGGTAGGAAGAGGTGCGTTAATGCCGGGCGCACCCGCAGTTGCCGCACGCACAGCCCAGCTCACCTACCGCTCGATACTGTATGTAAATAGCTTGCAAATGCAAGCTGCGTCCAAGAAGCGTCCATGAAGCGTTAGGCCCGCGCAACCCATTTTATCGTGTAGAGCGCTATACAGTATCCTGGGTGCGCTGGCCTAATGCTTCACGGACACGCTGGTATCTGTCATTTCATATGTCATTTCAAATGACATTTGAAATGACAGGTACCAGGAAGTGGACGGTTCTCCTACGCTCGGGATTGCCAGTCCTCTCTCCCGTCCTCCCGAAGCAAGGCGCGTAAAGCAGCCTTGCTTTGGGAGGTGGGGAGAGAGGACTGGCAGTGTAAAGCAACGAAGCGACTTACTTTTCTTGCAGCCCCCCTCCGGAGACGGAGATCGGCGAAGACGGACCGTGGCTCCCCTGCCTCCAGCTGCCCGCGAAGATGGATGCCTGCACGGGCGAAAGCGGATGGATGCCTGCAATTGGGCCGCTCAAGGCACACGCACAGGGGCCGCTTTCGCCCGTGCAGGCATCCATCTTCGCGGGCAGCTGGAGGCAGGGGAGCCGCGGTCGTCCTCGCCGATGTCCGTCTCCGGAGGGGGGCTGCAAGAAAAGTAAGTCGCTTCGTCGCTTTACACTGCCAGTCCTCTCTCCCCACCTCCCAAAGCAAGGCTGCTTTTCGCGCCTTGCTTCGGGAGGAGGGGAGAGAGGACTGGCAATCCAGAGCGTAGGATTGCCCGTCCTCTCTCCCCTCTCTCTCTTGCAACTTTTTTTTTTCGCTTTTTCGCTTTTTTGATTTTTTTCAATTTTTTCCGCTTTTGTTGCTTCGGGAGGAGGGGAGAGGCCTGGGGCTGCCCTGTAGACCAGCACCCATGGACGCGGCCAGGGCAGGTGAGCGGGGGCTGGGGGAAAGTTTGCCGCCTACCCTTACCCCTGCCTCTAACGCAGGGGTAAGGGTAGGCGGTAAGTTAGCAGGTTAAACGTGCGGCAAAACGGCAGGGTAAAGTAGCGATAGTCGGGGCGCGTGTTACTGTATGGGAGGGAATAGCTAATTCGATCGTTTATATC
Source organism: Rhinatrema bivittatum (assembly GCF_901001135.1). Classification (NCBI taxonomy): domain Eukaryota; kingdom Metazoa; phylum Chordata; class Amphibia; order Gymnophiona; family Rhinatrematidae; genus Rhinatrema; species Rhinatrema bivittatum. The sequence continues at coordinate 35,327,154 of NC_042620.1, forward strand.
TAATATACATGCCGCGGGCGGAAGGGGTTACCCGGTGATTTAAAGAGGCGGTAAGAGTAGGTTAAAGGGGATAGTGTATCGCGGGTTGGAGTAACGCGGCCGAAAAGTGAGTAGAAAGCGGGTTAGGAGCAGGGTAACCGCGGCCGCACTTTACTGTATTGACCTGACAATGAGTAGGAACGAGAGAGATTTGCAGATAATGCAGGCAATACATGCAACTATCTACCGGTAGCACATTCATTTTAAATGTCATGAAAATCAAACTGGTCTAGGGGTGCTCAAGCACCAGATGAAGAACAACAAAAGAGGGGTGAAAAAATAGTTTGGTTGGATTAGTTTTAAATAATGAACCTGGCAAAAGCCAAAAGAGAGAACCTGTTTAAAAAATAATCCTCTTTGATTTGAGAAAATACGGTGTACCAGTACACAGTGTCTCTTGGATCCTCTTGGCTTCTCCTTGATTATTTGTTGTAATTAAAGTAACAAACCGGGTGCTTTCCTGCCTAAAAAGCTGGTTCCTTGCAGTGGTGATTATAGACATAGCCTAGCATATATTATTAGGTTCCACCACTAGGTGGCAGCCAAGTATATTGTTCTAGCTAAGCACATGCTCCTTAACCATGAAGTCTGCCCCATGGTAGGAAGTGATGTGCTTTCTTTCTCTCTTAAACTAGCACATGAAGCCCTTAGGCTCCACAAATCTCTTATTTCTGCCACTCCTTGCTCACACGGGATAATGATGCAACAATAAGGGGGGAGCGGCAGGAGCCTGTGTCATGCAGTAGCCTGATGCCTGACGTTTTCTCCTTTCTGAGAATATGGGTCTTTATTTTGGCAGTGGTGTGTCCAATTTTGTAAAAAGAACAAACACAGTATATATATAAATATATATAATTTTTTTAAAATTTACTTTTGGTCCCCCGAAGCTTTTTTTTTTTTAAATAGCTTTTTCTTGGCTTCGCTAGGTCCTTTTGTTTTGGAAATGGACCCATCAATACATTGTTTTTACTTTGATCCTTTTTCGCCCTCTCAATCATCGCAAAGTCCCTTTCATAACGACAGCCATTGTAAAGCATTAGAAAAGGACTCACTCAGGGGCCGATGCAATGTCTGTGTGTAGGAAAGAGGCGCTCAGTGTTGAGCGCCCTTTTTCCTAACGCGAGCCCAGGCATCTCTTCTGGGCGCGCGATGCAATATTTAAATGAGGAGGTCGAGCTAAAAAGAAGGGGGAGCTAGGGAAAATTGTGCGTCCCTAGAGCCTCCTCGGCATCGGGTGTGCAGGATATAGGGGGCTGTCAAGGGCGGATTGGGAAAATGGATCCTCAATACGAGCGTCCGTTTTCTCCCGCTGCTGTCACAGTATACACATGAACAGGATACGAGGCCTGGACCGTGTATCCTCTGCATTTATATTGGACGCCCAGAAACTTTTTTTTTTACCCGATACTTTTTTTTTTTAACCTGAATCTGCTTTCTGTGGCTCCTCCTACTTAGTATTGCTACGATATTAATAGGAGGAATCACAGAAAGCATGATGTTTTTGTTTTTATCAATGAGCCCATGATTGTGGCCAGCCCCGGGCTAGCGTAAGATTTGCTACATTGCAATGGGTGCGTTGGCCGCATGGGAAATGTTTTGCATCGCAGGGATCAGCTAATAGCCTCGTCTACATGGCATTTACATGTGATGAGCGCTATTAGCTCAGCGGTGGTTTGGACGCGCTAATGCCCGTATTGCATCGGGGGTTATGGACGCGTAACGTGCATCCAATTGCCTATTAAGCTGTGCGCTAGCCGCAGTGCACAGTATTGCATCAGCACCTTAGATTGTATTTTCCAGCCGTCAGCATCCCTAACATGAGCCGTGGTAAGTTATAACAAATAACATTAAAAACAAAATCTTAGTCTTGACCAGCTTTCTGTTGCTACAGAAAAGGCAATAAAATAGAAGGCAGATTAAGTAACATTAAAGAGAATCTCATCTTTTTTAGGGAGTTAAACAACTGCATCCTGCACATTGGGACAGTAACGTTTAAACAGGCGCGCATTTGCCGGTTCACACCCAGGGACGGGGCTGCTTTTTGACATTCACGCGTATATGCGTGCGCGTTACAAAACAGGCTGAGCACGCGCATATGTGTGCGCAATATTAAGTGGGTGCTCGCATGTGCAAACAAACCCCACTTCCAGTGCGTAAGGGAGGAGGTTTTAAAAGGGGCGCGCGACCACACCATTGCCAGTTTTACCAGTTCGCCCAGGCAAGGGTTACGACTTCCAAATCCCCCCTAGTCCAATAGCCTCCCTTTCCCCCTGTTAGCCTTGACCCTTAAAACCCCACTGACATGCCTGTATTGTTTATGTTTTATGACTTGCACGCCTTCAGTAGCAGAAATAAAGTTGTGCGGCAGGGGACCCCCGGCGCGCGATGGTTCCACTGCCCAGACCACGCCCAAGCCCTGCCCTGCCCCTTTTTTTTTAGAAAAAAAAAAACATTTTATGCTCGCAGCGGGAGATTCGCGCAGATCTGGGCGGCTTTTAAAATCCGCTTGGCGCATGCCGGCCCAACGTATTCGCGTGTCTCACAGTTCTGGCACGCGCTGGGCTTTTAAAATGTGCCCTTGTTCTGTTTTTTGTGTACCGTTGGGGTCATATTGTCCAGTTCTTCTGGGTTCCGTGTAGGTAAACAGCATTTTAGCAGTAATCCCACCCATGCATGGGCCATTCCCTGGCAATCGTTGCCTTATTTAGAAAGGATTCATGCTATTCTAAGGAAAAATTCATTTTTTGAATTGTTTTGTGGTACTTTTTAAAATAAGGACAGTACATTATATATATACCCTATATATACCATTTATATACCACTGCACAGTTTGTGCAGTGGTATATAAAGAACTGTTAAATTGATAATATATTTTTGACGATTTGAATGCCCTTTGGTCCATCCCGGCAGCCTACCATCAAACTGAAACCTGTCCAGCATTTATGACACGGTGATAATAATACTCCTTTCTATAGCACTTTACGTGCACACAAAGCCCTGTCCCACAGAGCTCACAGGCCAGATCTGAGAAAAAAACAGAAGTTTGGTGACCAGATTAAGATTCTGTAGTAAGCAGAAGAGGTGGAATTGAAATCCTGTCGCTGCAGTTTTCATGGCTCTGCCTTACATTGCCAGACTGTGCCATTTATTTATCCAAATATATTAAATCCTGGGCAAGGCAATTCTCAAAAGCCCATTTACCCAGGTGACTTGAGTTTCTGAAAATCGCCCCGCCCTTAACTGGCTGAAAGTATGCACAGGGGATCAAGGACGTGGGGGGATGTTTAGCCGAGTAAACGGGTAGGTGGGCCTGAGGATGTGGTTAGGTTGGGGGAGCGACACGATATGCCTGGATTATGTTTTCAAATCTACCTACGTTATTTTATAGGAAACGTGTAGCTTCAGAAAATAGAACAGGTACAAATCTCTGTGGATACTTTTTCCTCTTTGAAAATTGGCACAAAGCCTGCAGGTGCACATGCGCCCTTTGCAGCTATGCAGACAGATGTGGAAATTGCCCCCATACTATGCATGCATGTAAGTATAAGTGTTTTGCCCTATGTTGTAAATACAGTAAACCTATGAAGGCAAACATCAACATTAAAGACCAAGTTATTGGCCAGTTGAAGACCACTGTGTTACCCAACATGAAAGACCACGGTAACAACCAGTACAGATTTATTTCCTGGGAATTGCGCCCTGCCTGGAGTAGGTTACTGTAGTAGGTCGGTCCTTCTCTTGCGACACTTTGTCTTCGGGTGGCTAGCAGCGACGGAAGGTGCGGTGCGCTTGGGAGTTCGTGCCACTGGGGTAACGAAGCCGGCCTTGATCCCGCTGCTTGGGGCCACCACTTACTGGGGCCCAGGGACCGCAGCCTTGATAAGTTTGCCTTCTGCTTCATTCCGCAGCCATCCTGAGCGAGCTGCTACAGAGAGAGAACCGAGTCCTGCACTTCTGGACCCTGAAGAAGCGGAGGCTGGATCAGTGCCAGCAGTACGTGGTCTTTGAGCGCAGTGCCAGACAGGTAGGGCAGACTTGTTTTCCTGCTGGACATCAGCATTTCACTGTCGCGGAGGATGTGACATTTCTTGACGCGATAGCAGGGCTGGAAGAGATTTTTTTAGCCAACAAAAGTCTGCAGAAATGTTTTACTGTGCCATCTCTTGAATCACCCGGGGAGAGGAACATTATGTAATTCTGCATTTTGTAATGATCAAGAAGGCCCCAGGATGTCTCTGAGAATGTTTTTAAAATAATGGTCTTCCAAGCGCAATACATTTAATCTTTCTATCCATAAAAATGGTTTGAAATGTACCAGGGCTTGGTATGATGAGTATAACTCACCATAAATTATGTGAAACCAGAGAAATACAGTAGTATTTACTGGGGCTAGAAGCAAATCAATGATTTACCATTTACTTAAAAACTACAGTCAATAGATTCACTCATGTGATAACCATAGCATGCTTTAGGGAGTAAAGAAAATATTTAGTGCATGGCTTGTGCAATTTATCTTCATGTAAAATGTTATTAGTGCTCGAGAATAGCAAAGGGATATGGATGCCTGTAATCTGTGCATAATATGAAACTAGAAAACACATTACAGCAAAGTGCACTGGAAGAGCAATGACCATAGACTGAAATGTGCCTCAAACCCTCTGTGCTACGGAAGATGCTGATCACCTGAGGTCTGAGGCACTGAGCAGACTAGATGGACCCGCCTGTCCTTATCTATTACTGTATTCTCTGATTTTATGTTCCATGAAAAAGGCCTTTTCCTATCATCCTTTCTGTCCAAGCATCACTTCTTGTGGGGGGTTTTTTTTTTGTCTTATTTCATTAGGCTTTAGACTGGATCCAGGAAGCAGGGGAATATTACCTCTCTACCCACAATTCTACGGGGGAATCAATAGAGGAAACTCAGGAACTTCTAAAAGAATACGGGGAATTCAGAGTGCCTGCCAAGGTAAGCAGAGAGAGCATCTGGATGGAGAACATTCTGAAAGGCTCATTTTACCAGTCTGGGTTAAACTAGTGCAATCGGTTAGTGCACCATTCCACTTCCTGCCACACCAGCTCTGCTCTCGCTTGCACTGAGGATGTGGCAAAAGAGGCATGAAGATTTCTACATCCCTCATTTTGTAAACCCCGTTTTATTATAAAGAAACAAACAAACAAAACCTCATCAAACCACTCTTTGCACTAAGCTCTGCATTACCATTATCTGGGAGCGATAAGCTCGCTGGTTTTATTGTCAGTCATGTAGGCATTGCTCAGATTTAGAGCAAACTGTTGATCCCCTAGGTACACGCTCTAAACATAGTGAAGATAGATTTACTCTAGTATTTTACAAAATGCGCGTATGTACGTATGCGCGTTTTATAAAATACACGTATGTCTACCCTGCAACGTAAGCACGTATGTAGGCTTATGTGCGAATATGTACAATGCATTGAAACTACGTATATCAATGCATTCAGTGTGCGTGCTTTACCCACCTATTTTAAAATATATGCATGTATTTTACGCATGCAAATAAAATGCGACTTTCATAAGTCGGCTTTTACACACATAAGTTGATGTTTTTCATAACATGCGCGGGTGAGTGAAATTATCAGTTTAACCAACTAGTCCACCAGTTTGCCCAGCCCCTTCCTGGTTCTTCAGCCTGAACTCCCCCTGGTTCATCCAGACCTCTCACCCAGCCTCTAGTACACAATAAACATGTTTATTTCCTAGCATGTAGCCAGATGGACTCAGGACCAGTGGGTTGTGTGCTCTTCTGCTAGCAGATGGGAGACTGAGTCAGATTTCAAAGCTGATGTCGCCCTAGATATAATACCCCTGCAGTGACCTCAGCTCCTCAGTATCTCTCCGTCTCCCTAGCAGATACAGACACTATCCTACACACTAGCACAGTGTTAAGAAATTTCCAGGGACTGTAAGCCTTTGTTCAGGCGCAATCAGCCCCAGCTGCGACCCGGGTCGATCCCCAGCCGGGAACACCTGACCCTCCCAGCCCTGCTCGGGTACCTCGAGACATGCCTCGCCTAACCAAGAATTTCCCTGACATGGACCCGGACAGCTCAGATGATAATGGTGGCTCACTGGAGGAAGGAGAAATCCCTCCAGGCCTTGGAACCATACAGAACCATGCTTTGCTTCTTCCACAGGGATGAATTACCAGCTCTTGTTTCCCAGACTCTGAAGACTCTGGGGATCCCAGGCATGGACCCTTTGGCGGAACCAAAGAAGAACCCCATCTTGGTGTCCCTTCGTAAGGCCTCATGCTATTTCCCAATGATGGAAGCTATCCAGGAACTGACTGACCTGGAATGGGATGCCCCGGAGGCAAACTTTAAAGGAGGTCGGGCCTTGGAAGCCTTGTACCCTCTGGAAACAGCGACTAAGGAAAGCCTGCATTTCCCGAAGGTGGACGCCTTGGTCTGCACCGTCTCGAAGCGAACAACCATTCCCATTTAGGGAGGGGCTGCATTGAAGGATACTCAGGATAAACGATTAGAATCCATTCTTAAGCAGGCCTTCGACGCAACAGCAATGACACTGCAAATTGCTTCCTGCTGCGCGCTGATTGTATGTTCCTGCTTGCTCCTCTTGAGAGAGGCAGATAACTCTGGAACGTATGCCGGTGAAATGATTGAACCTGCAGCAACCTTCCTGACTGACGCAAGCTCAGACCTGGTGCGTACCTCAGCCAGAGGAGTAGCCTCGGTAGTGGCGGCCAGAGTTATGGTTTCGGAATTGGTCTGCAGATGCGACTTCTAAGGCGAATCTCACAAGAATGCCCTTTAAGGGATCTCTCTTATTCGGAAGCGAAGTAGAGAAGTTAGCCAGCAAGTGGGGCGAATCTCCAGTGCCTCGGCTACCGGAGGATAGGGATAAAAGATCCCAGTGCCCCTCCCCCAGAAGAACTAGGGACAGAGGCTCTCAACACTTTCAACTCTACTGGAACTTGTCGTTCCAGGTACCTTGTCTCTCCGGAAGGTCCCAGCCCTTTCGGAACCAGCAAACCAAGAGAGGAACAGGCCCCGGGGGAGGCTCGAGCCATGCTCCCCAATGAGAGTGGGCCGACCCATCCACATGAAGAGAAAATAGGGGGTTGACTTTCCCTCTTCTACAAACGATGGGTTGAGATCACATCCAACAAATGGGTACTAAACATCATTCGAGAAGGTTACTCTCTGGAGTTTCGCAGCATCCCTCAGGACAAATTTATGATATCTCCCTGCCACTCCCACACCAAGAGACTGGCAGTGGAAGCCAATCTGATAAGACTACTCAGTCTGAAGGCTATAACTCCCATTCCTACGTCCCAGCAAAATATGGGGCGTTATTCCATCTATTTTATTGTTCCCAAGAAAGAAGGATCATTCTGACCCATCTTGGATCTCAAGAACGTCAACCGTCATCTGCGGATACTACACGTCCACATGGAGATTCTCCACTCCGTAATAATGGCAGTACAACCAGGAGAGTTCCTAACCTCCCTGGATCTCTCCGAAGCCTACCTTCACATTCCAGTCCATCGAGATCACCAGCATTTTCTACGCTTTGCGGTACTGGGACACCATTACCAGTTCCGGGCGCTACCCTTTGGCCTAGCAACCGCACCCAGAACATTCTCCAAAATTATGGTGGTCGTGGCAGCAACACTGAGGAAGGAAAGGATCTTGGTACACCCTTACTTGGACAACTGGCTGATCAGGGCGAAATCTTCAGAAGAGAGCCGACAGGTGACCAGCAGAGTCAAGAACCTACTGCAGGAACTCGGTTGGGTCGTGAATACAGCCAAGAGCAGTCTGCAGCCCTCTCAGTCTCTAGAGTACCTGGGGGCCTGTTTCAACACCAAACAGAACAAGGTCTTCCTCCCTCCCCCAAGGAGGAAGAAGCTGATGGAACAATTATGACGATTGATGACCAGTACAGGCCCCAAGGTATGGGACTATCTTCAAGTCCTCAGGTTCTTGGCATCAACCCTGGAGGTCGTTCCATAGTCAAGAGCTCACATGCGACCTCTCCAGTGCTCCTTACTGTCACGCTGGAACCCACTGTCCCAGGACTACTCAAGTCACCTCCAACTCCCAGCAGAGGTACGTTCTCAGCTTCAATGGTAGCTACAGGAAGACCACCTGAGCAGGGGAGTAAGCCTATCCCCCCTATCTGGATCGTGCTCACCACAGATGCGAGCCTATGAGGGTGGGGAGCCCGCTGTCAGAAACTGACAGCCCAGGGACAATGGAACAAGGAAGAAGCAGGATGGAACATAAACCGCCTGGAAGCTCGAGCAGTCAGACTAGCGTGCCTGCGATTCAGCCACAGGCTCCAAGGGCAAGCGATCCGAGAAATGTCAGACAATGCTACAATGCTTGCCTACATCAACCACCAGGGAGGAACCAGAAGCCAGCAGATGTCTCTGGAAATAGACCCTCTCATGGCATGGGCGGAGGTAAACCTACATGGGATTTTGGCCTCCCACATCGCAGGGAAAGACAACGTCTCAGCGGACTTCCTCAGCAGAGAAAGCCTGGACCCGGGGAAAATGGGCGCTATCGACCAGTGCATTCCAACTGATAGTAAATCGCTGGGGTCTTCCAGCCATGGACCTTCTGGCCACTTCTCTCAATGCCCAAGTCCCCAGGTTCTTCACCCAAAGACGAGAGCCGCACTCCCAAGGGATCGACGCCCTCGTCCAAACCTGGCCAGAGGAGGACTTACTGTATGCCTTCCCCCCATGACCACTACTCGGCAAGATCATCCGCAAGATAGAACACCACAGGGGACTAGTTGTACTAGTGGCCCCGGATTGGCCAAGACGCCCATGGTACGCAGACATGCAAAGACTCCTTGCGGGTAGCCCTCTGTGCCTTCCTCCACACAGGGACCTTCACCAACAGGACCCGATTCTTCACGAAGATCCATCTCAATTCTCTCTTACTGTCTGGCCCTTGAGAGGACTTGCCTGAAGAAGCGCAGGTACTCGAAGGCCGTGATTGACACCCTGCTCCGCACATGGACGTTCTCAACATCTCTGGCATACATACGGACCTGGAGAATATTTGAAGCCTGGTGCGAGGACTGTGGAGCTTCCCCGTGGATGGCCAAGATTCCCATGATTCTAGAATTTCTACAGGACGGTATGAAGAAAGGATTGCCTCTCAACTCCCTCAAGGTTCAAGTAGCAGCCCTCTCCTACTTCAGAGCCCAAGTGAGCGGAATCCGTCTATCAGCGCATCCAGACTTGGCACGTTTCCTAAAAGGGGTGAAGCAACTTCGACCACTCCTAAAGTGGCCGGTGCCCCTATGGAACCTCAGTCTGGTATTAGAATTTCTAGCGAGGGCTTCCTTCAAACCAATGCACAGTCTGTCACTACGCCTCTTAACATTGAAGATGGTATTCCTGGTGGCAGTGTGTTCTGCTTGTCGCATCTCCGAGCTACAGGCACTATCCTGTCGGGAACTGTTCCTTAGGTTTACCCCTGGAATGATACAGCTTCGCACTGTCCCCTCCTTCCTACCGAAAGTGGTCTCCAAGTTTCATTTGAACCAAGCCATCTCCCTACCATCTCCAGAGGAACACAAGGACTCGGAAGACTCCTGCCTTCTTCGCCATCTAAATGTCGGCAGACTCCTGATACGATACCTGGAACAGTTGCAACAGGTGCGCAAAACGTATCATTTGTTTGATCTCCACAGCGGGAAGAATCAAGGCGAAGCGGCCTCGCGAGCGACCATAGCTCGCTGGATCAAGGAAGTAATTAAGGCAGCCTACATAGAGGCAGAAAAGCCCTTACCCCTACAAGTTAAGGTTCATTCTACTAGGGCCCAGGTAGTATTCTGGGCAGAAGTCAAAGTGCTGTCGCCCGCCGAGATCTGTCGAGCGGCGACGTGGTACTCCCTACACACCTACTCCAAGTTCTACCGCCTGGACGTCCAGGCCCGAGAAGACACAGCCTTCGCAAGGGCAGTACTAACTGGACCATGGGCAGCCTCCCGCCCTGTCCGCGAGTAGCTTTTCTACATCTCACTGGTCCTGAGTCCATCTGGCTACACGCTAGGAAATGGAGAAATTACTTACCTAATAATTTCGTTTTCGTTAACGTAGACAGATGGACTCAGCATCCTGGCCACGGCTGCCCCCAGAGAAGGAGGGCCTTGGAAAGCTAACCTCGAAATTAAAGAAATACGGGTAAGCCGTTGCCTACCCCTAGTTCAGGACACCCGCACTTAGTCTGGTGTCAGCGTTAACTTGGTTGAGTGCACTGGCGGTCTCCAGTTTTTGAAATCAGTTGAATCAGTTTAATCAATTTTAATCAGTTTTAATCAAGTTGTTTGCGCAAGATATATATCCACAATGGCTTTTCGAGGAGGATACTGAGGAGCTGAGGTTACTGCAGGGGTATATCTAGGGTGCCGTCAGCTTTGAAATCTGACTCTGTCTCCCATCTGCTAGCAGAAGAGCACATAACCCCTGGTCCTGAGTCCATCTGTCTACACCAAGGAAAACGAAATTATCAGGTAAGTAATTTCTCCATTGTTTCTTACCCCAGATAATTAGCATGTGTAAACTTGTGCGAGTGAGTGTGCAAATGTACGCACATATAAGTGCCTTCTAAAAAAGAAACTTTTGCATGTAAGTGTTGGCCCCACCCCCCTTTTTGCACGAGTATATACGCATGCGAAAGCAGATATACGCACTTATGTTCTAAGTTTATAAAATACGGAATACACGTGTAGAGGCTACTTACGTGCATATTTGCTCATTTTTACACTTGTAACATCTTGAAAATCCACCTTTAACCTATTATGTAACATGGATTATCTTCCTGTAGTGTGCACCTCATACCTCTACTTATGGTGGAGCTTTTTTTTTTTTTTCAAGAATTTTTGCTGTAGATCTGATTTTTCTGGAGATGGCTTCTTGCAAGCTAAACATACATAATTTTTAGGACAAAAGGTAGGGGTTTCAATGAAGTACATAGTAATGTGTTAGGTTGAAGGGAGACCAAAATTCCATTGCAGTCAAGTTTCCTCAGGAGTTCCCCTGACCGTACCCTAATGTGGTCTAGAGAAACAGAAGAAGGTCCACTTTCAGGTCAACAAAAATGGTTATTTCACTGGCCTGGCAAACTGCAGAAGGGTTGGGAATGCAGCACAAAAAAAAACCCATCAGTTGCTATACTGAATGGCCTTAAACATCTAATGAAGATGTAATAGAGCAGGAAAGCATTTTCTGCTTGTAGTGTAGAGTTCTACCAGCCATATTGCTCTTGGAGAAAACTGAAGTCCTTGTGGGTTCAAATACATTTTAAAGGACCAACAGAAAAGATGAGGTAGTTCATGAGCTTTTGATACCTCACAGGCCTCTTCTTCAGATGAGACGTCCCCAAAGGCCTGTCAGCAGCCCATGAGCTATAACTTCCGTTTCTTAGTCTCTTAAGAGGCATTATGCCATATGTCTAGCAATGAAACGTGGACCCGACAGAGGAAGGCTTGTTACTGTATAACAGGGCGAGTGAGAAGACTGGAAACCGTGGGACGATGAGACCGTTCTCGATGTACACGGCATCGGCTTCCTGTGTCTGCGCTCCAGGAGACCCAGCATGTGACTTTCCATCTGCGCGCTATGGCGTGTGTTGTTCATGAGGATCTGATCGACGAGATGAGGGTTCGGATTATTGAGAAATAAGTACAAGAACGGCCCAAAGCAGCTTCCCCTAAGTAGATAAACAGGCTTTAAAGTTCTGGATGCTCTGTGCGCTGTTCTTAAGAAGATAAATTGTAAGGCGCTTGCCTGCCGTTTTTCCATTGGGGTGCGGATGGACTCCTGCCACATTGAAACTGATGGGAAGGGGCAAATGTTTAATAATTGCTTTGTATAGTTACGTAAGGGGGCAGTTTTGATCAGCAGGTACTTTTTGTCCCCAGGGACCTGGTAAGCATTTTTGAAAGACAACTGCACGTTTGTTTGTTGAGGTTTTTTTTTCCTTTAAAAATTTGATTCACAACCTCTGTGTGCACTCACAGCTTAGAGGGAATAGTGGTGTTGCCATGAATGTGGCCAGAAAATCTGTCCACTAAAAAAACAAATTAAAAAAAAAAAAAATTAATGAGCTGCTGTGCATGCAAATGCATACCATGCAACTCATCAATATTAAAATTGATTACCACAAATCAAGAGGTATAGCTAACTTTTTCCTTGAGACTATCAGGATACCATGTCTGCTAACCGTTCCTCCCCTCCCCCCTTTTACAGGGATCTCCACTGCCTGAAGTAGACCCCTCCTGGGGCTAAAAAGGCTGCTGTAGGGTCAGGGACAGTGTCTGGTCAGTCGGCTGTCATCTGCTGCCTCAGAGCGAGCGGGATCACGCGTGCCTGCAAGGCTTTTCCAACAACCAGGGAAGGGGGAGAAGCCTTGGGAAATAGTCCAGCGGGAGCGGGTTAATTTACTTGGCCATCAAACGGGTCCTTTAAGGAGAGTGGGCGGGGCCTGGCTATTGTTCCTGCTGCCAGTAATGTGCATATGTTAGGAGCTGCTGTAAAACCACGTTTAATGCAGTGTTTACTAAAGGCTTTATGTACCCTAGTAAATGCCACATTAAACATGCTGAATCAGCAGGCATTTTTAATGCGCTTTAGTAAGTAGGCCCCGTACTTCTGTGCCCTTTTCATTTCTGTGTATTTTTGGAGTACCCGTATCGAGGCTCTTCCAACAAGAAATAACAGGAACTCTCGGTGAATCAACATAAACATCTTTTCTGCTTTGACGGCAATTTTATCCTGAAAAGGGCTAAGGGGAACAGAAGGTTCTTGTTGTGTTAAGCCTTTGTGAGATGACAGTCTATGTACTGCTGCTGTAAAACCCAATAAAATGTTAACCAAGGCCGATCTTTTTGGCAGCAAACCAAGGAGAAAGTGAAGCTGCTCATCCAGTTGGCGGATAGCTTTGTGGAGAAAGGACACGTCCATGCTATTGAACTGAAAAAGTGGGTAACCACCGTTAACAAGCACTATCGGGACTTCTCGCTGAGGATGGGCAAATACCGCTTCTCTCTGGAGAAAGCCCTTGGAATCGGCCCTGAGGTATTGTATCTCACAGTATTGTGCATAAACTGTAGGCAAGGATGTGGAAACACAGTACCTGATGGGCAAACAGATGTATTATTTATGATATAGTTGCACTGGAGAAAGTAGGGGGACCAAAATGATAAAGGGGATGGAATGGCCCCCTTATGAGGAAAGACTAAAGAGATTAGGGCTGTTCAGTTTGGAGAAGAGACAGCTGAGGGGGAATGTGTTAGAGGCCTATAAAATCACAAAAGGACTCGAACGGGTAAATGCAAATCGGTTATTTACTCTTTCAAATAATACAAGGACTAGGGTGCACTCCATGAAGTTAGCAAGTAGCACTTGAAAAACAAATCACAGTTAAGCTCTAGAATTCATTGCCAGAGGATGTGGTTAAGGCAGTTAGGCCTAGATTTTCTAAGACACAGCGGCGGCGTGAATTGCGCGGTACAGGGGGCGGGAAGGGGGCGAAGCTATTGGGAGCGAAATAGGCAGCGAAAAGGGTCTTACCATTTCACTGTCCGCCATGTCTTCATGGCATCCGCCCCAGTGCCGCCCTGACTCCTCCTGTTCCGGTCTTGATGCCACTCCTTTTTAGTGATCGCGTGCTATTGCTTTGTAAAATGACCCCCTTAGTGTAGCTGGGTTCAAAAAAGGTTTGGACAAGTTCCTGGAGGAGAAGTCCATAAACTGCTGTTAATCAAGTTGATTTAGCGAATAGCCACTGCTTATTACCAGCTTTAATAGCATGGGATCTATTTAATGTTTGGGTACTTACCAGATACATGTGACCTGGATTGACCACTGTTGAAAACAGGACACTGGTTTGATGGACCCTTGGTCTGACCCAGTATGACAACTTCTTATGTTCTGATACCAAGCCTCTTCTGGGTTAATAGGATCTGTACTGCAGAACTGACAAATTATACAGAACAGAAAAAACATGTATCTGTGTCTTATTTTTTATTTATTTTAAATCTTTGTACAGTTGAATTCACGTAATTTCTCAGAGGGATTTGCAAGTTCTGACTAGTACAAACCTTGGAGGAAATATTTCCGAGGCTGTGAATTGTCCTGATAGCAACTGCTATTAATTTTCCAAGAACCACTAATGCATGGCAGCTCAGTATGGATCATACTGCTGCCAGAAATGCAAACTTTACTTTTTCATATGTGTGTCAAGCTCTCTTACCTTTTACGCAGTGAGTGCATCTGTGGATCAGACTGGGGCTAATCTTAATTTTTATCACTTGCTACCAGTTTCCTGTTTCCCCTCAAAATTCTCCACGTGCCAGTGCCTGCATGGTATTCTTGCCACTCACTGTGTACACAGCACCATTCACGTGTTTAGTGTCTCTGCCCTGAATTGCTTACAATCTGGGTTTGGGAACAGACAGGCCGATTCAGTAAGGTTCGCGGGAAAATGGGCGCTCAGGTTTGAGCACCCACTCTCCCAACACGTGCCCAGCCATCTCTCCTGGGCACGCGATCCTGTATTTAAATGAGGCGCTAGGGACAATAGTGCATCCCTAGCACCTCCTTGGCATCGGAAACCCAGGAGAGGTGGCTGTCAGCGGGTTCAGGAAACCGACACTCAATCTTACGAGCACCAGTTTTCTGAACCCACTGAGAGCCATGGGTTAGGAAAACGGACGCCGGGAAAATTGAGGGTCCGTTTTCCTAACCTGACCGGCCGGCACATTTTAAAAAATTATTTTTTTTAACTTTTTCTTTTTTTTTTTTTTTTTACATTTTTGGTTCCTCCGACTTAATATTGCTAGGATATTAACGCCTGCCCTTAGGCAGGTGATAATTTTTGAGGGTAAAATGTGCGGCTTGATTTTTTTTCAACATCCAGGGTGCATACCTAATAGCCTCATCATCATGCATTTGCACGTGATGAGAGCTATTAGTTTCGGGGGGAGGGTTGGACGCGCGTTTTCAACGCACTGAACCCCTTACTGTATAAAGGGTAGTGGACACGCATCGAAAACGCGCATCCAAGCACACTTTACAGAATCGGCCCGAGAGGAAGTTAAGCCACACGTGAAAGTTTTGAATAGAGATATATCAAACTGGAGTCTCCAGGTTCACAGCTCTATGCTCTCAGCAGCCTGCTGCATTGTATTTGCAGTGTGCAAATCACCACTCCACCGATGCAGACCCTGCTGACTGATCTTGGGTTTTTGCGAGAGAGGCTCCTGGTATTTGGAGACGGCATTCCTTGGTGCATACCTTTTTGGCAGCAATAAACCTGATTGACACGAGGCACGCCATCTATTCCTAGATACATTCTAGAACAGCGGTTCTCAACCTGGGGGTCGCGACCCCGGCGGGGGTCGAACGACCAAAACACGCCTGTGTTTTGGTCGTTCGACCAAAACTGGTCTGCGGACCGACCCCAACAGCCCGGTCCGCAGACCAGTACCGGGCCGTTGGGGTTTTTTGCCGGGCCACGGCTGCTGCGGGGAGGCAGGGCGAAGCTGGAGACCTGCCTCCTCCAACCCCAAAAGGGAGCGCGTCTATGTCACTGGGACCGACCGCTGCTATTGGTCGGTCTCAGTGACATAGTGAGGGCAAAGGGCCGTCGGCGCCATTTTGATTACTGGCAGCCGACGGCCCTCGCCCAGTAGATCGTTCCCGGACCGCTCGTGGACCCCCGCTGGACCACCAGGGACGTTTGGCAGGTCTTGGGGGGGTCAGGAGGGTGGGGGGTTACAGTAAATTAAGTCGGCAGGTCTTGGTGGGGGGGTCAGGAGGGTGGGGGGTTACAGTAAATTAAGTCGGCAGGTCTTGGTGGGGGGGTCAGGAGGGTGGGGGGTGCGGTAAATTAAGTCGGCAGGTCTTGGGGGGGGGTGCGGTAAATTAAGTCGGCAGGTCTTGGGGGGTGGTCAGGAGGGTGGGGGGGTGCGGTAAATTAAGTCGGCAGGTCTTGGGGGGGGTCAGGAGGGTGGGGGGTTACGGTAAATTAAGTCAGCAGGTCTTGGGGGGGTCAGGAGGGTGGGGGGTTATGGTAAATTAAGTCGGCAGGTCTTGGGGGAGTCAGGAGGGTGGGGGTTGTTAATTTAAAGTGTGGGATGGGGTTTTTTTTGGGGGGGGGGAGGGGTTCCCAGAGAAAAAAGTTTTCTGATCTGGGGAGTGGACCGAAATGGCCCTCCCCAGACCCGAAAACAAAATGGGGAGAAAAAAAAAAGCTATGCACTCCCCTAATTTGCTCCATAAGACGCCCAGACGCAGAGCCGGTTTAGCACAATTTTTTTTTTTTTAAAATTTTCCCCCTCTGAATCCTAGGTGCGTCTTATGGAGCGAAAAATACGGTACTTCCTGCCCGCCCTGCCCCGGAAGACAAATGTTGCCGGAGCCGCACGGGCAGGAAGGAGGAGGCGCATCAGCCGCGTGCAGAAGAGGAGCAGCGGGGCGGGAAGACTAGGGCTGCTGCAGATCCCATCCTGTGGTAACCCGTAAAGAAGAGGCCCAGAGGTGAGAGAGAGGTGTGTGCGAGTATGAGATGAGTTGAGAGATTGTGTGTGAGAGTGAATTGAGAGACTATGTGTGTTTGCAGAGACAGCATGTGAGAGCCTCTGTGTGTGTGAAAAAGACAGCATGTGACAGTGAGAGCCTGTGCTTGAGCAAGGCAGCATGTGGGGGTGTGAGAGAGCCTGTGTGTGAGACTCAGACAGCCTGTGCCAGTGAGAGACTGTGTGTATGAATGATTGCATGACAGAAAGAGCATGTGACAGTGAGATCCTGTGTGTGTGTGAGAGAAATGCATGTGAGAATGAGAACCTGACTGTGTGTTTGAGGGAAGAAGACAGGTGGAGAGAAAGAAACAGAAAAAAAAGGCAATATAAAAGGAAATGGCAAAAAAATAAAGGGAAGCAGATGTAAAAAAAAAATAAATTACTTTTTACTGATTGGCACATGTAATCTTTGGGAATGTGCAAGAGTAGCACTTTCTCTATGGCGGATCTCACAATGTACGAGATCAACATGGAGGAAGTGGAAACCCAGGGGGCCTGCACAGAGGAGGCAGCAGAATGGGCTTCAGTGCCAATAGCAGCAATCAGCGCCTCCCCAATAGCCACGTGGCAGCAGTGGCAGTAATTAGATTAATTGTTTGACTCAGCTGGAGGTGACAGTATGAAGTGGGATGTGAAATCACCTTGATCTGGTGGAGAATTAGGATTGCTGTTACACATGAACTGTATTTGGCAAACATTAAAATTAAAGGGAGCCAGGATAATCAATTGAAGCCTGCAGCTGAGGACTGATTCATTATGACTCATGTAGAAATTAGTGCATTTTCCAGATTAGTCGGCATAACACAATTCTCAACATTCAGCATTATTTCTGCTGCATAGAGTTTTATCTGAGAGGCTCTGAGGTTGTGAGGGAGCCAGTAAGAGTGAGAGCATGAGTGTGTATGAGAAAATCCAGGGGAGTAAGAGTGTGTGTGAGTGGGGGGGGGGGGGGAAGAGAGTGTCTTACACCCTGAGAGTGTATCAGTGTCTGTGAGAGTGAGAGGTTATGGTGGTATAAGAGCATGAATGTGTAAGTATGTGACAGTGTATGTATGAGAGAGAATGGACATGTGAGAGTATGTGTGAGAGAGAGAGGATAACCTCCTAATCCTCGACAATATCAGGGTGACTGGAAATCAAGAGCTCCCATGTATGGACAGCAGGGGCTTTTTAAAATCCTTATTAGTTTTAATTATTGTGTGTTATTTGATATATGTGCTGTTTTGAAATATTTTATTGGTGTTTGGGAAATTATAAAAATGTATATGATTTTAATTAATAGAAATTCTATTTATCAGTAATTTTAAAATATTCTTTTATTAGTATGGTTTTACTATTATAACTGATGCTTTATGTTTCTTAATTTTATTGTTTTATGAGGAATGGTGGTTCTGTTTATAAATGTCATAATAAATAAGTATGCACTAAAATCCAACCCCATCCATAACCCCGCCCCCATATGACCAAAGCCCCACCCTCATCCTGCCCTCGTCCCGCCCTCGCAGGGCGAGGGCAGGGCGAGGGGTCACCGCAACATGAGGAACTGTATTACGGGGTCACGGCATTAGAAAGGTTGAGAACCACTGTTCTAGAAGCAAAGATTTGCCATACTGGGTCAGACCAAAGGTCCATCAAGCCCAGTATCCTGTTTCCAACAGTGGCCAAGCCCGGTCACCAGTACCTGGCAGGATGATGGAATTTGGCTCCCTCTGACGTAAAAAACAAATGGCCATAATTGGAGACAGAATTTACAGTGTCTGGCCCTCTTCCTGTAACTAAGTCTAGTGAATGCAGCACGACTTCTTGCTGGCCGGAATCCGAGTGCCGGGTCTGAGTCGGGAGCTGAGGATGGGCCTGTCTTGGCCGTTTGGCTAAGACTGGGAAGCAGCCCAATATGGGGGATTAACGCCCCACCACCTGACTCCCATTGCTAAAGCAGAAAAATTAAAGCTCCCGCTTAAGAAAATAGTTCTTGAGAATTCAAGCTTCAGTTTTTGCCCGTGCTGTGTCTCTGGACCATGTGCTCGAGGATACTGTCCCTTTTATGGGGCTTGCATGAGTTGTGTGGACCCCTTCCGCCTCGCAATCAGGACTGGCATTAGGCATAGGCAACTGCCTGTGGTGCCAGATTTTGATGGTCTCCGGAGCGTTGCCCGCGGCTATGCCTCTCTCCGGGCCTGCCTCCCAGCTGCTTACCTAAAGCGATGGTATCCTGATCCTGCGACGGCAGAAACTTAAAAAAAAAAAAGAAATTCAGTGCGGGGCCTGCAGTCGCTTGCCTCAAGCTGGAGGCCCTACTCCCTCCTTCCGCGTGGGCTTCCTGTTACTATGGAAACTTGAGTGCGCGCCGGGGTCTTGAGCATGAGGCGGGCGACTGCAGGCCCCGTTGAATTTCCTTTTTTTAAGTTGCTTCCGCCACGGGATCAGGACATAGCTGTTTGAGGGGAGCAACTGGGGGGTGGACTCATCCCCATTTCGGGGTGGGGGGGGTGAGAGAAAAGGAGGGGGCGCCCGCAACTTAGGCCCAAAACGTTTTGAGAGCCTTTTTAGAAGTGATCTTTTATGGGAGACATGAAAAGCCTGCCGGCTGGGTCACTGTGTTATCTAAACGGGCCAAGGAAAACCTAAACACAATGAGAGCGTAGCCATGTTCAAGACCGTTTAGTGGTTTTATTCCCTGTTCACGTACATAAAGGCGCCGCCTGGCCTTCTGCGTAAGGAGCAGATCATCCTGTCTAAATTCTCTATTGATTTCTTTTTTTGTAGGATAATAAAGATTTGGAGCTGGATATTGTCCCAGCAATTCTGTCAGATCCAGAAGTGAAGCTGCGAGATGCAAACCACGAGGTTAATGAAGAGAAAAGGAAGTCCGCCAGGAAAAAAGAGTATGTGCCAAGATACTGTCTCGGTAGCAAAACCTTCAACACAGAATTTTGGCGCCCTCTGTGTGTGAGGGAGGGTCCCCTGAAGTGTCTCTCCTCTCCCTCCTCTTCCTACCGTACAGGTCCTCCATCTTTTGGATGGCTCCTCCCCCGTGGCTTCCTTTCGGATCCTCCCCCCGCACCTTCTTTCGGTGGCCCCAGTGCGGAAGGAAACCCGCTGGCGGCGATCCAGGCAATGCCGCGTCTTCAGCAGTAAACAAAGACCCGCGGGGAGTTTTGCAAGCTGGCCCGCTTTCACAGGCCTCGGGGCAGCCTGGCCCCCGTGTCCTACATGGCAGTAGCCCCGCCTCCTCCTACATGCGAGGAGGCGGGGCTACTGCAGGGCCTGTAAGCACTCGCAGGCCCTGCGCTGAGATCTTTCTTGCTTGCTTCGGAAAGCGCTGCACCACCTGGACCTCTGCGCATGGGCTTCCTTCAGGACGTTTAAAATTTGACGCCGTAGGCAGTTTCCTACCTTGCCTCCGCGCAGATCCGAGCCTGCTTTCACAGCTTCCCCTTACAGGTTCCAGCCAACTGCAGCTTTCTTACGCAAGGTTAACTAGAGGGTTAACATGGATGGCATCTAGGCCCGGAGCAGGAAAGCTGAGAAGGAATTCAAATCTGTTACTAGACTTTTGAGTGGATCTAATTAGAGAGGGAATGATCAGAGACTAAAAGGAAAGCAGCTTCCAGGAACTGTGTCCTTTATTAGTAGATGTTGTGGTAAATTACATAAAGAAGTTTACCTATTCCTTGATGGGCGGATTTTAAAAGGGTTACACGCGTAATATACGTAAACCGATTTTGGAGCGGTCTTGGAGGGAATGGGGAAAGCCATCGGGGCTCCCCTAGGGCTCGGCGCACGCAAGGTGCACAAGTGTGCACCCAGTTGCGTGCGCCGACCCCAGATTTTATAACATGCGCGGCTGCGCGCGCATGTTATAAAATCGGGCGTAGATTTGTGCGCGCCAGGTTGCGCGCACAAATCTACGCCCACGCATATTTATTAAAATCCGGTCCAGTGTGTATCAGTTGGTCTCTGCTGTCCGCTATAATATCTGTAAACACTGACTAGGGCACGAAGACTGTATTTCAAGAAATGTGTCTTTCATAGTCAGTCATAGACCCATCTAGAAGCCGCATCACCAAGTGGAGCTAGGGTTGGAAGGCTACTGCAGGTAACCTTCCAGAAATTAGCTTGCACACATAAATCCTGCTAAACATGGCACTCCTAAAAGGTAAAAGCTTGCCTCCTGCCGATTCAAGCAATAGTTTCAAAATGACGCTGGCAGTCACCACTGTGTGTGTGCCCGGAAGGGTTGGGAGGTAGGTTCGGATACGATGGGAAGTGTGGAAGAGGTTTTTGTGATCCTGTTAAATAAATTCACCTAAACAATCCCTTCAAGTAATTATGATTATCTCTAGCTGATGGCTTGTACCCTTAAAAAAGGCTAATAGAAAGGGACAATGATATTCAGAACAGGCAAAACGTTATTTTATACACTTTCCCTATAAAACTGATTCACCCTTGTCTCTCTATATTAATGCACAATACATCTAAGACAAGGTCTCAATTTTTGCTCACTAAATGCAGCAATACTCATTTAATTCTTACAACTCTTCTTTTATTAATGTATATATTGGTTGAAGAAATAGATAAATTAATAAAAGAAGAGTTGTAAGAATTAAATGAGTATTGCTGCATTTAGTGAGCAAAAATTGAGATCTTGTCTTAGATGTGTTGTGTATTAAAACTTTATTTTAACCAAAGTCCTATTTTATAATCACAGCCCCATGCACTAGCATCGCTGTTTTTGAAAGAATATTTTAAATATTGCAAACATAAAATGCTAAAATTCAATATTTGTCAAGGTGTTTGTGATTACATCACGGGCAGGGACCTGCTGGACAAAGGGGGCCCATGCTTCAGACTGGTGGACATGAGCGACTGAGCTCATTTTTCCTTATTTGCATAAGTTTTAGCACAGCCGCAACCGCTCAGTTTAGCGCTGGATTTTATTCATTAGGATCTAATGCCATCATTAGCACACGTAGTAGTGATTTCACTAATTAGTGAATCAGCCCCAGGATATGCCTTTAAAATGTATTCATATTGCTTAATTAGTACACTGCCTAGTATTGTACGTAAGCAGGCATAATCTTCTAGAAATCTATCGAGAACCTCTGGATGGTTCTATGTATTCCATTACGTTCCATGCCAATGATGTCTTGCTCTTGCGCTCTTTCACTGTGACCGCAGTTACCAGAATGCCTTGGTGAGAACGCTAGAAACTAGGGGGTCTGATTAATCAAGGTCTTTTCTCATAGACGCAGAACGGGAAAAAACCTTAATGAAACACCCCCTTAAATAGATAAAAATGGCCAAGATCACATTGCGTCACTATAGATTCGTTCGTGGAACACGAACATTTCATCTAGACATACTCCTCAGAGGGAACATATATTGTGTGCTGTCTTTGTGATTAGTCAGCACAAGCAGTTTATTTCGAATTGCATTGGTTAATTTGTGTAATATATTTGTGTCCTGTTTCTGTGTAGTCTTTTGCTTGCCGAGTCATTTTCTGTAATGGAGAAGCTGATTTTGCCTTTCAGGTTCATCATGGCAGAACTTCTCCAGACAGAAAAAGCTTATGTCAGGGACTTGCACGAGTGTTTGGAGGTAAGCTTTTTTTTTTTTCTCTTGTGATTAGCAACAGATACTGTATTTTTTCATGAGCACATGTTCTGTAAAATAAGTCCTTATGTATACATTCTGCCTCACTAGATGGTAAGGGTGTATGCCCATGAACAACAGACATGATCATTGGATAGCAGTATATGCAATTTCCTTTTGAGAAGTCCTAACTGTAATGGATCAGTCAGATTTAGTTACTTAGTTAATTAAATTAAACATAT
The DNA here is from genome assembly GCF_901001135.1 of Rhinatrema bivittatum. Taxonomy (NCBI): domain Eukaryota; kingdom Metazoa; phylum Chordata; class Amphibia; order Gymnophiona; family Rhinatrematidae; genus Rhinatrema; species Rhinatrema bivittatum. The sequence goes on from NC_042620.1 coordinate 35,349,638, forward strand.
GTATCACATGTACTAGAAAACAACTTGAAGCTATTTACATACTTAAACACAGAATATACATATAAACATCAAAATACATTCTCTTCCACAATATCAATATAAATTATGCTAATAAAATAATATAATACAGTAAAATGCAGTGTAAAAAACTATAGCATACATAAACTCCTCTTAATGCTGAGTCATTATTCAGGATAATACTTCCTAAATAGCCATTCCTTGATACTTATCCTAAAAACTATGTAGTCTTTTTGCATCCAGTCTTCATGTGGAAGAGAATTTCATAACTTGGGGGGCCTCTGCAGAAAAAGCTTGTTCCAAAATCCTAACTAAAAGTATCTCTGATGGCCCTAGAATTACCATGAACTCCTTTTGTGATGACCTCATGGTACATCTGGGCTTGTATAATGTCAGCTTCGCTCTTAAATAGTTGGGTCCCACACCTGACAGCATTGTAAAAGCAAGAACCAAATTCCTCTCATTCTGGCAGCTGAGACCCTACCAGTGGTTTGTGCACTTCTGCCAGCAGATGGAGACTGAGAAAAGCTGATCACACAGCTATATAATCCCACCCTGACATCAGCTTGCCAGTATTCTCTGTCTCCAGCAGATGGTGGACATACAGTTCCCTATGGGGGATTGCCTATAAGCAAGAAAGTAAAGATAGGAAGGAAGAAAGAAGTGCAAAAGGAGACATCAGGAAGATGAATAATTTATATAGCACTGCTTACCTCCCGAGGTGATACTGTTTGGTCCCTCCCTCAGTAGAGTGCCCTCAGTATGGAAGCCTTGGGAAGTGTGGACTTAAAATTCAATTACCGGCTGCAGGTTGAGAGAGGCTCGGCGGTGAAGGCTTTCGCCATCTCCCCCCATTCCTGCTGTCAGCCAGGGAGGGCTGAGCTCAGGTAAAGGTTTTTACTCTATAAAAAAAAATAAAGAAAGAAGCAGGAGAAGGGAAAGAGGACTTTTCTTTTTGGGTCTGTTTCTTCGGCATTCGGTCATCCCGCTCACGTCTCTGGGGAGTTCTGTGAGGTGTGGAGGTAGTTCAGGCTCAGCGGGCCTCTCTCTTTGTGGCAAGTGGTAGGCCACGAGGGCGTTTTCGCGCATTTTTCACTGTGTGCCATCAGCGTGCGTCTGCACTTCCCCATTGTACGTCCGTTGCTGATTGTGTGTCCAAAATTGGGCATCTTTGCTTCTAGATGCACACCTTGGACGCCTACCTTGAGCATTCCTTGGGCTGCCCCTGCGTCTGGACACATATTTTTTGTGTGTCCATTTTGGACACTGTTTTTCTGAACAGGTTCCTAACCGCATTTTTTGTGCATCTAGCTGGTCATGTGCCTATACCGGACTGAACGCCTTCAACCATGGCGCACACAGCAAAGACGTCTAGGTACTTATCTGTTTGTGCTGCAGGCCTCATCAGGGCAATACAGCCAGAGCTTTCTTTAAGCCTGTGTCAGCGCTGCCTGGATGCTCGTGGGGACTTACCTCCTTCTGATTTTGCCCATGATGGTCCAGGTCCAGGTCCAGGTCCATGATCACCAGGCACCTCCGTTACTAATAATAGGAACAGTTGCATATACAATGTACTATATGTGCCTATATGTGAACCGTTGTGACGGTATTCTACTAAACGACGGTATAGAAAAGATTTTAAATAAATAAATAAATAAATCTCCTTGGTCTGAGAGGAGTGGGACCGAAGGCGACATGACACTGGTGTTCCCTCCTTCGGATGATCTGTGGGCTGATTCCTCAGGGGAACCTTGCCCTCAGGATGTCAGGCTTTGACCTATGGACCCGTCCTCCTTTTCCTGGGTGAAATTCTACCAGAGATTGCAGATGTTTCTACAGGGGCGGTCTTCTGAGTTGACTATACCTACTGGTCCATGTGTTCAGAGTTCTTCTGTGCTTGCCGCCACGGGCAAGTGCCGTGGTGCAGTGTGGCCTGATAAAGCTTGAATGCAGGTGGATCAAGATGACACCGATGATGATGGTGGTGGCTCTTCTATGGAAAAAAGGGATATTTCCCCAGATTTGGAGCTATATAGAACTCTTCTCTCTTGCTTTCATAGAGATGAATTGCCGAGTTTATCTCTCAGACTTTGAAAACCCTCAGAGTGGCTGGAGCTGGCTCCTCGGAGGTACAGAAGAAGGACCTCATTTTGGTCACACTATGCAAAGCCTCGTGTTTCTTTTCCCTCTTGGATGCGATAAAAGAGTTGATTGATGGAGTTCGCCGGAAGCGTCCTTCAAGGGACGGTGTGCCTTGGCGGGTTTATACCCTTTGGATCTGCAGGCCAGGGAGCAGTTTCGTTTCCCTAAGGTGGACGCCTTGCCGTGTTCTGTGACGAAGCGAACCACTATCCCGGTGGAGGGAAGTGTAGCTCTTAAGGATGCTCAGGATAGGAGAATTAAGGCTTTCCTAAAGCAGGCCTTTGAGGCAGTGGCAATGAACTTGCAAATTGCTTCTTCTTGTGTCCTGGTAGCTCAAGCTAACTTTATTTTTGTCAAGAATCTGTCAGCGCCTTGTCTGAACTTAGACCTATGGTAGAACCGGGGGCTGCCTTCTTAGCTGATGTGGGTTGTGATTTAGTTTGCACAGCTGCCAGAGGAGCTGCTTCCGTTATTGCAGCCAGGCAGCAGCTGTGGCTGTGCAGCTAGTTGGCGGATACTATCTCAAAGTCCAATTTTACCAAGCTGCCCTTCAAGGACTCACTTTTGTTTGGAAAGTAATTGGAAAAAATGGGGAGAGGACAAGAAACCTGTTGCCCGGTCTTTTCAGGGAGAGTGGCTGCTCTCGAAATTACGAGCATTTTCGGCCTTATAGGGGAGGTTCTTCTCATAAGTCCCGTCCCTTCTGCAGGTCTCAGTCCTTTCACCCCTGAGGGCCTTGAAAGAATGTGTGCCCTCGGTCTTCCTAATAAAGTTTTGCAAGCTCACTTGGTGGTGCAGGAGATAGGTGGTCGCCTATCCTATTTTTATTACAAATGGGTCCAGATTACTTCAGATAAATGGGTTCTCGAAGTGGTTCAGGGCGGCTATGCTCTTGAATTTCTTCGCATTCCTCCAGATGCTTTTATGGTCTCTCCATGCAGCTCCCCTCAGAAGAAGGTAGAAGTGGAAGCGACATTACAAAGGCTGTTGAACCTGAATGCAGTGATTCCCGTTCCCAAATCGCAGAGAAATACGAACTGCTATTCCATTTATTTTGTCGTACCCAAGAAAGAAGGGTCATTTCAGCCTATACTGGATCTCAAGGCCGTCAACCGATATTTACGATTCACGCATTTCAGGATGGAAATGATGCGCTCTGTCATAATGACTACAAGCAGGGAAGTACCTCACATCTCTGGACCTGATAGAGGCGTATCTGCATATTCCCTTCCATCGGGAACATCAGAGGTTCCTCTGGTTTGCTATTTTGGATTGTTATTTCAGGCTAGCCACCGCACCCAGGACCTTTTCCAAGGTCATAGTGGTGGTAGCGGCAGCCCTCCGCAAGGAGGGCATTCTGGTTCACCATTATCTTGATTCAAGCCAAGGACTTGGAAGAGAGTCTTCATGCCTCCTGCAGGGTGGGTTCCTTGCTACAGGAACTAGGCTGGGTGGTGAATCTGGCCAAGAGCAATTTGCAGCCATCTCAGACCCTGGAGTATCTAGGGGTTTGGTTCGATACAAGTCAGGGCAGAGTACTTCTGCCAGTCTCAGATCCACGCATTGGTGGTTTGTTTAATGTTTTATATTTTTTTATTGTATTTGCATTGCTTACAGTCGGCTCGATACAGTAAGGCCGCGGTAAAAACAGTGCGGCAGTGTCAGGCGCACCCTTCCTCCCCGCACGCACAGTTCTCCTGACCTAACGCCTGATTCTCTCTTCTAATCGCATGCAAATGCATGCCGCGGCTGTGAAGCGTTAGGGAAGGGTTATGCCCGCGCAACCCATTTTACTGTATAGGCGCTGTAACAGTGCCTATACAGTAACCTGGGTGCGCTGGTACCTGTCATTTCAAATGACATTTGAAATGACAGGCACCAGGAAGTGTAAAAAAGTGTAAAAAACAAAAAACCTGTGAGTTATATAAAAAAATAAAAAAATTTTAAATACCTGTCGGAGGGCCGTGGGTCCAGGCGGCCGGTGGGCGGCGGGCAGCCATCAGCGGCATCCGGTAGTCCCTTCTCCCAAAATCGCACGGGCGGGTCGGCAGCGGGGGGGGTGGCGGCAGCAGGATCCGGGAGCGGCGGGTAGGCAGCAGCGGGGTCCGGGGGGGGGCAGCGGCAGCAGGATCCAGGGGCGGCAGCGAGATCCGGGGAGAGAGTAGCGGCAGCGTGTTCGATCGGGCAGGCAGGTAGGTGGCAAAAAAAAGATGGCCGCCTGCACGGGAAAAGCGTGCAATTGGCCGCTGAAGACGTGACGTCACGACGTTTGGCGTCACGGGGTGTGACGTCACGTCTTCAGCGGCCAATTGCAGCTTTCCCCCGTGCAGGCGGCCATCTTTTTTTCCCACCTACCTGCCCGATCGAACACGCTGCCGCTACTCGCCCCCCGGATCTCGCTGCCACTGCCGCCCCTGGATCCTGCTGCCGCTGCCCCCCGGACCCCGCTGCTGCCTACCCGCCGCTCCCGGATCCTGCTGCCGCCCTGCTGCTGCCGCCCCCCCCCGCTGCCGACCCGTCCGTGCGATTTTGGCGCTCATCCAGGCAGGGGGAGCCGGAGGTCGTTCGCCATCGGCTCCCTCTGCCTGGATGAATGCCCGTGCGAAATCGGGAGGAAGGGAGAAGGGACTACCGGATGCCGCTGATGGCTGCCCACCGGCCGCCTGGACCCACGGCCCTCTGACAGGTATTTAAAATTGTTTTATTTTTTTATATAACACACAGGTTTTTTGTTTTTAACACTTTTTACACTTTTTACACTTACCATAGCAGGCCCGAGCCTTGCTACTTTTTCGTTTGTTTTTTTTTTGCTTCGGGAGGAGGGGACCGGACGGGGCTGCAGGAGACCGGACGGGACCAGGGCGGGTAAGCAATGTTTTACCCTACACTACACTACACTAACTCCTACTAGGGGGAGGCGGTAAACTAGCAGGTTAAGGCCGCGGCAGAACAGCGGGTTACGGAGGAGATAATATCAGCGCCCGTTACAGTATCGCAGGGGAATAGCTAATTCCTTCATTATACAGCTTTTTCGTTCATTTACATGCCGGGTGCGGAAAGGGTTTAGGAAAGGGTTTAGGAAGCGCTAAGGACGCGTGAAACTGGAGACTGTATCGCTGGATGGCCTTACTCGTCTGTATTGTGCGCTCCCAGCACGTTACAGACGGGGAATCTTTAACTCAACGTTACTGTATCGACCTGAGTGTTTGGCTTCTTGTGATTTCCAGTTCAGTTTTTGTCTGCACGTTTCAATTTATATTTTATGATCTCTTTATTCTGTATTTGATGAGAGACTATCTGTGTTCTGCATGTCTGACTGAGGCTTTAGGTATTCTGCTAGCCTGTAGTTTCTGTATAGGGATTTACAACAACCTGGCTTTAACCTGTTTTCCTAATAGGAGGTGAATTGGTGTTTAGGGCCTGATGTAATATTTGCAGTTTGGCTTTTTCATAGGTTGAGAGCTGGAAGTTATGATATGGAAGGTTTACTATATTGGAATTGTAGTTCAGTTTATTCCTGGCTTTCTGTGGGCCAAGTCCACACCTAGTGCACTTTACCATAGGCCTAATACCATATGGGATCCAATAAACTGCCTTGATTACTATTAGAAAGGTAGTTTATTAAGTCTATTAAACTATCATTATTGAAAGTGTGTTTTTTTGCAGTGTTTGCCTATATAATGAATATGTTGTAAGTGAAATCTTTACTTCAAAAGATTGTACTTTGAATGTCTATTTTCCATTTGCAATCTGCCTTTTTAAGTTGGGGAAGTTAATACATTTTAAAATCAAAAAGAATGCATACGTTTTAATTATGTGGGGAGGGGAGGGAAGGGGGAATGAAAGGCTGTAAGGTTTGTCTCTAGGGCATCTAATACCCTTGTATCAGCCCTAAGAGAGAGTGTGTCACACACACACAGACTCCCACCATTCACCAGCCTCTCACATCCCCAGGGAGGCAGATCCTGGAGATGGGTAGGAGGCAGGCAATAGGGAATGGAGGACTTCTATTTCTAGACCCAAGAGGAGTGGGATGGCCAAAGGCCGCCCCGCCTCATTAAACATTTCTCCGGCGCCCCCTAGTGCGGACACCGAAGACTGAGAACAAAAAAATAACAGAACCAAAAACTGAGTGGTCAGAGCAGTGGGCTGCAAACAAGGGAAGCCAGGGTTCAAATCCTGTTGCCATTCCTTGTGACCTTGGGCAAGTCACTTCACTCTCTGTTGCCTTCCCCCTGCCCTGGCCTTCAGTGATTTCACCGCCATTTCATCCTTTGCCTCAGGCAGCAGATTGCCTTGAGCCGCCCCTGTCTCCTAAGCATATCCACCTCTCACATTCCTCAGCAGGAGAAACCTGGACCTAGGAGAATGGGAGCTGGTGGATGAGGCCTTTGAGCTCCTGGTGAACCGCTGGCGCCTACCTGACCTAGATGTGTTGGAAAACTTAAAAAATACGTAGGTTCCACGCTTCTTCCCTCGCAAAAGGGATGGGCACAAACGCTCTCGTTCAGGAATGGCAACTGCTGTATGCGTTTCCACCCTGGCCTGTGATAGGCAAGCTGGTACCCTTTGAATACTGCGGGGCTGGCACAGGAGAAGGAGCAGCGGGCTCCCTCCTGCTCCCGGTCGGATCATGCACGGGCCTCTTCTTGCCTTCACCGCTGGTGGGATGGGATCCATGGGCGACCCTCTTCTTTCTTTTTTGGACTGACACCCCCCCCCCCCCCCAGAGGTGTGTCTTTCACCAGCTCCCAAACACCAGGGCCATGCCATTCAGGGGCCAGCACCAGTTTCCAGCCTGATCACCTACTTGCAAACCTCTAGGTAAAATTTATTTTTGTTATTATTTATTTACTCTTTTAAAACAACTATTCACACTTCCAACCACAGGATTTTCCATTTCTTTGTCCCCACGATACTCTGGGGTATTCTCATGATAGAGGCGTTCCCTAGGACTAGAGCAGGGGTAGGCATGAATGAGAGTGTATCAGGCTGTGAAAAGGAGAGAAGTGAGTGTGCGTGGTCATGTGTTTATGTGTGTGAGAGAGAGAGGGAGAGAAGTGAGTGAGAATGAGCATGTTATGTGTGTGAACGAAGGAGTGAGTGAACAAGTGTTAGTGTGTATGCGTAAGACAAAGTTTGTGTGCATACCCTCCCTCACCTCACTACTCCATGACAATCTAGGGTGACCAGAAATCAAAAGTTCCCAGATATGCATGGGACTACCTGCTTCCCGCTTTCCTTTCTAACTGGCCGCGGCAGTGCTTCCTGCTCCCTACACTCCTCAGGTGCTCCTCCCCCTGCTTCACCGCGGTGGCAAGAAGCACTGTCGCAGCTTCCTCATGCTTCTCTACTGTTGTCTCTTCCTCTGCCAGCAGATTTCCTGCTCCAGTGCCTCACCGCCAGCTGAAGTTCTCCCAGTGCTGTCTGTTCCTAGGCCACCATTATGCTTAGCCCTTTTCCCCACCCACTTCTCCTTTCCTTATCACTCCCAGGATTGGGGGCCTTACAGCCCTCATAAAGGGCCACTTCCAGGATCACAACAGGCAATCCAGCCTGGATCCCACCCTGATCAATCTAAGTAAAAGCATTTTCTTTTTAATTCAGAGGCACAAAGGGTGAAAATTGAGTGAGAGTGTGTGTATGTGTGAGCATGAGAGAGTTCATGTGAGTGAACATGCATGTGTGTGAGCATGAGAGAGTGTGATTCAGCATGCATATGTGTGAGTATGCGAGAGTGTGAGCCACCATGCAGAGTACACGGAAGCCAGTATGCATGTGTGAGAGCATGTGTCAGGTCTCAGAGATCGTGTGTCTGGTAGCAAGCATGTGTGGGAGCTTGAGAAAGTGTAATATGTTAGAGAGCATGCATGTGTGGGAGCGTGAAAGCTTTTGTGTATAAAAGAGTGCGTGAGCAAATGTGAACGAATGTGAGCGTGAAAGAGTCAGCATGCATGTGTCTGTATGAGTGTGTCTGTGTGTATCTGTGAGTGAGCACGAGAGGGAGGAGAATGGTTGGGTGTCTCTTCCCCCTCCCTACCACTAACTAATTCACAACAATCTCATGGTGACTGGAATCAAAAGCTCCCAGGTATTGAGATGTGAGGATTTTTTAAAATCCTTATTAGTTTTAATTATTAAGTGTTATTTGATGTTGTAAAATATATTGCTGTTGCTGATATAAAATATTTTATTGGTGTTTTTGAGAAATGTTTAACATTTTTAAATTATTGGATGTTCTAGTCATCAGATGTTTTGAGAGATGTTTTTATTTTATTAGTGTGTTTTTACTAGTATTATTTATGATTTATATTTCTTGATTTTATAGTTTGATGTTTATGAAGAATGGTAATGTTGCAATACATATATCATCTGGCTTGTTGTGGTTTCCATTTTCGTTTTTGTCTGTACATTTTATGCTTTATGGTCTCTATTCTATATTCATCTCCAACTGATGCCTATGGATATATTTTGGGTACTTTATGAGGTGTTAAATATCAACCCAGTGAGTAAGATCTTGTATCTGTTTTCTAAAATTGTTGATGCAATGTTATCAAATAATTTTACAAATAGTTTTGCTGGGTGGTTAGGGCTTTCTTTATTGCATATAGAGCCCTTGGGGCTTTTTCTTGTAATGTCTTATAGCCAGGTTGCCAGATACAGTTAATGGCAGGCCAAGGGATGTGCTCTACTACTTGGTCGTTTAGATAAAAATCTGAAATTTGAGTTGGAGATTTTTTGGCTCAGTTCTGTGTGATCCAGGGATACATTATTTGATAGAAAATGAAAAATGTCTTTATTCTGAGATACAGCATTTCTGCACCTAGAGAGTGTGTATTTCTGTATTTCTAAGGTTAGTGCGGGGGTGGTGGTGGTGGTGGGCAGAAGGGAATGGGGGAGAGAAGTGTGCCCACCACCGCTAAATCCATGTCAGTCTAAGGGAGGAGGGTGTTTGCCTTTCTTTCCTGCCCCCCTCCCCCATCTGACTTCATTCCCCCCCCCCCCCCCCGGGTGACTTTTTGTGAGTGCAAGCCTTTTGGGTGTCTGGGGAGGGGGGGGGCGGCGCCGTCTCATTCCTCTTCTCAGGCAGCAGGTTGCCTTCAGCCGCCCCCGTCTGTGGGAACGTCGCTCGGTGCTCGAGTCCTTGGCAGGTCCGGCTTTTCGACCGCTGCGTACTCTTTGCTTGCAGCTGCTTACCTTGATGACAGGTTTTGGGGGTTTTTTGGTAGCGATCTTTTCGACATGTCGGATCTCCGAGCCGCAGGCTCTTTCCTGCCGTGAGCCTTTCCTCCGTATGACCCCAGGTGCAGTCCACCTTCGGACTGCGCCCTCATTTGCGCCGTGCACGTTCGTAAGGGTCACGAGATTCCAGAAGGAGTTGAAAGCACGTTCTCCAAGGGCGCAGGCGGCTTCTTGGGCAGAGGGTCAGGTGCTCTCTCTCCTCAGGAAGCCTGCAGAGTGGCGGTGTGCTCCTCGCTTCATACTTTCACCCTTACTGTTCTTTGGATGTGCGGGCACAGGAGGAGGTGTCCTTTGGTGAGAGTGTGCCGCGCGCGCGCAGGGATCTTTCAGGTTCCTGCCCGGTTTAGGGGTGCTTGGGTACATCCCCCTTGTCTGGACTGATCTGGGTATGTACAGGAAAGGAAAATTGGTTCCTACCTGCTAATTTTTATTCCTGTAATACCACAGATCAGTCCGGAGACCCTCCCCGGCGCTGCCGAAAGACTGTTTTTTTCCTGCTGGTTGTTATAAACTTTTTCTAAGAGTTATAGTCAGTTGTCCATAGGTTTTTTTGGTGGTTTGGATGTGACAGAGGCTCCAGCACAGGCGGTTCCAGCCCTACTTTTCCTGTTCGCGCTGGTGGGGGTTTTGAGGTTTATTTTGGCTTGGGTACAGGTCAATACTGAGGGACTGCAGGTGGCACTCTTGGTTAAGCAGCAGTACCTCAAAGTTTTGTTCTCTGCCTCCATCTGCTGGTAGGGATGCATAAACCCACTTGTCTGGACTGATCTGTGGTACTACAGGAACGAAAATTAGCAGGTAAGAACCAATTTTCCTGTGATGCATATAGGGAAAAATAACCCTTGCTGTAGTTACGAATCTTAGGTTTCATGTTAGGAGCTACCACCCAGGAAAAACATCTAGATGTCATAGTGAACATTACATTGAAATCATCGCCTCAGAGTGCTCTGGTGGTCAAAAAAGCAAACAATGTTAGGAATTATTAGAAAGGTTGTGGAGAATAAAACGGACGATGTCATAATGACTCTGTATCACTCCATGGTGAGACCGCACCTTGAATACTGTGTACAATTCTGATCGCCACATCTCAAAAAAGATATTGATACATTGGCGAAGGTACAGAGAAGGGCAACCAAAGTGATAAAGGGGATGGAACGGCTCCCCTATGAGGAAAGACTAAAGAGGTTAGGGCTGTTCAGGTTGGAGAAGAGATAACTGAGGGGGGATATGATGGAGGACTGTAAAATCAAGAGAGGATTAGAACAGGTTAATGTATATTAGATTGGCATAGGGTAAAAGAACCCAAACTTTGGGATCAGACAGAACAATCTATGACAGGTAGTATGCCACTCTGGGCTAGAGTCGGGCAACCACAGAACCTCTGGAAACGGGCAGAGAGTTTACCTCCAACCACTTATACATTGCTGGTGAGGAATCGTTGGAAGGCCCATTTTGTAGGAGACCGCAGATATTTCTATAGTACGACGATCAATCAAAATACTAAATTCCCTGCTGGGCTTTCTCCACAACAGTTCCAGCTCTGACTAGCTAAAGGGATAACTCGTTTTGATAAAATCTTGGGGACTCCAGACACCTCTTTCTTGCCAGGAAATGCAAGAAAAATACGGGCTAAGTGACAGAGATATCTTTCCTTATTTGCAAATAAGTCATTTTATTACGGCAGAAAAGGTAGATGAGGATTTAAAGAAGGGCAAAACACAATGAGAGCATTGGTGTGACCAAGCTGACACCATAAGCAGAATGATCTCCAGTCTTTACGGGTTTATTAGTAATGCCCTACGCTCACAGGCTCCTAATGAGGTGGCCTGGGAAAAAGATTTAGGAAAACACTTGTCAAATGAAGAGTGGGACTCAATGTTCCTATCTACGAAGCGGAGCTCAGTTTCAGCGAGCATGACTGAAAATAGTTACAAGGTATTAACGAGGTGGCACCTTACGCCCATCAGACTAAATAAGATATATCCAGGCAGAGGAGACTTAAGCTGGAAAGAATGTGGGGAAAGAGATACAATATGTGGTGGGGATGTCCCAAAATAGCCCAGTTTGGGGCTGTTGTGATCTCTTTTATAGAGGAGGTTATAGGAGGACGTTTACGTTGTCTCCCGAATACATCTTATTGAATCTACCTCTTGACGTCCCAGCCTCAACAAGGTTATTGATTAACAAAATCACACTGTCTGCCCGGCGTGAGCTCGCCCTTTATTGGAAATCGAAAGATACTCCCACCAAGATAAATATTATTGACAGAATAGAAAAAAAAACCCTGCTCCTTAAATAAATTAACAGCAATTAAAAACCATCAGCTTTCCAAATTTTTATAGGATATGGCATCCTTTTCTGAAATAGAAGTTTAGCAGTGCTACTATTTCATAGCACTGGAAAGGGTAGAATTCTCTTCTTAGTTATCCTGTATCTGCGCTGTATCTTCATTCCTGTTGTCCTTCCCCTTGTAAAGTGCCTTACCCTTTTTTTTCTTGCAGACTTACCTATGGGAAATGACGAGTGGCGTGGAGGAGATACCTGCAGGAATTCTGAACAAAGAGCATGTCATCTTTGGCAACATTCAGGAGATTTATGACTTTCACAACAAGTAGGTCTACCAGGCACATATAGGGAGCTTCTATTATTGACCTCAGGCAATCCCATGCATCAGAGCCATGGGATAAAAGGTTTCACTATACAGTTCTTTTGGGGGGAGGGGTGTTATTATTATTATTTTTTTGTTTTGTTTTCTTGCAGATATTTCCATTTCGTTTGTACCAGTCTTTCTCCTCCCTTCCTTTCTCCCTGCCCTCACCTCTTCTGTGGTTTCCCCACCCTGGGCTTTGTAACAAACCTCCTATGGCCTCCGCAGAGCTCCTGCAGCCCGCTAGCACCAGTCTCCCCCCCCCCCCCCCCCCCAAAATCCCATCTTCTTCCTTCCCGAGCACGGCTGCCCAAGAACGGTGAAGTAACGGCTGTGGGCCCAGGATGGCGCGGAGGTTGATGGTTCCTAGCGTGTAGCCAGATGGACCCAGGACCAGTGGGGTTATGTGTTCCCCTGCTAGCAGATGGGAGACGGAGTCAGGGGGAATGGGGAAACCCGGGAGCAGTGCCGGCCATCTTTGACGGGCGGGGGAGGGGGGCGGGCCCACGAGCAGTGCTGTCTTCGGCAGGCGTGGGCTCTGAGAAGGAGAAAAACTTTGTGATTTTAAGAGCAGTTGTTTTTTTTGGGCCAATATGATAATAATTGACTGCTCCGTAGGAGGTATAAGCATATTTAACCTTACCTTGGGGTTTGGTCAACCTCCTTCATCTCCTAAGCTCTCAACACAATGGAACTTACTTCGCCTTCCTCCATTTGTGTCAGGGGAGTCTAAAGCTGGGGTTTTCTCTGTTTTAGGCACCAGTTTTCCCCCTCCTTCCAGGCTTAGCTTTGCCATTAGGCACACTGGGCCTGTACCTAGGGTGGCAGAGATTGGGGGGGGGGGGGGGGGGTGCTGAAGAGATATTGCCTCCCAGCCGTTCTGAATTCCCACTCAGCAGGGAGCAGACCTCTGTTTCCTGCTCCAGCCCCTCCCAGGCAGCATGCAGGGGAGGGGAGAGGAGAGGGGTGAGACTCAAGCAGACAGCAGAGCAAAGGAAATCCAGAGGTTGGGGGTGCCAGAGCACTAGCAGTGCCTAGGGATGGCAAAAAAACCCTAAATTCGTCACTGCCTCCTGCCTCCCCATGTCTTACAACCAAAGCTTTGCTGTTGCTAAAGTGATGCCTTCGGATTCAAATCACTAACATGGGCCACCTCTCTGAACAGCTTTGTACTACTGACTTTCCCATTTCTTTGCCCATGAGGCCATGTTTTATTCTCAGGATCCACTCGCAGATCTTCCAGGTCCCACTGGTAGTTTTAGTCCCGCAGTTTTTCGAAAGCTGCTGCAATAGCCAATTTGAATATCCCGCCTCAAGCGCGTGGTTTTCATCCCCTCGCTACTGCAGTCCTAAATCTATAACCAATGCAGAGCTTATCTCCAGTAGGCATATGAAAGGATGCCATGACTGCATGACTTGGGAGTGAGTAGTGCAGGTGTCGGAAGAGTAAACCTGTTCCTTCGCCCCCGTCTGAAGCACAGAGAGGGAGGTTCCAAATTTGGAACCCTTGGCCTTGGCCTACAGCTCTCAATTATGCCAGTTGAGACCGCCGCATGCAACGCAACTTCCTGATTTATTGGTGCCCTTCCTTGATGATTGTGTACTATTTGCTGACTCTTTGGCCAATGGAACGATGCCACATAGCAGTGGTTCCCAAACCTGTCCTTGAGGGACCCTAGCCAGTCGAGTTTTCAGGCTGTCCATAATGAATGTGCATAAGATAACTTTGCATTTATTTATTTATTTATTTATTTATTTAAAAGTTTTTTATATACCGCACATGGGGTCACTTACGTGTCCGTCTAGGCGGTTTACAATTTACATACACTCACCTGTTTCAATTTACATAGTTCAATCTGTTTGATGTAATTTTCTGTTCCTTGTTCCGTGTAAACCGAAGTGGTATGCACTAGTGCATGAACTCCGGTATATAAAAGCCTTTAAATAAATAAAATAAATACACAATAAAAACAATTTGAACATAAGACACAATAAAACAAAATAGTTCTTTCTTTACAAGTAACAAGCAGATATGGATAATTCAGAGTAAACATTTAAATGGTGGTACTGAGATTGTATGCTTCATTAAATAGAAAGGTTTTAACCACTGCCTACATAGCATGCAAATTTTGTCTTATGCATATTCATTGTGGATATCCTGAAAACCCAACTGGCTGGGGAGGGGGATCCTCCAGGACAGGTGTGGGAACCTCTACCAGAGAGCATAAAGTACACCCAGAGTAACAGTGTCAGGAGGTAGAACCCTCTTTGCTAAACATCAAGGGGCAGATATTCCAAAAAAGCTGAGCTCCTAAATTTAGGCCTCTACATTACAAATCCCTAGGTTTTCAGCTGAAAAATCACACACATTTAGCCCTGCTCTTTATTTTCCTAGATTTAGACTCCTAAGTGAGGTGCCTAGTTGTGAAAATCAGTGCTAAGCTCCTAACTTTGTTTCCCCGCCCTAACTCCACCCCCTGTAGCCTCCCACTTTTAGGGCCTTAAATTTAGGGGCCTAATGAAACTAGGAGCATAAATTTAGGGATTCAGCCCTAGTACATTTTCAAAAGGGACAATTTAGGAGCCTAACTCCAAAGGTTAGGAACCTAAACTCTTTGAAAATTGGCCCCCCAAATGATCTGTCCCAGACACAAAGAGAGGGGACCTATTTTGATTGGGCCGCTAGGTTTTTTAAGACTATTGGTTGCTCGCCCAAGGTGGACTCTCTTTGATTAAGACGCTTCTAGACATGCATAGCTGCTAATTTTGGACTGTTTTCCTGTTTTCAGCATCTTTCTAAAGGAGCTTGAGAAATACGAACAACTGCCTGAAGACGTGGGCCACTGCTTTGTCACATGGGTAATGGCATTTTACTATCGAGCCGTTCACTGACCGGATTTCGCTAAAACTGAGGCTTCCGTATCCCTAACGACCTGAAGAAAGGAAGTTGTTTCTCTTCGGTTTTTTTTTGTAACCGCTAAAAAAAAAAAAGCTTTCAAGATTTGTGATTGGTCTGAATGAAAATCGGCTATTTCCTGACTTTTTATTTCACCTCCTGTATTTATTTAAATGATGTCCCCTCGTTAATCAGACCTTGACAGGGAAGAGGGGAGCCGTGTAAAAGATGTTAGCATTGTTTATAATAATACCATAGTAGGTATTGTTGTATCGAGGCTGATTATTCTGAAGTTTCCAGCTCTGGTTCAGGTCTGTTATCGGGGCCGGGGGAAGCGCTAAGTGAACTGGGAGGCTGCTTAGAGCTCCACCATTACAGGGATGGTGCGGGGACGGCCTTTCCTCCTTCCCGCCGGGGCCTGGTAGAGGAAGTGGTGAGGTGGGGCCCGCGCACTGGAAGGGAGGGGATGCTGTCCGCGTTGGGGGCCCGGGGCATCGGCTGGCACGGTGGTGAGGAGCAGGAGGCCTATCAGCAGGCCTTCCACCTGGTAGTGTCGATAGGTGGGATATACGCTTTTAAATTAAGAAATAAAGAAACCGCCGGGCCGCCATCAAGAGCAGCAGGAGCCAAGAGGAGGAGCAGCGCAGACGGGAAGAAGAGCAGTGTCAGCCACGCCCCCCCCCACGCAATCAAGCGCAGGAGAAGCAGCAGACTTGCACGCAGGCAGGAGCAGCAGGCAGAGCTTTTGTAGCCCTCGTGGCCCGGAGCAGGAAGCAGAGCAGTGACAGCCCCAGCAGCCAGAGAAAAAAAAAGCAAGAGTCCCGTAGACTGGCTGGGGCGAACGGAGGAAGATGTTGCTTCTGCATGTGATTTCTTTTTTTTTGGGGGGGGGGGGAAGTGAGTGAGTGTAAGAGCATATGTGTGTGTGTATGATTGAAAGTGTGTGTGTATGAGAGCATGCGTGTCTGTGTGAGTGTGATTGGAAAGCATGCATGGAGAGAGCATATGTATATGAGATTGAGAGCATGGGTGTGTGTGGGTGACAGAGAGAGGAGAAAGTGTGTGTGCATAACAATTCCCCCACCCACCCAAAGCTAATCCATGACAATGTCAGAGCATTTAGAAATCAAAAGTTCCCAGATATGAAGAGAAAGTGATTATTTTTCTCCTTATTAGTTTTAATTATTGGGTGTTATTTGGCGTGTCTGCTGGTCTGCTGTACTGAAATATTGTATTGATGTTTGTAAAAATAAAATGTATTTATTTTTAAAAATGTCTATACTGCATTTATGCAAGGTCCTAAGCGGCTTACAAAAAACCATTCATAATTAAAAGACAAAATTTTTACAAAGAAAACATAAAATACAGCCAGTATTCTACTCCATACCCCATCCATCTATTTACTTCAATTTTACTTGTTGGGGATTTACAGTTTAATCATAGCTCAAGTTAAATGCCTGCATAAAGATAGTTTTTCATGGCTTTTTAAACATTTTGAAGCAGGCTTCCTTCCAGAGTTCATAAAGGAGTTAGTTCCATAAAATTGGGCCATTTATAGCCAGCAGCTCTCACATTACTCTACCAGTCTCACATAGCGAGTAGAAGGTACGACCAGCAAGATTGCCCAGCAGATTGCAGACTTCTCATCAGCTGATATGAGTTTTTAATTTTTGGATGTTGTTCTATTCCTCAGCTGTTTTTAAATATTTATTTTTTTTTATTAGTATGATTTTGATGTTATGATTGATTTATATTTATTTATTTATTGATTGATTTTGTTGTTTGATGTTTTCTGTTTTTCCATTGTTGTACTGCATGCAGAGTCTTGCTTGTTGCAGTTTCTAGTTCAGTTTTTGTCTGCATGTTTCTATCCATACTTTACGTTTTCTTTTCTCTGTATTTGGTGAGGGTCTGTCTGTGTTCTGTATGTGTGACTGAGGTGATGTATTGCCTTTTCATGGGTGGGTTTGTTACTGTTTAAGTGCTGGCAGTTAGTGCTATTTTTGGTATGGGAAATTTACTATATTATACCATATGATTTTCTAGTGTCTTCTTTGTAGGGTTTTCTGGTTGGAACCACAGTAGTGCATGTAAATATACTATACCTCAAAAGATTGTACTTTGAACATTTTCATGTAAAATCTGTTATTAGGAATGCAAATTTTTTAAATTGTGTGTGTGGGGAGGGCGAGACTGTTGGGGTGGGAGGTGGGGCTCACCAGGCAATAAGCTTTGCCTAGGGTGCTTAACACCCTTGCACTGGCCCTGACTGCTATTCAGGGTAGCCTAGTATGTAGACTAGTTTTGCTCTTGGACCAAGTGTATGCAAATACATTTTATGAATATTTATTTTGCATACCCTGAAATCTTAGACCCACTGAATAGCCTTCGAGGACCAGAATTAGGAATTCCCGGACTAAACGTTCGTGTTGCATGTTCCCTTACCACTTACTCATGTTAAGTGCATGTACACGTGCAAGACCCAGTTTTACATGTGCAAATGCTTTAGAAAAATCAGGCCCCCTGTGCAGAGTTTAATGTGATTAAAAGGAAATGTAATTAAAAGGAAATTAAATAGCAGCTGGAAAATTGCTCTGGATTAACTGTTGATTGGTGAATGGGTAAATGGGTGATTTGTCACCCAGAAGTCTGCAGGAAGAAAAAGAAGATGGAGACAACTTATGCTGACTTCCCGCAGGGTTCAAGAACAAGAATTCATCCTGGGGGTGATTCAGGCTTTATCTTGTAGAGTGTTTACTGCCACACGGGAGGAGGAATTTACTGTTACGCCCACCGCTAAAGCAAAATCGATGAATCCTACAAAAAAAAGGCCTGCTCTGCATAAGGCATTTTGAGCTGCTAAACAAAAGCTGGAACCGGTGCATCTGTTTTTGTTTGACCATTAAATATCATTCAAACCTGAATAACAAGAAGACGGAGATCCTCCTGATCACACAAGATGGAAATTTACCATTGTCTAACACACACCCAGCCAACCAACCAGGCTTTACCTCTCAAGTCAGAAACCTTGGAGTAATCATGGACAGCCAGCTAAACTGCAAAAGTTTCATTAACAACATCACCAAGGACTGCTTTTTTAAACTCCAAGTCTTAAAACGCCTGAGACCACTCCTCCACTTCCAGGACTTTCGAACAGTTCTCCAATCCATCATATTCTCAAAATTAGACTATTGCAATTCTCTACTCTTCGGCCTCCCAGCTAACTACACCAAACCACTACAGATGCTTCAAAATGCCTCAGCAAGGATTCTGACAAAGACTAACAAAAGAGACCACATAACACCCATCTTGCGGAACCTTCACTGGCTCCCAATTAAATACAGAATCTCTTACAAGATTCTAACGATCATCCATAAAGATATCCACAATATTTCACCTCTGGATCTTAAGTTCCCATTTCAACAGCACATGCCCTCCAGACCAGTGAGATCAGCTTACAGAAACACCCTGTCGGCCCACCCCATCAAATCCACATTAAGGAAGAGAGCCCTCTCCACGACGGGACCTTTACAATGGAACTCCCTCCCCCCAGAGCTTAGACTCGAACAATGCCCAAACAACTTTAAGAAAAGATTAAAGACATGGCTGTTTGGTGAAGCTTTTGCCCAACTCGGTTGAACATTACGGTTCAGATTAGGCAACGTTATTGAACTACATCACTAGAAAGCAGCTTTGAAGAGAGATATTCCATCACTTGTTCCTCAGTTGTATTACTCGTACCAAGTTATCTAATTGTTTTTCCCCATTTTGCTTGGCTCCAAGTCTTGATCCCCCTGTTCAGTGTAATGCATCCTTGTGCAAAGTTTATTGTTCAAATGTAAACCGAGGTGATTTGTAACTTGTTTACAAGAATATCGGTATAGAAAAAAATGCCAAATAAATAAATAAGAGTAAAAGAGCGCGTTGGACCTTCTTGTCTCCCGGACATAATCAGTTAATAGGCAAGAGTTCACATTTTATGGCAAATATCAATTTGAAACAGAAAGATGCATTTTCAAAGAGGCATGTTTGGCAAGCCAGCCTTCTGTTGTTAGAGAAAACAGGGCTGAGGGTAGCGCAGCACTGATCACTTCTTCTGATCTCGCTCCCTTTTGAAGAAAGAAGTGAAAGAATAACAGAGGGCTTTTGCAAAAGCTGAAAAGGTTAAGGCTTCTAGCGCACTTGCAGCTTCAATCAATTATGATGATTAGGAAATCGTTCGGTCGATACAAGGTTAAACAGAATATTAACGGGTCGATTTTCAAAGGCGCGCACGCATGTTATAAAACACGATACCCACGCGAATTTTAACATTTGCGCGCACATGGGGGGGGGGGGGATTTTCTATTTTATACGCGGCGACGTGATTGGGCCTTTGCCCAGTCCCCGCCCAGTCCGCTCCAACTAAGGAACGGACTGGGAGGGAACTTTCCTTTACCCCTACCTACCCTTCCTCCCTTTTCCCCTCTCCTCCCCGACCCCTAAAGTAATCCTACCTATCCCCATTTTTTTTTAATTTTAATACTTACTGCTCCTCTGGAGTAGATGTATCTTGCGCACGCCGGCCGGCTGCTTGCGCGCACTTCCCCAGGACAGCGTCTAAGGACGCTGTCCCGGCCCGCCCACGCTCCCCCCCCCCCAGCCCACCCCTTTTGAAAGGCCCGGCACTTCAGCACGTAACCCCCATTTTTTTTTTTTTACGCGCGCGGGCCTTTTAATATCAGGCCTTCAGCGCGTAACGCAGAATTTGTCCATGTCCTAGATCCAATGGAAAATGTACTTGTGTTGGTTTGATCGGCAGTAAATAGTACTCATTAAGAAAAAGATAAACTGGAGATTAGGGATGAGAAGAAAAGGAGAAAGGAAGCAAGGCCTGTGAAATTGCTCTGTGCCCCCCCCTCCCCCCAAATCACACTTCCGTTTGACATCAGAGGAGCATGAGGATTCCGACTGGGATAGGATTTTTTTGGGGATCCACGCATCTGCGGAGGGCGGACGAGCGCGTGCATGTTCCGGAAGGAAAACTGGAGCTGGTTCTGGGTGCGACTTTTATTTTTTTATTTACGGCCTCGTTGTTTTTAGTTGGGAGAAAAGAGGCCACGTGAAACGACTCGGTTCTGTGCCTGAGACGCTCGCCATCCTATGTGCTTCTCTTCCACCTCTCTCGCTTTTGTTCTGATCTGAAGGGATAGCGTTTTCCATTTCGCTTTGTAGAAGCTCAGGCCGTTGGCTCGCTCTGTAATATTTGCGAAATTATCTGTTTCTCAGCGGGCACGGCCTTCTCAGCCATGAATTCAATTTACTGCAAGTATGATGCAAAAAAAAAAACAAAACAAAGCCCGTGATTATTCCCTGAAATCAAGCATGACGAAGGAACCAGCCATGCCTTTCTTACCTTACGTAGCAAACTGATAAACTAAACTAAACTTTTACTTCTGAAAGAGTGCGGTCTTAAGTATAAATCACTAAAACATAACCTTTGGTAGGGTTTGGGAGGACTGAAGAATGCTAAATATTCTCTAATTCTTGGCAGATTGTGCTATTTTTTATACCCCCTATGGTACATAACATGTCGTTGACCACTGATTAGCCTACTTATCTTAAGATTCTTCTTGCTTCCCTTCTTTGATATCAGAATGACTCCAGTTTTCTTTGTGGCTCTCACATCAACAGAAATCTGCACGAGACCAGAGGGTTTCATGTGTATGTAGGAGTGGTTGAAACATTCATTATTATTATATCATTGATGCTAAACTAAAATGTTAAGCTGTTTTATTTTTGAGCTAGGATATTTAAAACCAAAAGAGGTTTTTAGGCCTGGCCCCCTCTTACTAAGGGCCTGATTTTCCAAAGGATTTGCATGCTTAAAACTGGGTTTTACACGTGTAAATGCACTTTAGCTGTGTAAGTGGGCTTTTGAAAATTGCTACACTTATATGTCATTGAACTGTCAATAGATTTCACACATGTAAGAGAACTTTACACGAATATAGAAACATAGAAACATAGAAATGACGGCAGAAGAAGACCGAATGGCCCATCCAGTCTGCCCAGCAAGCCTCACACATTTTTTCTCTCATTCTTATCTGTTACTCTTAGCTCCTTGTTCTATTCCCCTTCCACCCCCACCATTAATGTAGAGAGCAGTGATGGAGCTGCATGCAAGTGAAATATCTAGCTTGATTAGTTAGGGGTAGTAGGGGCAGTAACCGCTGCGATAAGCAAGCTACACCCATGCTTATTTGTTTTACCTAGACTATGTTGTACAGCTCTTGTTGGGTTTTTTTTCTTCTCCCCTGCTGTAGAAGCAGAGAGCCATGCTGGATATGCCTTGAAAGTGAAGTATCAGGCACATTTGGTTGGGGTAGTAACCGCCGTAACAAGCCAGCTACTCCTCGCTTTGTGATTGCGAATCCTTTTTTTTTTTCTTCACCCCTGTCGTTGAAGCTATGCAGGATATGCGTGAAGCATCAGTTTTTTGTTTTTGTTTGTTTTTTTTTTTTTTTTTCCCCTGCCGTTGAAGCAGAGAGCTATGCTGGAAATGCGTGATGTATCAGTCTTTCTCCCATGCAGCAGAGAACCATGCTGGATATGCATGGAAAGTGAAGTATCAGGCACATTTGGTTTGGGGTAGTAACTGCCGTAACAAGCCAGCTACTCCCCGCGTTTTGAGTGCGAACCCTTTTTCTTCTCCTTTGCCGTTGTAGCAGAGAGCTCTGCTGGATGTGTGAAGTATCAGTTATTCTTCTCCCCTGTCATTGAAGCAGAGAGCTATGCTGTATATGCATTGAAAGTGAAGTATCAGGCATATTTGGTTTGGGGTAGTAACCGCCGTAACAAGCCAGCTACTCCCCTCTTTATGAGTGCAAATCCTTTTTTCCATTAGCTCTTGCTGTTGAAGCTTAGAGCGATGTAGGAGTCACAGTAAGCATGTGTATGTTTATTTAATAAGGGTATTGTGTCAATAGCCATCATTCGGGAGAGTCACCCACTATAATATGTTACATTTACTTGCGTAACTCCTTTGAAAATTACCTCCTTGGAATCTTTTGTGACTTGCATCTCAAAACCAAAAGTGAATATACTTCTACCATGGCTCTTTAAGATTGCCAACTGTCCTGACCTTTTTCTTGTCTGTACAGATTTTTTGGGGTAATGTATGAAAAGGAGAAAAGGCTAAAATGTGTCCTGATTTTAGCTCTCCAGTGTCGCAGCTGTGCAGGCCAATGTTAGATAATCCCCAGGACAGGGCAGTGTGTAGGTTCTTCTGTCTGATCAGCCACCTCCCACTTGGGTTGAGCCCTCAGGCTCTGGTAGCTGACAGGTCTTAGCCAGAGGTGCCCTTGAGACAGGGGTGCTAGAGGGCACCCACAAAGGCAACACAGGCTGCAGGGTACAGCATGGTGCCCACAAGACATGGAACAAGGAGTGCACCTAAAGGACAGACCGCAAGTAGACAAGACAGGGAGGAAGCTACACAAGCACAGAGCAAGACCAGGGTGCAAGGCAAGGCAGGGACGAGACAAACACAACACCAGAAGGCCAAAGACAGGAACAAGGCTAGGAAAGCAGGGCACAGGCCAGACAGGGACAAGACAACCAAGATACCAGAAGGCCATGCAGGAGCCAGGAACAATAAACAGGCGGGGAGGCCTCTAGAGGGCCTCACAGAAAACAGGAACCTAGACAAGGCAAAGGAAAGTGCTAGGGTAGCCACAGCAGAGGAAGGGAGAGTTGATGATGAGGCAGGGAGCTGTGAGTGAGGCCAGCTTTTTAAGGCGTGTGCCTTGGAGGCAAGCCTGCACAGCTTGGATTAGGGGCAGCTGCAGGTAGGAGGGTGGTCACATCCAGCTGCAGGTTAGCATCCAATCCTCCCCTGTAATTATACAATAGAGAGTGCGTTTTAGTAGCTACTCTACATTCAATATGAGTTGCCTATATTTATTTTGTTTCACTTACCCAGACTTCAGTCTACAATGTAATCAAAGGCCTAACAGGTTTTACAGAACAGTAGTTTGGCCTCTGGACTGGAAAATGCAAATCTTTTTTTTTTAGAGTAAAGAAGTTTGTGGACTAGTGAGCATGATATTGGGCTCCCAAGGGACGGACTCGGGAGTAACATCAGATAATAATCTTTTCACAGAAAGGGTGAGTGAATGCCTGGATCAACCTCTCACTGCAGGTGACAGAGACAAAAACAATAACAGCTCAGGAAAGAGTGAGACCAGCATAGAGGAGCTTTTAATTGCAAGGAAGTTACAGGGACGTCAGGGATCAACTGGGGTCCACAGCACTGTAGCAGGAAGTAAATTGGGCAGATTAGATGGGCCCTTATGTGTTATTATAATCAATGTATCTGTGTTTTCCTAATGGTGAAGAGTGGCAATAAAAGTCACATGTGCATAAATACTATCAGCGAAGATATGAAATAGCATCTACAAATGTTCAGAAAGTTGAAAGTTGGCAGTCCTAGGGGTACTTCCACCTTCCATCAAATTTTGCTGCATTTCATTTGAGATCGTGCCCTTCTAAACATAAATTTTACGTTAAAAAGCAAAAAAGGTTCAGGCCTCTGAGTGATCTTTCCAAGTTCATTGCTGTTGATGAAAAATACCTCCTGACTTGTCAGATTGCCAATTCCCTGTACATACCCGGATCAGTCCAGACCATGGGTTGAGCCTCCTGTCCAGCAGATGGAGACAGACCAAAACTGTGAGGGTATCCTACATCAGGAGAGAGCCCCACCCTGCATCCCTTCAGTATTTGTCTGTCTCCAGCAGGTGGAACAGCTCACCCTGTGGTTCCCTGTTAGCTTGCCCTTTTTTCCCCTCAGGGTTTCTTCTTTGATTCTTTTCTCTGGGGCAAGCTCAAGCAAGTATTGTTTTCATCTGATTTCTTTGTAAAAAAAAAAAAAAAAAAAAATTACCTGTAAATTTCTGTCATTTTTATTCACTGTGTGAGGGAGACAGTTCTGTCTCCCTCGCTCTTGGGGTTCCTACGGAGGCTTGGGCCCTTGATTTGCTCAGCTTAGGTTCCCTTCCCGGTGACCTTCTTGTGGGCGATACTGGTGGTGCCAGTCATTCCCCCTTAGTCTGCTGCCTTGCCCCGAGACGTCCATTGCTTGGGTGCACTTTCACGGACACGAATTCCCCTGTGACTGTCTGTAAAAAAAAAAAAAAAAAAAAAAAGAAAGAAGCAGTCAAATTTTGTACTTTGGTTGTACAAGTTAAAAAATAAATAAATAAATAAATAAAGGCAGCAAGATTTTTATTTGTAGGAGGGAGCGGAGTTCGATCTCCTGCTCCTCTCCTCTGGGACTCCCCTATCACCTGTTTTAATCTCTCAGTGCAGGTGACAGAGACAAAAACAATAACAGCTCAGGAAAGTGTGAGACCAGCATAGAGGAGCTTTTAATTGCAAAGAAGTTACAGGGACGTCAGGGATCAACTGGGGTCCACAGCACTGTAGCAGGAAGTAAATTGGGCAGATTAGATGGGCCCTTATGTGTTATTATATTCAATGTATCTGGGCTTTCCTAATGGTGAAGAGTGGCAATAAAAGTCACATCTGCATAAATACTATCAGTGAAGATATGAAATAGCATCTACAAATGTTCAGAAAGTTGAAAGTTGGCAGTCCTAGGGGGATCTTCCACCTTCCATCAAATTTTGCTGCATTTCATTTGAGATCGTGCCCTTCTAAACATAAATTTTACGTTAAAAAGCAAAAAGGTTCATGCCGCTGAGCGATCGTTCCAAGTTCATTGCTGTTGATGAAAAATACCTCCTGACTTGTCAGATTGCCAATTCTGGAAAAAGCCGATTCTGACTTTGCCATTATTTTTTTTTTTTTTTTTTTTGTTATTTTCACAGGCGGATAAATTTCAAATGTATGTGACGTACTGCAAGAACAAGCCCGACTCCAGCCAGCTCATCCTGGAACAAGCGGGAACGTTCTTTGATGTAAGAGGCTCTGCATGCACCCCAGCCCCCTTCACGCTGCGTCTCACTACAGTGAAAGGAAATTCAAAGAGATTTCGCTGTCATTCCACCTCATCCTTTCCTTGACACTTTGATCTTATTCAGGGTCATTCATCAAACCGGGATGGGGCCGTTATCGATAACTACCGCATCGCGATTTCAAAATTCAAAATTAGGGGAAGGGGAGGAGTCTGGGCGGGGTTTAGGCAAAGTAGGGGGCTGTAGCGCTGCAGGCAATAACGTAGCGCGCATTATCTCCCACAGCAGCGCCGGAAATAGCTACAGCAGCCGGCTGCTCACTATCGCCCCCCCCCGTCCCTTTTCTGGCCACGGCTCATCATACCGCTAAATATAAATATAGCGGAATGATGAATCCAGGGGATAGTTTGTAATGGTTCCTGTAACTTGTTGCGAGCACCTTATTAATATCTTTATTATTTTATCCTGTGGTATGTAGCATACTCTGAAACAGGTGAGTGTATCCAGTATATGGGGTGTTGTCTTTTCTCTCTCTTAGGCTATTCATGCTTGGCATTATTCTGTACTCGTTACTGTGCTCCCAGCAATTGAGATCAGTGTACTGCTATGTATTAGAACATGAGAACCCAAGATTTGCCGTACTGGGTCAGACAAAGGTCCATCAAGCTCAGTATCCTGTTTCTAACAGTGGCCAATCCAGGTCACAAGTATCTGGCAGGATCCCAAAAGGTTGATAGATTCCATGCCCCTAATCCTAACGATAAGCAGTAGATTTCCCCAAGTCCGCCTTAATAATGGTTTATGGAATTTTCCTCTAGGAACTTGTCCAAACCTTTTTTAAACCCAGCCACACTAACAGCTTTTACCGCATCTTCCAGCAATGAATTCAAGAGTAAAAAAAATATTTTCTTCTGTTTTTCTTAAATGTATTACCTAGTAACTTCATTGCATGTTCCATAGTCTTTGTACTTTCTGAAAGAGTAAACAACCGATTTGTGATCAATCGTTCCATTCCACTCATTATTTTATAGATCTCTTATCATACCTCCTCTCAGCCATCTCTTCTTGAGGCTGAAAAGTCCTGACCTCTTTAGGCTTTCCTCATAGAGGAATTATTCCATCCCCTTTATCATTTTGGTTGCCCTTCTCTGTTCCTTTTTTAATTCCACTATCTCTTTTTTGAGATACGGTGAGCAGAATTGCACACAGTGTCCAAGGTGTGGTTGAATCATGGAGCACTACAGAGGCATTATGATATTCCCTGTTTTGTACTCCATTCCTTTCCTAATAATTTCTATCATTCCTTTGCTTTCTTGGCCATTGCCATACACTGAGCAGACGATTTCAACATATTATCCACAATGATGCCTAGATCCCTTTCCTGGGTGGTGACTGCCAATGTAGAACCTTTCATCGTGTAACTGTAATTTGGGTTGCTCTTCCCTACGTGCATCACTTTGCGCTTGTCCACATGAAATGTCATCTGCCATTTGGATGTCCAATCTCCCAGAGTCCTCTTTCAATTTCTCACCATCCTCTTGTGATATAACAACTTTGAATAATTTTGTACCATCAGCAAATGTTATCATCTCACTCATTGTTCCCATTTCCAGGTCATTTATAAATATATTAAAAAGCAGTGGCCCCAGGACAGATCCCTGAGAAACTCCACTATTCACCTTTCTCCAATGAGAAAATTGACCATTTAGCCCTACTCTCTGTTTTCTATCTTTTAACCAGTTCTCAGTCCACAATAGAACATTGCCTCCTATCCCATAACTTTTTAATTTCCTCAGTAGTCTTTCATGAGGGACTTTGTCAAATGCTTTCTGAAAATCCAGATACACAATATCAACTGGCTCACCTTTATCTACATGTTTATTCACACCTTAAAAAAAATGTAGCTGATCAGAGAGGCAAGACTTCCCTTGGAAAAATCCATGTTGGCGTTGTCCCATTAAAAGACTATCTATATGTTTGGAAATTTGTTCTTTATAATAGTTTCAATCATTTTTTCCAGCACTGACATCAGGCTCACCGGTCTGTAGTTTCCTTGATCAATCCTGGAATCCTTTTTTTAAAAAACTGGCATTTATGTTGGCCACTCTCCAGTCTTCGGGCACTGTAGCTAATTTTAATGATAGTTTACAGATTATTAATAGTAGGTTTGCAATTACATTTTTTCAGTTCTTTCAGCACTCTGGGATGTATGCCATCTGATCCAGGTGATTTGCTACTCTTTAGTTTGTCAATCTGCCCTAGTACATCTTCCGGTTTCACTGGGTTTTGTTTCATTTCCTCTGAATCATTACCTTTGAATTTCACTTCTGGTATGGGAATCTGCTTTACAGTTTCCTCAGTAAAGACAAAGCAAAGAATTAATTTAATCTCTCTGCTATAGCCTGTTTTACCCCTTGATCATCTAATGGTCCAATTTGCTTCTTTGCAGGCTTATTGCTTCAAATGTACCTGAAAAATTTTTATCTTTAGTTTTTGCTTCCACAGCAAGCTTCTTTTCAAATTCTGTATTTGCCTTTCTTACCAGTGCTTTGATTCTAACTTGCCAATGGTTATGTTGTTTCCTGTTTTCTTCATCTATTTCCTTTTCTATTTTTTTGAAAATTTTCTTTTGACTAGAACAGTCTCTCTCACCTCACCTTTTAACCATGCTGGCAGTTTTTTGGCCTTCCTTCCACCTTTTTTAATGTGTGGAATACATCTAGTCTGGGCTTCCAGTATGGTATTTTTAAATAATGTCCTTGCCTGATGTGTAAACTCTTAACCTTTGCAGTTGTTCCTTTCAGTTTTCCTAACCATTGTCCTCATTTTATCATAGTCTTCCTTTTGAAAGTTAAACGTTCTATGTGATACACAAGAGGTAACATGTACAGTATGTGATTTTTTTGTTGTAAGGCTGTGCAAAACGTAAATGTCTCCTTTCACAAGTAGTTTCCCAGGAATCAACTTATTAAAATTTTCATTATAGGAATTTCAGGGTAGACCTTTCTGCAATGGGGAAAAGTGGTTAAATCTTGTAGAGTTAATGGAAAATTTTGCTTAGCTAATGGGCCTCTTAACTTGTACCTCTTTGGGTTTGCAAATTGTGTGTAAATGAGCAAACCCTTATACTTTTCACTTTTGGTGTGAACATTCTTACATCTTTACTGGAGTATGACTTAAGTACCTTTAGCATCCAAGAGAGGCTTCTGTAATTATAAAACTTTACAACACGAGGTATGCAATTACACTTAATAAAATATGTAGGCTTGTTTCTAATTATACTAAACATTTTGTTTGACAAAAAGAAATATAATAATTTGAACATTAACAAAACATAAAAAATAGATGCTAGAATTTAGTAAAAACACACATGGGCCGATGCAATATGGTGCGCTCGACCGAGCGCACTGTTAGCCCCCATTTGGCCGCGCGTTTTTGACCCACTATTTTTACCCCTTATACAGTAAGGGGTAGTAGCGTGTGGAAAACGCGTAGCCAACCCCCCCCCCCGAAACTAATAGCGCCCGCAACATGCAAATGCATGTTGATGAGCCTATTAGTTAGTCCTGCGCGATCCAGAAAGTAAAATGTGCAGTCAAGCCGCACATTTTAATTTCGGCTGGCTCCGGGAAAGTGCACAGAAAAACAGAAAAAACTGCTTTTCTGTACAACCTCTGACTTAATATCATAGCGATATTAAGTCGGAGGCCCCCCAAAACAAAAAAATCAGCCCGCGGCTCGTGGGTTGGAAGACGGACGCTCAGTTTTTCCGGCGTCCGTTTTCCGAACCCGTGGCTGTCAGCGGGTTAAACAACCGACGCCGGTAAAATTAAGCGCCAGCTGTCAAACCCGCTGACAGCCGCCGCTTCTGCCAACAAGGAGGCGCTAGGGAAGTGCTAGTGTCCCTAGCGCCTCCTTATTACTGCGGGCCCTCATTTGAATACTGAATCGCGTGCCCAGGAGAGTGGCCTAGGCACGCATCGGGAGAGCGGGCGCTCGCCTCGGAGCGTCGGCTCTCCCGCAGATTTTACTGTATCGGCCCGACAATGTGTTAGAAAAATATAATGAACATTTTGCTTTAATTGCAATAAAACTAATACTTGAGGAGGTTTAAATTCTCCTACTGAAAAAGAAAATTGTCCACCCTGACTTAACTTTTCACTGGAATGAGCATGTTGAGCGTGTGTGTTGGAAAGTGATGCGCGTAGATGGGATTTTCACATCTACCCTTGTTGTTTTACAGCAAAAAACAATTTCCCCGCCAGAAAAGGCAGGTGCAAAGTCCCTTGTATCTGCAGGCAAGTTTCAAAGGGAAGCATCAGCTAATTTAGAAGCTCTACCCAGACTCTGCACCTAGGCCAGAATTGCCCCCTTGAGTAGCAGTTCTTGTTTCAGTGTGTCTGGCTCCAGGCCATTATCTAAACGAATTCAAGTTTCCTGTGACTTTAAGGTGCGGCTACCATCCCTTTCCAGTAAGGCATGCCTCAGTTTATTTACTTATTTTAAACTTGAAATAACTTTGTATTGTAACAAATGTTCACACAGCCTACTAAGGAGGGCGAGAGCGTGATTCTGCCTCTAGGTTCAGATGGCTTTCTGCCTGTGGTTTATAAAGTCACCAGAGACCATCAGTATAATTGCACCCTTATAACGTAGAGCTGTGTATAGTCTGTCCCTTTTATAAACACACGTCTTCAGCATCGTAACCAGCACTGCGATGACTTAGGGACATGCTCCTTTGACTTCTCTCCCTTCGCTGTCACTAGTAAGCTGTTTCGCGTGCACAGTTTAGAAAATGCGGCTGTAACTTTGGACGTGCTGGCTAATGCACACTGATGAAATGACTTTCCCTGAAGGCAGAAAGACCTTTTGCTTACGTAGAGTGCCTCACCATTAATCTTGCCTTAAAATCCATTGCTTTTAGGCATAGCGCGTAGAAAACGTGCGGCCACCCCCCCCCCCCCCCCCCCCCCCCCCACGAAACTAAGTTAAAAACAAGAAGTTAAAAACAAGGAGGCAAGAATCAGGGCGGATCCGTTTTAAGATTTAAAAACTGCCTAAAAGCAATGGATTTTAAGGCAAGATTAATGGTGAGGCACTCTAAGTAAGCAAAAGGTCTTTCTGCCTTCAGGGAAGGTCATTTCATCAGTGCGCATTAGCCAGCACGTCCAAAGTTACAGCCGCATTTTCTAAACTGTGCACGCGAAACAGCTTACTAGTGACAGCGCAGGGAGAGAAGTCAAAGGAGCGTGTACCGGGAAAGTGTACAGAAAAGCAGAAAAAACTGCTTTTCTGTACACCCTCTCTGTTCTGTGTCCCTAGCACCTCCTTTTACCGTGGGCCCTCATTTGCATATGGGCCGATACTGAATTGCGCGCCCAGGAGAATGGCCTGGGCGCGCGCCGGCAGAGCAGGCGCTCACCGGCTCTCCCACGGGTTTTTCTGTATCGACCCGATTGTTCCTGAAACCTTTTATTTGTCTTGTCTTGACCAGATTGTAAATTGGATGGAGTAGGGGCTATCTGCACATAACTAGATCATTGTTATTGCTATCTGACTTGGCATACCGCTTAATCCCAGCCAGTCCCTAGATGTTAACAATTTAAAAATAGTTATATAATTTCCTATCTGAAAATCATTCAGACATTCCCAGATCTGGTTATCAGAGACTGCTGCTTTCTCAGAATCATAATGCCATTGTGTGCTTCAAGCTGCAGAAACACCTCAGGCTCTCTAAGAGAAAACTGACCATAGGAGCTTCACCCCACTGACACTCCCTGTGACCTTGGCCTCAGGTACAAACTTAGGGCCTCATTTACTAACTGGTCGATTTTCAAAGGCTTGCGCGTGACTAGGACCCACGCGTGCCGCGCGGATTTTAAAAGGGCCACGCACGTATCTCCCGGTATGCGCATAAAATAGTTTTCTGAAAAGGGGGCAGGACGGGGGCAGGACGTGGCCATGGTCTGGGCGGGTCATGAACAAGCCAGGACTGTACCATGAAGTCAGCACATGAGTAGTGACGCACACAAGCGCGTGCCAGGGTCCCCTGACGCGTAACTTTACTTCTGCTATGGTGTAACAAAAAAAACGAGTGTAGTTAGCGGGATTTTAAGGCTGGGGATAATAGGGTAAAATGGAGGCAAGTTAGCTAGGGGATTTAGGCATCCTCTCCTTTACTGGGGTGAACTGGGAGCAAACTGGGAAAAAGGCCTGTTGCGTTACCGCGCATCCTACTTCAATTCCCCCCACTTAAACACACGAGACGGCATTCACATGCAGATGCGCACGTCAACATAAAATCGCGCACACATACGCACAGATAGCCGATTTTATAACAAACGCGCATATATGCGCCCATGTTATTAAATTGGCACGTCAGTGTGTGCACGCGCGCGGGTTTTAAATTTTACTTCTAAGCTTTTTTTTTTTCCCACCGACACAGAATGGGAGAAAAGCCTTTAGTAAACCAGGCCCTTAGATTGTGAGCTGTCTGGGACTTACCTATCGCACCTGAACGTAGCTCACCTTGTAGTTAGCAATGAAAAGGCAAGTGCTAAATCTAAATAAATAAAACAGTAACACAAAACCACAAAGATACAAAAGCAATCAATTTAAAGAACCTACCCCCTCCCCCCATGATCAAAGAATAAGTGAAGTACACTCAAGGTCTTTTATACACGTTGGGTGAATTTTCCCCAATATGGGCCGGATTTTAAAAGCCCTACGCGTGCCGGACCTATTTTATAAAAGTCCGGCGACGCGTGTAAAGCCCCGGGACGCATCTAAGTCATGGGGGCTTTACTAAAGGGGCGGTCCGGGGGCAGGGCATGAGTGGAGTGGTCCAGGGGCGGGGTGAGGGCATGGCCAGAGGCTCCCTGCACAGCGGCCATTTGCCATTGTGCCGGGGATCGCGCGCCGGCACTCAGCCGGCGCGCGCAACTTACTTCAGCCCCAGGGCTGAAGTAAGTTTTGAAATTAAAAAAAAAAGAAGAGACAGGTAGGGGAGAAAGGGCGGGGGAGGTAGGGGAAGGGAAGGTGGGGTGGGGTGGGGGGGTAGGGAACGGGGGAAGACATCGTGGCTTGGCGCAGGCTCAGCACGCACAAGGTGCACAATTGTGCACTCCCTTGCACGCGCCGTTTTTATAACTTGTGTGCGCCGGCGCACGCAAGTTATAGAATCAGGCATACATGTGGGCGCGCTGGGTAGCGCGCGCACATGTTATAAAATCTACCCCCATATGCGGGCACTTTCTGTGTGCCTGGTCAGGCTGCTGAAAATTGCTCCCTAACATGCCAGCACTGCACCAGGTTTTCAGCTCTGCTGTCTGAGCAGAAGAGAAAATAGACAGCGTTTGTTTCCTCTGCTTCTTTTTTTTTTTTCCCCCCTTAACGGCTGCGTGCACCAGCCAGGAAAGCATCGTGTTGTTTAATATTCTTTTACTACTTTTATCATGTTCAGATCTATCTTATTGGAAAATCAAACTCTATTTATGTTTGACTGTGCGTAAGCCAGAGATTTGTCACCGTGCTTTCTGCTGGAGGTAGTAAAGGGTTTTTCCCATTTGATATTGCTCAGTAGGCCAGTGACCAGGCCCCAGCAGTTCATGCGCCAAACCTTGATGTCACAGTTTCACGAAGGAAGCAAGGAATGGAAAATACTTTTTCTTTTTTTTTTAGCCGGTAGAAGTGCAATGAAACGAATCGCTATTTCCTTTCATGCCGCATTTCTTCAGATTCAGAATGGCTTCCAGCAAGTTCTAGTACCCTGATCATTCCCTTCTCATTTGCACATCATAGTTTCGTCATCCTAGGAAACTGAGATGACTGTGATGGTAGCTATAAATGTTATGAGGGTCAATAATATACAAACCGTACACTGAAAACACTTGTCTATTTTATTTATTTATTTTATTTATTTATTTATTTAATTTTATATACCGGCAACCGTTTGCACATCGTGCCGGTTTACAAGTAACTTACAACAGAAGATATATAGGCATAGCCTTTACAGAGAACGGTATATAACGTAAAAACGCAGTAACAGAACAATTAACTAAGTAACTGGGGAGGGAAGGGGGGCACTGAATCAGTGCCGCTCTGGCTATTGTCTCATTTGGCGAGTGCAAAAGATCATGAATGTGTGTGCTTCTGGTGCTGAATTATGTAGTTAAGTTCATAATTTCATGATTACCGGGGTGGGGTGGGGAGAGCGCCTGTTCCTGTGGGCTCCCAGCTCAGTCGGAGCTGGCCCTTGTTCGGCTACAGTGCCGTGAGCCTTCATTCACAATGCCCCAAGAATAGTTACCTTGTTTTATATCCCCCTCTCAACGCACTCAGCCCAGCTCTCGCAGACGCTTCTCAGCCAGGGACCTTGTTTTTATATCCCTCGCTCAACTCACTCAGCCCAGCTCTCACAGACGCTCCTCAGCCGGGGGCCATGTTCATTGACCCAGAATTCTGTACCCAAGGCGCCCACACCTGACCAATAGATATCGCCATTGCACATTGACCATAAACTCCCTCTCCTCACGGAGGTTGTGAACGCTGCCTCCGCAGCAACCCCCCGGGCAGTCCATGCAGTGGAAGACCTGACCCTGGAATCAAAGCCAGATCCCTCTGCATGGCACGGCCACAGCACTGCGCCAGAGCCAGCAGACCAGCCAGGCAGTTGTTTCCAATGCGCCTTACGGTAAATAGCGGTAAAAGTATTTTGTATAAGCCGATAACATTGATTAGGCACTTTTCCTGTAAATCATGCAATGCTAGTTACATTTCTCTGAAATCCTCCATTACATTCCTCATTTGCATACCAATAAAATGCCTATAAAAATGAACACAGCCGTTTAAGATGTTAATTTTCGCAGCCATAAACTGAAGTGACAGCGTAGACTTATGTCTGTAACACCCTCCCCCGCTCCTGGAACAACCACGCGGTCACTATAAAGCAGACAAACAGAAACTCTCTATAAGAAAAATACGCTGATTTACTTAAAGTGGGGAGGCCTAATTGCCACCTGACAAAAGATTCCTAGCATCATTTTTATCAGGAAATGTATTTCCTGAAGACTTTGGGTTTGCTTTCTTTCCTATGTGCGTGCAGTATATTTGGCAATGGTGCTACCTAGGGCAGCGACTTCCGGGGTGGCAAAAAAATCCCCGTGAGCACCATCACTGCTACCTCTTCACAGGCTTGCGCTGCCCCTTCATGTGCCTCCCACTGCCCCCTCTCACCCCCTCACTTCCCCCTCACCCCCCCACTCTTCTCCTGTCTTCCATAGCATCAGGGTGGTCAGGAGCTCTCAAGTCCCTAGAGCAGCCCTGCCTCCTCCCAAACGGGCTCCTGGTTGAAACCTGCTCAGCTACAGCGTACGCCGGTGCGCAGGGAGGGAGCGCTGCCACCGCCTGCAGATAGCGAGAAGGCCCAGGGACCACCACAGCTTTAGAAGAGAGCGGAAAACGGTGGGTGGGGGCGGTGCTTAGAGGGTGTGGGTGGGACACATTTTGAAGCTACCTATGGCGGCAGAATTCCTTGTGCCACCTCTTCAGCTCCAATCCTGAAACCCACTAAAAGAGGCGAGAATGTCTCACGCTGCTCTGCTGCCCAGGTCTTCCGTGATCTCTGGCATCCCCGCCACATCTGTCTCTGGCGTATGGCCGCCCTTTCTAAAAAAACACAGAAATAATAAGCGCATACAATGTACGGATTGCTCTTCACATCTCTGGAATTCTTTTGCAACATATTCTTCACACACCTTTCAAACACACAAGCTGGACCGGACGAGACCTTTAATCTTTTACGGTTTGCTGTGTGCAAGCTAAAACATGTTATTGAAAATAACAATTATATTATGAAAGATAATGTGAACTGCTGTCTGGTCTAATGATTGTGTGAAAATGTTCTATGAAGAATATATTGAAAAAGACGTACAAACAGGCTGGCCTGCGTGATATATACTTATCATTAGATGGGGTAGCCTGTCTTCAGGCTTGGCACGCTGCGTGGGGCTGGGGAAGCTGGAAACATTTTTATAGCGCTGGGTGCAGAAAACCCTTTGGCCGGCTGTGCAATGGAGCCTGCGAGTGGAACCATCTCCTTTTTATTTGCGAGTAATTTACCAGATTGTATCGCTCCACTCTTCCCTCAGTATCCTTTTCTTGAAAACCGCATTGTTATAAATAAATAGCAAACCTCTGCCGCTGAAAAACAAAAACCAGTTGAGCCTAAAAGCGCCCAGGCTCTCACTTAGCTAAGGTAATCGGGAGCTGAAAGTGGCTTAACTCTTTAAGAGCTTGCTTTCTTCTCTTAACAGGAAATCCAGCAGAGGCACGCTCTTGCCAACTCCATCTCATCTTACTTGATCAAGCCGGTGCAGAGGATCACCAAGTACCAACTGCTGCTGAAGGTATAAATAGCCCCAGCTTTTCCTGCTGGCTGTGCATTTCTGTCTGCAGGGCCACGCCGCATAATTATGGGCTCCCGCTGGAATTCACGGTGCCGCTGAGATCTTGGTTAATTGCACGTTTGTATGCTTAGATCTAAAATGAGCAGGACACTGTCGTTGTGCTTCAGATAGGAGCATTCACCAATGTTTGCATTATTTGTAAAACGCTGGTAATTGTTTAGGTTTTTGTTTTTTTTTTGGGGGGGTGGTGTATTGGAGGTGAAAGAGCGCTGTAAAATCCTTGGGGGAAGAGCAAAGGGAGACTATTTTGAGGGCGAGAGTTGCCGGTTCTAAGGATGTATGAAAAGAAACCACAACTTCTCGTGCAGGTTTTTTTTTCACTTTAAAAGTTAACACACAATCTTCTGAGCAAAAAAAATTTATCATGAAAACAGTGACCACATCTAATGAAAAATAATGCAAAACCAATGGTCAACACTAATGTGCTTCTGTGCACATGCGAAAAGCAACATTTTCCCTTTGTGAATAAACTGCAAAGCTGAAAATACTAATTTTCTCGCTTTTTGCTATTTTCACACATTTCTAACCAGTTCAAAACTATTCAATGATCTTTTCTACTGCTCAGAGGCTATTGTATTCATTTGTGTTTGACCAACAACCCCAGAGGATGTCTTGTAGTGAGCAACTCAAATCCTGGCACACGCAGATGTTCAGAGCCTATGTCTGGGAGTTCAGACGCTCAGCACAGATCTTCCGTTACAGGATTGAGCTCAAGATTTGCAAGGTGTTGAAGAATTCTGTGTAATTTTTATAAGAACTTTTGCATGTGTGGCATTGGATGTTAGCAATGTACCTAATTAGAAATTACCTATTTGCCAGGTAAAAAACAAATAATCTGTGGACAGCACTGTGCGTCAGGCTGTGGCACAGGAGACCTTTGTTCGAGTCTCCTGTCTGGGGTTAGTTTAGTTTTCTTATTATATCAACTTTCTAACATAAAATACAATGGGTCAATTTTAAAAGTGTTGCATGCGGAAAAGGGCCACATACGTGCGTAGGCGTGCCTTGCACGAGCAAGGCCCATTTTAAGAAGCTGCAAAGTACGCACATACATATCCATGCGTGCAGCAAGAAGAAAGGGGCGGGGCATGGGCGGAGCATGGGCATTCCAAGGTGGGGCCAAGACTTGCACACGCAAGTCCGCATTTTAAAAAAAGCCGACCATGGTGCCCGTCGGCTTGTTACCTGCGTAACTTTACTTCTTGACCTGATGAGGAGCAAGGCTGGACATCTCGAGTTTTGGAATGTTTAGCACAGAGGGAGGGTTCGGGATCAAGTGGGGGGAGGGAGGTTGCAAGATGGACCAGAGGGGTCTTGAAGACCTCAATATGAGATGGCCAAACTGGTTTTTCCCTTGTTCCAACATGTTTTAAAAACAGCCTGCATACGTGCATAAAAGCCGCTAAAGCCCTAGCCAAAATACATGTGGGACAGGGACTTTATATATATATATATGTGTGTACTTGCGAGCACAATTTAAAATTGCCGCGTCTCTCCGCTCGCGTGCTGATACTCTCATTTATGGGCGCACACACCCCTTTTAAAATTACCCTTCAAGTGTTTAGTTGAAGTCAGATTAACCATGGGAGTATTGCACTCAATTTCAGGGAAAGGAAGATGGCTGCCAGTATTAGAGCTCCCCCTTTCTGGCCAGAGGTACAGCACCGAGGCTAAGACTTGCTAGGGAGGGCACATTTGTCGCCCAGATAGGGCTGGGGAGGAGGGGAGGAAATTATAAGAGGGACAAAAAAGGTAGATTAAAAAGTATCTTGAAAAGACCAAACGGAGATAATGTCTCTAATGTCCAGGTGGGTGCCCACCTCAGTACCAGTGAGCAAACGGTATGGGTTTGATATCGCAAATAGGATACGGAGAAGTCACACAAAGACCCGAGTTTTGAATTTCAAAACTAAGTACTTTGTCGAAATGGGGAAGTACCTGGAGGTAGAACTAGAAGACTGGGAGAAAATAAGAGAGGCGGAACAACAGTGGGTCAAACTAAAAGGAGCAATTACAAAAGCAACTAATCTATACGTTGGAAAAGTAAACAGAAGCAAGAGAAGTAAGAAACTGATCTGGTTCTCAAAGGAGGTGGCTGATAAAATAAAAGCAAAAAGAACAGTGTTCAAGAAATGTAAAGGTTCCCAAAAAGAGGAACACAGGGAAGAATATCTGGTGAAACTGAGGGAGACAAAGAAAGAAATCAAGAAAGCAAAAAGTCAGGCGGAAGAAAGGATTGCCAAAGAGGTAAAGTGAGGTGACAAAACATTTTTCAGATACATCAGAGAAAGGAGAAAGATCCGAAGTGGTATAGTGAAATTGAAAGGTGACAAAGATCAGTGTATGGAGAGAGACAAAGAAATGGCAGAAATATTAAACAAATACTTCAGTTCGGTGATCACTAAATAAGACCCTGGAGAAGGACCGTCGCTAGTTGACCAGACTGCAGATGGGAGTGGAGTAGACAAAACTCTGTTTACAGAAGAGAATGTAAGGGAAGAGCTAGGAAAAGTGAATGTGAGCAAGGCCATGGAGGCCAGATGAGGTACAGCCCAGGGATACTGAGGGAGCTCAGAGATGTGCTGGCGGATCCGCTGAAGGACCTGTGCAATAGATCCCTGGAAACGGGAGTGGTGCCGCAAGATTGGAGAAGAGCGGTGGTGGTCCTGCTTCACAAGAGTGGGAGCAGAGAGGAAGCTGGAAACTACAGGGAGGTTAGCCTCACCTCGGTGGTGGGAAAAGTAATGGAGACTCTGCTGAAGGAAAGAATAGTGAACTATCTACAGTCAGGAGGATTCCTGGACCCCAGGCAGCATGGATTCACCAGGGGAAGGTCTTGTCACACAAATCTGATTGATTTTTTTTGATTGCGTGACAAAAGAATTGGATCGAGGAAGAGCGCAAAGCTTATGATATGGTCCCGAATAGGAGGCTTGTGAAGAAAATGAGAAGCTTGGGAGTGAGCACCAAGGTGATGGTGTGGATTACAAACTGGTTGACAAATAGAAGGCAGCGTGTGATGGTAAATGGAACCTACTCTGAAGAGAGAACAGTGTAAAATGGAGTGCCAAAAGGTGCTGGGACTGGTCCTGTTCCTATATCTTTGTGAGCGACATTGCAGAAGGGATAGAAGTGAAAATTTGTCTATTTGCGGATGATATTACGATCTGCAACAGAGTGGACATACTGGAAGGAGTAGAGAGAATGAGATGTGATTTAAGGAAGCTGGGTCAAAGATATGGCAGCTGGGATTCAATGCCAAGAAGTGCAGAGCCATGCATCTGGGGTGTGGTAATCCAAAAGAACTGTATGTGATGGAGGGGAAGGGCTGTTGTGTACGGAGCAAGAGGGGGATCTTGGAGTGATAGTGTCTAGCGATCTGAAGACTGCAAAACAATGTAACAAGGCGATAGCTAAAGCCAGAAGAATGCTGGGCTGCACAGAGAGAGGAATAACCAATAAGAAAGTGGAAGTGATAGTCCTTGGTGAGGCCTCTCCTGGAGTATTGTGTTCAGTTCTGGAGACCGTATCTCCAAGGAGACAGAGACAGGATGGAAGTAATCCAGAGAAGGGTGACAAAAATGGTAAGGTTGTCTCCATCAAACAATTTATGAAGAGAGGTTGAAGATCTAAATATATGTATACCCTGGAAAAGAGAAGATGCAGGGGAGAAATGATACAGACCTTCAGATATGTGAAAGTTTTTAATGATGCACAATCAACAAAACTTTTCCTTGGAAAGAAATCAATAGAACTAGGGGTCATGAAATGAAACTCCAGGGAGGACGACTCAGAACCAATATCAGGAAATATTTCTTCACGGAGAGGGTGGTAGATGCCTGGAATGCCCTTCCGGAGGAGGTGGTAAAGACATAAACAGTAAAAGGTTTCAAAGGGGCGTGGGATAAAGACCGTGGATCCTTAAAGCTAGAGGATGGAAATGAAGAAAAGAGTGCATGGGGGTAACTTGTTGGTGTGGCAGTTACTACCCTTAACCAATAAGCCTTCATACTATTGATACAACTCCATTATTGCTCTCTGCTGTAATAGCAGAGGAAAAGGGGAGGAGTGAGGAGGAGAGGGGAAAAGGGAGGAAGGGAAGGTAAGGGTATAGGAAAGTGGATAGGAAGGTTCCCTCCCAGTCCTTAATTGGAGCAGACTAGGAGGAAGTGGGCAAAGGCCCGATCGCGTCGCCGCGCATACCTTACAAAATTCTGCCCCCCCCCTCCCAAGCAGGTGAGTCGCGACCCGCTCGCACATGCGCGTGACGATTATAAATTTGGGCGTGCTTGTGTGCGTGGATATCATTTTTTATAGAATGTTATAAAATCAGCACGTCCATGTGCACGGCTTTTAAAATCGACCCCTAAGAGAATAGGGAAGTCAGTGGGAAGTTACCTGGGAACATATTCAGGTAAGTATTGCACTAACTGTAACCGGTTAAAGTTTCCAGTGTAATTTTTGGACAATAATTTTTCCCACATCACAAATGTACCCCGCGCATGCAGGTTTTAAAATCTGCCCCTAGGTTTTGTGTAGGTAATCACTTAACTGAAGAAAACTTAATTGTTGTGGCTTTTGTCTGGGTATGGTACCAGGACAAAGTCTTTGAATGTGGACCTCACTATCTCTGAGATTTTTTTGCATTAGCATGCTAAATCAATTTGCTTCACCCATTTCGTGACTTTTTAAAACACCCATTAAATAGTTTTGTGAGCCTATGCTAAAATTTTGTTATTTAAGTTTTATTGTGTTGGCTTCAAAGCGTTGAAAAGATGAAAGATCCAACCAAACATGATTCTAGTAAAAGATGTAGCACTGGAAATGAAAAAAAAAAGTATTTTGTCAATGATTTTAAAATACAGGCATAGAATCAATGAATAGGACTGGAAGGGACCTCAAATGGTCATTGCTCATGAAAACCTCCAATAAAAGATTCCATCATGCCCATGCTCCAGTGCTTGACCACCCTCATAGCAAGAAAGGTTCTTCCTAATGCCTATCCAGAATGTCCCTTCCTGTAATTTAAATCCATTACTATTTGGCCTGTCCATAGTGGGTAAGCATGATGGCGATCATGTGGCAGTGAAACGTCCATAGGTTTTTGCATTCTTATTTTGTTTCTTTTGTTTGTCATTATTGTTGTTGGTGTTGTGTAGGAACTTCTAACCTGCTGTGAAGAAGGGAAAGGAGAAATTAAAGATGGACTGGAAGTGATGCTGAGCGTCCCTAAGAGAGCTAACGATGCCATGCACGTCAGTATGCTGGAAGGTAGCGTGCCCTTGGAAGAACCTTCTGGTTTTAGTGGTGGAAGCTCATGTTGGCTCATTCAGTTCTTAATTGGTCTTCCAGTTCCCATTTATTGAATGTCTTGGTTAGCTGTGGGGAAGTGCACCCAAGCACAGTAAAAATTGGTTTATTGGATTGGAACATAAAGAGAGGAGAAAAGGTTTGAATTAAGTACGAAAAGAAAAGGCCCATGAAATTACATACACTTGTACTTAAACTTGAAATTGTTTTTTCCTTATTCATGTGCTGAAGCACTGTACTTCACCTAGAATGCGAATCATTGACACCAACATATTTCAGTTAGGCATGGGAAAAAGTAATTCATATTTTCATTGTTAAGGTGCCTTCAGTGAAGAATACTAGGATGCGTACATGAAGTCCATGGAGGTCCAGTGGGTTCCAGAGCGCCCCTTCGGGCTCTGGGTCTGGCCGCACCCATTTTCAAAATGGCCCAGGCCAGCTTCTGATGGACTTTTGTCCCATCATGCAAGTGTTGAGGGCAGGGTCAAAAGGAGGAGAAGGAGGTCCGGAGAGGTGGGGAGGGGTTAGAGTTTTGGAGACCAAGCGGAGGGGTTTGATACGGGGGGTGCCAGACTGGCACCTTTAAACATTTGGAATTTTTATATTTTGGTTGCTTTAGGGAGAGGCTGGGGTGGTGAAAATGGGGCAGAGGGTCTCATTAGACTCCTCTGGGGTTTTTACATAACTGAGGGTGAGGCTCTGGGGCCAATGAGGCCCTTTAAAAGCTGGTGGTCCCAGGATGTGGGACTGCCATCACCCAGTGCCTCCATGTCCAGGGCATTTTTTCCTGGTGATATTTTACTGCAGGGAAAAATACTATGGGATTTACAAACCTACAATACTCAATACTACAAATTAGTAAAACCCATGATATCTTCTTACTTTACTTCAGGAATATATAGCCAGGCTAGAGTGTTTTGCTTTTTTTTTTGCAAAATTTCAAGAGAAATAAACTTGTAGCAATCGTTCTCATGTGACTCTCAAAGACCATAAACTCTGACAGCTTTCTTCCAGGCTGCCATGCAGGTCTTTGATTTATCTTTAACATGTACATAGAGCAGACCACAGAAAAATTGTGGGCAGTCTTCCACTGGCTCTGTGTTAAGGTGTGGAGTATCTTGTGGCTACTATCACTACTACTGCTTAACATTGCTTTAGCTCTAGTATATGAATGCAGCAATGTGCAGATACATAAAATAAAGACTGTCCTTACTTCATGAATCTGGCAGTCTTGTTGGGAGATTCAATTTCTAGTAATCGTTTAAGTATTAAAATAAAATATGTTTAGCATGAGAGGGTCAAGATCAGATTTTTGTATTAAAAAACAAACTTAGTGGCCAGAAATGGAATAAGACGCACCAGCTCAGGAAGACCGTTCCAGGCACATGGTGCCATCTGGAAAAGGGCTTGGATAGGAGCAGCTTACCTGAGAAATGGTCACGAAGAGGGATGTAGGCGAGATAAGAAAGCTGCAGTGTGAATGCATTGGTAGATGAGAAGGAATAGGGAGCCAACAGAGGGCCGTAAGAAGAGCAGTTAACATGGCGTCAACGATGCTGGAAGAAGATAAATCCACAGCTGAGTTTTAGATAGACCGTGGCAGAGACAGACAGTTCTGCAACAGGACCTATAAAGAGGTTGCAGTAGTCCAAGCAGGAGGTGACACAAGAGTGCAAAAAGGTTTTGGAGGTGTGTTCAGAAAGAAATGATGACTTTTGGTGATAATATAAAGAAAGAAATGACACATTTTAGCAATATTTAGAATGTAAGCAGAGAAGGGGGAGAAAGAATTTGAAGACAATCCCAAGGTTGCGGGCCAAGGAGACAGGAAGGATGACAGTGTCATCCACTCAGATACAGAAACATGGAAAGTGGGAAGTGACTTTGGAAGGAAAAAGAAGAAACCCAGCCTGGGCCATGTTTTGATTAAAGTGGCAGTCGGACTTTCAGGCAATTATGTCAGATGAAGAAGCCGACATGCAGGACTGGATTCCAAGTGCAGGTTCCAATGCAAAACATTCTGGGAGCTGTCGGCATAAAGTTGGTATTGAAAGCCTTGGTAGGAGATCAGGTCATGAAGGGAACAAATGTAAGGAGAGAAGGTGATCCAGAACAGAGCCTCGGGGGATGCCGATCAATAACGGGATAGCAGTGGAAGTGGATCCACCAAGAGATACACTAAAGGCTGCCACCATTCTTGTTTTGCTGGTCTACACCTCTCTATGGATTGCCCTTTGCCTTTTTTTTTGTTGTTGCTTTCCAGGTATCGTGTGGGGGCCCATGGAACATCCCTAGAAATATGCCACTTCCTAATAACCTGTACTGTTCAAATGATTCAGGACATTGTGACGTAGCTATATTTGTAAATAACTATGCATATTGATACTTTCCAGAGTCGTCGAGGTATTTAACTTGTTATATTGCTATTCAAGTATCTGGAGTTAGTGAATAAGCTTTAATTATGTTTGGGAGCCTTGACAAGTAAACTATTTATTTAATTTTTCTGGTGGGCAAATTTTCCTTGGTGCAGTCTGTCCAGAAATGACAACCAGATCAAAACAGTGCACTGTTTAAACACCGAATGGCAGAAAAATCCTGATCTGTGATTATGATAGACCATGCCCATATTTGGTGAATATAATTTATTGGACTGCAGTTATTAACCCTCCAAAAACAATGGGGGGAGGGGAGAATGGCAGCCTCTCATTGAAATGCTAAGAACAGTTTTACAAGCCAGAAAGTGTTTGCTAATGGGTTCCTGTCCTTCCCTTTCACATATTCTTCATATTCATTGTGTGATAGTCATCCGAAAAGTGATTGAGATGAATTCTTTTAACCTTGCTTTTCAACAACTAGTGACTGAAACAGACTAAGTTTTTGTAGTACGAACTATAGTATGAATGTATTCAAACATTTTGGGGATAGTTTTATAGCAGTCACACACACACACACACACATACCCTGCCCAAATTACAAAGCAAATACCTGCTAAGTTACACCAGTTGTCAAAGTAGACTTGTGCGCATATGTCCACTTTGAAAATTATCCCACCGAATTTACCCAGACATGCTTACAACAGCTATTATGTGCACAGAAATGTTTTTGTGAAAATTTATGCGCAGGCATCTCAAAAAGCCCAAAAGTATGTAAGTAGGTCCAAACGCCATCCCAACTGCCCATGGGAACGCCTTCACTCAGTCCGAGTATTCCTCCGTGCATACATGACATAGGCCCATAAGTTTTCCTGCATGTCGGGCGGACAGTTTTGCAAAAGGCCATTTCTGTGAGTAAAAACACCTTCCCTGTAAATTAGCTTGTGAATATTGCCTTGAAATAACTTCCCTTTTATTCCTGAATTGTTCAAATGTTCTCACATTTGAAGGATGGGAGAAGCTATAGCCTGCCGTGCTAGAAATGTCTATCTGCAAGTGATAATGTGAATCCCCTTAATACTAAATGCACCTTTTTTTTGTTTTTGGGTTTTTTTCAAGGTTTTGATGAGAACTTAGATGTTCAGGGAGAGCTGATCCTCCAGGATTCCTTCCAAGTCTGGGATCCTAAGTCACTCATCAGGAAGGGACGGGAACGGCACCTTTTCCTTTTTGAAATCTCTTTGGTTTTTAGTAAAGAGATCAAAGACTCTTCAGGACACACTAAATACGTTTACAAGAATAAACTACTGGTAGGTCAGGAAATGAGTAATTTAAAGTATGTAGTAGTGCTGTCTAGTGCTATAAGTAGGCAATATGAATATATCCTACTAGATATTCAAGCAGTGGAATTTCCCAATGCTGTATGTCTTTTGATATCTGTACAGTACAGAGTGCTTATACTACCATGGATGTCAGCTGTAGGTTAGAGAAGATGAGCGATGTGTATGTGTAAGAGGGTTTGTATGCATGTGGAAAATGCGTAGAATGCAAATGTGAGTGTGAGAAGTGAGATTATAAGAGTATGCAAGTACGGCAAGAGGAAATGTGGAAAAAAGGATTTGCATCCACATAAAAGCAGGGGAGTAGCTGGCTTGTTACGGCGGTTACTACCCCAAACCAAATAAGCCTGATACTTCACTTTCAATGCATATCCAGCATAGCTCTCTGCTTCAACGGCAGGGGGAATGAAGAAAAGATGATTTATATTCAGACAACTACCAACAAGGACTGAATTGCAGAGGCTGGGTAAAACAAATAAGCATGGA
Source organism: Rhinatrema bivittatum (assembly GCF_901001135.1). NCBI lineage: Eukaryota > Metazoa > Chordata > Amphibia > Gymnophiona > Rhinatrematidae > Rhinatrema > Rhinatrema bivittatum. Next base: position 35,394,516 of record NC_042620.1, read on the forward strand.
TGTAGCTTGCTTTTTACAGCCGTTACTACCCCAAACCAATTAGCTAGATACTTCACTTAGATGCAGCTCCAGCACTGCTAACTACGATGGCGGGGGTGGAAGGGAAATAGAACCAAAAAAGTTATTTAAAGGGACAAGAGTAACAGAAAAAGTATGAAAAAAAAATAAGTGTGAAAGCTTGCTGGGCAGACTGGATGGTCTTCTTCTGCCATCATTTCTATGTTTCTATATGCAAGAGACATAATAGTACCAAAAATATGAATGGAATTTTTCTAGGTGAGAGAGAGGCTACTTTAGACACTGGGGTAGGCCAAAGCATTTTTTTAAAGGCAAGTACCATGATTCCCCCTGAGGAAAAGTGAAATTCGGCCTTTATAAGCAGCTTTTGCATGGAAAAATGTGGGTACTGTCTATAAACTGGGAAAAGTTGTAGAACCTTTTAGGTGATGTTTTCTGATAGAGTAAATGAAGAAGCTTGCCCCAGCTGTCATTCCTATTTTCCACAAAGTGGAAAACATTTGTGTGTTTATCAAAATTGTTTCCATAGTAAATAAAGGGAGCTGTGTTGCTGATGCAGTGCTCTGATCTGGAATTAATTGGGTCTGAGGATCTCTACCTCCTGGATGCAGCAGCACTATAGCCTCATGCACCCTGCCGCCACAAGCCCAGCACGGCCAGGCCAGCTCAGGGCAAACACTTCGACTTGCTGAACTGCACCTCTGCTTTCCATATCAAAGTGTTCAGGGTTCAGGGCGCACCCAGAGAACGTTTGACGCAGACTCACACCAATGCCTCTTTTCTAGACCTCAGAACTGGGCTTGACGGAGCATGTTGAAGGAGACCCCTGCAAGTTTGCACTGTGGTCTGGTCGAACCCCATCCTCGGATAACAAAACGGTGCTAAAAGTGAGTTCTCCCTGTCAGTTTCCTCGTTTCGGCTTTGTGGATTTTCAGTGCATGTGTGCGAAAGGCTATGCCGGGGCAGGTATCTGTGACCTGCTTAACTCATTGTATTGATATAGAATGGAAGAGTAACGGAGGTTACCAAGCTTTTCATAACCTGGATAACTGTGGTGGCTGCGTTTCGCATCAGTTATCCCGGTTGTGCTGCTTGCTCACAAGGACATGTCGGAGGCAATTTTCACATTGCCTGACATTGCTGCAAAGCCCGTGGGTACTTTTTACATGCAGGCTCCGCACCAGGTTTCAAAGGAAAGGTGCACGTGTATTTTTGTTTTGAAAATTGCCTAAAGAGAAAGTACCCACAGACATTTGTATCTCCTTTATCGGCAAATAGTTTTTTCTGGCCGAAAATACATGCGTAGTTTTGAAAATCCCCAAATCATGCACACGGTTTTCTCCCCTACCCCAGCCTGATTCCGTCTCAGGAACGCTTCCAAGTCATCGTGGGTAAATGTCCGCGCCTTATGGACAAAATCTGCACTTTTACAGGGCGAGCAGTTTTCAGCAAGCAGTACATGCCATTAAAAATGCTTTTAACCTCACAAAAATCCTTCAGAAAATTGCATTCTGTGTTGGCTCCCCTATGCAGTCTGGATTTTAGGGCAGCTAACATCTGCAAATGAGCTTAATTCTGAGATCAAGATGTGCAGACCTCCCATGTTTGCTTGCTGTGGAAAGGCAGACCTGTTTGGAGGATGCACAACCCCACACCCGACCGGCCCAGGGAAGGGAAGATCTGACCGAAGAATCAGGCTATGCAGTGTGGCAACATGCCACTGATCCACAGGCCAGCTCCGCTAGTTTTAGTTTTTAATTCACCCCGTACAGGAAAATGTAGACTACCAGATATTTGCAGTACAGACATTTTCTCTGTAGGGAAATAGAAGTTTAAAACTGCTGCAGATCTGTGGCCATCTCAAAAGATTCGTTTCACCTCCGTTATTTTCAGCGGAGTGGATCACAGCTTTCTGTGCTGTAGGGTGGAGACTGTCAGCATTTTAATATTTTCTTTTTTTTTTTTACCACACATTTTACCATATATTGTATTGCATGATATGCCCACTTTACATTATGCAGCTGTAGCTGTGGAGGGAAGTGCATGTATTATAATGTTGTGCTAATACTCATATTCTGTAGCCCTTATTCTTCTTTCTCTGCAGTAAGCACTGCAGAATCTTGCCCCGGTGATAGAATTCCTCAGTCCCTGTGGGACTGCTGGAAACCAAGAAGCCGGTCAGACTCGTGATATGCCCACACCCATACACACCAACTCTCTCTCTCCCCTCCCCCCTCCAGCAGGAGGAGAGTGGAGATGCCCCCCACTTACATTTGAACCACAGGGCCCTACAGTGTCCTGTGTGTCTAGCCCAAGCGACAGGAGGAGTCAGACGCGGCATGAAGCATTGCTGGTGTCCTCCTGCTGGTCAGGGGAGAGGATGAGCCTGGGAAGGGACGAGGAGGAAGGAAGAGGAGAGGATTGGCCAGGGAGGGGAAGGAGGAGAATGGCCCTGGGAGCAGGGAGAGAGAAAAGATTGACTGAGGGAGCTAGAGAGGATTGGGGGGGAAGAGAAAAGGGGGAGAGGAAGGAGGGGAAGGAAAACGAGAGAAAGTGGATGGGGAAGGAAAGGAGTTGAGAGAGAGAGAGGATGGGGAAGAAACGGGGAAAGAGAAGAAGGAGAGAGGATCAAGGAGGGTTGAGAGAAGGCAAAGGGGGAGGGCCAGGGAAGGGGTAAATGTGGGAGGGATGAGACCGTGGGTCCTTAGGCTGCATGAGAAGAGAGGCAGGGGATGGAAATGAAAGGGAGGAAAAGCTGCAGGAGGGATCAAATAGGACAGAGGGGGAAGAAGAGAATAAACGTATTAGAGCAGACAGGCAAGAAAAAAGGCACTTTTATTTATGAGAGAGAGCCTGAAGTGATAAGGTACGACAGGAGAACGCAAAAAAGAAAGCAATGGAAATTAAAAAGATGAAAGCCTGAAACGGAGAAAAGAGTGAAAGAAACACCAAAAAAAATTAAACAAAATATCCAGAAACACTGGAAAGGCTGGAAGAGTGCGTTGAGGTCAGGATTCAGCGAGCAGGAAAGTTACCCGGGTGACTTTAGCAGGATATTCCGCAGGTCCTGCCCCCACATATACCCGGGTAACTTTAGGACCTCTGTTTTTCCCACCACAGACTCACCTGGCTGAGGCTAGCTGGGTTGCGCCGAGTATCATCGATGCCTGCTGTCTAAAGTTTAGCCAAGCCCTCAGAATGTCTCCATCACCACCCGGACAAAATTTAGCTCGGGGAGGGAGGGAGGGGTCACATTTCAGGTTGCGTCCAGATAAGTTGAAAAGTTACCTGGACAAGCCCGTTTTGTTTTTGTCATGTGAAATACTTTTACATATTAAATAATGTAAATATTATGCAAACGGGCCACATAATTGCCACAGAATCTACTCCCGAGCTGGGGGCCGTGTTTGCAACGGGTCTCCGGTTAAGTGAGCGCATGCAGCTAGCGAGAAATGCGGAGGAATTTTTCCCTAGGGCGTGACGCTTTGCATTTTTCAAATTACAGGCCTCCAACGTTGAAGCAAAACAGGAGTGGATTAAAAACATCCGAGAAGTCATTCAGGAGAGAATCATCCATCTGAAGGGGGCCTTGAAGGAACCAATCCAGGCCCCCAAAACACCAGCAAAACAGAGGAACAACAGTAAAAGGTGGGGCATCGCTGTTTTGCTTAGCCTTTTCTATTCTGGCGAGAATTCGGAAAGGGAACGTTCGATTCGCTGTTAAGAGACCCGCGACCTTCCGTCTGACTGTCTGCGAAGGGACCAATCCCCATTCAGAGCTCAGTGCCGAATGGGGATTGGTCTGCTGTAGGCGAAACTGACCAATCCTGAAAAAGAGTGAGGCGAATAAGTAATGAAGATCTAAATGCCAGTACCTGTCAGCGGTGGGAGGAGCTAAGAGTTTCTCCTCTACTCCGTGGGAGGGTTTTGGGAGTTGGGAGAGGGATTGGTGCCCTACTTTTTTTTAAGAAAGGGGAAAGGAGAATCGGGATGCAGAGACATCTTTAAGACCTAGAATAGTAAAATAACTGGCCATTTTTTTTAAAAATTATAGGCGGATATATGTTGCATAATTTGAAGAGAAAGGTTGCACCGGACGTTCAGTTTGTGGATAATAATTTTCTCACTGCCCGAATAGGTGCCGAGTCCTTGGACGCTTTCTGCCTGCAGAGTTTGCTCCTAATTTTTAAAGTGACAGTACACGACACTTTTGCTTTGAAAATGTATTCCAGGAAGTCTCTCCCCACGCAGGGGCACCTGCTGATTTTGTGTGGGTAGTTTTTTTCTTCAGGAAAAATATTGCCGTGTCCCTCAGGAAAAAAAAAACACCCACACAAACGATTTAATATGTGCATAAGTGCAAGCCCCTTCCCAGCCCTGGGAATGCCTCTCCTCCCTGTGGGTAAAGTTACGCGGGAAGTGACGCTCCGTGCGTGAGTTTACCCGCATGCAGGCAGGGCATTTCACCTGTGCACCTACCTCCAGAATGCCCTGGCACTGTTACCCAAATAAAGCATATTTCAGAATGCCCCCCTGTCTCTGCAGCAAAACCAGCCTTTGTTGATGTTCAAACCCTTACCCTCCCCCAGTGGAACAGTAAAGTTTTCACACCCCCTGATACTTTCTGTCAAGTATTTATATCTCTATAGGAGAGCCAGCTAATAGCTCGAGGTGAGGTGTTGGTGATGGTTTGGGGTTTAGGGGCCAGTTTTACAAGCAGAGTGAGACGTACGAACAGCACAGTACACCTCGGTGAAGATTTGAAGTCATTTGGAGTGAGGAAGGTGTCACAAAGATGAGATTTCTACTATGTTATCTCACCCTAGCTTGATGGCGCCCTGTTATAGAGCCCATCAAGCTAGGGCGAGAGAACATAGTAGAAATCTCATCTTTGTGAGACTTTCTTCACGCCAAATTACTTCAAATCTTCACCAAGGTGTACTCTGCTGTTCATATGTTGCATTCTGCATTTAAAACTGGCCCCTAAATCCTAAACCATCACTAACACCTCACCTCGAGCTATTAGCTGGCCCTCCTATAGTCATATATATAGTTGAATACTGTGAAGGCCTCCCCTGGGTCAGTCAGTCTGTCTGACTGTTGCTCTCCCAGAAATGGCTGAAATGCAATTTGCAAAATTATTGCGAATTGCATATCGGGCATATCACATAGCTTAATACCAGGTGTTAAAACCGTGCGATATCACTGTGTGATATTTACCCTCGTTTTAATTAGTCCCGCCCCAAACCCTCCCTAATCCCGCCCCTTCCAAAAATTTGCATTTGCACCATGCGATAAGACTATTATCGCATGCGTTAATGCGTTATCAAGTGCGTTAACGCCATAACACATTTTGATGAATGACCCTATTAGACGGTAAATTTAAAATGAGCGTGCGTGCACCCACATACTCGCACACGAGTGCACATACGCTCTAATGTTAACTCGTCCTCGCAAATGCACACATATGAATTTAAATACACCTAACGCACGTGTGTATGCTCCTAATTTTAAGCAGTTTCATGAGAAAACATTCTTCCCTTACATTTCTTTAGAACTTGTCGGCTTTAATGTGCAAATGAGCCAATTTTAAAACATGCGTGCATGAAGGAAATAACCAGTTTGCCCAGTCTTATCTCTAAGTACATCAACCTGCATTCCTCCCAGTTTATCCAGACCTCTCACCCAGTTAGTTTTTGGCTCTACAACCTTTCTTTCAGACTTGCACATAAACAAAAGCAGAAGTGAATGTGCACAGGTAACAGCCTGACACGCGCGGCGGTCACCGGTTTTAAAATCGGGATTTACGCGTGCAATTGTTGGCCCCGTCCCGGAACGCCCTTTTTGTGGCGTGTCATCTTGCGCGCGCGCGCGCGCACACTCACGTAATTTTGCTGGTTTTGAAATACGAGTCGCTCGAGCCCAGCCCATGTACTCGTGTACGTGGGCCTTTTAACACGAGCAACTCGTTTAAAATTCGCCCCTTCAAATCCTTCCTTGTCCTTTTGGAAGGTCGTAAGCATTTATTTTTTTGGGAGGGAGATTTTTCAAAGCGCCTGCCCAGGCGCGAAGGTGCATGGGGGTACTTTGAACCTGGTCGCGTGCATTCCCTAGGAGAGCTGAGCGGGCAGCAGGGATCCGCAGTCACCTGTACCTGCCCTTGTCTGCGCGGGTAAAAATTTCTCTGGGAAGGAATGTGCCCAGGCTCGCAAGCCCACTCGACGCATGTTATTTATTGATCCCACCCAAAACGCGCCGCCGGGAACGTTTTCCCTAAAAAGCGGCCGAAAGAGCCCGTGCGCACTTTCAGCTGCATTCGGTCTGCGTGTGGGGGAGGGGTGGGGTGGGCAGAGCAGTTTTCAAAACAGGCATTCAACCCAGATAAAATGGATTTTTTTTTTTTAACCTGCAGTTAAAGCCTTTGGAAACTGCCGTTCGTCCTTTTCATACCTGACGCAACGTCCTCATGTCCCGTCTTTGCCAACCAAGATAATTTAGTGCAGGAGCCGTTACTTTTAGGCAGGAACTTCCAATGTAAGGGTTGTGGATTCTGTTAAATGGTTCTGGAGCTATGTTTTTAGCGCAGTGCAACCTCGGGGAGCATGTTGGCTTTCCTGACAAGGTCAAATTTCTGTCCCTGATCCTGGAGAGAGAGGGATTTTTCCGGGCCCTACGATCCAGGGTCACTTAAGGTCATGGAGCTGTCTTAATGCCTCGGCTGTCGGCTTTGTGATCCAGCTCCATGTTCGTAAAGTGACCTGGCAGATCTCGGTTCCCTCTGCCACGGGGAGTCGGGGTAATGGAGAGAGGACACGCGAGGTGCTGCAGTACAGTGACTTCTTGGTGTCTGGCCCTTCAGAAAAGAGAAGCTGTTTGCTGGGGGGGGGATGGGTCACAAAATGCTTAAAAGTGAAAGGCGTATCGGAATAAACATGGCCTCATTTGGACCAGCCCAGGAACGCTTTCAGGCACTGCTATGGGAAATCTGGGTTTCTTGGCCTACATCTTTGCCAAGACTGATGGTGGTGGGAGACCACCTGTGTATAAAGACCTGGGTCTGACCACTTCAAAAAAAAAACAAAACAATCCAGGTCAAAATAACAAATGTCCTGAGCTTAGATAAACAGCGGAGGCCTTTACTTGGCAAAAGGGTTTGTTTTGAACTGAGCTTGCTAAACATTCAGAGCACCAGTTTTTAGAAGCATAACCAAAAGGAATATCAGCTGGAAGTCCTCATTACAGGGTCCCCTTTGGGAACTAAGCCCTCTCTTTATTAGAACGAGCGCTATTCTATTTGCAGAAAGCGAACATGGTCGTTAAGTGCTAAATCTTCACCCCCCTCAATGACAGAGATGACATCAGTTCAAATTACAGAGTGCCATAATAACATGAGCCCTGCTGGGCTGGGTGATGTTAAGAGACTTCCTGCTTGCACAGTGTGTGTGTGTGTGTGTGTGTGTGCACTCGATCCCTGCCTTTAAAAATCCTGTTTCACAAACCCTTGCTTTCCCCCAAGTAAACGGGAACTCTTCTGCTGCTTTCTTTTCCTGCCTCAGAGATGGAGTAGACGACGCGGACAGCCAGGGGGATGGCAGCAGTCAACCCGACACCATCTCTATTGCATCCAGGACGTCGCAGAACACGGTAGACAGCGACAAGGTAGGACCTGTTGTACCCGCCCGGCCCGTTTCTCCGGAAGCGCGCACTGAGGCGATTCATGGGCGAGGAAAGGGGGGGGTGGGGTGGGGGCATGGAGCCCAACCTGGAGCGGCCAGAAGATGAGGAAGCTTGTATCTTAGAAAGGCATTCAGAGAAGGGTTTTGAATGAGTTCCCCCCTTTTTTAATGTTGATAATATTGCCGGGGGGGGGGTTATGGTTCAGCCTGTGAATGAGAGAAATCCTGGCGGCAGCTCTGAAGTCGGAAGCCCGCTTCAGCCTGTGAGCTTTAGAACTGGCCGTACCAGGGGGGTGCATTTCACCGTGAAGAGAACAGAAAGAACACCAGAGCAATGCACTAAATCCGTTCCGAGATGCAACTGCAGGAAACTTCGATGCAGACTTGAGGGTTTGGTAAGGGCTGGACTTTGTGTGGCTCGGGAGGGGGGAGTGGCAAGCACACACAGGCTCGTTCAATGACTGCACTGTATGTGGAAGGAGAGAGCAGCGGTCGACATGTCAGCAGCTGTTAATTTTTAAGCCATTTTTATTTGAGCTCGTTTGGTGCGTGCGGTTTTGCCGGTGGTTTGCAGGGCTTTCGTGGCGGAGGGTGATTTTCCGTGCACGCGTTGCGTAACTTGCTGCGCGCCGTCGTGATATCCTTACACCTGTAATTTTAATGAGCCTGGGAAAGGTAGAATGCGACCCCGTAAAAAAAAAACAAACTAGCCCGTCTCACCGCACTGAGCCCAGCGAACAAACCTACTTAGTTTCTGTGATTATCTTTTTAGCGGCGTGCACTTGCTTTCCTCATCCCAGTTCTAAAATCCTTTCTCATTCTGTTGGATCTAATCTAAAAGAATGCAAAATAACAACGCTGGTAACCGCTCGTCGCCGTTGCCCGCTGCCCCTTTACGGTAAATACAGGCGGCGGGTGCACGCGCCCTACGCACAGGCACACGGCGGCGCGTGCGCCACAGCCGTGAGGCAAACCCGCTTTCAGGAGGAGGCCGCTCGCTCGCGTGTCTTCTGCTCCAGCGCGCGCCGAGCGGGCCTCAGATCTGCTGCCCTCGCTTGCTTTTGGGCAGGAAGACAGCTCCCTGAACCCCTTTCAGAGTAGGTGTAATCTGACCATAACCGCATGCCCACCCTGGAAGTCGGCCAGTGCCGCCTGTCCATTTTTTTTTTTTTTTTTCCGTTCCATCCTCTCCAAGTTCATCTGTTGTTCCTGTCAAGCATATGTGAGGATAAAACTAAGGCTTAATCTTTCCTTCCCTAGCTCTCAGGGCTGCTTCTTCAGTTAGGTTAACCAGGCAGTTGCCTAGAGCACCAGAGTTTTATGGGTGGCAAAAAAAAAAAACCCCAGAACGCTCTTTTAAAGGAAGGCGCGCGGTGCCGTGAGCATTTTTAAAGTTCACAGGCTGGCACTGCCTGACTGTGGATCTCGTGCGCTTTGAGACCAGCGGTCAGGGAGTCCTAGGTCCATTTAAAAATGCTTGCTTGGCTGCTGGCAGAGGTCAAACCGCCGGTGGCTAAAGACAGGAGGAGGCCTCCCCGGGGGCTGCTGGCGGGATTCATCCTGGCACTGCTGGCAGAGCCCATTCCACTGGTGGTCAAAGACAGGAGGAAGCCAAAAGCTGCCAGGATTAGGTGGGGGTGGGGGGGGGGGGGGGATTATTTATTTATATATGAGCATTTCATATTCTGCCTTTCCCCAAAGTTTGTCTCAAGGCGCGGATTACAATAAATTTTAAATGAACAGAGTCGTTAGAGCAGCTTTACAGTCGCATCAGAATTTGCAGTTCATGTAGCATTGGGATCCAGCACAGGAAAACCCATTGGTGAAGACCCAGTCGTGTCCCTGATGTGTGTAAGGGAGGGTGAAAAGGAGGGTGAGGAGCAGATAGAGGGTAGAGAGAGAAGGTGCTGGGGTAGGAAGAGAGGATGCTAAGCAGGAGTGAGGAGCGGAGAGAGAGAGAGAGAGAGAGAGAAGGTGCTGGGCAGGTGGAGGTGGAGAGACAGAGAGAGAGCGCGTGGCTGGGCACTGTGGAACGGGGGAAAGAGATCGAGGTGATGCTGCTGCGCCGGGCAGGAAGTGGGGTGAGTGAAGAGGATGCTGGGAGGGAAAAGGAGAGACGCTGGGCAGGGAGAGAGGGAGGTGGCTGAGCACTGTGGAAAGGGGGCAAAGGAGGGAGTCTGCCTGTGCTGGAGCTGCCCAGGCTGAAGCCTCCGCCAGTAGGTCAGTCAGAAAGAGGGGGTGGTGGGAAGGAGGCATAATAAATACCCTGGCACTAGCCCTATTACCATTTACACCGATTCGCTTCAAAAAGCCAAAACTCAAGACTGATTGCTTCAGATGACGACACGGGTACCGTGACTTGGAATGCGGGGCACGTTTCTTTACGCTTTATCTTTAATAGTTAAACGGCTAAAGGAAATCTGTTAGCAGCTGATTTTACTGAATCCTGCCCATCGTTTTTCACAGGCTCGCCCGTTGTCTCACAGACCTTTGGAAATGATACCAGCCTACGGTAGCGAGATCAGATAAAAGCATTATTAGAGCTGAAGCAGAGAGCAAACATCTCTCTTCGTCCGTATTTACACCAAAATGACGAGTTCAAAGTATTTTCCAATGCACATATTTTTGATTAGGTGGCAGAACTGAACACTTTATGTTCGCCCATCGGTCGCAGACGGCAGCGACCACTGATGCTCACCTCTTTCTTTGCTGCCTTGTCAGTATTGGGGAGAGCGGCGACCTCTGCCAGCGTTTGCCAACCTGCCCGGGACAGTGTGGGCACTAATGACCACCATCTTGCCCCAGGAATCACATAGGCGTGCGCGCGCGCGCGAGGGCCACTCTTGTACACGCCATGGTGGGACCCTCGAGGGCGTCCCCTTCTGATGACGTCTTCGCTCTGCTGTACTTAACCTGACTGGCCCTGCCTATCCACGAGTTAGCAAGGAGTTCCTTCGTTGCTGAATCCGCTCTCGCTCGCGGACTTCCTGTTCCTGCATTCGGCGTGAGACGCCTTGGGTTACCCGCTCCTCGGGGGCCCTTCCTCGTCTCTGGCTATCCTCTCCTCTCCAGCAGTCCAAGGCAGCAGTCCAAGGCCTTCTGCCTTGGACTGCTGCCTGTCCCGCTCCTCGGGAGCCTTCTTGGAACTACCTCTCTGTGAGTACCTAACTCCAAGGACCTACTCTACCAACTCTCTTGGGATCCTCTCCGGTGTACCCCGTTCCTCGGGCCACTACCGTATTCTCTCTAGTACGAGCTACTCCGGTGTACCCTGCGCTGCAGGCCACTACCGCAAAATAAAAAAAACAGCCAAGCACCCTAATTAAATAGAAAAAAAAAAAAAAGATCTTTTAGTATGGGTTTTATTTTCCATGAAAAATTTGGTCCCTTAGGCCAGTACTTCTCAACCCGGTCTTTGGGGCTCACCTAACCAGTCAGGTTGTCAGGGTATCCACAATGAATATGCATGGGATAGATTTGCATACAATGGAAGGCGGCGCATGCAGATCCGTCTCATGTTTATTCAGTGTGGGTATCCTGAAAACCTGACTGGCTAGGTCTGCCCTGAGGACTGGGTTGAGAAGCACTGCCTTAGGCCAGTGACTTGGAAACCTGTCCTGGAGGCCCCCCTAATTCCTGTAATGTGTATATTCATACACTATATCTACATCCATTGGAGGCCCAGAGGGCAATTTTCATTCTCCCCATGGATTTTGCAGTCCCACAGAGTTTCCTTTTGAAAATCCAGTAGGCGTGGACATACCTGAGTAAGTCGTGCAACCTGTGTACTTTGCGCCTGCTTGGAAATCAGCAGCCACGGATTCTGCATCCTAGAAGTGTCCACGTGCTTTGCACCTACTCTTTGGCATGGGTGGCCTACCACAGGCACAGTAGGGCCTGTAGAGTTGAACATCGCCTACTTGCTCACTGTTTTGCTCTCCGTGGTCTAAATACGGCCCACAGGAACTCTTTTTGAAGGTGGCTAACAGTGTGTGCGCCACGGAAGCCACGCACACGTTCAGCAGCATCTGAGAAGGGCGGCTTCCAGTCAGCCCATTTTACCTGTGGAAAATTGCAGTCCCCACCCATAGCACTTTCCCGTGGACAAAATCACGGTCATGAAGTGGACTTTACACAGGAGGCTGCAGAACTCCTGCTGTTAGGTGATTGTGTTTCGCTGCAGAGGAGTGAAAGCTGAGATCACACGCATCTGCTTCTGATGAGCTGCTGCATGCAGTGTGAAAGTCCACGGGACCCTGGAACGTCACTTTGTGGTATAATAAACTTTCCATCGTAACTGCTCGGGCAGTATCTGCAAATCACAAGATAGCCCTCATGGGCCATGTGATCTGGCTTCGGGCAGGGCTCACGTTCTGCTTGTGCAACGCACAGGCTGCCAGTGCCCCTGCGGAGGGACTTGGCATCACCTGCCAGGCTTCATGGGTAACCCGGAGTCAGTCGGGCTTGGCTTTTGATGTCGGCAGGGTGCTAATTACCGGCGGCTAAGCCATCCTACAGACCCGGCTGAAGGCTCATTAGGAAACAGCTCTCGGTCCTGCATTCCAGCAGAAGAAGGAGTAGAAGCTGCCGAGCGACTGAGCATGTTGAAGTGGTTCAGTGGCAAGCAGTCCAAACAGATCAAGGCAGTAAGTAGTGGAACTGGCGCCCACCTGCTCCTGAGATGAAGTTGGTACAGGGAAGAGGAGCAGGGGTGGTAAGGCAGGACGATGGGGGGTTTGAGGCTGAAAGGAAAAGGCTGTTTTTAAGTGAGTTTCTGAAGGGAGTGGAGCGCCGTTAAACTTTGCAGATCAAGGAGACGGCTGTGAATGGCTCTTCTTTGAAGCAGAAGGGAATCTGAGACTGCAGGATAGGGTGGGTGGGTGAGTGATCAGGTTTCTTTGCCAGCGTAGCCTTTGATCATGACAGGATTTCCCAGGCTCCAGTGATTTGATTTTTATTTTTCTTGTTGTTGCGGGCCAGCTCAGTGGTTCTGTTTGACTTAAACAAAAGGGGAAGGGTGGTGTCACCTGAAATCGTACCTGTGTGAGCGCCCTGTCCAGTAAAGGCGGTGGATGATTTGCTGGCGTAACTGGCGTGAGTACGGCGTGGCGGGACGCAGTACGCATGGGTGGTTGGGGCATTGGTTAGGCGGGCAGGGGACCACCGGGGCTGTAATCGCAACCTTTGCAAAGCAGCTCTTGGTGCCATTACTGCTGCCTTATTTCTTTGCCATGGCCGAAATGACGTGTGAACCCGCTGGAAAGCAAAGGCGCGGATCCTGAATTGCGATTCCTTGTGGCGGCGGTTGTAACTAAGCCACCGAGCAAGGAGGTGCGAGCGCATCGGAGTACCCGCATTCGCCCGGAGCAAGTCTTCAATAGGGAAGCCGGCTGGGTAGTTTTGGTTAGTTCTCCTCTTTTGAAATGTTATTACGGGCACGCGCCTACAAAGCGGCCATATATTTTGCCCTGTGGTTTGTTTGTTTTTTTGCGGCGACTGATTATTTGAAAATGAAAACGCCAAAGCGGGTTATTTACACTCCTGAGCTAAACACCCCCCGTTCCTCCCCCTTCCACCCCTCTCAGCATTGCTGCTTTTTTTTTTTTTGCTGAGGCTAGGAGAACATGCGCTCTGGAAGCCAGTGCGTGCCTCCAGTCGCTCTGAGCGTTCTGCCGGGGCATCCAGTCCATAGGTGCCCGGCCCAATCTCTTCCAAAACTGTCCCCTGTATGTAAGAAGGATAACGCCGGTGAAGCATCAGCATCGTACCCCAGATCGATGTTACTCAATGACAGGAAGGAACGTTTCGGCAACATTTATACTCGTGCCTAATATCTATCTAATTCCCCTGAGGACGGTAGTATCCCTCGGGGCTGGCACTGTACCAGTGGCCATGAGGAGGCGCTGTCGGCACCGTAGCCTGCATACTTTGCTCTAGCACGGGACATGCAGATGGGCAGGCAGCAGTAGACTCTCTGTACTGATGAAACACACTTAAGAAATAAAGAAAGCATTGGCCACTATCTAGAATTGTGAATGAAGACCCCCCCCCCCATCCAGAATATAAGCAGGAATAAAATATCCGTGGCTTGATTATTCTTACTCCAGTTATATTGCATTGCTTTAATACAGTCTTGGATTATGAATTAAACAGCCGCTGGGTGTGACTGGGTTTCACAGAGGCACGCACACGAATACCTGCAAGCTGTCTCTTTTTCCCCACATGCAGACACGCATGGGCAGGAGCCATCCCACCACTGCTCCCTCACCCCCGGCTGCTCCTCTTTCCAGTCTTTGGACAGATTGGGTCATGGATGTTTCCACCGCTCCTGGTTTTCTCTGCCTACCAATCTTCAGGCTAGTGAGGAGATAGGGAAGCCCCTGTAGCCTTACGTTCCCCCTTCTGAATCTTTAATTTTGGAGGAGATGATGTCGGTTAGAGCCCTTAAGCCAATCAGACCAACACCTATGGAAAGCACATATCAGAGGCGCCTGTTGCATGTTAAATGCTTTTGTAGCATTTGAGATAGTACAGTTGTGCCCTGCTGAATGCTTAGGAGATGCTGAATGATATAAGAATTTTCCAGGTGCAGTTAGAGCCTTTCTTCTGCTTCCTTGACTAAGACAAATGCATTGATTTCATAGGGAGATGATCTGAGGAAGGAGAATATTGCAGAACTATAGGAACCCCTCCCCGGATAACTGGCCTCTAGCACAGGGCTGTGTCATGTTTCATTTAGAAGGTGCCGAGAAGGGGACCTGCCCCTTTCATGGCATTACAAAACATTCTGGGTAACTTTGAGTGATTTGGTTGCTAAGATATATGACCCTGGATAATGATGTGGGAAGATTGTTATTATGAGCAATGAGGTTATTTGATATTTTGTTTGTTTTTGCTGTATTGTATATGGTTTTATTGTTTTAATGTTGTATTTTGTAACCCACCTAGCATAACCAGTTTACTGTAGGCAGGCTATAAATATATTAAATACCTATGTGATTATTGCAGAGGTTATGGGATAAACCAGAGGTTCCCAACCTTTCTGGGGAGCATTGACCCCTTTTTAATGTCCAAAATTTTCATAGACCCTCCACATGCTTTTCTTTCATATTTACCTGCAATTATGTGCTGAATATAGAAAAGTTATTAATGTAATAACAAATAGTTATATACATACCAGACTCCTTGATAATATATAAAACATTAAATAATGCTTACTGATATAAAGGGAATACATATAATTGCAAAGCATAGACGTAAATATGCAAGAATATACTCATATTCAGTAACTTAAGAAGTGTAACTATAGGCAGCCACTCAGCTTGATCTGTTTGGATCAGAAACGACCGGAGGGAATTGACTGAAGAGAGAGAGTAGGGGGATGGGATGGAGAGAGAAAGACTGGTGGGGATGGACTGGTGGAGGGAGAGAAACAAAGCAAATGGCAGGGATGAACTGGTGGAGGGAGGGAGAGAGAGAGAGTGACTGCTTGGGCTGGACTGGTGGACTGTGACAGTGACTAGTGATTCTGAACTGGTGGAGGGAGGGAGAGAGAATGGTGGAGTGAGAGAGAGAGAGAGCAACTGCTTGGGCTGGACTGGTGGACTGTGACAGTGACTAGGTATCTGAACTGGTGGAGGGCGAGAGAGAGAGAGCGACTAGCGGGGCTGGTCTGGTGGAGTGAGTGAGTGAGAGAAAGTGACTAGTGGAGCTGGACTGATGGAGAGATAGAGTGACTTGTGGGGCTGAGCTGGTAAAGCGAGTGAGAGAGCAACTGGTGGAGCTGGATTAGTGGAGGGTGACAGAGAGAGAAACTGTTGGGACTGGTCTGGTGGAGGGTGAGAGAGAGAATAGTGGGGCTGGACTGTGGAGAGAGAGAGAGAGTGACTAGCAGGGCTGGACTGGTGGAGGGTGAGAGAGAGTGACTAGCGGGGCTGGACTGGTGGAGGGTGAGAGTGAGAGAGAGAGTGACTAACGGGGCTGGACTGGTGGAGGGTGAGAGAGAGAGAGAGAGACTTGCGGGGGTGGACTGGTGGAGGGTGAGAGAGAGAGTGACTAGCGGGGCTGGGACTTGTGGAGGTGAGAGAGAGAGAGAGACTTGCGGGGGTGGACTGGTAGAGGGTGAGAGAGAGAGTGACTAGCGGGGCTGGACTGGTGGAGGGTGAGTGAGAGAGAGAGAGAGAGAGACTTGCGGGGCTGGACTGGTGGAGGGTGAGAGAGAGTGACTAGCAGGGCTGGACTGGTGGAGGGTGAGAGAGAGAGAGAGAGAGACTTGCGGGGGTGGACTGGTGGAGGGTGAGAGAGAGAGAGACTTGCGGGGCTGGACTGGTGGAGGGTGAGAGAGAGTGACTAGCGGGGCTGGACTGGTGGAGGGTGAGTGAGAGAGACTTGCGGGGATGGACTGGTGGAGGGTGAGTGAGAGTGACTGGCGGAGCTGGACTGGTGGAGGGTTGAGAGAGAGAGAGAGAGAGACTTGCGGGGGTGGACTGGTGGAGGGTGAGAGAGAGAGAGAGAGAGACTTGCGGGGCTGGACTGGTGGAGGGTGAGAGAGAGTGACTAGCGGAGCTGGACTGGTGGAGGGTGAGAGAGAGAGAGAGAGACTTGCGGGGGTGGACTGGTGGAGCGAGGAGACTGGTTGGGATGGACTGGTGGAGGGTGAGAGAGAGTGACTAGCGGAGCTGGACTGGTGGAGGGTGAGAGAGAGAGAGAGAGACTTGCGGGGGTGGACTGGTGGAGCGAGGAGACTGGTTGGGATGGACTGTGGAGTACAGACAGAGAGTGAGACCCTGGTGGGGGAAGAGGGAAGGAGGGATGTTTGAGACAGGCTCACATCACTAAAAGGGAGATGTGGAGAGAGGTTTGGTGCACATAGTTCCCCCTCTCACCCCTCCCTCCCAATCATGGTATTTTTATTTAATTATAATTATTTTGAAGAAAATCACCTGTGAGAGGGAAACTACCCTGTTAGTTTGATCTTGACAGGGATCCCATGGCTCACTCCACACCTGCCTGTTACCAAATTCCATATATGCAGAGACAGGACACCCCACTCATAAAGCAAGAGGCACTGCTAGAAACATTTTGCACCATTATCATAAGGTACTGGACATGCATGTCAGTGGCAGCTCTAGAGAGAAGAACCTTCTAAGTAACAAAGAAACACCTGACCAGTTTCAACCACCTAAGTAAAACTACCACTAAAATGATTCAAGAGCAATCAATCAAAACTTCTTCTATATAGAAGTGGGACAAATCCCAATATAAAACCTGCACCTCACATTTTAGAATACTCTGCGTTCACAGAAACTCCCCCAACAAAGGGTGCAGGGCAGAACAAGGACTCTTCCCCTTACCACTCACCATAAAAAATTGATAATCAAGTTCTGGTGTCCCCAAACTCCCTCCACTACCAGGAACATTGTGCAAAAAAATGTACTCAGAATCTATTAGGAAACCTGCTATACCATAACACCCTAACTACCAGACTCAAAGAGTAACCACCTTTCCTAAGAAAAGGCAACACTGCAAATATTACATCAGGCCCTAAAACACCAATACACCTTCTACTAGGAAAACACAACAAGTCAGGCTGCTATAGATCCCTACATAGAAACTGCATGCTAGCAGAATATCTCACCTAAGTCACATGGAGAACACAGACAGATCTTCACCAAATACAGAATAGAGAGACCAAAAGTAGAAATACAAATGTGCAGACAAAAACTGAACTGGAAACCGCAAGAAACCAGACTCTGTATGCATTGCAACAGTGAAAAAACAGAAATGTCACCATTCCTCATAAAACATTAAATTCAGTCAAGAAATATAAAACCACACTAATAAAAAGAATATTTCAGTACAGCAGGCCCCATTCAATGGAATGCGCTCCCACCAGACATTCGGCTTGAGCTCTGCCACTCTTCATTCAAAAAAAACTTAAAACCTGGCTCTTTAGCCAAGCTTTTCCAGGACCATGATCATCATTTTTTCCCCTCCAACCAGCAAGAGCATATCTTCTTCACAAACCCCCATTTTCCATACCACTACCTACTTCGGTATCTAATCTCTTGCTGCAGGACACTTGAGACTTTCTCACTTATACGTTATAATTTTTATGCTCAATAAGACCTGTCAACTTAATTGTTTAAGTCTTTTTCTTTTTTTTTTTTTTTTTCCTTTATCTTTTGGTCATCAATGTTACAACGTTATTGTTAAATTTTGAACTTATGTACTCTGTTCCAAGTTTCATAACCTTGTTCTATGTAATGCCTTTTGGCAATTTTCATGTTCTGTTTCAATGTAAACCGATGTGATCTTTATTTCATATAGGAACACCGGTATATAAAAATCTAAAAATAAATAAATAAATAAATACTGACATACACAACATCCAATAATTTTAAACTTAAATATATTATTTTTAAATTTCCCAAATGGCAATAAAATATTTCAAAACATCAGGCACATCAAATAACAGCCAACTATTAAAACTAATAAGGATTTAAAAATTCCCCATTATCCATTCTTGGGAACTTTTGATTTCCATTCACCCTGAGATTGCTGTGGATTAGTAGGGTTAGGGAGGAGGGTACACAAACATTTTCCTTTCTATCATACATGCATACATGCACACGTTCATTCTTACTCACACACACATATACTCTCTTTCTCTCATAAATGCTCATACAAACATGTTTCCTCTCTCTTGTAAACACATGCTCTCTCTCTCACACACCTATATGCTCCCTTTCATACACACTTGTGCTCAAACACACATATGGTTCCTCTCTCTCATACACACATGCTTTCATATACACATACATGATCCCTCTCTCTCACACTCACATAATCCCTCCCATATACATACATGCTCTCACACTCACTCACGCTCCCTCTCTTTCATACACATATGGTTCCTCTCTTACATACACAAGTGGTCTCATTCACATACTACCTCTCATGCACACATGCTCACACCACACTCCCTCCCTCTCATAGAAATGCTCCCTCTCTGTCAATTATATATGTTCTCTCACGCACAGGCTCCCTCGCTCATACACACACACACACACATGCTCTCTTTTTCTCTCGTTCAGACAAACAAGCTCCCATTCTGTCATTCACACAGGCTCTCCCTCATACATACCCTCTCTCATTGGGCCTCCTGCTTCACCGTTCTGACACCAGCAAGATGGGGGTGCGCCAGCCAGTCCTGTTACCTCCTTCCTTCTTCTGCCACCGGTGAGATGGGATGCACCGGTGGCCTCCTTCACTCTGTCTGGCCTCCTTCACTCTTTGGCTGCCACGGGAGCAGCCCTATCGGGCTTCTTTCTTGGCTCGTGCTTTGTGGACTCCCTGTTATGGTCTGGCGGATTGCAGGTTTGGAACCTCTGGGATAAACCATAATATTCACAAACTGAAAATCCCAAGCACGTAAAACTAATATGTCTCGACATCATGTGCACAGTTTTAATAATATACCACTTGAATGTACTTTTTTGGAGTTTTTTTCTTATTTGCATTTGAAAACAACAGTTTTTTATTGGTGTTGAGACATTTTATCCTTGAGCAATAAGGTCTTTGTGTCTGACTGCAACAGCATCTGGTTTTAAACTACGAATGTTTACGGTGTATTCCACACATGAACACACTTTGGAAATTGCAAAATATAAGCAAAGTTAAATAAAGAAAAGAATAACTCTGTACGCGCAGTTACCTGCCTTTATCTGGGCATTGGCTTTATGTGCTTGCCACTTTCAGTTTGGGATTGCCTTTGCGTGTCCGGGAGCAAAGACAGTCGTGGATATTAGAATAAACCGTAACACGGCAGACAAGTAATCTGCAGTGGGTGCGCAATGCACTGGATTTTCAGCAGAAGCATACACAAGCCTCTCCACACCACGGTATTTTCTGGGCACTTTTTTTTTTATTCAGACGTGGGGTAGATATTCCAAGAGCTGCGGAGAAGTGACGTTCACCAGTTGGTTTTGTCCCGGTACTCAGCCACAGCTAACCAGTTAAAAGTTGTGGCTGAATATCCAGTTGAATCTAACCCACACACAAGGCTTGTGGGCAACCATTGAGCGGCCCCGCGGAGGTGGATAACCGGTCAGGGCTGAACATGGCGCTAACTAGCAAGATTTGAAATCCCCATCCTAGGCGCTCCACGAGCCGGCCCCCCTTTTTTTCTGTCCGGCTAAATCTAGGCGCGCAGCGGTTTCCTGGGGATAGAGCGCCGGGAAGTAAAAGGCCAAATCCAGGGATGATCATTGAATCTCCCTCCGGAAACCGGGTCCTTTGGCCACCCTCGGACGTACACAGGAAAGCCACTTGCTTTGGGTGAGCCACGGTACCGCTTGGTCGGCAGCTGGTCGCTGCCGTTCCTGCTGTTCTCCAGATGTAACGTGTCAGCAGAGTGAGCGCCAAAAAGGAAATCCCACCACCTTTTCATGGCCGCAGATGGCACCGGATACAGGCTGACACATTTCTGCAAGACCAATATTAGCTGTTGGAGCAGTACCCAAGGAATAAGAAAACGAGCAGTAACTGCGTCGTGTTTTATTTATTCGCTCGTTCTCCATTCCTCGTGCGTTTGAAGGATGAACGGTACCTGTCGAGCTCTCTCTTGTGGTGCACAATTACTAGGACCAAAAGCGGATTTCACAGCTCCCAGGTCACCGATTACGTGTACCTTCTAAATCTTAGCCTGTTTGCCTGGGAGAGTTGCTTTTTAAAATTTTCGTTAGAATTCTGCTTAAAGCGTTGCGGTGGCGCACGGTCTGACTTTGGTTACCGAGCAGCTGTGTTCACAGCTTGCCAGGGGACAGTAAGGATCAGATGCAGGTGACGTTGCCTGTGAGAGCAGTGCTGTAATCCTTTCTCTGCCGTCGCCGCTGAAAGATGCAAAGTCAGGGACCGGCGCCATCTCAGAGCAGGCGCCCTGGAAGGAGGGCAGCTGGCCGACTCCATCGGACCTGGGCTCCTTTTAGAGTGCAAGGAGGGTGGGAGCGGGTGATCTGATAGGGCATTGGGCTTGGGATGCAGCAGAAGTCCTGGGTCACGAGTTCATGTTAAACTTCATTCTCCTGATCAGCAAGTTAAGGGGAAGATGCACTAAGCATTTGCCCCCTGGATAGAGAATGGAGGAAAGTGATGTGATGTGCTCATCTGATCCGTGCATTATTGTGAAAGCTGCTTATGATTTATTACATTTCTTTTATTATTGTAATTGTGAATATTTTTGTCTTCTTGGCTCAGCAGTTTCCATCTGCTGCTCTTGGCTTCTGGCCCCCAGGGATTTTCCTTCACCCGTCACCTAGAATCCCCCCCCCCCATGTTTTTATTTTCTTCTCGCATCTGGGGGTTGCCAGGTGTCCTGCTTTTATCCAGGGCAGTGCTGTCTAAGCAAGGGCAGGATGCCCATCCAGAGAAAAAGAAGTTTGATTCAATTTCTTACGTAGATCTAGGGTATTCAGAAGTGGGGTGCAGAAGATGGTGGAGCGCATCGTCATCATCCCCCCTCTGATCCTTCCAGGTTCCCCTCCATCCCCAGGCCTTCCTTTCATTTCTCTTATTCCTCCCCCCCCCCCCCCCCCTCCTTCACGTTCCCTTCCATCTCCCCCTAAGGTTCCTCTCCATCTCATCCTCACATGCCCTCAGGTCCCTCTCCCTTCTTCCTAGCAGAGTCCTCTTCAACTTCCTCTACCCGAGGATTCCCCCCCTCTCCTTCCTCTCCATCTGTTCTTCCCATCTCCCCCACTTCCTTCTCAGATTCCTCCTCAGTCGCCCCATTCCCAGGCTCCTCCGCTATCCTGGCATCTTGGGGGGGGTGCAGGACTATGGGCAAAGAAGTTAGCAGGCCAGCAGAGCGGAGACAAAAGTGAGCGAGCTTCTCCCCGTCACGTCAGCCACCCTTCCTGCGTGGCGTGCGCTTCCTTTGTATCAGGAAGCACGGGAGAGGGAGGAGGAGGAGCAGCCGCAGAAACCGGGAGCGAGTGCGCTTACTGTGCCCTCCCCCCCTCCACGACGCTGTCCGTCCATCACTGCCAGGGAAGGAAGAGGCGGGTCGTCGTCAGTAAGCAGTGGCGATGTTTGGCATGGCTTTTACCGAGGGGGCTGCCCTGTAATTTAGGGAGCTATATCAGCGGGCCATCCTAATCCCAACTGGGCCCAGCCACCTCAGCGACAGTCTCTGGCCGGGGAGGGACATAAACTGCAGCTTCCCTTGGAGTTCAGCTTAACGTAGGCCCTCGGGTCTGACCACTAGGTGCTGCTGCCAAGTGCTGCCTGAGACTCTCTCTCCCCGAAGCATTCGCAGCCCTCCCCGGTCCAAGGAGCAGAAACCTGTGCTGGGAATGCCACCTAGCTCCTCTGCCTGGCTGCCGTTAGCCCAGTCCATGAATATTCTCTGGGTGTATAACACCAAACGTACAGGTAGGATTCCCACCTGACCCAGGTCAATGCCGATAGACTGATCCCTCTTTTTCCCCACGGCACCTATGAACTTGCTTTCCTGCCTTTACTTTCCTGGAAAATTTAAGGTAAAAGCCAGAAGTGACTCCGCTGCCCTGCGGTCCTTTTAAAGCTGTCGACAATGCAGGCATGTGGTGGACGTTCAGATTTACAAGCAAACCTCTGCCAAGTGTGCCGTGGCCTTCCCTGGTAAATCTGCAACTTGCCCAGAGCTTCCAGCTTTCTTAAAGGGCCAGTACGGCACAGAAATCAGCCGTTTCTTCCTTTTTTTTTTTTTTCCGTTTTGTTTGGGGTTTTCGAGCCTGCAGTTTCCTCCTGCTCCTTTGGGCTTCCAGTTCACTCGGAACCAGGGCTGAGATCTGACGCCACGAGCCTTCGTTCGCGGCTCTCCGGGAATTTAGTTTACCCCCACCTCCTACTTATTTTCGCCCAGTCACTGCAGAGGCAGTCCTCAGATGGACGCCATGTACCCTGAAATTATGCACCCTGAATCTGGCCACTAGGTGCCGCTGTTACACGACAACTGTGACTCCCCACCTCCACACACCCCCTCTTTTCATCTATGACCGTGACTCCCCCCGCAGCATCCCCAGCCCTGGCCTGCTGCAAAATTGAACCTGAGTCCCTCTGCATGGCAGTGCACAGTACTGAGCCACGGGCTGGACCTTGTCTGCCAGTTTATCACACAATCATTTTCCAAGTTTTGGGCTTCCCAAGCCAGTCCTGGTAAGCCCACAGGATAAGCCGTAGAAGTGTGTGTGTGCACTGGTGACCCTGCATATGCACATCTGGTGTCGTGCATGTTCATTGTGGATATCCTGAAAATCCGCCTGGCTATTTGTCAACATTTTCAAATTCTATTCCCCTCTTTTTTTTAATTGTGTAGACCTCCAACACATTAGTGCTGTGTTTGAAACTTATTGCTAGGCAGTGCCGAGCTAACAGACATTTCTAGTATGCTTCTTATTTATTTATTTTATTTATTTTTAACTTTTATATACTGATGTTCGTGTATAGGATACATCTCGCACCGGTTTACATGAAACTGAACTGTCGCCGAAGGGCGGATACAATGAAACATGTGGTACAATGAACATGCGGAGACAATGAACATGAGGAACATTAGCAATACACTATAATATAATAATATAATAATAATAAAATAATAATAATAATAATAATAATAAAATAAAAAACATAGGGCTATGCCTGATGAAACTTCCAAATAATCTTTAGGAGAAAACTGTCGTGACGGGAAAGGAGGCGTAACTGAAGGGTAACAGGAGAGAAATAACTACGCATGCGGGCAAGTTATGTGGGTTTGTCAATGAAGTTCCTGCTCTGGTATTAATGCGAGCAAACTACAGTGTGCCCTTTGCCTCAGTCCACCCATACTGAGCTGGAAGGTAGTAATAGAATATGCGTCCTCTCCTCTCTCCTTTGGATGCTGTCTCATTAGAGCATCCACCAGAGCTGATAGCTAGGCTTTCCTCCCCAGGACACTGAACGAGTGCCTGGATCTGAAGAATTACAATCACAGAGCATGTCTGCATTCTCTTTGCATGAAACCCGTCATTAAGAGTGCCTGGAAATGACAGGCAGGCAGCCGTGAGGGACCAAGTATTGGCTATGCCAAATAGTTAACTCCATAATGACCTATTTTCAGCTCATTTGAATGTTTTGCTATTTCCCTGCCAAATTCAGACTACTGATTATTGAGAGCAGTCCCTCATTCCTGGTGCAAAATGTTATTCTACTGTAACTGGAAATTAAGGTTGAAAATGATTCAAGAGATGTAATTGTAATTTTATCGCTTCTGATTGTGCCCTTCAGCAGACATGTGCGGGTGCTGGAAGATGATGGAAGGGAAGGGGGAGGCCTGGTGGGAGTCACAATCTCCTGCCCTCTTCTGGGCCTGTTTTACATTTATTTGATTTTGGCCACCTTTTGGTAGCAGTGGTTGAGGCACGGCTTCCCCCTGGTTGTGAGAGGGTTCGCCTGCCTGATTCCGGACCAAGATTAGGCTATTTTCACCTCGACAAAATGCTGCAGGGTCTGCAGTTTCTTCAGTGCTCCTAAGAAGACTCAGTCCAGCTTCCTTAATGCCTCTCTCGGTCTCCTCTCTCTTCTGTGTGAATTTTGCAGGGCTAGAGGTTTTGACTTAACTCATTTATCAGCTCCTCAATATAGATGTGTGGGGAAGCCTGTGTGAAAGAGCAGGGCACCCGGCAGTAACACCAGAGGGAGTCATTAAAACAGCTCCGTAAGGAGTGAACCCAGAATGAATGCCTAAGGACAGGACAGTTAAAGCAGTATTATTCCTTCTTTCCTTTCGCTAATGAGAGATCAGATCGTGCATTAAGAGAAATTCATTTATGTGAAAGCTTTCATTTTACCAGTCAGTGACAGTGCTTTAGAAATAGGTATGTGTGAGGGGGTAGGAAGGGCCTTGAAGGAACAAAAGCTATAATTATCACAAAATTACCTTTTTGTAGACTAAACAGCAGGAAGGTGTCCTGGAGAAGACCCAGTGTGAGCAATTTTTTTTTGGCTGCAGCATTTTATCTATGGTGCTTCTTTGTCCTATGCTGAAAAGACAGCCAGGTTGTGCTGGTCCTGAAGAGTAGTATTAGTTAAGGATGTGCTTTAGATTAAAACAAATGGACATTCCGAAACAAACTGGGTCTAGTTTGTTTCTTTCGGGGATCCCTGAAACAAATTGAGAGGGGCCCCCAAATGAAATAAATCCTATTTGTGTAATTTGTTTTTCCCCATTCATTTCAATGGCCATTATAGTCTGTGGAGAAGAACAAGTGCAATACAGTAAGTTAGAAATTGTTACAGTACAGCTATTGGCAGCCAGCCCAGTGAGTCATGTATGCCTTGTTAAACCTTGGCAGGGCACATCAAAGAGACAACGTATTGCAGTGAGGCATTTTTCTAAATCAACCTATCACTGCTCTGCAGATCCTGATCTTGAAGATTGAACATGTCTGAGATGTGCTGTGCAATGCGTGAATTCCTTCTGTAGTCTTTCTTGTGTTGAAGCCCAGCTACTATACCCCTAGTACCACCACAGGGAACTTGCTGCTTGCTGCTTACCTGCCATAACCCTAGTAACACCATAGGGGACTTGCTGTGTCATGTCTAACTGCTATACTCCTAATACCATCATGGGGGAATTGCTGGCACATGCCTACCAGCCATGCCCCCAATTCCACTATAGAGGACTTCCTGGCAGTGGCACTATCCTACCTGCTATGCCCCTAATTACACCAAAGGGGATTTGCTGACATGTACTACTGGCCGTGCCCCTAATTCCACCACAGGGACTTGCTGCTTACTGCCTACTTTGCCTGCCATACTTCTAGTGCCAAACAAGAATTGAAATACCCCTGTATGGAGCAGAAACTTTGAAACAGTCAAAAAATAAATAAATTCTGCTTCTAATAACTCATACAGTAAATTGAGTAGGTGTAGTGGATGACCATCATATGTGTCTTGTCACTGGCTATATGGATAAAGCCTATAATGACATAGAGACCTGGTAATTGTGGTGCGATTGGCAAATGTGATAAAGCCTTTAAGCACTAAATCCAGATTAGTCATCGGTCATTCCACACCTCTCACTTGCATGTGGGCACCAAGATTGCTTTTTGCTATAGTGAATACGAGATAGTGCACCAATCAACATTAACTGTGCACTTAACTGAATCCTGAAGTTGGTCCTCCAACTCTGCAGGGTTTCGGAGTGAGTTACACTCCTTCTTCAGGGAGCTTCAGGATAGCTGTAATGAATTGCTTCAGCTGGATGTAGCCCATACCTTTTTAAAGGAGAGAGTCTATAAGTGCTTCAAAAAGATAGCAATGAAAATATGGCTAAATGTTGGTAAGACACGGAGGTGGTCAGTGAAACGCGCTAGGATCATCAATGCTTGATAGTTACATCGGGTTGCATGCACAATCTACGCCCACGCGTAGGTCTTAAAATCTGGCCCATAGGTTCTGAGTTGGAAATTCTTTGTATGTCGAAACGCCACTTTGGTGGGTGATCATGGATCATCCCTTGATCTACACTGCTTGAGGCTAGTTCTTCTGTTCACACCGTGCCCTGAATTATTTCACAGTTGGCCCGTTAGCAAAGCTGACAAAGAGAAAAAAGGTTCATTGCTACCTTTTTGTTTTTAGTAGGGCAAGTTACTTTCAGCTGCAGCTTCCTCTCCTCTCCCCACCACCACCACCAAATGTGTGCTTTTTCCTTTTATTCTTTGCTTGTTGTTTTTTTTTTTTCTCTTTTACAATACTATATCACTGGGCCATTACAACTATGGTGGTACTGCTCTTATAGGACGTGTCCAACTAGTGGGCAAGCAAAGGAAGGTCTTTGGAAAGAAGCTCGATGAAGCAGGGCTTTTATTTATTTATTTTCTATACCGCCATTCATGTAGCATATCACATCGGTTGACATGGAACAGGGGTATTATAACTTGGAAAGTTATACTTAGAAAGTTAGAACTTATTATAACTTAGAAAGTTATACTTAGAAACTTAGAAAGGCTTACCAAATCTCTCTTGGGATATCCACGATGAATATGCATGAAAGAAATCTGCAAGCACATTTATTTCATACATGTTGCTTGTGAATATCTCAAACACTTTGGGAAGCCCCGCCATAGGGGGGGGTATCCTGTTCTGTACCACTATACAGAGGAGCTGACGTGTGCTGGGTGCAGGAAGGGAACTTTGTCCCGGAAGGCATTGGTAGTCCCACTAAAGTAAAACTGGATAGAATGGAGTGAAAGTGAAAAATAGGGAGCAACAGATCCTCAGCTCTGCTTAAAGGTACAAGCAATAGAGGAAGGACTGAATACCACTGTGACTGGGATAGCTACATTAAAATGGTTTGCAAGGAAAATATTTATACAGCAAGTTTTTTTTAAAGAGCCTGCAAATTTTTGCTTAACATTTCAGAAAGGCACAGCGCTCTCAACTCAAGTTTCTCTCCACAGGGAAAAAAATTGCAGGTTTTGCAAGTACAGATTTCCAAACTGTTCGGTTTAGTGGAGAAGGTTTTTTATATTAAGAATAAAACAGAAAGGGTGCATAGACCCATGAAATGCAGCTAATCTAAACAGCAAATGAAAAGAAGCAGTCTTACAAACTGAAGATTTTTTACCTTGAAATTGATAAGATGAATGTTGCTATTTGATACTTATTTGTTCCGTGAGTTGCCGCAGCAATACCATTGCATAAAATATGGACTCTGAGCAATGTGGGTCTTTTTACAAGAAATACGGTATTGAAGTGAAGGTTACTTTATTGTTTATTGGACGAGACTGCCACAAGATACTGAACGCGTGTTCTGAATTTCTGAAAACTTGAGAAACACATAGATATTATGTAGTATGTATTTTAATACTGGATATAAAAATAGAATATGAAATTTAAATATAAAATTTAAATTAAAAAACAATATTTGTAGTACATGATCTGCGTACAGTTGTTAATAGTACGATTTTAAGATCCTTGCCTCAAAGAACATGCTCTCCAAGGTCAGGGAATGTAAATATTTTCAAGGTCACACTTTAAATAGGAAACAGATCTCTCAGCTATCTGCCCTGAACACTGTGGCATCCTTAAAAAAGAAACACAAACAAGAGGGGCAGGTTTTAGGATATGTTACTAATAAGGATGCTGGGGAGATACTCGTTCCAGAAACAGTTTGCAAGGGTGATGATTCAGATGAACTGAGCCGGTGAACCTGGAAGATGTAGGTGGCCAGATTGACAAACTGAAGAGTAGCAGATCTCCCTGACCAGGTGGTAGACACCACAGAGCTCTGAAAGAACTAAAAAATGAGATTTCAGATCTAATACTAGTACCTTGTCCATTGTACCTGAAGACTGGCGAGTGACCAATTTAGCCTTAATATTTAAAAAGGGCTCAAGAGTTGATCTGGGAAACTATAGATCGGTGAGCCTGACTTCCATGCCGGGAAAAATTGTGGAAACTATTCTAAGGAACAAACTCACAGAACATATAGATAGACATGATTTAATGGAACACAGCCAGCATGGATTTACCCAAGGGAAGTCTTGCCTCACAAATCTGCTACATTTTTTTAAATGGGTTAATAAACATGTGGACAAAGGTGAGCCAGTAGATTTCATGTATTTGGATTTTCAGAAGGCATTTGACAAAGTCCCTCATGAGAGGCTTCTAAGAAAACTAAAAAGTCATGGGATAGGAGGCGATGTCCTTTCGTGGATTACAAACTGGCTAAAAGATTGGAAACAGAGAGTAGGATTAAATGGTCTGTTTACTAAGTGGAGAAGGATAAAGAGTGGAGTGCCTCAGTGATCAGTGATTTTTCATGTATTTATAAATGATCTGGAAAGGGGAATAACCAGTAAGGTGACCAAATTTGAAGATGACACAAAATTATTTAGAGTTGTAAATCACAAGTGGATTGCGATAAATTGCATGAGGACCTTGAGAGTCTGGAAGACTGGGCATTCAGATGGCAGATGGAATTTAACGTTTGTAAGTGCAAGGTGAAGCATATAGGGAAAAGTATCCCATGTTATAGTTACACAATGTTAGGTTCCATATTAAGGAGCTACCAGCCAGGAAAAAGATCTTTAACTCAGTGTGCTGCAGTGGTCAAAAAAGCAATAGAATGTTAGGAGTTATTAGGAAAGTGATGGTGAATAAAATGGAGTGTGGGAATGAGGAGTAATTCCCACAGGCCTGGAGGCAGAAATTGTCTGACTCCAGCCTTTCTTAAAACATAACCTTTACTTTCAGACAGTGTACTCTTCCTGCTCACAGTTTATACTGCTTCATTTCAGCTCAGTGTTTGAGCAGTGTTACCTTACAGTAGCTGCCTTCCTCTGGAGACCTGGGCCTAGTCCGGTTATCCTCACCTGGATCCCAACTCTTTTTCCCCAGTCTCTGGTTATGCCCTCTGAGCCCCACCTGTCTCGCAGGATCCCACCCATAGAACATACTCTTCTTAAGGCATTTAAGGTGGACCAGGCGTCTGGCCAGTCCTGCACAGCTAAATAAGGGAACACTAGGGCACTGGCTCACATGGAGAATGTCATAGTACCTCTGTATTGCTCCATAGTGAGACTGTACCTTGAGTACTGTGTGCAATTCTGGCTACCACATCTCAAAAATGATATAGTTGCACTGGAAAAGTTTCAGAGAAGGGCAACCAAAATGATAAAGTGGAATGGCTTCCCTATGAGGCAAGGTTAAAGAGGTTAGGGAAGTTCAGCTTGAAGAAAAGATGGCTGAGAGGAGATATGATAGAGGTCTATAAAATCATGAGAGGATTGGAATAGGCAAATGTGAATTGGTTATTTATTTTTTCAGATAATACAAGGACTAGGGGGCACTCCATGAAGTTAACAAGTAGCACATTTAAAACAAATCAGAGAAAATTATTTTTCACTCAATACACAATTAAGCTGTGGAATTCATTGCCAGAAGATTTGGTTAAGGCAGTTAGTGTAGCTGGGTTTAAAAAAGGTTTGGACAGGTTCCTGGAGAAGTCCATAAACTGCTATTAATCAAATTGACGTAAAGGTGAATTTTAAGACCCGCATACAGGCATCCATGTGCACGCAGTTCTAAACCCCCTAACTACCCTGCCTGCCTTTTCCCCTATCCTCCCCAACCCCTAAAACTCCTCTAGTTTGTTTTTTTTTTTATTTCAAAACTTATCTGCTCTCTGGAGCAGTAGTAAGTTGTGCGGGCCAGCTGCCGGCGTGCACTTCAGCGGGACAGCGCCTATTGGCACTGACCCAGCCCACCCACGTTCCTCCCACACCCTGCCCCGGCCCGCCCCCGGCCTGCCCCTTTTGGCCGAGGCTGGACTTTGGCGTGTACCGGGAGATACGCGCGTGGCTGTGGGGCCTTGGAAAAGGCCCACAGCGCACGCGGCCCGGCCTCGCGTGTATCTCCCGGTTTTCACGCGCGCTGGCCTTTGAAAATCTACCCTTTAGGGAATAGCCACTGCTGCTTAGTAGCATGAGATTTATTTACTGTTCGGGTATTTGTCGGGTTTGGATATTTGTATCCTGAATTGGCCACTGGATGCTGGGCTTGATGGACCCTCGGTCTGAGCTAGGTATGGCAACTTCTTATGTTCTTAAAGTTGCTCTTTTCTTTTCTCTCACCCCAACCTGTATCACTAGGATCAGCACCACCTGCTAGGGAATTTACAGGCAAGCTGTTCCCTTACATGATGATCAGCCAATCCAGGAGGAAATAACATTTAAAAAAAATGTGTGAACATCATTCCTTAACATTTGTACCCAACAAACACAGCGTGGTAAAAACTGGATGATGCCTGGCTCTAGATAATTGTTCTATTGCTTTCTTCTTTATTTTAGGACAAATACAGTATGTATTCCATGATAATATACTACAGAATTTCACTGGATATTGTTTGTAAAATTTACATATAAATTTATATGGTTTGCTATTGCCAAAATCCTGAATCTTGTGTACCAAGGTGGGTTTATCTGAAAGATAAAGCTTGACTAAACTCATTAAAGGTTGAAGCTGCCACATGCGTAAATTCTGCTTTTTTAATATATAAGAACATAAGAAGTTGCCATGCTGGGTCAGACCAAGGGTCCATCAAGCCCAGCATCCTGTTTCCAACAGAGGCCAAACCAGGCCAAAAGAACCTGGCAATTACGCAAACACCAAGAAGATCCCATGCTACTGATGCAATTAATAGCAGTGGCTATTCCCTAAGTAAACTTGATTAATAGCCATTAATGGACTTCTCCTCCAAGAACTTATCCAAACACTTTTTTAAAACCAGCTACACTAACTGCACTAACTACATCCTCTGGCAACAAATTCCAGAGCTTTATTGTGCATTGAGTGAAAAAGAATTTTCTCCGATTAGTCTTAAATGTGCTACTTGCTAACTTCATGGAATACTCTCTAGTCCTTCTATTATTCGAAAGTGTAAATAATCGATTATTCGAAAGTGTAAATAACCGATTCACATCTACTCGTTCAAGACATCTCATGATCTTAAAGATCTTATGATCTTATGATCTTAAGAGCAGAAAAGAGCTACTCTGCTCAGTTATTTCTGCACAGGAAATAATAGGATAATCATCCAGTCTGCCCAATTATTTCTGTCCACACTACTAAGGATATAACCCAGTTGCCAGCTGTAAAAGCTTGACCGCATGTAGGATATTGCATCTTATCCAAGGTCATTTTTTTTCTTCCCTCATTGATTCTTTACGTGAGCACACGAGATCCCATACTTAATCCAACGCTCAGCCCTCTCTAAGCTCGCTTCCCCCCCAATTTCTTACCACCGAAGTTTGTAATAATCTGTGAGTGAGACTGTTGCCTGAACATCAGCCTCCGTGGATCCTGTAGCCT
The DNA here is from genome assembly GCF_901001135.1 of Rhinatrema bivittatum. NCBI lineage: Eukaryota > Metazoa > Chordata > Amphibia > Gymnophiona > Rhinatrematidae > Rhinatrema > Rhinatrema bivittatum. The sequence continues at coordinate 35,426,105 of NC_042620.1, forward strand.
GCTGGTACTAATCAGGCTACTCCGTAACCTGCAACATGACTAGGTTGTGCTTCCTTCATCTGCCCCTTTGTCTTCTGTCGCTATCTTGCTGGATAGTATCGGGCCATCATCAGCCTGCCAGCGGTGACCTGGTTTGGTTTCTGGCCCACTGGTTGTAGCCTGCTTGCCCCATGGCCTGCTGCATTGCTACAGTACATTGGTGCATCCTTTATCTGGCCTTTTTGTTTTGCCCTTATCACCTCTCCCTTTTCATGTCTGCTTTTTGAGGGAGCAAAGGGCGGGCTGTTTGCAGTACTACAGCCTCCCAACCCTGCTGTTTTTTTATATTTATTTTATAACTTACATGTGTTACTTGCTCCTACTGCCAATCCCACAGCGATTTACAATCATAATAAAACAACCATAAAAACATATCCAGTCGTCTCCTTACCCTTTTTCTTTCCCATACAGCTAGCCACTTCACTTCCTCTAAACTCATTCATCGTCAGATTGGTGTCTCTAAAATGCCAGGTCTGTGCTGCCTGCCGGAAATCCAGACAGTCATCTAAAAGCCTAAAGTCCCTTGGGAGACTGCTGCGTAACGGCGGTACCATGATGGGAAAAAAATGGCTCCTCATCCACCCGTTTTGATGGCAGAACCAATGGATCCTCCTGCAAAGAATGCAGGCTTCTTGCTGCAACATAGTTAGATACTCTTTCAATAAGGTATCTAGGACCACTCTCTCTTACAACTTTAAATACCATCATCAGTATTTTTCTCTGCCTTAATTGCAAACCAATGCAAATTCCCTTAAATGGGTGAAACATGATCCCAACCCTTCCACCCCCACAGGATCCTAGCTATTGTGTTCTGCATCAGATGTAACCTCCTGACCACCACCTGCAAGATACCTATATAAATAGAATTATGGTCCTTGAACCACCAATGCAAGATTTATGGGGGACAGATAAAGATGCAATTGACGTGCCATACATAAGTGTCCAAAAGTTGACTGCATCACTGAAGAGATTTGCCTCACCTCTATACTAGTCCCCAAATTACAGACTGTTGTCTGCAAAGGAACCTTCAACCCATCTACTATGATCTGGAAATCTGCATATAGGTGCGCTCTGCCTATCCATAAGGCATCTGATTTGCTGCCATTCAATTTGAGTCTGTTATCTCTAAGTCAGCACAATATTTTCTGTAGCCCCCTGATTAATCATATTTACTTCTTCCTGCCCCTTCTACAAAACAGGATAGACGAGCTGGACATCATCTGCATTACAATGAAAGTTTAGTCCCGTTTCCTAATCACCTCTCATGGTAAGGCCATATAGATATTAAAAGGATAGGGAGATTGGACTGAACCCTGTGGGATACCACAAACTAAAATTTCAAGTTAAAGATCAAAAATGGCCAGTGGCCACCTGCTGAGACCTTTCTCATAAAAACGAGAAACCAGCCATTGCAGTACAACTTCCATGGCTCCCTGCCACATTCAACTGATCAGTCATCAACTGATGATCGACCATGACAAATGCGGGGGATAAACCCCACTCTCCCATTAAGTATAAATCATCCAGCAAGGTCAACAATAAAGTCCTGGTGCTAAAGCTACCCCTAAATTCTGACTGGTAGTCATGCAGTACTAGCTACAGCTCTTGATGGTCCAGCCATCGTTGTGCCACCACTTTTCCTTTTTTTTTTATATCTAAGAAAGGGAGATTTGAAACTGGCTTAGAGTGGTCCCTAACAAATTATCCAGCAGCCCATTTTAGTCTATCTGGAAAAACACCCTCCACTTGGGAATCATTTACTGTTTGTTGTACTTGATCAAGAAATCTAACCTATGAGACTTTAAATAATGCAGAGGGACATGAATCAAACTCATAAGATGTACTTTAAGCCTTATTTCCACATCCTGACCCTCTCATGGGGAAAGTCAAAACCACAGCCTTATATCATCAGCCACACTGCCCTTACCCCCAGCCAAACTACTCACTCATTTACTTATCTCCTGTGAAACCAACATCAAAGGGATAGATCTTCCCCATTCCTTCCTTTACAATCCTTCCTAATCTGATCAGTTGTATTCTTAAAATGATCTGCAAAAGCATTCCACATTTCTGCAGATGGTTCAATTGCCGAACTCCTATTTCTTAGTGCACCCCCATCTCCAAACCACCATAAACAACTCCTTAGGTTGGCTCTTTGCAGGCTTAATGGCCCTCTCTAAAGCTGATCACGTTGCTCCTCTTATTACAGATTTATACAACCAAGAATGCTTCTTCTAAGCCATCCTATCTTCTTCTCTCTTACTGCTCAGCCAGCATTGCTGCAGCTTCCATCCTCTTTGCTTCATAGTTCTTAATGTGTCCAGAAATCGTGGATTTAACAAATAGAAAAAGTTGAAAACCACAGTGACTCTGTTAACTGTCCTCTGTATCTGTCCCCGGTACGCTTGAATTTTGAATTATTGTCTTAATGATTTCTGCTTGCTCAGTGATGAAGCTCTCACCATAAACAGAAGTTCAACCTGAAAAATGCCCCCCTTTTAGCCTTGTCAGGTTTTGAACCAAATTAGCTGACCTTGAAGGTTCATTTTTTTGTAGTGATCACTTAAGTGCACTCCTGGCTAGATAGGCTAATGAGATACTCCAGATGTATTTCCATGTTCCTCTTTAAAGTGGTTTTGAAATCCACATTAACCTTTCCTTTCTCCTTCTAGGAGTTACCTTCATACTTATTTGCACATAGGGTTAGCAGCCCTAACTGCATAGCTGAGTTTAAAAAAGAAAGTTTGAACAAGCTCTTGGCAGAAAAGATTCTAAACAGTTATTAGCCAGTTAGACTTGGGGAAAGCCACCACGTATCCCTGGGATAAGTCACATCCTCTCACACCGAGGATGTGTCTCCAGGGGTGTGTGCCTGGGAGGGAAGGGTTAGGACTGCCATTTGTGTTGGCGATTTGATCATTAGGAGTGTATATAGTTGGGTGGCTGGTGGGCCTGAGGATCGCTTGGTAACTAAAGCTAGCAGAGTTCACACGTCTCCTAGATATAATTGTAATGAATGTTGGCAAGGAGCCGGCTGTCTTGGTACACATGGGTACCAATGACATAGGAAGTGTTGCGGTCACGGTTGCGGCTTCTGCGACCGGGCTCTTACCTTGGCTGTTGGCTCCGGCGAGCAGCTGCTCTCCCTGATGCTGTTTTAGGCCTGTACAGGCCTTTCTTCGCAGCGGCGTCTCCACGAGGGAGATGCCGCTGAGCTCTCTGCCTTGAACCCGCCCACTGGGTACGCGCGCGTGCGAAGAGCCCGAATTTAAAGAAACAGAGGCGGGAAACCACGGCCGGTCCCCGGAGTGACGTCAGACGTCAGCAGGGTATTTAAACCCAGTCCCTGCTCCAGAGAATTGCCTTGCAACGAGGTTCACTCTTGAGAGAGTTTCAAGTTGCAGTTCCAGCCTCCATTCCTGATCCAGCTTCCGTTCCTGATCCAGTCCTGGTTCCCTCGGCTTGTCTTCCTGGCTTCTGATTTGGTACGTCTTCTGGATTCTCCTGTCTGCCTCCAGCCCTGACTCTCAGACCGTTCCCCCGCCCTGCTTCGTTCTCCGCTGTGACTTCTGTTAGAAACTGGAGAGCATAGTGGGATAGGGGCAGCCTATCCCAGAATGCTGGTGCTAACATTTGAAAAGGAGAGAGAGTTTTTAAACTAGACCATGGGGAAAAACTGATAGTTGCTTAGAAGTACATCGTTCAGAAGGAGATGTCTTCTAAGGAGACTTGCAAAACAGAGAAGTTAGAATAATCAGTAGAGAGGTTGTGGTTAGGGCTGAAGTAGTCCAGATAGATGTAGATGAAGAGCACACAGATGTGAATGACTCTAAATTGCCTGTACATTCTGCTAATAAGCAGGTTGTGAATACAAATATCAATAAAAAAACATACTTTAAAATGTCTGTATGCAAATGCCAGAAATCTGAATAGGGAAGATTTCTTTGCTTTGGTGTTTACTGAAGAGGATGTTGGGGAGACACCCATTCCGGAGACAGTTTTCAAGGGTGATGATTCAGATGAAGTGAACGAAATCACAGTGAACCCGGAAGATGTAGTAGTCCAGACTGGCAAGCTGAAGAGTAATTTTATCTTTTTTGAGATGCGGTGACCAGAATTGTACACAGTACTCAAAGTGCGGTCTCACCATGGAGCAATACAGAGGCATTAACTTGAAAAAGTTAATATAAATCGGTTATTTACTCTCTCAGATAATAGAGGGCTTAGGGGGCACTCCATGAAGTTAGCAAGTAGCTCATTTAAAACAAATCAAAGAAAATTCTTTTTCACTCAGCGTATAGTTAAGCTCTGGGATTCATTACTAGAGAATGTGGTTACAGCAGTTAGTGTAACTGGGTTTTAAAAAGTTTGGATAAGTTCCTAGAGGAAAAGTCCATAAACTGCTATTAATTATCATTGGTCAGCCCCTGTCACATGGTAGGAGCAATGGACGGCCCACACCAGTAATCAAAATGGCACCGGTAGCCCCGTGACACGGTAAGGGCAAAGGGCCACCGGCGCCAGTTTGATAACTGGCAGCCGACGGTCCAAGAGCAGGAGATTGCTCCCGGCCCCCCGCTGGACCACCAGGGACTTTTGGCAAGTCTTGGGGGGTCAGGACGGTGGGGGGTGTTGTAGTTAATTTTTTTTTTTTTTTTATATTCGCTCCATAAGACATACAGACATTTTCCCTCCACTTTTGGGGGAAAAAAAGTGCGTCTTATGGAGCGAAAAATACAGTAATAAGCAAAAGTAGATTGAGATTTATTTAATGTTTGGGTACTTGCCAGGTATTTGTGATTTGGATTGGCCACTGTTGGAAACAGTATACTGGGTTTGATGGACCCTTGCTCTGACCCAGCATAACATGTATTATGTTCTAAGTGCCATGAAGTTAACAACCAGCAGATTTTAAAGAAATCATAGAAAGTACTTTTTCACTCAACGCATAATAAAGCTGTGGAATCTGTTGCCAGAGGATGTGGTCAAGGTAACTATGGTTTTAAAAGGTTTGGACAAGTTCCTGAAGGAAAACTCCATAAAAAATTATTAGCCAGATAGACTATTTATTTATTTATTTAACATTTTTCTATACCGAACTTCATGACAAGCTTCATATCAGGCCGGTTTACATCGAACTTGAGGATTAACTGAACGTTACCAAATAACAGGAAGGCCGAAGCGCAGTTACAAATAACAGGGAGAAAGAACTTGGGGGCTAGAGTAGCCAGGAAATAAAGGACAGAAAAAACTGGAGAAAGAGAACGTATGAATATACAGTGGCTAGGTCGGTCATTTAGTCTATTGGATTAGATGAGAGTACTGTTGCAATGTTAGGTTTGAGGGAAGGCTTGGAGGAAAAGCCAAGTCTTGAGTTTTTTTCAGAAGGTAATCAGGCAGGGTTCCAGTCTTTGATCAGTTGGCAGGTTATTCCAGTTGATGGGGGCAGCTGTGGAGAATGCCCGTTCTTCCGTGGAAGTTAGACGAGTGGATTTAGTTGGGGGGACTTGAAGGGTTCCTTTGTGTGCCGCTCTGATGGGTCTGTCAGATGTGTATAGTTTGAGTGGAAACTGAAGGTCTAGAGGTAGTTGGTTGTAGATGGATTTGTGGATAATAGTGAGTGCTTTGTGCATGATTCTGTATTTAATAGGTAGCCAGTGTAGGTTTCTAAGTATAGGAGTGATATGAGTTCTCCGGTTGGTGTTGGTTAATATCCTGGCTGCTGAGTTCTGGAGCATCTGTAGTGGTTTAGTGGCAGAGATAGGGATTCCTAAGAGGAGAGTGTTACAGTAGTCAATTTTGGAGAATATTGTTGACTGAAGGACAGTTCTGAAATCCTGGAGATGGAGGAGAGGTTTGAGTCTTTTCATAACTTGAAGCTTGAAGAAACAATCCTTCGTGATATTGTTGATTGATTTTTTAAGGTTCAAATGGTTATCAATGATGACTCCTAAATCTCTAACTTGAGTAGTCTGCGGAATAGAGGTAGTCTGAACATGGCTGGTAGAATGGTCGGTGGAGATAAGAAGGATTTCTGTTTTGGCTGCATTAAGGACCAGGTTCAGGCTGGAGAGTAAGTGGTTGATGGACTTAAGGCAGTTCTCCCAGTAGGAGAGCGTTTTTGGAAGGGATTCTTTTATAGAGATCAGGATCTGAACGTCATCAGCATATAAGTAGTGAATTAGGTTAAGGTTTGTGAGCAGCTGGCAAAGAGGCAGTAGGTAGATATTAAAGAGGGTGGGGGATAGAGAGGAGCCTTGGGGAACACCTAGAGTAGATTTGAAGTTAGGAGATTCTTTATTATTGATAGTGATCTTGGAGCTTCTATTATTGAGGAATGAGCTGAACCATTGGAATGCGTATCCAGATAATCCGATGTCTGAGAGACGATTAAGGAGGATGCTATGATTCACGGTGTCAAACGCCGCGGAGATGTCTAAGAGAACTAGCAGGAATGAAATCCCTTTATCTAGGCCCATGAGGATGTGGTCTGTTAGTGAGATGAGGAGGGTTTCGGTACTGGATGACTTGCGGAAGCCATACTGGGAGGGGTAAAGGATTTTGTGTTCCTCCAGGTAGTCCGAGAGCTGTGTGTTCACCACCTTCTCGGTGAGTTTTGCTAGCAGCGGGAGGTTGGATATGGGTCGGAAGTTGGAGAGCTCATTTGTGTCCAGGTTGGGTTTCTTCAAGAGAGGTTTAATAGATGCTGTTTTAAGATCATCCGGGTCTAGACTAGAGAGAGCCATGGCTGTCCCTGGAAGTGAATAACAAGGAATGGGTCTACTCTTTGGGATCTGCTGGGTACTTGTCACCCTGACTGGCTACTGTTAGAGATAGGATGCTGGGCTTAATGGACCTTGGTCTGACCCAGCATGGCATTTCTTATGTTCTTATGGTAGTGGGCCACAAGAAATGGATCTTAAATATTTAAAAATTTGTGGGATAAACACAAAGGATCCCTTAGATCAGAGCTTCCCAAACTGTGAGTCGGGACTCCAAACAGGGTCACAAAACCTCCAGCAGGGGTCACAAGTGCCTTAAAGGACAGTCCTCTCCAGACATCACCAGCAGCAGAAGTAGTGGAAATCAGCATGGGATCTTTGAGCTGGCGTACACTCTCAGGTCCTGCAATGGTCCCGCCCTCGCTTGAGTTTCCACGTTAACAGGAAGCCATGTGTGAGGAGGGACTGGGGCCACTGCAGGGCCCGTGAGCTTTTACTGGCTCACACGATCCTGTGCTGACTTTCATTCCTAATGCTGCTGCCAACTGCAGTTAAACATCAGGCATTGGACCAGCCATTGGGGATGAGTGGGCAGAGTGTGCACAGGTCTGTGGAGGTTGGTCACTTCTTCTCTATCCTCTTCCATCACTGAACTTACCTAAGAGAAAAATGTTGCCCCTGTCATCAGCTTGCCCTCTCTTCCCAATAGCTGTCATCCACTTATCACCTGAGGGCCAAAGGAAAATGTTGCTGCTGATCCTAGTCAATGTGATGTGTGGATGGGGGCTGTTTGAAGGGAGGGATCAGATTCAGGAAGGGTTTGAAGATTGGGTCAGTGGGAGAGGGATTGGCTGTGGAAGGTGAGAGGGGGATGCAAGGGAGGAGCTAGGGGTGAGAGTATCAACTGGGGAGGTATGTAAGAAAAGAGAGAGGAAAGGGATGACAGATGATCAATTGGGGTTACAGAAATGGCTTGGAGGTGAGATACGTTCAGTGGGGAGGATGTAAAAGCTGGAGTGGGTGAGAGAGTGGCTAGTCTGGGAAGGGGAGAGGAACTGGGGGATGTAGGGAGGAGGAATAGCCTAGTGGTTAGAGCAGTGGAATCTGGACCAGGGTTTGAGTCCTGCTGTCACTCCTTGTGACCTTGGGCAAGTCACTTTACCCTCCATTGCCTCAGGTACAAAAACTTAGATTGTAAGCCCTCTGGGGATAGAGAAATACCTACGGTACCTGAATGTAAACCGGTGTGATATCTCAATTGAGATCGAATGTCGGTATATAAAAATAATAAATAAATAAATAAAATAAATGTAAGAGGGGATCAGCTGGAGGGGCAGAGGTTGAGAGACCCTCTGGAGGGAGATGGAGATTGACAGAGGGGATCAGTTGGATTGCAGGAATGGTGAGTGGAGGGATTGTTGGAGGCGAACTACACCCTCGCTAATTAGGTTTGGTTGTCCTTTGGGGTTGTCTGAATTTTCAAGTGCTAAAATGGGGCCACATTGGCTAAAAGTTTGGGAAGCCCTGCCTTAGATGGTTTTAAAGCACTAAGGTTACATGCATGGAGCAGCATTTACAATCCTAAGCAGAAGGTGTGGGGGTAACCTGTACAGAGCAGACTGGATGGGCATTTTGTGTCATCGTCTACTGTCATCTACTATTTTACTATAATCTACTCCTTGGGTCTGCCAGGTATTTCCTGGAGATCTGGAAAGCGACATGATCCTGGACCCCATGGACCCTTAGCCTGACCCAGCCTGGCACCTCCTATGTTCTTATAATCTGAATGGTAAATGGAAAAATAGTTGTTGTTTTTGAGTGGATTGAATTATTTAGGAAGACCATCCATCTGCTTGCTTCATTTGACACAAGCATGTTAGGTCAAACTGTGCACAAACATACCATTCCCACTTGGCTTTCACTTTACATTTCTTGCCAATATACACTTTAAAGGATGCATCAAAGTCTGTGTTACAACCATGATAGTAATGGGGCAAAAAAATGACAATTCTGAATCGTAATTGCAGACCCTGTCAAGTCCAAAGCTGGGGTATTTAATGGTGGGTAAGATTTTGGCCATTGTAACCCACAATCCAGAGCTTTACCCCGTCTCTAAACATCAGATCTGTTTTTGTTAAGGAGATGTATGAATTTGTTTTATGGTGGTCAGTCCATGCTATCAATGTTTTTTTGACTTAGAACATGTTAAGCACCAGGCCATTTTTTTTATTAATGCTTATGTTCAGGGATACAAGAACACTTAGATTTTTATTGAAAGCATAATTTTGTATTGTTCAATATAAGTATTCTTGGAGATGCTGATGCCATTTCTCTTACAAACTTCCACCAGCATCTCATTGTATACAGGAAGTGATCCTTTTATAGATAACATTCAATATTGTAGAAGATTCTAGCATTGCGTGACTGCCCAAAGAATCATTTACATAGGTTGTCATGTCAACAGTATGATAAGATCATCCCTACCTAATCCCGAGTATTTCTCCGAGGTGGGGCCCATTTACCATCACTTTTAAGTAGTCCTTTGTTCTGTTAGAATCTTACTGGTCAAGGTAATTAACACATCTGTGGCTGTGTTTACAACTACTCTTGAGAACATAGCCTTAAGCTCCCGTCATTGGTTTCTTCTTTGTATGACCCTATGAATAGGCATCATCTTATGGAGCCAGCTTGTCCAAATGTCCTGAGAAACTGCAAATCATTCTCAATAAGTCACTTAGAGTTCATTCAGCCCAGGCAGGTTAAGAAAACCGAGGATTCTAGGGTTTTCTTTCTCCATGTTGGTTTTCTGTTTAGGCATACTTCTCATACAGCATCATGATTCATGGTTCAATCTGTTGGTGCTCCAAGGGTCATTCCCTGCATAGTTCCAGATCCTTGTCTCCCTCCTCCTGTTTTTCCCCACCAACCTATTTTCTATAATTCCATTTTGTGTATGACCCCTCTTTTCTGGGCTCACTAGTAGTATACTATTCAATAAATATAGAACTTTCAGCAATTTGAGGTCCAGGGAGGTGTGAGTTAAGACATGATTGATAGGAAAATTCTTTCCCCAGAGAGGTTGAGTTGGGGGTTGGTATATAGGGTCCTTCCATGAACATTGGGAACAGTCTGGAGTTAGCCAGAGCTAGATTGTGTTCAGATGTACTTATCAACTGGAAAGAATAGTACTGGGAAAATTAGAGCCCCTCAGTCTTTAGGGACACCATCTGCCTGAGGAAGCTTGAAGCCCGTAGTGTATTTAAAGGACAAGAATTTTTTACCGTTATTCACTGGGGTCTGGAGGCGAGAGTCTGAGAGGGAGAAGTTTCTATTGGACTATGTTCAAGAAATGTTAGAAGTACAAAAACGTTGCAGATTTTATGAACGGTCTAAGAAGCCGCTGTCTGGAGTTGTTGGGTTTTTTTTCCTTTTTTTTTGTATTTTGAACTATTGCTGGTTTTTCTACCGTTCTACCAGCTTTTGATTTTGTGAACTTTAAATAAATTATTTCCTATTGTTTTAGAACACAACCTCTGATGTGGACTACATATTTTTGGTGAGTCGTGCTCCCCACAACATTAATCCATGCCTAGTTCCTCTTCACTGCACCAAGTGACTCAGTGGTGGAAAGCTAGCCCCTCTGTCAAGGGGAGGTTACATATATGTAAGAGAAATTTTTTTTAAACAGTTTTCTTTTTAAAAGTCTCCTGATATCATGCTGGTATTATTATTTAGGATTTTTTTCTTCCTGGTTGACATTTTTTGCTGTCTTCTGTCCTCTTGACAGTGATTTGTTCTGTACGGACAGATTTTTAATCCAGTCACTCAACCAGTCCTCCTGCTTTTTTGGAATTCGTCACTCCTCTCTCTTCATTATACTTTTTTTTTCCTTTTTCTGTTTTTCAAAATATATGAAAGCCATTGGTGCACAGTAGTAGCTGAAAGCCCTGGGGCATATAGAACATTCTGACAGAGTTATAAATGGTGACATTCTCGAAAATTCCCCGCCTCCTACCCCTAGCTGCATAAATTAGACCAAAGCAGGTGATCAGTGACTGCTTCTTGCTCTCTTTTTAGCGAAGATAGAGTGCTGCAAAAAAGTTTGTGAACCCCGAGTAAAATAAAGAGTATTACAAGTTCTTAGCATGATTCCCTTGTTTAGTTGAAACCAATTTTTTTCTTATGCAATAAAAGAGTATAAATTAAACAATTCTTTCTTTGAGACACAATAATGTCCAAAGTAGGAATGGCAAGACTAATTCAGAATCAGCGTGTTACTAAAATAGTAGTTGAATCCATAGTTTTCTTACATAGCATAGTTACTTGGCTAATGAGAATCAGATGATTAAATGGATAATGAGTAAATCTGCATGACTTGAGTTTGGGCATCCTGTCCTATATAAAAGGTCCAAAAGGTTTTCAGTTTGGTCTTCACCATAAAAGTTAGTGGAAGCTGATCGTGCCACAATGGAAAGAAATTTCAGAGGACCTATGAAAAAGAGTAACTGAATGCTCATCTGTCTGGATACTTCTAAACATTTGGGGCGCCATCCATCCACTGTCAGGTAGTCTACAAATGAAAAAATTTGAAAACTATAGTAACTAATCAGGAGTAGTCTTTCCAGGATCACACCAGGAGCAAACTGGAAAATCATCCACAAAGTCGCAAAGAAATCCAGATTAAAGTCTAAAGATCTGTAGACCTCTCTCACTGCGGCTGATTTGAGAGTTCATGCATCAGCCATCAGGAAAAAAATGATTGAGAAAGGTGTTCTTGAGAGGAAAGCTAGGAAGAAACCACTGCTCTATAAAAAGAACACTGCTGCCTGCTTCAGGATCGCCATAGCATCTGAAAGACCCACAAGACTTCTGGAAAGATGAGTAAAAAATTGACCTTCTCAGTCCCAATAACCAATATTTTGTTTGGTGAAAACCTAACATTACCTTGTAAAGTAAGAACCTCATCCCGATTGTCAAGCATGGTGGTGGAGGTATGATGGTGTGGGGCTGCTTTGCTGCATCAGGACTGCATGGCTCACCATCACTGGAGGCATGAATTCTGCTATATACCAGAAAATTCTAGAGGAAAACCGCAGGCCAACTTCAAATTTTTATTTTTTTTTTACTTTTGGTAACTTTTGGGACCTCCGACTTAATATCGCCATGATATTAAGTCGGAGGTTCGCACAGAAAAGCAGTTTTTACTGCTTTTCGGTGCACTTTCCCGGTGCCCGAAGAAATTAGCGCCTACCTTTGGGTAGGCGCTAATTTCTGAAAGTAAAATGTGCGGCTTGGCCGCACATTTTCCTTTCTGAATCGCACGGGAATACCTAATAGGGCCATCAACATGCATTTGCATGTTGCAGGCTCTATTATGTTCGGGGGGGGGGGGGGGGTTGGACGCGCGTTTTCGGCCCCTTACTGAATAAGGGGTAACGCTAGCGTGTCGAAAACGGAGCGCACTGTTAACCCTCGATTAGATGCGCTGATATAGTACAGTGCGCTCCATTGGAGCGCACTGTACTATATCAGCCCATAAGTGAGTAATCTAACCTTTATCAGTCTGTCTCATCTACAGCTCCGCACTGGGAACCTGCAACCGGAACTCCCTATACTACCGTGTGCTGCTCACATCTACCATTGTGAGATGGGTCTCCTCTGCCGAGAGTCCCTGGACTGCTACTACTGGATCACCTCACTACTGCCACCCCTGGTGGTATCATCCAGCTATATAATAAAAGACAAATCTCTGTGTTTGCATGTCTCGAGTCTAGCCTAGTACTGTGGCTCCTCACAGGGCTCCTCCCTGTGGGCATGGTCATCACCGCAGTACCCAAGAATCCACTCCAACACCTCAAAACCATAATAGGAAGATCTGAAGTGAGCTGCTTATGCAAGGAAACCCTCAAATAGCAGTGAACTGAAACAGTTCTATCTGGAAGAATGGGCCAGAATTCCTCAAGTGTAATATGAGCGACCGATCAACATTTACGGGGAACATTTAGTTAAAGTTATTGGTGCTCAAGGAAGTGTCACCAGTTACTGAATGAAAGGTTCACATACTTTTTGTAAGGAGTAGCGTGAGCGTGAGCCCTTTGTGCTACGATGTAGTTGACGCTGCTTCATGGGCTCAATCACAAGGCCTGCGCCAATAGCTGGAAAATGCCCCTTAAAGTGGGCCAGGATGCAGCTTCACCTGTACAAGCTGCCTCCCCCGCAGGTTGAGCTCTTGGTTTCTGGCAGCTGGCAGGACTTAAGTGGCTCTGAGGGCAATCTAAGACAGAGTCCAGAAACAGGCCTAGAGTCAGGGCAGGCAGCAAACAGGGCATAGTCAGGATTCAAGACAAGGTCAGGTCCGGGCAGCAAACAAGGGATGGTCGAGTCCAAAGCTGAGGTCAGAATTGGAGACAAGCCAAGAGGGAACAAGACAGGACAAAACGGACAAGACAAGACTCAAGGACAAAGACAAGGCAAAGAGACAAGGCGCGGCAACAAAGACAGGGCAGGAGCAGGAACAAGGCAGTGAAGGATGAGACTGGATGAGGCAAAGATGGACGAAGTTGGGTGAGGCAAGGCTGGAGAAAGCAAAGCTGGATGAGGCAAGGCTGGACGAAGCTGTGTGAGGCAGGATGAGGCAAACCCAAACTGGGGCGGGCAGGAATGGGCACCAGAAGCAATGCACTCAGAACTAAGCAGGACAAGCTGTTGCTGAGGCAGTGCTAGGGCGCGCGGCTGGGTCTTACGTACCCAGCTGCATGATGTCATGCAAGGGTGTTGGCGAACAGGATTCCCTACCGCGAGACCTTTATTGGGACTTATGTGCACCTAAGCAGGGCCCTGCAGAAAGAGCAGCATGATGTCATTCCAGCGGCATCCATGCCATTGGGCAGGAGAGCAGCGGCGTTTTGGCGGTGCCGGGGGTGCTGCAGCCGACAAATGTAATACTTTTTCACACAAGCATACTTATTGTTAAAAATTGTTTTATTAAATACATAATCAAAATAAAGCCTGTTTGAGTTATTAATTCAATGATGCTATCTTTCTATCATGTCGGGGTTTAGATTATGATCAACTCATGTTTTGAGTATAAATTGTGCTAAAATACAGACCATCCTAGGGTGGGTTCACAAACGTTTTCTCAACACTGTAAGTTTTGAGACATGAGCTGAGTGAACATGGGCTCTTCTTGGCCTTGTGGCTGAGACTGAGGGCCTCTATAACATATGGTGGCTTAATGCCCTGCCACCTGACACCCACTGGGGAAAGGAAACGGTCTGGACCCTGGCCAGTACATAAAAGATTATTTGTGTGACTCCACTGAAATGCTGTCTTTGGTGAACGATGATTATAAGCAAGCAATTACTCATATACAAGCAAAATGATCTTTTTGAAACATCTGGGAGCTACTGATGACCCTAGCAATTAGAGATGATGAATTATAGTCCAATTAATAATCCCATAAAATATACTAATAGGATATCATTTTATTATTTACAAAGCTTCCTCCTTGAAGGTAGAGGAGCAGCCTACTGGTTAGAGCAGCAGGATGTGAAACAGAGAAATCAGGTTCAAATCCCACTGCTGTTCCTTGTGACCTTGGGCAAGTCACTTTACCCTCCATTGCCTCAGGTACAAACTTAGCTTTTGAGCCCTTTGGGTATAGGGAAATACTTGCAGTACCTGAATGTAATCTCCTTTGAAGTGTTAAAAGCTGGGGAGCAGCATGGGGCTGCAGGGTAAGACTCAGAGCAAAACCAGGGCCGGTCTTCTGCCTAGCCAGCCCTCTTCCCTGCAGTTTGAGCCCCTTGGGTTCTGGGGGTCAGTAGGTCTCTGCGGCGGCAGTACATCATAGTGGTGAGTCCACACAGGCAAGGCTTGGACGAAAGCAGATTGGCTTGGCTGCTAGGACAAGGTGGGCAGGCTATGGCAAGGCTGGATATTAAAACAGGACTTGGAACTAGACAAGAAAAGGGTGAGACAAGGCAAAGACAGGACTCTGGTACAAGCAGGACTGGATACTGGAACAGACAGGACAAGACCAACAAGGCAGACTAGGGCAGGACATAGACATGGCAGACAAGGAAAACACCGAACAAAAAAACCACAAAAGACCAAAGGCAGCAAGGTTTGGAACAGACGGAATAGGCCCGAAGGCCTCAAAGCAGAATACAAGAGAGAATAGGCCCGAGGTTCCTCAAGACAAGAGAAGGCAGAAGGCCCGTAGGCCATAAGGCAAGGCAGGAAGCCCATAGGTCACAAGACAAGGCAAGAACAAGGGTCAGGTCACGGAGCCAGAAGTGAGACCATGAGAAGGCAAAGAGCTTCTGGCAAGGCGAGTTTACATAGGGCTGGGACTTGGAAGTAACAAGGGCAGTGAGGAGGCACACTGAGGGCCTCTGCTGGTGGGGAGGCGTCATGAAGGTAGGATAAGGCTGTATAACAGGTGAAATCCTAACAGGGGGGGGGAAATGCTGTAGCAGATGCAGTATTTTGTGGTTCAAGGAATCAGGGAACTTTTCCAAATGTTAATTTAGTGTTGCCTTTGATTCTGTTTGCTGAGGCAGATAAAGAATGACCTTTTGAATAACACAACTTGAGCCCTTAAATGTCTCCTTTTCACCTCCCATTTTGTGCCAAGTGAATATAAAATAAAACGCACACACTGTATATGCATCCGGTCTAAGCAAATTACTGTTCTGAACTCGGTGTGGGGGGGGGGGGAGAGAAGAGAAGGAAAATATAATCAGGCAGAGGTTTTCACTGCCTGAAAGAGATCAGTGCGATTAAATTTGTCATGGAAACCTCCTGTCAGCCCCCGGTAACCGTGATGTCACTTAGACCATGCCATTGAAAGAGCGAGCGTGTCAGTCATTCTGCAGGAGCACACCTTGTTCAGCTGCAATCCAGGTAGGGTTCTCGGTGACGGTCACTTCCTAGGCAAAAGCCTATCTAGATTTGCAGTGTCTGGCAGGCACGCTTTTCTCTTGATTTGCGAGGCTGTTCTTTTAGCCTTTTCCGTTGAAGTCACAGAGGCTGGGGGTTGGCAATGAGCAGATTTATTAAGGCATAAGCTTGCGAGGACCAGCGTCCCCCATCTGATGTGGCTCCAGCCCCTCGAGAAAAACTTGCGCCTTCGTAGATCTCAGTCCTTACGGTGCCACCTGTCTCTGGTATATTTTTGCTCTGGCAGAGTGATAAGGCTGGTAACAATGGCTCGTTTCTTGTTTGACAACCAAAGACTGTTTTAATACTGTGCCTTTTTATTAAGATTTCACGGCGTGCTTTTTCTCTCTGCGTATCTGGAAGTCAGTAACAACCCTGCATGGAAACTCCGGCTGCCTTTTCATCTTGATCATATTCTTTAAGCAGGGAATATTTACTTCCAAAAATTGAAGCAACCAGTTTAAATGCTAGTTATTTACACAGAAAAAATGGTAATGTTAGTGTTAGAAATATGTGATAGGGTTCCACATTACAGAATTCTTTCTTTAAACTGTGCCGTGCCCTGACATTCTGCATGGAGTGTTTAATCTTTGTCATTTTTTTATTTTACATATTTATTTAGATATATTTTGAAATTACTTGCATGGGCTCAGTATAAGGTTTTATATATATATATATATATTTTTTTTTTATTATTTCAAAAAACTCCACGTAACCAAGCTAGAAACTTACTTGTACATTTCTAGATGTGAAAATAAGATCCTTTTGAAAGAACGAGTTTAGGGAATTAGTTTATTTTCAGCCTCCTGCTTTGAGGCATGCTCATATTTTCTTTGGCAGTAAAGTGCTGCGTTAAGTTAATAGACGTCCCGGGCATAAGTAATCGGATCTTTCTTCACCTTATGAAGTTGTACGCCAGGCGGGGGGGATACTTTTGAGCAGGTTGAAACTTGAATAGCTGGAGGAGTTTTAATCCTTTCCCAGCGGAGGGTCATGTGGTAGCAGCAGGAGCGGAATTTTAATAAACATGCCGGGCCAGGCTATGACGGAGACCCGCAGAAGGCGTGCGTAAAACCCGAGGGAACATGCTGGGGGGGGGGGGGGGGGCGCTCTTGCATTGGACAGGTACGTTTACGTTGAAACGTTCTCTGTTCCGGCAGCCAAGCAGCGTTCACTACCTAGCTGCGGTACGCGTTGTAGGAAAGGAGCGGTGATACCAGCTAAACACTATAGGGAAGGGAGCCGTAGAATGCACTGTGGGCACGGGTGTGGCTGGAGTTGTCTCTTCACAGAGGGGCCCACCATTTGGGCCTCGCTCTTCACAGAGAAAGTTTCAGAGGAGACCGAGGGTGAAGGGGCTCCTGGAGTGGAGTTCTTGGGGGGGGGGGGGAATCTACGCAGAAATTTTCACATTTCTGCGTAGATTCCATTGAAGAAACATCCACAGAATAAGCAGGCACCTATGTCCGCGGGTATTTTATAGCCAAGGCAAGATTCAGAGCGAAAACATTCCAAACTGGTGCAGAGTCCGTAGGTAAAAGTATCCATGAGATTCGGCCCAAAGACGGCAGCTTGAAAAGTCCTCCCTCCCCCTCCCCCAGATGTGTATTTCTGTATCTGATTTATAAACCTAGAATTATGCTTTCTTGGCAGTCTTGATCTGTTAAAAGCAGTTTCATTGAGCACCACGCTATTCCATTTCTTTTTTTCTTTTCTTTTCTTTCTTTAGCGTACAGCTTTTTCTTGGGATCTTTACAAGATTTCACTACCTTTCTCTGCTTTGATTCTTGTTGCCCAACTCTCCCCAAGGAAGGGTTGTGCCATGCTGCTTCTATTGAATGTAAATCCAGTGGCCTGAAAAATCGATATTGAGCTGAGATTTGTCATTGTGGCGATGGTGGTGGTGGTGAATGTTGGCAAGACTAAACAAAAAAATGTGATCCTACTATTGACTAGTTCATATGTATGTCGGCTCTCTTGTTCTCTCCCTGGTCCTCCTTCAAGATTCCATCTTGCATATTTACGATCTGTGCAATATCTGAAAGAGCTCATTGAAATTCTAAATTACTTAAATAGGAAATACTATAAATACAACATCTTAAATTTAAAAGTCTACAACTTTAGCAGGTGAAACCCCAGGCAATGCATTTGAGTTTCAGTGGTTTGCAGATGTCATAGGAACTCAGCGATTGATTTTTAATGAATTGGATATTCAAGAAAAAGCCACATTCATGTAAACAAGAGTCCAATATGCTTCATCACTTCTATACTGTAGAAACAAGTATGGGCTGGATGGCCTAGAAGCGCATTTCTGGTGCCTGTCCCACATGAAGGGGAGTGTGAACGATGTTGGTATAGTAGTTTCAAATCAAAGTATGGTTAACCTAGACATATAAACTGACTTGCCCATGTTCACATAGCGAATTTTATCAGTCTGAACTTTCATCACAAGAATTCTCTTTCACAGCTCTCACCTCTTCCCCACCCTTCACGTTTCCTAATGATTATGTGGTCTTTTCCATTGTATAAATATTGTTATAGAATAGCAGGGATCTCAGTCTAACTGAATTCCATTAAACAAGATCAACCCTCCCTGCAGTTTTCACACAAATCACTGTGAATGATAAAGATCTTTGTAGATGACACTAGCTCAATTAGATTATGGCACATTCTGTGACTTTGAAATTTTACTTGTGTAACCCCTGGGCTGATAGTTGCTGATAAGGTCCCAGGAGCCACACCTCAAACACAGTCTCTTAAAGTTAACATTTTCCCATGATGTTATTTCGCCCTAATGTCCAGGGGTGTGTGTGTGTGCAATCTTCAATGTCCTATGCATTGCTTCCAGCCAAATCCCAAATTAAAGTTGATTGTAAACAGCTGATGAGCAGTCCTAAGTAGGCTGGAAGCAAAGGTGCTTTCCAACTTAACTTTTACTGAGAGTTTATGTAGTTGATGAAAAAGTTCTTTACAGCTTTTGTTATTCCAAACTATGCTATTTAAAATTTAATTCTTGAATAAATTTGTGACCTTTCTTCTTTCAATTAGTTTTTATTGATGGGTCAATTCAGTTCCAGTGAAGAAATCCAATTTCTCTTTCTTTCCAATCAGTTTTAGGGCAGTTTGTAAACTCTCTCCCAGCCGATAGGACACAGTCTTCCTCTCTTTCATCCTGCACTAGTGATACCTGTTGTGGATACCTGGTTTATTCCTCTTCTCCCGTTATCTTCTTGAGAAGGTAGTAAACCTAAGAAAGGGTCCATGAAGTCTCCTTTTCTCCCCGATACTCCTTCCTCCAGGAATGGATAATGACCCATTCCTCCACGGGAACTAATTATGACCCACTCACGCTCTCTGGCTGAGAGACACCACTCCTCGAGGTGGCATACACTGAGCTCCTAGATCCTAAGGGTACTGAGGCATAACCCAAAAGAGAGAAAAGAAAGGTGGAACAACTTCCTCCTCGCAAAAGCTTTCCGAGGAATCATCTTAAGGTGAGGTGAAGGCCATAGAGGCCTAAGGGTCCTTCTCTAAGTAGCACAGACAAACAAACCAGGAACAGCATAATTGGCATTGCTGCCCCTTCAAGGAATAACGCAAAAGTTCACAACACAAAATGGAGGCTAAGGTTTTCACAGCATGGACGAGCAACATTTTCAATCTCCCTCATCATTCTTCCGTTCCCCCCTGTATCAATGCAATGACCCTCTTGGTGGCGCTCCACTGAGATCTCTACACTCAGGTTTCTAAACCATCTAGAATAATTTTCAAAGATTTTGTTTCTGTTATGTCTGCAGGCAGCAGGCATTTTGACCTATATTTCCATGCCATGCTTTATTCTTAACTTTTTATATCATCCTTCTAACTGCAGGACTTCAGGTTTCAAAGAAGAGAATAACAAGTATTTTACTTAAACTAATTGGCGGTGCCCAAAAATGTAAACTTGTTGACCAGAAGGTTAGGGAAGGGATAGGAAAAGAAGACCAGAAACTAGAGAGGAATGATCAGCAAGGAGATAATTTGAGTAATGAAAGGGTCGTCTCTTGCTAGACACGAGGTGCTAATTGGCTGCACGAGTACAGAACTAGATAGACTGGAAAGCTGATTTGTTCTATTAATGGTTTCTTTATTTTATCTGATGTTGAAGTAGGTTTTTTTTTTAATTGCTGATGTTTCTTCTGTGTGTTATGGTATATGAGTTTATATTTTGTTTTTTATCTTATACATCACTCTGAGCAGTGATTTGGAACAACAGCTACAAAATGGAAGTGATAAATAAAATAAATAACCTCCGAGTTGAAACTGGCATTGTGGGAATGAAATGGGAGATGATAGATGGAGTGAAGTAGAACTAACATTGATAAATTTGGGGGGGTTGTATTTTTTTGTATGTGTGTGTGTGTATATATATATAAATCTATATATATATATATATATATATAAATATATATATACATTCAATGAACTTTTTAACACTTTGTGATTGTTGATGGACAGGGCTGCTAAATCGAAAACAGTTATTAAAAAAAATGAATTGAGGTGCTAGTGATCTTAACTTTGGCCATGTCAGCCTTTCTCTGGTGTGTTTGAGACCTTGCTCCTTTGGGCTTCCAGCTCAATCAGAATCAGTTACGGTGCTGTGAGTATTCATTTACAGCTACCTGAAGTGGAGGGTCCCATCATTTAGCCCACCACACACTGAACTGAAGATTTCAACACGTTGTCCACAAAGACCCCCAACGTTCTTTTCCTGGATGGTAACTGCTAATATGGAACCCAGCGTTGTGTATGCAAATGTAGGATTATTTTTCCCTATATGCATCATTTTGCACCATGTTAAATTTCATCTACCATTCAGATTACCAGACAAAGGGGGACTACTTTTTTAAGGGCTCAGTTTATGTTTATATTCTGCCCGATCCAAACCAGCCGTTCAGGGCAGATTACATAACAAAGAATAAAAACGACAATCAAAACAATATAAAACAAAGCAAAACATCATAAATCTTCTACTATAAAAATAAAATTTCTACCCACAACCCTTCAATCTTGATACACCTCGGCAAACAGCCACCCTTCTAAACTTTTCCTGAACCTATAGTAATCTTGTTTTATCCTGAGCAGCTCCGATGGCGATATAGTCCATAAACTAGGCCCAACAGAAGAAAACTCCCTGGCCTGAGTAGCTTGTAGCCCTTTACTGTGTCAAAAGAGAAGATAGATAAGTAGAGCCCTATAAACCCATGTCAAAACCTTAAACTTCACTCTCTGTTGGCAATGAATGTAGTTCTTTCAAAACTGGGGAAATGTGATCACAGATGGAACATCCCGAAATAAGCCCAGCGACGGCATTCATTAAAACCTGAAGTGCATTAAACCGCTCCTTCGGCGACCCAATATATAAAGAGTTGTAGTAATTTATTGATGTTACCACAAACGCTTGAATCACAGTCCTAAAATCCTCTTTTCACAAAATATGTTTCAAACGACGGATCTTCTGTAATTTAAAAAAACAAAAACAAAAAAACAGCCCTAATCACAACCTAATCTGGGGTTCAAAAGAAAATTGCTTATCAAATATCTCCCCCAAATCCCTAACTGTGTCAGGAAAAGGAATAACATTTCCCTCAAGAGACAAAACTCTCATCGAATCAGGGAAGGAGGACGGGGATACCTAAAATGCCTCAGTTTTGGGGATATTCAACACCAAGCCGTTCTTCCTCAGTCACTCATTCATCGCCTTAACATGGGTATGCACAGAGGAGAAAGTTGCATCTATTGATCCCACCACTGGCACAGCCAACTGTAGGTCATCTGCATAAACCTTCTGAAAAGCATTTAATTTAAACAATACTTCACCAGGGGATGCAGATAAATATTAAATAAAATAGTAGAGGAAACCCAGATATAATCCTTCTCTAAGAAGATTTATTTAATCTTGGGTTACTCCAATATGGTCCACTCAGCTTTCTTTTTTTAGGAGAACGCTTGCAATTTAAACTCCTTTTCAGATTGCATAACTATTTCTGTTAATTACCCTGTACCTGATACCTTGTCTAAAAGAATCAAGAACAGTGTAGAGACTTTGACTGCCCACAAGTGGACCCACAATTGCTTCTTGAGGGTGAAAGGGAGCATAGAGGTATTTATTTATTTATTTTTATTTATTTAGGTTTTTTATCTTGGTTTGCCTTCTTTATTTGAACAACAGCTCAGGGATAACATCAGACCAATCCAAAATATACCAAAACATCACGCTTTGTATAGCATCATGAGCCATGTACAGCTGAATAGATCCTGGGGGGGGAAGCTGGCCCACAGCTTCATTTATATCCAGCCACGTTCTGACTCTTGCATTTACAACATTAAGCTCTACCCACAAAAGTACAAATTAACTCAAGACGTGCATGTCTGTTTATATTCCAATATACATGTATAACACAAGTATCTGCACACCCAGCGGTGTGAATTCACCATCCTAAATTCTGTGCCCCCAGATAAGCTGGCATTAAAATAAATTCTCTGCATTGAAAGAAAACACATTTAAAAAAATATATATTGAAAGGGCACTATGCCAACCAGTAGGTTTTTTTTTTTTAAGACTCTGAATCCATAGTGGTTTCAACCTCTGAAAATTTTAACTTGCATTTAATTGGAAACACCAATATTTCTTTCCTATACTGGAACAGTTAAGTGTCTCTTACCTGCGATAGGTACAACTATGTTAGCTATAAGTGAAGGCTGGATCAAATGGCTATGCCAGGGGAAGTCTTGCATTATTCTGTTTTGTCTAGGTGCCAATATTTATAAAGAGCCTGTAATCAACCCACTGCAAGCAAATCTGCCTAGTAAAGTAAAATTAGGCTTTTGCTCAAGCTGCCACACTGCTTAGTCACTGTAGCTTGCAGCTGCTCCCTGATCCTAGTTCAAACTAATTTGCAGCAAGACAAATATTTTCAGCTGTGTTGGACTGTTGCTCTAAATGTTTGAATAGGGTGCGCCCTGGCAGATTGATTGGCAAAGGTTCTGGCACCTGCATATCCCTACACCAGCCATAAACAGCTGTATGTATTTTGGAAGTCTGCAACAGCTAGGGTCCCACAGCTGGAAGAAGGGCATTTATTTATTTCAGGTCTCGGCAGCCTTGATGACTGAAACTTGTGAGCAGTAGTGCCAACCTCAGGGTAATTCAACCCCTTCTTGTATCCACTACCAAGTGTCCAATGTATGTGCCCGTATCTTCCTGCATAATTAACAGGAAGACAAACGCTTGATGCTGAGGACATTTTTAGCATGCAGAAGCTCGATAAGGACGTGCTCAAGACAATATAAAAAGGACGATTGCACTGTGTGTCAGTCGAAACAAAAGTGACATTTCACTGTTAAGCTTGTAACTGAAATAGTGTATTTTTGTACTTGGCAAATTTTGTATTCGTGTAAATAGTTTAAATATTGTTTAAAAACAATGTGAAAGATTTTTTTTGCAAAATCAGAGATGTCAAACTCTATGTAAAATTACGCACAGAATCTTGAAAAATCTGCCCCAGGAAACCGGGGGCTCTGAGTACAGAGTGCGTTCGAGACGCTTCCATCGAGGTGCCCTGTGAGAATAGATTCATTCTAGCCAGTGGTACTGCTTGGCCTGAAACGCAAAACGCGTTTTTACAGCCTTGCATCCCTGTTTTATTTTTCTCATGCACATCAGAACATTACAATAGACGGACTGATGACTTCCTGGTCGGGGTGGGGGGAGGGTGGATGAGAGAGAGGGAAGCTGGTTTTGAAAAGCCCTACCATTCTTCATCACTTATTCTGCAGTCTTTCTGTTCCCTCGCTGTCCCTCCCCGATCTTCCCTTTCACCACCACCTACCACCTGAGTAATTCAATTACCCTCGCCGACCCTGAGAGACGCAGGCCTCTCCAAGTCTTCCCCTTGGCGCTCCTCCATCGCCAGCAGGCTGGCTGCGCCCGGGCTCTGCTGGCTTCTGTGGACCGGCCCATCCTGCCCGACAGCACGGTGGGGGCTGCAGCTGGAACCGCAGCGCCAGCACAGTCTTACCCAAAGCAAAGGTTTGCTCCCACCGTTACTTAATTCCTTCCAAAGAAATGCATTTTAAACAGTGCATTCCACTAAGTTTTAAAAAAAATTAAATTACTTTTGCATTTGCTTAGATCCAGCCTCTGAAAATAGTTGATTTATCTTCGTCTGCCCTTGCCATGAGCAAAAGCAAGGCTGGGAAGGTCTGATTTACAGCGATGTAGGCTGGGGACGTGCTATAAAAATGAAAAATAAAAGCCATTACGTTTATAAGTGAAATAACTAGGGAAAGGGAATGTGTGTCAAGTGAAATGGTGCAAAAATGGTAAAGGTAGCCTGACTTATAGGGCTACATGCCTTCCAAGCAGTCTCAATAATGTCTTCAAATACACAAACCATTTTTATATAAAACGCCTGCTATAAGACGCCAGCATTTCAAGGGGCAAGATGTATCAGGGGATAATTGAAAAATATTTGTTGGTTATTTTTCTGTTCTTTTACAAAAGCTCCCAGAATGCATTACACAAAGGTCAGAAAAAAAACAAACCAAAAACGTACAGTACAAATAACATAAAGCAGAGCAGGACTGTCAAGTTGAGGGGCTCCCTGTAATACAGGGTATTTACAGAGATATTTAAACAGAACCAAAGCACCAGCCGGACTTCCATTCCTGCAGGGTTAGACTGGACTGCATAGCAATAATAGAGTCAGTCCAAGACAAGCCTCACGGTATTGTGAACAAGGTTTTCCCTGATGTTCAGCTTGCAGGAATACATAGGTATGAGCGCACGGCATGGGGACCCTCCCTATCCAGCGGCTCAACTCGGGGCAGCTCTTTAGCCATCAAGTTGCCAGAACACTGGGGGGGGGGTTGCCAGCAGTGCCTTCTGAATGCCCAATCAGGATGCAGGGCCACAGATTCTTGTAGGGGACTTTCTGGATTGCTCAGCCTCTGATTAAGGGAAGTCGCACAGACTTCCCTTAATGGGATGGAGCAGAGCTCCATCTATCAACCTGGAGTGACCCCCCTTCTTCAAAGCTGGCCAGAGCTCTGTTGGCCCTGAGGAGGCAACCATGCGCCAGCAGAACGGCACCCCAAACTACTTTCCTAAACCATTCCCAATATCTCCCAAAAGGCGCATTATCCAACAAAGAACCATTCAAATCTTCCGTGCCACCTTAGCCCACAACCTTCAAGTGGCCCCTGCCGTACAGTTTCTGAACGAACCCTTGGATAAAAGCCTCCCAATGTAAACAAATGGAAGAAGGCCCATCCGCCTTCCGACGCTGCAATGCAGTGGCCAAAGTTGCCAACCTGAAAACATAAATAGCCAAAATTTTTAACTGATGTCTAAAAGACGTCAAGTCCCCAGATCATTCTAAGTACCGGGGTAATTTATTCCACAAGAGCGGCACTGCTGGGGAAAAGGACTGGTTCGGGGCGGAAACACGGCAGACATCCTTCAGCAAGGGCGGCTGTGTAGCAGGTTCTCTCCCCCTATGAGCATGAGAAATGCCCAGGCGCCGAGCTCTGAATTCCAGATACACGAGGTAAGCCGGACGACACCCCCTGAAGAAAAAGCGTGCATATACTGCAGTTAAGACCTTTCAAAGCCGATCGCCTTATTCACTGGTAACCAATGAACGTTCTCTACAACTGGAGAGCAGGGTTAGCAGGGACTAATTCCTACGAAGAGCTTCACAGTGCCTGTGTTCTGGATTTATCTGCCCATGCTTGGCACTTTTCTTTGGTAACCCCCAAATATAACAAATAAGTTCCTCCCTTATTTTAGTCAACCCTACCCTTGTTGTTTCTTGTTTCAACTTTGTTCATTGTAAAGCTTATTCGCTGTAGTTATGTTCTGTGTAAACCGATATGATGTTCCCAACGAATGTCGCTCTAGAAAAACTTCAAATAAATAACACGTCGCAGTGATCCAGTCTAGTACTGATGGTTGCGTGGATCACGTGTGCAGAGTCAGGTCGAGAAGTGTGCGATCAAATTTGGTGGAGCTGACGTAGGTAAAAAAAAAAAAATAGCACAACTTAACCACAGAGGAAATTTGGGCCTCAAATGACAACCCGGCATGAAGAATAACCCTGAGGCTGCCTATCTTTACTTCGATGAAAATACTGTTCAGAATAATAACCGGGTCTGACCTGAATCATTCTCCTTTCTGCATCCATTTGGTTGTCCCTGTATTCATCACTTACTTATTTCAGAAAACGTTAAAATTATGCACAAGAACAGCTTGTGGGATGTTTACTTTGATGCGGAGGATCTTTTGAAAGTGCCAGTGGCGATTTTCAGGAGAGCAGGAGGTATTTTAGTGTGGAGAGTGAGCAGAAAAGTGATCTTTTAATTTAATAACAGATGTATATTCTGCATTTTGCCAGCTGACGCTGTAACCAAGTGAATGGTTGTGAATGTTATGTCATTTAATGGGCGATAATTTGGTTGTTTATGCAAGCTGTATACTTCTGAGAAATGAGGCTGAAATTTGGGGTTAATAAATGTTTTAAATAAATCAATAAACCAAGTGGATTACAGTCGCAAAAAACTCATTCACCACATACATTTAGCTTATTACAACAATTACAACACACACATCTTAAAACCATAAGAACATAAGAAAATGCCATACTGGGTCAGACCAAGGGTCCATCAAGCCCAGCATCCTGTCTCCAACAGTGGCCAATCCAGGCCATAAGAACCTGGCAAGTACCCAAAAACTAAGTCTATTCCATGTAACCATTGCTAATGGCAGTGGCTATTCTCTAAGTGAACTTAATAGCAGGTAATGGACTTCTCCTCCAAGAACTTATCCAATCCTTTTTTAAACACAGCTATACTAACTGCACTAACCACATCCTCTGGCAACAAATTCCAGAGTTTAATTGTGCGTTGAGTGATCCAAATTCTATACAATGTAATATTTAAACATCATAAACCCCCTTACCAATACAACGTATCTAAATCCTGGTGCAAAGTTGCATGATTGTAGATTGTTTCTGAGTCGAGACGGTTAAACTTCTGGAGGTCAATATTCAGAAGCCATTTAGATGGATAACTCTACTTATCCAGCAGTAAGTTAGCCAGGACGTTCCGGGGAGGGGCTGAGGTATCCGGCTAGCTTAGCCGAATATCGCACATGTCTGGCGACGTTAGCCGGATAACTTGAGACCTGCTTCCGAACAGGTCTAAATGTTATCCGGCCTTGTGTGGCCGGAAAAAATTGCTACTTAACCGGATATCTTTAAAAGATATCTGGGTAAATAGCGCCAGGAAAGTAAATAAATAAAGTATGGGGCCCTGTGGCTCGATTTCCTCCCCCTCTCTCATCATCAAATTGGAAAGCGGCCATAGCAGCCTTGCAATTTCCACTCCACATCTTACTCCTACATCGTAAAATTGAACCTGTGTGGCTGCTGACCCCTCCCCCCACCGCACCCTACCAGACTGAGTGTAAGTTACGCTTCCTGCGCGGCTCTGACAGAGGCTGCGCTGGGTGTCGCCGGGAGTGAATAAATTCAGGCTTTTTAGGAATCCGGGGGCGGGGTGGGGGTGAGGCAGCCACTTTATATAGATGGTGGAGGGGTGGGAGTGGTAGCCGCACAGGTTCATTTTTACGATGTAGGAGGGGATGTGGCGGGGGGTAGGGGTGGGGATTGCAGGGCTGCGATGGGCTCTTTTTGCAGTTTGATGATGGAGTGGGGGAGAGGGAATAGAGCCACAGGGCCCTGTGCTTCTTCCTTTTTTCTTTCTTGGTACTTCTTACCCGGATATCTGCATAATTAGCAAGTTATCTGGCGACATAAGACCGGATAGCTTAACAACCTAACTGGATGTATTCAGACATAGCTGGTTAGGTCCCGGCTACATGTAGTCAGATATCTTTAAGCAGGTGTATTCAACCGGATATTTATCCAGCTGAATATACGGAACAAGTTATCCAGCCATCTTTAACTGGATAACTTCTCAACTAAACAACCTATTGAATATTGGCCTCGGAAAGATTAATCCATCAATTATTTAGGCCAGTGGCCTTGTATCTTAGATGTCTGTAAACACATTGGGGACGCTTCTCAACCATGGCTGAGTTCCTCACATGGCTAGCTAAGTTTTGGCTGGGTTTGAGTAGATTTTCAGCCAAAACTAGGTGGCAGGAGCCAGAAGCAGCAACAGCCTGTGTGGCGGTGCGCTGAGAGTGGACGTACGTTTCTACCTCCTCCCCACCCTGCTCAGTATTTCAGTGATGGAGGAAGGGGGGGGGGGGGGCAGGGTTTACACTCGGGCTGAATAGCCCTGGTAACCAGCCGGATATAAACCAGTCATAATTGGCTGTCTGAACTTATCCTGCAAGCAAAGTTTAGGAAAGGCTGCATTTAGGAAGATAGCAGACTAAAGATAGCCAGCCAAGTATAGTTAGCTGCTATATTTAGGGCTGCTATTAGTATGTTTAAAGTTAGCCACTCAAAATCAGCTCTAGCTGGCTAAGTTGTTTTCCCAACTGTGCCTCCGGGACTGCCCGTTGTTTTGATCAGCTAACTGTAGGTGCCTGGTGAATCTTAAACAGTTAAAATGAAGCCACTCAGACCTGGTCAGTTGTTAAGAGGCTTTGATTTATCATCATTTTATCATCATTTTTATTTACAATTTGCTTTCCAACTCTTAGAATTGCCCAAAGTGAAATTATAACAAAATAAATATCACATCATACAAAAAAAATATGATTTCCATAATAAATACATAACTAAAACATAAAATTTCAAATACATAATTAATATATAACAATATCTAGCATAATTCCCATTTGTTAGTGCATAGAATAGCATATGAGGTAATAAATGCTATCCAATAAAATAGATACAAACAAAATTAAATCAGATACTCATGACATAGGCTTCATCAGATGAAAACCACCAAGATCTCAATAAATCTTATATACAGTTCATTAAAGATTTGTTGAAAAAGTTAAATTTTGAAATGGAAAAATTAAGATAAATAAAAAAACAGAAATCTTTTATTTATTACAGGCAAAATTCTTATAACGAAATGAGAGTTATACAGGCTTTTGAGCATTGTCTTGTAATGTTTGGAAATAAAGTGTCTCTCTTGCAGATTGCACGTATTTGCAGGCGTCAGTAACAGAAAACCTGTGTGTGGTTTGCACAGCAGAAGTGGGTTTTCAGAAGGCTGAACTTGCATTCAGTAATTGCCCGGGTAGGCCAGTGGCTTCTGTTGTAGCGTTTTTCAAAGCTTGAAAGCAGGGCCTTGGAGGGGGAAGGCTGGATATGGGAGAGAAGAAAGCGTGACTTGATAAGGAGCGCTACCCTGCAAGCAGCCATGCTTTTATGACTGGTAGCCAGGGTGTATCCTTGCAGTGTAATCAGGAAAAACTGGTCAGGCTAGAGGGGCTAACCAGTCTTTTTGTTTCTGCCGTCAAATACTATGTTACTTTGGGGGGGTTTTTTTGGTTCTGAGGTAGCTGAGCAAGAGGAGATTCTCATTGTCACTTACACACAGAAAGAAACTTCATCACATAGAGTAGTCGCTTCATACTTATTTCACAGCACGTCCACTTTTGTGCAGCTTACACCTGGGGATCACTTGCACACATGCGCACATACCGTGGGTTATGCCTTAATAGGTGGGCATCGTGATAAGACTCGTGAATATTGCACATCAATGTCATCTCCAGGTCTGTGATTGAGAAGGCGTTGTGTGAATGTTATGTGTACATTAGCTTGAGTGATTGAGAAATGACAATATGTAATAATAGTGCTATACGTATTCAGTAAAAACGAGTTCAGCTATTGTAATACTGTACGCCAGTGTTAGGAATCTTTTAATATCCCCTACAATCTTGGGAATCCGTAGTCCTATGGTCATATTAATGTTTGAGTAGAAAAGAAGTGTAGCAAGCTACCATAAACCAGGTTCCTTCCTCCACGAGCTTATCATGTGTTGGGGGCCTTACAATGTGAACCGAGCTGCGTTTGGATCTGAGTGATATGTTTTGGACCTGCCAAAAAGGGTTTTTCAACCCCGCAGAGACTGCAAGCCTCCGCAGCCAAGGTGAAGGAATATAAAAATACATCAAAACCCCTGTTGATTTGAATGACAAAAGTTCTGCAAGAACCAGTATCCAGCACTCATAGTGTTAACAAGTTGGGAAAAGGGCACTACATACCCAACAGAGGAGAAAGTCTACATAATCAACAAAGGAGAAAGTCAAAGGAATATTGGGAGAATATTTAAAGTAGAAAAGGCCTAATTTGGCTGACTCTGTCTATGTGTGAGAGACAGGGATGGCCAGGAGTTGGAGCCAGGAAGAAAGGAGTTCATCTGGTAGCTCTGCAGTCAGTTCTTCTCCTGAAGAATTAATTATCTAGCGGGACAGAAATCTGCACTCTGAGGAAATAGACAGCTGTTATTGCTTCATAGCTGAGCTATATGTAAAATTCCAACAAGGGACAGAGGAGCCAGGAGCTGACAGACTTCCTTTCCAGAGATATCCAGGCCAAGGAACACATGGCTGGATCACCCTCCTAAGAGACTGAGTTAAGTAATCTAAACTTTGGACAGAGAATATCTTAGCAAAGGAAGGAGAAAGTTTATTTCCTTGCCTTTTGTCACAAATTCAGTATCTCATCTTAACTGCTTCAGCATTTCAGCTGAAGTCAAGCATAAACCCTTGCCACAGCCACACGAAATAGGGCAGAGAAAGAAAAGCTGATGGACTTTCTTTCTGTAAGAGACTAAAACCAGGTCAGTTTTCTGTTTGGTACCAAGTAAACCATTTGAGGAAGTTACCTGGAAGAGAGAGACCTTCCACGTATTGCACTGTTCATCTATTTGGTTTGTCATCTAGCCAGCTCCAGATTGGTTTTTTTTTCCACACCATTTTGTGTTTGGGACAGGGTGCCCTGTTTACAAACAGGTAACATTGGGGTGGATCAGTTCCCCGCCCCCTTTTTGAGTATTCAGGGGTAAAGATACTTCACAGTTTTTCTCCCCATCTTTCTCTATTAGCGTTCCTTATGTTTTTTTACTGTCCATATGAGTGTGTTGGTTGCCCTGGCTAACAGGCCATATCCAGTATTATTTTTGCACTGCTCGATTTAAAATAAGAAAACTGCAGGTTTCTATTATACTTTTCCCCATTTCATGTTCTGGTGGGATTTACTGCCTTCTTACACAATACTAGTAAAAGGGTTAATCACTGATGATTTTCTCTGGTCTATGATGGTTTTCTCTGGCCTGTGGTACCACAAGTGAGAGGTTGTTTGGGAAGGGCACAGAATTGTGGTATCAGGGTGACCAGGACCCTGTCTCATCCCCGACTCAGGCTATGAACCTGAAGATAAATCATATTAGTAAATAAAATTTCTCATGAGGTACTCCCCACCCCAAGCATAGGGTTAATTCATAGTCCAGACCGGGGGCGGTAGGGGACAAGAAGTCTATTTGTGTAAAAGGGTTTACATGTATGTACAAAGTAGGTGTGTGACTGATGGTGTACATTTTTGATGGCAAGTAAAACTAGACTCAGAATAAGATGAAAATACCAAACAGTATATTTTATGTAGGTTAAAGTCAGAAGACTATTTTTTATTTACATTAGTTCTTGCAGTTGTGTCTATAGAAGGAAAATTGTGTGCTTTCATTACTGAAATTCAGATAAGGACAATGATAATGATACTGAGTTCCAGAAACAAGAATTTTGGTAAGAGAGTGAAGTAATTTGAGGGTACCGGACGTCTAATGTCAAAATGCTCCATAGTGAAGAAGTAAACTCCACTTCCTGTGTGCCCATGTGCTGCCTAGAAAAACCAGGCCTGTTGCTCTGGAGCTGGGCAGATGGTGACATTTGCTGTAAGCAATTATTGAATTCCATGACCAGCTCTTAAGGATGTTTGTCAGTTCTGATCCTTTGCAAAACATATTCCAAGTCCTTCCCCCCCTGCCAGAGCGACAATGCTGCGAGCTCCTTCATCCACACACGCTCCGGGCTTCACCTGTCGTACTTCCTCCACGTACGGTGTGCAAATAGCCTGCTGCGAAAGCAGATGGGGCTGATCAGACCTGAAACCCGACTGTTAAACCGTAGCACTTCACGCAAGGTGCACAGGATGATTTCATAAACACACAGGCATTTCCCGTAGAATGTGTGCAAACAAGCTGTGTGGGTTTTGTAAGCTATGCTTACATATTTTTGAAAGGCTAAGTGACATAAGAGGAGTCACACCTGACAGTCTGGATTCCCGTGGCTTTTGGTCTATTACAGTATATGACGCAAGGATTCGTGGATACCCGTTTAATGAAGTAAATGGGTTACAGCATGCTATGGAGGCAGTGCATGCAAATTTATCTCATGCATATTCATTGTGGATGTCCTGAAAACCTGACTGGCTGGGGGGGGGGTCCTCCAGGGCAGGGTTGGGAACCACTGCAGTACAGCATCTTGCATTCTACAGAAGGAAAAATGTCAGTAATTTTTCAAGGTGTTACACCAGCCACAAGGAAATCCAGTGGTAAATGCTGTTTTGCCTCTATACGGCTTCTACTTATGAGAGCCTTGTGCATTCGTCAGCTAACAGAATGAAAATAAGAAAGAGTTGAAGCTATTATGCTACAGCATGTTTCTATATGATCATCATTCTTTAAAGCAGTTACTCTTGAAATACAGAGAAATAAAAAGACTTGAAACCTCTTTTGAAAAGGCAACTCCAATTGTTCCGTCTTAGTCTGTCACCTTGCATAGCGGGTCTTGCGTCAAAGGCCAGACAGTTGCTTCAGTCCACAGCTGACAGTCATTGTGCAGAACAATTAGCCTAATGGGACACTTGGAGGCATGTTTGCTAATGTAATCCATTTGCATGTCATTGAAGCTTTGAAACTATTTGCAAAGGTTATCGAATGTATACGAGACTGGAGCATGCCTGCGCGCGCACACCCACACACGTTCACATGACGTTTGTGTGTGCATATAATCACACACCTAAAATATGGTTACCTTAGCAACTGAAATAACCCAAATTGGGTGCAAAGGAAAGGGAGCCCCGCATCTCCTATAGAAATGGGATCGACATGATGTCAACCACGTGTTTTGGTTGATTGTTTGTTTGTTTTTTTAACTCTAGAAGCTAAAATGGAAGGGACAGATATAATAGCTGTATTCAGCTATGTAGCAGGATTTAATGAAGTAAAAGAAGGAAAGCATCAAAAGAAGCTGGAGCCCACCTGGTGGCTCCGTGACAGAGCTAAGGACCGCCATGCAGAAGACCCAGGGTCAGCTCTTCATTTCCTTGGGCCGGCCAGGACTGGGGATGCTGCAGGGGCAGCGTTCACAGCCTCTGCAGGCAGGACGTCTTGTTGCCAACACCCACGATGCAACTCAAAAAAAAAAAAAAAAAATCATGCGTTTGAGGTGCAGATGTCTTTCATCCAGGAGACTGTGTCTGTTGATCTCAAGGTAGTGAAGATGAAGAACGCTAGGGTGCACAGGAAGAGGCGGAACAGAGGAGGTGATAAATGCATCTGTTCAGATCACTGGTGAGACCTCATTTAAAGGTGAATTTTCAGAAGCTGCTCGTGTAAAAGTAAATAGCCCTACTGTAGAAACCTCAACATACAGGCATAAATCAGAGTCTGCGTGTAAGAAAAAAAAGGAGCATTCCGGTGAGGGGCCAACATTTACAGGAGTAAATTGCTATTTTAAAAGCAATTTATGCATGTAAATGTGGAACCTTACTTGCTTACAGTTACTCCTGCTCTGTATCTGGAGTAAGTGATTGTAAACGTCTTAAAAGTAAAGAAATGACTGGGTGGGGGGGGTTCTATGTGAAATGGGAGGACTTCAGGCTGAAGAGCCAGGAGGGTCTTCAGGAGCAGCAGATGGACTGGGTGAACTGGTAATTGGTAAAACTGGTAATTTCAGTGCAGCACGCATGTGTAAAAGCCGACTTACAGGGAGAATGAATCATCTAAATAAAGCGTGTAAAATCTACCTGCATATCCCTTTAAAACTGGAAGTAAAGATATGCATCTATATTATTTGTGCTCACTTATCCAGCTAAATTTGATTTATCCAGCTAAGTACCGCCTTTATTACTACTTAGATGGACAAGTTTGGACTTAACCAGATAAGTAGCAGCACCTACCAGGATAAGATGCAGTTTATCCAGCTAAATCTGAAAAGCACTAGTTGTCCATCTAAGTAGCATTTTTCAGATTTATCCGGCTTGGGGGGGTCATTTATCAAATTGCGTTAGGGCATTATCGTGGGCATTAGGGCCCGCAATAACGCCATAATGCATGCGATAAATATTGCATCGCGAAATGCATATGCAAATTTGAAAAATGTATTCAAGTGGGAGGAGTTTGGGCAGAGTAAATGGAAATGAGGGCTGTTTAACGTTGCGTGTGATAACGTAAGGCATGCTATAATGGGATCTAACGCCGGAAATAACCATACATTTTTCCTGAGCACTATGCCTGCGATTGCTGTACTTTACGGCCGAAATGGGATCTATCGCAAATCGAAATCACGCAGCCAAACCCCCTGAAAACTAATAGCGCTCATCACAGGACTTGTCAGATGCGAGACAGTTTCCCCCGGTAGGAAGCTCTTTACTGAAGGAGCAAGAAAAACGAGGATAAACTGTTTTGGGATTCCAGTTTTCTGTCAGCATGGGTGACTGTCTTCAAAGTTCTCAGACTGATGTTGGGCCAGTGCCAATTCCTCATCTGGCACACTTTGTGCACCTACAAGAGAGATGTTGGCAGTGAAGCTTCTACTTTATTTATATGTAGTCACCTAGCTCATTAGGTCACACAAAAGAAACATTCTCTACACGGGGGATCTAGCACATGGGGGATGCAATAAATCTGTTAGGTCCCTCTAGTGCATGTGGGAACTCGGGCACCTTGTTATCTTTCCTGCCAAAACAACATGGGAACACAATAATTATGGTTCCCAAAACAAAGTCTGTTTACTGAGAATATTGTTAAAGAAAATATTTACAGTCTGTCCTTAATTTCTTCTAGAAGGTTGATCACACAGCATTCAATTACAGTTCTTATAGACAGTAATCTTTAAAAGGTAACACCATCAATTAATTACACTCTGCTCTTCCTAGTAGAGTTGCTATCAGCTTCAATGTCATGCGAGAACTCATCCAAAGCAGAATGCTTCAAATGCATGCTGCTTTCACCAACAGTTAACTACTCAGAAGGTCCTCCTCAGACACACATCTCTGAATCATCTCCTTTACAGGATAAGAGAATCAAAATGGAGGCTTCTGCGTCTGCAGCAGAACGGAACATGTTGTACAGTAAATATACTTCCTTCTGGCATTGCGCTAGCGAGGCCATAGGGATTTATCTATTTATTTATTTAAATGTTTTCTATACCGTCATTCCATGTGAGAATATTTTGCCCAGCTCTCCACCACTCACTCCATTATTGGGAGAGCTGGAGCTTGCTTCCTTCCTTCCTCTCCACAAGCGAGCTCAGACCTGCCCATCTCCTTCTTTCTCTTGGACTCTACTCTGCCACCTACTGACAGAAGCTTGCCACAATATTTTCCAATCTGCATAGAACCTTCCCTGAGCTAGTGAATTCCTTCTGCCCTTTTTCCAAAGTACATTATTCCAGCTTAAAGAAAAAAAATGTATTATTAAAAGCAAACTAGAAGTAAACAGAGTGATTTATATAAATGATCTGAAACTTTGCTTTTTCCCCCAAAATATTGTTTGTTCTGATTTTGTGACTAAGACACATTTCCATCTGATGCTCTTAATGATACTAGATGCCATGTTTGCATTGGTGGCCTAATCTGAAAAGTTTTTCGCAATGGAAGAAGACAAAATCGGTCTGCTATATGGTGTGATATCCTACAGGCATTCATACTCTATGGCTGGCAGCTGAGATATATCCACAGCAATGTGGACAGGAATAACTAGGAAGACTGGATGGACCAGTTGGCTTCTTTCTGTCAAAAGGCTGTAGGTGTACAGGGTCAAAAAATAATGACCTGCCTAAAACAGTTTTCATCAACACATGCAAATGCTCTTGTACAAGGTTGGGAAAAGACTTGCATACCTTCCTGTGTTGCCTTTAAGACACTTTTGTCTGTAACTGAGGTCAGGGGTAACTTGCAGCTTGCCGTAGAAACAATGAGGTTAACATTGCAGTTTCAGATGTATTCTCAACGGTCCTTGTGCAAAGAGGAAAAGTCTTAAGTTCCTGCCCTAATAAAGTTGCTTGTGATTTTTTTTTTATTGCACTGTACTTTTTTTTTCCTTTTTTCTTCTAATAAAATGGGATAATCTGGCATTTTAGCTATGATCTAAACTGTTGCAGTATTTTGTGCAGCCATAAATTAAGTCACATATTTGTAAAGTACTGTGCTGAAATCTGTTTGCTTATAAATTTAAATAGAGCTTAGTGATATAAAAAATTGTACAATACACAAATGTACAGCTTTTGAAAGCACCTTTGGTTTGCTTTTCACCATGGCTGTAATCTGCATGACCTTTTGGTTTCTTCTGAATTTCATGATGTTTTAGATTCCTCCAGCACCTATTTTGGTTATAAACCTTGCGGACGTGCCCCTAGTCCTTCTATTATCCGAAAGTGTAAATAACTGATTCATATGTACTCGTTCTAGACCTCTCCTGATTTTAAAGACCTCTATCAGATTCCCCCCTCAGCCGACTCTTCTCCAAGCTAAACAGCCCTAACCTCTTCAGCCTTTCCTCATAGGGGAGCTGTTCCATTCCCCTTATCATTTTGGTTGCCCTTCTCTGTACTTCTCCATTGCAACTATATCTTTTTTGAGATGCGGCAACCAGAATTGTACACAGTATTCAAGGTGCGGTCTCACCATGGAGCGATACAGAGGCATTATGACATTTTCCATTTTATTAACCATTCCCTTACTAATAATTCCTTACATTCTGTTTGCTTTTTTTACTGCTGCTGCATACTGAGCCGATGATTTCAAAGTATTATTCACTATGATGCCTAGATCTTTTTCCTGGGTGGTAGCTCCTAATATGGAACCTAACATTGTGTAACCACAGCAAGGGTTATTTTTCCCTATATGCAACACCTTGCACTTGTCCATATTAAATTTCATCTGCCATTTGGATGCCCAACTGTCCAGTCTCGCAAGGTCCTCCTGCAGTTTATCACAATCCACTTGTGATTTAACTACTCTGAATAATTTTTTATCATCCGCAAATTTGATAACATCACTCAGCGAATTCCTTTCCAAATCATTTATAAAAATATTGAAAAGCACCGGTCCAAGTACAGATCCCTGAGGCACTCCAATGTTTACGCTTTTCCACTGAGAAAATTGACCATGTAATCCTACTCTCTGTTTCCTGTCTTTTAACCAGTTTGTAATCCACGAAAGGACATTGTCTCCTATCCCATGACTATTTAGTTTTCTTAGAAGCCTCTCATGAGGGACTTTGTCAGACGTCTTCTGAAAATCCAAATACACTACATTTACTGGTTCAACTTTATCTACATGTTTATAAACCCCTTCAAAAAAATGAAGCAGATTTGTTAGGCAAGACTTGCCTTGGGTAAATCCATGTTGACTGTTTTCCATTAAACCATATCTTTCTATATGCTCTACAATTTTGATCTTTAGAATAGTTTCCACTATTTTTGCCGGCACTGGTCAGTAGTTTCCCAGATCACCCCTGGAGCCCTTTTTAAATATTGGGATTACATTGACCACCCTCCAGACTTCAGGTACAATAGATGATTTAATGATAGGTTACAAATTTTAACTAATAGATCAGAAATTTCATTTTTTAGTTCCTTCAGTACCGTAGGATGCATACCATCCGGTCCAGGTGATTTGCTACTCTTTAGTTTATCAATCTGGCCCACTACATCTTCCAGGTTCATAGTGATGTGGTTCAGTTCATCTGACTCATCACCCTTGAAAACCATCTCCAGAACTGGTATCTCCCCAATATCTTCATTAGTAAACACGGAAGCAAAGAATTAATTTAGTCTTTCTGCAATGGCCTTATCTTCCCTAAAAGTCCCTTTAACCCTTCAGTCATCTAACGGTCCAACCCACTCCCTCACTGGTTTCTTGCTTTGGATATATTTTTTAAAGTTTTTATTATGAATTTTTGCCTCTACGGCCAACTTCTTTTCAAATTCTGTCTTCGCCTGTCTTATCAATGTTTTACACTTAACTTGACAATGCTTATGCTTTTTCCTATTTTCTTCAGATGGATTCTTCTTCCAATTTTTGAAGGATTTTTTTTTGGCTAAAATACCCTCTTTTACCTCACCTTTTAACCATGCCAGTAATCGTTTTGCCTTCCTTCCACCTTTCTTAATGTGTGGAATACATCTGGATTGCGCGTCTAAGATTGTATTTTTAAACAATGTCCATGCCTGTTGAACACTTTTAAACTTTGCAGCTGCACATTTCAGTTTTTTCTAACTATTTTCCTCATTTTATCAAAGTTTCTCTTTTGAAAATTTAGTGTTAGAGTTGTAGATTTATTTATTGTCTCCCTTCGTTATTAGTTTAAATTTGATCATGTGATGATCATTGTTGCCAAGTGGCCCCACGACCGTTACCTCTCTCACCAAATCCTGCGTTCCACTAAGAATTAAATCTAAAAATCTCCCTCTCTCGTTGGTTCCTGAAACAATTGCTCCATGAAGCAGTCGTTTATTACATCCAGTAACTTTATGTCTCCAGCAAGTCCTGATGTTACATTTACCCAGTCAATATTGGGGTAATTGAAATCTCCCATTCTTACTGTACTGCCAAATTGGTTAGCTTCCCTGATTTCTCTTAGCATATCATCATCTGTCTGACCATTTTGTCCAGGTGGACGGTAGTATACTCCTATCACTATACTCTTACCCAACACACATGGGATTTCTACCCATATAGATTCTAATGAGCATTTAGTCTTTTGAATGATCTTTATCCTGTTGGATTCTATACCCTCCCGGACATAAAGTGCCACACCCCCAACAAATTGATCCTCTCTATCATTGTGATATAATTTGTACCCTGATATAGCACTGTCTGATTGGTTATCCTCCTTCCACCAAGTCTGTGATGCCAATTATGTCAATCTCATCATTTACTGCTATACACTAACTCTCCCATCTTACTTCTTAGACTTCTAGCATTGGCATACAGACATTTCAAAGTGTGGTTTTTGCTTGTATTAACAACCTGATTTTCAGTTGTTAGGGATAATTTGGAAATCATTAACTTCAGTGATTTTTTACATATAGGCATATGGACTTTGTTTGCTTTTATTGGAACCTCTCTGTTGGGATGCCCTAACTCTCCTGTTTCATTAGTAGCCTTCAAGGATACATTGCTCCGAGCCATGCACTGCTGAGTGACTGTGGGTTCCCCCCTTGTTCTAGTTTAAAGCTGCTCTATTGCTAGCTCCTTTATTTCCCTCCTGTCTGCCACTCAGCATATCTCTCTGTTGTTGCTCCTCCTCCACCTTCCTCTCATCATCTTTGTTAGATTTCCATAAAAGTGGTAAGAGCAGAAAGAGCAAAAAGTG
Source organism: Rhinatrema bivittatum (assembly GCF_901001135.1). Classification (NCBI taxonomy): domain Eukaryota; kingdom Metazoa; phylum Chordata; class Amphibia; order Gymnophiona; family Rhinatrematidae; genus Rhinatrema; species Rhinatrema bivittatum. The sequence goes on from NC_042620.1 coordinate 35,465,437, forward strand.
GTAACAGCAGCAGCAACAATGGCAAGACTCCAAGCAGAAGGGGATCATCTGTCAGCCTAGAGCAGTACAGGCAGTGTATCTCCAGTCCTCCCCCACTACTCTGCTCCTCTTCTGCCCCATGCACAATTCCTGGCTAGAGAGGATGTGCAGGGTTCTGTGAGCCCCGACCCTGCTGGTGCAAGGGCTCTCATCCGAGCCCTTAGGACACACCTAGTTGGTAAGGTTTTCAGGATACCAACAACGAATATTCATAAGATAGAGCTGCATGCACTGCCTCCATTGTATGCAAATGTATCTCATAGTAACATAGTAATGATGGCAGAAAAGGACCAAATGATCTGTCCAATCTGCCCTGCAAGCTTTTTATGGTAGAATCTGCTGTGCCATGTGATTATCCCCACTGGATAATCCATGCTCCATGCTGTTACTACAACCCTCTCATGATTTTTATGTATAATGTTCTGATTTTTATGTATAACGTTGTTCAAATGTAAACCAGAGTGAAGGCCAACACTAATACTTCGGTATATAAAAACAAACAAATAAATAAAATAAATAAATAAATGCAGTTATCCCCAAACCTTTTGATAGGTAACCCATAAAAATTAACTGCTAGCAACATTTTTACTTGGTAATAAGCCTTCTTGAAAATTCAGACAGTGTAACATGATGCGCTTTGCTTATGGATTGGCCACAGAAGCAGTTCTGTGCTTTTTCCCTTATGCCTGCTTATCAGTACCCCAGACCTTAAGTGTCAGGGTCCGTATTGGTTGTCATCTGAATCCAGTTCCTCTTCCACTTACTCCTCACCCCACCACCATCAAAGTGGAGAACGATGTTGCAGTTGCATTAAAAACATCAAGGCTTATTGCTTAAGGGTAATAATCCCATGCCTTCTGTTAAAGGTAGTAACTACTCCTCCATGCATGTTACCCCTTTGCTTATCAGTTCCCCAGACCATAAAAGTTGGGACCCTCGGTTGTTGTCTGAATCCAACTCTCCTTTATCCCCATCATTGAAGCAGAGAGCAATGTTTCAGTTGCATCAAAAGCATCAAGGTTTATTGGTTAAGGATGGTAACCGACGTACCAGCAAGTTACCCCCATGCACTTTTTTCTTCATTTCCATCCTTTAGCCTTTAGGGATCCACAGTCTTTATCCCATGCCCCTTTGAATTCTTTCACTGTTTTTGTCTTCACCACCTCCTCTGGAAGGGCATTCCAGGCATCCCCCACCCTTTCTGTGGTGAAGTATTTCCTGATGTTGGTTCTGAGTCGTCCTTCCTGGAGTTTCATTTCATGACCCCTAATTCTACTGATTTCTTTCCAGCGGAAAAAGTTTAAAGTATGTACATCATTAAAATCTTTCAGGTATCTGAAGATCTGTATCATATCTCCCCTGCACCTCCTTTCTTCTAGGATATACATATTTAGGTCCTTCAGCCTCTCCTCATAAGACCCCCCACCATTTTGGTTGCCTTTCTCTGGACCGCCTCCATCCTGTCTCTGTCCCTTTTGAGATACGGTCTCCAGAACTGAACACAGTACTTCAGGTGAGGCCTCACCAAGGACCTATACAAGGGGATTATCACTGCCTTTTTCTTTCTGGTTATTCCTCTCTCCCAATGCATCTCAGCATTCTTCTGGCTTTAGCTATCGCCTTGTCACATTTCTTCGCCACCTTCAGATCACCAGACACTATCACCACAAGATCCTTCTCTTGGTCCATGCACATCAGTCTTTCATCCCCATCACATACAGCTCTTTTGGATTACCACATTCCAGATGATTGACTGCACTTCTTGGCACTGAATACCAGTTGCCAAATCATGCATATTCATTGTGTTACGCCTGTCGGTCACAGAGAGCTGCGACCACTAATTCTCACTTCTTTCTTTGCTTCCTTGACTTTATTAGGGAGAGTGGCGGCCTCCGCCAGCTACCGCCGACCTGCTTGGTGTTCCCGGGACAGCGTGAGCGCTGCCGACCGCCATCTTGCCTTTGGGATCACTTAGGCACGCACGCACGGGCTAGTCTTGTTCACATCATGGCGGGAACCTCGGGGGCATCCCTCCGGATGACATCTTCACTCTGTTGTACTTAAGCTGGCTGACCCTGACTATTGACGAGTTAGCAAGCAGTTCCCTCGTTGCTGAATCTGCTTCAATCTCACGGACTTCCTGTTCCAGTCACTGCACTTCGGCATGAGATGCTCTGGGTACCCGTTCCTCGGGGGCCCTTCCTCGTCTCTGGCTATCCACTCCTCGGAGGGCCTTCTGCCTTGGACTGCTGTTGGTTCCCATTCCCCGGGACCTCTCCTGGAACTACCTCTCTGTGAGTACCTTGACTCCACGGAACCACAACAGTACCAGCCTCATTGTGGGATCCTCTCCGGTGTACCCTGGGCCACTACCATCTCGTCTCCAAGTAAGGAACCACCCCGGTATACCCTGCGTTGCAGGCCACTACTGCATCATCACTACGGAGAGACCTCTTTGGTGTACCCTGCTCTGTGGGCCACTACTGGATCTCCACACCTGAGGTATTCCCTCGGGGTATACCTTTGCTCAGAACTTGCTACATTTCCTGCACCTCCCGCTCCGTGGGCTGTGCCTTTCTACCTCTCTAATAAAGACTCTATTCCACAGCTGTGTCTGCTGAGACCACGCCTCCCGACGGTAAGGCTCTTAGGGCTCCTTCCTGTGGGCAGTACCATCTCTCACCTCGGCCCAGAGCCCACACACCTACAAGTCATAACACATTGTGGATACCTTGAAAGCTTAACTGGCTAGGTGGGTCCTGAGGACTGGCTGAGAACCCTTATTCATGGCCACCTACACAGTTCTAGTGTTAACTCAAGAGATTTGATGCTGTCAGAAGAGGAGAGAAAGGTAGACAGCCAAGGAGTCGGACACTTGGGTATATTTATGAGGATATTGCATGTATGTTTCCGTAGTCTTGCGACTTGTTATCATAACCTGTATAAAGTTAAATGACCATTATGATGATCTAATTACCATGTAATATCTGGCCATCTGCCGCCAATCTGCTTTATCTCCCTTGCTATAATTAAGTAAGAGAGAGCAAACTGTTCCTTCTCCCCTCTTCCCCATGGACACAGCCGATGATAATCAACAATCTATGCAAATGTTGTTGCATTTATATGGAGCTCCAGATCTATAAATAATTAGCTCTGTTGCATTGGACATGAAACTGATTTGCATGCTGCTTGGTATGTGCTGCTGTATCAGGCTTTCCTACCTTCTGACTGGAGTGAAGCAAAATATTTGTTAAGTTGCTGTCCAGTCCACTTCAGACCTAGATGCTGTTCGGGACTGGAGAAGGGAATGCATTTCTGCTTGACAGAGCACAGTTGTCTAATCTCCCTCTTCTTTAACCATTTCTCTCTCTCCTAAATGCGTTCTTCCAGTGCAGTTTGGTGGCAGAGAGAAGCATCTCCCTCACGCTGCCTTTGCGTCATCCTTATGAACCTTCAGGCTTTCATAGGGATGACTGAGAGATTCTTGTAGTGTACTGGAAGGCAAAGCCCACCCATCTCCAGTGGAATCCACACTTTCCTTGTTTTGGAGGGCTTAGGTCAGGAAATGTCTGAGTCATCCTTGTAAGGCATTCTATCTTATTGTAGGCCACTGAAATGACAGCATTATTTCCTTGATGGCTGTCTGCCTGGTGGTATCGCCTTTATTCATCTTTTTTTTGCCTTTACTTGTTTGATTTTATTTTCAATTTGTTTTATACTGCCTGTCCTCATTTTGCTTATTTATTTTATTTATTTAGATTTTTATGTTCCGCTTTTCAGCACTTCAAAGTGTACATCAAAGAGGATTACATTCAGGTACTATAGGTATTTCTCTGTCCCCACAGGGCTTACAATCAAATTTTATGCATGTAACTCACTTTGTAATCCTCCATGAACTGTGCAGATAATGCATTTTGATAGATACTAAATATTTAAGTTATAGGTTCTGTTTTAAAAATCCACGAGCATGTGACCAAATGATCCCCTTCCTGTGGCAGCAAGCTTATTACGTACGCTACATCTAAATCCAAACATAATAAAATTGTGCATTTTTCAGCAAAAAAAGTATTCAGAGTGCAAAGGTGAGTTCCTTAGCTCCATCAACTCCTTTTCGTATCTGCTTCAATTGCTTCTGAAAACAGAGGGCCCTGCGGTTCTGTGCCCTCAGGGCACGGATGCGGGCTTGTGATCTTGGGACACTTTGAGGTTAAGAAGACACTGCAGCAGTGTTCCTTTGCACTTCCAAATGGTTTCCTGTATGGAAGATTTCCAGACTTATCATTTAAAGTAGATTGCTTTGGACTGAGCTGTTCTGCCTGCTGTCTTAACAGAAAACTCTGTTTGTTTTCAAAGGTTTCTCTTCTTTTTTTTTTTCCATTTTTAATTCTGTGTCTGCAGCCATAATGAAATCTTTTGAAATCTAGACCCCTGTGTATCGTGGAATGATTTTCCTTGGCCATCTATGCTGGTCTTCTTTTGGCTAGTATCTCAGAGAAGTCAGTGTGATGTATTTCATCCTTTACGAGTGGATTAAACTCTCATTCTACTCACATTGCATTCTTAAATCCTGGAGAATCTGTTAGTGTTCGGTTCTTAGCTGGGAGTGAAAAAGAAATGCCATTAAACAGAGACCTCTAGTGGCCCCTCTACATAAAGCATCTCTCTTATTTCAGACTTACTCAACAAGAATGATAGCGGGCACACATCATACACCTCTATAGGACAGATTCACTAAGAGGTGTTAAGTTAGAAAAGTTACCCTGAATAATTTTCCATATATGATGTGCATGGTGAACCTTCACAAGAACATAAGAATACAAGATATACTATACTGGGTCAGATCAAGGGTCCGTCAAGCCCAGTATCCTGTTTTCAACAGTGGCCAATCCAAGTCACAAGTACCTGGCAAGTACCTAAACATTAGATAAGCACAAGCTACTATTGTTTATTAATTACCGTAATAGCTATTTATGGATTTTTCTTCTAGGAACTTATCCAAACCTTTTTAAACCCAGTTACACTAACTGCTGTAACCACATCCTCTGGCAATGAATTCCAGAGCTTAACTATGTGCTGAGTGAAAAATAATTTACTTTGATTTGTTTTAAATGAGCTACTTGCTAACTTCATGGAGTGCCCCCTGGTCCTTCTATTATCTGAGAGAGTAAATAACCGATTTACATTAACTTGTTCATGTCCTTTCATTATTTTATAGACTTCTATCATATCTCCCCTCGGTCATCTCTTCTCCAAACTGAACAGCTGCCATTCCATGCCCCTTATTATTTTGGTCGCCCTTCTCTGCACTTTCTCCAGTGCAACTATATCTTTTTTGAGATACATTGACCAGAATTACCCCCAATATTCAAGTGCAGTCTCACCATGGAGTGATACAGAGGCATTATGACATTTTCCGTTTTATTCACCATTCCCTTCCTAATAATTCCTAACATTCTGTTTGCTTGTTTGATCGCCACAGCACACTGAGCCGACGATTTCAATGTATTATCCACTATGACACCTAGATCTCTTTCCAGGGTGGTTAACTCCTAAGATAGAATCTAACATTGTGTAACTAGTGTAAGGGTTATTTTTCCCTATATGCATCACTTTGCATTTGTCCATGTTAAATTTCATCTGCCATTTGGAAGCCCAGTCTTCCAGTCTTGCAAGGTCCTCCTGCAATTCATCACAGTCCGCTTGAGATTTAACTGCTCTGCATAACTTTGTGTCATCCGCAAATTTGATCACCTCACTCATCGTACCCCTTTCCAGATCATTTATAAATATATTAAAAAGCGCCAGTCCATGGTGTTCACAAAGGCTCTGATAGGGCAGTAACTGCTGCTCTGTGCAGGTTACCCCCCATGTCTTCTGTTAAGCATAGCATCTGTTGCTCCAATCAGGATATCTTTCTGTGCCTTCTGCTAAGGGTAGTAACTGCCACTCTGTACAGCTTGCCGCAGTTAACACTGGTTACTCCTTTTCTTCATTTCCATCCTTTAGCCATTAGGGATCGCCCTTTTGAATTCCACGATCATTCTTATCTTTGCTACCTCTTCCAGGAGGGCATTCCATGCATCTACCACTCTTCCTGATGTTCTTCCTGAGTCTAGCCCCTTAGAGCTTCATATTGTGTCCTCTTGTTCTATAGCTTTCTTATTACTGGAATAGGCTTTATTCTCATGCATCATTAATGCTCTTCAGGTTTTTAAAAGTTTGCATCATATCAACCCTGTCCCTCCTCTCCTCCAGGATATACATATCTAGGTCCTTTAGTTTCATCTCGGAAGTCTTTTGGCGCAGCCCCACACCTTTTTGGTTATCTTTCTGTGGACCACTTCCATCCTATTACTACTCTTTCTGAGATACGGTCTCCAGAACTGAACACAGTATTCCAGTGAGACCTTACCAAGGACCTGTACAGGGATGCTATCACCTCCTTTTTTCCTGCTGGTTATTCCTCTCTGGATGCAGCCCAGCATCCCTCTGGCCTGAGCTACCACCTTGTCACATTGCTTCACAACCTTCACATCATCAGACACTCCGAGGTCTCTTTCCTGGTCCACGCACATCAATCTTTCTCTCCCTGTCATATACAGCTCCTTTGGATTTCTACACCCGAAATGCATGCCTCTGCACTTCTTGGCATGGAATCCCAGTTGCCAGCCTTCGACCACTCATCTAGCTTACTTAGATCACATTTTTATTCTTTCTTCTCCTTCAGGCATGACCACTCTGTTGCCGATCTTAATGTCATCTGCAAAAAAGACATACTTTTCCTTCTAATCCTTCCAGTATGTCGCTCATAAAGATATTAAATAGAGTTGGCTCCAGAACCAGTCCTTGAGGCACTTATCATCCTTCTCTCCTCAGAGTAGATCCATTTACTACCACTCACTATCATCTTTCAGTCAACCAATTTGTAATCCATTCTACCACTTTGGGACCAACTCCCAGGCTTCTCATTTTGTTCTTGAACTTTCTATGTGGGACGGTGTCAAAAACTTTGCTGAAATCCAGATAAATCACATCGAGTGCTCATCCTTCATTTAATTCTCTAGTCGCCCAATCAAAAAAGTCAGATTCATTTGGCATGACCTTCCTCTGGTAAAACCATGTTGTCTCGGATGCTGCAACCCATTGAATTGTGGATAGTTGATATCTTTTCCTTCAGCAGTGTCTCCATTAGTTTTTCTACCACCGAGGTGAGGCTAATCAGCCTGTAGTTTCCAGCCTCTTCTCTGCCCCCCTCTTCTGTGAAGGAAGGCCACCATTGCCCTTCTCCAGTCTTCCGTCACCATGCCCATTTCCAGAGATCTATTAAATAATTCTTTTAGTGAACCTGCCAGCACCTCTCTGAGCTCCTTTAGTATCCTGGGATGTATCTTGTCAGGCCCCACAGCTTTGTCCACTTTTAGCTTTGCTCGTTCTACCCAAACACTCTCTTCTGTAAATGGGATTGTATCTACCCCACTGCCAACCAGCAACAACCTCCTCCAGGGTCTTCTTTAGTGAACACTGAACTGAAGTACAATATTTCTGCTTTTTTTCCTCATACTTTCTCCACACAGTGACCCTTTTCTCCTTTTAATCTTACAATACCACCTTCTAGCCCTCCTCCTTTCCCTGATATATCTGAAAAATGTTTTGTCACCTTGGATTTCCTCTTTAGTGATCCTTTCTTCCACTTGAATTTTTGCTCTCCTGATTTCTTTCCTTGTCTCTTTCAGTTTCACCAGATAGTCTTCCCTCTCTTCCTCTTTTTGAGTTCCTTTGTACTTTCTGAACGCTGATCTTTTTGCCTTTATTTTTTTCAGTAGACTCTTTGGAGAACCATATTGGCTTCGTTTTCCTCTTCCTTTTATTCACTTTTCTTACATTAAGATTTATTGACTTTGTTATATCTCCTTTTAATTTAGCCTGCTGCTGATCTAATTCATCCATCTTCTCCAGGGCTTCTAGCTACTCCTGAAGCTACTACCCCATTTTAACAAAGTCTTTATTTTTGAAACCCAGGATTTTGATCTTTGTGTGTCTTCTCTCCAAATTGGGTGCTTGTTCCAATATTTAAAAAAGGCTCCAGGGGCGATCCAAGTAACTATAGATAAGTGAGCCTGACTTCAGTGCCAGGAAAAATAGTGGAAACTATTCTCAAGATCAAAATCGTAGAGCATATAGAAAGACATGGTTTAATGGAACACAGTCAGCATGGATTTACCCAAGGGAAGTCTTGCCTAACAAATCTGCTTCGTTTTTTTGAAGGGGTTAATAAACATGTGGATAAAGGTGAACCGGTAGATGTAGTGTATTTGGATTTTCAGAAGGCATTTGACAAAGTCCCTCATGAGAGGCTTCTATGAAAATTAAAAAGTCATGGGATAGGAGGTGATGTCCTTTCGTGGATTACAAACTGGTTAAAAGACAGGAAACAGAGTAGGATTAAATGGTCAATTTTCTCAGTGGAAAAGGGTAAACAGTGGAGTGCCTCAGGGATCTGTACTTGAACTGGTCCTTTTCAATATATATATAAATGATCTGGAAAGGAATACAACTAGTGAGGTTATCAAGTTTGTGGATGATACAAAATTATTTAGAGTAGTTAAATCACAAGTGGACTGTGATACATTACAGGAGGACCTTGCAAGACTGGAAGATTGGGCATCCAAATGGCAAATGAAATTTAATGTGGACAAGTGCAAGAATGTTGCATATAGGGAAAAATAACCCTTGCTGTAGTTACACGATGTTAGGTTCCATATTAGGAGCTACCACCCAGGAAAAAGATCTAGGCATCATAGTGGATAATACTTTAAATTTGTCGGCTCAGTGTGCTGCAGCAGTCAAAAAAGCAAACAGAATGTTAGGAATAATTAGGAAGGGAATGGTTAATAAAATGGAAAATGTCATAATGCCTCTATATCGCTCCATGGTGAGACTGCACCTTGAATACTGTGTACAATTCTGGTCTCCACATCTCAAAAAAGGTATAGTTGCGATGGAGAAGGTACAGAGAAGGGCAGCCAAAATGATAAAGGGGGTGGAACAGCTCCCCTATGAGGAAAGGCTGAAGAGGTTAGGGCTGTTCAGCTTGGAGAAGAGACGGCTGAGGGGGGATATGATAGAGGTCTTTAAGATCATGAGAGGTCTTGAACTAGTAGATGTGACTCGGTTATTTACACTTTCGAATAATAGAAGAACTAGGGGGCTTTCCATGAAGTTAGCAAGTAGCTCATTTAAGAGTAATCAGAGAAAATTCTTTTTCACTCAATGCACAATAAATCTCTGGAATTTGTTGCCAGAGGATGTGGTTAGTACAGTTAGTGTAGCTGGGTTCAAAAAAGGTTTGGATAAGATCTTGGAGGAGAAACCATTAATAGCTATTAATCAAGTTTACTTAGGAATAGCCACTGCTATTAATTGCATCAGTAGCATGGAATCTTCTTAGTGTTTGGGTAATTGCCAGGTTCTTGTGGCCTGGTTTTGGCCTCTGTTGGAAACAGGATGCTGGGCTTGATGGACCCTTGGTCTGACCCAGCATGGCAATTTCTTATGTTCTTATGAGATGTAATTTGCATAAATTTACCACACCCTCCCACAGCGTGAAACAGAACAGCGCTATATCAAGCCATATCGTCTGATAATCATTGGTGCTAGGGTGGGCACCTACCCAGATACTACAGATACTGTCTTCATCTGTGAGCAGCAGGTCTAGTATCGCTCCTCCCCTCATGGATTCCATCACTATTTGTCTAAGCAGGACACCTTGAAGGGCACCTACAATCTCCTTTCTCCCGACAGATTCCAGCAGATTAAAATCTCCATCAAGAAATCCCTCTCCCATTCTTCCCACCTTTTGGATGTCATTGGCCAGATCCTGGTTCAGTTCCTCTGTCTGATTCAGAGATCTGTAGGCCGCACCAGTGAAAATGGAAGCGCCACCATCTTTTTTTTTTTTTTATGACAGCCCACAGTGCTTCCTCCTTTCCTCATACCCCCTGCATTTCAGTTGCATGGATATTGTTATTGTCATGAGCTGCTCCCCTCCCTTTTTCGGTCCTCTCCTTCCTCAACAGGTTATATAGCCTGGCATGGCCGTATCCCACTCATGAGACTCACTGAGCCATGTTTCCGTAATAGCAGCAATACCCAAGTCCACCTCCACCGTTTGGGCCTGCAGATCTGGAACTTTACAGCTGAGGCTACAAGCGTTTGTGCCCTTTGCTTTCCAGTGTTTCTCCATTGCCTTCATGGTATTCCTGGGCGCCTTTTCGTCTATTATACTTAAGAGTGGACTAATCTTGTTCTTTTTTCCACTCACCTTCTGTATTTGTATGTGTTGGGGCGACATTACAATCCCATTGGCCTCCTTTTACCATTCCCAACCTCTGCTTTAAACGCCTGGTGACCTGTGTCCTGAGTTTCTCACTTAAAGGCGAATTTTAAAAGCCCGACACGCACATCAATTAGGGGATGCGCGAAGAAGTCGGCCTTGTGCCCACCGAGCGGATTTTGAAAGCCGTTGAGATATGCGTTTTGGGGTAATGAACAGAGATGTGCGTGCAAATACTTACGAGATACGGCTCGTGCCAAGACCCCCTCGGGCACGTACCTTTAATTCTGCTATGGATGACATGTAAGTTAAAGAATAAAGAAAAATGGGGAGATCTGCAGGACTTTAAGGGTCAGGGTTAAGTGGGGGAGTGAAGCTATCAAACTGGGGGGGAGGGGGTTTGGAGGACCTGCCTCTTAACTGGGTGAACTGGAGACGAACTGGTAAAACTGGGAACGGCGTTGTCCCGCACCTGTTTTAAAATTCCCCTATTTACGGGGTAGAAGCTGCATTCGCACAGATATGCATGCACCCGCTTAACGTTTGACGCACATGCGCGCGGCTAGGCTGTTTTATAACATGCGTGCAAGTTATAAAATACCTACATCCCTAGGCAGGGGCCGATGCACGCACATGTGCGCCCGCGCGCCAGTTTGAAACTTTTCATCCTCGGATCCTTTTCCCTAAATGAACAATGCGTTAAGCTTTCTGCAGTAACAGGTCCAGGGTCTCTGTTACTACAGGAAATCTCCCAAGCCTCTGCTATCCCCTGCGCTAACAAACCCGAAATTAAACAGCTGCTGAGCCCAGGAGAAACATCCCCAGCCCCCTGCATCCCTGATGGTATGCAAGGCGTCAGGAGAAACCACATTGTTATTAAAATGTATTTAAACTTCCCTCTCATGAATGTGAGCCATAACAATGGAAGGGGATATTCTTTTCTGTTCATCTGTTTTATATTGTAAAGTCAACATTTAAATAAAAAAGGAAGGGAAAGGTTTATCACCAATGCTGAAAACGTATTTACCTATTTTCTTCTTTTTTTTTTTGCTCATGGACTGTGCTTAAATGCAACCAAAATAAACTTTGTGTTCATTCCATGCGGCGTGATTGACTAGTGTTTAAACCCAAGGGTAATTTTTAGTTTTAAAAAATTATAAATGAGCATGAAAACAGAAAAAGTAGACACTGACAGATTTTGGCTAGGAAGCACATTAAAAGCCTGTAATGTTGATCATGGCAGGGGTAAATAATCAGGTAATTGAAAGCCTCTTCGGATTTGTTTTTTTTAAAGTTACATTTTTTTAAAACCTGCCTATTGAGTGTTTTGGCTGATTTAGCTGAGCAAAAGCTAGACTGCATTAGACCTGAATCTCATAGGTTTGGGGTGGGAGGGGGTGACTCTCGTATCGATAGTGTTCCAGAAACCCCTTGATAGATCAGGCCCATGTGATGTGTCGCTGAATATTAAATAAGACCGCCTGGCCTTTGGTTAATGCCTCATGCTAGCCAGGAATCAAGAGATTCGGTACCGTGACTTGATGTTGCCTGCTATATTTTGTTATCCATTTCATAACTTCAAATTATTTGGGGGAAATATTTAGCTGCTGAGCATATCCGGCTAACTAGCATGGTATTTTTAGCAGCACGTATAAACTAGGCTATCTTAAAGTTAGCCAGATATGTTTATCCGGCTAACTTTAGGATCTGTCAGAGGCACAACCAGAGTTAGCCGTATACATTAACCGGCTAACTCCAAATATCAGAGTTAGCCAATTAACATATGCTGCTAATTCTGCTCTGCTCCAAAATGCCTCCACCCACCCCTAGAATGCCCCCAACTTATGCAGCTAAATTCTAGCTGGATAAGCGTTTAGGCCATTTAGTCAGGTAACATTTCAGTTATCCGTCTGCATGCCTTTTGACTATCGACCTCTTTCGATTCATTTTCCCTTTTTCTTGTAAATCTGTAGAAAAAAAAATCTGGTTACGCTATAAAATGCAGTTAACATTTATGTCGGTGGGCTACTGGGGGCAGGGAGCTGGCTTTCTCCCAGATCTAGAATGCAGTTCAGGGGCAGGCGGTACTGCTTTCCGTGAAGATCCTTTTGAAACAAAATATGGGGAATCCTTGTTCTCCTGCATCATATTTTAGTCTTCTGGACAACTGCCAGTCAATCTTTTCAGGCGAGCAATATCTCAAGAGACGCTGTCTGGCCCTTAGGAAAGCTGTCAAAGAGCAGCTGGAAGGGATGGGGAGTGATAGATAGAGTTCCTGTCCACATGTAACAAACTTGATCGAATGTAAAGCAAATGCTACTTTATTATTAAGGGAGTAGGTTATCATCTTCTGGGTTGACACACGATGGTTTACACGGGAACAAAATAAATTCCTGGGCATTATTTTAAAAGAATGCTGGTTTACAGGCATCTTGTATTGTGGAGTAAATGTTCAAATGCAGAGCTGGGACTTAAACACACAGCAGGCCGATACAGTACAGCGCGCTCCGACGTTGCTCCCTTTTCTGATGTCCCTCGCCCTTCTCTTGCAGTTGTCAGGCGGCTGTGAACTGACGGTGGTGCTGCAGGACTTCACGGCCAGCCTCAGCGGGGAGCTCAGCATCCAGGTGGGGCAGACGGTGGAACTGCTGGAGAGGCCCAGCGACAGACCCAGCTGGTGCCTGGTGCGAACGACCGACCGCAGCCCCCCCCAGGAAGGCCTGGTCCCCAGCAGCGCGCTCTGCATCTCCCACTCCCGCAGCAGCGTGGAGATGGAGTGCTTCTTCCCCTCGGGAAAAGGTAGGCCTGGCGATGGCAGTTCCAACTGCAACCAGATGAGAGAAGAATGGAGAATTGTTTTTATGCATGCATACAACTATGATGAATGTTATAACATTGTCTTACGCCGTAAGATTCCATGTGTGTGCCTCCTGACCCCTAATTGGGTGCTTTTTGTTAACTGAGAGGTCAGTATTTAGACATAGCCAGCTCGTGTAATGGCCTTTTTTGCATGCATGTTACCCAGGTAGAGAGTCCATTAAGCTAGGTCGAGAGAACATTGTACAAATCTCATTGTTGTGTGAGTTTCCTCACTCCGAAGGACGTCAAATCTTCACAAGAGTGTACTGTTCTTTTCATACGTCTCACTCTGCGTGTCAATGTGGCCCCTAACCCCAACACTAATACCCAAACCTCACCTTGAGTTACTAGGTGGGCCTCCTATAGAGGTATAAATACCTATCTAGTTGAGGGCCTTATAGTTAGCCTCCCTCTCTCTCTCTCTCTCTCTCTCTCTCTCTCTCTCTCTCTCTCTCTCTTGCTCTCTCATATAACTTATGCTTTTATTTAATGATGATTGAGAGCTCTTTAGGGACTACTCAACCTTTTGAAGAGTTCCCCAGTGGGATAGCACTAATACATAGGGGTAGATGTTGCATTTTATTTCTTTTTATCTGATTTTCATTTTAATTGGGGAGAGGACAGAGGAGTGAGTACTAGGGGTAGTTTTCACTTGTATCAAACCTCTCCTTCTTTGCTTTTGCTTGCTTGCTTCCTTTTGCACATATAATAAGCTTCACAACAATGTTAAGGGATATTATTTTGTATTCTACCAACCTGGTATTTTATTTTATTGTTGTGATGGGTTTGTGTAATATAAAAAATGTGATATATGAAAAGGATAAAAAGCTAACATTACAGTAGATGTTCCTCCAGTAATGTGGCTTTGCTGCCTTATTGCGCCCCAAGGCACGCAACTCCTTTAATGCGATTGTGGCCATTTTGTGTTATGCAGAGCTCTTGGCCCTTGAAAGGGGATTCAGATTTCGGTTCCCATCTGTCAGTAAATCCTAAAAATGTGTGCAACCCTCCTTTACAAGGTGGCACACTTCAAAGACTGCAGAGCATTTCTCCACTCGGTGCAGCGTAATGGGGGACAGGCTGACCTGCAGGGCCCAGGGGATCACACTCAGTTGCTCCAAAAGGACAGTCCACGCACACACCATGAGATGTGTTCCAAAGCAAGGAACAAAGTTTACTGACTAGGTAAAGAAATCAGTTGGCAGTAAAATTAAGTGCACAAGAACATGTAGGCTCCCTGTTACAGACACCAAGATCCACACAAGATTTCTCTTCTCAACCCAACTGAGTAGGACTCTAGGATTCTCTCCCAGCTCTCCAGAAAAGGTTCTTTCTCCTTTGAAACCCCCCTGGATTCAGAAAAAAATTAAACCCACGTCTCCCACTCAAATTGCAGCACACACCAACTGATTGGTCACCCAGTCTCTTGGACCCAACACTTCAATCCCCCCCCCCCCCCCAATTCTGGATGCAACTGGCTCCCACTCCAACCTCCCAAATGGAAAAGAGAGGCAAGACACCCTCTTCCTTCCTGATGCCCGGAGAGCCCAGCCTCCTGCTGTCTCTCCTCAGCTCCTTCACCTATCTCTGACTCAAGGGGATGAATCCTTTAAACATCGCTCAAAATGATCCCTTGAAGCTCCCATTACTGGAAGGTTCCTCTTGTTTTTCTGGGTAAGGCCCAGTTAGCCCTTGTGTGCGATTAGGTCCATCTTAGTGCGAGTGGCACTTACCACCATGGTGTAGATGGTACGCCCATCTCTGTGCAGCCTATAGTTGTATGTTTTATGCAGGGTCTGCTTCAGTTGATGCCTCCCATAAGGCCTCCCATTGTGTCTTGGGACCTCAACGTGATTTTAGCTCAGCTAATGAAAGCTCCTTTTGAGCCTCTGCATACCTATGACCTGAAGTACCTGACCTGGAAGGTCATAGTTTTGGTAGCAGTCACTTCAGCGTGCAGGGTCAGCGAGCTCCAGGCCTTAGTGACTTATTCACCTTACACAAACTTCTATCATGACAGGGTGGTCTTGCATACACACCTTCCATTGTGTCTAAGGTGGTGATGGATTTCCATCTTAACCAGTCAGTCATCCTGCCAATATTCTTTCCCAGGCCCCATTCGCACCAAGGCGAATGAGCACTGCATAGTTTTGACTGTAAGCCTTAGCCTTCTATCTGGAGTGGACAGAAGCCCAGAGACAGTCCACCCAACTTTTTTGTTTCTTTTGATAAGAATAGGTTGGGTGTTGCTGTTGCCAAACAGACACTATCCAGTTGGCTAGCAGACTGCATCTCCTCCTGATATGCCCAGGCAGGACTGCATCTTGAGGGTCTTGTCAAGGCTCATTCTGTCAGAGCAATGGCAGTGTCGGTGACCCACTTGTGAGCAGTTCCAATGGAGGAGATCTGCAAGGCTGCAATGTGGAGTTCTCTCCACACATTCACATCCTATTACTGTCTAGATAAGAATGGCTGACACGACAGTAGGTTCGGCCAGTCTGTTCTTTGGAAAGTGTTCGAGGTATAGAACCCAACTCTTCCAACTAGGGCCCTTTGTTTGGGTTCAGGCTATCTCCCCCTCTGTTTTCAACAGCACCGGTATTGTGCCCACTGGCACCTGGTTAGGTGTCTGTTGGTCCCCTTTTGTTGGGGAGCAGCCTGTAGCTAGGGAATCAGTCTTGTGTGAGGACTACCATCCTGCTTGTCCTTGGAGAAAGCAGAGTTGCTTACCTATAACAGGTGTTCTCCAAGGACAGCAGGATGTTTGTCCTCACGAAACCCGCCTGCCTCCCCTCGGAGTTGGGTTTCTCATATTTTTATTGTATCGTATTTCTATGTTACAAGACTGAAGATGGACCCCCACGTGAACGCGTGTTATAGGGCATGCTGGGCATAGGTTTTCTGCATTGGGCTCCATCTGATGATGTCAACCATGTGTGAAGACTAACTTCCTGCTGTCCTTGGATAACACCTGGTAAGCAACTCTGCTAACCATCAGTTTCTCCAATTTGCCATCCCGAATTTTCCCGCATTGAAGCCATGGAAGTGTAATTCTGATTTTCCGTAAGACTAGTGCAGTCTGTCTTGCAGAAACTAAGCTATCTACTCAGCTGAGTAGTAAAACCACTCCTGCCCTCATGCTCTGTCAGGCTGTGCATTCGAAAATCTCTTGTATGTTCTCCAAATCCCAGTACTAGAGCAGTTCAAGGCGAAACTGAGCCCTGAGGAAAACCCACCTGAAAGTGGATGAAGATGTTGATGACCTCGCCTAAATAAATTTCCCTGGCTCTAATTGTGAAACATCAATAAATACAAGGTCTGTTGACGGTTTTCAGCATGTTGCGCATATGCGGCTCAATTAAAGATGACTAGTGAATGGATCCATTCACTCAGAGGCGGGTTTTTCATTAGGGCAATAGTCACGGTGTGTTAGATCACAAAATATATTCTAACTTTTTTTTTTTTAGAGAAAGTGTTTACACAGAGTACAAACGCACTGTTTGTGGTGGAGTAGCCAAAGACATTTCAGATAACCTGTAATTGCTTTTGCTTAGTTTTTGTTATGATACTCCTCTGCCACTGTTCTCATGGAGGGGTCACCTTGTCAAGACGATGGTGGTCTTGACAAGGTGTTACATATAGATACAGATAAATCGATAGATATACTAGTGAAAAGTGCTTGGCGTGGCTCGGGTTGCCTTGACTATAACAAATATACATTTTAAGGCTGAAGAAAAGTAAAAACAAAATATATTTTTATTTTATTAAGTAGTTAACAGAAAGCTTTGAGAACCTCTGCATAAACTACATCTCACGTTGCCAGCCACTGCGGGAGCCCATCCTACAGCGGGCAAAGGCTGCATCAGACCCCCACATTTATTTATTATTTATTATTTGAGTTTTTTTCTATACCGGCATTCACGGAGTTCGTATCATGTCGGTTTACATAAAACAAGGGGTGATCAATAAATTATAAACGTACATAACTATAACATGAGAGTATACATTTGCAAAATATAACAAATTATAACAAGTGCGCAGAAAGAAGCAGTTACAATAAAACAAGGATGGTTCTAACTGGGAGTTGAAGAGGATGATAGAAGTTTAACAAGAAGTTTAACAAGAAGTAGAACGTGCAGTGGTTGGTAAGTCTGTATCAGTTTAGTGGGTGATAATCAGTCTTGCTGTGTTTGGTGGGAGAGCATCATATTTAAAACCTTTCCCGTGCCGCCTTCTGTCCCAGCGCCAATCAGAGCAGCTCACAATTCACAATAAAACAATTCAAAACCTACAAGTATATTCATAAATCATAAAATTAGATGCAATCCTTATTTAGCTGCCACTTATCAAAGTCACCCACAGCCCTTTCTAAAGAGATACATCAGCTCCTGGAAACAACCATGTTTTCAGATATTTTCTAAACTGGAAATAATCACCCTCTTGACACATAAAAAGATGGCAAACTGTTCCACAATCGAGGCGCCACTACTGAAAACGCCCTAGAGCTCAACCTTTGTTTACCCATCTTTTTGGCTGTAGAAACCACCAAATGCGTCCCATTCCCTGATCTTATCACCTTCTTTTCTTTCGGCGCCACCCCCTTCGATACCTTAAATGTTAGAGTCAAAATTTTAAACTGCGCTCGGGCAGTTACTGGTGGCCAGCGCAATCTTGCCAGCATATCGATCCCTGAAATACGCCTCGGGCAAGCTAACCACATTCTGGGCAATCTGAAGTTTTCGTATCAGTCTTAAAGGTAAACCCACCCAAAGGGGGGTGGTAAAATAGTCAAAATGTGCAAAAATCCCTTTGTGGAAAAGATGTCAGTTTATGACACGCAGAATTAATTCGAAAGGGGGAGGTGAAGCGTGCTAAGGTAGGCGAATGGCTATTTGATTCATTGCACTAGATGGCGCTACTGGATTATTGTTCTGTGGAAACATAACTCATTGTGCTGTCTGCAAATGATTTCAGTCTGCCAAATGTTGATTGGCACATCCTAGCTGTGGTGTTTTCTAGAAGCAAGGAGATCTTGGATTCTCTGAAGGCAGAACTGTTCTGTCAACTGGTAACGGAACCCACGCAGTAGGGGGGGGGCAATACAGAACCTGGCACTTCCCAACGGGGACTGTGCTTCTGACATTGTAGTGGATGATTACCCAGGATCTATTGATCACTGGGCGGCGTGGTCCTAGACTTCAGGAAAACTAACTTCTAAGATGGGGCACTTTAAGGGGTTGTTGGGAGGATGGGAAAATTTAGGGGAAGTAGAAGAGCAGTGGGCAAAATTAAAAGAAGATTTTGCAAAAGCAACTTAACCTCCGTGTTAGGAAAGTAAATAAAGCTAAGAGGAAAAGGAGGTCACGGGGACGGTAACTTTAAAGCAGGCGCGTGGTCGCACAGGTGCACATGTTCGTCGGCCCGCACCCAGGGACGCGGCCATTTCATAACATACGCGGGTATATGCACGCACGTTATAAAACGGCCTAACCGCGCGCATGCGAGCGCGTAATTTTAAGTGGACGCCCGCCTGTGCGCGCAAATGCCGCTTCTACCGCGTAAGTGGGGGGATTTTAATACAAACGCACGCCAAAGCCATTACCAGTTCTACCAGTTTGTTCCCAGTTGGCCCAGATGAGGAATAGGGACTTACAAAACCTCTCTTGATTAATAGCCTCCCTTCTCCCCTGTTAGTCCCAGCCCTTAAATCTCCGCCGATCTATTTTTCTTTATTTTATAGGGAGGGATCTAGTGAAGCTTGAGGAATGGGTTTGAGCAGGGGTAGGCAACTCCCAGTCCTGGAGTGCCACAAACAGGTCTGAGTTTTTTTGATTTCCACAGTGAATATGTGTGAAGTATGTTTGCATGCATTTTAGTGGTATATATCTTGGAAACCAGACCTCTTCATGGCACTTCGGGACCAGAGTTACCTATCCCTGGTCCAGAGTTTGGCAGTTAAGATTTAATGCTAAATATAGAGTCATGCATTTGGGAGGCAAAACCCCAAGGGAGCAGTACAGTATGAGGGATGAAAATGTATGCCCAAAACAAGTGTGGGGTCTGGAGAGTGATCATATCTAATGGTCATAAGGGGACAAGATAGATGGATAAGGTGACAGCAAGCACCAGAAAGATGGAATGATCAGCAGATAAAAAGGTGCTATTGCCCCAGTATAAGTGCCTGACTTAGAACAATTCTGGAGACTGCACCTTCAAAAGGATATAAACTGGATGGAGTCAGCCCAGGTGATGGCTATTAAAATGGTCGCTCTAAAGCATATGGTAACAGAATTAAAGATCTAAACATGTGTACCCTAGAGGAAAGGCAGAACAGGGAAGTTATGATAGAGATATTAAAATACCTCAGAAGTATCAGTGCACAGGAAGTGGGTCTCTCTCAATGGAAAGGAGATCCTGGAACGAGTATTGGGATAAGCGTGAAAGGAGGTAGACTCAGCAGTAATCTAAGAAAATATTTCTTCACCAAAAGGGTGGTGGATGCCTAGAACAGCCTCCCTGTGGAGGTGATGGAGACGAGGAGAGTGTCTGAATTCAGGAAAGCATGGGATAAGCCCAGGGGTTCTCTGAGGCAGTGGTAGGAATGGCAGAGCGGAGCGATTGGTGTGGGTGGGCAGTCTAGATATAGATTGTAAGCCATATGGTCGTTTTCTGTAGACCTGTGTTTGAAGATTGGGTGGCTGTACAGACACAAAGTACATGCCCACTTGTAAATAGTCTCCAATGAGAGCATAAAGTGCGTAGGCTGACCAAGCACTTAAACATTTTGAAACGTCACTTGGGCATGCAGTTTTCATCGCCCAACCAAGTTACAGGAGCACCTTTTTTTGTTGTTGTTGTTGTTGTTTTTGCTACAGCTAAAAGTATGAGCATCGTGCAAGTTAGCAAATACTTTTACCCTGCCTGGCGATCCATTCCAGCGGTTTTAACCATTGCACCACTTAACCCTCGATTTTTTGTGTGCAGGCTAAACCTTTGAAAATGTTCCCTGTTCAGCCTCAGGTTTGCCTTCTTTCTGCCTTTCTCCTTCCGTGCACAGCAGCCTATGCCGAGGGTTGCAGTCTGGGCATTCTTTTAGCGCACCCGTACGGTTAGAGGTTTCCCGGTCTCTGTGGAGTCCGTGCTCTGGACGGGACTGTGATGGATTTGAGAGCCAGCATGCCATCACATTAGCTTGGTTATCTGCTCAGAATTGGGACCGAACAGATTTAGTTTCTTGGTAGACTCTGGGTCCATGTTTTCGGCATCACATTTTTCACTTTTTTTTGGTCGTCGTCTTTTCGCAGTGCTGTTCTTTTGTAATCAAGCTATAGTAGGTGCTTCTGTGAGAAGACCATGTAATGGGTTTCAGATGATCTGGAATTCTAATATGTCAAGCAGAGTTTATGAACAACAAACAGGCTCAAGATTGTGCCCTGATGCTTGGCGGCAGAGGGGGTGGAGCTAGAACAGGACTGAGGGCTGGAAGAAACAGGGCGAGGTCAGTAGTGGCATGAACTCTTAACTTCAGGGCAAAGACCTTTCTCATGCACTCTTACAAGCAGATGTTTGGTGACCTATAGAGGTAGAAAAAGAAACTTCTCTTAATGCTTTTAGTTCTGTGGAACAGATGCTCAGCGTGCAATAGAAATGTCGGCACGCATGTATTTGTACCTGGAAGAGCTTTTTTGGGCTCTCACAAACAAGGGGGGAAAATATGACTGACAACCATTATTCTTTTGGTTCATCTGTTGTTTCATACTGGCATGTTTTCCCCCTCTTTAAATACATCCTCTCTCCAGACGACATGCCCGGGTGCCACCGGGAACCTTCTCTGGCCCGGAGGAACGTCTCCAATACTATTCCTCAGCGTCTCCTCAGCAACGGTCTCCTTTCTCTCCTCCCTCCTCGGCACGGAGGGCGCCACCTCTGCAGCGCTCCTGACTTTAGCCGGCCCTTTCTGACAGCAAACTTAACTCCACGTTCCTACTGCCTCACGGCACTGGGGGGGGGGGGGCCAGCCCTAGTGCCACAGTCGTGTGTGCTGTCCGTCAGCATAGCGCCACCGTCTCATACACTGGTGTAACACTCACGTGTGTCAGGTTCATAGAGCGTAGCGTGTGCGCGTGGCTGTACAGTCTGCACGCATGCCATGACGGTGCTTCCACCCAAAAATCCTATTTCACATCCTTTCCCGTGCCTACCATGTGTTCATTTCCAGCTTTCCTCAGGGCCGAGCAGAGGCATGAATTAGCATGATTAATAAGGGTCTGAGGGCTTTGAATTAGGCAGGTGCTAACAGATAATTATTCAGATATTGATTGTGCCAAATGAAGCTAAGGGGGGGGAGAGTTTGATAAACACTCAGTCCTAATAAATCTTTATTGTAAACGTCCCCTGAGCAGTGCAAGCAGTAAACGGAGGATAAATTGGCCATTTAATCTCTGGGATAATGATATTAAAAGCCAACTGGAAAACAAGTGTTGATATTTTCTTGCAACATATTGCTATTCTTTTTTTTTTTCTGGCCAGAGAAACCTATTGTAGTAATTGATACGGACTTTCTCGCATAAAAGTAAGCAGACAGAACTTCAGATTATGCATACAGAGAACAATTTTCTTCTTCAAGCTTAATTTGGTTTTGTTGTGAAGGCAAGCAACAGAATCCTAGGATTTCCTACCTAATCTAGCCAGGTGCCAACAAAGAACACAGCTCTCTAATTACAATAGTTAAGAAGCTGTGCATGCCTGTGACACAGCCAGGGGTTTACACATTGGACAGCAGCCGAAAGATACAAAGCAGGCAGCCTGCAAACAACCTAAGGAACATGATAAGGGCCTTATGGCTTTAAAATCGAAGCTTTAGGGAGTTGTAATCGATAATAGGATTCTACCCAGCTTGAAACAGAGAAAGCTCGAGGTGTAGTTGGCCTGCCAGGAATAGTACAGGGCACTACGGAGGAAAAGGAAAGGCAGAACGGAAGTGATGTTGTGGAGCTTGATGGGTAATGTAGTTCCAAGAGCACAAGGAGCCTCGCAGACAGATATGGCATCGGGTGCCCAGGAAACATGGCTTTGCGGGTTAGGAAAACAGACGCTCAATTTACAAACATCCGTTTTCCTAAGTGGCACACAGCCACGGCTTAGGAAACCAGACGCTGGTAAATTGTCCATTTTCCTAACCTGACCACTGTCAAGACTTTTTTTTTTTTCATGTTTATTTATTATTTATTTGGAGTTTTTATATACCGACATTCAAACGAATATCACATCGGTTTACATAAAAGAGGGGTAACAACTTTACAGTTGGAAAGGAAATTGATAGTTACATCTAACAGGGGATTCATAAGGAACGGGGTGGAGAGAAGAATGGTCAGAGGGACCTAGAGAGAGGAATTTTAGGAAAAGATTAACCAAAACTATATTACAATCCATTAACATTATAGTGCGATACAATAGCAGAGTATTGAATTATATTATCCATAGGTATATTACATTATATTACATTACAATCTTTATTACAAGGCTAAGAGGTCTGGGGTATGATAAGATTAAGTGAATGCCTGTTTGAACAGCCAGGTTTTCAACTTTTTTTTGAAGGTTGTTGTGCAATGCTCGAGGCGTAGGTCGGGTGGCATCGAGTTCCATAGAGATGGTCCTGCTATGGAAAAGGCTCTTTCTCCAGTGGAGGTGAGCTGAGTAAGTTTGTGCGAAGGGGTTGACATGGTTCCTAAGTAGGCGGATCTGGTTGGTCTGTTGGGGGAATGATATTGGAGTGCTCCATTGAGCCAATGCATCTCTTTGTTGTGTAGAGTTTTGTGGATAATTGTTAGGCATTTATGATGGATTCTGGCTGGGATTGGTAGCCAGTGAAGGTCTTTGAGAATTGGGGTTATGTTGCTGCTTTCTGTGGTTCCTCCTACTTAGTATCGAATCGATATTAAGTCTGAGGGGTACCACAGAAAAGCAGTATTTTTTTGCTATATTGTTGAGGCTTGGGGCGCCTCAAGACTTAACGCCAGTTCTGGGGCTGATGTTAATTTTTGCGGGTTAAAACATTCACGTTGGGCGCATGGTGATTTTTTGCATTGGGGTACTAGCTAATAGCCTCATCTACATGGCATTTACATGTGATGAGTGCTATTAGCTGCACACTGGTTAGGATGCGTGTTTTGGATGTGCTAATCCCATTATTGCACCGGGAGTTATTCTAGCATATTTAAAACGCGCGTCCAACCACATGTGAAGCTGTGCAGTAGACTGGGCACACTGTATTGCATCGGCCTCCAAGTGAGGCCTCACCAGGGACCTGTACAGGGACACTATCACCTCCCTTTTTGTGCTGACCATTCCTCTCCCTACGCAGCCAAGCATCTTTCTGGCTTCTACCATCGCTTTATCAATCTGTTTGGCCACCTTAAGATCATTAGATACAATTAACCCCAGATCCTGCTTTTCCTTTGCAGTTAAGAAAATGTTACCTCCAATACTGTACCTCTCCCATGGGTTTTTGCATACTAAAGGCCTTACTCTGCATTTTTTAGCATTAAGCCTTAGCTGCCAGACCTTACAACATTCCTCGAGTTTCGCTAGATCCCTCCTCATGTTTTCCACTCCTCCCTGGCTGTCCACCCTGTTATAGATTTTGCTATCATCGGCAAAAAGCCAAACCTTTCCCGACAACCCTTCCGTTATGTCGCTCACAAAAATGTTGAAAAGAACCGGTCCAAGGACCCATCCCCTGAGGCTCACCGCTAGTAACAGCCCCCTCCTCTGAGAAAACTCCATTTACAGGGTCCTTGGGGGAGGAATTTTGGGAGTTTTGGACTTTTACGTGGTGGGAGCCTTCCTGGACGCCTGGGTCTTTCCTAGATTCAGGGATAGGGAAGACCTGCCCTCTGGGGTGGTGACCCTTTGCAAGGGGCAACTCCGGTGTTGTTGTTTCTTTTTTGGGGACCGGAAGAAATCGTTTGTGAAGATCAGGGAGGAAGAGTTTTCTGCCCAGATCTTCCTATCTTTCTATCCTTCCTGCCCTGTAAAGATGCTGCTCCAGTCTGGATCCCTCCCAAAAGGGATCCCCTATTGTATTAAAAGGAAAAGATCTGTTAACTGGGAGTAAGAGACTTTTGGAAACCATTGAGAACACCCGTCAGGAGTCTTCACGCCCTGGGGAGAGAGAGGATTTACTCTCTGTGCATGGACAGGATTTTGGCCACCTTTGGAAGGGGTTTTCCCAGCCACAGGGCCCACCGCTTGACCTAATCCAGGAAGGTGGCTGGATCCCTTGCCAGTTTAACAAATTCCCACACAGACAGAGGATAAAGACTGTAATCAAGAGAAGAAAGGGCGTGATGCTGGAATTCGTTAAATTGTGCCATTCCATCTGACTGTTTGTTCAGTAAAGTTTTATTTTGGACACTAACCCCGTGCGTTCTGCATGATTTGTTGGCGCACCCACACTGAAGGGAGTTAGCACTCTCCCAGGGACACCACGCCTGCACTGGGCCCTGAAAGTAAACCTTTTCTCCCCCCCCCCCTCCACCCTTACCAAAAGAACTCACACCCTGGGGAAAGGGGCATAAAGAAGAGTTAACCAGGGTCCTTGTCCCAAAGAACTTACAAATTCTTTAATGGTCCCACCCGTGCAGGACAGGCTCACCGGGGCGGGGTTACATAATGAAATGAAAATAACAGCACAGTTCTTGTTTCCTCTCCCTTTTCTATTGTACCTGTCAATGTTATCAGAAGAGCTATCATGAATTTACATTAGTTATCAGGTACCTGTGTTTTCTCACAAGGTACTGTGGAGGCATGCATTAAGGAATTAATACATCAGGGTCTTTTATCTCCATCTCTGCTTTCCAATGCAAAATGTTAACCCTGACTGGTGCCAACAGGAGACTCCTTACAAAGAAAGGGAAGAGGAAATCTCCACCCAAGATTGGTTGGTTGATAACTGTAATTTCCATTTATCCTACTGTGAACAAGTTTGTTCTCATTGCCCAGACAAATGTGGGTAGATTCAAATTCAGTCTCCTTACAACAGTATGCGGAGACTCTATAAAAACGCCTACAGGAAAGAAGCTGTTTGTGGGATAGTGACCAATATCACACAATAAATGACATAGAAACATAGAAACGATGGCAGGGCTCAACCTGCAGGCTGATATAGGCAAAGCTCCAGGCTGTCCTGCTATAGGGCGCATCTCCAGCTGATAGGGTGGGCCTAACGGGCTCGGCTGCACCAATCACCCCTCAGCAGTAAGAGTTCACCAACATCTATTCCTGTGCCGGCGTTACAGTAGCGCCACTCAACGTATGCGGTGCTGTACTAAAACATAGAAGAGACAGTCTCTGTTCAGTCAAGCACATTCATGACTGGAGGAACCACACCATCGATGATTGGTAGGATGTCAAGTACCACAGCCTTAGCTTTCCTGCTGATCCAGAGGACCTCACATTTTTCCAGGTTGTTTTAGCATATTGTGGATTAACCACTCTGAAATTGCTTCCAGGTATTCATTTAGTCTGAATATAGTCTTGTCTCTGTGTTGATCTAAAGTAACGACCAATTGGATGTCTTCTGAATATAGAAACTAATAGATCCAAAAATACCTAATCAGAGATGATAGGGATTGTTCATATAAGCTGAATATTATAGGGAGGCTAGATCCTTGGGGGACTCCACAATTCAGTCTCCATGAGGAAGAAAATGTCTCCACCACTCGTTCTTTTTGTGATTGATCTGAGAAGAGCAAGTCAAACCACTAAAAAGCCACCCCCTCTACCCAGAAGTCAGCTAACATGCTAAGCCCATGACATTGTGTCTAGTGCAGCTGGTGGATCAAGAAGAACCAGCAAGGAGGTAAAGCCCCAGTCCAGATCTCTTCTCATCCTGTCCTATCAACATGACCCTGGCAGTTTCTGTACTGTATTTAGGCCTGAAACCAGTCCAGCTCCTCAGCACTGTCAAGAAGTATCTGGAGTTGTAAAACTTCAGCTCTTTTAATCACTTCCCCAAATAGGGTATGTTGACCACTGGGCAAGATATCCAGCTTTGTGGGGTCTGAGGTTAGTCTCCTCAGGAAGGGTGTGATAGCTCAAGCGGTCAGTGACTTGGGTACAGCCAGAGGAAAGGGTATTTAAACAAACAAAATGGCCACCAGCCTTCACTTCGGATACTTCAGGACAAGAAATGCAAACAAAAGCAAACAGTGCAGCAGTTCACTTTAATCGCAGTAGAGTGCTGGCAATACATAGTCTTTTTATAATAGCAGCAACAAGGTGCAGCCCAGCTTAACTGCAGGTCTCAAAACAGTAGTACAGCTCATCTTAATTTCAGAGAACAGTTAGTCTTCAGACGTAGCAAGTCTTAGCATATGGGAACTCTCTTCATGATCCCCGGGGCCACCCTAATCTTTCTAGGCCCTGAGGTCTTATGCTGTGGTGAGGGGCTCCTCCCTTCACCCAGGATTCCCTGCAGGTTTCACCCTTAAGGAGGATCAGGTGGGATAGCTTTGCCCAGTCCTTTAAGGTAGACTGAGGGAGTTTGCTATCTACCTTATAAATGGGCCATGACCGACGGCCCGCAAATGCGCAGTAGAGCACAGCTCTACTGCGCATGTGCGGGTAAGGACGTCGGTCTTAGCCAGCGTCAAAAAAAAAAACAAAACATGGCGGCGGCGGTGTCGGGGGGGGCAGCGGTGGCGGCGGCGGCGTCGGGGGGCAGCGGTGGCGGCGTCCGGTGGCGGCGGCGGTGTCGGGGGGCAGCGGTGGCGGCGGTGTCGGGGGGCGGCGGCTTCCAGTGGCGGCGGTGGCGAATGACGACGAGGAGCGGCGGCAGCGGCGGCCAGTAGCGAGGGAGGGAGGATAGAGAGGGAGGGAGGGACGAACTGAGGGAGGGAGGGACTGAGTGGGGGGAGGGAGGGACTGAGTGAGTGAGAGGGAGGGAGGGACTGAGTGGGAGGGAGGGAGGGGGAGGGACTGAGTAAGAGGGAGGGAGGGACTGAGGGGGAGGGACTGAGTGGGAGGGAGGTAGGGGGTGGGGAAGAGTGAGAATGAGGGAGAGGTGAGAGACAGGGATGTGAGTAAGTGGAAGGGTTAGAAGTTGTGGAGCAGAGAAAAAGGGAGTGGAGGAGGGCTGAGGGAGATGGGATTGAGACAGGGTGGGGAGTGACTGAGGGAAGGGGAGAGAGTTGGGAGTGACTGAGGGAAGGGGAGGGAGGTGAGAGTGAGGGGAAGGAGGCAGTGGGAGACAGAGAGTGAGTAAGACTGAGGGGTGGGAAGGGGGTGAGTGACTGAGGGGGAAGGGGGAATGAGGGAGAAAAAGTGTAGGAGGGTGCTGTTTTCGAAAATGTAATGTAGCCCGTTGTGACGGGCTTAACGGCTTGTAACCTATAACCTCCCTCACAAGGAGATATATGATTTCTCTTTGAGGGGACCTGGCAGCTTGCCACTTCTCAGTTATGTATTGATCAGTCTGACAGGGACTGCTAGCTCGTCCTTGTTTGTTCTGATTAAATCTGAAGGACAGGGGTCCGATGAACAAGTTATGGGTTTGGCTTTCTGTAGACTGAGTTCTTGTATCATCTAGACTAAGTTCACCTAGACTAATTTTGAGACCATATTAGTCAAGCCTGATATTGCGATGGTGGTACTTGCTTCTTGTATTTCAGAAGGTTTCTTGAATATATGCGAGTGGGCATGAATGCCTTGTACGTGGCAATGCGTGTGGGCAATTGTAGCTGGTTATCTTGAATAGATGAGATTTTATTAACAAAGAATCTAGCAAAGTAACTGGGATTAGAGAGCTCTCTACCTCAGGAGTGATTTCTGCCTGCTGCCTGGGTTAAAGTTTTGAAGAGCTCCTTCGGCCAGTTCATTGCATTCCTGATCTTACTTTGGTAATGTTGGAGGTTTTCTGCCTAAGTAATTGTTGCTTGATAGCTTATGGCTTGAGCCTTGCACTTGGCTCTGTCCCCCTGACAGGCCGATACAGAAAAACGCGCGGGAGAGCTGGCGAGCGCACAGACCACTCTCCTGGGCGCGCGATTCAGGAGGGTGGCCTATGCAAATTAGGGCCCACGGTAAAAGGAGGCGCTAGCGCGTCCCTAGAGCCTCCTTTTTGACAGGAGTGGTGGCTGTCAGCGGGTTTGACAGCCAACGCTCAATTTTTCCGGCGTCGGTTCTCAAACCCGCTGACAGCCACAGGTTCGGAAAAAGGACGCCAGGATAATTGAGCGTCCGTCTTGCGAGCCGTGGGCCAATTTTTAATTTTTTTTTTTTAATTTTTCTTTTTTTTTACTTTTGGGGCCTCCGACTTAATATCACTATGATATTAAGTCGGAGGATGTACAGAAAAGCAGTTTTTTCTGCTTTTCTGTGCACTTCCCTGGTGCCGGCCGAAATTAACGCCAGCCTTTGGGTAGGTGTTAATTTCTGAAAGTAAAATGTGCGGCTTGGCTGCACATTTTACTTTCTATATCGCGTGGGAAAAACTAATAGGGCCGTCAACATGCATTTGCATGTTGCGGGCGCTATTAGTTTCGGGGGGTGGGTTGGACGCGCGTTTTTGACGCGCTAGTACCCCTTACTGAATAAGAAGTAAAGCTAGCGCGTCGAAAACGCGCGTCCAAACTTGGGCTAACAGTGCGCTCCAAGGAGATATTATTATGGTCACCTGCAAGAGCCTTCACTCTGCAGCTCCTCCCTACCTCTCCTCTCTTATCTCTCTCTATGCCCCACTCATCAGGCAAGTCACTCCTCTCGTTCCCGACTCCGTGCTTCCCACCTTGCTGCATCTTATGCTTGGATTAGACTTTCTGAGCTGGTGCGTCCTGCCCCATCTCTTGCCTTATTTAAATCCCGTCTAGAAACCCACCTCTTTGAGGCTGCTTTTAAATCTTAACCCCTGTTTGGCCCACGTATGGCCTCATTAATTCTGATAAATAAATAATAGAAAAGGAAATATCAGTCTACATGCCGTTTAAAGCTGGTTGTCAATTTTTTGATTTTCAATTTTTCTGTTTTTTATTTTTTATTTTTTATCTTTAGCCGCATCAGCAAGCCTGTCGGCGTGCTTTCTTATGGTATTTCAAACGAAAGCCGCCCGGACTTCTAATCATTTGCGGCAGTCTTTGATAGTCTTGTTGTTGTATTCTTATATCAAGAGTAAAATGTGCTAATGCAACAGAGCTCGATCCTCGTCAGGCGTATTTTGACAAAGTCAGATGTTACTTCAATGTTAGCTCAACAACCGGCCGAAGTTTCGCAGCTTATGCTGCTTCATCAGGAGCTTGGAATATAACGTTCTTTGTCAAAAAACAAATGTCTCTATTGAAAAATGATATTACATACATAGTGATTTAGATGTTTAAAAATAAAAATAAGATAAATCAACCACTTATCTGGTATCGGCAACAGCTCAGACCTTCAAACAGGACGACTTCGTCTCATGACATCTTAGAATGAACAGAGACCATTTTGGCCTCAGACGCAGATATTTAAGACAACACTAACCAATCAGGACTACATACGTCAGCACCATGAGTGACATCACTATCAAGTTTGTTCTAAACGGGAACTGAGGTAATGTGACGTCAGTATCAAGGTAGCGTTCACAAAAAAACATTGAGTTCAGTTTCAGAATTTAGACCATTCGGATGTAGGGTGTCCAAATAATGGATCCATCGTTGTTCAGCTCGCAAAAGCTGCTTATTGAGATCACCGCCGCGCCAGTGAGGGGATATCTGCTCTAAGACACAGACCTGTAAATCTTCAAAGCTATGTTTTTTGTTAAGACAATGTGATACAATTGGTGCCGTTTCACGTTGTGTGACCAAACTTGAGCGATGCTCAATAATGCGGGTCCGGAGTTGTCTAATCGTTTTGCCAATGTATGTCATCTTGCAGGGGCATTGTATTGTATAAATAACACCTGCAGATCTACATGTGGTATTGTATTTTAATGGGACTGACAATGGTGGATTCTGAAATTCAATAGCAGTGGTCACCAGCATGTTTGCACAGACAGAGCAGGTTCCACAAGTGGTATGTGAACCAGTAATAGATCGTTGTAAAGGGATAGTCGAATCTGAGTGTACAAGTTGATCCTTAAGATTGGAACCACGTGTGTATGTAAATCTTGGTCGAGACTGGAGTTCACCATGATGTTGCAAAATTTGCCAGTTTTGATGAATCAGGTTCTTGAAAATCGGTGCCATTGGTGAAAAAGGTACCACACATGTGAGTATATCATCTTCAGTTTGTCTGTCTTTGGGAAGAAACAACCAGTCTCTGTTGGTATATTTGGCTCTAAGATATGCCCGCCGCACACACCTCTTAGGGTAACCCCTCTGTATAAACCGATCACTCAAGATTTTCGCTTGCTTAATAAAATCTTCTTGAGAAGAGCATAGGCGACGAATTCTGAAAAATTGTCCGACTGGTAAGTTTTCTTTAAGCCGTCTCGGATGGGCACTACTAAAGTGTAAGAACGTGTTGCTGCTAACTGGTTTCCTATATACTGAAGTATTAAAACCACTCGATGTCTTCACAATAGTGATATCCAAAAATGTAATGCTTTCTTCTTGAAAACAAGCTGTAAAATGTAAACAGTGATTACATGAATTTAACCAAATCAAAAAATCTGCAAATAATTCTCTTGTCCCCCGCCATGCCCCCCGCCATGCCGATACCAGATAAGTGGTTGATTTATCTTATTTTTATTTTTAAACATCTAAATCACTATGTATGTAATATCATTTTTCAATAGAGACATTTGTTTTTTGACAAAGAACGTTATATTCCAAGCTCCTGATGAAGCAGCATAAGCTGCGAAACTTCGGCCGGTTGTTGAGCTAACATTGAAGTAACATCTGACTTTGTCAAAATACGCCTGACGAGGATCGAGCTCTGTTGCATTAGCACATTTTACTCTTGATATAAGAATACAACAACAAGACTATCAAAGACTGCCGCAAATGATTAGAAGTCCGGGCGGCTTTCGTTTGAAATACCATAAGAAAGCACGCCGACAGGCTTGCTGATGCGGCTAAAGATAAAAAATAAAAAATAAAAAACAGAAAAATTGAAAATCAAAAAATTGGCAACCAGCTTTACTGGGAAACGGCATGTAGACTGATATTTCCTTTTCTATTATTGATTTGGTTGTGGTGGAAATTATTTTTGTTCTTTTTTGAGTCGTCTCATTAATTCTGAACCATTTTCTTAAGAAATGAAATTCCCAAAGTCTCTTGTGTCCTGTATGTGCATCTCGATTCGATTGCAAGCTCCACTGAGCAGAGACAGTCTCTTATATGGTTTTGTACAGTGCTGTGTATATCGAGTAGTGCTATAAAAGTGTTTAGTGGTAGTTGAAGCAGTGCTGACTCTGGGTGCATCGCAGCTGTAAAATTTGTTGTTCACTAAGTTTCCCCAGCAGATGATTGTAAATAAGCAAGCACTTAGTTAATGTGTAAGCTCTTGACATTGTTAAACAGTGGATAAATTTATATGTACCCTTCTAATTTAATCTTTGTTCAGGCATTAAGAAGTTTATTCTCCTAGTTGAGGGAAGGAGAATGTATGGCCTTAGTTAAGATGCAACTAATTTGCATTTTTCCTGGCAGGAGGATCCCATTACTGCTGAAGGCTTAGTTGTTTGTAATTAATATTTATTGGAAAGCTTTCTTTCTGGTAATGCCTTACAGCAGCGCCTCATAGCAGCTGATACCGCCTAGCCATGCTTAACTTCCAAATGCCTCTCAAACAGGAAAAGGAGAAATCATTTGCCTTCTGTTCTCCTGCAGCTTGCACAGGTTAACAATGTTCTGTCCGGTTTAGGATGATTCTCACTTTGATTTTTAGATCTTTGCACAGTCTAGGCCCCGCTTATTGAAAGAAACAATTAGTGTCTTACCTACCAGCAAGATCACCACAGGACGTTTTCTTTGGACCTCTTTCTCCTAAAGAAATGAAAGGGTCAGGGAAAAGGAAGCGAGCATGTTCTTATGTTGTCCTAATTTCTGGAATCTCTTGCCTAGAGATATTCGTTTGTTGGATGGTTATATAGAGGGTAATGTTATAGCTGTGTGTGTTGGGGTAAAGTAACTCACGTATGTACATAAGTTTGCTTTGAAAATTCCCAGGTAAGTGGCCTGGAATAGCACAAACTTAAAGCCTGGATTTATCAAAATGCACTAAATATCGCATGTGATAGAAAAAGGGACGTGTTTAATGGTAATAGGTAGTTTATCGCAATTTCCGCTAATACCTATGCGAAGCGCTAAAGTACCGCAAATTGCAATAACTTTTTCGCACTTTGAGATAAGTGCCAGAATTGTTGTATTTCCTACATACAGCCACTGGGGGACCATGTTCAGTAGTTTTAAGGTCCTGGAGAGCCAGCATAGCTATGAGAGAGAGAGAGAGAGCCTGCTGAGTTGAGGGCACAGCTGGTGAGGGTTAACTTGCGCACATGGAATGAATTTTTCATAATATTAGGCACATAAAAAGCAGCCTGTATGGGCATAAGTAGCATCTACTCGCATGTTCCATATTATATAAAAGTCTAAAATCTGTGTGTATTTTCGCTTTCACATGCTTTAAAAAGGGGCGGACTAGGGGTGTTCCAGGGTAGGGCTAACAGTTATGCACATAAGTTTCTATTTTAAAAGACAGATGTATATTTTCTAACTTATTTGCGTATTTTTACACTTGCTAAATATTTGTTCTAAATTTGTATACTGTTTATCAAAATTCCTAGGCAGTTTCCATACAACATTCATAAAATCCATAAAACATAAATACATAAAACCCATAAAAACATAACAAATGTAACAGTAATTAAAATTATTAAAACACAAAGACATACAGAACAAAACACTCATATCCCTGCCCTATCAATTAAAGTGCACCTAACAAAACTCACACCTCCTAGTATCCCAACGAAAAAAATTATTTTTCTTTCTTATTTCTTGTTAATTTTCTTTTTTTAATCCTTTTGTTATCTGGAATTTTTTTTTTTAATTTACCATCATTAATAGTATTTTTAAACAAAAAATTACAAAAATGGAAAACATTGAAAAATGAAATTAAAAAATTATTATTATGAAAGGAGTATAGTTTCATATATAATCAAGTACCACCCGGTAATATACTTCTTACTGTCTTTAAAATCAATAACTGCCAACCTCCTTCCAATATGTGCTGATGTTATTTATTATTTCAAAATAATAATTTATTTTATTAGAAGTAATTTTGTAGAAAAACTTTGTACAGAATTATGCGCATATTTATCACTATTAAAAATCCTTTATGTTTATCCTTGGCTATTCCTGCAAATACGAAACCCATGAAAGTTATATAGCCAAAAAAAGCTTACTGCCCTCCCAACAAGGCCACATTTCAGACAACCAGTCTTTCATCGGGGATGTTAATCTTCTTCAACTGCTCGCATGTTCTGTCCCACTTATTTGTTCTTTCTCCAAATGGCTGCTCGTGATCTTCTCTCAAGGAGCCGTGCCTACCAACGTATGAAACTTGTAATAAGCGCCTTTAACCACCTTTCTAATGTGAGGTTTCAAAGACAAATCTGAATCCATAATAACTCCGAAATTGTGAGCCTGGGCGATGATTGGGATCTGGACACCTTCCACCATTATGGTACTAAGAACATCCCCAGATGGATATCTTGCAAGATAAAGAATTTTCATTTTCTCATATTGAGCAAGAGCTTATTTTTTCTAAGCCATATGTTTTAATGTTTCCAAGCATGTATAAACCTTATCCAGAAAGTCTTTATAAGCGTCTTTAATGGGGACAAAAAATTGAATATTGTCTGCAAAAAATATGGTATCTGATGTCCAAATCGGCCAGAACACAACAAATAGGAGAAATGTATATATTAAATAGAAAGGCTGAAAGAGCCATTCCCTGAGGGGACACCTGTTTTTAGACTAAAAACAACTGATTTTTTTTTAAGTTCTGCAAGCCATGCTTTCATTTCAGCTCGGTTTGGAGGCTCACCTTCATCAGGCTGCCGTCCATCCTCTGAGTCTGCCTGCGCGCTGGAATCTGTATCTTCAGGCGCAATGTTTCCCGAGGCAGCCTCAGCGTTCTCCGTTGCTTTGTTGTAAGAATATTTTTTAAAATCGATAGTTTTCCGCCGCACCGACATGAGAGAGGTGGGGTGATGCAGCGCTATAGCTTTCTGGGGCAAATCGCTCGCGAATGAAGGACATTTTAATAGCGTTTGGTGGCGATCCGAGGGAGCTCCGGAATCATGCGGCCATCTGCCAAGCTGACGTCACTTCCCTCTAAAAACAACTGATTTTTGTCCAGGATCAAAATGCTTTGGGGTAGAATTTCAAAGGGTTACGCGCATAGGTTACGAGCGTAACCCTCGAAAACCTACCCCAAACCCCCCCCCCCCCCCTGCACGCGCCAAGCCTATCTTGCATAGTCTCGGCGGCACCCCCCTGCACGCGCCAAGCCTATCTTGCATAGTCTCGGCGGCGCACACAAGCCCCGGGACATGCGTAAGTCCTGTGGCTTTCCTGGGGGGGGGTGTCAGGGGCATGTCGCGGCGGCGCATCATTCAGGGACGGAGCTGCAGGTGTGATTCCGGCACGGGGGCGTTTCGGGGGCGTGGCCCAGGCCTCCGAAACAGCTCCTGGGCCGGGGAATTGCGCGCCGGCCAGCTAGATTTCGGAGCGGCCTCGAGGGAACGGAGGCAGGCTGCGCGGCTTGGCGCACGCAGGCTGCCGATTTTGGGCAGCCTTGCGTGCGCCGACCCCGGATTTTAAAGGATATGCACAGCTATGCGTGTATCTATTAAAATCTGGCGTGCTTTTGTTTGCACCTGGTGCGCGAACAAAAGTACGCGCGGGCGTACTTTTATAAAATCTACCCCTTTGGGTTCTTCCATCTAAAAATGATTTGAACCACTTTAAGGTCATACTAGTGAGCCTAATGTCATTCAGATGCTTTACCAATAACCTGTGATCAACAGTGGCAAAAGCCACAGTTAAATCTAGTAATTCCAGAAAAATATTCTGTTCCAAACCCACTTCGAAAAATGTCAAATAGAGGAGGAGAGTCTCAGTATTGTGATTAGCTTGAAATCCAGTTTGGTTGTCATCCAGCATAGAATGCTGATCTGTAAACCTTATAAATCAAAGACCCAAAATTGTATAGAAAAAATGTTAAATAAATAAAAAAAAATATATATATATAACATGTGACTAGATACAAATAATATATGACCTGTTATATGAGGAATGTCAATAAGTGACCATGTGTACCTTCATACGATGCTAGTAAAAGTCTTTAGCTATCGTGTCTATGAGCCCTGAAATTGGGACTTCAAAAATCATTAGGTACCAGGTCTCTTGTGACTCGTTGTTACTTAATATCCACTTAAACGTGATACTTAATGTCCATTTCCACTTCAAAGAATATATTGACACCTAGATGTTTCGGAGCGAGGCTCCTTCTTCAAGGGCTGAACATAATCAAGAAAGACGTATGAGTCACTGTGCGGCTGAATAACAGTGAAGAAATTCCGTGGAAAATCGATCTTATTATCTTTAGTGGACTGTGATGTCACCGCAATCAAAGAAGCTCCATGTGCTGTTTACGGCTGCTCTCGGCGGCCAGGTAGCTGTGTGGCGGCATTAGAATCCGTGCGGGATAAAGTTCTTTATCAGATGTGGACTGTTGTAGTATCGCTGCGGTGAAAAATGCTCCGTATACTGATGACGGCTGCACTATCCTGCCGGTGAGTGCAGCCGTAAACAGCATACGGAGCTACTTTGATTGCGGTGACATCACAGTCCACTAACGATAATAAGATCGATTTTCCACAAAATTTCTTCACTCTTCCTGGTCTCTTGTTTACCAGGCTAAGTGTGATTTCAAATGTTTTCATAAAACAGGAAAAATCTGGTTTTTAGGAAACAATTTTACTATTGTTTAGTCTTCTCTTATCATTTAAACCATAGAGGCTTTGTTGTTAAGACAAGACCTGGGAACTTCCTTGTTTATTTTGACTGGGGGGGGGGAGAAGAGAATCCACAGAAAATGCTTTAGGCCTAGCCTGCAATTGAGTTTCATGTGTGCTTTCTGTTCTGAAGGCTGTAAACGAGCGGGCGCGTGGAGAGAAGTGCCATGTTTCCTGCGCAGGGTACAGCATTACTCTGCTATCGTGCATCGTGCTGTAATAACAGGCTAAGTGCATTCCTTTCAGTTGACATGCCCAAAACCCTTTGATTAGTGGTTGAGGTGGGACAGCAGGAAATGTCTTCATCATATGAAAAGGACGCCTTCTGCCGTCATTCAGTACGAAAACCAGACATTTTGTTATGAAAGCTGCTAATCGCTGCTTAGGTCCAAGCAGTGGCGAGTTTTTTTTAAGCAGAGGATTATGTAAAGGCAGAGATCCTATCGCCCATAGGTCATTTTCAAAGGAGTCGCACGTGTAAATGTAACATGCAGTCGTAGCAATTTTCAAAAGCCATTTATGCATGTAAAGTGCACTTACACACGTATAACCTATGGCCAAGTCAATGGTATGTCTTGTAGCAATTTTCAAAAGCCCACTTACATGGGTAAAGTGATTTTACATGTGTAAAACCCAGTTTTATGTGTGTAAATCCTTTTGAAAATTCCCTCCATATTGTGTATCTGCCCCGGATTCCGTTTGTGTTCATGCTTAATGGACCGAAGGAGTAACCTAGTAGGAGTATACAAGGCTACAAATTTGGTAACATTGTGCTTTTTTGTTGTTTTTAGGGTTTTTTTTCATTTCTTTAGTATCATTTTACATAGTTTTCATTTTTAAATGTAAGTATCATGTTTACTGCATGCTATTTCGAGTTAGTGTGTGCTACAAATGAAAAACAAAAAACACAGTTTTGTGGGTTTTTTTGTCATTTCGTTTAAAAAATGACATGAAACGATATAGACAACGTTGTTTTACATGAAAGCGCATCCCTATAGCTTAGTGGTTCAAGGAGCAAGCTGTGAATCAGTAAGCAAGGATTCAAATCCCGCTGAGCATCCTTGCCTCAAGTAGAAACTGAGGAGGTCATTCTCTAAGCTGTGATAGGGCTTTAACGTGCAGTAAATGCATTTACTACATGGGAAAAGCCTTAACGCAGAGATAAAATGCGGTATTGATACCCCCCCCCAAAAAAAAAACGGCACAATGTGGGAAGGGCAATGAGCTGATCAACTCGTTAGTAGGCAAAAAAGTGTAAATCAAATAATGCAATTTGCCTCAGGATTCGTAAGCTGTGTTATTTGATCAGTGGTTAACTTTCCACGGGTGCATCAAGACACTCACATGCTTTCCGATGCTCCGAGAGTAGCCCAAATAGTGGGCCGCCCCCCCTCACCAAACAGCAAAGCCCCCGGGGTCTCCAGAAAATGCCATTTAGAGCTCCTGATGAAACGTGCGTCATGTGCAGCGAGAAGCAGTTAATTGTTTCCTGCAGATTTCTTTTCATCTTTGTCAATTGTACATTTCTGTACTAATTTTGGCCTTCTGCACTGATATTTACCACTAATGCAGATCCATTTATTCCAAAGGCTTTTCTGTTTTCAGTATAATCTCTTTATTTTTTTTTTTTTGTCCTTCTATCTTGCCTTTGTCATCGTATCTGTCTCGGATGGGAAAGAGGTACTTCAATACGATCAAATCCTTTCCCCCAGCCTCCTTTATCCCCTGATTCGTGTACCATTAAATTATAATTGCTTCACTTGAGTCAAAGATAAAGTATGTTTTATATAGGTTATTTTATTCTTAAGTATAGGAAACAGCACGTGCTGGCCGGCAGTACTCGAGCCCAGGGCAGACCATGCTGGAGACTTGCGTGCCCTCCTGCTGCTCTCGAAGCTCCATAATGAGCTTAGTAGTTGAGGAGTTCGGACAACTGGATACCAGGCATCTGGAAAAATGCCTCAAACTATGATAGAATAGCTCTGGTAAAATCGTTAATTTCTCCTTTTGGCCTCGAATTGCAATATGGACCAATATTCCCTCTAGTTATTGGGGGGAGGGGGTATGCACTGCTGTTGTACACACGGTTTCACCAGTGAGCTGAGTGAGGAGGGGAAACCCATCATGTGCAATTCCCTCCAAATCACGTTAACAAATTGCATACGTATAATAATTTAAAACTTGCAAAATGTGACCTGTTTTGAGCTGAGGAAGGGGAGTTCTAGCTCCCAAAAAACAATCAAGAAATGTATTTAATGCAGTAAAGAGAAAGAAGAACACATCGACTCAAGTACAAATCTATTAGCTTTTGTTGTGTTTTTCCTCCTCATTCTGTTGTCAGTCTCCTCTGTGGTTTTTGTCTTATCTTCTCTTTCCTTGGCCGTTCCTTCTTTGCGTCCTTTCCTTTCTCCTTTTCTTGCCGTTGAAATCTCTCTTGCTTTCTTGTCACCTTTCCCCATTTCTGTTCATCGCTTACCGCATTCTTCATATCTGTTTTTAATCCATCTCCCCTGTCCATCTAATTCCACCATTTCCCCCTCCCCATCTGTCTCTCACCTCCAGCCTCCTTTTCCCTTCTCGGCGTTCATCTGCCTCTTTTTGCCCCTCCTCTCTTCTCCTTCCATCTTTCCATGTTTTTCGCCTGTCCCCCTCCCAGTCAATCCTCCTCTCTCCCTGACTCATCCCCATCCCCTCATCACTTATCCCAGTTTTTCCTCTTTCATCCAGCTTGCTTCCTCCTCCTTTTTCATCTGTTCTTCCCTTGCCCATCCCAAACTCACCCCTCCTTTCTCTTTTTTCATCTTTCTCCCTCTCTACCCCTCTTGACTCACATATGTCCCTTCTTCCATCCCTTTTCCTTCACCTCTTCCCCAATTCCCAGCCATCCTTCTTCAATCTTCCTCATTCCATTTTCTCCCTCTCATCCAACTACCTCCCTGTTGCTCCATCCCTCCATATCTCACCCTCTCGAAATACCTCTTTCTCTCACCCTCTGTCCTTACTCCTCCTGTAGGGAGATATCCCATGTTTTAACACTGAAAGCACCAATATGAATCATAATAGCCAAAAAGTATGTAGACAAATATACTGACAGGCCAAAACACTGTCACAGCTAAAGAAAATAAACTTTGCCCAGATGAGAACTTTAAACCAGCACTGAAGGATGCTTATCAAGATCTGCCTGTTTGTAAGAGCCTGTGTAAATAAAACCAAGGCAGAGGGAAGATGCAGCCACTTAAGCTCATAAACAGGAGTCATGGACCAGCCAAGGGAAGTCCAGAGGTCAGAGGGACCCCCTACCCTTGGATGAAAGGGCAGCATTCTGAAATGGAGAAAACACTGACATTGGCATATAACTTGATATACTGACATGGCAGGACCCCCATGAACAAGAGGGGAGGGGGGAAAGACCTGCAATGCGGCAAAGACCCTCCACCCACTACATGGTTATGCATATTTGTCAGCTGGAAAGTATAAGACAGGAGCAAAAGGAGAAAGGGGGGACAGACCCGAAGCAGCCCAGCATTTCCTGCTATCAAGGAGAGAGAAGATGAAGCGTGGCCAGGAGACTGGAGAAAGGAGGCTCCCTGCCTGGGGTCGGACGGTGGCGCAGAGTCTGAGTCAGTGAGCAGCTGAGAGCAGCCTGGCAGCTCTGCTAGTACCAGACCCGGATGCAAACCTCCTTCCCAGATGGTTCTTCAGACCTCCAGGCAGAGCCTGCTTCAGAGGTAAACAGAGGAAAATCACCTGAAGTTGGGACCAGGGATAAGTAAATTAGCTATAAGTATTAATATATCAGGCAGACTAAGGTTTATAGTATGTTTTAAACCACCCATGGTACAGAACTTTCTTTAGGGTAACTGGTGCTTAGTAGCCAGGATGTTAGATACAGGAATTGGTGTTATCTTCTAAATGCTAATCCTGCCAAGCCTGATAAATAAAAGTCTATTTATGAGGAGAACATGTCTTTTTCCTGAACTTAGGATCGTGAAGTGAAGTGGGAGGGGAACTGGAAGTGTCCTGTAGCAGACAGGTCCCTGCACCCCTAAACTTACACTTCACCCGTCTCTTCATCAACCCAGTTTGATCCCTACTCCTCTCTCCTACTTATCCCTCTCCTCAGATTTTCCTTGCTTATCTCTCCCTGCCCCCTCCCCGTGTTCTGCCCTCTGTCACCCCCTATCCCCAGTGGGATCTCCTCTCTTACCCTTCTAATTGATGGTGCTACATGAGTTGTAAGGAGCCCCATGTGGTTAAAACATGACAAGGCTGCTGGAATCATTGGGCAGTCATCAGAGGCTTCAAGTGATAAAGTACTGTGTTCCTGCCAGCCAGGGAAGAAGGAACAAGGATACAGGTCTGGCATGCTGGGTGGACGCATGCAGAAAAACAGAAGCTGCGTGTGTGGCCGTGCATGTGCGCAGCTCACAAAAAAGCATTGCTATAGACATGTGGGGAAGCAATTCAACTTGGCTGACACTTCAGATCGCTTTTGCGGATTCCTCTTCAAAGCCACACAAGATGTAGGGCCGGTGCTTCCGTTAGGCAAACTAGGCAGTCACCTAGAGTGCCAAAATTTGGGGGGGGGACAGCAAAACCTTGCCGGCATGAAGCTGAAAGGCACGCTGTGCCAGAGC
Source organism: Rhinatrema bivittatum (assembly GCF_901001135.1). NCBI lineage: Eukaryota > Metazoa > Chordata > Amphibia > Gymnophiona > Rhinatrematidae > Rhinatrema > Rhinatrema bivittatum. The sequence continues at coordinate 35,506,304 of NC_042620.1, forward strand.
CAGTGCCACTATAGAAGGGGGTGCTGTGCTAGCGCTATTGCTGCCAGTAGGAAGAAGTGCAGTGCTGGAGGTAAGTTGAGGGACGTGGCGCACACTACAGACAGCCTGCCCAGGCCTAGGGTGCCAAATACTCATGCACCAACCCTGACAAGATGGGATCTTGAGATTTCTTCTAGCATATACTCTTAGGTAAGAGCTTACCCTAGTTTTGCTCATCTCGTCAACTACATGTCTTTATTGAGGCTCGAATAAAGCAACAATAGTGCAGTCATTGCGGCGGGGAGATTTACATTGATAACCAGACAAGTTAATCTACCCCCACCCCTTTTTAAATTCTTTATGCAAGGAAGGAATGCAATAAGGAAGAAGAGAAAAACACAAAGGAGCCATATACCTGCTTTCTTTTATTTATTTATTTATTTATTTATTTATTTAGGTTTTTTATATACCGGCATTCATGATACAATCCCATCATGCTGGTTTACAGTTGAACAGGAGTGCACAATAACTTCAAACTGTAACTAAAGTGCGGAGAAAAGCAGTTACAAATAACAAGGGAAGATTGAACTGGGCGAAGAGAGAAATAAAAGGAAAGGATAACGTCAGTAAAGATAATTATACATTCCTGAAACTAGGATGACTGAGCGAGATATGTTGATATAGTGAGAGATTAATTAGGGTCCGGGAATGCTTGCTTAAACAGCCAAGTCTTAAGTCTCTTCCTGAAGGTTGGGAGGCAGGGCTCCTGTCTCAGATCGGGGGGGGGGTAGTTCCATAAAGGGGGACCGGCTGTAGAGAGGGCCCGATCCCTTAAAGTAATATGTCTGGTGGTTTTGGTGGGAGGTACCTGGAGTGATCCTCTGTATGCGTCTCTTGTCGGTCTTGAGGAGTTATGTAATCGGAGGGGGATTTGTAGGTCAATTGGAGCCAGTTGGTGGATGATTTTGTATATAATGGAAATGGACTTGTAGATGATTCTGAAGTGTATTGGCAACCAATGGAGGTTTTTTAGGATTGGAGTGATTTTTAGGATTGGAGTGATTGGATTTTCTCTTTCTTTTACTTTCTCTGGTCTGGAGGAGTCCTGTCTGGTTACATATTGTTGGCTCCTCACTCCCTGTTCAAGGGGTAGTTTCCAAATTACTGCAACATAAATAAATAAGTTTCATATGCTAAGTGTATCAAGTGCACATGCCATTTATCATTGTATATTAGTTCATTTGCATACCTAATCCTATTCGAATGCAAATAGTTGTAATGCTGCTTGTCAACTCTCCTCTCCTATTCTTATGTATTCATCCAGTTATCCCCTCCCCTGTTCATTGTATTTTCCTTTCCTTTCAGTTTTTTGTAAACCGACATGATGTGTCCTACGAATGCCGGTATAAAAAAGTTTTAAAATAAATAAATTAAATAAACATCCAGATAAATCGACACAAATTTTGCGACCGAGCTTGGTTGGAGAGCTACGAGTGTCCCAGGAAACATTGGCTGCTGCTGAGGGGATGGCAGTTCAGTCTACCACGCTGGCTGGGTCATCTGAAGTAAGGTCACTGGCCTTATTATCTCACTCTTTAGCCTCTCCTCTGGGTCTTCAGGATTCAGCTTCTTCTGGAAAATCAGTTGTGATAAGTGTGGAGAGTCTGTGGACTGTTATGATGTCCGTAAATAAGTCTGTGTCATCTTTAGTTTTGTTAACTACAGGCTTGCATAATAAATTTCTAACCCATGAACAGCCACTATCTAGTGTGCAAAAAAAAGGTGTCCGAAATGGAGTCGTCTTTAGTGAAGGTTCAAGATGTGCAGGTTAACATCATTAACGACTTTTCTTTAACCTCATGAAGAATTGAAAATATTGAGAACTCTCTCAGGTCTTTGAACCTGAGAATTCTTAATTCTCCTCAGATTCCTTTAAGTCCACCTGCTGATCTTTTATCTTCTTACTGAAAAAAGTCTTGTTAATCCCAGAGACAGCATTACCCCCTTAGAAGGTTTTCTTTTTGCCTGCTTCTAAGAGAGCTGTGGACATTGCTTTGTCGGATGTCCCCGCTAACTTCACTGACTTTCTAGAGAGCTCTGGAGAGGGAAATGGGGTGGGCCGTGCTACTTTATTGCTGACTTTTCGTTTTCATTTTCCATTTGTATTTTCGTAATAAAGATGCATTGTTTAAAGGTCAGAAAATACGGATGTTCCCAGACTTAGCCAGAGCATAGAAAGAGGTTCTTGGCTATGAAATCTGAAGTAATTTCCTTAGGGGCTACTTGTGTTGTACGTGAGCCTTGTAAATGTGTAATAACTTTGGATACTTCACGATTTCTTTTTTTTTTTTGACCCAGTACAGTTGAGAAAATGTGTAAAGGTTAAACGTACTGTACTACACCCTTCTTCTGCTAGTGTGGGCTCTTTTTGATTGGGTAGTGTTCCGTCTTGAAGCTTCCATCCTTTATTTTGTCTGAAATTTGCTTCGTGTTTGTAGCCATTCCCCACGGCTATTTGCCATTTCCCCCTATAAGCTGGGGCCTAAGTTTGGCATATGTCTTGAACTAATTTTTCTTTTTATGTATTTTTCTATTATTGTATGTTTTACAATGTACATTGCCTATTTTTCTTGTCAAATATTTGTTTTAAAATGTATAAATAATGAGTTAAAAAAAGAAAGGAAATGGCAGAGCCGGGCCCGGAGCACTAGAAAGCACTCAATGCCCCACTGGACAACCAGGTTTGACTTGGTAAGGTCTAGGGGTATATTTTTTCAGAATGGGGGAGGGGCAGGGCCTGCATCCAGGGGCACTGAGCTTTTCACATTTTTTTTTTTTTAACTTTGATCACCTCAAGGGGCGGCAGAAGTGGTGAGATGGGTCTTTTGAGACCTCGAGGATTTTGGAGTACTTATGAGTAGGGAAGGGACACTAGGCCACTTAGGCCTTTTACATGACAAACCCCAGCATTAGCATCCCGGTGCTCCTGGGGAAGGTTCGCTACAACTCTGGAATCATAACTAACTTCAGATCAAATAATGTGGCTTGCAAATTTTGAGGCAAGGCACATTATTTGATTTACATGAGTTTGCCAAATAATGTGCTAAATTTGCATGCATTTGTCTGCAAATCAGCTCATTGCCATTCCCGTGTTGCACCGGGCGTTTTGGAGGGGAGATAATGTGCAGTATTTGAAATACCACATGCTGCCTCCATGTTAAGGCTTCTACCGTTTACCCCGCGTTTAAGCCCTAACATCGCTCAGTAAATGACCCCCCTTAGTTTGAAAAGTGCAGTAGGCCAGGAGTGGCACTGCCTCCTTTGTATGCAAATCTACCTCATGCATATTCATTGTGGATATTCTGAAAACCAGGCCGGTTTGTGGCTCTCAAGGACCACCGGCGTTGGCCACCCCTGCAAGAGATAAACGGGGTGGTTAGGTTGCTCACGTCTAATGGTAAATATTGACATCACTGTGCTCTTAAGCAGGGATAGCAAAATATTTGGAAAACGTGGGCACCAGCCCAGAATATTTTTTTCCTACGTTTTTTGGTCTGTTTGTTCCTTATTTTACTCATGTTTTGTTTTGTCTGATTTTTTTTTTTTTTTTTGAGGGGTGGGGGAAGGGGGAAGTTTGTGCTTCTTTTGCTCTCCCTCCCTTCTTTTTATTCTTTGATTTCCCGTTCCTCCAGCCTCTTCCCCAGCCGCCCTCCTTCGGCTCCAGCTATCTTCCCTCCAGTCCCGACCTGCTCTCCTCAGACCCAGTGGGGCCTCTATGGGCCTGGGCCCAGCAGCTCCTACAGCAGGGTCCAGATTTTAGGCCGCAGGGTTCTTCCGGCCATCATCTCAAGACGCCATGAAAATGGCCGCAGCCCTGCATCTTTTGGGAAGACTAGACGAGTGTGTCTGGATTTGTGCCCCCTGCACCTAATCTTTCATTTCGAGCCTGCCTTGGGAGAGCCAGCCCACCAGCTCTTCCTCTTAGACTTCCTTAATTTTTATGTGCCACCTCCAGTCCCCGTGGAACAGCAGCCTGGGCAGGTTTTCAGAATATCCCTAACGAGTCTGCGCGGGCGGGTTTTCCATGCTCACTCCTTCGGTTATTCTCAGATCTGTCTCGTACATATTTATTGGGGGATCGGGGGCACACAGGGGACTGGAGGCTGTCTGCCCCTGTTTATATGATATAAAAATAACTTCTGCCACGCCTGTCACCAGGTCTAAGCGGGTAACCTTAAAATAAATAGAAAGCTCAGTAAGCCCTCGGACGGTGGGCTGGCGAGGTTTGAAGGTGCCACTTCACTGATGTCATCGCTGGGCGGGCACAAAAGTGAGATAAGCAGGTATGTTTGGTAGGCCCTCGGCACAGATTCATCTTTTGCCAGTTCAAATATAGACGTATTATGCAAAGTTTATATTATGCAAAGAACAATGAAGAATGTTTGGTATGCATTGTAAAATTAAAATTGATAGAGATGTTTTTACAATTATAAGCCCTAATGAGTCACTTCCCAAATCACCGTAAACAAAGCAACAGTAGTACTGACTTCTCTAGGGGGTTGATGTAATAAAACCTGTGATGAAACCGGAGTTGGATCTTAGCACGGTTTCATTTAACACGCATGTTAAAGTGGTCCCAAAGTACGGTAAACTAAAAAAAAAAAAAAAAAAACACACTTTTCTTGACTCGTGGTCCATTGGCATGCCAATCCATACTAAAAAAAAACCAAAAAAAACAAAACCTTCTCAACGGGCTGCCCGAGTGGATTGGTCCTCTCATGTTAACATGAAGTCTGGCTTGGCAGGGCAGGCAGCGTGGGTCTGGTCGGTCCTACCAGCTCCCACTCCCACCTTAAAATGAAGCCGGCCCAGGTCCTCCTCCTCCTCCTCCCAGCCCTCTACTTCTCCCAAGCCCTCCAAATCCCCCCCCCCAGGTCTTACCTCCTCCAGCAGGGCTGTTCCCTCACTGGCAGCAGATTGGTCCCAATTGGTCCTCTCACTGACATATTATCTAATAGAGGAGAATGATTGGTGAATAATTTGTCTTGTTACAGCGCCTGGTTTACAAAGAGAATCTTTCAATAGAAAGAGAATGGAAGAAAATCTTTGCTGGCAGCACAAAGTGTCTACAGTTCTAACAGTCAGTCCCTGCTGTACAATATCCATCGTAGAGCTGTTCAGGCTTTAGGATAAAAACTCTCCTCTGGCCTCAGTTAGGGGCCGATGTAATACAGTGCGCTAGGCGGAGTGCACATTTGTACTCATGTCTGTGCATGCATTTTTACTGAGCAGTAATCAAACAGGTAAACTTGTGGTCTTAAGACAACTAAGCGAGTCTGATCCTGTAGTCGCCGTGCATGGGCGCACAGATGGTGCCCAGGTGACAATGGATGCACCTTTTTTTTTTTTTTTTTTTTTAAATTAAAGCTTTGCGTTTTGCTAAAAGAACTGAAGTCACAACTGTATAAGAGTCAGAAATATGAAGTTACATGCCTGCTCTTTTGGCTATTCAGGAATTTATTTCCTTATGGCTGAATATAGGGATAGCCTGGTTCACAACTATTGCAGTTACAGGCACAAAAATGTGTGCACAAATGTGAGTGCAAAGGTGTACTCAGCTTAGTGCACCTTTGTTGTGTCAGCCCCTGAGGACAGAGGAGAGCTTCTGTACTAAAATCTGAATATACCATTAGCATGTATACTTCATTGTACCTTGCCTTGAGTGTCTTGACAACTTTGGCATGTCATAAGTTTAATCAAATAAAATTAATCAGAGGAATCTACTTTTGGGGGAAAATGAATTTCATAGTAGTGTGGGGGGTTGGAGGTTGGGTGAGAGGGGTTTCTGGGCAAAATGTGTTCTGGCTCTGGACCTTTTAGTTTTTGCTTGAGGTTCACCAAAGAATGCCAAACAATTTGGTATCAAATGATGTGTGTGTTGCCAGGAAATGGAATTAAGAAGATGTGTCTGCGGTCATCTAGACATTCAGGAATGCTTTACTTAAGAACATAAGAATTTGCCATACTGGGTCAGACCGAGACTCCATCAAGCCCAGTATCCTGTTTCCAATGTTGGCCGATCCGGGACACAAGTACCTGGCAAGTACTCAAACATTAAATAGATTCCAGGCTATTAATGCCGGTAATAAGCAGTGGCTGTTCCCTAACATAACTTGATTAAGAGCAGTTTATGGACTTTTCCTCTAAGAGAAGCCCTTAAACTGCATCTGTATGCTTCAACCCAGGCCAGTCCTACAAATGAAACAGAAATCTTTTGAGATTGCAGTCTGTCAGGTTGGGAAGCTCTTGCAGTAATCAGCCACTCAGGAATAACATCTCAATGTTGATTTATTCACACAGGGTTGAATATATGTACAACCTGGTCTACAACCACTGCAGGCATAAAAAATATGCAATGTAGAGTAGAATGCAAACACTTACTGTTTGGGATTAAGGAAATCCAGTCCAGGGTTCAGGTTATCAGTAAATCTTCCTCTTGACTAAACAGACCCAGTACCTTTGAACAAGACTTCCATAATACAACACTGGATATGATTTTAGACCACTTCGACATCAAATTAGCATCTTCACATACTTTGTATTGGAACTCATGTATTTGCATCAGGAGCCAATTGGCTTTGTGGCCTCTTGACCTTCCAAATGCTTGGAACACCTTGCTGGAGTCCCAGCAGCCCTTCTGAGTCGCCTAGGACCAACCAGGCTCCTCTGTAGCGGTGCCACACATTGGGTATCAGCAGTGTGAGCCTGGATTCCTCAGAGGCATTCTGTGGCTCTGCGCACAGCACACCAGCCCTGAACTGAGCAGAAAGCCCCGCCCCTCCTGACACTTTATTCTCTAACCTAACAGAAGCACTGTCCTCAGGTACTTTAACTCTTATCATTGTTTTTTTGTTAACTTTTATTGCCGTGCATCTGTTCCTAGTGACCCTCTGTGTTCCCCTCCCCATCTCACTTGGACTCAAGAAAATAAGGGTAATGTGTTAGCGCTCATGGGCCTTGCTATCTTTACCTGCCTGTTCTGTGAACCGCTCCTGACGGGGTTCAGCAGGGGAGTGGAAGCCAGAAGAGGCCACACAGATATCTATCACTGTATGATTTTTAGATCTTTTATTTCTGAATTTTTATTACCAGTGCAGAGTGGTTTTTTTCTGGATGTTTTATACTTGTGTTTTTATTATTGCTTGTGTCACTACTTTTTATCTTTGTATTATGTTTATATTATTTTTGTTTTATTATTTTATATTTTTATTCTTTGTTGTTTATGCATATATGTTTTTATTATGATGCAATTTTATCTGTCTTGAATTTTAGATATGAGCGGAATACAAATTTCTGAATTTAGTTGAAAAACATTCAACTAAAACATTCTTATCACCAAAACGTGCATAATGCTATATCCCTATGCCAGAGTATTACACTGCTGATCAACATTTTGTGAGTGAAGGCTCAAGGTACCAAATCCCAGCCTTGGTTCCAGCTGAGATAGAAGTACAAAGGAGCAGGAGGAAACTGTTGGGTCATAAGAATAAAAAATGAATAGGGTTGAGGTTCATTGCTCAAGTGGCACAAAGGATGCTATAGACAGTATCCTTTGGTTAGCCTTTGGCCACAGCCTGCAACTACCGCCAGCTGTGAAACGCTTGGCTTTAAAGTCTCCTAGTTATCTGTCATCAATTCTGGGAGATGGGAGTCCAAAGCAAAGGGAAAAAGGGCAACACAGAGGTTCTGGAAGGGGACAGAGACCAGGAGAGCAGTCCTCTACACTAGAAGTTGAACCATGAAAAAGTTCAGCTTTACTTCCTCAGGAGACAACCCCCCTGGTGACAGAGGCCATATTTTCTTAAAGGCAAGGCGGTCTTCCCTGGGTTGTTCTCTATGGAAAAAGGTAAATGCCGCAGAGGTCTGATCAATTTATGTTAAAGGGCATTAGGCCTCGTTGGAAGCTGGCAACACACTTTTTAAAACTGAGAACTGTGGGAAGAAGAAGGGGGTCAATTTTCAGAAAAATAAGATTCAAGTTCATGCATGTAATATTTCTTTGAGAGTAGCTACTATAGAATATGCTGTCAGTTCAGACAGCTCAACCCACTTATGACCAATTTTAATAAGAAGAATAGTGTGGTTCCATCAGTTTACACAGTGCTGTACCAGGATAAGTCACTTAGTTAAAATGTCTCTACCCCCAAAACCTCCCATTTAAGTTTTATATGTAGGTAGATTAAGTGGCTTCTTGAAAGTCATAGACTTGAGTGCTGGATAGAGGTCTCCAGATTCAGTGTTCTTGAGTGGTAGTCATTGTGCTACAGTGCCAACTCTAAAATTATGGTGGATGAGTTTCAGAAAGACAGTGGTGCTACGATGGACATCTTTTATTTATGAGAAGTCTTAGGGTAATAGTGGTGATGAGACAAATTTGGCCACACGTACAGGCTGTTTACTGCGAGTGAATGAGGAATTGATTGGCATGTTTATCATACATCTAGAAACCATCAAATAGTTACCGTTCCTTCTCGGAAATATTTCATGTCCTAATTAAGGAGGCGATCCTTTCCAAAATCTAATGGGCAATTTCAGGAATGTTTTCACTTAATGAAAGGGTAAGCAGGCTGCACGACATAAATAAGGATTTCCATTTTTGGGGAATTAAAGGTGATGCCTGTGATGACAAAGAGCTTGCCTGTTTCTGAGCCTTAATGTATCCATGACGACGACATGTTGGAATTGAAACAAAGACTTTGTTCAGAACATAGTAATCCCATTATTATAGAACACAAGAGATTGGCAGTGTGGTGGTATTTGCTGAATAACTTGTTTGCATAATACTGAAGCGCTCAAGGGCTTATCGGCCACTGGGTAAATGAGGCCTGTTATCACCTCTTCCCCAGGTGCAGGGGAGGCAAAGTCCTTCCTTATAAGCACTTCTGCAGGAAACCAAAGAAAGCCGAGGCTAAGGTTACTCTGGTATGAAGAGTCGCCAGGGCAAAAATCAGACTTGCTTAAGAGGGTTTCTTTGAGCTTTCTCTGTAGTGCGAAAAACAAGTCACTTCAAAGAAAGGAAAGTTCCATGCATCTCTTGGGTTGCTGTGGTTCATGGGTCTTTTGTTTGCTCAGATTCCTAGTCCGAGTTGCTTTTTGTATTCTTACCCTTGCTACCACTGCTCAGTGAAAATGGTGTGTGGAACGAAAGGTCACCTTGTTCATGGCAGCATCGGAGAGCTACCAGACCATTGTCGTCTGATGTCATGCAAAAGGCAAACCCAAGCCTGAGCTGAACATTTCGTTTTCACTGAGAGGTAATGAAAGATAAAGAGAGAGGGGACTCCAGTCAGAAAAACAGAGTGAAAAGCACCAGGAAGAACAAGGAGCAATGTGGCTTTTAGAAGAGTACAGACAGACTCCATAAATGATATCTGAAGAAGGCACCTGTGTGGTCTCGAAAGCTCATGGACTACCGCACTGTTTTCCAAACCTTCCCTGGGGAACTCCCAGCCAGATGGGCTTTCAGGATATCTGTAATGAATATGCATGAGGTAGTATATGCAAACCTATCTCATGCATATTTACTGAAGATATCCTGAAAACCCAACTGGCATGGAAATACTGGACTGCAGTATCTTTTTTTGTTGGTCCTTTCAAAAGGTATCACAACCTTCTAAGACTACAGCAATAAGTCAGACAATCTCTCTACTGTGTAAAACACTTGGTTTACTCTTGGTGGTAAAGTCATGCACCTCATGACATTCACATCTGAAGAAAGGACAGACAGCAATGAGAAACTTTATGAATCCCAAGTAAATAATGAGAATTACAAGTTCTTAACATGATACCTTTGTTTAATTGCAATAAACGGTATAATATAACGTAAGAATTGCCTGCTGGGTCAGACCAAGGTCGATCAAGCCCAGCATCCTGTCTCCAGCAGTGGCCAATCCAGGTTGCAAGTACCTGGAAAAGTCCCATAAAGTAGATCAAATTCCTGTAACCCCCAGGGATAGCCATAGCTTTCTTTAGTTTGCCTGGCTAGTAATGTGTTAGGGACTTTTCCTGCAGGAACTTGTCCAAACCTCCTTTAAAGCCCACTCTGCTAGTCGCCTTGACCATGTCCTCTGGCAACACATTCCACAGCTTCATAGTACGCTGAGTGGAAAAGTACTTTCTACAATCTGAATATGGTAGTTGTTAGTTTCATGGAGTATCCCCTTGTTTTAGTATTATTTGAAAGGGTAAATAACCGTCCTTTATTTACCTGTTCCATCCGACTCATGATTTTACGAACTTCTGTCATGTCCCTTCTCAGCCGTCTCTTCCAAGCTGAAGAGTCCTGGCCTGCATAGACTCTCGTCATAGGAGAGATGATCCATCCCCTTTATTTCTGTCACCCTCCTCTGCACTTTTTCTAGCTCCGCTGTGTCTTCCTTGAGATGGGGCGACCAGAGCTGCACACAGTTCTCAAAACGTGGTCACACCATGGCTTGATACAGAGGTATTATGATATTTTCCAGTTTAATTTCCATTCTTTTCAGATCATTCATAGCATTCTGTTTGCATTTTTTTTTACCATCCCCAGGCACTGAGCCAAGGATTTCAATGTATTGGTTCACAAGGGCTCCAAGTTCCTTCTCTTACATAGTGAATCCCAATATAGAATCTAGCATCATGTACCTATAGTTGGGATTATTTTTCCCTATACATCACTTTATACTTTTCCACATTAAATTTCTTCTGCCATACAGTTGCCCAGTCTACTAGTCTCACAAGGTCCTTCTGCAGTTCCTGGCAATCTACTGCCATCTTAACAACTTTGACTAATTTTGTGTCATCCATTTTCCAAATCATTTATGAATATGTTAAATAGCACAGCTCTTATTACAAATTCCTGTAGCACTGCATTAACGAACGTTCTCCATATGGAAAACTGGCCATTTAGTGTTACTTTCCATTTTCAGCCTTTTAAACAGTTACCAATCCATAATAGAACACTACCTCCTATCCCATGACTTTATAATTTCATGAGGAATCTCTCATGGGGAAATTTGTCAAATGCCTTCTGAAAATCCAAATATCAACCGGCTCACCTTTATCTACATGTTCATTTAAACAATTCTATGTCTCTTGAGACACAATGAACAAAGTCGGAATAAGACTAATTCAAAATCAGTGGGTATGAAATAGCATACTTCTAATTTTCTTAGCACAATTAATTGACTGTTTAGCGTCAGGTGATTAATTGGGTAACATGAAAACCACCTTGCTGTCCAGATTGGCTCATTTGAGTTTGAGCATCCTGTCCTATTTAAAGTTACAAAAGGTTTTGAGTTTGGTCTTTACCATAAAAGTGAGTGGTAACGCATCATGTCATGATCAAAAGAAATTTCAGAGGACCTACAAAAACAAGTATTTTGAGTCTCATCTACCTGGACAGGTTTACAAGACCATGTCTAATCATTCTGGGGTTCAAGCCGTCTGTTGTGTCAGAAATTAATCTCATTTCACCACTGGATTCACATAGTTCGACATCTATGTGTCCAGATCCATGCCACAATGTTGGCAGTTTCCAATCTAATAAAACAAGTTACTCTGACAAAACATATCCTCTAGTGCAGTGTCTACAGCAATTCTGGCTATCCACTTTGCCTCAGTCAACTAGCCCGGTTTTTGCATCGGTTTCAGCAAACTTCAGTACAGCTGCTTGTCACAATTCCTGTAACAGTTCAGCCAATATAAATACATCCTCTTAATTCCGCCTGGTATCAATCAGAAAATTTAAACCCTGCTGCTTAACACAGTTACATTATAGAGTTTGGTAAATAGTGTGTGCTATTTGCAAATAATGTGCTATTCTCCGAGGACAAGCAGGATGGTAGTCCTCACACATGGGTGACATCATCAGATGGAGCTCCGAGGCGGAAAACCTATGTCAAAGTTTCTAGAACTTTGACTAGGCACACTGAGCATGCCCAGCATGTCCTATACCACGCGTCCACGCAAGGTCCGTCTTCAGTCTCTTCTTTTCTCATGATGTGATTGAGCTCACTTTGGCTGTTTCTAGCCTTGTGGAAAACTTTCTGTTTTAGCGGTTTTTCAGTTTTTTCTTTTAATTCCGCTGCTGGGTACCTCTCGGTGCCTTCCTGTAGTATCACTAGTCAGGGTATTTGGCGTTTTGAGTAAGTTTCTTTTCGCGGTCTATCCTCCCCAAAGTGGCAGAGCCCACTGGCCATCGATGCCTGCCGCCATCACTTTCAACTTTTCTTTCGTCCCATCATGGCCATGTCCAGTTTTTTCTCCAATGTCCCCGGTGCCCGAGGACCATGTCATTCACTCATGATGTCTGTATCCTTTGCTTGGGGGCATCGCATGATGTCCAGGGTTGCCGCTTATGCACCCAAATGACCCCGAAGGGACATCGGCTTCGACTAAGCAAGATGGATCAGCTCTTCGGATCAAGGAGGTCCAAGCCATCGGAGGCATCGGCATTGATGGACCTTGGAGCCCCACCAAGGACACTGAACTATCGACATTGGCGGAACTACCGGTGCCATCAGTGGATAGGGATGTTGAAGATCGACTGTTGTCAGTCTCCGGGCCGAAGACACCAAGTTCATCGTCTTCGGCCTTGGCACCGGGGAAAGACCAGGCCGAGCATCAAGGGAAGCCTAAGAAGCATCAGCACCGGTTCCTATCGATGCAAGGTGCCGGGTGCGGGAATGCATTGGCTTTTGCCACGATGCTTCTGAAGCGACTATGCGGGGAGGAGGGTCCATCCTCTATCAGTGCTGGGGCTCCACAATAATTTCCACCAGTGGCACCAACGGCACCGGAGCCAGTGCTGCCCATTATCCTACCACTACTGAAAAAACTCAACGTGCTCATCAGTACATTACCGACCCAACTGGCATCAGTTCCTGGAACGGCATCAGTGCCTGGTGGGGCACCGAGGCCTCCCCCAACCGATATGGTGATTGTCGCCGGTTCCTCTGAAGAGGAAGCTCCAAAAGACCAGGAGAGGCACTGAGGCCTGTAGTCCCCCCTCCATTTCTAGCGGTGCCTGCACCTCTGGACTAAGGCTGAGCACCTAGGGCCTCATCTCCTCCTGTGGCATACAGTGAGGATGAGTGTCCCTTTGACCCCTGGGGGGATGATCCGACAGAATCCTCTGAGGACTCTGATGGTCTCTCATCAGACCCTTCTTCTCCAGATGAGTTAAGGAAGTCCCCGCCTGAGGACTTAACCTTCGCAGGGTTTGTAAGGGTGATAGCGGAGGCCATCCCATTTCAACTTTTGAGAGAGGAGCATGTCAGGCACAAAATGCTTGAGATCCTCCAGTTTGTGGAGTCACCTAAGGAGATTGTGGCGGTCCCAGTACATGAGATCCTTAAAGAGTTGCTGCTGAGGATATGGGAATAGCCTCTCACAGTGTCTCCCAATAATAAGAAGGGGGATGGGTCTACCTCTTTCAGAAGACTGCTGGATTTGATAAGCATCAGCTGCTTTACTAATCAGTGGTGGTCAAATCTGCCCTCAAGAGGACCAAGTGCTCTTGAACCCATTCCTCGGTGCCCCCAGAGAAGGACCACAGAGTGATGGACACTCTTGGGAGAAAGGTGTTCCAAGGCACCATGCTGATTGCTCACATCGCTGCCTACCAGTTCTACATGAGCCAGTACTCGCGGGACATCTGGATGCAGGTGCAGGAGGTGGCTGAGCAGCTGCCTCAACTGCAGCAAGACACCCTCATGTCACTGGTGCACAAGGGTCTGGAGTGTGGGAAACACAAGGTCCATGTGACCTACGATGTTTTCGTGACGGCATCGAGAGTCTCTGCAGCGGGAATTGGCACCCACAGACTGGCATGGCTGCGGGCCTCACCTCTCCGACCAGAGGTACAGGAATGACTCAGTTTTGTGCCGTGTACTGGAGAGAATCTCTTCAGAGATAGGGTGAGGGATGCTGTGGCCCAACTCTAGGACCACCAAGAAACCCTCTAACAAATCTCCACCTGTACTCTGGACCCGTCCTCCTCATCTAGGAGGCCATCGAGACTGGGGCAAGGAAGTCTTTCTTTCGCCAAAGAAAGTACTATCCTCTGCCTTCTCAGTTCCATCAACACCATCAGGGCTCCTGCAGCCATCCCAGGCAGCAGAGAGCTCCCAAGCCCCAGCCAGCAACTCAGTCAACTCCAGGGACAGGATTTTGACTGGGCTGCAGAGAGTGTAAGTCAGTCACCCGTACCCAGGATAGTGGACCCTTTGGTCGTGGACAGGCTGTGGTTCTTTGCAAACCAGTGGCCCACTGTAACCTCAGACCAGTGGGTTTTGTCCATCGTCCATCAGGGGTACCAATTGAATCTATTGGGTGTCCCACCAAATTGCACTCCATGCCCATATTGGGGGCCAGTAGCACATCAGGAGTTATTTTTAACGGAGCTCTCCTCCTTCTTAATGGCCAAGCGGTCAAGCCCTTACCACCACAGCAAACCGAGTAGGGATTCTACTCTAGGTACTTCCTGATTCTAAAGAGAACAGGAGGTCTCCGTCCCATCCTAGACCTAAGGGCCTTGAACAAGTATTAAAAAAAAGAAAATTTCCAGATGATTTCCCTGGGCACCTTGATTCCCATTTTGCAAAAGGGGGACTGGCTATGGTCCCTTGACCTAAAAGATACATATACCCATATCAAGATCTTCCCCAGTCACAGGAAATATCTCTGATTCGTGGTGGGAAAACAGCACTTCCAGAACCAGGTGTTGCCGTTTGGGCTCACTTCTGCCCTACGGGTCTTCATAAAATGCCTGGTCATGGTGGTTGCACACCTACGCAGACTGGGAGTGCACATCTTCCCATATCTAGATGATTGGCTGGTCAAGAGCACATCTCAGGCAGGAGCTGTCAGGTCCATACTGACCATTCAGGTGTTGAAATCACTAGGGTTCATTCTTAATTACCCAAAATCCCATCTCAGTCAGTTGCCTTGGCAATCATTACAGCAGAAATTCAACAGAGCCAGCAGGTGTCAGCCTGGCACATGTTGAGGCTATTAGGCCATATAGCCGCAACCATCCATGTCACTCCCTTGGCACGTTTACACATGCGATCCTGAGGTCACAGTAGCACCAGGCCACTCAGAGCCTCCAGGATTGCATCCGAATCACCCCGTCTCTCTGGAACTCATTGTTTTGGCGTTGGGTACTTTCCAGCCTGGAACAGGGGATTTTCTTTTGGAAACTCCCTACTCAAATTGTGCTAACCACAGATGCATCTACCCTGGGATGGGGAGCTCTGTAGATGGCCTCGACACCCAAGGTCTATGGTCCACTCAGAAACGTTCTTATCAAAATAACTTCCTGGCGCTCACAGCGATCAGGTACACACTATGGGCTTTCAGCGATCGGCTATCCAACAAAGTTGTCCAGATCCAGACTGATAACCAGGTGGCCATGTGGTATGTCAACAAGCAAGGAGGCATGGGATCATACCTCCTGTGTCAGGAAGTGGTTCAGATCTGGTCATGGGCCCTCTCCCACAGGATGGTGCTCAGGGCCATGTACCTGGCTGGGATGGAGAACGTGGTAGCAGACAGGCTGAGTCAAGCTTTCAGACCCCATGATTGGTTCCTGGACCAGTGAGGTAGGAAATCAGATATTACACCTCTGGGAGAGCTCAGACATAGATCTGTTTGCATCCTCCTGCAACAGGAAGGTACTTTGGTTTTGCTCCCTGTACAGTTCAGTCGGCAAACCAGCCTTAGATGCCCTTGTGCATCATTGGCGCAATAGTCTTCTGTACGCATATCTTCCGATTCCTTTAGTGACGAAGACTCTCTTGAAGCTTCGAGAGGACCGAGGGACTATGATCCTCATAGCCACTCATTGGCCAACACTGGTCTGGTTTCCACTCCTGTGGGAATTGTCCATCTGGAAATCGATCAATCTGGGGACGTCCCCAGATCTCATCAAGCAAAATCAGGGCAGGCTGCGGCATCCCAGGCCCCAGGCCCTGTCGCTCATATCCTGGATGTTGAGAAGTTAGTTTTGCAGCCATTTTATCTTTCAGAAGATGTGACTCGGGTCCTGATGGCTTTTAGAAAGCCTTCCACTAGAAAGTCCTATGGACTGAATTGGAGGAGGTTTTCCGTGCGGTGTGAGCAGAAGGCCCTAGATCTGTTCTTCTGCCCCTCATGACTATCTTTTACACCTATCGGAGGCTGGCTTAAAAAACAACTCGTAGATGGTACGTTCATCTCTGTACAGCCTATAGTTGTACATTTCATGCGGGGCCTGCTTCAATTGAAGCCTCCCCTAAGGCCTCTCACTGTGTCTTGGGACCTCAATGTGGTGTTAGTTCAGCTGATGAAAGCTCCTTTTAAGCCGCTGGACACCTGTGACCTGAAGTACTTGACCTGGAAAGCCATAGTGTTGGTGGCAGACACTTCAGTGTGCAGGGTCAGTGAGCTCCAGGCCTTAGTGACTTATCCACCTTATAGTAAGTTTTATCTTGATGGGGTGGTCTTGTGCACACACCCTAAGTTCCTGCCTAAGGTGGTGATGGATTTCCATATTAACCAGTCTATCATCTTGCCAATTTTCTTTCCCAGGCCCCATTCACACCAAGGCAAACGAGCACTGCACAGTTTGGACTGCAAGTGAGCCTTAGCCTTCTATCTGGAGCGGACAGAAGCCCATAGACAGTCCACCCAACTTTTTGCTTCTTTTGATAAGAATAGATTGGGCATTGCCTTTGCCAAACAGACACTAATTGGCTAGCAGATTACATCTCCTACTATTATGCCCAGGTGGGACTGCATCTTGGGGTCATGTGAAGGCTCAATCTGTCAGATCCATGGCAGTGTCGGTAGCCCACTTGCAAGCTGTTTCCATGGAGGAGATCTGCAAGGCTACGACGAGGAGTTCTCTCCACACATTCACATCCCATTACTGTCTGGATAGGAATGGCCGACATGACAGTAGGTTCGAGAAGTCTGTCTTCCAGAACCTGTTTGAAATGTAGAACCCAACTCTCCCAACCTATGGCACATTGTTTGGGTTGTTGTGCCCATTGGCACCTGGTTAGGTGTCTGTTGGTCCCCGGAGAGAAGCCTGTAGCTAACGATTCACCCATGTATGAGGACAGCAGGATTTTAGTCCTCACGAAACCCACCCGCCACCCTGCGGAGTTGAGTTTTTCCTATTTTTTTATTTTAATCGTAATTCTGTGTTATAAGACTGAAGAGAGATTCTGCGTGGATGCATGGTATAGGGCATGCTGGGCATGCTCAGTGTGCGTAGTCAAAGTTCTAGAAACTTGGACATAAGTTTTTGCATCGAGGCTCCATCTGATGATGTCACCCATGAGTGAGGACTAACATCCTGCTGTCCTCAGACATCACCTGTTACAGGTAAGCAATTCTGTTTTACCCAAAACCAACAAATTCATAATATTTTTGTTTAATTTTTTTCAGTTTGTTTTGAAACAAAACAAAAACAAACTCATTCATCCCATTTTACACTTCTGTTTCAAATGAATGCACATCCCTAATATTAATACATCGCTTGGAAGCAGTTCAGAAAACTTAAATCTCTCTGCTGAACACAGTTCCATTTTCAGTTTGGCACATGTTTAAACCCTGCAGCTTATTCCAGTTCCAATAGCTGTTTGGCACACTTAAATGCAGTTGCTTCCCCCTTTTGGACAGGATCCTTCATTAACTACAATTCCTGTCTTTTAGGCAAAATCACCCTCTGTAGCAACATTAGACCCACTCACCGCTGCTTTCTTCAGAAAAGTAAACTAGGTAAAAATCTTCTTTATATAGGCTGAGAGAAACCATCCCTCACCTGGGGCTTGATCCGTCTTGCGTTCTTGAGCTTAAACAGCTTTCTCAGTTTCCATGGATTCCTTCTCCTCCATCTGGTAGCTTTTGTTCTCAGCGTTTGTTAACTCCTGGGTTTCTTTCTCCATTGATCCCTTGCTTGGTGGCCTTCTCCCGTGAGTCCTGCCCTTCCCATGGCTATTTCTCCTCTAATTGAAGAGGCTGAAAAGTGCAGTGTGTGTGTGTGTTGGAAACCCCATGCTCCCTACTCTCAGGACGCCCCCCCTCCCAAAGCTCTAGGGTTTCCTCCCTTACCTCTAAGGAGGCTGGGAAATATCATCTCCTCTTGTTTCTAACAAGCCTTGCTCTGGGAGTTAGAGGAAGAAGCCTCCTTTGGTTTGGGAATTATACTTCTTTCCTCACATATCTCCCCCCCCCCCCCCCCTTTTAAAAGTTTTCTCTTCTTCCTTTGTGAAAGGATAATCTCATTTCCTCTCATATCTTGGTTTATATATAACTATTCACACAAGCAGACGCCAACTCCTCTCAATGTTAGCAATCAAAAAAGCACCAAAGAGAGGGAAATAGAATTCAAATCCTATTACCACCAAACCAATATACACAAGAGACAATATCATAGACCAAAGCTCAAAGATTGTAATCTACTGTCTCTCGCCCGCAATGGGCCTCAGGCAGTCGTCAGCCTTCTGAGCAAACATTTTTGTAATCGTTTATTATCTCTTGTATTTTTACTCTTAAAACTCTATTATCCAATTTTTAGCCAAACTTTATTAAACGCATCTCTTAAAATGATATCGACCTATTGTCTCTATATTGAAACTGGAATACTTAGCCAATTCAGATGCTCATCAGCCACTCATTTTCAACTGGAGCAAGTCCTCAGATTTTATCACCCAAATTTTTCGCCCGACATGGGCCCATGTTTCGACTATTACAGTCTTCTTCAGGGGAAATAGTTACTATTTTTCTTTTTAGGTTTCTTTTTAGGTTAAGAGAATGTATGATTCTTTTTAGGTTAAGAGAATATTGAGCTGGTGGTGTATAGCATCGTGGGTGTGCGGCTGCTTTACTGCGTCAGGGCCCAGATCGCTTGCTTGTCGTTGATGGAACCATGAATGCTAGAGCAGAATGTCAGGCTGTGCTGGTGGAGCTTGTGGAAATTTTTGAGAGCTTTGTCTTTTTGGTTTCGGAAAGACTTTTTTTTGGCCATCCTTCCTGTATGGGAGAGGGAGAAAAAGCAGCGCGTTCCCTTCTCTGCTGATTGTGGGGACTTTCAGCCAGATAGATCTGGTTAACATCTGAGAAGAGAATTATTTTATTTATTTATTTATTTAGGATTTTTATATACCGACATTCTCAATACAAATATCAAATCAGGTCGGTTAATTAGGAGTGAATTAGAAGTCGGTTAATTAGGAGTGAATTAGGAGTGAAGAAGAGTTTCATCTAGCGACCCCATCAGAGTCTCTGTTCTGTGGAGAGAGGAGGACTGGGAGAACTGGAGTCCTTGCAGAAGATCTGGGACCTCCGGTATTTTTGTAACCTTTGGAAGGGAGAACCATTCATCCCTACTAGGAGCCTACTTTCCGTACCCTGGAAGGAAGGTTATGCTAGCTCTTGGTCACCCTGAGGGACACTTACATAGAACAAACAGAACTGAGATTTTGGACTGGCCATGGATGTAGCTAAGAGAACGTGTGTTTGGTGCCAGCTTATAACTCCTGAAGATCTGTTATAGTTAAACCGTTGTTTTGGAATACCCTATTCATGTGTCCAGCTTGCTTATTTGTAGGGACCTTCATTTTCGGTTTTTATTGTTCTTTATTTTTCCTGGGAATTGATCAGGATTTATTATGATAAAAACAAAAACAGAAGAAAATCAGTTGAAAAAAATGACTCATTTTTCCTGGTAAATATCGGAGTTTATTTTGGCGGACAGAAGCCAGGATAATAAAACAACATTATTAGATTTTTCCCCCTTCCACTCAGCAGCATTCCCATCTCTACCCCATCCCCTGTCTAACATGCCCCCCCTCTCTCTCCTCCCACCCCATGAAAACTCTCCCCCCCCCACACACACACACACACACTGCAACAGCACTCATCCTCACCGGTGGTAGCTCCAGGCGTCTTCTCGCTCCCTCGGCCTCCCATGCTCTGCAGCACTGCACTTCTGCTTTTGTGCAGGGCCAGGGAGCCTGCTGGGAGCTGCTTCTGGTGGGCAGGGCCTGCTTGAAATGCATTCACGGCACCAGACAGCAGGCACCTTGGCTGCTTGGGGGGTGAGGAGGCAGGACTTGAAACACAGCATGGGGGGCACTGGAGGGTGAGCGCTTTCACGGGTGGGGGCTGGGACTTGGAACACAGCATGGGGGGCACTGGAGGGTGAGCGCTTTCACGGGTGGGGGATGGGACATGAAACACGGCATGGGCGGCACTGGAGGGTGAGCGCTTTCACGGGTGGGGGATGGGACTTGAAACACAGCATGCCCTTTGCCCTACACTGGCTTCCAGCAGTGGCTGGGGGCCTTGAAAAGCTATATATGCAGCTCTGGGGCAGCTTTTTAATCAGCCTAAAATTAAAGTGGATATCAGTTTAAACAATTATCACCTTTGGGAAAATCTGAGAATTTATGGGTGAAAATTGGTTTAATCTGAAAAATGAAGTACCCTAGTGATTTGGCACTGGGACAGCAACACCTTTAAGAGACTGAGAGCTCACCCACTGAAAAGCTTTTTACCCCTGCACCTAAGGCTGTGTGGGTCTGTTGGGACTGTGTGAGGACCCTGACCCCTGGACTGGGGGTGTCCTCTGCTTTCATAGCAAAAACTGGAAGATGGGACTACACAAAAATACTTATTGTTGAACGTTTCTGTAGGATAAATAATAATACTATATCGAGGCCAGGATTCAAAGAAACAGAAAATGGTTAACTTATCCAGCTAAAGTTAGCCAAATAAGTTATTAATCAGCTGGATATTATTCAGCCGGATAAACTTCCTGCTGAATATCCCAGAATAAAGTTATGGGCTAACCATAGCCGATAACTTTAAACCTAACCAGCTATTTCTGAATATCCCTGACTATGGTTAGGCTTAACTGGCTCTAGTCAAAAGAATATAACTAGTTACGTTCCAAGCTGCAGGGTTTGGGTTTTTTTAAACGCACAAGCCCCTTCCCCCGAACTCCAAATAATCTGCCCTCCCAAACCCCCTCCCCTTCCAATAAATAAGAAAAACTGGTGCCAGTCCCCTGCACCTCCAGCCTGCCTCCCCCCCTGCTCCCAGGGACCCCTCTCTCCTTCTCTCCTTACCCCAACCCTTACCTTCCCACCCTCCCGGTATCCTCCGGCTAAAAGTTCTTCAGCCCAGGTGCCGGTAGCAGCCTACTGCGACCCAGGCCCAACGCTTCTGTGGTTGCTACGGGAAACTTGGAGCATCTTTCTTTGTGGTCCGTTGAAAGCCACCACAGCCTTCAAAGATTCCAGTGTTTGGAATGCTGCACTGCGAGTTTGTCATAATCCCTGCACTGTGTGGGGGGGGGGGGGAGTGAGAATTTAATGAGAGTGCGCTGCACTGTCCTGAGTCCCTGTCCTTACCACAAATCATCGATCGGTTGCATTTTGTTAAATCAAGAAGTACATCGTTAAGTGAGTGAGTGCAATGGCTTAGCCGACATTTAACAGGCTGCCTGTTGAATGCATGCATTTTGAATCCAGAAATGGAAAACCAAAATCTCTTTGGATCACGAGGTGGCGTCACAGAACCACCTGGAAAGTGTTGTTCGGGGGTGCAGCGGGAACGGGGATGTCAAACTGCATTCTTCAAGGGCTTGTAAACTGCGCGTGCTTTCAGGATTTATTTAATGAATGTGCACGAGATATATTGGCATGCGCTGCTTCCATGGGTTGCAAATATATTTATTTATTTATTTGGATGTATTATCCGCCCAGGGTGGGGTACTGCACATTAGCATGGTGACATACAGTCAGAGACCAGTAGGGGTAGCAATTTCATAATTCTATTCTGGAGACTTCAGTAGCACTAAACTTGAAACAAGTCAACAACAGGACAATACTAGTTTAAAAAAAAAAACCCACAACATCACAATAAAACAAAAGGCTATAGCAGCAGGTTTTAGTTGCTTTCCA
Organism: Rhinatrema bivittatum; assembly: GCF_901001135.1. NCBI lineage: Eukaryota > Metazoa > Chordata > Amphibia > Gymnophiona > Rhinatrematidae > Rhinatrema > Rhinatrema bivittatum. The sequence goes on from NC_042620.1 coordinate 35,528,281, forward strand.
GGAAGCTGGGGGTTTAATATTAAAAGGTCTGTCCAAAGTGTCAAGCTTTTACTTTCCTTCCTGAAATGTGAGAAGTGTCTACCAGTATGTGTTCTTTTGATTTCTTTTTCAACGCAGTCATTATGGAGGCTCCAAGAAAGGATCTTAAAAGGCTCGTAGTATAGGATAGCGACCAGAATTACACACAGTACCCCAGGTACAGTCTGAACATTCAGTGATACAGAGGCACTATGACCTTCTCCAGTTTAATCTCCATTCCCTTCTTAATAATTCCTAACATTCTGTTTGCTTTTTTGACTGCAGCAGCACATTGAGCCAGGGATTTCAAAGGATTGTCCATAATGATGCCTAGATCCTTTTCCTGGGAGGGAACTCCTAGTATGGAACCGTAACATTGTGCAACTGCAGTTTGGATTTACTTTTTCCTATGTGCATCACTTACATTTCATCTGCCATTTGAATGCCCAATCACCCAGTCTCACGAGGTCCTTCTGCAGTTTCTCACAATCCACTTGTGATTTAACAACTCTGAATAATTTTGTGTCATCTGCAAATCTGATCACCTCGCTTGTTGATCCTTTACCAGATGATTTATAAATATATTAAAAAGTACCCGGCTCACCTGTATCCACATGTTTGTTAACCCCTTCGAAAAAAATGTAGCAGATTTGTGAGGCAAGACTTGCCTTGGGTAAATCCATGCTGGCTGTGTCCCATTAAACCATGTCTTTCTATATGCTCTGTGATGTTGTTATTTAGAATACTTTCTATGGGTGGATAACCCTAAAGATATGCTCAAAGGGTCGGTTCTAGCTTCTGTGCCACCCTGTGCATAGAGACCCCACCGCCCCCACCTCCCCCCGTACCACCCCCATGACGACGTACCCCCTCCCCCATGGCAGCATGGGTGGCCCTCTGTTTCTTCGGCTGTCAGAAGAGGTTAAAAGTTCATATTCTCTTCCAGGGGCCGAAGAGGGAGAGAGTGCTGCCGCCTCCCCGGGGGTGCCACTCCGTGCAATTGCACGGTTTGCACACCTGGGCGCACCGGGCCTGCGTGTTCTTAATATGCCCATGGATACTTGCCATTCCAGAACATTGCTTTATTTTTTTATCCTTCAAAGTATATTTTTTCATATGGTTGTAAATCAAATTTCAGATTTGAAACAAATAATACAATTGAGTCAGATGGCCCAGTACCCCCAAAAGAGGAAAGAACTGTGTTATGATGGGTGGCTTGCAGGACGGCCCCATGAGCCACCATACGCACCCCTGTTGCTGCTTGAGGTCTCCTATGGCTGGGACGCTGTTCCAAACTACGTAGGCTACTCCGCGTGGCTCGCACATCACTGACAGCCACTCCTCTTGGCTTCCCCTAGGCGCGCGTGCCCAACATCCCTATTCTTGAAGGGGCCGCAGCGGGAACTTCTCCGTGCTGCTCTTTGATGACGTCAGCGTTTTCTTCATATTTAAGACTGGCCTGGACACTTCACCGACGCCTCAGCAAGAGGTCTCCTGATGTGCCTCGAGCTTCTGTGTCCTGCTTTGTCCCCAAGTTCCTGTCTTGTTCCTGCGTCCCAGTGCTCTTGACTTGTTCCTGCCCCTGTGTCCTGCCCTATCTTTGTCGTGGTCTCTGTCCTTGTCTTGTCTTGCCCTTGGTTTGCTTCTCCGTATTCTGACCTCTGCCTGGATGTTCACCATCCTTGATTGCCACCTGGACCTGACCTTCTGCCTTGGACTCGACCTTGCCTTGTCTGCTGTTTGCCCAACGTCTGGCTTGTCTTCTCAGATTTGCTGCCTGCTGCCTGCCTCGACCTCTGGTTTGTCTTCTTGGGTTTGCTGCCTGCCCTGACCTCTGGCCTGTCTTCTTGTGTCTGCTGTCTGCTGCCTGCCTTGACCGTTGTCTGTCCCAGGACTCTTCGTTCTTCGGATTGCTCTAGGGATCCACCTAAGTCCTGCCAGCTGCCAGAAATCAAGGGTGCAACCTGCTGGTAAGGCGACTGGTAGAGGTGAAACTCTCGCTGGTCCTGTCACAGAGAACATCTGCCAGCTGTCAGCATGGGCCTAGTGGGCTTGCACCAACCATGCCACAACTACCAAGGGTCCACCCATACTGGATACGTCACAAACTGTCACATATTGATTGACAGATTGACAAACTGAAGAGTAGTAAATCACCTGGACCAGATGGTATACACCCCAGAGTTCTGAAGGAACTAAAAAATGAAATTTCGGACCTATTAGTAAAAATTTGTAACCTATCATTAAAATCATCCATTGTACCTGAAGGGGTAGATTTTTATAAAAAAAGCGCATTTGCGTACTTTTGTTTGCGCAGCAGGTGCAAACAAAAGTTTGCACCTGCTGCGCACCCCGCCCCCAAAACGCCGCACCCCGCCCCCAAAACGCCGCATCCCGCCCCCAAAACGCCCCCAAAACGCCGCACCCCGCCCCCAAAACGCCGCATCCCGCCCCCATCCCGCCCCCAAAACGCCGCACCCCGCCCCCAAAACGCCGCATCGTTCGGCCCCCCTGACACCCCCCCGACATGCCCCCTTCCAAAAACCCCGGGACCTACGCGCGTCCCGAGGTTCTGCGCGCGCCGGCGGCCTATGGAAAATAGGCGCGCCGGCGCGCAAGGCCCTGCTCGCGTAAATCCGGGCGGATTTACGCGAGCAGGGCTTTTAAAATCCACCCGGAAGACTGGAGGATAGCAAATGTAACCCCAATATTTAAAAAGGGCTCCAGGGGCGATCCGGGAAACTACAGACCAGTTAGCCTGACTTCAGTGCCAGGAAAAATAGTGGAAAGTGTTCTAAACATCAAAATCACAGAACATATAGAAAGACATGGTTTAATGGAACAAAGTCAGCATGGCTTTACCCAGGGCAAGTCTTGCCTCACAAATCAGCTTCACTTTTTTTGAAGGAGTTAATAAACATGTGAATAAAGGTGAACCGGTAGATGTAGTATACTTGGATTTTCAGAAGGCGTTTGACAAAGTTCCTCATGAGAGGCTTCTAGGAAAAGTAAAAAGTCATGGGATAGGTGGCGATGTCCTTTCGTGGATTGCAAACTGGCTAAAAGACAGGAAACAGAGAGTAGGATTAAATGGACAATTTTCTCAGTGGAAGGGAGTGGCAGTGGAGTGCCTCAGGGATCTGTATTGGGGCCCTTACTTTTCAGTATATTTATAAATGATCTGGAAAGAAATACGACGAGTGAGATAATCAAATTTGCAGATGACACAAAATTGTTCAGAGTAGTTAAATCACAAGCAGATTGTGATAAATTGCAGGAAGACCTTGTGAGACTGGAAAATTGGGCATCCAAATGGCAGATGAAATTTAATGTGGATAAGTGCAAGGTGATGCATATAGGGAAAAATAACCCATGCTATAATTACACAATGTTGGGTTCCATATTAGGTGCTACAACCCAAGAAAAAGATCTAGGCGTCATAGTGGATAACACATTGAAATCATCGGTTCAGTGTGCTGCGGCAGTCAAAAAAGCAAACAGAATGTTGGGAATTATTAGAAAGGGAATGGTGGATAAAACGGAAAATGTCATAATGCCTCTGTATCACTCCATGGTGAGACCGCACCTTGAATACTGTGTACAATTCTGGTCGCCGCATCTCAAAAAAGATATAATTGAGATGGAGAAGGTACAGAGAAGGGTGACCAAAATGATAAGGGGAATGGAACAGCTCCCCTATGAGGAAAGACTAAAGAGGTTAGGACTTTTCAGCTTGGAGAAGAGATGGCTGAGGGGGGATATGATAGAGATGTTTAAAATTATGAGAGGTCTAGAACGGGTAGATGTGAATCGGTTATGTACTCTTTCGGATAGTAGAAAGACTAGGGGGCACTCCATGAAGTTAGCATGGGGCACATTTAAAACTAATCAGAGAAAGTTCTTTTTTACTCAACTCACAATGAAACTGTGGAATTTGTTGCCAGAGTATGTGGTTAGTGCAGTTAGTATAGCTGTGTTTAAAAAAGGATTGGATAAGTTCTTGGAGGAGAAGTCCATTACCTGCTATTAAGTTCACTTAGAGAATAGCCACTGCCATTAGCAATGGTTACATGGAATAGACTTAGTTTTTGGGTACTTGCCAGGTTCTTATGGCCTGGATTGGCCACTGTTGGAAACAGGATGCTGGACTTGATGGACCCTTGGTCTGACCCAGTATGGCATATTCTTATGTTCTTATTCCATATTGTGATAGAGGACTGGGCCAGAGTGTCCCTGGTAACCTGGAGTCAACAATTTTTAAGAACAGAGAATGTCATTTTACCAGTGTTGGAATCATACAACGCCCATTGAATTGCGTGTTCTGTGTTTTGGTATCAGACTGTGCATTTGGCTTAGCTGTTTTGTTTCTGTCCCGTTTCCAGAGAAGCTATCAAGAGTTTGTACCCGTGACCGCTGTGCAGCAGCAGCAGCATGTGATCTGGTATGCTACTGGTAGCACATTGTCCGGGAACAGCCGGGCCCAGGATGAAAAAGCTCCAGTATTGATAAGGCAGGGAAGAGATTGCATTCATCAGCACTTCTCTGCGCCAGTAAAAAAAAAAAAAAAGCAGCAGGAAACGAGCCGCGGAACAGCTGGGCAAAGTGCAGCTGGTGAAAGGTTTTGAGTGCTTCCCGTGGCTGTTAATGCTCGAGCTGGAAACCCCTCGCATTTTCATACCCCAAATGCATATCCTGTGAGCAAGGGGCCCAAAACCCAGCACAGTGTTCTTGTCACCGGCTAAAAACTGGGAATCAAAAATGGCTCGTTTAAGCAGTAGAGCAGGGCACTTGTCAGTTATTACCCTATAATAGTAATCAGTTAAGAACTGGGCGTAAACTAACTGGTTCCAGTAACTACCAAAACATTTTTCAACCCCTGTCATCTGAGGGGATTTTTCATCATACGGTTTATAATCGTTGCTCTTCTGACTCCTCTTACCGGTTTTCTTTCCACTTCACCTTTCCTTTTATGTCTCTTCCTTTGTTCATCTCTCCCCCTTCCCCACCTCTTGCCAACATTTCTCTTATATCTCATTTTCCCTTTTGCTCTTCTCCAACTTTCTGATCTGCAACACCTCAGTTCAGTTCTCTTTTTCGTATGCCTCACACCCCCTTCCACTTCCCTTCTCAGATCTCTGACCTGGCCCTTCCATCTCCCCCTCTCCTATCCCTTCTCTCTTACTCCGCAACCCATCTTCACCTCCCCACCCATCCCCTTCCCAGCAAGTCCTCTCTCTCTCTCTGATTTGTAACCCCCCCCCCCACGACTGAGTGGAATAATGCAGGGCGACAGCGTGCGCAGTAGGCACGCTGACAGAATGCACGCGTGCTGATGTGGCCGGGGCAGTCCCGCCGGCATCTCTGGGCCCTACATTTTTTTTTTTTCCCCCAGTAGACATAGAATGGGAGAAAAACCTTTAGCAAATAAGAGCCTTCTCCCTCTGTTTGCAGGTCTCCTGCCAACTTTCAGAAGCCAGGGCCGCAGACAGGAGACAGCAGGTCTGCCGCAGGACTAATGAATGTGCGTCCTGTTGGCCTGCAACTTTCTGTGTGTGCTCACCGGCTCCATGTCTTTGGTCACCATTGGCAACCCTGCCAAGCCATGTTATTTCAGCTTGGTTTATTAGACACTTGTATAGATACAGGGCTAGATCCTTAGTAAATCGGGTCCATTATGTCAAACCTTAATTAGAATTAAGGGGTAATTTGTGAACAAATGAGGCCCGTGCACGTAGAGTTAAATCTGTCTACCGTGCTTGTCTTTTTTTTTTTTTTTACTACTACCACTACTTATCGTTTCTATAGTGCTACTAGCCGTATGCAGTGCTGTACAGATGCACATAAGAGACAGTCCCTGCTTCGGGGAGCGTGCAATCTAGTCAAGATACCCAGACTGAAACAAACACATTTCAAGTAATAATTTCACTATTTCAGTAAGCATGCTAAAAGTGAGAAGGCTGAGAGCTGGAAGAGCCTTTGGTTTAATCTTTTTTTTTCTTTCTGCTGAAAGTGGAATCCTAATGAATTCCCTCCCACGACAATAAAGCTTTCGGGATCTTGAAACATTATGACACACCGCCTTGTGAAAGTAGGTTATACGCTAACGACCCAGCCGTTCTCATGTAGCTGAAGGTCCAGCAGGTTTGTGTTCTTGCTTTCTTGCCGTGCATGGGCCTGCCCTTACACGATGGGACTGTTTCCAGCGAGTTTGCTTTAATGTACAGTTAACCCTGCAATTAATTTCAGAGCAGCAGCAGGAAGCACCTGGGTGGGATCAGATGATACTGTAAAACGCGAACAGGTTCATTCCAGAGAACCTCCCAAGTTGTTGTTGCTGTAGAGTTCGGATCTCTTGAACTCCCTCCCCCCCCCCCCCCCCCAGGCCCCCGAAAGTCCATTCTTGCCACGCCTGAGTGGCAGAAGAGAACAGTGAATTTCTTTGTTGCCACTGGAGAAAACTTTCCAAAAGCAGAGCAGCCTTCCCATCTACTTTGCGCTGAAACCCCCAGGGCCATCGTCAGAGGATCCAAATGGGCAGGCTCCGCCGATGGGAAACATTTCTTCATGGAAGGGGTGGTAGTTGCAGGGAACGGCCTCCCCCGAACTTGGGAACGTGTGGGGATGAGCAAGTTGTGGAAGGGGGCAGGTGGGAGAGCAGCTGGGGCCTGTGGGGCGTTGCAACGGGAGGGAAGCCGGGCAGGCCGGGTGCCGTTGTAGCCCGCTTCTCTGTTTCCGTCCTGACTCGTTTTCTAAGTCTCCCTCTTATTCCAAGGTGGGTTTAGCAAACCTCTACAACATTTTAGCTGCCTTAGCGTCTTTCCGTGGAAAGTACAGATAATATAGCTGTGATGCACCTCCCTCCCGACTCCACCCCCCCCCCCCCCTTTCCTGACTCAGTCAAAGTTACCTGGACACAGTTCAAGCAAAGAATAACTTCACTGTTTATTGGAGTAGAGGCAGGCCCGGAGCTTTATGCACTAAACAGTTCCCAAGTAAAACGTTTGTAGTAAGGCAGGGCTTTCTAGCCCACCGTAGAAGCAGTGAGGGCATGTGGGGCACAGACCCTCGGCTGATTCCCCCGCCCCCCCCCCCCCCCAGTTCAGAATCCTGGGCGTTAATCCACCTTGCTAGCTCGTTACGTAGTCCGACCCTTCTTGGATACTTATTCCTCTCCCACACTGCCCATCGTTATTGCTACAGGGACTTGTTAGCCGCTGCCCAACCAGAGTACCCAGAGCGAGGTAGAGGATTATTACGTAATTTGTTTCTGATACCCTCTGCATGAACGTAACACATAACATAGCACAAGGAGAGGGGAGGAGTGGAGGCCAGGTACAGGATTACTGAATAAGTCAAAACATTGGAGTAATCAGGGCAAAGTGCAGGGTCTATTAAATAGTTTGTCATAGATAGAGGATCCAAAATAAATAAACACAATCTCACAGCGTACCAGAAAGCAAAGGTAAAAAAAAAAAGAAAAAAGCACATTTAATAAGCAAAAAAAGAGCCTTGGACCTATGATTATTATACATGACCGTTCTTGTGGAGAAGAGTTTTTACTAAGTAACCACTCCGGTGTTACGATGGTCCTCTAATGAATCATTTTTGCCGAATTCGTAAAATTTTAAGAGTTTGAGTGTTTTTCTTTAATTTTCACTCTCACTTCTGGGATTATTTTTGATGATTTAATAAATAAATAAATAAGAAAAGGCAAGCAGTGGAGTTGAAGGCCGGAGTCTTGGGGATGGGGAGAGGCAGAGGCCTGAGGCAGTGTATTTAGCTTATAGGAAATGACCCTGGGGATGTTGCTAGCTGAGAGGGATAGGCTTGGTGAGAGAGTCGGTGTGTTGGGTGGCTGGATCCGGCCTCTGTCGGCAGAGCGTTCTGGAGCCTGGGGAGGAAGCTGCGCTCATAGTTTCGGCCCTTAAGGGGCAGGGAGCTCTAGGAGTGCCTCTTTTTCTGATTTTAGGCAGCAGTAGGGTTTGTAGGGGGGGGGACAGGTGATCCTTCGATAATTTAGGTCTAGCAGAGGGCTTGGAATTGAGTCTGCTAAGAGATTTGTAGCCTGTGTAAGTTCCGGAGGAAGTAGGCTAATGCGCTCTCTGTAGCTGCAGTCAGATAATATCTGTGCTTGCACCAGGCAGGGGAGCCATCCCACCCGTTGAGAGGGGTAGCGGTTCCAGAGGACTGGGCCCATCCAGTCGGCCATCAGACTTCCACTTCCCCAAAAACCAACTCACCATCCTGCGACAAAATATTATTGAACAACCCCTCCAGAGTGTCAAGCCAAAGCATCATAAACCCATTCTGTTTCCAGATTCCATTCTTGAGGGTAGATGGGAGGGACACTCTAAACAGAAAAGGGAAGAGTCACTTTTTAAAGGGGCCTCCAGTGCACACCTCTGTGGCCCCCGAAGCCTGCAATTCCAGGCAGGATATTATGCCATAGCCTGGCAGGGAGAGGGAAGCAAGGATGGCCGAACTGCCAGCCCCCATCCCGAGTGCCATGTCCTTACATCAACTGCAAGCACTTCAGCCTTGGCCTCTCATTAACAGAGAAAGCAGGGATTTATGCTTAATCACTTTCCAAATGCATCAGATTGGAAATTGAGAGGCACAGCTGTCCTCCAAAATGATACTCCTGGGGGTATTCTGTGCATCAACATTTTAAATTCTGAAAAAATTCTGCATAGTTTTTATAAGTCAAAATAACAAAATATGCATCACGGTCTTTGAATAATTAACGTAAAATGTAATACAGAAAACGTATTACTCAAAGATGCAGCGTTTTAAATATTTTGAGCACAATTCCCCTAGAAGTGCACTGTAGGAATGTCCCTTCCATTTTTCTTACTACTCCCCTAGCCAGACCCCTTTCACTTTGCCCTCTCGGACTCTTAACTCCTTTGCTCCCTACTAACTCTCCTCTAGCCCTCCAGGCTCAACTCCCTTCCACTCTATCTCCAACTCGCCCAGTGTTTGACCCCCCCCCCCCTCTCAACCAGGCTCCCTCTCTCTCGCTCACATACACACCCTCTCACAAGCTTCCTTTCTCTCCCTCACCCACACACCCTCAACCTGGCTCTCTCGCCCTCTTGCACACCTACCCACACACAAACCTCTGCACACAGACTCCCTCTCTCTCACCACACACACACTCACACATGCTCCCTCCCTCGCTTTCTCTCTGTCAAATACACACTCACACACAGCTCTTCACCCAGGCTCCCTCTCTCACACAGAAGCGTGTACCCTCACTCCCACACAGTGACCTTCACACGCACTTACTGTTTCTCTTACATAGGCTCAGCTCTCTCAATTTGCTGCAGACATGCAGCTGTCCTGGGCCTCTTGCTTCTCTCCCCCTCTGCTCCTAATCTTTGACCGCGAGCAGGATGGTCTCCGCTCATGGCCTGCCGGGCCTCATTCAGTCTTCGGCCGAGAGCGGGATGGGTTTCGCTCGCCGCGAACCGAGCCTCTCACCAAACATTAAAATTCTGTGCTGGGCCGTTGCACGCGGAATTCTCCCAGAAGTAAAAATCCAGTGCAACTTATTTATATTCTCTCCTTTCAAACACTTCAAAGCGGATTACGTTCAGGTACCGTACGTATTTCCCTGTCCCCCGAGGAACTCTTCCCCCTAGTAAAGAAAAGCTGCAAGCAATGGATCTGTGGTGTTGTTAAAATACACTGTGGTGCTAGACCTCACCCCCACCCTCTTTTCCTTAGACACATGGAGGAGTAACACCAGCATTTGTTGGTCAGCTTTTGACCTTGGCTGTGCTGGATTCCACTGTGACAGTAGCAAGGAACAACGGTGCCTCTACCACCGCAGGAGTACAAAACTTGAAGGGTCTGATTTACCAAGCGTCTGCTCTGGTTTTGTGGCCGTGGGACCGTTCCCCTTCATAGGTCAAGCCCTAAACTTGCACCACGGTGGAAACAGAACTCAACGTTCGCAGCCTGTTCCATGGCTTGGCAGTTCTCAACACCCAAAGCAGTTTATATCCTTAACATCTTATTAGACAAAGCATCCTTTCAGCCTGAAAAAAAAAAAAAAAAAAGCAAAACACAAAGCCTGCCCTCTGGGATTTTTTTTTTTTTTAATAACTTTTTATTAGTTAAAAACTTGATGCATTGTAAACAGTATTGCCAAGACATTTTACATTTTCAAAGATTAGCAAGCGTACGTCTTAATAATAAAAGACTTCACATGAGCGGATCACCTTGAATGTTTGTTTTTAAACACAACCATTATCACATTCACCCCCCTTATATGAAACCTGAGCAAGGATCGGTCCCAAATCTGAACTCAAATAATCGCTCATCGATCCACACATCTGGATTGCCCACAACATGAGAACATAAGAAAATGCCATACTGGGTCAGACCAGGGGTCCATCAAGGCCAGTATCCTGTGTCCCAACAGTGGCCATACCAAGATACAAACATGAAGGGGGTCGATTTTAAAAGGCGCGAGCGCGCGTGGTTCCCGGCACGCGCACATGGACGCACCGATTTTATAACATGCGCGTGTCGCTGCGTGCGTATTATAAAACACAATATCCGCGCGCGCATGAGCACCCGATTTTATAATTGGCATGTGCGGGCGGGTGCCCCATGCACACGCGCGGGGGGGATTTTTAAATTACGCGCAGCGACGCGATCAGCCTTTTTCCCAGTTAAGGAGCGGAATGGGAGGGAACTTCCCTAACCCTAATTCTATCCTTCCTTCTTTTCCTCTCTGACCCCCTGAACTAAATCTATCTATCCCCAATTCTTTCTTTCTTACTTACTGCCCCTCCGGAGTAGAAGTAAACTCCACATGCTGGCCGGCTGCCAGCGCGTGCTTCCCCGGGCCCCCCCCCCCAGCCGGCCCCTTTTAATAGGCCCGGCATTTCTGCGCATATCGGGGGTTATGTGCATAGCCGGGCCCGTTCTAAAATGTGTACGGCAGGCGCAAGGCCCGGCCATGCGCATAACTCCCGAATTTTACACGCGCAGCGGTTTTTAAATTCAGGCTTACATGAATAGATTCCAGGCTACTAATCCTTATTGATTAATAGCAGTTTATGGACTTCTGCTCTAGGACTTTACCCAAACCTTTTTTAAACCCGGTTACACTAACTAGTTTAATTGTACATTGAGTGAAAAAGAATTTTCTCTGATTTGTTTTAAATGAGCTACTTGTTAACTTCATGGAGGCCCGCCTAGTCCTTGTATTATGTGAAAGAGTAAATAACCGATTCAAATTTACCCATTCAAGTCCTTTCATGATTTTGTAGACCTCTATCATATCCCCTCTCAGCCGTCTCTTCTCCAAGATGAACAGCCCTAGCCTTTTTAGCCTTTCCTCATAGGGAGAACCATTCCATCCCCTTTATCATTTTGGTCGCCCTTCTCTGTACCTTCTCCAGTGCAATTATATCTTTTTTGAGATGTGACGACCAGAACTGTACACAGTATTCAAGGTGTGGTCTCACCATGGAGCGATAGAGGCATTATGACATTTTCCGTTTTATTAACCATTCCCTTCCTGATAAGTCCTAACATTCTGTTTGCTTTCTTGACCGCCACATCACACTGAGCCGACGATTTTAAAGTATTATCCACTATGATGCCTAGATCTTTTTCCTGGGTGGTAGCACCCAATATGGAATGTAACATCGTGTAACCACAGCATGGGTTATTTTTCCCTATATGCATCATCTTGCACTTGTCCACATTAAATTTTATCTGCCATTTGGATGCCCAATCTTCCAGTCTCACAAAGTCGTCCTGCAATTTATCACAATCCGCTTGTGATTTAACTACTCTGAATAATTTTGTATCATCCGCAAATTTAAGCACATCACTCATTATGCCCCTTTCCAGATCATTTATAAATATACTAAAAAGCACTGGTCCAAGTACAGATCCCTGAGGCACTCCACTGTTTATCTTTTTCCACTGTGAAAACTGACCATTTGATCCCACTCTCTGTTTCCTGTCTTTTAACCAGTTTGTAATCCACAAATGGATATCGCCTCCTATCCCATGACCTTTTAGTTTTCTTTAGATGCCTGTCATGAGGGAATTTGTCAAACACAGACACACAAACTCACTAAGGAATATGCCCCAATAGTTTACTTCTCCCCAAAACTTTTAAAGTTCTAAAATTTCCCACTGCAATACTTGCCGATTCTCTTCAGCCACCAGCAAGGTGATCCTCTCCTCTCAGTGCTCCCACACGATCTAATCTGATGCTACCAAATGGCTCACAAGAAATGTACTTAATTTATTCTGTTTGCAGAAAACATAGAATGAGCTAATTCACTTGCTTTCACTCCTTTTTCTGGTACCAACCAGTATTTTTCTCTCTTATCCTGAAAATTAATTACATGAAATATCTACTATAGTATTACTAATTAATCTCCTCCCGAAACTTTATTTGATTCCACAATAATTAAATTTATCTAAACGACTTCATTGTGATACTCTGCCAGCCAGTATCCACCCCCCTAACTAGTGGGATAGTGAAGGTAGGGGTGGGCGGGAGTTGGAATGGAGGAGAGGGTGCTCCTTGTTTGCATAGTAGATGTGGGGGGGGGGGGGGGGGGGGGGGGGGGGGGGAGAATGTGTGGACAGAATAAATGATATATTTGAATGGTGATCTTTAAGAGCCGTTTATGGTAGGTAAAACAGTATAACAGATCTAGCCTGGGGGTTGCCCTAGAACTGAGTGGCCTAATCTCAGGAAAGTCCAATCCAGGACACCAACAGTAGGATGGACTTCCTCCTAGGCCGGCCACCTTTCCTTCGGGTTGAGCCCTCCGGCGAGGCATGAGAAACAAGGGTGTGCCCCCGACATGAACGACGAGCAGGAACGAACCGGAAATTCCTCTCGGAGATCCGAGAGGAAGAACAAACAGGAACTCTGAGTGTACAAGCTGAAGATAATGAAGTGTAATCCCGTTTTAGAGTAGCGATTAGCTACCAACGGGGCGTAAAACATAAGAACATGCTATACTGGGTCAGACCATAGGTTCATCAAGCCCAGCAACCTGTCTCCAACAGTGGCCAATCCAGGCCATAAGAACCTGGCAAGTACCCAAAAACTAAGTCTATCCCATGTTACTGTTGCTAGTAATAGCAATGGCTATTTTCTAAGTCAACTTAATTAATAGCAGGTAATGGACTTCTCCTCCAAGAACTTATCCAATCCTTTTTTAAACCCAGCTACACTAACTGCACTATCCACATCCCCTGGCAACAAATTCCAGAGTTTAATTGTGCACTGAGTGAAAAAGAACTTTCTCCGATTAGTCTTAAATGTGCCACATGCTAACTTCATGGAGTGCCCCCTAGTCCTTTTATTATCCAAAAGAGTAAATAATCGATTCCCATTTACCCGTTCTAGACCTCTCATGATCTTAAAGACCTCTATCATACCCTCCTCAGCCATCTCTTTTCCAAGCTGAACAGCCCTAACCTCTTCAGCCTTTCCTCATAGGGGAGCTGTTCCATCCCCTTTATCATTTTGGTCGCCCTTCTCTGTACCTTCTCCATCACAACTATATCTTTTTTGAGATGCGGCGACCAGAATTGTACACAGTATTCAAGGTGCGGTCTCACCATGGAGTGATACAGAGGCATTATGACATTTTCCATTTTATTCGCTATTCCCTTTCTAATAATAATTTACAGTTCTAGGAGCTGACTCCACTTATGGAATCTGTTGCACAGTCTCGTTCACCTCAGGGCAGGGTTCTTTACTGGATGGGGGGAAGGATTTTCTCCTTCAAGACCCTGCCTCTTTTACCTGGGGAGGTAAACCTTTCTTTTGCCACTGCAAATGATGCGGGTGCCAAATAAACCACGCAGGAGACTCGGAGGGCGTGTCCAAAATTAAACTTTATTGTTAGTGTCTTGATTTTATATAATATTGCAAATAACTTTTAAAATCTGTAATGAACTCCAAAACACCAAAAAAAAAAAATATTTTTTAATTTTTTATTTATGCATTTCAATATACATAGGAAATTAACTTTCAATACAGAAATCAAGGAAAGAACATATTATTAAACAATTTCCATTTGTAAATTTATATACGATTCTGTATACATCAAGAATGAATATGGTAATCCACAAGGAGAATAATAAAGAATATTAGTGGATAAATGAAATCTGAGAATTAACTCATTTAAACAATTGAAATTATAAGGTAACAACTTGCCATCTATCTTGCCTCATTGACCAAGACTGAAGGTTTATGGGCTTGTGAATCTAAAAAAACTCTTTATTGTGAAATATCATAGAAGAGATATTTCTGATTTTGCAAAACTATCTCGTATTTATAGGGAAATCTTATTAACATTTTCCCTCCAATATTTTCTACTTCAGATTTAGATGCAAGAAATGTCTTTCTCCTTAATTGTGTCTGACGTGATAGGTCTGGATATATCCAGATTGGGGCTCCATGAAATTTCTCCGTTCTTTTCTTCATATAAATATGAAATACTGCATCCCTGTCTGTTGCAAAAACAAATGATACATGTAATATAGCTCTAGATGTAATTTTTGTTTCTGCAGAGGCTTCTATGATTTCTGATAAATTTAATTGTGGTTCTAATGGCTTGCCCTCTGAAATTACATCCTTCCCCTTTGTTGCTACATAATAAATTTTTGAAATGGGGGGAATGGATTTTTTAGGCATTTGTAAAAGAAATTAGCGCCTACCCAAAGGTAGGTGTTAATTTCTGCCGGCACCAGGAAAGTGCACAGAAAAGTAGTAAAAACTGCTTTTTTGTATACCCTACGACTTAATATCATGTAACCTCCAGCATGATTAATATGATTGCAAGGAACATGCTAAGATTTCAGGATTAGTTCTGGATAGCTCACAGGAAGTGGTCCCTAACCAACAGGCAAAACTCAGATCCGTGTCTTCAGGAAAATAATAAATCTCTTGCATGGCGATATTAAGTTGGAGGTCCCAAAAGTTAAAAATAATTTTAAAAAAAAATTTAAATTGGTTCGCGGGTTGAAAACCGGACGCTCAATTTTGCCGGTGTCTGGTTTTCAAATTGAGCGTCGGCTGTCAAACTCGCTGACAGCCACCACTCCTGTAAAAAATGAGGTGCTAGGGATGCGCTAGTGTCCCTAGCACCTCTTTCTACCGCGGGCCCTCATTTGCATGTGGGCCGATACTAAATCGGCCTGAAAGAGAGGGGGATGGTCATCCCAGCACCCTCAAAGGGAGGAGCTGTACCAAATGGTGCCTCCTCTTAGTTTCTAACCTATTCTGTTTCTAGCCAAAAGAGTTACCAGGGCAATATTGGTAATGAACCCCAGGGGGTCATTACAGAAGTCTTCTGGAAACAGGAGCAGAGTCAGAGTACAAGGACTGGAAGGTAGGACCAAGTTCTGGCAATTGACTGCTGAGTCTGCTTCAGTATAAGTCTGTACAGGAAACAAGATGGCTGCCAGGGGAAAGCAAGGAGCACAGAGCTGGGTGGACTAGACAGACATGTCAAGTGGCTCATAGCACTACTTGCAGGTGGAGGAATACTTGGCAACGGATCCTTACAAACAGACTTTTACCTGCTGGGATGGGTTTTTAGAAACTTGCCCACCCTATGTGCAGGTAGACTTATGCCCGTAGTGATCGCACACGCCCGACTTTACCCACAGTAGGGGGAGGTGTTCCTCAGGACAGGGACTGGTACGCACACTATTTTTCTACCTGCACAACCTAATAGGTATAAATGCATGACAGTAGTTTTCCTAGGCTAAAAGTGAAAATTGGTGTATGCTGATACAAAATTTGTGGGTAACTGACTTTTTCCAGCAATGCCGGCAGTTCCAAAAACACCCCCTGTATGTACAGCAAGGAGCCTAAGTGTGTAAGGGAGGCCTCTTCCATTAATGAGTTTAAATCAAATCGTGTTGTCACATCAGGGGGTTATTAGTCTTCTGCCTATGATATAAGGAAGCATGCCATCATAAAACTTTATTTCTTGTTATTTTGTTTTCTTATAACTGTATGTTTTATTGTACCCATCCCCAGGCATTCCTGTAGGTATGGGTAATAAATACTTTTTAATAAATAAATAGATTTGACTGCAGTTTGGCAGCCCTGAACCGACAGGCAAAGCAACAGCATGGGGAAAACAAAAAATAATATACCTTCAGTGTTCCACCTTTAAATCTATGCATAGTCTTGACACAAAAAGGAAGTTATTGTAGGTTTTTTTTTCTTTCGTTTAAACTGTTCATTGCAGTGGAGGAATATACAAGGTACATGATAGCCGCAACCATTTTTTTCACTAAAACATTTACTGCGCAAGGAAAAAGGTGCACCAAAATGTTATAAACCCCCAAGAAATTCATGCTTGGGTTTAACTGTATTTTACTACTTGGCTAATATCTTCTGCGATCATCGATGAGGACTCTATTTTTAGCTGGTGTAATGTGGATAGTGTAAACAGTGGTAGCTAAATATAAATTCACAGGTGTATGTATATACATTGTGTACCTGATTGCAGTACCGCCTTTGCGTGGAGTCCTAATGGAACGGTCCAGTATGACCTGTATCCTCCAGCATGATTAATATGATTGCAAGGAACATGCTAAGATTTCAGGGTTAGTTCTGGATAGCTCACAGGAAGTGGTCCCTAACCAACAGGCAAAACTCAGAACCGTGTCTTCAGGAAAACAATAAATCTCTTGCACCCGCCCCTCTTCGGTAATCAGCACCGTCAAAAATTATCATTACTGCCCCAGTCCAGCAAATTCAAATACAGCGAGTGAGTATTTATTTTATTTGTTGAAAAGCATTTCTATTCTGCGCTCTCCAAGGTTCGGTGTGGGTTACAATAACAACAATCATAATTAAAAGTAACTTACAAATCAAGACACGCAGTAATGCCGCAGAAGATGCTGGAAATCATGGAACTGCTGAGGACACCATATCGGTGGTGGAAAATTTCGGATATGCTTGTATGGATAGGTAGGTTTTCAAAGCTTTCTTAAAGGTTTTTGAGTTTGTGAGAGAACAAATTGTTAGGGGAATAGGGTTCCAAATGATAAGCTCTGCTATGGAAAATGCTCTTTCGTGTGTGACTGCTAGCCGAGCATGCCTAGCAGCTGGAATATTCAGAAGAAGTTGCTTGGAAGACCTGAGGTTTCTCATAGGAATATAGAGATGTAATGATGAGCTAATCCATGGGTAAGTGACATTGTTAAGAAGGTTGTAAATTATAATGGCCACCTTGCGACACTCGAGGAATGGTCTAAGGTCAGGCAGCTAAGGTTTAATACTAAAAAATACAAATGCATGTAGGATGCAAAAACCCAAGGGAAAGGTACAGTATTGGAAGTGAAAGTCTTCTAAGCACAAAGGAAGAGGGAGATCTGAGGGTGATTATATCTGATGATCTTATGGTGGCCAAACAGGTGGATAAAACAACAGTAAAAGCCAGAAAGAAGCTTGGCTGCATAGGGAGAGGAATGGTCAGCAGAAAACGGGAGGAGATATTGCCCCTGGATAGGACCCTGGTGAGACCTCACTTGAAATGCTATGTATAATTCTGAAGAGTGCACCTTCAGAAGGATATAAACAGGATGGAGTCGGTCCAGTGAGTGGCTACTAAAATAGTCAGTGGTCTTCATTCTAAAGCGTATAGGGATAGACTGAAAGATCTAAACGTATATACCCTAGAGGAAAGGGAAGATATGATAGAGACATTCAAATATCTCAAAGGATTCCGTGCATAGGAGACGAGCCTCTTTCAATGGAAAGGAGGCTGTAGAACAAGGGGACATGAGGTGCAGGTGAAAGGGGGTAAATGTAGACATAATTATTGGAAATATTTCTTAACAGAGAGGGTGGTGGATGCATAGTCTCCCAGTGGAAATGGTGGAGACAAAAACAGCATCTGAATTCAAGAAAGCATGGGCTAAATAAAGGGATCTCTAAGGAAGTGATAAGAATTATAATACTAAATTAATTGGACAGGTAGGCAGACTAGATGGGCCATATGGTCTTTTTCTGCCATCATGTTTCTATTCTCCACTGAACAGACAAGCAATGGAGTGATTGAAGCAGACGGGCAGTGGAATTTTGAACAAGTTGCATGGCTCTGAGTGTGCATTTTGGTAGTCCTGTGTTTAGGAAGTTACAGTAATCAGTGCCTGTTAGGATTAGGGCTTAGTGAGCTGTTCGAAAATCTGGCAGTTCCAAGAGAAGTTTTATGTGTCGAAGTAATCTGAGTTTGGCGCAAGAGGCTTGAACGACGGATTTGTTTTGGGATTTCATGGTTAATGTAGGTTCCAGGATAACACCTTAAGTTGCGTAAATTATGTGCAATGGAGAGTATATGATTATCAAATTTGAAAGTTGATGGAGTTTGATAAGGAGTTGAATGGGCCGGAATTACTATTTCGGTTTTCTGAGTTTGTTGTGTGCAAGCCAGTAGTAGAGAAGCTCAGAGAAGCATAATAAATGTACAGTGGCAGACCATATGGCTTTTAAAGGAAAGAAGAAGTGAATGTCATTTAACATACAGGCATTATGATAGGCCCAGAGTGGATAGTAAAGAGCAGAGGGGCATGAGGTATATGTTGAAAGGAGCTGCAGAATGCACTGAGGGACACCAGTAGAGATAGGGGACCAGTCTGAGGTGGCAGAGGCTATTTGGATACGTTGTGAACGGTTATGAAGGAATGATTTAAACCAGGAGTAGACCGTACCATAAATCTCAACCTTGGCGAGACGAGTGAGTAAAATATCATGATTTAATGTGTCAAATGCAGCGGTAAGATCTAGCAGAATTAACATGTAAGATGAACCAGAGTCAAAGCCACTTTGAATGATGTTGGTCCTGGATAGGAGAGTCTCAGTGCTATGGGGTTTTCTGAAGCCGAACTGGTATTGTTCAAGAATCAGGGGCAGTTCTATAATGAGGTAGGGTGAGGTAGCCACTCAGGTGGCAAACTTTTGGAGCAACAAAAAGTGTCCTCCCCCCAAATGCCAGGAGGCTGCCTCAGCTTGCCGCCAGATTGGTCAGCTAAACGTCAGCGGGGTTCCCAATCCCTGCCGGCGACCAAAAAAAGGAGGAGGCCCCACCGGCAGCAGAAGGAAGAGAAGCTTGGGCCTTGTGCCACCAGTGGAGCCCATCCTGCCGGCAGCAGGAGGAGGAGAAAGTCAGGCTTTGTGCCGCCAGTGGCAGGAGGAGAAGCTCTGGCCTCGCACCACCGGCGGAGTCCATCCCACCAGCGGCAGAAGGTGAAGGCCGTGCTCGGGCTCTTCCTCGTGTGCTGGCCCTGCAATGTTCAACAACTCTCGGTGCTATCACTTCCTGTGTTCTCATCTTACGATGCACGAGATGAAAACATAGGAAGGGCTGACACCACGAGTAGTGAATGCTGCAGGAACAGCACACAAGAGGAGCCGAAGAATGGGTGCTCTCGCCAAAGAAGAAGGTTCAGGATGGCGGCAGCAGCAGTGGAGGAGGAATGACCCATGGATCCTGGCTGCCTGGGTTGCGTGCGTGCGTGAGTGAATGGGAGGTTGCCTGGGATGAGTGAGTGTGTGTGTGTGAACGGAAGCCTACCTGGATCGCATGCGTGTGTTTGTGAATGGGAGCCTGCTTGGGATTTGGGTGGATGTGAATAGGAGTCTGCCTGGGATTTTGGTGTGTGTGTGTGTGTATGAATGGGAGCCTGCTTGGGGTATGCTTATGTGAATGGGAGCTTGTCTGGGTTGTGTGTGTTTGTGTGTGTGTGTGTGTGTGTGTGTGTGTGCGCGTGTGCAAGAGAGAATAGGAGCTGCCTGGCTTTTGTGTGATAGGGTGTGTGTGTGTGTGTTTTCCTATCGTTTTGTCGCCCCCCCCCCCCCCGAACCGCGACGAAATAGGAAATATCGTCTATATTTCCTATTTTGTCGCCAAAGGAATGCACATCCCTATGAGAAAGAGAAGAGAAAGTTCAGTTGTGCTCCTAAGTTTACCTACTCCTATCAGAATTTGTAAGATGCGTAGCATTTTAAGAAAACTTGAGTGATCAGACAAAACACGTCTGTTATTTATAATGTGTTTCAAATTAAACTATTTATGCTTCACAGAGTAGCACAATCATTAAACCATAGCAATAAAGGAAATAATAAAATGGCCCTGTTCAAATGTTTGCACACCCTTGAAAGTGTGGGTTGATAATATACACTCAGGTTGGCACACACAGGTTGAGATGGCAATGAAGGGTAGGTATCCACGCCTGTGCCTTGTTTGATTGTAATTAGAGTCTGTGTATAAATGGTCAATGAGTTTTCTTGCGGTTTCCAGTTCAGTTTTTGTCTGCGCGTTTGTATTTCTACTTTATGGTTGCTCTAGTCTGTATTTGGCGAGGGTCTGTTTATGTTCTGCATGTGCGACTGGGGTGAGGCATTCTCCTAACAGGAAGTGTATTAGTGTATTCGGGCTTTCAGAGGGTCAAGCCCCCACCCGACATACATTACACTTGGATTCCAGTCACATCAGTGCATGTAAATATAAGGTAAGGGATATTTTTACCTCAGAATACTGTATGGATATATTTCATGTAAAATATTATAAATGCGTAACTCTTAACTGTGTGTGTGGAATGGGCCTGGGAGGGGGGGGGGGTTTGCATTGTGTATGGCTATAAGGTTCACCTAGGGCACCTAATATATTCCCTTGCACCAACCATAGGTTCCGGGTGTTGCGCTTCCCGGTCGCGTACGCTCCGCTGCCGGGCCTGCTCACCTCTCTCGGCCGAGCACAGGCCTCCCTTCCGCTGCCGGTCCCGACCATCGGCGCTCCCCTCTGCCCGCGACGGCTCCGGCAGAGTCACAGGCCTCTCCGCGGAGCTCCCGCCGGGGCTCCGTGTCCAGCTTCTCCTCGGCCCTGCCCCTAGGTGCGCGCGCGCGGCCAGCGTCACAGCATTTAAAGGGCCAAGCGCGGGAAACCAGGACCTGATGCTCTCCGACGACATATCCTTCCCTCGATATATAAGACAGGGGTCCTGTTCCAGCGTCCCCCTGTTCCTTTGTCTCCCCAGGTAGTACCATTCGGACTGTCTTCTCAGTTCTGACCTCTGCCTGTTTCTTTGACTACATTTGACCGTCGCCTGGATTTGACCTTTGCCTGTTTCTTGACCATGTCTGCACGCTGCCTGGAACTGACCTCTACCTGAACATTGACCATGTCTGACCACCGCCTGGAACCTGACCTTTGCCTGACTGACTATCCACTGACTGACCACTGGTATTGACCCTTGCTTTGGCTGCCTATGCGATCCTTGATTCTGGCCTTGATCCTTGCTCGCCTTTTAAAGATGCTGTCTGGCCTTCTCTGGCTCCTGAGCACCCTGATCTGAACATCGATCGCGCACCGTTGTTCGTGGTGGGCACACCCCTGAACTTTATCTCTCGGAGATCCTGCGAGGCCCATCTAAGACCAGGCAGCCCGGGTAACCAAGGGCTGAACCTGAGGGAACCCCAGGTTGCTATGGTGAAGCTCCAGCGAGCCTCTGTCTCCTCCTGTGCTCCGCCTCCTGGTGGCAGGCGCTCTCTGGGTCCGACCAGGGAGCCTACCAATCCTGCACCAGGCCAAGGGTCCACCTCCTGGCGCAACACCGGGGAAGGTGGTAAAGAGCCAGGGGGTGGAGGTATCAGTTTTTAACATTTGTATCACTGGAGGGAACTGGGCTCTTTTTGGATGGCCTGGGACAGAGAATAAATTAATGGAGGGAGGGGCAGCAGATTGTTTGCACAGGGCAACAAAAATGCTAGCACTGGCCTAGAGTATGTGTGAGCATTTGTGAGAAGAAGTATGTATATGAGCATCTGTGTGTGTGTGTGAAAGAGCATGTGTGAAAGCATCTGTGTGCGAGTGGGAGAGAATGTGTGAAAGCATCTGTGTGAGAAGGGGCATGTGAGAGCATCTGTATGCGTGTGAGAGCATGTGTGTGCTTGTGAGAATATCTGGGTGCATGTATGTGAAAGAGCATGTGTGAAAGTATCTGTGTGCATGTGTCAGAGTGTGTGTGTGTGTGTGTAAATCTCACAGTGATTGAAAATCAAAGGTTCCCAGATATGAAAAGCCAGGATTTTTATTCTCATTATTAGTTTTAATTATTGGGTGTTATTTGATGTCTGTTATTTTGAAATATTATTGATGTTTGGGAAATTTTTGAATTTTTATGACTTTTTAATTATTGGTTGTTATTCTATTCATTTGCTGTTTTGAAATATTCTTTTTTATTAGTTTGATTTTGCTATTATGATTGATGTTTATATTCCTTGATTTTATTGTTTTGTGGAATATCATTTCTATTTTTACATTGTAGCTCTGCATACAGTCTGATTTGTTGACCATTGCAGTTCATACTTTATGGTCTCTGTATTCTGTATTTGGTGAGGATCTGTCTGTGTTCTGCACATGGGACGGAGGTGAGGCATTCCAATAGTGTGTAGTTTCTGTGTAGGGATCTATAGCTGCCTGGCTTGTTCTATGTTCCTAATAGGAGGTATATTGGTGTTTAAGGTCTGGCAGATTTGCCTTTGCATAATTAGGATTTTTACTGTTTGAGGGCTGGCAGTTAGGGTTCTTTTAGTATGGGAGGTTTACAAATGTAACCCCCTTTTTTTTGGAGGATTGTTCTTCCTTAGGGCCCACAACTAATTTATTTCTTCGGAGGCTGCTCCGGCTAACGATTCCATCCCATGCTAACTCTTAATCCTTGGGAACGCTTGTTATGTGGGGAAGCTCTCGCCTATGGGCCAGACAATGAGAAAAGGTCACCAGTGTGCGTCAGAAATGTAGATGCTTCTCATGAGGTGAGAGGCTGAAATGATTCAGACAGGACCAGGTCTGGGTGTTAAAATAAAGTTTTCTGATTTGATACTCATAAATTAAAGTCCATTACACAGAAGTGTGACTTTACATCAGACTGATGTGACATAGCACATTGCTCCTACCA
Source organism: Rhinatrema bivittatum (assembly GCF_901001135.1). NCBI lineage: Eukaryota > Metazoa > Chordata > Amphibia > Gymnophiona > Rhinatrematidae > Rhinatrema > Rhinatrema bivittatum. The sequence continues at coordinate 35,551,279 of NC_042620.1, forward strand.
TGTGACAGGGGCCGACCAATGGCACCGGTAGCTCCTGTGACATAGTAAGGGCAAAGGCTATCGGCGCCATTTTGAATACCGGCAGCCGACGGCGTGAGTGCAGTAGATGGCTCCCGGACCCCCGCTGGACCACCAGGGAGTTTTGGCAAGTCTTGGGGGGGTCAGGAGGGTGGGGGTTTTGTTTAAATTCGCTCCTTTAGACGGCCGAATAATTCAGTGAAGATTCGTTGTATTCATGGGAAATCGCGATACGTTTCACAACCCTACGAATACAACGAATATGGCCCTATACTTTGTGGATTGCCAATACGTTGCAAACGAATGCACACCCCTACTGAGGAGTATGGATGACTCTTTACAAACAGGCCGATAAAGTAAAGTCACGCCGAAAATGGGCACTCAGGGTTGAGCGCTCAATTTCCTAATGTGCACCCAGCCACCTCTCCTGGGCACGCGATACAATATTTAAATGAGGGGGTCGTGCTAAAAGGAGGCGCTAGGGACAATTGTGCGCCCCTGGCGCCTCCTTGGCAGCGGGCATCCAGGAGAAGTGCCCATCAGCGGGTTAGGAGGAAGTGGCTATCAGCGGGTTAGAAAAATGGATGCTCAGTTTTACGAGCATCCCTTTTCCTAACCCGTGCACAGCCAAAGGCTAGGAAAAGGGACGCTCGTTAATTGAGTGCGCAGTCCAAACAGTGCGCTCAGCTGAGCGTGCTTTACTGTATCGGCCTGAAAGTGTGTTCTAAGAACAGGAACAGTGATCTGGTGGCTAGACCCAGAGAGTCTGCTACACAAATATTATAATTTAATTTATTCTGGGCTTTCTGAGGGCAGAGCCAACATGTATTACTATAGATCTAATACCATATGCATTCAAAGTGTGGTTTTTGTAGTTCTGATATTTTGTGATATTTTTACCTCAGCAGCCTGTACTCTCAAAGTCCGTTTTCATGTAAAATTGATTATTATAAATGCAGAATTTTTGTGTGTAATCAGGGCAGGTGGCCATAGGTACAAGGTTTTAAAGCATGCCTAGGTTGCTTAATGCTCTTGCACCAGCCTGGTGAGATTCCCCACGCCCGCCCGCCATCTCCCACTTCTCCAGGAGAAAACGGCTGAGGAAAAGGTGGGAGGCAGGTGTGAGGGTTCCTGGGAGCATCATCATCACTAGCACCCTATCTGTAAATCAAATCAAGGAAAGGGCCAGACTACAAAGAGCCTTTCTTGATGATTTGACCTGTACCGTGCCTTGAGGGCAAGGGCTCAATTCTCATCCCTCACCTTAGGCAATAGATTGCCTTCAGCTGCCCCTATCAAGAACTGTACGGCCTTCGAAGAAGCGGGAGAGTTGTTTTAACAGTGCAGAGTCCATGAAAAACGCAAGGAAACCTGGAGACCTCTGTGTCCGCAGCAAGAAGTTTTTGCTTTAAAAGAAAAGCCTTAAAGAAGGAAATTTCATCCTAATGAGGAAACATCCCTCCCCCTCCCGGGTGAAAAAGGCGCCTCGCGCAGAGGTTGGTTCGAACGCTCGTTTCGCTCCCTCCCCGTGCACCTGATTTTCACCGCGTGGGGCGGTAACCAGCAGGCAGCCCGGCCCCGCCTCCCCCTCCGCCCCCGCCCTGGGCAGGCGCGCGGGCTCTGCTCTCCGGGCTGCCGCTCGCCTGTCATGAGCGGCCGCGGTGCAGAATGAAAGGCGGCCGACATGCCGAGCCCTGCAGGTCTTGCGTGGGCTGCTTCCTAAGCAAGTGTTGCTGCAGCTGCTGCCCGGGCGCAGGTCAGTGCTGGCTGGACCTCCTCTCGGTCTCGCTCTCTCTGTCTCTCCTGCCGGCGCGTGCACGTTTAAGGCCGACCGCGAGCTGGCGGAGTTTGGGCAAAGCCCGGGGACCCCCACCGGGCGCTTGTTCCTGCGGGAGTGCAGCAGGTTCCTTCACACTCTTGTGTGTCGATGCGTTAAGGCACGAAGCGGTTTTTTCGTTAGCTTTTTCTGCAGGTGGCTGGGCGACCTTAAGAAGCGAGCACGGTACTGTAGACTGCTTCGCTGGTGCTTTAGTTTAGCTGGAGTAGTGCATGGGCAGGAAAGCCGTGCGTGCCCTAACTTACGGTGCCCGTAGGACTGTGTCTGCACAAAGGAAAAATAGTTTTGGTTTTTTTTTGTTTGGATATGGTTTATGTGATAGCCTTTGATAGCTCCTTTAAATACTTTTTTGCCGGTCAGTGCTAGCAATTACCTAGAGACAAATATGAAAGTGCTGGGACTGAAGAGCTAACTGCAAGAAGCCCTGATCTTTCCCAAAAAAAAAAGCCGCCGTGGCTCTGGCCTTGGCAGATGCGAGGAGAGCAGTAATGTGCGCCGCGTTAGAAGATGGCTTGGTGCATTTACAAGTTTCCATCGCGGAACCGGTGTTGCACGTCAGACTGGCAGAAAAAGCCCCCCCCCCCGACCCCCAAACTCCCGTCTGCGCTCCTTCTCTGCCTTTCAGAGTGGCCTCAGCTCGGGCCGCCACTGACGGCGAGCATCGCGAAACTGGCCCCTGGGCTTAAACGCGCAGGGTCATTAGGAATATCCCGGGAGGCGACTGGCATTTTAGTGCATTCGATGTTTAAAAGGTTTCTAAGGACTTGTCTGCGGAATGTGGGGAACAAGGAAGCCCGCTTGTTATTTAAGTCTAGAAATAATCTTAACCAGCAAACACAAAGCGATGCGCACCAAAGTCTAAAAACATACAGAAAGTTGGGGGAGCTTTTTAAAATAAGTAATGCATGGTTATGCCAAACTGAATTTCCCTTGAAAGAATCCCTTCCTCCGATCGGCGCTAATAGATGAATTAATGCACTTCTCCTGTCCCTAAGATAAAAGAGCCCCCTGTCTCCCGGCTTTCTTTAAGAGCCAGCGGGGCGCACAGGGCGGGTTAATTCGGAGCCCCTCCTAAGGCTTTTGTTCCGGGGCCCTGAGAAGTCGGGATGACTGATAAAGGCAGCGACGGGGGGGCTTTGTCGCATGGTTCCCTGCTGCTCTGCCCTCAGTGCTCCTGCCATCTACGGTGGGTGGGTGGGTGAGGCGTCAAAACCCTTGAACACGCCACCTGGACCGGTGGCCCAGTGGCAATTCCTTCGGAGAAATAACTCGCATAACAAGGTCAGGGATAATGGCAGCCAGTTAATTTATGGCGGTTTTGCTACATCCAACTAATTTAAAACAAAAAAAAAAAAAGCCCCTTAACGTTTTCTCTTTACTTTCACCGCACTTCTATTATTCCCTGTTGGATGGAATTGGTATGAAATAGCTTGTGCAGTTTAAGGTGGAGCGGAAGAGTTGGAAAAGTTAGAGGTGCTTTTGCGGTTTTGTTTTTTTTAAGCTTGCATTGAAGGTTTTGTTCTGATCAGAAATCTTGCTGCTGGGCTGAAGGTCGCTCTCGTTTGGCTTTCAGACAGATCCTTGAGAAGTTTTCCTGGGAAGTGCATAATTTTCTACCTAGATCATTACTGCAGAGTAAAAGAACTGGGTGGTAGGGAGAAGGGAGGTAATTAGCCTGGCATGTCAGTTTTATAATGAGAAAAGACAAGGTTAGCGTGATCACTCAGGACTGGTTGTGAGAAAAAATCTTAATTTAGACTCCATGACTCTTGACTTCTCACGAGGAAGAGTGTTCCCTACAAATTTGCCTCAAGACTTAAGTTGTGACACATTCGTGGTCAGTGACATTGCCATCGCATTTGTGTTGTCCTCTTCCTTCTCATCATTTTAGTGAAGGTGGCTGTGGCAAAAAAAAAAAAAAAAATCCCTGTAACCTAGCAGATAAAGAAGAAAAACCCTAACGCCTAAGGCTGACTTTGCCATTAGCTGTGAGATGTAAAAGGTGGCATTTGTGCCTGGCCCTCTCTTCCGCCCCCTCCCAGGAAACCAGCATCCCTTCAATAGGATAAATATGGCCAGTGGGCCGAGCATGCCCTTTGCTGGAAGGTCAGGGTAGTGTTAAGGCTGTTCTAGTGTGACCCTTTCGCTCAAAATCTGCTCAGGTGCTCCTGGGAGAGCTGAATGTAAAGAAGAAAACAGAGCTGCAGAAGGTAAAAAAAAAAGTGCATAAGCTCCGCAAGCCATTTGGCAACTAAGTAGTTTTTTGGGGGATTTTTTTTGCTCAATTATTTGACTTCCTGAGGCTTTTGGAAGGGAAAGAATGGCACGGAAAAAAAAATGGAGACGGGTAAAACCTCAGCAGTGTGTGTCTTCTGCCCAGTTCTTAAACTTAGCACTCTAGGGCAAAAATGTAACAATGCCCTTTTGTTTTCATGGTTTGTGTGTGTGTGTGTGTGCGCGCGCGTTAAAGCGTTGGTAAAAGATGCACTCCTTCAAAACAAGTGCCAGCAAACAGGCCCATACGATAGCGGCCCGCGTTAAACGGGCACTCGTGATTGGGCGCGGGCCGATCCACCTCTCCCGGGTGCCCGATCTAATATTTAAATCGGGTATGGCGCTAAGGGAAAATTGCGCGCCCCTAGTGGCTCCTTGGCAGCGGGCGCACGGGGGGGAGGTGGCTGTCAGCCGCTTGGGAAAACGGATGCTCACTAATTGAGCGTTCCTTTTCCTAACCTGACAGCCGGCCCGCTGTGTTTGGGGTTTTTTTTTTTTTTTATTTCTATTTCAGTTCCTCAGACCTAATATCGCAATGATATTAAGCCAGAGGAACTGAAAAGAACAGAAAAGCAGTATTTTCTGCTTTTCTGTTAATCTTTTTTTGGGCTCCTCAAGAATTTTACTCCTGCTCTGGCCAGGCATTAATTTTTGCAGGTTAAAATGTGCGCGTTGGGTGCGCTTTTTTTTTTTTTTTAATTGGGGGAGAATAGCTAATAGCCTCGTCAACACGTATTTGCATGTGATGAGCGCTATCAACTTCGCGGAGGGTTGGACGCTCATTTTGGATGAGCTAATTCCTTTATAGCATAAGGGGTTGTGGGCGCGCTCAGCTGAGTGCACTGTATTGGATCGGTTTGCTTGTGTATTGCGGACTTTTTACTGTATTATCTTTTCCTAAAGCTTAAATCTGGCCCTTAATACGATGGGCCTTTTTTTAGGGGGAAAATGTAATCAAATGTCTCAGCAGGTCCTTTAATATGAGGGATGGGCAAGTAATTTGGCGCATCCTTATTTAGGAAGGGGGGGAGAGCTCTGAGGTTTGTGAAGCCATAAACACAAGAGTGAGTGAAACCTATATATAAAAAAAAAAAAATCGCCTATGCATTTACTTTCTGTTTGTGCCCTACAGCGACCAAATTGTCGACATGCATATCAGTACTAAAGCTAGAAGCTTAGAGGTAGATTTTAAAAAGCCGCACATGGGCGCGCGTCTATTTTATAACATGCGCGCATCACGCGATAAGAGATGAAGTAAGCCCTGTGCGCTGGCTGCCTGCCGGCGCATGCTGTCTCAGCCAGCCCCCACCTCACACAGCCTCCGCCGCCAGCCCTCCCCTTCTGACCAGCCCGGCACTTCCGCTTGTACCGGGAGATGAATGCATGGCCGGGCCGTCTTTAAAATGCGCTCGGCACGCTCAACCCAGCCACGCGTGTATCTCTGTTTTTTTGGGGGGTTTTTTTGCGTGCACCAGTCTTTAAAAATCTTCCCTTTAATGTTTTCCCACGAAACTTACAAACCTAGCCCAAAATTGGCAAAAAAGACAGTTGTTTCCCCATTACAGTTATGGATCTAGTGCAAAACTGTTTTTGGGGAAAAAGTGCTGAACTGCTCTGCAATTCACTTCTTACTTGTTGAAAACAGTCCCCAGGCTGTGGTCCTGTCCTCGCATAGTAACCTGGGTGGATGTCTGCAAATAAGGATGATGACGACGTTTGTATGTACAGTACCAGTCCGTACTACAGAGTTGGCAGGCTTTTTGTTAGCTGAAAAAGATTATTCACATTGCAGAGCATGCAGTATTGTAACTTTAGACTAGCAAGAGCCACATTTAGAATATATGCTAACAGAACGTAATTAAATTAAACTTTTAATATTGGTAATGGTGCAAAATACAGTTCAGCAAACTAACTGGCAGTGTTTTGGTATTGTGCAGTTACCCTGTTGTGCATTTTTCGTAGGATGAAGCGTGCTCTCTTCTGCTTGTTTCCAGCTGGGGTTGGAATGACTTGGGTGGGGGAGAATTGAAGGGGATAGAGGAGGGTCTGGCTGTGCTATCCTCTGGAATGCTAACTGATGAAGCCTGCATTCCTTTCTACTCCGTTTAACAAAAGCTTTAGCTTGGAGGGGTGGGGATGGGCCTGGTGACTTGACCCCCTTCTGTTGTCCCTGGTAATAAAGGGGAATGCAGATAGAACATATACCCGCAAACCGCAGGCTTAATGGTGGCCTCATCCTAGGTGGACCAAAGGGGAGGAGGAGGGATCTGATGGCTGCAGCAGAGAACTGTCAGGAGAGCTCCAGTCCTGCTCTTTCACCCACCAGACCGAGCCAGGGGAAGAGTTGGGTAAGCCACAGTCTCCCATAGAAATGCTGATTAATGGTGGGAGACTGGCTGGGCCTCATAGTCTGGCCTTAACTGTAATCTAGGACCTAATTCTTCATCCTCGCTTGGGAGATGTAGCAGGCACCCAAACCATTAGCCAGACTGGCCACCTAGCAGTATAAATGAAGGCCGTCAGCCCAAAAGCACCAGGTGACGCGGCCTTCCTGGACTAACTTAACACATTTCCTAGCTAGGACCCCCCCCCCCTAGATCAGATCACAGCAAAACGAAAGGGTGTTGGGGGTGAATGGGGGAGGGGCAGTATGAACCCAGTTTAATTATATTAATGGGTTAATAGCAGAAGCAGCATTCACATCGGCTGTTTGGCCGCCGAACGTTGTCATTTCTTCTCTCGCCTTTTTGGGTTGTTTGTCCTCTTCCAGCGTCGTTTTCTGGTAAAAGCCGCGCATGGGCTTCCTTTGCACTTTCTGGCAGTGGTGTGTTTTAATAATGGTTTCACTCATCCTGGATGAGATCTTATGACCCCTACGGGATTAATTAGTCTGTGTAAATATTTTTTGAAAGGGAGAACGCTTGGCGTGTCATTGCTATATAAAATCCCACAGCTTGCTGGAGCGATGCGGGTGGAAAAGTGAATAGGGACGGGGCTGACCTTTTTTTTTTTTTTGGAGTTATGGTACAATCTGGGTGGTATTGATGGCTTTTCTTCCTCTTGGGTTGTGATGCCTGCCTGCCACCACCACACCCCCCCTTGACTAAAAAACAAATAGAAACATTCCAGTCATATCAGCATTTTTTAATGTCTGGATTTTTGTATTGGTGGGAGGGGAAGGAGATTGCATGGGAAGATGCCAGCCTCCCCCTCGTTTGCAGCCTTTGTGACCCGGTAGTTGACCTGGTTCTAGAACGGAGACGGTCTGACCATGCCCTGCCGCCTTCCAGGTATCCGCAGGTAAAGTTCACCATTGATTTCCCCCCCCCAACGTGGCGCGGTCTGCAGTTTTGTCATGGACTTGCAGGAGGAGGAAAGGGCCGGCACAGTGTAGCGGAAGCAGTTTGGAGAATCCAGAGGCTCTTGCCCCTAACATCTGGCTCATGGTAACTCCTGATAGTCGTGGCACCTGGGAGTAACCTTCTGTCCCCCTGCCTGAAATCCCTAGGCCTGTACATTTTATACAGTGTTCTCACTCACGAGATGGGCTCGCTAAACTCCATTACTCTGCAAGGAGCCAGTTGCAGACTGCCAGAGAAATCCACTGGGAAAATATCCATTTAATAAGCAGACAGCAGTCTCACCCACACCCCACTCCCCACCCCTCCCAAAAAAACCCAAAAAGGGCCATTTGAACACAAAGCGTTGTTTTGTAACAAGGTAGATATGGGGTTTTCTGTGCCTGAATTCAGCCCCCAAGTTCTCCTTTGGTGTAGGTTGCGAGCTACTTTTTACAGAGGCGAAAGACGTGATCTTGTGCGGACAGCTAGTAAGCATTCATTTGTGATTGACAGTAGAGTTCCCTGAGAATCTTTTCCCTAGCTCAGTCCTTTAGCTCTGGGTAGAAATGCAGCAGATAAAAATGAACCTGGGGGGAATCACACCCTTCTGGTACTGTTGATCCCTAAGCGGCCGATGCAATAAATTTTGCGGAAAACGGGCACTGAAAAGTCAGCGCCTGCTTTCTTAGCGCACGTATGGCGCTCGCGCCATGCAATATGCAAATTAGGGGGTCGTGCTAGCATGGAGGCGCTAGGGTCGCTTGTGCAACCTTAGCACCTCCTTGATAACGCGACCCCGCGGTGGCTGCCGGTTATGAAGACCGCCGCCGGTAAACTCTGCATCGATTTTCATAACCGGCCGTCTGCCAGTAATGAAAACGGATGCAGAGTTTCTTTAAAACTATGAATGGAGTGGAATGGGTAAATGTTTTTATCGGCGTCCGTTTCCATTACTGGCAGACGGCCGGTTATGAAAACAAGACGCCGAGTTTACCGGCGTCTGTCTTCGTAACTCGGCGGTCTGCCAAGGTTTGTTTTTTTTTGTTTGTTTGTTTTTTTGTTTTTATTGAAGGAGTACAGAAAAGCAGTGTTTGTTTGTTTGGGTTTTTTTTTTCTGCTTTTCTGTACTTCTACGTGCGCTCAGCTATTAACGCCTGCTCCAGGCAGGTGTTAATATCTGAGCAATAAATATTTTTTTGATTGCTAACTCATTCACTCCGCGTCAGACACGCGTTAAATAGGCACTAATCCCCCTATTGCATTAGGGGGTGGATTAGGGCCTATCTAACCCCACGTCCGACAGCAGGTTAAACAGTGCGCTCGTGTGAGCGCTCTGTATTGCATCGGCCCCCAAGAGATTTTAGCCTGCTTAATTTATTTGCCTTTCCAAATGCATGCCCAAAGAGAGCTACAATGCAGGTACAGCAGGTAGGTCCCTGCCCCAGGGAGCTTACAGTTGAAGTTGGTACCTGAGGCAATGGAGGAGGATTTTTTTTTTTTTGTTGTTGTTGCCGAAAATCACAAAGAGCCCTGGCTTTTCTGATTCTCAGTCTGCTGCGCTAAGCACTAGACCGTTCCTTCACTCCTTTTAGATTTTGTTAGATGTTTCCCCTAATAGCTCTAACTCCGCCCCCCCATCCCTCCCTGCCCTGATCAGTGACCTCAGATTTATAATTCTGTATACCATACTCATTCTCTTTCTAAAAGCTGCATAATCTTATGCAGCTCATACCATCCATTTAAAAAAAAAAATCTTCATAAATTGGATTATTTTAATTATAAATAAGTTTTATACAGAATTTAGCCAGGCAAAGAGTCATAATCCTTTACTGGAGAGCTTGCAGTCTGGCAGAGAGTTTAGGGAAACAGAATGAGGCACAGAGGACAATCGAGATACTTCCTAGAGATGGGGATGTGTACAGCTCTCGCTGGACTCCGCTGCCGGTCAGATTTGTATGAAGTGCTGCATGGTATTTCTGGAAGACAAGTTCATTGGATTCATCCAAGCGAGTAGGAGGATTCTGGTCACCCTGAGCCTGATGTCATAAGATGTGAGTCAAAAGGGGGTTTGAAAAAAGGTTTGGACAAGTTCTTGGAGGAAAAGTCCATAAACTGTTATTAACCAGACAGACTTGGGGAAAGCCTGTTTAATACCTGGGCCATAGCAGCATGAAATCTATCTACCCCTTGGGATCTCGCCAGGTACTTATATCTCAGCTTGGCCACTGTTGGACACAGGATACTGAACTTGATGGACCCTCAGTCTGATCCAGTGTGGCAATTCTTATGGTCTCCTCTGGCCAGGAGTTAAATTTCCAGCATTAAAACATGAGCTAAGCCTATGCATGTTCCTCTGCACTGGGGAGCAGTGGCTAATGCCTCGATATAATATGGGATTGTGTGCTTGATTTTTGTGCCCTCAGCTGCTCCTTAAATTGGGAGTAAAGTGCATGCAGAAACGTGCGCGCAGCCAAGCGCCTCTTATTGCGACGGGACCCCGGTGAGGTGGACTAGGATGGTGTATTTGTCTCTCTGGGCTTCACACCAGCGGGCGATACACAGGGCAAGTGTTACCACCGCCGCCCCTCATCCCTTCTGGGCTTGCCATGCTCACAGAGTTGATTCAGAAGAGTAGCATGGCACCCAGGGCAGTTGCCCTTCTTGCTTGCCCATTGTGCCGGCCGCGTTTACCAGCCGAAGCTGCCAGTCATTTTGAGCCTGATCTAGCTAAGCCATGTTCTAAAGAAAACCAGTTTGCCCCGTTCCCTTTTTTTTTTTTTTTTTTTTTAATCCTTCCTAGCTACCTCTCGGCATTTGGATCTCTCCGCTGGTGGGCTGACATGAGCAATACTTCCATCCACCGCTGCCTGGGAATGTTTCTCTTTCACACAACTCTCTCCAGAATGCAAGGTTGGAAAGCATCATGCAGAGACGCAGTACGGTGATTAAAGCTTGGAGAGCTCCTTTAACTCATGAGTTCAAGTGGTTGCATAAACTCGGGCAAGTCTCTTCCTTGCCCTCTGCTTCCAGTTGCCCAACTGTAATTGGATTATAATTGCAGCATTCTTCAGTTCTCTCTGTCTCACTTCAGGCCACGGAGACTGAAGGCCAGACTTTCCACTGCAGTCAAGGAGAAGGTGTACATCAAGGCCTTCTTATGACTATTTTACATTCTGAGAACATAGATAGTATATCTGTTTTATTAAACTACGTATATCTTTCCATTCATATAAACTGCCTAGATCAGTGAGGGCGAGCTCCAGTCCTCGTGTGCCACAAACAGGCCAGGGTTCCAGGATACCCGCAGTGAATGTGCAGTAGGTAATTTGCATACAGTGGAGGCAGTGCATGCAAATCTGTCTCGTGCACGTTCATTGTGGATTTCCCGAAAACTTGGCCCATTTGTGGCACTCGAGGACTGGAGTTGGCCATCAACGGCCTCTGTCTTTATAGAATTGGCATATGAAGTTTGAATAAGCATGAGCATAGAGGTCAGCAGGAGATTCAGGTGCCAGGAGGAGAGGAGGGAGGAAGTGCTGGAGGCACTCTTTCTCTTCCAGTGCACATATTTTTCTCTTCCAGTGCACATATTTTGAGTTGTAGGCCCCTGTGCCGTTTTGGCAACTTGTCATCCTTGCAACCTTCACCTCATCTGAATTAAGATTACTTGGAATTATTTATTTTATCTTTTTTACTTAAGCGGCAAATGTATTTTGAACCCTGAGTGCAGAAGGTCATAAACTTGCTTCGCAGCTAGAAGAAAACTTCAGGGCACGCTTTTTTTTTTTTTGGTTCCTTAATGCAAGGATCATGATTTCAGTGGCTGTGTTGATTGTAAGGATGCAAAAGGCAGGATAGAGAGAGTGGCTGCGTGATCACTGCCTCCTGAGAGACTGGGGTACAGCTGCTCTGGTGGTGGTGGCGGCACGGCCCCTTCACGGCAGATCCGGAATAGTTGGGAAAATGCAGACCTGTCTGCAGCCCTCCGGTACCAGGGTTGTGCGCCTCCGCCCTGGAGGAAAAGGGAAGGTGTAGAACAGGTTTCGCCACATTCTTTCGGGTTCCCGATACCAAAAGAAGTATGAGGAAAAGAGAGATGCTGTGTGGCTGGAGCAATTCCCAGCAGCGACCCGTGATTGTTGTAAAGTGGAAGCTCACCCTCTCCAGGCTTACGCTGCATATTTTGATTTTTGCTATCTCTTTGCATAGATTTCAGGGCAGGGTTTCATGCGCCATTTCTCTTCCTTTTTTTCAAAAAATGTTTTGCTGGTCCCCGATTCCAGCCAGACTGTCACTTAACAGTAAGGTGGTAAATGACAGCAGGCAAAGGCCCAAATGAGTCCATCCAGTCTGTCCAGCAGAAGTTTCAGGGTTGTACCTGCTGTTCTGTGCAGGCTACCCCCGATGCAGGAATATTGCACCAAAAGTTAGCTCAGGTTTTTTGTTTTGTTTTTTTTTGGAACGTCCTATCTTAACCCCTAGTTCTACAGCTTCCTTTTTTTTTTTTTTTCAGAACCCAGAAAATTCCCATTGGGAAGAGGTTTCCTCTTCCAGTGAGATAAGTTTGCTGATTTTTTATATAAAACACTAACAGGACAATCGGCATCATCATGAAGCCAGAACAGGAGGAAAAAGGAAACGCGGGATATTCTCTGAAAGGTTCAGAGTTAGCCACAGTTTTACCACAACCGCAGTGTGCTTGGGGCTCCCACATGTGAAGAGTTTAACAGTCTCAGTCTAGTCTCCTACAAATGTGTGTGAAACTAGCTCTTCCTCCTCCTCCCCACCCCTTGAACAGCAGAACTACTGGTGGTCCAGGAGTGTGCCTGTCTGGCCAGCGGTGCCAGGACCAGCTGTGTAGGCCACATGGCGTGCTGTGCGAAAACTGAAATTTGGTGCCCCTTCCCCCTGGGTGGCAGTTCTGGCACAACGCTGGCAGCCTACCCAGCAGCATCCCCTTTTTCTTTTCCCCCACTCCTTCCTGCAAGGCTGATCCTTCACTTACCACCACAAACGGAAGCATTCCTCCTCTCTGGGAAGGCTGCAGGAAGGAGAGGGCAGAGACGCCCCTGTTCAGCATGGCGCCTTGTGCAGCCACCGAGTCGCAACACCCCGAAAGCCGGCCCTGCTGCCAAGTCGTGCGTCGACCTTTGCGAGATGAACAGACATCTGGGGGGGGGAACTAGACTGAGGACCACTACACTAAAGTATGAGCCCCCAAGCAGATTTTGGTTGTGGAAGAACAATAGTGGACAATTTTTGGAAACTTTCAGAGAATCTGCTTTTTATCTTATTCCCTCTTTTTCTTCTGTTCTGGCTTCATTGTGATTCCCAAAGGGGCGGGAGTGTCTGGTATTGTCCTGTTTGGAGGGGGGTTTTCTGAATCAGCAGATTCCTCTCTCGCGGGGACTTTGCATGAGGTGAGCCCGGCAGGAAGGCCGTGAACTTTCCCCTCTTCTGGGTGGTCCCCCTGCAGATATCTGTCCTGAAATGTACACGCCCTTCTCTTCGGCTTCCAGAACAGGCGTTTTGGATTGACTTCATATCCTCTTTTCTCTTTCAAAGGTGTTGAATGTTTTGTGTATCTGCAGCCAAGGAATATGAGAAATAGATTTTAATGGAATTGGAGATTAGGTTCCTGCACATTGCGGCTTGTTTTGAAAACACGAGTTGCTTAATCAGCTTGAATTGAGCTCTTTATGTGACTGTTTTGGAGCTGGTACAGAGTTAAGTCACGTGTGGGCTAGTTCTCCAAGAATTCTGGTTTCTGGGCATACATTCGTATACACAGGAACAGAGAATTTGGTACTGGCCAGTTAGGGGAAGGGGTTGGAGTGATTTTTGGAGGTAGCAGCACCAGCTTGCTTGGGGGCTGGGCAGAACCTTGTTCTCTTTAATTCTGTCCCAATGCATTTTGGGATTTGTAGTCCTGCTGGCACAAGGCAGACTGCAGGAAAATATCAACCCCGGATGATTTCTTTTCAAAATCAGCCCATGGGGTAACGGACACATTCATACATTTTTCCCTGTAGCACACGTCAACAGCTCCCAAAAACATGCTGGAACCTGACAGAATAGCTCCAAAATAAACTTCTTCTTTCCTAAATAACTAAGAAGTTGAGCACATTCTAAACCAAGGGTGAACAGATCTGCAGCCCCCATTTCATTCATGCAAATTGGTTGGGCCCCCTACACACCTGCTTATATCTCTTATAGAGATATATCTTAGTTTCCCGATCTGGCTCTTGAACCAGTTGCAAGTAATGACACTACCAGCCAGTGTCAGACACACAAGCTCAGTCACAACCAGATTTTTAGATTGCAGAAACTTTATTGGCACATACACACTGACACACACAAACACAGAGTGTGTGTCTGTGTCAGAAATAAAGATATGCACACACTCTCTCACAGAAAAACTGTGTATGGGTATGGATCTCTCTCTCAATCTCAGACAGAGACACACAGACACTCTCTCTGACATGCCACGGTTGTGCTGCTATTATGTGCTCACACAGTGAATGCCCCCAGTCCAGCACTGCTGCATCAAGGTGTTGCTTGCAGCAACCCCCCCTTTCCCAATCCCATTCTCTAGGACAGGGGTCGGGAACCCATGGCTCGCGAGCCAGATATGGCTCTTTTGAGGGCTGCATCTGGCTCGCAGACAAGTGTCGCCACACTTCGCGGTTCCCCGCTGACCCAGCTGCTCCCCGGTCCTCCGCCGCCCGGGCTTAAAATGCTGTCAGCCCGGGCGGAACGCGGCGGGACAGCTGGAGTCAGCGGCACCGGCGTGCTCTCTTCTCCTCCTCCCCCCCCCCCCGCGGCCCGGAAGAGGAAGTGGTGAGCATCGGGTGCCTGCGCGGAAGAAGAGACCACGCTAGTGTGGTCTCTTCTTCCCGCGCAGGCACCCGATGCTCTCCACTTCCTCTTCCGGGCCGCGGGGGGGGGGGGAGGAGGAGGAGAGAGCACGCCGGCAGCGGCACGACTGGAGTCAGCCGGGTGCCAGCGCTGGAGTCATCGGGTGCCTGCGCGGGAGTCTTCTCGCGCAGGCACCCGATGCTCACCACTTCCTCTTCTGGGCCGCGGGAAGAAGAGAGCACGCCGGTGCCGCTCAGCCCGGTGTGCTCTCTTCTTCCCGCGGCCCGGAAGAGGAAGTGGTGAGCATCGGGTGCCTGCGCGAGAAGAAGAGGCCACGCTTGTGGGAAGAAGACTGCAGCGCGGCTCGGAGGAAAATGAAGAGTTTCAACCGCGGCCGATGGGACTCCGCCTCCGCGAGGGCTGAAAATGAAGGAGGTTAGTGTTGGGAGGAGGCTGCTGCCGCGAGTTCCTGGGGTGGGGGTGGGGGAGAGAGAGAGTGAATGAGCGAGCAAGCGTGTGTGTTTGAGATCCTGTGTGTGTGAGTGAGATTGCATGTATGTGAATGATTGAGAGCCTGTGTATGTGAAAGAGAGTAGGTCTGTGATTGAGAGCCTGCCTGTGAGAGAGAGAGCATGAATGTAAGTTTACCATTGGGAACCTGTATGTGTAACTTTGTGATTGAAAACCTGTTTGTGTGAAAGAGTATGTGTGTATGATTGAGATCCTTTGTGTGTGAGAGAAATCATGTGTATGTATGATTAAGAGCCTGTGTGTATAAGTAAGAGAGAGATCATGTGTGTCTGTCTGACAGCTGGTTTAGGTGATGGAGCATGTGAGTATGTGATTGAGAGCCTGTGTGTAAATGAGAGAAAGAGAGGACATGTTTGTAAGCATGTGAATGAGAGTCTGTGTGTGAGAGAAAAAGACAGCATGTATTTATGTGATTGAAAGCCTGTGTGTGTGTGTGTAAGTGTGAAAAGATAGACAGCATGTGTGTAAATGTGTAATTAAGAGCCTATATAAGTGAGTGAGAAAAAACATGTGTATATGTGAGTACTGAGAGCATGTGTGTATAGGTGTGTCATTGAGAGCCAGTGTGAGAGAGAGCGCTGGTATGTGACTGAGAGAGGAGAAAGTTCCAAGCAAACCACCCCACCTCCTGCTAATTCAGAACAATCTCAGGACACCTGGATATCAAACGTTCCCAGGTATGCAGAGCAAAAAAATTTTTGTATCCTTATTATTTTTCATTACTGGATCTTTGTGTCTGCTATTTTGAAATATTTTGTTGGTATCTGGAAATGTTTTATATGAGTTTTAATTATTGGATATTCCTCTCATCAGCTGTTTCGAAATATGTTCTTTTTGTTAGTACAGTTTTACTGCTGATGATTTTATATTTCTTGATTTGTTTTATAAGGATGGGTGATGTTTCTTTTTTCCTTTGTTACACTGCATACAGAGACTCTGGCTTGTTGCAGTTTCCAATTCAGTTTTTTCTGCATGCTTCTTGTTATGCGTTTTGGTCTCTTTATTCTATGTTAGGTGAGGGACAGCACGTGATTCAGGTGAGGTTTTCTGCTGGCGTGTTGTTTCTGTGTAGGACTCTATAGCAGCCTGACTTGGTCCGTTTTCCTAATAGGAGATGTATTGGTGTCTTAAGGCCTGGTGTAATATTTTCAGAGACTTATTGTACATTAAAAGTGGGATCTTACATAAAATGCACACATTTACTTGTATTTAGTTTTAAACATATTGTATGGCTCTCATGGAATTACATTTTAAAATATGTGGCGTTTATGGCTCTCTCAGCCAAAAAGGTTCCTGACCCCTGCTCTAGGAGATTCGCTGGTTCCAGAGCCAGCTGCTTCTCTCAGAGCTCAGTACAGTCACCTCAGACAGAAGCCTCCCCAACACTGCATAGACACTTCCTCCTGGCTTACTCCCTTCCTTCCTGTGTGTGTAACTTGCCTCCACCTCTCTACAACCCTCCCACCACTCTAGGGCATACTCATTGACTGCAGGCTACGCAGTCTGCTGCTTTTATGGTTCCCAGACTCTGCTCTGCCTTCCGATGCCATTGGAGCAGGGGGCCCAGAAGTGACCCAAACTATTCCCTGTGCTTATAAAAAGAGAAAATTAAGCCCTGGCCAAGACTGGGAAGAAAACTTTGCAAAATCACACTAGGCACGCTATAACTAATACTTAAGTTGTCAGCACAACAGCGTAAAAGCCTTCAATATTAAATAAAAACACAATTCCTCAAACTTTACACCTCAACAGCCGGTATTGCTGCGGGGAAAACACTAGCATCATGGGAATTGTTTATTTTCTTTCAATTTTTTAGAATATTTTGCTGCATATAAAATATTTCTCAAATAATTTTCACTCCATATGTCAACAGTACTTAGCTTTTATAACGAGATGGAAACGGACATCACCCGACGCTCGAAACGCAGCCAGCATCGGGTAATGTCTGTTTCCATCTCAAGATATATAAACCATCAGTCTTAATAAAACTATACTTCTAAAAAGAATAAATATTTTAAAGTAGCTGATGAACAGAACATGCAATGATTAAAAACATAGAATATCGTTTTTTTGTTTTTGTGGCTTTTTTTTTTTTTCAAAACAGTAAACACACCAAATAATTTTATAGCCTTAGTTTTAATTATCCCCTGCTCTCCATACCTAGGAACTTTTAGACTCCAGTCATCCTGAGATTGTCATGGATTAGTCAGGAATATGAGGTGTGCACAAACTTTCTCCCCTCTCTCATATTTATATATATTTATATTTATTTATATTTATTTATTTATTTTTAGTTTTTATAAACCGCTCCTGTATAATATACATATCGCACCGGTGTACAATGAAACAAAACTGTCGCCTCGGGGGCTTACATTTAACAAATAACATTATAAAAATAACATGGATATTAACATTTAAACCTTTAATATAATTAAACAGATAAACAGAGAGGAGAATGACAGAAATTAAAGGAACATAATGAGCTATAATATATATATATATATATATATATATATATATATATATATATATATATATATATATATATATATACACACACACCCAGTTAGTGTAACTAGGTTTAAAAAAGGTTTGGATAAGTTCCTGGAGGTTAAATCCAGCGGATCCTATTAAAAAAAAATTTTTTAATTAAAGATTTTTATTGATCATCAAACAGGTAAATAACAATAAAGAAGAGAACTCATATTCTGAATCGGACAATTGTTGACTCTTATTTTACATGAAAGAAAAGATAAAGCATTTCCCACCCCATACCCCCTTGAGCTCTCTACAATCACAATACAGTAATCAGTCATCTCCAATGAAATCGAGAGGAGGTTATCAAAACAGTATTTTCCATTCCCTGGTATCACGATAGTTCAACTTTGAATAATTTTCTCCCAATGTAAATAAGGACCCCCTATTGCTTGAAATTTTAATTTGCTTTTAGACAAAGCAGCTGAGATGGCTGCCATCCTGCTATAAGAAATGTGCTCGTTTGTTGAACAGTTTGTAAAGATGGAATTCTCCTCGATTTCCAGTGAAGTGCTATGGCTATTCTAGTTGCAATAAAAACTTGTTGACAAAATAGTATCTGTTTTCCTCAGTGTTGTGTGCGGGATATTAAGCAATGCAAAACCAGCATCGGATAAATTACTAAGCCCCAGAATCTTTTCCAGCCATTGTATCACCACATTCCAGAGCTCTTCCCACAACTCCACCATGTATGAAAGAAGGTTCCCTTATGCCCACATATCCTCCAGCATAATTCACTGATCTTAGGATATCTGCGGTGTAAGGTACCACCTAGTCAGCATCTCATAGCAATTTTCCTGCAACGCCGTAGATATAGAACATTTCCGTACCGGGTCATAAATCTGGCCCCATGTTCCATATTTATATGATTGCCCTATATCTGCCTCCCAAGCAGTAATATGAGAGTGGAGTTGTTTTTTACATGTCCATTTAGGATAGTGTATATTTTAGAAACCATGCGCCTCTTCTTGTCTACATCCTCTCAATAATGCTCAAATAATGTTTTCCCTTGATTTAAGGAAAGCATTATTTCTGGTGTTCTCAGAAAATGCAATACCTGATAACCAACCAAGAAGTCACTATTAGATAAGTGATAAATAGCTCGTATGTCATCCCACTTCATAAGAGATCCTCCCCGTAGCAGATGTTCTACCCTAGTAATTCCCCGATTTTTGCCATTCTCTAAATGTTTTATTAAGTCTCCCGACTGGAAAAGGGCTACTAGAAAAAAAAGGTGGGTTAAATAAAAAAAAATATATATATATTCCCTACTTCCCACCAGGCGTGTTCGCCATCTGAGCCAAACTCTCATGGTTGTCTCCAGAGCGATTGGTAATTCACCCATAGTAATCCAGGTACCACGTGGTTGCCACTGCATTGCTCGCAAGGGCAGGCCTCCTCCAATAGTGGGTTTCTTTTGAATAAACTATTTCATAGAGGCTTCTCTGTGCATATCCGGAAGGGCTTTAAGTTGGGCAGCCACATAGTGCCATTCTAGGTTTGGCACCCCTAATCCACCTCTGTCTCTCGGGTGATAAAGCAGTTGGCGTGACACTCTTGGGGGGGGTCGCTTTTGCCAGATAAAATCAAATTTTCTTTTGCCGGGTACGAAGCATGGTGGAGCTGAGAGAGACTGGCAATGTGATGAACAAGTCACACATTCATTTTCACTACAGCAATCGTCTATCCAGGAAAACTGCTCCCTGTCCCAATTGTTTAAATCCTTCTCTATGGAGTAACTGGACATAATTAAGCCAATACAGATCCTTCTCATTGGATCCAATATGCACCCCTAAGTATTTTTTTAAATGGGCGACAACCTCTATTAAAGGATAATGAGGTCTGACAGGGTCTGCTGTGCAACATTAATATTTAGAATTTTGGATTTATCTAGATTTATCTTAAATCCAGATACTGCAGTAACTGCTTGCATTTTGTAGAGATCGGACTGGATTAGTTAAAGTTAGTAAGATGTCATCTGCAAAAAGAGAAATTTTTTAAATTCAAGTTTCCCTTCTGTACCCCCGAAATGCCAGCAGGTTGTCGTATTCTAGTAGTGAACAGTTCAAGAAAGAGTGCAAATAGCAATGGGGACAGTGGGCATCCTTGACGCGTTCCTTTTTGCACTAGGAAAGTGGAACCATATCCCCCCCAACCTTGATATAATTGTTTCACCCAGGTCATAAAAAATGTACCAAACATCATCCTCTCCGTCGCAAATAAAAACTCCCAATGAACCATGTCAAACGCTTTTTCAGTGTCTATAGACAGAAAAAGAAGAGGGGTATTCTCTTTTTTTTTTTAGCCCACCATAATATATCAGTTACTTTGTAGTCGTCATCCGCTGCCATTCTTTGGGGTATGAATCCCACCTGGTCCCAGTGCACTAATTGAGAAAGGACGGTGTTTAGATGTTCCGCTAGTACTCTAGCTAGAATTTTTAGGTCCACGTTAATTAAAGATCTAGGGTGGAAAGACCCACAAAGAGTAGGGTTTCTCCCTGGCTTCGCTATTATGTTTATTCCAGCAACATTAGAGTGAAGAGGTAAGGAAGCTCCTTCTCAGATTCTATTAAAAAAAATTCCATAAAGGGTCCTACCAGCAGAGGACAGAACTTTTTTTTTATAACAGCTCATGAAGCCATCTAGGTCTGGTGATTGCCTACTCGTAGAGATTTAATAGCTGCTATTACTTCGGCTGTGCTGATTGGTTCATTTAAAAATTGTTTTTGTGTGTCTGTTAAAGTTGGTAAGGAGACCGACTGTAGATATTCGGCTATAGTATCTGGTATTATGGAATCATCCCTACTATATAGTGAGGAGTAAAACATTCCCGTATGTCAGGGGAGGGTGTCAAAATATTACCTTTGGTGTCCTTTATTTTGGTTGTATTATTCTGAGTAGTTAAGATCTTCAGTTTCCATGCTAGCACTTTACCAGCCTTATTACCTTCAAAAAAAACCTTTTTGTTTTGTGCGTTCAAGTGTGTGCTATCTAGGCTGATTCTAAGATATTAAGGTCACTGTGTGCAGCGCTGAGTTTCTTAAGTACAGTACTATCTAGCGTAGATGTATGGAGCTGTGATAAGCAGGTTATGTCCTGTAGCAATTCAGGTTTACGCTTTTTTTTTTTTTTTTAAATTAGTTGTTTGTGCTATAAATCGACCTCTTATAACTACTTTAGAGCATTCCCATAGGGTCCCTGCTGAATTTGCTGTGGGTTTGTTCAGTTGATGATTTTCTCTACAAGAGGTATTCACTGTTTCACAATAATCATCTTCCTGTAATAAAACATCATTTAGCCTCCCAATATCTCAAGCTAGTATCTGAGCAGGACAGTTTTTATTGTCACCTAAGTAGGAGCGTGATCAGTCCACGTGATATCTCCAATCCCCACACTGGACACCTTATTTTGCAAAGTCTTTATCTAAAAGTATAAAATCAATTCTCGAGTATGTCCCATGTGGTAAGGAATAAAATGTGTATGATCTGGAGGTGGGAAAAAGCTACCTCCCAAATATCTACCACTCCTCATCTGGACATAATTGAAGATAATTCAGATTTAGCTGTTCAGCTTGACGCTAATCTGTAATTAGATGTATCCAATCTGGGGTTTCATACTAGATTGATCTCCCCCCCAAAAATATTATTTCCCCCTCTACAAATTGCTCTAGTATGCCATCTAATGATCTGAAAAAGTGACTCTGATCCACATTCGGTGCATATACACTAATCAAGGTGACTACGTCATTACCTATTTTTATCTTCAGCAAAAGGTAACGTCCAAATGGGTCTGGAACATGAGATAAATATTCACAAGTGATTTGCTGGGATACAAGTTTGCCTACACCAGCATATTTTGAGCCTTTAGTACTGACCGCTAGATATTGATTAGGGAATCCCCTTATTTGTAACACTTTCTCATACCGTCGCTTTAAGTGAGTTTCTTGAATTAAAGCTGTTGACACTTTATATCGTATTAAGTCCTGTTGCACTAGCAGTCTTTTTTTCTTACGGGAGTTTAAACCCTTAACATTAAGGGACCAGACATTTATTAAAACCATGTCTATTGGAATAATATTGTAAATTATCACCTTCATCCCCCATAAATGTAATCACAAAATATGACTTTCATAAATGGTACCATAATAATCCTGGGTGAGCTCATGGTTAAACCCCCCCCTCCCTGTTCCATGCCTCCCCCCTCCTATACTGTATCCTCCTCTTGGATACCTCCCTTACACCAGGGGCTTGTTGCACCAGGAAGGAGTCCACTCCCCCACGAGAGCTGACTGAATCCAGTTTCAGTCCAGATACTTTGCGAAGCAATCAGGTAAAGACCATATCTTGACTCCGCATGTGAAAAAAGCTGTCTACCATACAAATCACGTCTATTAACTGCCAGTTAGTTTGCCTGCTGAGACTTGCCATCAAACGCTGTTCGCATAGTCTTTTCTCGACCCGGTTGATGGCTTGATCAATGACTTGGGTGTTAGGTTCTGGCGCTCCAGCCTTTTGTGGTGACCCGCTCTCTGCCAGCATGGAGTAGCAATTGTTTTATGTGAGGAATATTCCGTTCTCCTTGCCGCAAAAGTGACCGGCAAGTTGGCTTGTTTAAAAGTTGTTTTCAGCCTTGTTCAAGGTTTTAATTCGGTAAGACTTGCCATTCACCATAAAAAAAAAAAAATAGGCCAAATGGAAATGTCCACCTGCATCGTATGATGTTCTCCTGTAGCGCTGTAGTGACTGCTCTGAGATCAGATCATTTTCACAGTGTAACCGCTGCTAGATCATTGCAAACTAAAATCTTATGACCTTCCCAGTTCCACTCGCGCTGCTTCCTTGCAATAGCATAGATTTGATCTTTTTCAGCATAGTTGTGTAGGCAGATCTCTATATCTCTCAGGCATCCTGGTTTTGGCCCTAGAGAGCGGTGTGCTCTCTCTCTCTATTTTAATCTCCTTCGGTTTCTCATGATTTTCTGACCGTGCAGCTGGTGATGCCATTAATAAAAACTGAAATATATTTACTGCAACGATGCGGCAGTCTGAATATTCTTGAGTCTCTGGAATGCCACGAATCCTGAGGTTATTCCATCTTGACCTGTTCTCCAGGTCTTCTAACTTATGCGTTAGGGCCTCCTGATCTAATTGTAGTTGTTGCTGGAGGTTCGCCACTTTCTGCGTAGAGTCTTCCTGTCTCTCCATCCGAATATCTAGCTCGTCGACCCTCGCACCCATAGCGGCTAAATCCTCCCTTACCTCAGAGATGGAGAGAAGTAAGTCTTGTTTTATGTTGCTTCAGATCTGCCCACAGTTGGATAAACCACTCTCTGAGTTCCGTTCTGGAGGGTAACTCTAAGCCAGACGGGGAAGCATGGTCGGTCGCCTGCTCGCAGGCGTCATCCGGGGCCTGTGCACGTCTGTTCTCCGCTTTCTCTCCCTCGGGTTTTGAGTAGGAGAATTGTTGTAGGTCCAGATTTTTCCTTTTCACCTCCATAGCAAGATGTTTTGCTCTCCCTCTCTCCTGGTTATTTTTATGCTCGAAGGATGGCGGTAATTCAAGCGGATTCAGTCAGATTCGCCAGGAGCTCGCAGTTCAAGCAGCCATCTCCGCTAATGATGTCAGCCCCTCCCCCCTCCCCCCATCTGATCTATTTAGATCAGTTAAGCGTGTGATTGATCGTCCATGTGATAACACAGCTGTTTGTAATTTCTCTTCGGCTGAATTTGCCAATTTTTTATAAACTAAAATGGATAATATTGGGGGAAACAACTTGGGTCTTCTAACTTGCCTATGGAATTTAGAAGGATGGTCCAGAGCCCTTGGGACATGTTTGAAAATATAGGAACAATGGAATTTGAGATGATTTTTTTTTTTTTGGCTCAGTGTGAAACTCTTATTGTATTTTGGACCCTTGTCCATTTCCTTTGCTTTATATTCTGCGTGAAGAAATAGGCAATACTGTTTCTTTAATTTAATTTTTCATTACAATCAGGGGTGGTTCCAGCAAGGTTTAAACCATCAACCATTTGGGGGTTTTTTTTGGGGGGGGGGTTAATACAGGACAATCTTCCTCATGATCAATTATCAAGTTATTGTTCTATTTCAAATCTTTATTCAATGGGTAAGTTATTGGGGGGGGGGGGGTGTTTCCCAGATTTCAGAATTTCTTGATATAAATCAGATTTTGCATGCTTGCCATTGTGGTTTTAGGCCACATCATGGCGCTGAAATGCTTCTTAGATCTGTTTCTGATTTTGGGGGTTTTTTTGTTACAGATTTTGGATAAGGTGTGGGGCAGTAATAGTTTCTTGATGTAGCATCAGCGTTTGATACTGTCTCTCTATCCTGCTCCAGAGGCTAGAATACATTGGGATTTCAGGGACAGTGTTTTTTTGGTTGGTTTTTTTTTTTTTTTTTATGGTTCTATTCATATTTTGATTCTTGACATCAGTGGATGAATATTGGTGGTGAGTTGTCTGATTGGATTCCTGTTTCTAGTGGGGTCCCTCAGGGTTCTTTTTGGCTGCTTCTCTTTTTTTAATGTTTCTGTTAATTGTGAACCGATGTGAGGTTACTAAACAAATGTCGGTATATAAAAACTGCAAATAAATAAATAAAATAAATTTAGATGATCTATAGGTTCCATTTAAGATATACGCTGATGACGTATAATGAAATATAATTGCAAACAGTGATCTTAATACAGTTTTGAATAGAATTGGTACTTGTATTCGGGTAATAAGTAACTGGATGGAAAGTGATCGCCTGATTTTTAATTTACAAAAGACAGGATTGATCTGTTCAAGGCAAATTGATTTTTTGGCTTCTCATAATTTGACGTCTTCGACATTATTTGTTCCTTTTAAAGATTCACTTCGAAATTTGGGTATCGTTTTTAATAACCATTTTTGTCTTTTCATCAACATTTCCAAAAAATGTTGAAACTTGGATACTGTAAATTACGTCTTTTGTGGTATTTGATGTTTGTCTTGAATCAGGTTGTTCATGCATTTGTCTTGAATCAGGTTGTTCATGCATTTGTGGTTAGTATGCGGGATTATTGTAATTCATTGGTTGTTGGTCTTCCCAGCTATTGACTGCGAGCATTGCAGGTATTACAGAATTCCGCAGCTTGTCTGATAGTTGGTTGCCATCATCTTGAGCAGATTCTTCCTGTTTTAAAAGAACTTCATTGGTTGTCAATTGAGTACCAAATACAGTTTGATTATTATGTTAGCGTATAAATGTTTGAAGTCTGCACCAAGTTATTTATCAAATCTTTCAGACCTATATTCCTAAGCGAAAATTAGGATCCGCAAATCACAATTTATCTTAGTGAATCTCCTCGTAGGGATAAGTCTCTAATGTTAGATCTTTATAACTTGATATGGTTTCTATGAAACCTTACATATATGATTGTATTATTTGTGTTTTTGTTTTTATTATTATGTATGTTTATTATGTACATCGCCTAGGCCTTTCAGTGTTAGGCGATTAATGAATTTTATGAAAATGAAAATCTATTACTAAGATAAAAGTGGTACGACTTAGTGAAACTCATCAAAGATCTTTTTCTGTTATCGGTTCGATATTGTGGAATGCCTTGCCACCTGATTTGCATTCGATTGCTGATCTGAAACAGTTTAGGAAGTTATTGAAGGCTGAACCTTTTAGACAGGCTTTTGATATATTGTGATTTGATAGTGCTGTGAATGTTTTGCATAATTATAATGTATGTTATTGTAGTGTGAAAGATTTGTTTTCTTGTTTTATTAATTTTTTCATATGTTAAGTTGTAGTCTGTTTAGCACATAATTTTGATATAAATGAAATATAAAAGATTTTTAAATAAAACTGGTCTAATGGCTCTGGCACAGAACGCTTTAGGATGCTAATTTTGAAAGTGTTCTCTCCTCTTCTACATAGCACTGGCTGCATGCTTGCTTTGTTAGTATAGTGTTTTCACCTGTTGCAGTGAGTACTGTTCCTAAAATATATCCCCAAGTACCTTTTTAAAGGCTTCCAGTTATCACACTTTTCTAAGGTAAAGAGCAGGAGGTCCATGCAAAAATCAAACCCAGAATGGCAGGCAGAGCCTGTGATTTGCTCAAGGTTTTCCTGCTTTATGGAAAGATATGTGCCCCTCTTTAAAAACAGGGGCCAGAAGATAACTTCTTCCTCTCTGAACTCATATCAAATGCTTACATCAGTCTAGCACATGCTGCCCAGCTGAAGCTTTGCTGGCAAGACAGATCCAGAACGTGTACCGAGAAAATGTGATCATTTCCCTTAAAATGAGTGTGCCTGCTCACTGCCCTGACAAACCAGTGATCAACAATCCTCTATGCAGCTCTAAAGCCATACATGCTATACCCATGCTGGTGGCTCGGCATGGAAGGAATACCTTGGGTAAAAATGACAAAATCAGAGCAGCTATGCCCCAGGTTAGGGCAGGCGAATGAGAGATAATTGTAATAATTAGCGGTGAAAGTCATCAGTCGATGGTGGTATTCTCAGAAACTTGCTTGTTGAGCAAGAGGAAACATCTCAAGGCATGATAATTACTCTTGGCACAGCTTTATCTAATGTAATCTGATTATTCAATGGAGCCCATTTGTAGGACAAGACTGGCATAGTCTATGGCAGGAGGAAAGACCAATGCCTGCACCAAATGTAGGTTAGTGTTGAATCAAAGGTCACCCCTACACCCTAAAACCAATCATCTGCAAAATCTGCCACCGTTGCATTGTCTTATTCTCATGCTTAACATTTTGGTTTGTTCCGGAAAACACTAAAGATGAGAGAGAAAAAAAAATCAAATCATGGCTTGCTATACGGCCTTTGCTGTATCTCTGATTGTAAGGAGAAATTCCCCCCGTGCTTGAGCAAGGAGGATGGATCCAGTGGACTAACAAATATGTGGAGCATGGCTCTTTCAGGGTTTCCAGGTCTGTAGCAAGCAAGGGATAGTTTGATGGTCTTTAAATAGTGAACATAAAATGCGTTGGGCGGTATCTGTCAAGTTCCCGGAGAACAGATAAAGCTATCACTAGACCACTGCCCCTGTTTGGGGTAGGAAAGGAAGTCTGACCACTCCTCCCAGCAGAGTATTCCTTAACCGAAGTTGAGGCACACCGGGGTAGGGGATAGTGTGAGGCAGCTTGCCTTACTCTTGCACGTGGTGGTGTTGCTTTGCACTGTGTAGAAGAGGAAGACACTAGTTTCCAGTGCTAGGGGGTCTAGTTAGCACCTTTTTTGTTTTTACTAAAGGTTTTTCTCAATATCGCAGCAGGAGGAGATAGAAATAATTACTGTTCAGAGTACGAGAAGAAATGCAACAGCACTTGCACAAGGCAGATGGGTTCCCTGCAATAACTCCACGGGATTTTAAATCCACAGATGTCCTTGGGCACAGTTGGTGA
Organism: Rhinatrema bivittatum; assembly: GCF_901001135.1. Taxonomy (NCBI): domain Eukaryota; kingdom Metazoa; phylum Chordata; class Amphibia; order Gymnophiona; family Rhinatrematidae; genus Rhinatrema; species Rhinatrema bivittatum. The sequence goes on from NC_042620.1 coordinate 35,578,099, forward strand.
GCACAGGTGTCATTTTTCTCCTAATTTCAGGGGCTAGCCTTGTGTTAGAGCAGTTCTTGACGCCATACCTAACCAGCTTGATTTTCATCCTATCCATCATAATTATGTATGAGGGAGATTTCTGTAGTCTGGCTATCCAGCGAGGGATACCAGGTTTGCCTCCAGGACAGAGTTGAGAGCCACATACATGCTTTGCAGAACATCCCCTCTTCTGCTATGCTTCAAAGGCCCTTGATTCCAGCAATAAACATACAAAGTCTGATCTGGGACTCAGCTCTGCTCTTAGAAGGCTTCCTTTTGAATTCAAAGCAATGCTTAGCACCCTGCTGCAAGTCGCCAACGTGAACAAGTGCCGTTCACCTTAAAACGTAAGCCCAGCGCAAAGTGCCAGTCGTGACCCATATGTACCACGAGCAAAGCAAGAGAAAAGTCAGAATTGTTAATATTTGACCACCGAATTAAAACTTTGAGCGTCCTCGCTGCATCTGCTATCCCTCCCTGCCCCCCCATGGTACATTCCCTCCATCTCTTAATTTAGCTCACCAAATATTTAACTAGCATGATGACTAGCGCTCTGTACTCCCCAGGATCTTGTCTGGTCCGTCTTGTGGTTTTTAAGTCCCGCCCCAGTGCATTCTGGTACCTGTAGTCCTGATTTAATGTTCCTAAGGGAGGACACTGGAGTAGCTGTTGGATTGGGCAGAAATGTAGTAGCAAGTCATTCTGAATGCATGGCTACGGTTCAGCGCCGCTATTAGGATTTTTGTGTTTTTCCTGGCAAAATGTATTGCAGCTGGTGATGGGAGGGGGGTGCTCAGAATTATGCATTTCTTCGGAGAGTGACAGTGGCCCAAAAAAAGTATTGCTGATTTTGTTTGTTTTCTAGAGCAGACAAGTGCAAGAAAAAGTTAAGCTTGCCTCACCAAAAATAAACTCAGCTGTGGAAAGAGGGAATAAAAGTATCAATTAAAGAGACCCACAAAATAGAAGTGCAGAGAGAGAGAGTGAGTTAGAAACGTGACGGCAGAGAGAGTGAGCCCATCCACACCCACTGATTCAGCTCTACAATCCCTACTGCTCCATAGAAACTCAATGGCACAGGAGGAGGGGCGGAGGGGAGAGTCAAACGGAAAGTAAAAAAGGAAATGGCCGGGAGGGGGAGAGAGAATCTGCATTTAATATTTATATACAGATAAATTAGAAAAAACAAAACCCCACAAGGAAGAGGCACTTGAAGGAAATAATGGCAGCAGCTGGGCCTGATGGTGCCGCCAGGCTGGCGCACGGGTCAAGGAGAGCTTTTCTCATTGGCTCACAGCCGGCCGTGCTTTCAGTGCCCTACGTGCGTAAGGGATTGATGGCTTAACCCTTCCATCAGCATCTGGAGCAAAAGCTGACCTTTAACCTGGAGTGGGGGGGGGGGGCATAGTATTTGGGGATTATTATTTTATTTTTTTTGCGAGACCCCCGTTTAAAGCACCAAGCGTTCTTCAGGTCTCCTGCCTTGCTAATTATCGATCCTTAACTTCGTTCTGTGTTTTTATTAAGCCAGGAGGTGTAATTAATGCACCTTTCTAAGCACCAGATAGTTTCAATCCCATGTTTAACTTGTGCTTTTTACGTCACAGGTGTCCGGGGGGAGGGCAGCGTTTATTAAATGGGTGGGTGGTTTAATTGGTGCCTGTAGCAGCTGACGGAGTGGTGGGTAGGTGGGTATAGAGTCAAACGAGTAAGCGGGGTATCTGGTTATTGTGTGGGATCGTTGTTAGCGACTTTTAACGTCTCACTCTCAATTGGCAGATTTGGTAAATTGCCCAGGAAACTTTGTCAGATTTAGATTTTAGAACCTCAAGACGTGGCTCTTTAAACAGGCTTACACCTGAACACCTTCTCTCTGTAAATACCCCCCAGTACCTCTACCTCGAATACCCTTAATGTCTTCCTCCCCCCCCCCCCCCCCCCCCCCCTCTCAGGTCACAGTGAATTCCCTGAACAAGTTTCCTACTGTAAATATCCTCATTCAGGCCATTACCACTCGCTCATGTATGTATAGTACTTTTTTTTTTTTTTTTTTGGCCATCCCCCCCCCATTTTCCCCAGTTGTTACCTGATTTTTATCCTGTTGCCTCATTTTGTTACGTGTTCATTGTAAAGCCTCTTGCTGCCTTAAGTTCCCTGTAAACCGAGGTGATGTTCCCAACGTAACTCAGTATATAAAAAATGCTTAAATAGTTTTGGTATTTGTTTAAGGCTCTGCACCCAGGGAACAAGAAACCGCACACAAATAACAAATAAAGCCCCTGCCCCCTACCTCGTGCCCCTGAAGCAAGAGGTCACAAAGGGACTTTTCCAAAGCCTGTGACTTCCCTATCCCTCTGGGGGCAGGGAAATACCTTCAGTGCTTGAATGTAATCCGCTTTGAAGTGCCAAAAAGCGGAATACAGATCAAATAAATAGGTGTATTAGTGGGAGAAGTACAGCTTGAGCCCCAGTCTCCTGATTACCAGCTAAAAGGAATCGTGGTAATCACAGAAATGTCCTGTTTAAAGAAGGGAAGATCGATCTTTAGGGGCTTTCATTGAGGACGGGGGGGAGGGGAACCATAGGTGCTTAAAATTTGGTGGCTGCTGCCTCCCCAGGCTGAGAGGCCGCACTAGGCCAACCTAAGGTGAGCGGCTGGAGGAGCGGAGGGTGCAGGGTAGAAGGCCTAAGAGATGCCATGCAGAGTCGGAATAAGGTCTCTCAAGTCCAGCATCTTGTCTCAGACGGTCAGTCCGAGTCGCAAGAAGCACCCAGTACATCCTTCCTTCAGCAACAACGATAGAGAGACGCTTCAGAATATTGTAAATAATTACTCCTCCTTTTTGTTAAGTTACTCTAGCTTTTGCTTCTTTCCCCCCAGTTTGATCAGCCCTGTTTTATTGTAACTTCATTGCTTCTGTTCACTTGTTCAAGGTTCAAAGCTATTACACCCCCTGCTATTTGTAAACCAGGATGATGTGATTGTATCATGAATGCCAGTATAGAAAAACTCTAAAATAAATAAGTGATGCCTTTCCCAAATCTACCTGGCTGCTAATTTCTATGAACCTTTCCTCCAGGAACTTGTCCAAAACTCTCTTATTCCCCCACTATTAGTCGCCTTGGCCGTAACGTTTGGCAGCAAATGCCATAGCTTGATGGTGTACTGAGTGGGGAAAAAAATACTTTCTATGCTTTGTTTTAAATCTGCTGGTGGTTATTTTTATGGCGTGCACTCTTGTATTCATATTTTGAAAGGATAAATAACTGTCCTGTGTTTGCCTATTCAGACCATTAATTATTAAACTCTGTTCTCTCCCAAGTTGAAGAGCCCTACCCTGTTTAGCCTTTCTTCATAGAGGAATCGTTTGTTGCCCTTCTCTGTACCTTTTCTAGTTTGGCTGTTTTTTTTGTTTTGGGTTTTTTTTGAGATGGGGCAGTCAGAACTGCATGCAGTGCTCAAGGTGGCATTGCACCGTATATTGATACAGAGACTTTATGATATTCTCCAAATAATTCCTAATGTTCTCTTTTTACTTTCTTGATTACTGCTGCACATTGAGCTGAGTATTTCAAATTATTGGGCACAAGGACTCCAAGGGCCTCTTGCTGGGTGTAGATTTCAAATATGGAACCCAGCATTGTGTATCCGTCGTTGGGATTATTTTTCTCTGTGTGTATCCCTTTTCACTTGTCCAAACTAAATTTCATTTGCCATTTAAATGCCCAGACTCCTAGTCCTTGCAAGGTCCTTCTACAGTTCTTCACTATCTGCTGCTGCTTTAACAACTTTGAATAATTTTGTGTCATCTGCAAATGTAGTCACCTCACACTTTTGCTCCCTTTTCTGGATCGTTAATGAATATGTCAAACAGCAATGGTGTCATACAGATCTCTGAGGCACGTCACTGTTGACGTTCTCCATTTGGAAAACTGACCATCTAGTCCAGGGGTCGGGAACCTTTTTGGCTGAGAGAGCCATGAACGCCACATTTTAAAATGTAATTCCGTGAGAGCCAAATTAATGTACTACAACACCCCCCCCCCCCCCCCCCAAGACCTGCCAAATGTCCCTGGTGATCCAGCAGGGATCCAGGGCTCGCAGACAAATCTTTAATAAAGTCAAAATCTAACAAAGCCCCCCCCCCTCCCAAGACCTGCCAAAAGTCCCTGGTGGTCCAGCGGGGGTCCGGGAGCGATCTCCTGGACTTGAGCTGTTGGCTGCCAGTAGTCAAAATGGCGCCGACGGCCCTTTGCCCTCATTATGTCACTGGGGTCGACCAATGGCGGCGGTAGCCCCTGTGACATAGTAAGGCAAAGGGCCGTCAATGCCATTTTGATTACTGGCAGCCGACAGCTCAAGTCCAGGAGATCGCTCCCGGACCCCCGCTGGACCACCAGGGACTTTTGGCAGGTCTTGGGGGGCATCAGGAGGGTGGGGGATTTTGTTAGATTTTTACTTTTTTATTAAAGATTTGTCTGCGAGCCAGATGCAGCCATCAAAAGAGCCATAGGTTCCTGACCCCTGATCTGGTCCTCCTCTCTCTCTCCTTTTAACCAGTTACTAATCCACAATAGGACACTGCCTCCTAATACCATAACGTTTTCCTTTCTTCAGGAGTCTCTCGAGGGTCTTTGTCAGATGCCTTCTGAAAGTCAGAATGCAGTATATGAACTGACTTACCATTATCCACATGTTTGTCTACATTTCAAAAAAAGTCTAATAGACTGGTAAGGCCAACTGCTGCTGATTCTGTGCGCCAATGAAGCGGCCACTGACCCCTCTTTTACCCTTGGCTTGCTTAAGATGGCCACCAGCTACAGTGTAGCAACCAGCCGCACAGTCACATTCTGTGTGAAAAATTGAAATTCTGAAGGGAATTCTGCATTGCATAGTTGTGCAGAATGCCCCTCGAAGTAGAAGTTGCAAGCTCAGAAGACAGAACAGTAAAATTACGATTGGTGCTCCAGTTAAATGAACTGGGCTCTGAGAAGATCCTGGACAGCCTCTGCATCATGGTACTCTTGCTGGTTTGACCTCCTACAGGCTGCATAAGAGATGCTCACAGGGAATTGGAGATGTTGCAGACTGCCATCAGGCATTTCCTTTTCCGCAGGATCCTCCCAACCCAAGGAGCCAATGAGGAGTTCGGGAGTAGAATTCAATCCCACTTTTTTATTTATTTAAACAGAGCAAGGAAAAACATTTTTCATTTTGTTTCCCCTGCTGTGGAAATAGGAGCGCCTCATATTTTAGCAGTGAGTAGGAGGCACTAGAGATGTTCATTCGTTTGAAACGAAAGTGTAAAATGAGACAAGCTAGTTTTTCTTTTCGTTTCAAGCAAACTGAAAATGTAAAAAGTCGTCAGTTTTTTTTTGTTTCCGGGAAACGGTGCATACTATTAAAACAGGGCACCCTGTTTCCTAAAAATAAAACATTGAAAAAATGAAAAAAAAAAAATGCACAAATCTCCAAAAAACAAAAATACAAAACTGAAATGAAAAAAATTAGCATGTAGATCCCCTAGGAGGTACTGCTGCTTTAAGGTTATGAGAATTAAACACCTATTGGAAAGATTAAAATCAGCAGGGATTGCACATTAATGAGGATTAGTTGTATAATGGGCTTGTTCTACTGAGGGAAAATCCTATAAAGGCTACCCATTTCTGCACACCTGGCCTTCTGTCATGATTTTATTCCATTACCAGTATCTTCTTGGAGCAGGGCATTTGATACTGTTGAAATATCTGTGAACCTGCTCCACCCCCTTCTTCCCACTTCTTGTCTTTCTCTTGTGTTTGTGCCAATAAAACCACTTTCCTGTTTCCCAACTATGAATGGGGGGGAATCCAATTAATTTTTTTTTTTTGGCTTGTTACGGAGCCCCACCCAGAAGACAAGAGGCCCTGTAGCCTTGGCTTCCAAAGTGATGTCATTTCACAGATGAGCTATCCCATGAAAGCAGAAACAATTCTGTACAGCGGGTCAATTTAGGAGCTGGTGAGTGAAGCTGACTCCTGACCCACCGCAGAAGAATGGAGCCTGTGTTAGATGAATTCCAGCTGCTTGGGAAGTGTGTGTGTGTGTGTGTTATAGAGTAACAAATTATGGTTTTATGCCTACAACTAGAAGAGGGATAGTACAGTCCTATAGAACATCATCAGCTCCCATTAGAGAATCGTCTTGAGTTTGCAATGTGTAGAGCCGATAAGGTGAGCAGTATCAATTATTGCGCTCACAATTTTAAATAAATATGTATGTATCCAAAATGTAGCAGCAAAATTCATATAAACACAATCCGTGCCCCTAAATCGTATGTAAAACAAAAAAGGAACGCTCTCAATTACGTATACACTGTAAAGGATGAAAATCCGGCTCGTAACCTTTTTGGCAAAAACGATCAGCTGTGGCTGTGCCAAGAAGGTTGAAAAGGATGTCATTTCTGGCAAAAACATCCGTGGTGTCCATTAAAAATCCCACAACATAGGCTTAAAAAAAAAAAAAGTGTTTGTTTGAATCAACAGGTTTTTTTCTACTTCGATCATTTTTAACCCTCAACCACAACTCCAGTAAACTTTTTGAATCACAAATACATTAAACCCCGGCAAAGGCTTCTGTTTCTCCTAAATCAAGCATTTTCAGGGGGAGTAGATGGCACTTATCTTACAGCGTTCATGTAAAATTGTAATTCTTATCCATGGATCCCATGTCGCCGATGACTTATTTCATATTAAATACTAAAATAAAAGCAGAAACATTTTAATGAAAGGCTGCACTCTTGTACATAAAAGCTGACTTGTTCCTATACAGCTACATATCAGATGGCACGTAAAAAGGAGTAGGCGTACCTGGGTATATTATGGGCCAGCTTCCTCATAGTGTGAGTAACCCTTGCATGGGAAACCAAAAGTTTTATATATATATATACACACACATACAGTATATAAATATATAGGGGCTGAGGTAGCCCGAAAATGAGCTCTGAAATTTTAGGTGCCTATTTTTCAGCCAAACTTAGGAGCCCATGTTTTCAGCAGAAAATTCACATAAACGTAGTGCTCTAAAAGTTAGGCTTCTAAGTTTAGCCCTGCTATTTATTTTCCTAGACTTAGACTCTAAGTTAGGTGCCTAGTTGTGAAAATCAGTGCTAAGCTCCTAACTTTGTTTCCCTCCCCTAACTCCACCCCCTATAGCCTCCCACTCTTTAGGCATCTAACTTTCAGGCCGATACAGCACAGTGCACTCTGGCGGAGCACACTGTCAACCCGCATTTGGACTCGCGTTTTTGACGTGCTAGCTTTACCTCTTATTCAATAAGGGGTAATAGCGCATTGAAAAAACGCACGTCCAAACCCCCCCCCCCCCCCCCCCCCCCCCGAAACTAATAGCGCCCGCAACATGCAAATGCATGTTGCGGGCGCTATTAGTTATTCTCGTGGCTGTCAGCAGGTTTGAGAACAGACACCGGCAAAATTGAGCGTCTGCCGTCAAACCCGCTGACAGCCGCCGCTCCTTTTACCACGGGCCCTAACTTGCATAGGCCATCCTCCTGAATCGCGCGCCCAGGAGAGTGGCCTGTGCGCGCGCCGGGAGAGCGGGCATTCGCCAGCTCTCCCGCGCGTTTTTCTGTATTGGCATGTTTAAGAGCCTGGTGAAACTAGGAGCCTACATTTGGCACTCAGCCCTAGTAAATTTTCGAAAGGGACAATTTAGGAGCCTAAACCCTCTGAAATTAACCCCATTTCACATAATTTATTGCTTTGAAACATTTTGAATATAACAGTATCTAACCTGCAGATATTTTTATTTCTCACCTTTATTCCCTCAATGTACATCTCTCCCCTTGTTTTCCTCTTCTCTCTCTGCCTCATTTTCACGGTGTTTCCTCATGCCTGTTCTCCTTCCCTCTTCATTTCCTGTCATCACATCCCTTCTGTCCCATCATGTTCATCTCTCGCTGCACTCCCCCCTCCATATCCCTCATCGTTCATCCTTCCTTCCACCACTCCCTCTCTCATCCACTCTTTTCACCCTCCACCTCGCAGAAGAATCTCCTCCGCCATTTTTTTTTTTGCCTTCTCGCTCTCATTGCTCTTTCATCTTCTGCTTCCCATCGGAACCAACACGAGCATTGAGTGAGCACATTCATTGGTCCCATCACTGACTACTTCCTTGCAGTTTGCGTTTGTCTTCTCGGAAGGAAGCAAATGGAGGAGGGGTAGCTACAAGAACAAGTAAGCAGACTCTTTCTCAAAGTCCCCCTGCGTGGTACCCTCCTGTGCTGGTGCCCCCCAGGCCTGGCTCCCATCAGTTGGGGGTGACCAGAAGGAAGAAGGGGAAACAGCTGTTGAGTGTACAGGAAGGAATGAGACGACCTGATGGTGTAAATACATGCAAATCAGATGATCAGCTACCTTAAATTATAGGGATAAAACACAACCTGTGAGTTATCTCGTGTCTTCGAGACGGCATGCACAAGAGCAAGAAAGTGTGTTTCTCTGCTTAAACCGTTTCAGCTGCTCAGGACAAGAATTTATATATGCTTCGGTCTGGAAGAGTTTAAGCATCGGAGTCTGTTTGAAGAATTGCTTCCACCAGCTTACACGTCTGACAGACGTTTACCATGCTGGCACTCTTACCTCTCCCGTTTCTCCTAACAGAAGAAGCACCTGCAAGAGAACAGATGGCCCAGGGTAATAAGGGAAGTGTTTAAATCTGTGCACCGAAACTCAGCATATGGTTTCTTAAGGCGAATAGTGTGCCAATGCGGCAGCGGTTAAAAAACGTACTCTCAAACCAGTTACACCGTGCCCTCGGCCTCCGCCAAAGGCGGAGCATACATTGTAATTGGGAATGCGCACGAGTTTAAGGTTAAGAACTGCCCGTACTGAGAGGGGGCAGTGTGGTCAGGCATGGGAAGGCCCAGCCCACATCCCTGGCAAGTGGTACGCTGCCACCTCTGGGAAGGGGGAGGCAGTAGGGAGAAGGCATGACGTGGTTAAATCTGTTCCTAGGCCAGGACGGCTTCGGGGTCCGGGGATGGAGCGGGGGCTTTTCTGTCGGGTGGTAACGCTGTTCTCCCAGCAGCTGATCTGATACCTCCTCTGCCAACCTAAATGACATTTTAAGTGCACGCTACATGTTTTCTCACGGTTTGGAAACTTAACTCCTGGGTCAGAGCTAATTTTATGCCGCCTCTGACCAGGAGTTAAAGTTCCAGACTAAGAAATCCTGAGTTAAGTCTCTCATCTCTTTCAAATTGAAGGGGTAATAGCTAATGCATGCCTTAGCTTGGGATTTCCATGTGAGGGCTCTGAGGAATATGCAGTTCTTTATGCACACATTTATTTGTGCGCTAAATGGTTTGCCTCATCGGCATTGAGGTTTGCACAGACCTAGGAGTAAAACCGTGAACTCTGCCCAGCGAACCCTTTTACATTACCCCCGGAGATTGTCCTTGGTAATGTTGCAAGCACTGAGTGATTCCTGCTGGCTTGTCAATAAACGGAAGGCTGTGATTCATTGCATCGCTGCATCCCTTGGCAACAAAGGACCTTTTGATTTGTTCTTATGCAATATTGCATTGTTCATCTAATAAATTTAGCAGTGTAAGACATTGTGCAGTTAGAGGCCATTTTTTCGTAGTTTGCGTTCCATTGTCTGTAAAACAATGCATAGCACATATCGTATCAAAGTGTATTTGTATCCATGCTGGAGAACACAAATGCACCGTTAGGCTCAAAGTTTCTCTTTCAAAACATGTGTAGTGGCCCTATTGGGTTACACATTATACCCAGCAACGATGTCTTCAAATTGCTACGCATTGGCTAGAGCAGGGGTGGCCAACTCTGGTCCTCGAGAGCCACAAAGGGGTCTGGTTTTCAGGATATCTCCGACTTAATATCATAGCGATATTAAGTCGGAGGCCCCAAAATTTAAAAAAAAAATTTTTAAATCGGCCCGCGGGTCGGAAGATGGATGCTCAGTTTTGCTGGCGTCCGTTTTACAAACCCGTGGCTGTCAGGTTTGAGAACTGACGCCGGCAAAAATTGAGCGTCAGCTGTCAAACCCGCTGACAGCCGCCACTCCTGTCAAAAAGGCGCCAGGGACGCGCTAGTGTCCCTAGCCCCTCCTTTTACCGCGGGCCCTAATTTGCATAGGCCACCCTCCTGAATCGCACGCCAGGAGAATGGCCTGTGCGCGTGCCGGGAGAGCGTGCGCTCGCCAGCTCTCTCGCGCGTTTTTCTGTATCAGCCTGATAAAGAAGCAGACTTTCTCATTTCCCGTTGTTGTTGAAAGTACTCCGGTCATCCAAGTCTGGGGTCGTACTGACATCATCTTGTCTAATAAGCCATTTTGGAAAAATCTTGTTTCTTGGATTGAACCATAGATAGAGCGATGCACGTTTCAGTTCCTAAACCCAGCTTTCAGGATTGGCCAATCCTTGCGTCTATCCTTGGTATTTCTTCATCCAGCCAATTTTATTTTGTGCTAATACTTGCTTCGGCCAAAATTTGCACCATCTAAATATTGCACCAACTACATGATTTGCAACATTTATGCTCCAATTTTATTGCTTTCCCAGGTTTTGTTGTTGCCTGTTGATGGAAACTGATTTGTGTGCTCTTTTTTTATATTTGTGCAAAGGCAAAATTTCATTGAGTGGACAAAATATCCGTAATTGAATGAAAGTGTGTGTTTGTTCCTATAGCCGGTGTCCTGCTTGTTGGGCCGAGTGTCTTGTGCGTTTTCATCTCTCAGGATTGCTGTTTTGCTCGCATCAGATTAACCTATCATCAAGTGGAGGAAGCACCCACATGAAACTGGATGCTGTAATCCTGCCTGGCTGGATGCTACAGTCAGAGAATAGTTTGACCCCATAAAGTAGTTTGAGCAATTGCAGCTTTTACTTTCAGCTTAATTAGGCACGCCTGACATATTTTGTTTTGTTTGCTTTACGTGCAAGGGTATAGCTTGGGACTTCTTGCCAAATGAGGTGTGGATAATAAGCATCAGAGTGAAAGCTATGTGGTGGCAGTTCTAAAATGTCCCTTCTGTGATTTCTCTTCCAGAAATGGGCAGGGCTGAAGGCACAGGGAAGAGGGAAATCCACTCGACGTTTTTAATGTTGGGTGCCAGCGCAGGGCTGCTGCTCGAGCCGGCACATGGAAGAGTTTGGGTTTAGTAGTAACTCAGCCTTAGAACTTTTTGTTCCTCGGCCTGGTTGGGGCTGGGCATGGAGACCTGCTTTTTTTTTTTTTTTTTTTAAATCTGAGTTTAAAGACCTGGTAGAGTGCGCACGATCTATCAAGTTTTCTGTTTTTGGCTGGGCAGGTATAGCGCTGTCTGCTACTCAGCAATTCAAACTCTTTGGCGTTTTTTGGATGCTGCGCTCGGCACTGTTTTTAAAAGCAAAAACTTTGCAGGCAAAAATCAGATGGTGCCAGGTTTTGTAAATGAGATAAGAGGGGAGAGCATAAAGCATTTATTTATTTTGCAAGGTGGGCAGTGTCAGCATGGATGATAATTCCACATTTTAAGATAATCTGTTGCCAGCCAGCCCTGTGCGTAGCGCCAGGTTATACCCTTATTTGAAGTAATATCTGCCCCCACCCCCATGCATTTAAGGGTTAATCTTCCTCAGTATCAAAGCAAGTCCATTAAAATTACAGTCCCCTCTTTGACTCCAGATCAGATTGCCAAACCCCCTTCATTGGGGAATCTCATTTATCACAAATAAATGTTAAGGACTGCATTGACTTATCACCCCATTAGCCCAACTGCTGAGTCATCGTGACGGCTTCCTTCCTTGGGTCAGATTATTCAGTTTTTCAGATGAACTGTTGCTGACTTAATCTTTTACTTTTTTTATTTTTTGCCTAACAGATGCTACCTATCTTCCCCCCCCCCCCCCCCCCCCCCCCCCCCTTCTGTGCTCGGCTCTCTTCGCTTTAGCTCTGCCAGTGTTACCTGTTGTCATCATTTGACACCATTTCATAATTTCCCGCCCTTCAGTTTGTCCCTGACCTATATTTAAAAAAAAAACAAAAAACCAACCCCACAAAGCCTGTGACCGTGGGAAGGAGAAGGGGGAGAGAGCAAATTGGACTGCCAAAGCCAGAAATTCAGGGGCTTAAAAACTCTCTAGCAAAAGAGCCCTTGTCGACTGTCCTTTCTGTCTTAATTGCACTGCCCGGACAAAAGCAGCCTCATTCACCGACGGAGGCTGAAGGTTTTTGATAGGATGGTGGCAGGATGACTTGCACCACCCTTGCTGTTTGTGACAGATCAGACTGCAAGGTCAGTGGACCAAGCAGCGTACAAGAAATTCTCGTATTGTTTTTAATATATATTTCCAGCCATAGCGAGTAAGCCATGGGGGAAAAAAAGCTTCTGTTCTTCGGTCGATCGCAGCAGAGAACCGAACTGGCTCGTTTCCATGGCGGGTCACTGGTCACCCACAACAGCAGCCTTCATTTAGCACGGTCCACCGCGCTTAATAAGAGATGGTTGGCCTCAGCTGTCCCTGTCGTGACCTAGTGGAACAGAAACGCAAGCGGCGGTTTGAGCTTGGTCCATCTCTGCCAGCTGTGTTGTCCGTAGACTCCAGCCTTATGCCCCAGACTTTCTGCTCTAATTATCATCCTCCTCCAGGTTGTCCTGACACAACAGATCTGTCTGTATCTCCGATCTCTCTAGGGGTTTTCTCTCATCTGGGATGTAGAAATAGATTCTGGATTTTTTTGTTCTTGTAAAACGAAGCAGCGATGCATTGAGACAGAAAATAACTTTTTTTGTAAACTTAAACTGGTGAGAGATTTGAGTCCTTGTTTGCCGGGAGTTTTATGAACTCAACAGTATGCCTGATACTGCATTAGCGATATCCTCCCTCGCAAATGAAAAACTTCCTCACATCTGTTCGGAGTTCATATCTTCTCTGGGAAGCTGATAGAGAAACCAGAATCTTCACCCACATCCGGCAGTGATCTATCGCAGTAGCCGTGGTTGCACCAAGTGCCTCATTGATTGATTGATTAAGATAAGGATGTAAGATGTGCCATGCTGGGTCAGACCAAAAGTCCTTCCAGCCCAGTATCCTGTTTCAGACAGCGGCTGGGTTCGGTCCCAGGTGCCCGGTAGATCCCAAAGAGGAGATCCATTCCTTGTTGCACTCACTCAGAGATAAGCAGCATCTTTTCCAGGTCTACCTGGCTAATGATAGCTTATGGATTTTTTTTTTCTTCCATGAACTTGTCCCAATCCTTTCATACCCCGCTAGGCTAGATGTTTTGACAGGGTGTACTCCAACCACTAACAGTGCATTTATATAAGGGGGTGATGTTTGACTTTCATTGGCTTCTTAAAGTGGAGGAACTCAAGACCAGTAGAATTAGGTCCTAGTTTGCTATTTATTTGCCAGGTAAATTAGACTTTCAGTGCATAAACTGAATTATAAGTGAGGGTGGAAAATTAGGTAGGAAACTTGAGCACATGACATTTTTAGGAGCCAAGTAAAAAAAAAAAATTCTAATTTAGTTTTACATATATTTGCTTTTCTTATGAATTTTTATTTTTTGAGGGGTTTTGCTCCTTTTGGGGATAATTTTTGTAATTGGCTGTATACATTTGTGCTCTGTTACGCACCCAAGTTAAGTGTGCCTTGAAATTATCCTGGCAAAATTACAAACACACAATTACACACCCTGCTATTTTTGCACATAGTTTTGCCAAGACAATGTGTGCATTCGTTTTTAAAATAAAAATGTGCATAAATCATTGTGTGCGGTGGCCGAGGAGGTATATTTTATATTATGTTACAGAACACTCTATACACAATCTGGTAAAGCAAAATTTTTAGTTTACTAAATTAAGTTAAATATCTGGATAATAAATCAAGCAAAGTAATATCATCATTGAATACAGTATCACAGTAAGCTATACATAAAAATAGGAAACAGACAGAAATAAAGATAGAATGTTAATCAAAGGACAACAAAGAAGAACACCTCCCTTATACGTTCTCCTCTATATAACCAGTGTTCATAGAAACCTGGAAGACTTTGGCCCGGGGACTCTGAAAAAGAACGACTCGCTCTGTGTTCCTTTCAGCTCATCAACTAAAATAAGCAAATGCTATGCCTTCTGTATTCCTCTGCAAGTTAAGAAACTTGCACTTTACCCAGGAAAGTATTTCAGTTTGATCTCCCGTTTGGTAAAAGACACCAAATGTTTAACTTATCAGCTCATTGGTATAGGTACTAGTCTTTAGCATTTGATCTTTCCAGGTGATAAGACACCAGATGTCATAGTCTTTGATCTTCCCAGAGACATCAAATGTTCCTTGGGGCCATCCCAGCTCATTGTTGCCAGAATGTCTCAGGAATGAAGGGAACAAATGGTGATGCCTTTATACAATCTTTGTCCTTAAATCATTAGAGCCTGTTCTGATCCATAGCTCTCTAGTCTTCCGGGGATCTAGCTAAACTGTCACTAAAATTATCTTCCTACAGTCCTAACCCCACTCAGACCTCCCACATCTCCACCCCCCTCCCCAGAATGCCTTTTCTCTCCATGTGTAACACTCGTATACAGCGTGCACGGGCATCACTTTATGCACATATTGGTAGTATAGTTTTTTAAAAGGTGCTTTCTGTGAGCAAAGAGCTACTTTAATTGCAGAGGTCCCCTTTGAAAATTGTTCTTCTTTGTTTGTTTTTCTCTGTAGACCAGCAGGCCTGGATTAGTTGGAATGCATGGGTGACATCATCAGACAGTGCCAGCACGGATTCAGCTCTCAAAGCTCAGTAAAGACTTTACTGAGTATGTGCAGGAGCTCCCATGGGCGCACACTGCTGCTTGAGTCCCTCAGTCTCTCCTCCAGCTACTGGGAGGAGATGCAACTCTTCTTTACTTCCTCCCACCAGTAAAACATGGCTTCCCAGCCTCTGCACACCGTAGCTATAGCTTCTTTTCTCCTTTTTCTTCTCCTTTCCAACTTGGTGGCTACTCTGAGCTCTGGTGACGGTGTGTCTTCTCTGCAGGCCCAATGGCAAGGTTTGCGCTGGGCTGCAGCAGGTGCCAGGGAAACCAGACTGCCAGAAATTTTCCACTCCTGCATGCAAGTTTATTAAAAAAAAAAAAAAATTGGATCCAGGTTGTTCCCTTATGGTTTTATCTTGCATTTTGTGTTCATGGGAAGAATCCTTGGGTGAATGTTTGCTATTGTCCTTTGAAGTTCTAGGATTTTTGTTTTTTAAGTTTGAAAAATAAATTCCTGCCATAAAATCAGAATGTATGCTTGGGAGGGCTGCTTGTAAGTTTAAAACCTTTTAAGTGTCTGCCATTGCAATGGCAGTCCTCTGCTTGGGCCTATACTGGATCCTTCTAGAACCCGGTACACATGCATCTCAAGACTGGCCCCTAGATGTCACTCTTCCCCACCCTTAGCCTATGCCCTCTTTCAAGAGCTGTCCCCAATATCCCCCAACCTGTCCAGTGAGCAGAAAGTAGAGTTGGGACTCGAACCCGGATCTCTATGGCGGTACAAAGCAGTACCCACGAGCCACCAGGCTGGCACCAGCTCAGGTCCTGTTACTTTTGTGTGCACTTATTTTGAAGAGTGGAAAGCAAATGAAACCATCTTTCACTCAGACAAACAAGCCTGTGTTATCAGCAGGGCTGTATTTCCTTAATGTTTTCTTGGCTCATTTGCTTCATAACCAAGGCAGGCCAAATATATTGTATTCTGTGCTTTCATGTCTAATGATCTATTGATATGTTGATTTAAGCTGCTTTTAAATCCTATGTACCTCTTCTCAATTAATACACTTCTCTAGATTCTTGTTTGTCTTGAGATTGTAAGCTCTATAGAGTAGGGACTCTCTTTTTTTTTTTTTTTTTTTTTTTTTTTTTGTGTATCTGTACAGTACTGCACCTATCTAGAAGTGCTCTCTTAGCAGTAGTAAAATTGGTAACATGCAGGCACAGCATGGTGGTGTTTTCACTAGTGCAGAGCAGCAGTTTCAAGGGGATTTCTGCAGGTAGAACAGAAGTGGCAGTTTTACAAACTTGCCTGCCTGACATGCGTGTGTCCTGTATGTGCACATAATTAACCCGACTGAGCAGAGGCGTTCCTGGGGGTTTGCACTTGCGTGCATACTTTCACATTTCTCAGTGTGCACATGATTTTTTTCAAGAGAGCGTTTTTTGCACAGGTGTAAGCGGGTGCTGCTAGATTTTGATGGGATAGTTTTCCAAAGCGACGTTATGCATGCAAGTCCACGCGGGGAAACTGGTGTAACCTATCCGCCCCCTAATGTATGCAGGATGATTCACAATTGGCACCCCCCCCGTAATGGAGAGCCCACTCCTTGGAGCTTACAGTCTAGTCAAAACAGACAAGAGACAGAAAACAAATCAAAGGCTTTGAGCTGAAACAGCAAGGCCATGGCTGAGAAGATTTAAAGTAGGAGATTATAGATGAATTTGAGGAACAGGTACATTTTGAGTGAAGTACTAAAGGAAAGAGGCTTCTAAAACAGCCAGTGGGTAGCATGAAAAAAAAAAAGGGTTAATAGATGTGGTTTCATCCCGGATGAAAACCTTGTAAATCTGCCATAGAAATTCTACTCTTCTACTACCCTCAAAAAAAATTCGTAACTGACCTGGCAGCGGTACATCACAAGGCTTTAATACCTTTAGTTTCCTGGTAATCTTTCGTAATCCACTTAGTACCTCCTTCCCTGTTTAGAAAAGGAATTGGATCTGCTTTATGGGATTTGCCAGGTACTTGTAACCTGGTTTGCCCACGTTTGGAGACAGGATGCTGGGCTCAATGGACCAAGGTGGACTCCAGTGCCCACTATGGCCATTCTAATGTTCTTATTGTCGCCAGAGCCCGACGTTGATAGAATTGCAGCAGCTGCTGGTCATCATTTTTTAATCCAAGTCGGGCAATGGTGACAATAAGAACATTAGAATGGCCATGGTTAGCACTGGAGCCCACCTTGGTCCAAGCAGAACCTTGGTCCAGCACAGAATTTACTTCATCAGATGCATGAAGTGGGCTTTGCCCTCGACAGCTCAATCCTCAATAAAATTGATTAGTCTATAAGGTGCCACCCTCCTCTTGTCATTTTGGTACACCAGACTAACCCGGCTATCCCTCTGCAGATTTACTAAATCTTATTGTATGATCTGCTGTACAACCAGGCATGTCTCTTGCACACGTCCTGGTCATCTTGCGGCTGCGGTGATGACCAGGTTCATGTGTAGTTGGCCTGCTTACTGTGGACATGCACATGGCTCCAGTCATTGCATATGTATTTTGTGTGTAAGTGTGAAGATGGGTTGGCTTATCTGTGCTAAGCTAAGTACTCCAGTGGAGAACAGCTGGCTTGCAATAGGCTATCAATTACAGAAGTCATCAAAACTTTGTAGGAATTTGACTCTTCGGCTCCTGTCCAGGAAACCATACTTCAGAGGGCTTTCAGTAGAAGAGGGGGGGAGGTGTTGTGGGAAAAGGCATTCACTGTGGGCGAGGGTGTGCATAGTGCTCTCTGCATGAACTTGAACATGAGGGTAGACAGATTAAGGTATCTGTAAAAAAAAAAAAAAAAAAGGAAGGCAAGTTTGAGGCTTAAATCCAATAAACAGCCACAATCTTCAAATTTCCTTGCTCTGTGCTCAGACCTTCTAGGTTGGATTTGGATTTTAGATTTTACTCACTTTCCAAATCTGAGTGCAAGGTGGGTTCTAAATTCAGGTCCAGTAGGGTAATCCCTTGCCCCAGAGGGCTAACAGTTTAAATTGGTACCTGAGGCAAGGGAAAGGTGAAGTGACTTACCCAAGATCACAAGGAGCATCAGTGGGAGAAGCAGGATGTGAACTGCCTTCTCTAGTTCTCAGCCTGCCGCTGTAAGCATTAGGCCACTCCTACACTCTGGTTATTGACAGCCTTTACATTAATACTTATGGATCTGTTCAATTCCCATAGGAATAAAATTCCAATTTTAAAAAGCCTGTAGAGTCTCTTCATTTGCTTCTATTTGCCAAAGCCTTCTGTCCCAATGTCCAGACGAGGTCTTTGCCAGCTTCCAGCCGTGATCAGTAGGGTGCAGGCTTACTGGAAAACAAGACAGCAAGTACAGCATTAAATAATCTGAATCTTCCTAACGATAGTGTGAAGAGAATGGGTCATCTGTTAGCAGCTGTTCAGGTATTACACTGGAATAGTAAAGCTGCCTAGCCGATGCCATATACAGTTGCGTTTCTAACTCTTTAATGCTGACCCCATTGTATGAAAGTGCTTACTTGTGTGCTAGAAACAGTCCAAAATGAAAATTCCCAAAGCAAAGGCCTGATGTCAGTGTTTTAACACTACTGTGCCCATGTCAGAGGAGTTAAAGTAAATAAATAAGTGCCGACACACGAGATGTGTAGGCTCACAGAGTAGGTGTTGACCTCTCTGATCTGACAGAGGATGCTAGGTTGCCATCCTGTTCTATAAATGTTTGGTTTGCACACTGTACGAGATCACTTCCTGTGCATACACAACTGATAATCATCGGTCTCTGTTTCTATTCATTGTGACTTGCGGTTGTTCATAATTGACAGCGTTTGGACTCGTTAAGTTGTCAAGCCTTGCTCGCGATGCTATTTACAAGAGTGTAGAATATGGAATGAGTTCTCCTGGAGAGCATGGTTGTACGTGCTTTTGGAATAAAACACCCAAGGCTTCCTTAAGCAGACATTTGTCAAAACACAGACCACATCAGGTAATATGTGGTGGTCTTGAGAGTTTGCGAGCAATTGTACAAGACTTCAGTCTTTCAAGTTAATCTGGCAGAAGCCAGATGAGAGGAAAGGAGGAACATTGGAGAGAAATCTGAGTTCTCTTGTGGGCGTGTAGTAGAAAAGAAGTTAGGAGAGAAGCGCAGGGGCCCCATTTATTCGCACACTTGAAAATTAAGCAGAGGGTTTTGAATCTTATCCTACTTCTGACCAAGAGCCAGTGAAACTGATGTAAGATTAGCCTTGTGTGTTCAGTTGCTTTGGCCCCTACCAAAGTTCTAGCAGCCATATTCTGTGAAAGTTGGGGGCATTTAAAATGATATTGTGAGATGCTGTTAAATGGAGACTTACAATAGTCAGTTTGGTTGGTGATTAATGCATGTATCGTAATAACAGGGTTATGCTTTTCAGTTTAATTGTGCAGTTAACTAATCTGGTACAGATGCATAAATTAGATTTCCAACATGAGGTTGTGAAGTCCCAGACTTTACATGGAATCCTTAGATAGAGATTGTATGGGATGACCTTGATGGCTTGGGCAAGAGGATTTCCAGTTTGGAGGAGCTTAGGATTGAGTTTGTTGATGTTTACCTTACAGCTGCAGCAATGATTTATCATTGAAATTAGCAATAATTGAGGCTTGGTCCAATCATGTTTTGATGCAGCACTGGATATCATTTCCAAATAAGTGGCATTCCATATTGAAAGGTTGGATGAGATCGCCGTTTTTATTAATATAAATGTTGAAAAGGATCAGGGAAAGGACGGAGTCCTGAGGTACTCCACAGGTGAGATCTCTAGGTGAGGATGGTTTGTTGGTTCATGAGAACAAGTAGGACTAGGAGGGAGTCACCACCTTAGTCTGCATTCAGGTGAATTGTTAGCTATAACAGGATAATTCCTCCAATCAGTGGCTTGGCACAGCTGAGCCTGGATGGGCCCTGGCCCACCCACGTTGGGCGCAGACCCACCTAATCAGCGTTGCCCGGTGCTGCCAGGGGAGCGGCAGCCAAAGAGGAGGAGGCCTGTGATGCCGCTAGTGGAGCCCATCCCACCAGTGACCAAAGGCCCGTTCTCCTTCACCTCCATGCCAGCCCTATGGAATTCAAAGCTCTTGCAGCTAGCAATGCAGGAGATCAGCAGAGGGGAAGTAGTAATCCTGCGAGTTTTGAATAACACAGGACCGGCACATGAGGAGCAGAAGAATGGGCTTCCCTTTCTGCACCTGATGGGGAAGACAGCTTTGGTTTTGTTTGTGAATGAATGGGATCCTGTCTGGGGTTTTGTGTGTGTGAATGGGAGTCTGCCTGCCTGAGCTGTGTGTGTGTGTGGCTGAGAGAGAGAGACAAAGCATGTGAAACTTGGGAGCCTGCATGTATATAGGAGAAGCAGCCTGCGTGTGTGTTTGTGTGGGAATGAGAATCTGTGTGTGAGAGAATGCAAGAGTGAGAGCCTGTGTGTTATCTATGGGGGGGGCACGGAATGGGAGCCTACAAGTGAGGAAACAGCATATAATGTCGGGAGTTTGTAGGTATCAGAATGGGAACCAGTATATATGGAAAAGGGAGCAGGCGTGTGAGAGAGCATGTGAGGAGTGAGAGCCTGTTTGTGTGGGAGTAGGAACCTGTGTGTGAGAGCATATGGAAGAGGGATCCTGTGTATATGTATGTGAGAGAGAGCCTGAGAGTGGAACCCCTGTGTGAGAGAACATATGCAAGAGAGTCTGTGTGTATGAAGGAAAGAAGCAAGAAGAGAGAAGAAGCAGAATAAAAAGACTGTGAAAAAGAATTAGGAAAAGTCAGCCAAGGGGAACAAAGACTACCAGACAAAGGGAAGAAAAAGATTTAGCCTTTCAGTGATGGAATCTGCCATCTTTGGGAATGTGCATATCTTATATATTTGCATTTTGCTGTTTCTTCAGTATTCCAGTGTTCAGAGTCCGGTTTCTCGGTCTTTCTAATTCAGTTTTGTCTACGTTTCTGTTTCTAATTTGTAGTCTCTTATTCTGTATTAGGTAAGAGTTTGTCTGTATTGCACATGTATGATAGAGGTGCAGTAGTTTGGCTAGCGTATAGTTTCTCTGTAGGGATTTGTAGCAATCCAACTTGTTCTGTTTGCCCAGTATTAGTGTTCTAGGGCCTAGTGTAATGTTTGCCATTGCTGCCTTTTCATAGATGAGGCTGCTATTTGAGCCCTGAGAGTTAGTGCTGTTATGATATGGTATGCAAGGTTCTAGGTGTTTTTCTTGTAGGGGTTTCTTATTACACAAAGTGTTTGACAGTGGAGAGCTTTCGTCTTGCTGTTACTGAGGTGACACCAAAATCTGAATATATTTTTTGCATGTCCTAGCTCTGTTCCGCATCTATTGCAGATCTTATATTTATTATTGTTATTGCTGTTTTTATTGTAATAATCTGCATTTTTGGAAAGAGGATTCATAACAATGCATTGTTTTATTACATGATTGGATCTGATGCTTTTACATGTTTGTTTATAAACTGCAATAAATATAAAACAGTTTAATAAAGTATTTTTAATGCTGATAAGTGCTTGTAATAGAATTAAAATATTTTAAAACATCACTCATGAGACTGCTTAGAAATCCATTGTCAGGTGCACTCTTAAGGCATTATTTATCGATGAGTGCAGCTAGTAGGGCCTAGACCTGTATATCAACTGCCCACCCCATGTTAACCTTTGACCCTCCAAAAAATTCATTTCTGGCTATGCCTCTGCATCCAGTGGAGTCACTCCTGGGAAGGAGAGGGCTGCTTATGTGGACTTCATTCTGTTTTAAGATTTGGTGACAGCATGAAAGGAGTTAAATGTCTATTGATGAGATTGATGCCTTTACAACAGTTCCTGAATTCTATGGTGTATCGCTTTCCCCATGTCTCAAATGACTGAGCTGCGTATAGGGAAAGCAACGAACCAAAAACTTTCAGGCGACCAAAGGCGAGTTAGATGATGGTCCAGATGGCCTCACAAGCAGGATCTTTATCCGGGAGCCATTACTTGCAGAACAAATGTAATCATGGTTAGTAGAATTTTAAAATGGCTGTTCTATAGTGGAGAATCTTGATTTGCTGGCATCCAGAATTTCCATCCTCTGGGGGTAATGCAAAATGTATGTTAAGAGCTTCCTTTTCTGTCCTGACTCTTTACCAAGTCAGGAGTTTCCTAATGGCAGTCTGGATTATTTAGAAGTCAAAATCAGAACTATTAGAGGCCAGCTTAAAAAGAGATCATGGTTCTTTTTCCTTTATATTAGGTTTTTATTTTACAGTATAAACACATTGGTATTTTTAAAGTGGGTGTGTTCTAGACTTCGTCATTTTGCTGTTTGGGGTATTTTTGTGTTCCGCATGGAGCAGTTTTATTGAATATTGTGTTCTACAAGTATTTAAATAAATAAAATAATCCCAGGCTGTGAATAGCAAGCTAGCCAATCCTTTTTTTTTTTTGTAAGATAAAACACATAGCTAACAAAGCTTAAATACAAAATCAACTTCTTACTACTTCAAAGCAAACTTGTTTCATCACAGTGTTATAACAAAAATGAAGCTGCCTTACAGGCTACATAAGCTCAACACACCCATTCACTCCCAATTATAAAGCCTAATAATCAGTATTCACTCTGTAAGTGATCATCTTTAAGCTTTTTGTTCAATTTTGTGCTGGAAATACGTTTGTGGAGGAGTTCTCAAGCTTTTTCGTTAGTCTTTTGAAGCTTTCCTATGTGTATATCAAACACCCAAGCCTTTTCAGTGGCATTTGCTGATACCAGAGAATATCGGTTGATGACAGCACTTGTCCAAAATTTTGCTAGCAGTAAACTACTAGAAGCAAATTACCTTCATTCCTCACAGGTTTGTAGCCCAGACAAGCGAGCCCGGTAATATCATAATTTCTCTATGACGTACAGGCTAATATCATAATTTCTCGTTGACGTAAAGGCTTAACAATAGTGATCTTTTCTATATCTGTCTGAACTGTCTCCCAAAAGTCAAATCTTGTACATAGCATACACTTTTGTGTATTAATGATCCCTTTTCGAGCTTACATTTATCACATACCTCTGAATCAACAATACCTATTTTATGCCTCAACTGTAATAATATTACCATGATGCAAAATTTTCAATTGTACTTCTTGGAACTTGGAATCTTTCTTGGCAGTACCATCAAATAATTATCACATCTAATATGGAAGAAACCTGTGTTCCCATTTTTTGTTCTAACATTCAACCGCTCTGTCAAACACAGCTGGAAACGTTTTTTGGGGGGTTTTTTGCATCTCAGCTTATGCCAGTGTGAAAGCTTGATCTTCTTGCCAATGGATCATATTGCATATGACGAGTCCAAATGAAATATAGTTGGGCACTGGTGCTTGATTTTCCAAGTTTCATATCTTGTAAATATGCATAGAATTTATTGGACAGGCCATATTGTACTTTCAGTTGCTCAAATGAGTACAGCTGGGCTGTACGATAAATATTTGATATCTTATTCCTTTTGTCTTCCTTCACTTAAAAATGGTTTGAATATGCCAAACATAGCATGTCAGATGCATTTTGTTTAGGAATAGCACACCAAATTCATACAAATATTGTACCTCAGTTTTAGTTGGAAGATACCACAGCCCCCTTCTCACCTGTTCTTAGTCACAGATTCCTCTAAGGACCCTAAGGACTAGGGTGTGCAGGCCAAAAAATGTTTGGGACATTTCCATGTCTTTTAGGGCTTTTCCCAATTTTTTTTTTTTGGAAATAGTGTGTTCTATTTCCTAATAGTGCACACTAAAAATAATAGAAGGAAAACCATAATATTTTGCGGGTTAATTTTTCCAATCATTTTGTTTTGAAATCATGAAATGAATGCACATCCCTACTATGGACATACTTATTATTGTGACCAATGATTTAGGAATTGTGGGTTTGTGATTTCACATTCTTTCATTGCCTTTTAACGGGTAACTTTGATTTTTTTTTTTTTCCTCCTGATTTCATCAGATATTTTTAGGTTTCTTTTAGATTCGGTATTGGATCCTTACATCTTTTTAGCCTTTCCAAATGAGTCTTGTCATTAGCAATCAGTCTATTTATATCCTAAACCAGGATCCAGCAGGGTAGCATCTGTAATGTACAAAATTTATTTTTAGGTAATAGTACCATTTTAAAGAAAGAAATGAGATAATTGGACAGACATTTGTGTATCTAAATAGATGAGATGAGTGAAGCCCAATGTAAGAAAATCACTGTGCATTTCTAACCATGTAATGTAATAGCCAATAGCAGCAATGTCTCATATTTTTCTAGATTACATTTGAGGTCAGTAAAACTCACAAAGACATCAAATAGTTGTAAGGCCACTTAGCAATGATTCCTGGGTGCATATCATTTGCAAACAGTAATTTTATTTTTTCTCTTTGCTCGTATCTTCTTGTCTGTACCCCTTTAATGTAGGATAGTGGCCTGATCTTAATGGCCAATGGTTCTCTAATTAAAACACATAAGACAGACAGACAGAAGACACTTTCCTAGGACCTCCATGTAAATTAAAAAGAACAGGGACTTGTCCATTCACAGTCATTCTAGCTGGAGGATTTGAGTATAAAAGTTGTATCCATTATATAAATGTGCCTTGAAATTTGTTTTTCTCCAACACCCAAAACATACATTTCCACTGGACATCATTGAAAGCTTTTTCGGCATCTAGACTTATGCCTTTCCTACTTTCATATTTCTGACTGCATCGTAAATCAGCCAACTTGCATACTTTACTCACTCATGCATTCCCCTTACAGATCCTATGTGATCTGACGACATCAAGAATGGAATGACCAAGCTTGGTCTGCATGGGAGATTTGCATTCAATGCCTCCATTCTATGCAGATCCGTCTCATGCAAGTTCATTGTGGTATCCTGAAAATCTGACTGGCTAGGTGTGTCCCAAGTGCTCAGGTGAGAACCCCTAGTCTATCCAAAACAGCTGCTACAATATTTGTCGTCATGGAAAATATTAATGGGTCCAAGTGATTCTAGTAGTAACATTTTTCTCTTTCTTCGGAAGCACTGTGCTCAAACCTTGATTAGATCCCAATTAAAAAGTTCCTTTTTTGCTATAAAAGATCTAGAACTTCAGACCTCGATAGCTTATACTATTCTGATTCAAAATAGACACCTGGTTCTTTGACTAATTTCATTGAAAAAGATATAATTAAATCTGTCTCTGAGATAGCAGTGTTCAGCTTTTCTTTCAAGTCTTGGACCAACTGAGGCCAAGGTAAAACTTAACCTCCATGGACAGGTTTTTTTTTGGGGGGGGGGGGGGGTTTATCAAATATAGATGGAGCAGCAGGGCCAGTGCAACTTGCTGTACAAGCCTGGCACTTGCACGTGGCAGGGACCTAGAGGGGGCGATGGTCTGAGGCCTTGACTGAGATGAATGAGCTTATGGCGCCACTGCATGGTAGTTCTCAACCTGCCACGTGGCGAAGAAGGGGAGGAGCCATAGGGCCACAGGCAGTTCCCAACCAGCTGCATATGGTGAAGGAGAGGAGCCACACGACTGCTCAGTGAAGATGAGGGAGATGAAGGGCCGCAGGGTGGTTCCAACCAGCCACGTAGTGAAGATGAGGAGCTGCAGGACCACACGGAACCTGCTAGGCAGCCAGAAAGAAAAAAAAAAAGCCAAGAGGCAGCTCCCAACCTGCCCTGCGACAGAAGTGGAGGGCCAGGGCTGCTGGGAGAGGCCTTGGTGTGTATATGAGCAGGAGGGAACCTGTGCGTGTGTCTGAGCAGAAGCAGAGCATGTGTGGGTGCCTGAGCATGTGCGAGTGAGAGGAGGCATGGTTGGGTGGGTGTCTGAGCATGTGTATGTGCGAGAGGGAGCACAGAGACAGATGCAAACTCTAGGGATGATAGAATAAGAGGTCTAAATAGTAGCAAGTTCTCTGAGCAATAAATTCTTCAGTTTATATTAGGAAAGCTTGAGGTATCTGAGCATGTATATATGAGAGAGAAAGCATATGCACGTATATGTAGGTATAGATCTATATCTAGGAGAGAGAGAGAGGAGAATGTTTAAAACTAATCGGAGAAAGTTCTTTTTCACTCAACGCACAATTAAACTCTGGAATTTGTTGCCAGAGGATGTGGTTCGTGCAGTTAGTGTAGCTGTGTTTAAAAAAGGATTGGATAAGTTCTTGGAGGAGAAGTCCATTACCTGCTATTAATTAAGTTGACTTAGAAAATAGCCGCTGCTATTACTAGCAACAGTAACATGGAATAGACTTAGTTTTTGGGTACTTGCCAGGTTCTTATGGCCTGGATTGGCCACTGTTGGAAACAGGATGCTGGGCTTGATGGACCCTTGGTCTGACCCAGTATGGCATGTTCTTCTGTTCTTATGTTTTTTTTTTTATGCATCCCTCTCTCACTAATCCACGACAATCTGAGTGACTGGAAATCAAAAGATTCCACGTATGGAGAGCGAGAATTATTTTATCCTTATTAGTTTTAATTTTTGGATGCTGTTTGTGTCTATTTTGAAATATTTTATTGGTGTTTGAGAAATTGAAAACAAATTGGGCCGGATTTTCAAAAGGTTACGCACGTCGGGCCTGTATTAAAAAGGCCCAGCGACACGCGTAAAGCCCCGGGATGCATGTAAGTCCCAGGGCTTGCAAAAAGGGGTGGGGCGTGGCCAGAGGCCTCTGCAGTGCCGGCAGTTGGCTGGCGCACGCAACTTACTTCAGCCCCAGGGCTAAAGTAAGTTTTACAACGAAAAAAAAGACAAAAAAGGTGGGGGGGGGGGGGGGGGGGGGGGGGGGGGTAGGGAAGTTCCCTCCGAGGCTGCTTCGATTTCGGAGCAGCCTGGGAGGGAACGGGGGAAGGCAGCCGGGGCTCTGCGCGTGCAAGGTGCATAATTGTGTACCCCTTGCGCACGCTGACCCCCGATTTTATAACATGCGCGCACATGTTATAAAATTGGGCGTACATGTGCGCGCGCTGGGTAGCGCGCGCACTGTTTTGAAAATCTACCCCATTGTTTTTAATTATTGGATCTTCCATTCATCAGCTGTTTTGAAATATTCTTTCTATTAGTATGTTTATACTGTTATGATGTATTTATTATATTTCTTGATTTTATTGTTTACTGTCTGAGAATTGATGATGGTTTCTGTTTTTCCATTTTTGCACTGCATACGCAGTCTGAATTGTTGTGGTTTTCCTATTCAGTTTTTGCCTGCATGCTTCTATTTATACTTTATGGTTTCCTTTTCCTGTATTTGGTGAGGGTCTGCATGTGTCTGAGGAGAGTTATTCATCCATGTATAATATGAGGTGTTTTGGTGTGTTAGGGCCTGGTGTAATATTTGCAATGTTGCCTTTTCATAGATAGGGTTGTTACATTTTTAAGTGCTGGCAGTTAGTGCTGTTTTGGTGTGGGAGATTTATTATAATTTATGCAAGCCCACGCTTAACATGCATTACAGTTGCCCTAATGCCAGATGGGTTCCAAGTGTGTTTTTTTTTTAATTGGGTTTTTCTGGTTGGCACCAAAGAATTGCATGCAAATCCTTGTGATTATATTTTTTGAATATTCTTTTTCATGTAAAATCTATTATAAATGCATAACGTTTAACTGTGTATGTGGCGAGAGCAGGAGGCAGGGGTGCAAGGGGATAAGATTTGCTTAGGGTACCTAATACACTCGCACCAGCAATGGGTTCCGGGGCAGGAGGTGAAGACCCGGAGGGTAGAGGGGTAACAGGTTTTAAAGTTTAGGTCCCCAGAAGGAACTGGGGTTTATTTGGCAGGCCCGAGACAGAGACTGAATGAAGTGTGGAGGGGAGGGGGGCAGCACAATAATTGTTTGCACAGGACAGCAAAAAAAGGCCAGCACTGGCCCTGTGGAGCAACATAAAAGCTTATGATAATTTGCCTCAAACAGACTTGATATTTGCTCATTGTCCTTCAACTCCTTTGCTTGTTTAAATCTTTTTTTTTTTTTTTTGACTCTAATATGCATGATTACGTATTTTGGATTAAGAAAAGACTACAAGTATTGTAGTAAACAAAAGAGGACCTCCGTTCTTTACAGGTTTCCTGGGCTACTTGTGAGCCCTCTGCCTCATTACTAGGGACAGACACGAATGTTTCTTGTAGGCTTTTTTAACTTACTGTAGAGTGGGAAGCAGAATATTGCAACTGAACTCTGGACTTGTGGATCTGGACCTTCTAAGCTTAAGTTAGTTTCCAATCTGCTGTAGCATTTTCTCTGCAGGGTAAACGCAACCCCTCTGGATACAGAACCAGCTGCTGACACATTTAGATCTGTTGGAATAAATATGGTAATGTGAGACTTGTTTACCCTTGGAATAACTGTCTCGAGTTATGGCCTCAAGTAGCCGCCTTGTATGAAATCCAGTTTCCTAAATCAGCCATGTTATATTAGGCTGCTACATGTTAGCAATTGTGTATATATATGGTGTCCTGTCGCACACGTGCTCTCTACCCCAAATATCTGCTTGGCACAGGAAGCAGGATACTTAGCTCCTACTGGGTCTCCTCGGTGCAGTGTACTTAACTTAATGTCACTCAGCTGGGTTGTGCCAATGGATCATTATTGTGCTGAATGTAGGACGTCCGATTCAAGTATTGTTGATGAAATGCTTGCCAGTAGTGTGTTTCTGGAGAGTAAGAAGTTTGTACTCATGTCAGTACCTTTTTTTTTTTTTTTTTTTTTTTTTTAATATTTTGACTAATACTAATGTGGTGGTGGTTTTCATGGTAGAGTAAGTTTGTCCCATAGACTCTTATCACCAGAATTTCATGCAGTATATACCAGAATCCTTGGCGGCTTGCTGAGGTTAATTTTTTATGTCGTACAGTAATTTTGTAGCCTGCTAAGAGTTAATCATTGATGGGGAATTCTCATAAGAACATAAGAAATGCCGTCCTGGGTGAAGCCCTGTAGCCTATCTGCCCATGGCCAATCCAGGTCGCGAGAACCTGGCAGGTACCATAAAATCCTATTTCCTGTTCTCACTCCCAGGGATAGCCATAGCTTTCTTTGGTTTACCTGGCTAATAATGTGTTATGGACTTTCCCTCCAGGAACTTGTCCAAACCTCTCTTAAACTCCGCTGTGCTCGTCGCAAAGTGCTTTCTACGATCTGGTTTGAATCTGCCTGTGGTTAGTTTCATGGAGTGTTAGCATTTTTCTGTCCTTTATCTACTCATTCCAACCCACCTATGATTTTATAAACTTCTCTCATGCCCCCTCTCAGCCATCCCTTTTCCAAGATGAAGAGTCCTAGGCTGTGTAGCCTCTCGTTATAGGAAAGCCATCCCGTCCCCGGTATTAATTTTGTCACCCTCCTCCTAGTTCTGCCTCGTCTCTTTTGAGAAGGACCGACCTGAACCGCACACAGTGTTCAAGGCATGACTCCGTAGAGAAACGACGTACTGCAGCGAGGTGAAAGTGCCTGCCTTGCTGGACAGATTTAGGTTCAAACAGGTGCTGACCTCTTTAATGAGATGGGAGCCTCCATTCTCTGCCCTCAGGAACAGAGCGGCCTTTGATGTCGGCAAGGCCCACACCCCCTTCCCTCAAGGAGGAGGACATGATGCTGTGGCAGCTCCGCAGGTCAATAAATAGTATGGTACCTCCCCCGCCCAAACTAAGCAAGCGCAAGGCACAGCTGAGTTTAGTAACGTTAGTAAATAACATACTGGTCCGATCAGGCTGCCCAAGTGTCAAAGTATAAAGTATCAATAAGCAACCCAATATGCAGTTTAATGCTAATTGTTCAAGCCTTGCTTCTGCCTGATTGAAGAGTAAGCTGCCATGAATTTTGAGCATCACAGTTTCCGTTTTTAATGCAGAGCGTGGAGTGCTTTTGCTTACCATAACATGCCTCGGATGCTCTGCAAGGGAGGAAGATGAATGCTGAATGACTCTGCCATCCAAGAACCACGGCAATGTCCAGGTGAAAGTTAACCTGCAATAGCTTGATGCTGTTTGCCATGTGGATCGAATGCTATCAAGAAAATGAACGATATTGCATTAAATCATCTTTAATGTCAGTCCAGTGCTTCAGTTGGAAACTTAACTAGAAAAATCAGCTAATGAGATCTATTTGTGGGCAGCCAGTACTCCATTGCATAGCATAGGTTTGATGTGACTTGTAGAATTCAAGATGCAGCAAAGGTCAGCTTTTGAGTTGCATTATCATACATGGTTTTATAACCACAACGTATGTGTGTGTGTGTGTGTATATAAGATCTTTAATGTTGGCTTCGTGATTGAGAGAGGTTCTTACTTTTGGCTGCAAAGACTTTTTGAAAGAGGATTTGGAACTAATTTGACTCTCCACAATTTCGAGATCTTGTTGAATTAGCACCCGGCCTGCTTTTTAAAGAGAGAGAGATACTGGTTACTGACGACATACCAGCATGGAGTTCCATGAGGTCATAGCAAATAGTCCAAAAGATTTTTGTCAAAATGCATGGTCTGAAATATACAGGGTTCTAGTGCGAATTAAGCTACTTTTCTATTTCTTTTAAGAGACGTCCAAGAAAAATTACCGTTTTTCTCTCTTTCGACTGTAACCTTACATAGTAGATGGCTAGCAGAAAAGAGCTTGTTGGCCTATCCAGTGTGCCCAGTTGTCTTCCTGTGGTTCTCTACCACCTTGGGTAGAAAAACATCTAAATTCCTGTATTTAAACCAATATAAGCTCCAGGGCTGACGGCAGGAGAGGGCAGGGCCCAGGACAAATCAACCAGAGCTGGGCTTGGCAAGGCAGAAATTGATAGTATTGTGAATAGAGCTGCCATGGTAGTACAGAGCCCAGGGTGGCTTCCCCTCTTTCTTCCTCCAAGGACCTCCCCACCCCTCCCATGTCTTTTACCAAACCTCGCAACCCTATTTCTACCACTGCCCTCTGTTCCAAGCATAATTTAATATCCGTTACCACGTTGGCCTCCACCGTCTCTGCTGACAGGCTGTTTCAGACCTTGTCTTCCTAGCACCCAGGTCCCCTTTCATGTCTTTGCACCCAGGATTCGTAGTAATCCCAAGCAGCCACCAAAACTAGTGAGGCCATATTCCGAAACATTTGGCCACCCCTTGCTGCTTGATGTTACGGTTATTACTATGGCTGCTTTGTGCAGGAGACCTCCGCCCACCTTTTTTTCTCAGTATGCCCTCCACCTGCCTCTACCATTACCCAGAGCAGGTTTTGGTTCTGTTACTATTTTGGCTCTCACTCTCTGGGGGGGGGGGGCGGGATTCAGAGAGCTGATGAGTTGTGAAGAAAAAAGGGGCCAGGTGGGAGATAGTGTGCGCACACCATCGCCCCCATATCCCCACCGTAAAAGGGGTGTTATTTCCGACATTATCGCCTGCAACAGTACCAGAAAAAAAAAAGTTTACTCTGCCCCTTTCCCTAATTTAAATCTTACCACCTCTAGGTGGTAGTTATTGCGTGCAGTAGGGCGTTATGTGTGATTTAACACCCTACCGCACGTGATAAGGCCACATTGCATTTTAAAGAATGACCCTGTATACTTACTGGTAGGCTATTCCAGAATTACCTACCACCCTCTCAGTAAAGAAGTATTTCTCGTGTTTCCTCTGAACCTTCTTCCATGCAACTTCATATCATGGTCCCTTGTCCAGGAACTTCCTTTTTCTGTGGAAAATTTCACTTTCCCATAGTTCATTGAAGCCTGTCAATTATTTTAATGTTATACTCCCCTCCTGCTTCCCCTTCCCCTTCCCCTCCCCCTCCTTCTCAACCCACTCTCTCCTCCTCCTTGCCCCTTCTTTCTTTATCCTCCCCATCGTGCAGCTCCAGAAATTCCGTTTGAGCCATGTGGTGCCCGCAGGTCTTCTGAACGCAGATAGCACCATCTCGTTCTAAGGAGCACTGCAGCCGCCTAACTTTCTTACAGCCGGCAGAAACTGGGAGAGGAGCCTCTGGCTCTCGCTAGCAGTTCAAGTTCCACTTCACTTCCCTCTCCTCCCATGGCAGTGCCTCGGGGAGCCGAGTTGTCTCCATAGCTTTCTCTCTAGCGCAGGATTGGGACCACTTTTACCATCTCAAGGGCCAAAACTGTTTCCCAAAACTTGAGTGCTGCAGCTAAACTGGACCGAGCTCCACAGTGGTGGCGTAAAACTACGGCGTGGACCAAATGCTGTTTATAAAGTAAACACAAGAGCACATATTGTACAGAATATTCAAGGTGTGTTAGAAAGAGATCAGTTAGCTTTTTCAAACTTTGCTTGTATCTGTTGCAGATGCCTTTCTCTTTTGTTTGTGGTTTTTTTTTAATCCCTGTGTCTACACATTTTCATGTTTTAGTTTAGTTTTTTCTAAGGGGCCCGTTTACTGAAGGTTTCTCACATTTTTTCTTGTGGGAAAAATGCTTAGTAAATGGTCTTAACATTTTTTCATCTCGAGTTGATATTTTTGCCTTTTTATTTTTCACTGTCTTACGAACAGGCAAAGCAAAACATTTTGGTCACGGAATCATACAACCTTCAAATCTGGGAGACAGACAGACACCCCATCCCCTCATTTTTAAATCATCCCTCACAAAGACAGACAAGTGCACAGACAACTTTCTTTACAAAGATAAACACAGCCACGGCATTCTCCGGCTCATACACATCAAAATTGGCTAAAATGAATTGAATGCATGGGAATAAAGGTTAAAGAACAAAACAAGTATAAGATGATTCTTCTTTTAATTGGACTAGCTTTCAGAAGTTGGCATGCCCTTCCTGAGGTTTGAAAACGCAATGAGCAAAAGATGACTTGCCAGAAAATACAAGCAGCCCACAAAATACAGTGCAAAGGGGAAAGGGAATTTGAGGTCTTAGCATAATCAGACGGTGACACAGTGGAATTTTATGACAACTCGGGGGCCTGAATTTTCTAAGTCACATTCTTGGTGTATTATGTTATTTCATGTTCGGTCCAAGGACCGCCGTCCTTGGACCGAAGAACAATCCAAAATGGTTTACCATAATTAAAAATAAAATAGTAATTTACATAAAATTCTCATTAATCTTTGGCTCAGCGTGCAGCAGTGGTTGAAAAGGCAAATAAAATATTAGGAATTATTTGGAAAGGAGTAGAGAAGAAAAGTGAGAATATCATAATGGCTTTGTCGATCAATGGTGCAACCATACCTTGAGTATTGTGTGCAGTTTTGGTCGCCCCATCTCAAAAGATATAAAAGAACTAGATAAGGTATAG
The DNA here is from genome assembly GCF_901001135.1 of Rhinatrema bivittatum. Lineage (NCBI taxonomy): Eukaryota > Metazoa > Chordata > Amphibia > Gymnophiona > Rhinatrematidae > Rhinatrema > Rhinatrema bivittatum. Next base: position 35,611,189 of record NC_042620.1, read on the forward strand.
AGAAGGGGGAGCAAAGGTTAAAGGGAATGGAGCAGCTCCTGATAAGGTATAGAGAAGGGGGAGCAAAGGTTAAAGGGAATGGAGCAGCTCCCTTACGGAGAAAGGCTAAACAGGTTAGGGCCCTTTAACTCACAGAAGAGACTGAGAGGAGATAAAATCATGAGTTTGGTGAACGGGTAAATAAGGACCGGTTATTTTCTTATACTCCGCCTTTTGGGAATATCAAAGTGGATTACATCCAGATGCTGTAGATATTGCCCTCTCCCCAGAGGGCTCACCAGCAGATTTAAGACAAATCATAGGAAGTATTTTTTTTCACTCTGCGCACAATCAAGCTATGGAATCTGCTCCCAGAGGATGTGGTCAAGGTCCCTAATGTAGTGGGGCCCAAAAGAGGATTGGACAAGTTCCTGAAGGAAAATTCCATAAATAGTTATTAGCCAGGTAGACTTGGAAAAGCCAGTGATTAACCCTGGGAGTGAGATACAAGAAATAGATCAACTATTGGGGATTTGATAGGTATTTATGACCTGGACTGATCACTGGCCTCGTTGGACCGTGGTCTGACCCAGCATGGCACTTAAGTTCTTACAGTATAACAAACAGTATAGAGAAAATACAATAAGCAATATATCAAATACATAAAAATACTGCTAGAAGCTTAACTTGGCTATACCCCACTCTCACTAGGGATGGGTAAAGTCATAGCTCCAACAATTTTAATTCTTAACATATTACCATTCAGTTTAACACAAAAGCAAGCCCACTCAATATCTCCACTATACTACCTAGGAACCCAACCGCAACAATACATTCTTAAATCCCAGTCCCCTTATTCCTTCTGTAGAGATGACATCCACCCCCCCCCCACCCCCCTCCTTTATGTTCACCCTTTTGTGAGCAACCCACCCCTGCAGTAGGGCTCAGTTAAACGAGGGCCCTGTTGATGACAGTAATTGGGCAGGCTTCATTGGCCTGTGAGCAAACAGGAAGGCAGGGATGCTCTTTGGCTGGATTGCCAGCAGTCCAAGGGGCTCAAGTGGAAAGAACTCCTGTTAGCACCCACATCGTCTCCCTTTCTTCTGCAGTCTTCGCCTTCCATTGTGGTGCTTTGTTAAACGTGTATCCCAATATCAGGGCCCTTGTAGGTTGCTGTCTGAGTCCAATTCCCTGTCACTTCTTGCTGTTGAAGCAGAGAGCAATGTTAGTTGCTTAAAAAGCGTCAAGGCTTATTGGTTAAGGGTAGTAACCACCATACCAGCAAGTTAACCCCATGTACTTTTTTTTTTTTTTTTTTCATTTCCATCCTCTAACCTTTAGGGATCTATAGTGTTTATTCCATGCCCCTTTGAAATCTTTCACCATTTTTGTCTTCACCACCTCTGCCAGAAAAGCATTCCAGGCATCCACCACCCTCTCCGTGAATAAATATTTCCTGATATTGGTTCTGACATGTCCTCCCTGGAGTTTCATTTCGTGACCCCTAGTTCTGATTTCTTGTCAACAGAAAAGGTTTGTCGATTGTACATCATTAAAACCTTTCAAATATCTTAAGGTCTGTCTCATATCAACCCTGCTCCTCCTCTCCTCCAGGGTATACATATTTAGGTCCTTCAACCCCTCCTCATAAGTCATTTGATGGAGACCCCCCACCATTTTGGTTGGCCTT